>NC_059117.1:10845014-12095014 GCF_020740685.1 Jaculus jaculus | reverse complement strand
ACACACACACACCCATTATATACACACACAGTCTTCTAATTTTTTTATTTTTCACTAAATTTTGCTATTGAATGGAATCACGGAAGGGGGGACAGAATTATGAAGAGGTGTCAGGAAATGAGAGACATTGTCACAGTGATGGAAGGTTCTGTCCCTTGGTTGTGATAGCTAAAGTAGCAGGAAAGTACACAAGCGCTCTTGCGTATGTAAGCTACTGACATGTGATTGAAATCTGTGGGCTTTAGGGAGGTTACTTTCCTGGCATTGGTATTTTAGTCTAAGTTGAGTGTCATCCAAAATGTTTGAATTTTGGGTGCTTTAGATTTGGGCACAGTTGGGTGTGCACAGTAGTATTTTCTTTGTTTCTTTAAGGTAGGGTCTCACTCTAGCCAAGGCTGTTCTGGAACTCACTCTGTAGCCACAGACTGGCCTAAAACTCACAGAGATCACCCTACCTTATCCTTCCACATGCTGGGATTAAAGCTGTGCACCACCGCGCCTAGCTAAGATATTTTTGGGATGAGACCCAACTCTGAAGCTTATGTATCATATACTTGTAGCCTAAAGGTAATTTTACATGGTATTTTCAATAATTTTGTATATAAAACAAAGTTTCCAAGAAGTGGCATTTTTTCCACTTATGGTGCCATACTGGCACTCAAACAAGTTTTATCTTTTGAATATGTTGAATTTCAACTTTTTAATAATTCTTTCATTTTACAAGTTGCTGCCACTAAAGAAGACATGGTAAGGGGCATATGGATCTCTATGAATTAGGTTTGCAATTTCCTATGAATCTATACTTTAAATTAAAACATAACCATGGGCTTACAAGAAGCAGAACAAATGCTGCTTCCATTTTACAAAAGCCAGAACATTAAGCCGGGCGTGGTGGTGCATGCCTTTAATCCCAGCACTGGGGAGGCAGAGGTGGGAGGATTGCCGTGAGTTCGAGGCCACCCTGAGACTCCATAGTGATTTCCAGGTCAGCCTGGGCTACAGTGAGACCCTACTTCAAAAAACCAAAAAAATAAAAAATAAATAAATAAATACTTTTTTTTTTTAAGTCAGAACAGAAAGACAGAAACTTCATACCTTCGGGTTAAGCTTTGCAAGGTCGTATCTCTTTTCTGAAAGGTTTAGTACCTGCAGAGGGGAGAGAAGATTTTTAGACACATCATGGACCCGGAAACAAAAGAGAAAGCACCGTAGTGCTTCACACGGAGTTGCTGCCAGGGCTCAAGAACTGTAGCTACAGAACAGAAACAAAGTAAGCAGGGTAAGGATGGCACCCTAAATCCTACGTACATCCTGTGCTCCACGTTTATTAACTAGGGACAAAGCATGCAAGTTACTTTTCACCTTTTTAAAAATCCTATTGGTGCTGGGCGTGGTGGCGCACGCCTTTAATCCCAGCACTTGGGAGGCAGAGGTAGGAGGATCGCTGTGAGTTTGAGGCTACCCCGAGGCTACCTAGTGAATTCCAGATCAGCCTAAGCTAGAGTGAGACCCTACCGTGAGAAATTAAAAAAAAAAAAATCCTATTGGTGGGCTGGAGGAAAAGGTTTAGCAGTTAAGATGCTTGTCTGCAAAACCAAAGGACACTGGTTCAATTCCCCAGGACCCACATAAGCCATATGTACCACAGGGCTCATGCATGTGGAGTTCGGTTGCAGAGGCTGGAGGCCATGGCGTGCCCATTTTTTCTTTCTCTCTCTCTTTCAGATAAATAAAACTTAAAACAAATAAATAAATACATTAAAAAATCCTATTGGCTACAAAATATTCTAATTCACAGGATGTGTACACACATATGTCTAGGGCACAGCTCTTCCCAGGCTTGCTCCGGGAAGGGCAAGGGGAAGGAGGGGCAGTCACTCTTCCACGTGGGAGCCCAGGTATGGCGAGAACTGAGCTCAGGATGTGCACACAGCCTCCCCCACCAAGGTCACCAAGAAACGACAGCAGTCTATGGGATCTTGCTAAATATTCAAGTTCAGCAAAATACTACAAGAGCACTCCAGCAACAAGGGAACATAAGGCTACCCAAACTGGCCTGAGAGAAGTGGACAGTGTCCCTCCCAGAGCAAAGGAGGCCACCTGTGCCCTTACATGATGAATGACTCTTTCATAGGTGGCCACAGCTAACCCTGAGCCCACTCAGTGTCAGCCTGCTCCTTCCTTGTGGCCCAGGACACTACTGCCTCACAAGATGTGCTAATATGCGCATCTTCCATGAGTGGCTTGTGGGTTCAGGGACTCTTTTGTTTCCATTTCTGTTGCAGGAATATGGGAGTGGGAAAAAAAAAAAAGATGAGTATGTCCTTTGGTCCTTTCAAAGGACCTTAAATACATCGGAATCTTTCTTTAGACTTTTTTAAAAAGGTGGGGGGGAAGGTTGGAGGAATAGTTTAGCGGTTAAGGCACTTGCCGGCAAAGCCAAAGGACCCAGGTTTGGTCTCCCCAGGACCTACGTAAGCCAGACGCACAAGGTGGTGAATCCATTTGGAGTTTGTTTGCAGCAGCTAGAGGCCCTGGCATGCCCATTCTATCTCCCTCTCCCTTCCTCTCTCTCTCTCTCAAATAAATAAATAAAGAAAAATATTTTAAAAAAGGATCCTTATCACATAACAATTAAGAGATGCCTGTGTAGCCAGTGTGTGGGGTCTCTGACAGAGCCACACAAATGAATGGGCAGAATGGAGTCCAGGTCCAACCAGCAGCCCCAACCCTCAGGCTCTCAGCAGTCTCTTTGGGGAGGATGGCTGGGGTAGGGGTGAGGATTTGGTGACAAGGCTTCCCAAGAAGGAAGTAAGGTCTTAGAGAAGTCCCCTCCCTGTATAAGAACAGACGCAGCTCTGGAGGGGAGCCCACCTGAGAAGTGTATCTTGGGATTAGGACACCACTGATCCCCCAGGAGCAGGCCAGGCCTCGGGCAGAGGAGGGGTCGGAACCCTCAGTGGAGGTGTTGGGAGACTCCAGTGTAACACTACAGAGAAGTCGCTTGGAAACCAAAGGCTGGGCAGGCTGCTTTGAAAGTGGACAGGGTCAATGCCCCATTCTGCCATGGGTCCCCACTGAGCCCAAGTCTAGTCACAGGGTGATAAGGGTGACAATAGCCTCCTTGTTGGCTTAGGTAAGATTAGCTTTCTGTAGATAAGGCGGCAGGAAGAGAGAAGGTGTTAGGAAGTGTAATGTAATCCTAGCAGTTATTACAACTGCTAGAAAAGAGGCTCCTTGAGGATAACAGCCCTGGGAAGAAAACAGGGCTGATCAGAGGGAAAGGAGGGTTACAAGCTATTCTTCTACTGCCGCCCTAACATAATAGCTCTAGTCACGCAACAAAAGGCGGGAAGGGGTGCTTTCTGATGCCAGGGAGGTCACCAGGCACCAGTCTGGGAATCCTCTGCAGCACAAAGAGCCAGACTCACTGAGATGCCATGCTCACTGTGGACAGAGACAACCCAACAGGACACGCGAGTGTCTGCCGCCCCGACACCCACCACACAGCCTGTACCCAGAGACCCCTGCGCCGTGACGCCAGGCAGTGGCTACAGGGAGCCCGGCCCACTCACCAGGTAGTTGTCCCCGTGCTTGGACTTGAGCATGCGTGTGACCGCCTGCAGGTCGCGTACGTAGGACTCCTCGGAGCAGCCGGCAGGGAAGGACACCGCAATGATGCGCTCCGTGATGTAGGTGAGATCCAGCTCATGGCTGTTCTCCATCGTGGGGCTGGGCACCTCCGGCCTACGGGAGGACAGGAGACAGTCAGCAAACTGGGAGAAGATGCCCTTCCCCTCTAGCGTTTATGAGGAGAACCTGCTGCAGGCATTTCTACACCGTCCTCCACTCGCTGGAGGGGAGCGCAGGGTCTCATGGAGAGCATGACCGTGTCCACACAAACCACCAGCCAGTACTGGGAATGCGCAGAGAAGCAGCCGGCGCCGTGCTGCGGCCGGGGCAGGAAGCACAGAGACACGCGGGGAGGCCGGCCAGATGCCTTGCAGAAGTCACTGTGACCGCTGCAGAGCATCAGGGTCAGCTGAGGCAGGCTGGAGGAAGCACATCTCCCACAGTAAGGATGGTGTAGGCAGGGGACACAGATGCCAGCAGCAGGAAGGCCCCTCCCAGCCCATCTCCATGTAGCCTTCGAAGAAGAAGGTCACTGGGAAGAGGCTGAACAGGACAGGTCCTGCGGGCCCCATGGAGTCCAGGGATGGAGCTGGACCCAACCCTGGAGAGCTGGTGAGCTAGGGGGCAATTTCAACAGCTGCAGGTTGAAAGTGGGGGTTCTTCTTTCCTACTTGAATTTTATGTGTGTCTCTGTCTCTGTCTTTTGGAAAAATTCAAAAATCAGAGAAAATGGCAAATGTCTAGGTGCCTATCATCCCACTTCAAGATTACCAGTTCCCAGCCAGCTTTTGCCCATTAACACCCCCAGTAATTTCTTCAACTGCTTTCAAGCAATCTTGGATATTATTTCATTAAAAAAAAAAACAAACTCTAACAGATTTCCAGATGATCTTATGAAACTTTATACGATGCCATCATATCTAAAAAATAGAAACAGTAACACCAAATATCCGATATGATAAATGTGCTTCCAGCAGCTGATTTGTTTAAATATTTCCCAGGATTTCTTCCTACAGTTGACTTGTTAAAATATTTCCCAGGATTTCTTTCTTCTCTCTTTCATCAAACTTGGTCATGAGAGTTTTGACTAGTTTTCAAAATAGCTGAGCATTTTAAACACTAATCCAAAAGTATGCATCCTCCTACAACCACCACAATCCACAAAGGAGCACCCCTCCCCAAGGTTCTAGTGTGCGGACGGGCGGAGGTTGACCCCCAGAGGCCCTGCTGCAGGGGCTCTCCCTTCAGTGCACACGAACCCATTCCTCACCAGCCAGTCGTACAGTCAGACCTCACAACTTCATTACTGAAAGAGGACAACTGCTTCCACAATCCAGGCTTCTGATGTTAGAGTACCAATTCCAAAGTGAATATAAGACATGAGTATTACCTCCAATGATTAATTCTTAAAACAGAAAAACAAGGCTGGGGGGCGGGGTGGTGCTTGCCTGTCATGCACCAGACTGTAAGCTCAATCTCCAGGGTACCCAAAATAGACCTTAAGATTACTACGCAAGCTGGGTGTGGTGGCACACGCCTTTAATCCCAGCACCTGGGAAGCTGAGGTAGGAGGATTGCTATGAGTTTGAGGCCAGTCTGAGATTATATGTGAATTCCTGGTCAACCTGGGCTACTGAGAGACCCTACCTTGAAAAACAAAACAAATGCCAGGATGCCTGGTCTCCTCCCTGGAGACCCACTCTATCCAACCCATGGTCAGAACCACAGGAACGCATTTCCCACAGGGACACTCACCACAGAGACTTATTCCAGCAAAGAGAAGCAGATGGCGTGGAGCTCCCTGGGTCCTGCAAGTAACAAGACAGCAATGATTTAAGTTTCCTTCCATGCCAGCCCACGTGGCATTTATGCCACCCTGCTGTGTCGCCACCAACCGCTGCCACAGGAAAGAACAAAGACAGCTGCCCCACAATTTAATCATCAATGGTGAGCAAACACTGTCACCCAGGCCTGCCTTATCACCTGGGAAGGTGTGCACCCTGTCGTGACCCGGGTCCATGAAGGAGCAGCAGGCAAGGCTCCTCGAGGCAGGGCAACCACAACCTCGGCATACATAAAAGGCTTTGCTGTGTCTCCGGGGAGGCACCCCGCTAACATCAGGGAGAATGCCATCATAAACCTCACTTGTAGCACCGATTCTCGGCCGATCTACTCTGTACACAGCTACTCAAGAGGAAAGGCAGCTTCAGGTTGTACCTATGGTTTACAGCCAAGGGTACTTGCGTGAGCCACCAACACTGCGTGCAGACTACTTCAGGAGCTGCTGTCAGCAAATGTGCAAGCCTCAAAAGTGAGGCCGGAGCTCACAGAGAAACAGGTCACATTAAAGACAGCAGAAGGCTGGAGACATGGCTTAGTGGTTAAGGCGCTTGCCTACAGAGCCAAAGGACCCAGGTTCAATTCCCCAGGACCCACGTAAGCCAGATGCACAAAGTGGCACATGCATCTGGTGTTTGTCTGCAGTGGCTGAAGGCCCTGGCATGTCAACTCTCTCTATCTGCCTCTTTTTCTCTCGCTCTCTCAAATGAATAAAAATAAATTTAAAAGTAAAAAAGAATGGGGCTAGAGAGATAGCTTAGTGGTTTAGGAACTTGCCTGTAAAGCCAAAGGACCTAGGTTTGATTCTCCAGGACCCACGTAAGGTAGACACACAAGATGGCACATGTGTCTGGAATTCATTTGCAGTGGCTGGAGTCCCTGGCATACCCATTCTCTCTCTTTCTCTCTCTCTCTCTTCCTCTGTCTGACTCTGTCTCTCTCAAATGAGTAAATAAAAATAAAATATTTAAAAAAATTAAAAAAAAAAGAAAATCCAGGCATGGTGGTGCATGCCTTTCATCCCAGCACTCAGGAGGCAGAGAGGTAGGAGGATCCCTGTGAGTTCGAGACCATCCTGAGACGATATAGTGAATTCCAGGTCAACCTGAGTTAGAGGGAGACCCTACCTTGTAAAACAAAAACAAAAACAGAGAGAGAGAGAGAGAGAGAGAGAGAGAGAGCAGAGGTGGGAGAAAAGGCCCAGCCATCTCTGTCCGTGGAATTCCAAGTGTCCTCCTGCCCCGTGCCAGATGGCACTGGGTGACACCGTACCAAGGGGTCAGCAAGCCCGCTTCAGAAGCAGAGACCTATGAACTTCCACCTGCGCTCAAAGGACACTTGGACCTGGTGTCTCATGAATGGATAGAAAATAGATGGCCCAAGTAGTCCAGGGATCAACAAGACCTGTTTCCCTGAAATCACCCAACACAAAGCCTCACAGGGACCCTGAAACTACACACAGTATCGCACTGCCTGTCAAGCACAAGCCAGAATCCATGCCGTGTTGGGCAGCAAGATGCCAGAGTGTTCGTATGGCCACACTCCCCGGCTCCTTCTCCCTGACAAAAACCAGCTGCTCCTCTCCTTGGTCCCTCTCCCTTTCCAAATGACAGGGCCAGAGTTCACCCCGCTGCCCCCCCCCACCCCCCCAGAGAGGACAGGCTGTATTAGTCACTTTCCTTGAGGTTGCAATCAAATACCTGAGGAGGACAACTTTAAAAAGGATTTGTTCTGGCTCACAGTTGGAGAGTGGATATGGTCTGTCACAGTGGGGAAGGCATGGTGGCTGCAGTGTGAGGTAACTGATCACATTGTGTCAGCAGTGACGAAGGTGTGTGTTTGTGTGCATGCGCATGCGTGAGAGAGAGAGGGAGAGAGAGGGAGATGAACGTTCTGCTCCGTCCCCTTTCTCCTCTTGATTCAGCGCTGGACCCCAACCCATGGAATGGTGCCACCCACATTCAGGGTGGTTCATCCCACCACAATTCTAGAAACACCCTCACGTACACACCAGCAAGTTTTGGCTATGAAAAGACTTGATTCTAGAACCTGTCAAGTTGACCATGAATATTAACCACCACACTTGCTTCCTGTCATGGACTAGAGCTTTGCCTGGCCCCAGATGGCCATGGCCCCAGCTGCACACCCCTGGCCAGTCCCTCTGCTCTGGGTCCTGTCCTCCTTACCTCCCAACCCCTACTGCAACAGGAGGGTCCTGACAGCCCCCAGAAGCTGGGACCTGGAACACTTCAGGGTTCAGACTAGATGAACTCAAAACAAGATTTTATTTTTATTTGTCTATGAGAAGACAAATATAGAAACCTCAAAATAGTTCCGCCCAAGTGCTGCTGAAATGTAAGGTGAGACTGCCTTGCAGAGGACATTGTGACTGACACAACAGGCATCTAGCGGGGAGACACAGGAGCCATTAGTGTCGAAATGCACGTTAAGAGAGAGGCAAGAGGGTGAAGGGGCCCTGTGCCAGCATGTACATAAACTGTGGAAGGCACACACTGTGGTAGGAGATTTTCAATGTGATTCAAATGAATTAGAAAACCGCGCAGCTCTGCGGACGCCACGATGGTGTGGTGATCTGAATCACATGTCCCCCAGAAACTGGTGTGTTCTGAATACTTGGCTCCCAGCTGACAGCCGTTTGGGAGGTCCAGAGAAGGTAAGTTTTTCTAGGCATCGCGTCGACCTTGAAGTTTATTAACGCCCTACTTGCCAGTGTTCGTTGGTTCACTCTCCGGGTTCTGTTTTCTGCCGGCTGTGGCAGAGGTGATGCCCAGCCTCTGCTCATGCCATGCTTTCCCCTGCCATCGTGAAGCCTCCCCTTGAGACTGTGAATCAGAACGAATCCTCTCCTCCCATGAGCTGCTTTCGGTTGGTTGTGTGTTTTGAGCCAGCTACACGAAGGTGACCGCAAGGGACGTGCTGACGTGGAAATGCATCTGAGGAGCATGAGAGCTGGGGGGGTTACCTCTCACCCAACTGACCACCTCCTGACAGGTGCAGGAGGGGGATCTGCTGGGTTCCCTTGTGACCACGTGATCGGATAGAGCTGACTGCCACTGCCCTATTACCTAGAGAAAGGATGGTGGCCCGGGAAGATCCTCCAAGTTCAAAAGTCCAACCATCCCAAGTCAGGAACCATGGGTTCATCATGCACTCACATCCAATACTCACACATCAGCTCACACATTCTTGCACGCACAGATGGCTCAGGGGTATCACTCTCTTAGTCTCGGTGAGAGTGTACTCTTGAATGGAGGTGCACTGGGACAATTAATTGGTTTGCCCAATAAATATCATCCTGGTCTTGCTAGGCTACAAGACTGTGACTCACTGTAAAACTGCTTCAGCGTCGTTGAAGCCAGTGAATACTCCTTGACACAGTAACTCTCCTCTCAATCTAAAATCCTGCACATTGTAATCACTGCCAATTTTTTCAAATCAGGAACTATCTAATTTCCAAGATCAAGACCAACAGGAAGAAATTATTCTCTGCACCATCCCCACGGGGGGCCCCTCCCTCAAGCAGGCAAAGCTAGACTTGGGTTGGGCAGCACAGAGCTGCCTCCCTAAAATGTTGACCAACTCAGGCTTCCCATAAAGTGCTTCCCACCTCCAACTTTCCAAAATGCCCCAAGGAACACCTTCCTTCCCTCTGTCTGAAGGGAGGGGCAGGCAGACACAATGGCCTTCCCAGCCAGCTTCTTTGTTTAATTTTTTTTTTTTTTTTTTTTTTTTTGGTTTTTCAAGGTAGGGTTTCACTCCAGTCCAGGCTGACCTGGGATTCACTATGTAGTCTCAGGGTGGACTCGAACTCATGGCAATCCTCCCACCTCTGCCTCCTGAGTGTTGGGATTAAAGGCATGCGCCACCACACCCAGCCCAGCCAGCTTCTTTTATGTCTCCCCTCACTTGCAGGGGAGACCCAGCACACTTCAGGGCTGTCCTCTGGGGGTCACCAAAAGATCAACGCCCTCCTACATCACAGCCCCCAGTCCAACATGTGTTGGGCATTTGCCTCCCTCCATGGGGTTCAATCTAGGACTGGCTACCTTGCAGGCATGTGTGATCCTCATCAGCACCCACCAACCCCATGCCAGCTCAAGACACAAGGAGTCAATGACTGTAACTACACCCAGAAGCTGTGGCACTCCGGGAGACCGCGGTTCTGCTGATGTGTGTGTGCAGACATGGCTTTCCCTGGCTGCTGCTCATGCCTCGGAAGCTTTCTGGGGTAGGCTGATCCCGAACCCACGTTAGAAGTGACCTGAGCTGAGCCCTCCCTGGAGGAGCTCCTAAGAGAGGGACACACTGGGCTTTTTGCATCATGGAGGAAATGCCAGGCAAGAGTGTCCCTGCCAGCCTCCCGTCACCCGTGTCCCTGTTGGCAGGTACTTATCACTGCTTTCAATCTCCACAGGTGCAAAGACAGGAAGGACAACAGACAGGCAAAACAGGATCCATGCAGGTCCAGGCTGAGAAAGGTGCGTGGGCCAAGGCCGCCCCATTTATACCATCACGTCCCACACGGGGCCTGGCGCTCATCCTGGCCCTGTGGCCAGCTAGCCCTGCACCCTGGATGTCCCCAGCCACCCTGGCCTCTACTCCCTTCTGAAAACAGCTGGAGGGCAAGCACATGAGGTTGGGCTAGCCCAGGAACCCACAAGCCTGTGAATAACATAGAAAGAGGAGGGCTGGAGAGATGGCTTAGTGGTTAAGGCGCTTGTCTGCAAAGCCTAAGGATCCAAGTTCGATTCTCCAGGTCCTATGTAAGCCAGATGCACAAGGTGGCACAGCTGTCTAGAGCTTGTTTGCAGTGGCTAGAGGCCCTGGAGCACCCATTCCCACTTTTGCTTTTTCTCTCTCTATCTCAAGTAAGTAAATTAAATAAATAATTAAAAATATATATAGAGAGAGGGTTGGAGAGATGGCTTAGCAGTTAAGGCGCATGCCTGCGAAGCCTAAGGACCCCAGTTCGATTCTCCGGTTTCCCACATAAGCCAGATGTACATGGTGGTGCATGTATCTAGAGTTCGTCTGCAGTGGCTGGAGGCCCTGGCACACCCATTCCCAGACTCTCTCTCCCTCTCTCTGTCTCTAATAAATAAACAAATAAAACCAAAATCATTAAATTAAAAAAAGAGAAAAGTCAGTCTGAGACATAACTAAATTTGAAAATTAATAATTATTTGTAACCATTTCTCTTGCTAAGGGATGTTATTTTGTATTACTTGGAACAAATGTAGAAATAGGTTAGCAATTTGCAGCAGAAGGTTATGAGAGAGGACAGTGGCCTCCATGTGTCAAGACACAGATCCCAGGATGCTGTGCGCACTGCCCATGTGCCACGTAGGAAAGAGATACACAGACTGGGCAGCATGACAGCAGAGACACCCTGTGGGCGATCAAACTAGACCCCGCAGGTTCCACAGGAGACGATCCAGGCCCAAGTGCAGGCTTGGCCACCGTGTACTGACAGCCGGGTGTGTCTCTCTGCAGCTCAGTAGTTAGCCTTGCAAGGCCATATCCCTGGTCACATCCCTGCCTCACACGGTGTTAGGGATCCATGCAGGGCCTGTGGAAAGTCTGCTGTTCACAGGGTGCCACACAGCACACCATGCTGCAGTGTGACACTTAACTCCCTGTTCACAGTCCGTGCATGGCGGTCTGCAGTGCCCCTCCGCTGGCCCTTCCTGCCCTGCCGTGCCTCATTAACGAGACCGGCAGGTGGGCCCGACACCCCAGAGTGACAAAGAGAACATGTTTTCCACCTCGAGGGCAGCTTCTTTTCAGGAAGAAGGCAGCATGGGGTGTGACTTTCATCTTTGGGTGCAGAGCTGGAGAGAAGCAAGCCCCTCGCGTGGAGTGTGACAGGGCCACGAGAGCGCAGGTCCTGGGGGGGGGGAGGCGCTGCTGGGAGTAAAACGATCACGGGAAAGGCCCCAGAGGACAGCTGCCGCAGAACGCTTCCACGGCCATCTTCATCTCGGGACAGCCCCTAAACACCATGCCGGTCACCCGCTGGCCCTGAGGATGTGCTCGGGCTGCGCATGCTCAACGAGAGCCCACAGCCTCCACTGAGCTGAGACTGCAGGAGCACGGAGAACTTCATTCTCTCCACAGTGAGGTCTCAGGCCGCCCAGGGTGCCCCGTCCTGCAGCCCTGCCTACTCCCTGACGCACCCCTCTGGAAGGAAGACGCCACAGAACAGCCCTCTGGAAGGTGGACTTCACAGAACGCACACAGCCAGACAGGCAGGCTGGTCACCAAAGAGCCCACCGTCTACCACGAGACTTGTTTTATTTTTATCTTTGTCTTTTTGATGATTTTGACAAGTCAACGTCACAGGGCACTGGTTGCATTTGGCATTCAGAAGCCCTGAGTGTGACTATGCACCTTCAGCCTGTCAGTTGTGGAATCTGGGAAGGGTACCTCCGAGCTTCCCTTGGTCCACCTGTGGACCGGAACAAGGGGCTCCATCTCCCTTGTGGGCAAGGTCACGCTGTCCGGCACACACAGTTGCGGCTGTCCCTGGCTTTGTGCTGCACATATCTGCAGTGCCCACTGCCTCCCGTCCTGCAGGAAGTTACTGATCAGTTTCTGGCAAATGCAAGTGTAGAGTCGAGCTTGGCCAGCTCTCAACTGGACCCTCTGCCAGCAGGAGAGGCAGGATCCCTGACGGCACAAAAGCACGGAACATCCGTCAGCACCGGGCTCTGGCGGTCGAAGCCACACAGCATAGACCAGCTGACAGGGCTTCGGAAACGTATGTCCACTCAAACGTTCTACACTGCTGAATCCGTTTCCTCAACGGGATGCCCAGTTTCAATACTGATGCTTTGTTTTAGTTTTGTTTTTTTTTTTAAGGGACAAGGTTTAGTCAATAGCTCATGGGACACGATCACCTAAAACTATAAATGGCAAAAAGACGGCACAACTTATTCCCTTCATTTTGCAGAACAGGCACCCACACCCAGTGCCCCTCCCTTCTTCGCAGGTTTTTTTTTTTTTTTTTTTTTTTTTGCTGTGACTTCAATTACCTGCAGATACCCAATGGTGTGAAAATACATAGAAAATTCCAGATACAAGCTGGGTGCCACATGCCTTTAATCCCAGCACTTGGGAGGCAGAGGTAGGAGGATCACTGAGTTCAAGGCCAGCCTGAGACTACATAATGAATTCCAGGTCAGCCTGGGCTAGAGTGAGACCCTACCTCAAAAAAAAAGAAAGAAAGAAAGAAAGAAAGAAAGAAAGAAAGAAAGAAAGAAAGAAGGAAAGAAAGAAAGAAGAAAAAAAGAAAATTCCAGATACAAGCAACTTGTTAGTTTTAAATCTACATGCTAAATAGCATGACGACACCTACTCCACCTAGGACAGGAACCATCACTGTCCAGTGCACCCACACTGTATGCGTTAGCTTCCCACTAGGCACACACAAGCTACCTCAGTTCAGCCTGACGTGAGGGTCTCAAGAGTGCCAGAGCGCACGCAGCCCTTACATAGTAGCTAACACTGTTGTCACCATCTATGTCATCTCTTGCTGCCCGTGACACCAGCTCTGAGTGCTCCAAACACCAGCACTCCAATGTCACCAGCTCTGAGTGCTCCAAACACCAGCACTCCAATGTCACCAGCTCTGAGTGCAGCAAACACCAGCACTCCAATGTCACCAGCTCTGAGTGCAGCAAACACCACCACTCCAATGTCACCAGCTCTGAGTGCAGCAAACACCAGCACTCCCGTGTCACCAGGCCTGAGTGCTCCAAACACTAGCACTCCTGTCAGCGGACCTCAGCATGTCCCCAGCAGTCCGTTCAGCATGTATAACTGGAGAGGCCCACAGTTCTGCAGACTGGAACACCAGGAACAATGTCCAAAGGCACCAGGAAGCTGGCTGTGGGGCAGGTACATAGAGCACAAAGCGCTGCATTGGGCCTAGGGCTGAGGACAGTCACTGGCAGGACTGTCACCCCCTCTGCACTGGCTGCTCTGCCTCCCTGGCAAGGGCAGCAACTATGGGATGCCCTTGGGAAAAGCCACAACACCCAGCGGACGCCCTGCCTCGTGGTGTCCAGGCCCTTAGGATAACAGGGCTGCCTGAAGCCAACTTCACTGCCTGACCAGCCGCTCGGCCTGTGGGACTCAACTTCCTCATGCATTGTGGAGACAGAGCCTTCTCGGCAGATGAAATAAGGAAGCAGAAAGGGCTTGCACAGCACCTGCCAATGGGTACAGAGCACCACTAAGCAGCAAAGCTGGTAACTAAACATGAGCTACAGTTCTGATAATTTTACGTGGGTGCCCGGCAGGTGCTGAGTTCCGAGATGCCTCTCCCCCCAGGTGTGGTAAGTTGAGGCAGACTCGGCCACTGCAGTGCGGCCATGACTGCGTGGGGAGTAAACCTCAGAGAGAATGAGTCGTTTTCAGAAGTCCCACAGCAGTAAGACTTAATTTTCCCTTCTAGGATGAACAGATCAGCAGTAAATCATCAGATTTGACCACCTTGATTATTTTTCACCCCCATGTTTAAACAAGGGCAGTGACGGCCGGAAGAGCCAGAGGGAGTACGCCCAACCCCGTAGCTCAGCTTGTCGCTGAGCTCAACTCCGAGAATGTCTTGCTGAGGTTGCACTGACGATTATTTGTAATCCACTATTCCCAGAATCCTTCCCACTGGCAAGAAGGTCTGTCTGGTTTTAACATATGGAATGTCAGGGTAGGGAATGGCTGGCGAGCAGAGAGCCTGCGCTGTCCAGGAAAGACAGAGCATTTACACGACAGTATGATGAACCACTCTCTCCTTGCAGAGAATAAACTTCTTAGAAAGCAGCTGGGGGTGAGGGTGGACCAGGGACACCTGGCTATAGAGGGACAGGAGGCCAGCCTGGGGAGGCAGCCAAGCACCCCAAACTGCCTGTGCTGGGTTGGGGCCATGGGGCTGCCTTTCTTTCCAGAAGCAGCTGCTCAGATGGCCTTCACTCTGTGCTGTTCCCACTGCTGTTAAGAGCCCTGAGAACATAGAAGGTTCCAGAACCACAGCCAGGAGCTGTGGGCAGGTGCGTGAGGTGAATACGCATGCTTGTGCACTGGCAAGGACACTGCAAGCCCCAGGCTGAAGGCCAGCCTGCCAAGGGCACAAGAGCAGCCCTGACTGGCGAGGGCCGCCGACCAGGAAGAACAGCCCCTCAGACTGGCCTCTGGGCGACCTGCCCATGTGAGGGTGCAGAGGCAGCAGTCCCCTGAAGAGGGACAACACACCCAGAACTGCAGCAAGGACTGGGTCGGGGGAGCAGAAACTCACCTGTCCGCCCAGGACGTCAGAGATCAATACCGACCCTGCCTCCTCCTCCTCCCTGCTCCCCGCCTCATCCTCTTTCTCTCCCTCTTCCTTTCTTCACCTCTGCTCCATCTCATCCGAAACAGAATTGCAAAGGGCCCATCAGTGAATTCAGTCCAATTAATCAAAACTTTTATTTATTTAAGAGAGAGAGAGAGAAAGAAACAAAAATAGGGAGAGAGAGAAAGAGAGAGGGAATGGGCGTGCCAGGGCCTCTAATCACTGTGAATGAATTCTAGATCTGTGTGCCCCTTGTGCATCTGGCTTATGTGGGTCCTGGGGAGTCGAACCTGGGCCCTTTGGCTTTGCAGGCAAGCACCATAACTGCTAACCCATCTCTCAGCCCCTAATTAATCAAAACTTTTAAAATCAAAACAAATCAAGAAACAAGCACACAAAACCATGATCAAAGACCCTGAAGGAAGGCTCCTTCATAAGCCTCCTCAGCTCAGGGGAGCGAAGTGCTCTACTGGGTCAGTCTCCTGCCAGCCAAAACAAAAGGCGAGGCTGTGACTGGGCACCACCTAACTCTGTGACGGCGGGGACTTCAAGGGCCAAGCAACAGTTGGAAGCTGGGCTTGATCTATCATTCAGTATGTGGGACCCAGAAAGCAAGGGCGGCAGGCAAGCAGCTGGTGCTGGCCCTGGGCCGTCAGATGGGGCTAAGTGGACTTTATTCAGACAAGGTCAGTCACGTCTCTTAAACTCACAGTGAGCTAGGTGCGCTTTCATTTTATAATGTGCGCCTCCACGTGCTAGTGTGCTGTTTTGATTACTTCTGGCAATCAAATTACAGCTTCTTCACACAGAAAGAGTACGACAGGTCCCGAAGGAGTCCCAGTGTCCTGTCACAGCGGGGTGGCGACCGCTTGCAGACGTTAAGTCAGCTATAAGCAAATGGAACCCAGAGGAGCGTCCCGAGCTGCGGTTCGCAAGAGGCAGTTCTAGCCAGGCGGGAGGTGCGCCGCCCGAGCTGGGCAGGGCCCGGGGCAGGAGGATGGGGCTTCGGAAGGCATCCACTGTGGTGGCAGGAGAGGGCAACCTACGCAAAGTCTTCGGACCAGTGTCCTGTCCTGTCATCTATCACATCGAACGCCCCAGCAGCCAGCCTACAGGCAGAACACAGGCATTTCACAATGAGCAGCCCCCAAACTCCAGCCAGCAGATGTGGGACGCTGGGGACAGGGGACAGGGTAGTTAAAGACCAGTGGTCAGAAACCTGCAACACTGAAAAAATGCAGCTCCCAGATGCAGGTCCGGCCTTACAGCTAGTCCCCTCCTCACAGAGCACTGACAGAGCAGCGAAGACGTGAGGCCTCGTTTACCGAGCAAAGAGGCGGCCCAGAAAGGCCCAGATGCTTTCGCCTCACCTCAAACCAGCCCTACGCCGGCCCCTCCCCCAAGACTAGGCGTTTGCATAGAGTGAGAGCGGTCTACCCAAGCAGACAGCAGCACAGCCGTGACGGGCCAGGCTGGAAGCATCAGACTAACAGGGGTGACTTGATAAAAGCGCACAGAGGCCAAGCAGCGCCCTGCACACTCAGCCACCAAGGTCACCCAGCTCACCCAGCAGCACGCCCAAGCTGTGGGTACCTCCAGCCATAGATAGGTGAGCACCTATGGGGTCTCCCTACAGGGCCCGGTGTGTTTCCCAGACTAAAGGGGTGCCTGGGCCCGGGAGGGAGGCCCAGCCTGCAGGTCAGCTGGCCTAGCAGAGGGGAAGGCTGCTTCCAGGCCCCATGCCCTCAGGACTGCACTGGGAGCCCCGGGGTCTAAGGCAGTGTGGCAAGCATGCCTGTGGGAAGCCCAACTCACTCCCCTGGGCAAATGGGCAGACACTCATTCCCAGAGAAACAACTTCTGCAGGACCAATCACTCCATCCCACAGGTGGAGGAGAGACCTGCGGGCTGGGTGGCAAAAACTCGCCTGTCTGCCCTGGGCTACCCAGGACTGATTGAGTCATGAAGGCACAACCTCATCAATGCAGAGATGCACTGAGGGACTCGTAACTGAACAGGCGGTTGGTAGAGCATGACTGGAGGAAGTGGGTCATTAGGCTGGTGCCTTTGAGTGTGGTCTGCCCCAGCCCCTTCCCCTTCCGCTGCTTTCTGCCTGCTCTAAGGTGAGCAGCGTGGCTCTGCCATGCCCTCCTGCTGTGCCACCAGGCCACTGTCACCAGAGTCAATGGAGCCAACCGACCATGGGCAGAAACCTCCCTAACTGTGGGCAAAATAACTCTTTCCTCCTTCAATTTGTTTCTCTCAGACATTCTGGGCCAAAGATGAAAAGCTAACACAAGCTCTTGTCCAAAGACGTAATTTTTCCCATGTTTGAACATCAGCCCCAAACCACAAGAGAAGCAGTCACCTGTCTTCAGGATGAGACCAACACGCACCTTCAGGGCAGCCACAAACGGTAAAGCAAAACCCATCCCACACGCTGCCAATTCATGAACCACCTCACCTCACAGGCCGCCTAAGGCCCAGCCACATGTATTCAATACTGGTGGATGGAAGGGACCCACCAGAGCAAGGAAGCATGGGACCTCCAGAGCCGCAGTGAAGGAGGATGCTCAGCAAGTCCTGCTCTGCAAACTCTGCTCTGCAAGCCCCTGGAGCTTTCCTTCGGGTTCTTTCCAGGTCAAAGCACTTCCTGATTACCTTGTGTCAGTGAATTTATGTGCCCACAGGAGAGCCACTTCTTCATCAGGCACTAGTGGGGAAGGTATGTGTAACTGAGAGAGGGAGACACCAGGGGGACCCTGAGTGTTCAAGGAGGTGGGGCTGGCACTGCCAAGTCATACACGGGAGACCTCCTAAGGGAGGGAAGGCGAAGCCGGGGCAGGGGCGGTGCTCACAGCCGGCTGCAGGAAAGTTGGCCGCTTTGGGGTGAGGTGTGCTGGCGCGGAGGGCCAGGAGCAAGGGGTGGCAGATTGCACACAGCGGAGACAGGCTGCACTAGGGACTGCACGGGGCAGGCTGGGCTCTGAATGAAGCTAGGGACACGCGCCTGATGCTGCAGGAAGCATGATGGGAAAGGAGGTCATGCAGACAGGCTAAGTGCCACATGGTGAATCAAGACTGTTTCCTGCAGACAGAAGTGCCCTACAGGAACCCGCGGCAGGAACTGATACCATCCTCACTCTTCATTTATTTATTTGAGAGAGAACATGAGAAAAGGAGGCAGAGACAGAGGTTGAGAGAGAATGAGCGTGCCAGGGTTTCTAGCCACTAGAAACAAACTCCAGAGGCATGCGCCACCTTGGGCATGTAGCTTATGTGGGTCCTGGGGAATTAAACCTGGGTCCTTAGGCTTCACAGGCAAGTGCCTGAGCCACTAAGCCATCTCTCCAGCCCCCATTCTCACTTTTGTTTTTTTTCTAGCTCAGGCTGACCTGGAATTCACTATGTAGTCTCAGGGTGGCCTTGAACTCATGGCGATCCTCTTACCTCTACCTCCCGAGTGCTGGGATTAAAGGCATGCGCCACCACGCCTGGCTGTCTCATGTTTTTTAACAAAGTGTAGTGGAGGCAGCAAAATCACTGAAGAACGCAGTGTGAGCCAGGTAGTGAGGCCCAAGGCACACCAGCAGCTAATCTTGCCCAATTCTGGAGAGATGGCTTAGTGGTTAAATGCTTGCCTATGAAGCCTAAAGACCCTGGTTCAAGGCTCGCTACCCCAGGACCCACGTTAGCCAGATGCACAAGGGGGTGCACATGTCTGGAGTTTGTTTGCAGTGGCTGGGGGCCCTGGCATGCCCATTCTCTCTCTCTCTCTCTCTCTGCTTGCAAATAAATAAAATAAATTTTTAAAAAAGAATTAAAAAAAAAAAAGCTCCTCTGGGGCTGGAGAGATGCCTTAGCTCTTGCTTGCAAAGCCTGGCGACCTAGTTAAATTTCTCCATTACCCACATAAGTCCAGATACACAAAATGGCACATACATCTGAATTGGTTTGTATGTAGCAGCAAGAAGCCCTGGTGTGCCCATACTGATCCCTCTTCCCTCCTCCCCTCTCTCTCTTAGATATTTTTTAAAGCTGCTCTGACAGGCCTTAGGAACTCAATGAACACATCCCCCCTCCCAGCTCCACAATCAAGTTGTGACATGGAATCGGCAACAGAGGGAATGCTGACAACACAGAAAGCCTTTCCACCACGGGGGAGGGAGGTGACAGGCAACAGAGCAGGAATTCCTCTCCAGCAGATGCTTTGCTAAACGCTTACAGCATGATACTGACCCGTGACCTCCGGACGCCTCAATGTTCCCACTTGTGAAAAGGTGGATGATAACGGCACCAAACAGTCAAACAGTGAGTTGTGAAGATCAAAAGCAGTAGTAGGGGTGGAAGGATGGCTCAGCAGTTAAAACGTTTGCCTGCAAGACCGAAGACCCGGGTCCTGGCACTGCCGATTCCCTCACTCTCTCTCCCTCCTTTTCTGTCACATAAATAAATAAATAAAATTTTTAAAAAGCAGTAATGCATGTAAAGTGCTGCATGCCAGCCAGCCCTGTCACAATACGAGTCAGTTCCCACTGTGACCAGAGAGGCAGGCAAGGGGGGGGGCAGGAGAAAGAAGGGGGTGATGCAGGAAGGAAGGACGTGAGAAGATGAAGCCAACAGGATCAGGTCTCGGAAAGCCGAGGAGTGCGATGCCTCGTGACAGCAGAGAAAGGGAACAGAAAAAAGAGCCAGCAACCGGGTAGAGCCTTCCAGGGTATGCGTTCTCGCACGAGAGACTTGCCTCCTCCAACTGAGCCCTAACTCCCTTCCAAGAGTGCTGTCAAATTATCAACCTACCAGTGGATTCAAGCATTGATTAGTTCAAAACCCTCATGATTCAATCACTTTCCCAAAGTGAACTTTGAACTTGATCTGTCTTCTTCCCTCGCCAATCTGTTTATTTTATGAATATTTCTGTCCTAAGGGCCTGTGGTGCTGAGTGCCGAGTCTTGTGCTGGGGATACCGAGGTCTGCAGTGGCATTGTGGGGGCAGAACTTAGACTTTGGTGCATTCCAGGGGCACAGTCTGTCTTCACTCTGAGCACATCCCGGGGAGGACATGTGGATGTTGCAAACACAGAGTTTGGGAGATTTTGCCTTCTCCTCTCTGCCCTCTTTTTTTTTTTTTTATTGGGGGGTGGGCATTAGTCTCATAATCCACTGAGACATATTTTCTTTTTTCCTGTAGGAAAGGGTCAGATATATCCACAGAGAGGAGCTCTTCTCCATTTTGACATCTACTGTTTTTAGGGACAATGCCTGGTCCTGAATGTCACAATACTTCCTGGTGTGAGCCCAAAGTAAGCAGTATCTACAGGAACGTTTCCTACATAGCCACAAGCAGGGTGAACGCGTTAAGCCACAGAATGCTCCCCAGAGCATCATTCACAAGACAGCCAGATAACATTCAGATAAAAGAGTTTGCTTAAACAGGACTATTGGATACCACATAGCTATTACAAATTTTATTGCCAGTTGGGCATGGTAGCACATGCCTGTAATCCAGCATTGGGAGGCTGAAGCAGGGGGATTATGCATTTGAGGCCAGCCTAAGCCACATAGTGAATTCCAGGTCAGCTTGGGCCATAGGGAGATCCTGTCTGGATTACATTGTAACTTCTGAAATTATATTGCAGGAGAAAGTTTAATGGCATAGACGTACAGTGCTTCTTGGCTCCCAATAGGTCTGTACAGAACGTTGGAAAGTGACCTGGTTTATCTTGGGATATGGAGCTGGTATGAGGCTGGACTCATCTTCATTTTGTGTCTGTCTCCTGAATTTTTCTAACAAACAGACTTTTTTTTTTTTTAATCTTAAGAACATGAGTTCTTAACTTAAAAAAAAAAATCGGGCTGGAGAGATGGTTTAGCGGTAAGCGCTTGCCTGTGAAGCCTAAGGACCCCAGTTCAAGGCTCGATTCCCCAGGACCCACATTAGCCAGATGCACAAGGGGGCGCACACATCTGGAATTCGTCTGCAGTGGCTGGAGGCCCTGGTGCACCCATTCTCTCTCTCTCTGCCTCTTTCTCTGTCTGTCGCTCTCAAATAAATAAATAAATAAAAATAAACCAAAAAAAAATAACCAGGTGTGGTGGCACACGCCTTTAATGCCAGCACTCAGGAGGCAGCAGGAGGAGAATTGCAGTGAGTTTGAGGCCACCCTGAGACTTACATGGTAAATTCCAGGTCAGCCTGGGCTAGAGTGAGACCCTATCTCGGGAAAAAAAAAAAAAAAAAAATTCTCCCCAAGGTTCTCACAGCTGGCTGCCCAGTAGCCATTGGAACCTTAACTTGCAGCAGGGGGATGGAGGTGGCTGAGTCGTGAGAACTGGTTCTCAAGGGGTGCGCAGACATAGGCAGGAAGGGATGGGGTGGCCTGTGCTCACTGCGCAGAGGGACACATCTGGAGGTGAGCCCTACCTGCACCCCTCATCTCACTGCAGGCTGTAGCTTTCTTCCTTGCTGTCTTTCTTTCTTTCTTATTTTTTGTTTTTCCAAGGTAAGGTCTCCCTCTAACCCAGACTGATCTGAACTCACTCTGTAGTCTCAGGGTGGCCTGGAACTGATGGTGATCCTCCTACCTCTGCCTCCGAAGTTGTGGGATTAAAAGGCGTGCGCCACCACGCCCGGCCATGCTGCAGATTTCACCCTTTCTTTTCATTCCTATTTCCAGGTCAGGTTTGTACCTAGCCGTGGCTCTCTCTTAATGTAGAAAAGAGGGACGAGTGAATCTAAGAGTCTCCACAATAGTACAACCATGGAGTCAATCCTGTGATATACTCATAGATTGAGGTCCTCAAATTTAGGGGTACATTTGTCAGCATGTTACAGCCGTCACAGGTGCCTCCAGCTGCATATGTGCGCAGAGGGGCAGAGGGCAGGGACTTTAGTCCACGTGTGCTTCTGCTGCCCTTGGCCTGTAAAAACGGACATTTCAGTAAAATCACCTGTGATTTAGGTCCTGTAGCATGTGATATAGTAATAATATTTTGTCATGAGATTAATTTTGTTGATAGGTTTCAGTGTTAATTTTGTTTGTTTTAGTTTCTCGAGGTAGGATTTCACTCTAGCTCAGGCTGACCTGGAATTCAATCTGTAGTCTCAGGGTGGCCTCGAACTCACGGCGATCCTCCTACCTCTGCCAACTCTTCACTATCAGAGGATAGTGTGGCAAGAAACAGAGCCTCTGGCACATGGAAGCAAGTACGAATCAGCATGTCTCAGGGCGTGAACTCCGTGTGGCACTGGGGCCAGGGCAGCGTGACTCTTCCTTGACGGGGACAATGCTGGGTGAAGAGAGCCTGACTGAGCCCGCGGCGCGAGTCCTTAGAGCCAGGGCTAGAATTGGAGAGCAGCTTCCTACCCCTGGTCCTTTCCGCACTCAGAGGTTAATGTTGGGCACTGCAATGCTGAAAGGACGAAACGGTGGCAGTTGAAGGGGGCACCACTTAGGGGTAGCTTTGCAGAAGCCGACGCACCTTGGGAAAGGAACTATTTTGACATTCTGTAGATATGAGGAACCATTTTAGGTTCGTGAATGGCAGAAAACCATGATGGTGAATGGGCTTATAGAGGTATGGCTTGGGGAAGTGGTAAATATGTTAATTTAGTGGGGAATGTGGGGAGAGGAAAAGGAGAACGAGTGGGGTGAGAGGCAGCTGTGAGGCTGTGTTGGGGTGAGAAGGGCCTGTCACATGAACAGACAAAGACTGCAGATCTGGGATTTCTTTCCCCTCCCTTTTGGTTCCTCTTTCTTTCTCCTCCTTCCTCCATGTGTTTTTTCTTTTTGCTACTTTCCTTTATTGGCAGTCTGTTAACATTTTCCAGCACAATCTTCAAGAAGGGGGAAGGAGAAAAGTATATATTTCAAAAGATACTTGGGGGCTGAAGAGATGGTTTGGTGGTCGAGGCACTTATCTGTGAAGCCTAAAGACCCAGGGTCTATCTCTGTCCAGGTCCCACATAAGACAGACGTACAAAGGTGAGGCAAGCGCAAGGTCGCATATGCCCACTAGGTGGCACAAGCATCTGAAGTTCAATTGTGGTGGCTGAGGCCCTGGCACACTAATTCTCATTCTTTCTGTGTGTGTCTGTGTGTGTGTGTGTGTGTGTGTGTGTGTGTGTGTGTGTCTTTCTAAAAATGAAATAAAATAAAAGATAATTGGGTTGCAGAGTCGGCTCAGTGGTTAAGTGTACTTCCTGCACAAACTGGAGTTAACAGTGATAAACCAAAGGAGTGGTTGAGTCTCGGCTTGTTCACACCATCTACTTCTGCCCCAGGCAGTAGTGGTCAGCACCTAGAGCCAGAGGCCAGGGTCAGTCACCCATCACCCACTCCACCGCAACAGAGCTGTGTTCCCAGACCTGTTCCTCCCCACCAAGACTCTTTGACACTAATCCCATGCTTCACATCACCAGCATCCAGAAACATCCAGAAGCCTCTTGAAATAGGGGCTTTTAACAACAAAATGCCAGTGTTGTGAATTCCAGGTCCACCTGTGCTAGAGTGAGACTCTACCTCAAAAATTAATTAATTAATTAATTTTGAAAAATACCTGTGTTGGGATCCCAGTGTGATTCTCCAGGACCCACATACGGGACACACAGGGGGTGCACGCATCTGGAGTTCATTTTCAGTGGCTGAGACCCTAGTGTGCCATCCTCCCTCTCCCTCCCCTCTTTCTCCCTCTCAAATACATAAATTAATTAAATGTTTGTTTAAAAATACCAGTGTTATTATAACAATAATTCCTTAGTATCACAGATGTCTACTCAAAATGTCACTTTTTTTGTTCTATTTTGTCCTGGCAATCTTTTTGAAATAAAGTCAAATCAACCCTTATGAAGTGGATTTAATCCATCTCTCCAGTCCCCTTACAAGACACGGCTTCCTACAGTTCATGTTGAAAGATGTATTATCTTTGCCAGGTAGAAGTTCCCTGACTCTGGGGCCACTCAGTACCAGGGCAGAGCTTCCCTTCTCCCTTTTAGGAAACACCCAAGGTCTAGTCCTACAAGAAAAGACGGTAGTTGGAGTAGAGTTCTCTTAGAGTGCTTCGCCAGCATGTGCCAAGGTCAAGGTCCTCCTAGGTTCTGTTCTCAGTGCTGCCCGAAACAAAAAAATCTAGGTTAGGGCTGGAGCGATGGCTTAGCAGTTAAGGCGTTTGCCTGCAAAGCCAAAAGATCCTAGTTTGATTCCCCAGGACCCACATTAGCCAGATGCACAAGGTGGCGCATGTGTCTGGAGTTCGTTTGCAGTGGCTAGAGGCCCTGGCATGCCCATTCTCTCTCTCTCTTTCTGTCAAATAAATAAATAAAAATAAAATATTGTTCTTAAAAAGCCAGTTAGATACTGAACTTTTCTTTATATACCAGTTTTCAGAATAAGTTTCTTAGCATTTCCCAAAAGTAACTAAGATATGTTACTGTTGTTTAAGTAATACTTTTGAAAATTAGCTATATAGATCAAAATTGTACCCCAGGCAAAAGTAACAAAGGTAACAGTTGATACAGCCTGGGCCCAGGCCACCCTCTGGAAGGCCTGGTTTATTCTAGAAAGATTACCTCACATGGCCATGGCCCAGGGGAAGGTGTGGGTGGGAAATACCATGGTCACCGTCCTGGGAAACAATGCCTTACCTACGAGCACAGTGTTCACTCAAATGGGAAGCAGACATGAAATTCAATTATAAGAGTCTCCTTGTTCTTTCCATGTAACTGACCCTCCAAATGTGATGGTTTCCAAATAAACACAAGACTTTTTTTCTACGAGAAGTGTTTCCTAACAATCTATAGGAAATACACGTTGTGGGCGGTGCATTGCTACCCACGTACTAGAAGTGTGAGGGCCACTTGAAGCGCCGCTGAAGCAGCTCTTGACTCCCGGGGCACAGGGGCCTGCTGCTGGCAGAGAGCTCAGGACACTGCCACAGACACCTGCTCCTCTAAACAGACTGTCATCACAGGAGACAGACCTGAGGTCCACCCCGCGCATGAAGAGGCGGCCACATGGCAGCGAGGCCAGAGCCTGAGACCAAGCCCTGCCTCTCGCACTGCTACCACAGGGGTCTCCTGGGAGTGGACGTGGATTCAGCGGTGGTGGGGGGTGTCTTCCTGAGCACCCTTCCTGCAGGTGAAAGTGCCCGCAGGTAATTTATATGCTGTGCCAACAGATGCCCCCTGACACCGGGAGTTGCGATGTAATCTGGCCACGTGCTAATATATTCGTAGCCAAGGGTGTTCGTGACCAAGTAATCACATAAGCATTCGATTTGCCCCTTCAGCAGTTATAGGTCTTTGCTCCAATGATTACAGGTGGCCACTGTTTTCAAAGGACCTTCCGTTACGGAAATTTCGCTCTGCCACACTTACCTGGCCTATTGAGGAAAAGCAGCAGTCGTTCACCCAAACCCTGCTTCCTTCGGCCCAGTCCCTAGAGCAGAAGCTACCTACAGTGCCCGGGGATGGGGACCATCCGTGACAGGAAGTGGCTTTGGAGCGAGCCGCTTAGGGACTCAGAGGAAGGCAAGAGTATGAGCAGACCACAGACAAATGTTCCCAACCATACCAGCTCCATTCTGTTACTTTATAATGGGGGTTCTGGGGTTCAGGGGAAACTACAAGCCCCAAACCTACAGACACAGAGAGAGGCCACAGTGCCTTCTATAAGCAGCACACACCTGGTAGCAGACGTGACTGCAGGTGTGACCCTGGGCTTGAAGCCCAGTGTGGGCTTTTAATCATTAACTAAGGTTTTGTGCTCCCCTTCTGTGTAAGCTGACACCACCCAGGGTCAACATATCCCCCAGTAATGCCACACAATCCCTCCACCTGCAGACGTGGGACAACTGCTGAAAGGCAGAACCAACCTGGTTTTCAAACAGCAGTGACAAAAGCAGCTGGCCTGGGCGGGAGGCTCACATTGCCGAGAGCATTCGCTGAGGGATTTTTTCTCTCTCTCTCTCCCCCTTGTTTCTCAGTAGGGCCTGAGCTGAGGCGAGGAGCTCCTGGCTACAGATGATAGCACAAGGCTGCCAGGAACCGCCGCTCAGGGGCTCCCTTTCCCAGAAATCTAGGCAACTCCCATTGTCCCAGGAGGAATGAGCCAAAAGCTAGATGTTGTTTTAGGTGTGGGAGGGGTGGTGAAATCAAAGAAAGGGAAGGATCAAAGTGTAGTTGGGGGGAGACAGAGGTCTGTGCCAGTGGGGTCACCGTGGCTTTGGGGTGCTGTTTCTCAGATGCTTTAAGGAACAGCTGAAAGCAGATGCTGGCGAGTCATGTTCAGGTCACTTTCTGAAATGGGCCTGGCTCTGGGTGGCCCATTCAGATCCTGCTCACGCCGCTGTTACAGGCCAGACAGGGACCGCTGGTAGGAAGGCCCCACACTCCTTTTCTGGGGGGCCCTGGGGAAAGAAGGACTGAACAGTCCTGTCCAATGCTCATGAAGGGTCCCACCACAGGCTACTTCCACTGCCCTCTCGGCAAAGGCAGAACTCCCGTGCACGTGGCCCGCGCAGGTCACAGAAGTAGCTGCCTTAGCCTTGCCCCAGCGCCTCAACGCCTCTGTCTGCTACTTACTGCTTCTGGGTAGGCCACAGCTGAGTGGCTTTCATTCCAGCCCAGACGGTCCTGGGGGACATCGTAGCAACATGCCAGAGGCTCCCAATGTGTTGACTTCCTGGGGCTGCTAGAACCACTGCACCCTGCATCACAAACAGCAGGCGTTTGCTCTGACAGCCCTGGGCCGCTTCCCCCTCTTCCTTGGGCTTCTCTGGTTTGCTCACACTTTGCCCCACTTAGGTGAATTGCAACCTGTCTCCACTGCCATGATCTTCTTCCTTGAGCATCTCTAAGTGCATTTAGGCCCGTCCTAACCCTGCATGTCCGTATCTTCAGTTACTCCAAATAAGGTCTTAACTGATAAAGACTGGGATCCAGGTAGCTTTCTTTTGTAGGACACAATCCAAAAAGAACAGTACTGTCAACCTGCCCTGTCAAGGCAAGAACATAGCTCCAGTCTGAGCCGAAATCTGACTCATCGGGATGGTGGTCAGAGACAGCTTCCGGTTCTTCCTCCTTGTAGGAATTTTTCGTGAGCCGTTTTTCTGCCAGTGTGCCCATTCTGAATCTATATTCTTCTCTCTGACCCACCATCCAATCAAGGTCCTTCATATGTATTTCACTATGGCTGGGTGTGGTGGCACACGCCTTTAATTCCAGCACTAGGGAGGCAGAGGTAGGAGGATTCCCATGAGTTCGAGGCCACCCTGAGACTCCATAGTGAATTCCAGGTCAGCCTGGGCTAGAGTGAGACCCTACCTCGAAAAACCAAAAAAAGGGGGGGGGGGGCTGTAGGGATAGCTTAGCAATTAGGGTGTTTGCCTGCAAAGCCACAGGACCCAGGTTTGATTTCCCAGGACCCATGTAACCCAGATGCACAAGGTAGTGCATGCATCTGGAGTTTGCAGTGGTAAGACCTTGGCACAACCATTGTCTCTCTCTCTCTCTCCCCTTCTCAAATAAATAAGTAAATAAATATAAAAAGGTTTTAAAAAAATTTAAGTATACGCCAACCAGAGAAGTAACTCGTCTCCCAGGAAGGTATTTCTCACAGTTCTGACAACTTGTGTCTGTCAGACTCTGACAGGAAAGAGTGGACAATGATGTGCAGGCCACACCTTGATCAAGACTGCTTAGTGTGCAGACCTCTTAGCTAAAGACAAGTTAGGGACCTCCCTTATCTGTTCTTCCCAGTGGGCCATTCTCACTATTACTTGTCTCTTTGACTGGCTTATTAAGGATGGGTGGTGAGCACAGGCTGCCAGGGCCACCAGGGCCCAGGCTCTGATCCCAACAACTCCCACAGCCCGGCAGACGTGTTCTCAGAAACCAGGAGAATGAGGGCATTGCTCGTTGTTGTTCCCCTGTGAGTATGAGTTCTACTGCAAGGGCCAATGGTGGGCTTGCCTCTCTTCACCAGTGCACACCTTGCTCCCTTCAAGTCAGCTGCACATGAAGGGAAATAAAGACTGCTTCAAAGTACTAGAAACAGAGCTGGAAGATGAGCATCTGGGACCTGCTGTGGTGGCGCATACCTTTAATCCCAGCACCCAAGAAGCCGAGGTAGGAAGATCGCCGTGAGTTCAAGGCCAGCCTGAGACCACAGAGAGACCCTACCAAAAACCACACCTCCCTCCACACCCGTCAAAAAACCTCTGGTGTATCCACAGCAGTGGCTACAGTCTCCAGGCAGGAAATAACCAGGCATCCAAGCAGGGACCTGGACTTACAAGCCACGGAGAGCATAAACTCATACACAGAGTAACTGCTACAGCAAAGAGCCATGCAGCTCTCAAGTTCAAGGCCAGCTATTCCCCTGTCCCAGATTCCTCAGCTGAGCACCAATTTAAACGATTCCCAATATTCAAGCTGGGCGTGGTGGTGCATGCCTTTAATCCCAGCACTCGGGAGGCAGAGGTAGGAGGATTGCCATGAGTTCGAGGCCACCCTGAGACTCCATAGTGAATTCCAGGTCAACCTGAGGTACAGTGAGACCCAATCTCGAAAAACCAAAAAAAAAAAAAAGATTCCCAATATTAAGCAGATGGAAAGCTTGAGTGGTTTTTAACTTTGCTGCTGCTAAATTTACAGTAAAGGAAACTGAGGACGTCGAAGTAGGCACCTCCGTCCATCCGAAACCCCCGCTCATCCACTGGGTGGGCGTTCGCTCTGCACTAATCCAGAACCTGCAGAGATTGCATCACGGCCAGTGTGGCACTGCAAAGATTTTTCTTTTTGAAGTAGGGTTTTCTGTAGCCCAGGCTGACCTGGAATTCTTTATGTAGCCTCAGGGTGGCTTGAACTCAGGGCGATCCTCCTACTTCTGGGATTAAAGGTATGCGCCCCCACCTGGCAGGATTAGATTGACTTTTTAAGTAGTCAGTGTGCCCTTGGGCAGCTTCCCCCACCCGCCGCTCCTCACCCAGTGTGGTTTGATGAGTTTAAACAAATCTTCCTGAACAAAGTAATCCCACACACACCACATGCTTGCACACATAAACCACAACACGGGCATACATACATGTACATCGTTAATGCACACCAATCCAGGTAGTCACTGGGAAAATTTAGTTTAAAAAGTTCCAGTTTTAACTCCTGTAGAATGACTCCTGAAGTCACTTTTACTAGACACAGCCTGTTTAGTTCATTCTGAGCTATGATCAGCTTTTTAAAAATTTTTATTTTTAGAAAGAGAGAATTGTTGCACCAGGGCCTCAGCCACCGAAATTGAACTCCAGATGCCTGTACCACCTAGAGGGCATGTGTGGCCTTGTCATTTGCCTCAGCTTTTGTGTGTCTGTCTTACTTGGGATCCAGAGAGTCAAACACGGGTCCTTAGGCTTCACAGGCAAGTGCCTTAACCACTAAGCCATCTCCCCAGCCCCATGATCAGCTTTTAAAAACTGTTCAGTGCAGTCTCCTCTGCCATGAGTGTGGCAGCGGCGAGTGCTCTGCACCTGCTCTGGATCCGCAGGTGGCACTGCCCTGATAGCCTCCCACTCACAGTCATCAGAAGGCAGGGACGTAGTCTAGTCCTCCTTCATGATGGCAGCCACGCTGTAAACAGCATGGCACTTCTACAGGGCTGGCTCCGCTTAGGGACCTCCCAGGGCACCTGTAGCTGGGGGATCCTGAGAAGTGCTGGAAGGGACTGGGTCATGGACATGACCTCTAGGATCTCTCAGGATGACCTTGCCCATATCTGACAGCACCAAGATTCCTTGGTGCACTGGCATGATCCTCCCTTGAATGGTGTGTGAAGGCAGAGATATGATGAAAAACACACTTCACCGCTGAACTTCAATAAAAAGCTATCATGCCACTGTTTACACCACAGTTCTCCCTTCCTGTGTGGGGAACAGATCGTGCAAACCAGCAACTGCCAATGAGAGAAATGCATATACCCACCTGACTGCCGGCTGCCTCTTCCCTAGGCTTCCAGAATTCACTCTCCAAAGAGGGTTCTAGGAGGCGTTATACGTGGCTATCCACCTTGCCCCCTCCCTCAGGAAACAGAATGTCCACGAAGCTCAACAGACTGGTTCTTCCTGCCAGATGGCAAGACAGCAAGATAACAACCTGAAGCAAACAGCAAAGGCCCAGAACTGAAGATTTCATTGTCCTCTTGAACTCCAGGGACAGCTTCCCATTCAGGGTGTGCACTTCGTGGCCTCTAACTAGCTGAGATTCTTAACGCAGTGCTCATTTAAAGCTCACAATGCGCCCATGAGAAATGACACCCCATTTTACAGAAAAATGCAGCCCACAAAGGCAAACGGACTCAGGTCAAGGTCACAGGATTCTCGGTGTCACAATGTAGCTGAGCTTGGATCTGTCTTTGGTCTCGCCCTGTAAGCACTGCAGTCTGTCCCTGTGAGGAAACGTGCACACATACGTGAAGACACACGCAGGCCCGCAGGACAGCTGAGTCACGGGTCAACAGCCAGTCACCTCTCTCCAGCTTACTAGAACAACAGCACAGTGTGACATAAGCACATTATAAAGCCACTATTGTCCCTTTATATTTCTAAAAGCCCTATCAAGTATCCTACTCACATAAGGCCAAGTCCTAATGAGGTGACACTATAATAGCTTGTAATTGCCTTGAAAATGGTCCCTGCACCATCGCAGACAACTGGGGACGGACAGGACATTCATTCCGCAGCTGGGGACGTGGAACACACCACCATCACCTTAGTTAACACCCTCCAGAACTTCACACAAAATCAACTTCCCTGTTGGTTTTTGTTCTTTCCCTCCTTTCAGACCGAACACATGCCTGCAGCCAGTCCTCAGGACACAGTCTTGTGATCTTCGCTGCTCTGGAGGCTGAGACAGGAGGATTGCAAGTTAAGACCTGCCTTGGAAATTTAGCAAGACCCTGTCTCAAAATGAAAACTGGCAAAAGGCTGGCAATGTACCTCAATGGTAGAGCATTTGCCTAGCACGTGCCAAGCCCAGGGTGCAGTGCCAAGCGCCACCAAACAGAAAAGAAAAAGAAAAAAGAAAAGAGCATGCCAATAATTGTGGTTTCCTTTTCACACTGGCTCCCAGGGAGTTCACAAGCTGTGTGCATGCCTCATCAGCAATGCTAACATTTACCAAGGGAGCTTCGCCTTCAGGCCCCTATTCTCAATCGCACAGACACTTTCTGCTCACACACTACTCTTAGCTCACGTTACATTTTTGTAAGCTAGAGCAAGAAACAGAAGAAGGTTCTACCAGAAAAGAAATAGACGATCAGGCATCACAGGAAAACAACAGACAGCCAAACCAAAGGCTTCCTCCCCTGTCATGTTTTAACCATGCCATCAGGAGTCATCTTTATCCTCACAAACAAATGAACCTTACAACATGTATTATCAAGGGGACAGATGCCCCTATACTCAACCATTGAACATGGACTGCCATTACACCCATCTGGCAAGGCTCAGGGCAACCTTCTTTCTGTCCAGGACCATGAATTATGCCAGAGCGCTTCCAAACAGCCCTACCCCACACCAGCACCTCAAGGGATCCTGCAGACCTGGCTTCTCAGAGCACCACACAAGCTGGGGTGAAACAGGGGTGGACCCGCTAGAAAGAGCTCCCAGCTTTCACCTGCAGAGGGCGCAGGCACCAAGTGAATTGCTTGAAGCCCAGAGCAGAGCAGGAGACAGAAGTCAAGGAATACAGATCCCAGCCCAGAGCAGAGCAGGGGGCATGGGAGCCAAAGGGAAGGGCCTCTGGTCCAGAGCAGAACAGGGCAGCTGGGTTAGGCAGCAGGAAGAGGAACAGGAAGGGACATATCCCAACTCAGGGAGCAATGGAGCAGCCTCAGAACAAGAACCAGCCATAGGCACATAGGTGGCATTGAAAAGCAATAGGCCAATTGTTCCACAACCTAACAAATCGCAGAGCCCAAGAGCAAGTCACCATGATGTCCAAAGGGACCACATGTGTGTCCGCTCAGGTGACATCAAGACCAGAAATGGTGTTACAAGGCCCAAAGCACTCACTGCATGTGACACGAGGGGCATCTGCTTCTCATGTTCATTCATTTTCATTTTATTTATTTTCACAGAGAGGGAGACAGTGAGAGAGAGAGAATTGGCGCTTCATGGCCTCACCCACTGCAATTGAACTCCAGACGCTTGCACCACCTAGAGGGCATTGCAACCTTGTGCTTGCCTCACCTCTGTGCATCTGGCTTACATAGGATCTGGAGAGTTGAACATGGGTCTTCAGGCTTCGCAGGCAACAATCTTAACTGCTAAGCCATCTCTCCAGCCCATCATGCTCATTCATGAATAATGTGGCCTTGAGAAACATCCTGGAGTGACTCCTTGTTCCTAGGATATCCATCCCAAAGGGTGTTCTGAGAATTCAAGAGGCACCAAAGCCCAGAATCCCTATGTCTGGCCAAGAAACGCATCAGTCCTAAACCACGAATTTCTAGTCCACATCCACTGACAGTGTGGGCTGTTTTGTTCCGGCATATCTTCTCCCTGTCTTGCAAACGTGTTACGCTTCCACCCAGAAGAAGCACCGTACTGGTCCTGGCAGAAGTGAAATAGGCTAAGGAAAGACACTTGTACCCCTCCAGTTTGACCAACGGACTCCCAAGAGTCCCAACAGTCCCTAAGAAATTGGCATTTCCCTGAGAATTGTCTTGAGAAGGAAATGGCTGAAGCCTGGTGCCAGCTAGAAAAAGAATTTGTTAGTTTGAAATACACAGTTCTCACAGCTCGTCAGAACCTTACAAGAGCGGAGCCCAAGACAATGATGGGTCAATGGTGAGTGGAAACACATCTTGACCTGGGCTGCTTAGTTATGCATACCTCTCGTGTTCTATTTAAACCTAGACGTGGCACGCCTTTAATTCCAGCACTTGAGAAGCAGAGGTAGGAGGATCACCATGAATTGAGGCCAGCCTGGGGCTGCAAAGTGTGTTCCACGTCAGCCTGGGCTAGAGTAAGACCTTGCTTCAAAACACAAGGAAGAGAAGGGAAGGGAAGGGGAGAAGAAAGGAGGAGAAGGAAAGGGAGGAGACAAGAAGAAGGAAAAGAGAGAGGAAGAGGAAGGGAGGGGAGGGAAGAGAAAAAAGAAAACCTGGGCTGGAGAGATGGCTTAGCGGTTAAGCGCTTGCCTGTGAAGCCTAAGGACCCCGGTTCAAGGCTCGGTTCCCCAGGTCCCACGTTAGCCAGATGCACAAGGGGGCGCACGCGTCTGGAGTTCGTTTGCAGAGGCTGGAAGCCCTGGCGCGCCCATTCTCTCTCTCTCCCTCTATCTGTCTTTCTCTCTGTGTCTGTCACTCTCAAATAAATAAATAAATAAATAAATAAATAAATAAATAAATAAATAAATGAAAACCTAACCTTCACTTAAGGTCTTCAAAGATGGTTGGTCTGGGGGCGGGGGTCACTAGACCTCTCAGTTCCTCTTCCCAATGTGGCCAGTAAAGCTCCTTTCTCAGTTTTTCACTGTTATTCATTTATTTAAATGGCACGTTGAGCCCAGGTGGCTGAGCCTGGCTTCTTAAGGCCACCAGAACCCAGGCTCTGAATCAACAATTGTGGTAACAGCACCAATGAGAATGCTTTGTCCCTAAAAGGATGGCCAAGTACCCAGCTGTGGGCAAGCCAAGCGGCCAAGGTCAGGCCAATGGTGGCCTCTCAGTGACTAGGTGGCCTTGAGTTTCTCCACTTTTCTAAGCCCCAGTGGTGTGACCTCACAAGCAAAATATCTGACACAGAGCAGGTGCTCAATGAATGATAACCAAGGAAAATAAAGACTGTTCTCAGGTAACCTGGCCCGAATGCACACAGGCCCCGTGACTCCCAAGGTGAGGTATAGGTGACCTCGGAAAACATGTTCAAGCCAGTTCAACTTCCAGGGCCAATGGCCAGAAGGTTCTTGGTCCATTCAGGACTAGGAGAGCAAGCCGTATTCTCTGCTTCCTGTACTGAGAAGTGATGCTTTGTAAGAGCAAGCCTCTTACGCAATCTCCACCGTGCAGTTTATTCTACTCCACAGCCCAGCGCAGCGAGGGAGCCGGGACAGGAGAAAGGCAGACATTTCCTGCTTTAGAGAGAAAGCCACGCGCACCTCCGATAAAAACCTGAAGGCGTCCCAGCTCAGAACCCACAATACTGCACAGGGATGCAGGCGAGCCAGCTTGGCACAACAGGCCCACACCACACCAGCACACCACCCTAGCCCCTATGGCAGCTGCAGTTCACAGCCGTGACCCTCAGTGGAACTGCCTCAACCTCCCCAAGACTTCGCTGAAACTGATGAACGCATCTCTTGCTCCAGAGTGGCTGATCCCCTTTGCCTTGCTGGTCTGGGGAGATGTGTTCCCAACAGTTTCCAGACGATGGAGAGGCTGCTGGCTGAGGAGCCCACCTAGAAAGCTTCCCATCAGAGCAATTCCAATAAGGTCTCAGTACAGAGTGCAGATGTACACGGTTGTTTCAGGTAAACAGAGAGCGCCATATGCTGCAAGATGATGTTTCAATCAAACCACATATGCTAGCAATCTCATAAGATTATAACAGAGCTCAAAAATTCCTACCAGTGTTGGGTGTGAGAACGCACATCTTTAATCCCAGCACTCAGGATGCAGAGGTAGGTGGATTGCTGTGAGATCGAGGCCACTCTGAGACTACATAGTGAATTCCAGGTCAGTCTGGGCTAGAGAATAAGAGCCTACTTAGGGAAAAAAAAAAATCCTACCAGCTAATAACACTGAAGCTGCACTGATGTAAAGGTCATGAGTCACTCAGAAGCTCATTGTGGTAAGACAATATGTCAATAGAACCACTACAGAGCCCATAAAAGTGCAATGAAGGGGCCGTGGTGGTGGCCTTTAATCCCAGCATTTGGGATGTGAGTTCAAGTCCACGTAGTGAATTCCAGATCAGCCTGGGCTAGAGTGAGACCTTACCTCAAAAAAATCAAGATAATAATAATAAATAAATAAATAATTAAAAAGTGTAATGAAGCCGGGCATGGTGGCGCACGCCTTTATTCCCAGCACTCAGTAGGAGGATCGCTGTGAGTTCAAGGCCACCCTGAGACTGCATAGTGAATTCCAGGTCAGCCTGGGCTAGAGTGAGACCCTACTTCGAAAAACCAAAAAAAAAAAAAAAAAAGTAATGAAGGAAGTCAGGAGCAAAATAGCTTTTTATAGGCAGTTAGCCAGGAACAAGGCCTAAAGAGGGAACAAGGAAGTGCCTCCACCTGCCCTGGCAAAACAAAAACCGGGTCTGATCCAGGGCCATCCAACATGGCTGCAAGCCGCGCTCCGGGCCCTTCCTCAGCGCGGCTCCTGAGTCAGCCCCTGGAGTCCACGAGCCAATCACGGCTCTCCTTACACAGAGTCCGGAAACAAGGCTCACTCTAATTGGATGCCTGACTGTATAAAGGAGCCTGGTTCACAGCCCCGCCAGCCTGTGAGTCTGTCTGTCCGCAGAGCCCCTCTTTCAGCCCGGAGCTTCCTGGATCTCTGAGTCCTCCGCTATTTCTTAGCCCCTCTGCTCTTCCATGTGAACGGGACCTTGCGGTTCTCGTGCTTCATTTCTCTGTAACGGAGAGAAGTTCTTCACCCTCCCTCTCCCTTGGGGCGCGGCAAGGAGGAGAGTTCTGCTCACTTCATTGAGTCTCAGCCTCCTCCCTGGATCTTCATTTTCCCTACAAGAAACCTCATAATTCATCATTTTTCTCTAAATAAACTTAATAATTCACAATTTACCCCTTTCAAAGTATGTTTTCTCAATTCTTTGTTAAAATGGAAAACATCCATGGGAGGCAGAAGTAGGAGGATCATTGTGAGTTCAAAGCCACCCTGAGACTACATAGTGAATGCCGGGTCAGCCTAAGCTACAGTGAAACCCTACTTCCAAAAATTTTTTTTAAAAAAAGGAAAAGATCCCAAAGGGTGGGATTCACAGGCCTGGGGAACCCTTCTGGACCCCAAAAGCCTGCATCAGTAGCACATTAGATTGTGTACAGTTCACAATACTAGATAACAAGTCATGAGTATTAACTGGTGTATGCATTTACTATGTGCTACTTTTTTATCATTAACACCACACACCTACTTTTAAAAAAATATTAACTATAAAACAGCCTGTTGTCGGTCCTCAGGAGGATTTGAAAGGTGCTGTCATAGAAGGTGACAGCTGCATGTGTGTTAATGCCCTTAAAACTCACCAGGGATGTAACATGTGGAGGTGGAAGACAGTTATATTGATAAGGAGGCTAATGTCAGGGTTTGTGTCATAGTTTATAAACAAACAAAAAAAATAAGGTTGAAACATTAAAAAATGAATAATTAGGGCTGGAGAGATGGCTTAGCAGTTAAGCACTTGCCTGTGAAGCCTAAGGACCCTGGTTAGAGACTTGATTCCCCAGCAGACTTGACTCCCCAGGACCAATGTTAGCCAGATGCACAAAGGGGGGTGCACACGTCTGGAGTTCATTTGCAGCGGCTGGAGGCCCTGGTGTGCCCATTCTCTCTCTCTCTATCTGCCTTTCTCTCTGTGTCACTCTCAAATAAATAAACAAATAAAATTTTTTTAAAAAAAGAATAATTAGCCAGGTGTGGTGGCGCCCACCTTTAATTCTAGCCCTTGGGAGGCAGAGGTAGGAGGATCTTGAGACTATACCTTGGACTAGAGTGAAACCTTACCTCAAAAAAGGGGGGATCACTGGAGAGCTGGCTTAGCTGTTAAGCGCTTGCCTGTGAAGCCTAAGGACCTCCATTTGAGGCTTGATTCCCCAGGACCCACATAAGCCAGATGCACAAGGTGGTACACATGTCTGAAGTTCATTTACAGAGGTTGGAAGCCCTGGCACACCCATTCTCTCTGTGTCTGTCTATCTTCTCTCTATCTCTGTTTCTCTCTGCTTTCAAATAAATAAATAAAATTTTTTTAAAAGAATTAGATATAACATTATGGTCTAGGTGTGTAGTAGGCTATACTACCTGAGTTACACAGCAAAACTATATATATATAGGATAATTACATACTCAAATTTAACAATATAGGCATTCATATATATAATAATTCATATAATAATTATAGGCATTATATATATACACATACATACATATACATATATATATATATATCCATGCATCCATATACGTACAACATAGCATACACAGATGTGCCCCAAGGCTCTAGCTGTGAGTGTCACAGGTATGCAGAGGAGGGAGTAGAAGCATGGGTAGCCTAGATGTGACCCCCACTTTCCCAGCAGGCCTCAGTTCATGATACTGTAACTTGGTTTTCACAGTTCATGGATTTTCCTCCTATGGCCTCAAATACACACCCTACACTTCCACCGGGGAGGACACTGAAGAGGTGACAACACTAAAAGGACCAAAGGACAACAGGAGCCCCTGAAGGGGCATTTGGCTGTCAAGCGCATTAGGGAGCGCCACTGCCACCGTCACCACTGGATCCAGGAGACTCAAGTCCCGACAGTAAGGACAGTAGGGAACTCGTGTTCCTCAGGAGAGCAGGGATGACGTGTTGCTTCTCAGCTGAGTGCTCAGAGAATGTTCTACCCTCTATGACAGAGAACCTACTTCATGGCTACAGACCTCTCAGTGCAGCTCGCCAAGACATGGAGGCAAGAAGACAGACAAAATCCACAGCAAAGGGGCTGGAGAGATGGCTTAGTGGTTAAGTGCTTGCCTGTGAAGCCTAAGGACACTGGTTCGAGGCTCGATTCCCCAGGACCCACATACGCCAGATGCATAAGGTGGCACATGCATCTGGAGTTTGTTTACACTGGCTGGAGGCTCTGGTGCACCCATTCTCTCCCTCCCTCTCTCTCAAATAAAAAAAAAAAAATCTTAAAAAAGAAAACAAAACACCACAGCAAAGCCACGAGGATATCACAAGGATGCAGTGTATGGCAAAACCAGGGCTGTAGCAAAACACCTGCCAGGTACTCTGGAGTACTTTCCCTTACATGTATGAGAATGCCTATACTCCCTGGCATTGACAGGTAGCTTCTGGCAACAATTTCCTCATTATCCCTGACTGGTAGTAAGAAGGCTGCCTATAGCTTTCTGTTCTAGATTGCACATTTGATCCTTACAGGTGTCTGGAAAGCTAAAAAGTCATTAGAGGGCTGGAGAGATGACTCAACAGTTAATGCTCTTGTCTGCAAAGACTAATGACCTTGGTTTGATTACCCAGTGCCCACCTTAAGCCAGATGCACAAAGAGGTGGTGTATGCATCTGGAGTTTGTTTGCAGTGGCTGGGGGCCCTGTTATGCCCATTCCCATTCTCTCCCTCTTTGCAAATAAATACCACATGTTTTTAAGTCACTAGACAGTTGGAGATGGCTTAGCGGTTAAGGTGAAGCCTGAGAAGCCTGAGGACCCAGAGAACTCAAGCCATGAGGTTAGTTTTATTAATCACAAAAGTAGTTCTTACAGAGCCGGGTGTGGTGGCACATGCCTTTAATCCCAGCACTCGGGAGGCAGACGTAGGAGAATCGCAATGAGTTCAAGGCCACCCTGAGACTACATAGTGAATTCCAGGTCAGCCTGGACCAGTAAAACCCTACCTCACACACACACACACACACACGTTCCTACAAAGAAGCACTTAAGGAAAACAAATGACCAGTGCAGTTTTTTTCCCACCTCTGGTTGAGAAAAGTCCCCAGTGGGGGCAGAGCATGAAGAAGCAGGCAGTTCTACCTGGTAACACACAAAGGCCCAGGAGTGCGAAGGACTCACCTGTTCCAAGTGGACTTGTACACAGCAGGGAATCACCACCTTGAGAGGAAAAGAAATTACAAATGAGATTTAACATGTGCATTCTGCTCTCACACAAACAGCACAGCAGTCAACAAGGCTCCCAAGGCTGACATCTCCCCTAACCTCGGTCACAGTCGCAGAGCTCAGTACTTAGCACTAAAGTCGCTGGCATTAGGATCCTCATTTAGTCAGTAACCTTTGGGAAAATCTGACCCCTTTCTGAGACTTTCAGTAAAATCATGGGGACATCCTCCCTCAGAAACTGCAAGTCACTCGTGTAGACAGAAGCTCGCCTGCGCTGGTAAACAGCTGGTAACTCCCTTCCACGGACATTTCAAGCCAGCCAGAGCCTCCCTCCCTAGAGGCCCAGGAGCGGGGGCATCTCTGCTCTACGGGTGATCTTCAGGTCGACCCACGTCCACATGCTACTTGGACATGGGAAACTGAGAACAGACTCTGACTGTGGTTATTCCTTTTAGCACATAACACAGTGGAAAAGAATTTCCTGTGACTCTCAGTCAGGTCATCCAGAGTGGCAGTCACAAGGAAAAGCAGTCAAACGTCAACCGAAGCCCCAGCAGGAGCGGCGGGTCAGAGGACTGAGCATCGGGGCGCAGGTCCCGCCTTCAGTGTCGGTCCGAGAGCGAGCTCTGCCCGGCACCTGCCGGCTCCAGAACCTGGCTCGCCTCTCACCTCTGTCTCCGCTTCCTCATCTGAGAACTACAGGTGATAGCAGTACCTTTCTCACATAGCAGTGAGGAATGAAAGGTGGCGCTTCGTGTGGCACTAAAGTAGAATGGGGAGGGTGGAAAGGTTGGAGGGGCCACGGGTGTGAGGGGTTGGGGGAAGCCTTTACCAAAACTAAACACATGAAAAAGCCATGTGAAAAACTACTTCTGTGTTAGCTAATTAAAATGAAAATTTAATATAGAGTTTGAACCAAGCCAGGTGTGGTGGCGCACGCCTTTAATCCCAGCATTTGGGAGGCAGAGGTCTGACGATGGCTGTGAGTTCAAGGCCACCCTGAGACTACATAGTGAATACCAAGTCAGTCTGAGCTAGAGTGAGACCCTTCCTCAAAAAAAAAGAGAAAAAGAAAATAAAAAAGAAAGAGTATGAACCAAATGGATGAGGGAATAAGCACACAAACAAAGGTAAAGCAAAAACTAAACAAGCATCTCTGGAGACACTGGGTGCTGCAGACAGAGCGTTGAAGGATGGCGACGGCACTGGACAGGAGGGCCCCCGGTCACTAGAGCACTGTGACTCCCTTCACCCAGCACTGTCCACTCAATGCACACAGGCATCCCGGCGCCTTGCAACATGAGACAGCCTGGCAAGAAATGTGTGAGGAATTAGAGTGTGTGCCTTTTAAAGGTCACCCGTATTCCACACAATGAAATACTATTCACTAGTAAACGGAAATGTGCTATCAAGGCTTGAGAAGACAACAGAGGAACTTCTAAACAGCCAACCTGAAAAGGCTACATGCTGTTTGACTCCAGCTACATGCCACTCCGAAAGATGCAAAATTAAGACAACAGTAAAAATACGAAGCCAGGCGTGGTGGCGCACGCCTTTAATCCCAGCACTCGGGAGGCAGAGGTAGGAGGATCGCTGTGAGTTCAAGGCCACCCTGAGACTACATAGTGAATTCCAGGTCAGCCTGAGCTAGAGTGAAAGCCTACCTCAAAAAAAAAAACAAGACACCCAGGCCCAGAAAGCCAAGCGCCACATGTTCTCTCTCATATGTGGATCCTAGCTACAGATGACTGGGCTTCTGCTTGAGAATGAAAATATTTAGTAGCAGAGGCCAGTAAGTTAAAAAGGAGACATAAAGGGAAGAGAAAGGAAGGGAGGAGGGTACTTAATAGGTTGATATTGTATATATGTAAGTATAATGATTGTGATGGGGAGGTAATATGATGGAGAATGGAATTTCAAAGGGGAAAGTGGGGGGGGAGGGAATTAACATGGGATATTTTTTTTAATTTTTTTTTTTGGTTTTTTAATTTTTTTTATTTATTTATTTGAGAGCGACAGACACAGAGAGAAAGACAGATAGAGGGAGAGAGAGAGAATGGGCGCGCCAGGACTTCCAGCCTCTGCAAACGAACTCCAGACGCATGCGCCCCCTTGTGCATCTGGCTAACGTGGGACCTGGGGAACCGAGCCTCGAACCGGGGTCCTTAGGCTTCACAGGCAAGCGCTTAACCGCTAAGCCATCTCTCCAGCCCAGATATTTTTTTTTATAATCATGGAAAATGCTAATAAAAATTAAAAAAAAAACAAGACAAAAAAAAGAAAGGAAGGAAGGAAAAGAAAATATTAGCGGTGGTCTAGATCATCAACTGTCCAAACTCACAGAATGAACAGCACTCAAAATGAACCCCAGCATAAGCTGTGGGCTGTGGCTGACAATGTGTCACTATTCGTTCATCAAGTGTCACACACTACACAAGATTTTTATGTACAAGGGGTGGGGAGTGTTTGTTTTATGAATCTGAAACTGTCAAATGTGTCTGCTCTTTTTTTTTTTTTTTTTTTTTTTTTTTTTGAGGTAGGGTCTCTCTAGCCCAGGCTGACCTGGAATTCACTATATAGTCTCAGGGTGGCTTCAAACTCACAGCGATCCTCCTACCTCTGCCTCCTGAGTGCTGGGATTGAAGGCACACCCAGCATTTTTCCTCTTTTTTGACCACACAGAAAGCCAAAGGCAGTGTGGTTCCATCCTGGGCACAAGAAGATGCATCACAGAAAGGACAGCTGTGGTGTTCTGAATGTAAAATGTTGCTCATAACCTTATGTGCTGTGATTAAGTTTCCTGCTTAGTCCCCAGCTGGTGGAGCCATTGGACATGGAGTCCTGGGGAGGAGAGGGAGATGTGTTTCTGGGGGAAGACCTTAGATTGATTAGTACAGCCTACTGAGGTTCACAGCCAGCTCTCCCAGCCCGCTGCAGATATGTGCAGTTGTGAGCCAGCTGCCAGGCTCTCCTCTGCCCTGATGCCAATGCCATCTGAAGGTGGCAGCTTGAAGCCAACCTTTTCTTCCTATAAGCTGCTTCTGGTCCCATGATGGGTCCCAGCAATGAGAAGGTAACTACTACAGCATCTGTAGGCCGATCCTCACAGAACAAAAGGACACCAGCTAGGTCCCAAGTGCCTTGCCCTTCCCAGGATGAGAGGTCCCATCTCAGAAGGCAGGGTAACAAGAGGTGATAGTAGCTGGGCAGGGTTGGGAACACAGTGACTCCCACTAGCAGCTACAGAAATCCCTGGAAGGGGACAAGAATGGTAAGTCTTTGGGCCATGACACCTCCAGGACTTGTCTCTCTCTCCTGACCCCACCCAGAGCCTCTCTTGAGAGATGTGCGTAAGAGCCGCTTTATGGCCTTTCCTTGGCTCTGTCTGTGGCTAATCTGCGGTTGCTAAGGCCGACTGCAAACAAACAAGGCTGCACCTAACCCACACCTGGCTGCGTGGGCTGCTGAGGCCCCGGCGATGATAGCCTTGTCCCCAAGCCAGCAGGTCACCAGGACGGGGGCGGGATGGGCCGAGGGCCTTCCGCTCTGTCGTAACGCTTCCTGGAAGTAGAAGTGGGTAAGCGGATGTGTGTCTACTTAGAGTGTGAGGAGCGGTACATGTGTGCATATTAACGTGTAAGGGGACATGGTGCAGGTAAGTGGCAGAGTGCTTACCTGGCATGATGAGGCCCTGGGTTTGCCACCCCCCCCCCCCCGCACCATAAGAAATGGAAAACAAATTTGAATGAAGTATCTGAATTTGAGAGTGCTACGTGTTCAGTGTGCGCGTGTGCATGCGTGTGCGTGTGTGTATGTATAGCTGAATGTGTATAGGTGGGTGTACACATGTGTGCACTGTGTGAGCTGGGATGTGCTTTGTGCGCCTCTATGCAGTATCTGTGTTTGAGAATGCGTGTGTTGTGTGTTTGAATATCTCTGCGGTGTCTATGTTTGAGAACATATGAGTTGTGTGTTTTGTATGCCCCTGTGCAGTATCTGTCTCTGAGAATGTGAGTGGTGTGTTTTGTATGTCTCTGTATGTTGTCTGTGTCTGAGAACGTGAGTGGCGGTATATATGTCTCTGTGCGGTGTCTGTCTGAGAACATGTGAGTTGATGCATGTTTCGTGTGTCCTATGCGGGGTCTGGCTTATGCATGTCTGACAATCTGTGCCCTTGTGAGCACGCCTACACAGTGCTGCAGTCTTGAACCTGAGGAGAACGACCAGAGGTCTGGCCAACAAACAAGCAAGTCCACCTTAGAAAGCAAAGGTTTGGCCAGGCATGGTGGCGCATTCCTTTAATCCTAGCACTTGGAAGGCAGAGGTAGGAGGATCGCCGTGAGTTCAAGGCCACCCTGAGACTACCTAGTGAATTCCAGGTCAGTCTGAGCTAGAGTGAGATTCTATCTCAAAAGTAAATAAATAAATAGAGCAAAGGTTTGCCCACACTGCAGTTCCCACCCTTCCTCCTGGCTCTCAGGGCCTTCAGTACCAGGAGAGGCCCAAGGGACGCTCTGACTCCCTTATAGAGGAGACCAAAGTCCAAGGAAAGGAAAAGGACAATCCAGTTCAGGACAACGTTGCAGAAACTGTTTTCTTTCTCATTCACAAAGTCAAACTATAAGCTCAGCTTTTGTTGTTAAATTTCATTTTGGCCAACCCATATAGAGAATGGAGTTTTTCTCACCAGTTTTTCTAAAAATGTATGGTTGTAATAACCACTTATGCACTACTGTACAAACAGAATTGGCATTGAGCCTTTTGTGGAGAAGTCCATTCTTGTTGGGTCCTATGAATGATCTTCCTAGGACCCCAGAAAACGGGAATAAGAACTGGGGGGTTCCCTCAGGTTTCTAGCATATGTACACTCGTTCGCCACAATGACAGTCTGGGCGCTTGTTCTCCACACTGCCCACAGGAAGTCTCCCACAGCATCAAGCAGACCTAAGCCAGCTCCTGTTCATTTGGGACGCTGCCCAGCACATCGGCCAGGCCGGTAGTGGGGCTGGTGCTCAGCGTGCCCCGAGCCCTGGGGTTGAAGCCAAACAGAAGCACACCTCCTCCAACAAACCCGCAAGCCATCATCCAGGTACAAAACGATGTGGCAGGTAAGAGGGGACAAAACGATGTAGCAGGTAAGAGGGGAGAGCCATGCAGGTGGTGTGGGGGGGGCAATTCGTTGCATGAAGAGACATCTTTGCCCGGCATTGTGGCACACGCCTTTAATCCCAGCACTCGGGTGGCAGAGGTAGGAGGATCACCATGAGTTCAAAGCCACCCTGAGACTACATAGTGAATTCCAGGAAAGCCTGAGCTAGAGAGAAGCTCTACCCTGGGAAAAAAAGACAGAGAGAGAGAGTGCCATCTTTGTGCATAAACTCTATCATTATGTGAAGTCACTTTGATCAGAATAACGTGAATTGGAGGGTAAGCTGCACAAAACTTAAGGTAAAATGTACTTCAGTTGTATCTTTATGAAGAAAATCCACCGTGAAGCCAGGATGGCAACGTTCTCCTCCCTCGATCAGAAGAGCAGGCAGAGGGCACGTACCCCAGCCTGGTAGAACCCCGAACAGCAAGCACAGCGCCGCCTCTGCACGGGAACCTGCACCCGGATGAGAGCCCGTTTCCCCTCCCACTTCTGCTCGGGGCAGCATCTGGGTGGACAGGGGACAGGGGATTTTCCCAGGGGGCACTTTTATCACTTTATAGCTTTTACAACTTACAGAATATTGCTGACTAATAAGCTAGCAAGATGTTTATATCCATCCATGATATTAGCTTGAGAAAACATATGTTGCTCAATTGTTTCTATAACCATGATCGTTGTTTATTATAAAGAGGGGTGAATAAAGAGAAGCAGAACATTCCTTGTCCCCTGACACTTTGAGAGAGGGACGCTAGACTTCTGGGGCTGCCACAGTGAAGGAGGCACCCCCACCGACTAGAGGCTCAAATGACAAGAATTATGCGTTAGTCCTGGAGGCAGATGATAGAGACTGAGGGGGCCATTGGGTTGGTTTCATCCTCCTTGGCTTGTCAGGTGTCATTTCCCCATGTCCCTGAATGACCATGCCCCTGTGCACATCTGTGTCTTAGTCTCTTCTGACAAGGACAGATTCCCACAGGATTAGAACCTACCCTAGCGATCTCATTTTACCTTCTTCACCTCTTAAAGGGCCCACCCGCAAACCCAGCCAGGTAGTGAGGTCCAGAGGTCCGGGTCTACAGCATATGAACCTGTGTCCACACAACGCAGCTGCTAAAACAGCACTCAGAGGTCTCAAAGGAATCAATCAGGAGCGGTCTCTGAGCCCTAGTGGGAGTGGGTTTCCCAGGATGGGAGTGTCCACATTCAAGGTTGCTCTGAAAAGCTCCAGGGTGGAATCTTCTCAAAGGGCCTGAGGGCTGGTCGAGTGAGCCTTGCAGACAAGATAGCAAGAGAGACAAGGACACAAAATGTTGGCTTGGGAGACTTTATTTTAAATTTTTATTTATTTGTGAGGAGGGGGGTACACATCAGGGCCGCCTGCCACTGCAAATGCGCACCAGATGGATGGCTTGGAAATTGAGCTCAGGCCAGCAGGCCTTACAAACAAGTGCCTTTAACCAATGAGCCATCTTTCCAGCCCTTTGGGGGATTTTATTAACCTTGGGTTCCTTCAATAGATCTCCCTGACTTGGGTTCTGGGTTCCTTTTGCCACTTGTGACCCTGGAATCCCTAATTAGGTTCACATTCCTCAGGAAGCCCTGTCTGTCATTCGGCTAGAGGCAAAACCCACCTTGGCCAGCTCTAGTCCCCATTAAGAAGCTCTGGCAGCCCCGCAGACGCAATTAAACCTCAGACTGTCTGCCTCAGACAAGGAACCAACTTGGGAGAAAAGAGAGAGAGAAAGAAGTTACTGGAATTGTGGCTTTATTTCCCTTAAAAGGAACAGTTAGTGGTTGCCGGGCGTGGTGGCGCACGCCTTTAATCCCAGCACTCGGGAGGCAGAGGTAGGAGGATCGCCATGAGTTCGAGGCCACCCTGAGACTCCATAGTGAATTCCAGGTCAGCCTGGGCTAGAGTGAAACCCTACCTCGAAAAAAAAAGAAAAAAAAAAAAAAAAAAAAAGGAACAGTTAGTGGAGATCAACATGGTCTTCACCAAGAGAAAGCCCCCACATTCTCAGCTCCAGGCTCACCTCTCCTCGGACCAAGCGCTTTCCTGCTTCACAGCAGCTCTATGACTAATGAGTTTCAGGACTTATCGCGGGCAGAACCAGCTCAAAGGATGAACCCTCTTTCACTGTGGCTTTGGGCTGTGGCTGAGACAAGCAGCACAACCGAGGGGCAGGGTGGGTCTTCTCTCGCTGGTATGGGATATATTAGAATCAATATTGGGCTGGAGAGATGACTTAGCGGTTAAGCGCTTGCCTGTGAAGCCTAAGGACCCCGGTTCGAGGCTCAATCCCCCAGGACCCACGTTTGCCAGATGCATAAGGGGGTACACGCATCTGGAATTCATCTGCAGTGGCTGGAAGCCCTGGAGCATCCATTCTCTCTCTCTCTGCCTCTTTGTCTGTCACTCTCAAATAAATAAATAAAAATAAACCAAAAAATTTTTTTTGAAAATATTGGGCTGGAGAGATGGCTTAGTGGTTAAGGCACTTGCCTGCAAAGCCAAAGGACTCAGGTTCGATTCCCCAGGATCCATGTAAGCCAGATGCACAAGGGGGCTCATGCATCTGGAGTTTATTTGCAGTGGCTGGAGACCCTGAAACACCCATTCTTTCTCTCTGACTCTCTCAAATGAATAAATAAATAAAACTTAAAAAAAAAGAATAAAACTAGAATCAATACCAAAAATTGCTGCTTTGCATTCATTCTATTCCCAACATCTGTCCCAGATCAGAAATTAAATGTGAGTCTATTTTCAGAGCCTGTTTCTGCGATTCTTCAAAGTGTCTAAAAGTGCTTCCTCAGGACACCCTGTACCCACTGGACTCAAGGATTTGATAAGGACTGAGGGCAGATCATTTGCTCAATAACTGGCACAGGATTCCGTGGCTGAGTCTTTCTCAAAGACTATAACCAGAAGGCCAGGGCCTGGCTGGACTCTTGGCATACAGCCGCGGCACACAGGAGGGAGGGCTTTCTCCAAACCTCCAGTTATCAGGCCAGCCCGGGGCCTAGAACATTTTGCATGAACACTTATCACATTTCTTGCATCTTTAGAAAAGAAAACCAAAGTTTACATGTGACGGTAAAATACTTCCTAAAGAACCAAAGAAAAACTCATAAACCTGACTGAATCATAGATTAACTCTTTCATTTGTAGCCACTTAAAATGCCAGGGATAACGATGGAATTGCATCAAGTGAGTTGGATCCATTTCCCCAAGGAAAATTCAAGCCCCAGTGTCAATCGCTACTCTTCCTCAGCCACATTCAGATCAGCCCAGAAGACACTTGTAATCAGGAGTAAAGACAACACTGGCACTGGTGTTTTCCTGACTCATTAGGAAAGATTGGTCACCTCAGCAGAAACCCCACACTGTTTCCATCTTGTCCCCAGTTTGTATTTTCGGAGATGTGGACATCGTACGGTTCTCTGCACAGCAACTCTGCCTTCCCCATCCAGAGGTGAGTCTGCTCTCCCCTTGACTCAGGACTGCTCCCGGGTTTGTTCCATGACCTGCTCTGACCGGGGGAATGATAAAACAAGTACCTCTTCTTTCTTCCTTTTTTAATTCTTCCCCTTCTCCTCTTTTCTTTGGGGGAGGGGAGCTGATGTGAAACAGGGTTTTTCACTTGGTAGCCCGGGCTACACATCAATCCTCCTGCTTCCGCCTCTTCCAACACAGCTAGCTACCACCCTCGGCCAACCAAGCACAGCATAAACAAACAAGTCCTGTGTCAAGTGTGTGTGCTGGTGCGGGGGGGGGGGGGGTCAAGAGAGAAACAACGGGAAAGGCAGCCACTTAGTCCATTGCGACAAAAGCCACGTATACTTATCAGGAGATGCATATAGCAATGCCATGACCCCCACCCTCAGACTTTTCTAACACCTTCCCCCTCATCTCAAAGAAAAGATCCAGGCTGGAGAGATTGCTTAGTGGTTAAGACCCTTACCTGCAAAGCCTAAGGACCCAGGTTCAATTCTCCAGGTCCCACGTTAGCCAGATGCACATGGTGGCACATGCATCCGGAGATGGTCTGCAGTGGCTGGAGGCCCTGGTGTGGCCATTCTCACTCACTCTGCATCTCTCTCTCTCTCCCTTTCTTTTTTTTTTTTAATTTTTATTAACATTTTCCATGATTATGAAATATATCCCATGGTAATTCCCTCTCTCCCCACCCCCACACTTTCCCATTTGAAATTCCATTCTCCATCATATTACCTCCCCATTACAATCATTGTAATTTCATATATACAATATCAACCTATTAAGTATCCTCCTCCCTTCCTTTCTCTCTCCATTTCTAATGAATAAATAAAAATAAAAATGCCTTTAAACAAAGAAAAGACTAAGCTGGGCATGGTGGTGCACGCTTAAAAAAAAAAAGAAAGGTCCAATGAAGAAGTGACTTCAATGCACTGTTTCCAAGGGGCCTTGAGACTCAGTGAAAGGGAAGTGTGTACTTCCAGCCACACTGGCTTCCCGCTCAGAAAGGATGACTTCTTGTCCCCAGGGCTCTGGTAGGAGATGGCCTCGCTGTGGTTAAGGCGTGAAGCCTCAGTCAAAGGACAGCTCACCTGGGCCCTTCCTGCTTTCTTGGCGGCCATGAAGAATGTGAGGGCTCCATCTGAAACCAGCAACAGTTTCCTGTGGTCAAGCCCCTGACTCCGGCTGCCATCTGACCGTGGTGATGCGGAAGAGCTGCACGTCATCGCAGAAGGGACCACAAGATTTACAGATCAAGTCCCTCTGCCGCGAAGCTTGTCTCCCGTGGCTGACAGTGAAGGTGGGAAAGGAAGCTGCCCAGAAGCACGAGCCGGATCCATGGTCTTAACCTCCCTGGAGAAATGGCTTAGTGGTTAAGCACTTGCCTGTGTAGCCTAAGGACTGTGGTTCGAGGCTCGATTCCCCAGGATCCATGTTAGCCAGATGCACAAGCGGACGCTCGCGTCTGGAGTTCGTTTGCAGTGGCTGGAGGCCCTGGAGCGCCCATTCTCTCTCTCTCTCTCTGCCTCTTTATCTCTCTGTCTATTGCTCTCAAATAAATAAATAAAAATAAACCAAAAACAATGGGTTTCTAGCTTGCCAAGGGGACAGGTGGGGCATTCAAAGAGAAGGAGCAAGCAACACTGCAGGGCTGACAGCCCAGGTTCAATTCCCCTGTACCCATGTAGAGCCAAACGAACCAAGTGGTACATAAATCTGGAGTTTTCTGCACTAGCAGGAGGCCCTGGAAGGCCCATTCATATTCTCTCTCTTCTTGAAAATAAATAAATAAATCCTTTAAAAAAATATATGGTCCTGCTGGATATGGTGATGTACACCATTAATGCCAGCACTTGGGAGGACTCCTATGAGTTCAAGACCACCTTGAGACTACATAGTGAATTCTAAGTAGGCCTGAGCTACAGTGAGACCCTACCTCAAGAAACAAACAAACAATATATATTATATATTATATATTATATATATCATAATATATAATATATATAACATATTATATATATAATACAGTACACACACACACACACACACACACACACACACACACAGCTGGAAAGATGGCTTAGAGGTTAAGGCATTTGCCTGCAAAGTTAAAGGACCCAGGTTCAACTCCCCAGGATCCACATAAGCCAGATGCAAAAGGTGGCACATGCATCTAGAGTTCATTTGCAGTGGCTGAAGGCCTTGACATGCCCATTCTCTCCCCCCAAATAAATAAAATAAAATGATAAAAATTATATATAATATATAAAAATTATACATGTGTATGTACATATTCCTGCTAGTGTAGCTACACATTACAATGACCTTCAGTGTCAATTACGCATGAAACTTTAGACAGGAGGATTGCCATGAGTTCAAGGTGAGTTTGGGCTACACAGTAAGTTCCAGTCCAACCTTGAGTAAAAATCAAACAAAAAGAAACACCTCTTCCTCTCCCTTATAAAACAATGATCTTGGGCTACAGAAATGGCTTAGCAGTTAAGGCGCTTGCCTGTGAAGCCTAAGGACCCAGGTTTGACTCCCCAAAAGGCAAGTAAGACAGATGCACATGGTGGCATATGCGTCTGGAGTTCATTGACAGTGACTAGAGGTCCTGGTCCACTCATTAGGGTCTTTCTCTCTCTCTCTCTCTCTCTCTCTTAAATAAATAAATAAATAACAAATAAAACAATGATCATGCCAGCCATAGTGGGTGCATGCCAATTTTAATCCCTGCACTTGGAAGGCCAAGGTCAAAGGATCACTGTGAGTTCAAGGCCAGCTTGGGCTCCAAAGTGAGTTCTAGGTCAGACTGGGTTAGAGTGAGACCCTGCCTCAAAAACAAGCAAACAAAAATAACGTAACGAGCTAACGGGTCTTATCCAAGGAAGCTTCAGAACTTTTGACTTTTGAACTAACAGCCCTGTTTGGAGCCCAGATTACGTTGAGTTGAAAAACAAGGATTTCTGCACAAAGGATAAGGACTGGTTGCTTATGTGACATGCGACCCACCACTCAGTGACTGAAGGTAGCCCCAGGGTAGGGGTAGTAAGGCTTCCCTGGTGGGAATTCTCCCACGAGGTCACCCCCAGCCCTAAACCTCAGGAGAACTATTTCTGGCAAGAAGCAGGCCCAGCTTTCCACACATCTTCCGGAACTTTCCACACCACGTAAGTGGAAGGGCAGTGAGGTCAGCCTCCTTGGAAAGGGACCTGACAGAAAGAGGAAGTAAAGTGCCCAAGAAGAGGACTTAAGGGTGCTTCAGGCTCCTCACCCCACTAACAACTTACAAACGAAGAAGACTTGGGAGAACCGTGAACACGCAGCTAGAAAAGACACGGAGGAAACACAGTGCAGACCAGTGTGAAGGGGCCGTGAGCTGTCCCGCTCCACTCACGTGACACTCTGGAAAAGGTCGTGAGCTGTCCCGCTCCACTCACGTGACACTCTGGAAAAGGCAAACTATGGAGCCAGCACAGAAAGTTGCGGCTGCCAGGGGCTTGAGGAGGGGCACAGCACACGAGGATTTGTCCTGACGTCAGGGAAACTACATGATACATGATGACGGATGCACCTGTGTGTACTCACGGACCATGATGAACAATCTGAATACGAAATAGCTGCACCCCGCCGCCCCCCAAAGGCTCATGTGTTTTGTTTAGTTCCCAAGATGGTGGCTATATTTGGGGGGGATGGCAGACACTTCAAAGCTGGGCCAAGCGGCCGGCAGCGGGTCCCTGGGGTTGTGCTTTTGAAGGCTGCACCTGATCTCCATGCCCTTCTGCTTCCTGTCGGCCATGAGCTGTTTCCTTCCGTGTATTCTACCACTGTCATTTCCTCTTCACCAGAGACACACAATCAACAGAGCCTCGGGACTACAGAACCCTCTGAAACCACGAGCTAAAATTAATCCTTTGCCTTAGTTGCTTGTGTCGGATATTTTGCCACAGAGACGAGAAAAGTAACTATAGGCTCCTGGACAACAAGAATGAGCCCTAATGCTAACTATAAACTTTCACAGACAGTGGCGGGTCAGCTGGAACAGGGATATTGACGGTGGAAGAGGCTATGTATGAATGTGAGCGCTCTCTCTGCACTTTCCCTTCAGTTTTTCTGTGACCCAAAACTTCTCTGAAAACAACATCAATTAATTTAAAAAGCAGCTATCAGGGCTGGAGAGATGAGGTAACGTTTAAGGCACCTGCTGCAAAGCCTAACGACCTGGGTTCAAGTCCCCAGTATCAACATAAAGCCAGATGCACAAAGTGGCACATGCATCTAAAGTTTGTTTGCGGTGGCTGGAGGCCCCAGTGTGCCCATTCTGTCTGTATCTGCTCTCTCTGCTTGTAAATAAATAATTTTTTTTTTAAAAGCAGCTATCAAACAGTAAATCACACAAGCAGAGCTAGGGTGTAGCTCAGTGCCACAGCCTTATCTGCTTAGGATGGATAAAGCTCTGCATTCAATCTTCTGAACTGCTAAAAAAAAAAAAGAAAAAGAAATTCTAAAACACACACACACACACACACACACACACACACACACACACACACACAGGGCAAATCCCAGTGGAAAGCAAACATCTAGCAGAATTAAGCTACCACTTGGTTCTCAAATCACCAAGGTCTGAAGCTCCCATCAGACAGTGAGCTGGAATAGGCCCACCTCAATGTTTACTTAGACCAAAACTCAGTAAATGTTTAAGCTGGTGGCTTAAAAACGAAGCATACCCACCGTCAGGACAAGCAGCAGGGAGCCCTGCCCAGAGATGCCAGAGAAACACTTGTTGAGTCAACAGCACAGGGCTCTTGCCTCTCAGGGAAGATGCCACTGCTCAGACCCAGACCTGCCACCTCCAAGAACTTCCAAAGGTCATGTGACCAGCAACCAGCCATAGATGTATCTACAGGACTCAGTCATTACTGCATCCTCTCGTAGCACTGGCTGGCTATGTCCCTTCTGATCACATGTTACAAGCTAGTCTCAGAAAAGACAGTATACCCATGATTCATGTCACTCCTAAGACATCCTCTTGGCTTGTGACCATCCATCCCACCTTAGGAAAAGAGGATGCACTTTCAGAACTTACATCGGTCAGAGCTACAGAACACTAGGCTGGAGAGATGGCTTAGTGGTTAAGGCACTTGCCTGCAAAGCCAAAGGACCCCAGTTCAATTCCCCAGGGCACTTGGGAGGCAGAGGTAGGAGGATTGCTGAGTTCGGGTCCACCCTGAGAGCACATAGTGAATTCCAGGTGAGCTAGACCCTACCTCGAAAAAATAAACAAAAACAAACAAAAATCACTTAACAGGAAAAGTCTCGGAAAAAAAAAAAAAACCTAGGGCCAAACCACTCATTAATAACTGTGTGGATATATGTATGGGTATATGTGCATAAGTGACAAAAGTTTGTGCATGCATATGTGATGTGTACACATGTGTATATTTGCAGTGTGTCTATGTGAATACAACAGCGTGAGTGCATGCAATGTGTGTGAATACACATGTGTATATTTGTACGTTTCAGTGTACGTGTTTGTGTGTGCTCGTTTATGAAGGAAACCTGACCCTCCTCACACACAAAAAAAGCATGTGACGCCAGCTTCCCACCCAGCTCTGACCGAAGGCAAGCTGGGAGCATGAGGACCCGCCAGCCCTCGAACTCCCAAACAATAGCTGAACCCCATCTTGTCAGACGAGAGCTACAGGGAGAGCCCACCAAGACCCCTGGACAGCTCCACAAATGGACTCTGAAGGTCACAGGGCAAAAAGCTGCAGGCGCACTCAGCCCAGCCACACGGCTAGGAAATCCAGAGGTGCGGACGGCGAGATGGGAGAAACCCACAAGTTCCTTCGTGACCTCTTCATTGCCAGGCCACTCCACTTCACTGCTCACACAGCCCTACACCGGACAAGGTGCAGCAGGCCACAGCAACCAAGGGGCTATCTGGCGCTTTCGCCTTTCTAGGGACATGCAAACCGGACCTAGTGATCCCTTCTATAGCCTTTCTCCAGCCACTGTATGCACCTCCCCTCCACGTGAGCCCGTGCACTCCTTCGGGCCAGATGTGTTCCCAGACTCTCTATTCCCACCCCCGCTGCCCTAGGACCAGGGGCCAATGCAAGGAGAAACCAGAGATCACTTGTCATCGAGAAAGAGCTGGTGGCATACCCAAAAGATTACTGAAGTCTTATCTGAAATCAAATTCTTCAGAATTATTTTCTGTAATTGAAAATATGGATTTCAAAGCTCCCCCGTTTGTTCTTGAGATGAAAGGTATCCACCCCACTGAACAGTATCCACTGGCCGGCTCCTTCCATGAGTCCACAGCCCCGTCCACCCCCCCCCCCAGATTCTTCAAGGAAGGCCGACTCGCTCAGAAAGTCCCACGGGAAAGCCACAGAAGCTTACCTGAGCTTCACATTTCTTGTGGCAGGAATGCATGCAGGCTGGAGGGGGAAAGAGAACGAAAGAAAGTGAGTCAAGCACCCTTAACAGCAATACTTTCCAGGTCACTTCTTTGAAAAAGTCCAGCAGAAATACCACAGAGCAAACTCTGTCTGACAAAAGGGTGACTTTGTTCCTAGCATATCAACGGAGACGGCAGCGAGAACACAGCACAGAAGAAGCACATTCTAGCTGGGCAGCAGAGCACCTGCTTGGCACGGGCCAGAGCTTGGGGTCACTCCAATTCCCAGGGAGGGAAGCACAAGGAAGGGGGGCCGCGAGGGAGGGAGGTGGGAATTTCTCAGGAGTATATCATAAGTGGAATGTTTGCTTTTCCGAGAGGGTTATCCAGCTAAATTGGATTCCTAAAGAAGTATGGTGGTAATCTGGGCAGCAAAAAGCGTTTCACGGGCAGGACAGCTGGCTTAGCAGTGAAGGTGCTTGCCTGCGAAGCCTAAGGACCCAAGTTCGATTCCCCAGGGCCCACATAAGCCAGACGCACAAGGTGGCTCACATGTCTGGGGCTGGTTTACAATGGCTGAAGGCCCTAGCATGCTCACTCTCTCTCTTTCTCTCTCTCTCTCCCCCCCCCTCCGTCTCTTTCTCTCCTGCTCAAATAAATTAATTATTTTTTAAAAAAGTGTTTCACATGCATAGAAATTACTGCTGATCTTTGAAACAAAAAGAAGACAAGAAACAACAGGTTCCTGAGTGCTCTGACTGGAGACTTCACATTAGTGAGAAAGTCACGCATATTTACTCCACTTCTGGAAGACCTAAGGAGGGGCTGTCAGGATACATTCATGTCTGAATTCCTACAGGAGAATCCTTCAGCAGAGTCCATTATGGGATCTGAGCAGGTCCCGTGTCATGGGAGGCTCCAACAATGCAGGCATGGGGCTGGAACCAATGCGGATTTCACAGACCCTCCCTCGGGCCCAGAGTCAAGGCCTCAGCTGTGCCTCAGGGAATAAAAGCCCAGGTGCGGTATCAGGCCCAATCCCAACCCCAGTGGAGAGGACAGGCCACAAGATGGTCAGAAATGAAGCCACCTCAGGAGCTCCACAGAGGCACGGGACCTTCCTTATTCTCCCCTATCTTTGTCAGCCCACCCAGGTCACCGGCCTGAGGCTTCCTGTCTAGGCTCTATGCCTCCAGCTGGGCTGCATGGGGCAGGTCCCAGGATCACTGGGGACCTCGGTTTCCTCTTACAGTGCTATCATGGCCTCAAATGAAATGTTTCTGGGGTCCTTGCTTTGAAACTACAAAGTGATGCTCCGAGCAGAAGTGTGTGGATCCCTGGACGACGAGGCCGCCAGTCCCAGCTTGGTGTGGCTGGGTCTGGAGCTCACGAGACCTTCACTGTGTCCTGCCGCGTGGTCTGGGCAGTGCTCGGTCCCAAAGGTAGCCAGAGGGTCATGTGCAGCTGAAAGGCCAGATCAGCCCAGGGCTTAGGCTTCTGTGAACCCCAGTAGCTATTACTTCACTTGTTTTCATTGTATGACTTTTTTTTTTCAATTATCTCTCCAAGCTTCTGAGGTTTTTCAAACAACTCACCAAACAAATATTTATTCACCACACCAGGCTGATCAGGGATTTCAAATCAAGATAGACTTACACGGGAAAGCGGGCGGGGTGCTACCCAAAGAACTTCCAGCCAGAGGAGGGCGGAAGTACTGTGCCGGGAGAGCGACGGAGGCTTAGGGCTCTGGCCAAGTCACGGGGCTGTGCCGGTGACAGTCACCCACACCCAGCGGCACAGGACCGGCCCACGGCATGTGGCTGGCAGCTCTTTGAGATGACTTCTAATAGAGAATCACTGCCAGTGTATACGCCAAGGTAGCATGGCGAGGGAATACGGGTGGCTACGGAAGCCAAAGGGCACGGTGACTTCTGCCCTAGCAGAACCAGATGGCGAGCTGCAAGGTCACTCTGTTACAGCTCCACAGAGAAGCCCATAGGGAAAGAAGCCAGCAGCTGACCAGCCCGGCCTTCCAGGCCACCCCACGGCAGGCCCTACTTCATCCAGACAGCACAACCTTCGAAGAGGACCTGAAGCTGAACTGTCTGACTCTTCAAGATCCACAGTGCAGGGCTGGAGAGATGGCTTAGTGGTTAAGGCGCATGCCTGTGAAGCCTAAGGACCCAGGTTCAATTCTCTAGGTGCCACGTAAGCCAGATGTAATGGTGGCACATGTCTGGAGTTCGTTTGCATGCCCATTCTCTCTCTCTCCCTCCCTCTCTCTATCTCCAATAAATAAATAAATTAAAATCTTTTTAAAATCCACAGTCCAAAACCAAGAAACAGTGAGAAACAGCATGAACTATGGTTGTACCAAGACACAGTCATGGTAGGTGGCTTGTTCAGCCAAGGTACAGGGAAATAGGAAATCAAAAAGTCACAGTGAGGGCTGGCGAGATGACTCAGTGGTGAAGGGGCTTGCATGCCAAACCTAACGGCCCAAGTTCAATTTCCCAGTACCCACATAAGCCAGATATACAGAGTGGTGCATGCGTCTGGAGTCTCTCTCTCTCCATATATATGTATGTATGTATGTATCTGCTTGCAAATAAATATGTTTTCAATAAAAAATAAATTCCCAGTGCAATCCAGCCTCTCCCTCAGGTTCAGGTATCAGCTGCTTCAGGTTTGATGCCTTTATGACAAGTCACAGAAAATGAGTCCAACACTTTCCAGTCACCCACAGGAGAAAGCTCAGAGTCCCAGGCGCCAACCCTTCATCCTCCGTTGCCCAATGCTGGAAGCTGCCCATGCATCCCTTGCCCTCCAGGCTGACGCCACTTGGAATTCCGCTCCTGCCTTTGGGCCCACCCAGCTGCCTCTGCACCTTGAATCCTTGCCTTGTCGTGTCAAGGCCACTCCACAGTCTCCTCTGGCAGACAGGCTGCAACTCGGGGATGGAGAGCGCCTGCTGGTTCCACCAAGTGCTCACCTGCAAAACCAGCAGCACCTGCCTCGGTACCTACACATAAAAGAGCTTGACTCTCACGGACGTTCCCGAACTGCCGTCGCACCATCAGGGAGCCACTCATCCTTGCCCCATTTGCTGGTGGAAGACCAGGGTCCACGGATGGGACCTGAGGGTCCATTCATGGGTCACCTGTGAACCAACCATGCCCTGTTGTGTGTTTGCTTGCAGAAGCTGCTGCCAGTGAGCACAGCACAGCAGGGATCTCTCGGACTCTGGTCACGTTCCCAGATTGCCCAGGCCCCAGCAAGAGGGAGACCTCCAAACTACTAGAGCTCCCCACCAAAAGTCATCACCCACAAAGCACACAAGGCCCCAAAAGATGAGATTTCCATTCACGGTGTCCATCCCCACCCGCTGGCCAGAAGCTGTAACCAGCAGTTTGTTAAGTAAAAGGGTTTTTGTTTTTTGACTTTTTTGAGGTAGGGTCTCACTCCAGCTCAGGCTGACCTGGAATTCACTCTGTAGTCTCAGGGTGGCCTTGAACTCACAGTGATCCTACTACCTCTGCCTCCCGAATGCTAGGATTAAAGGTGTGCACCACCACGCCTGGCTTTTTTTTTTTTTTTAAACAAATGGTCTTGAACTACTGAAAGTAGATGGAGAATCATTTTCACAAAGTCTAGCAATACTTTCAGGAATGTAGATCTTAAAAAAGAAAAGACCTGGGCATGGTGCCACACACCTTTAATCCCAGCACTCAGAAGGCAGAGGAAGGAGGATCACTGTGAGTTTCAGGCCACTCTGAGACCTTATTGTGAATTCCAGGTCAGCCTGGACTAGAGTGAGACTCTACCTCAAAGAAAGAAACAAACAAAAAAATCACCATGTAAACAAATCTCTGGAAAGGGCTGGGCTAGGTTAATTAAAGGTTAGGTTAGGTTAATTAAAGTGAGAAGACTCACCCTAATTGTGGACAGTATAATTCCAAATGAAAAACAAAACGTGAGCTGAGAGGCTGCTTTTTTTTTTGATTCTTTTTTTATTTTATTTATTCATTTGACAGAGAAAGAGGGAGAGAGAAAGAAAGAGGGGAGAGAGAATGGATGCTCCAGGACCTCTAGCCACTGCAAACAAACTCCAGATGCATGTGCCCCCTTGTGCATTTGGCTAATGTGGGTCCTAGGGAATCGAACCTGGATCCTTTGTTTTTGCAGGCAAATGCCTTAACTGCTAAGCCATCCCTCCAGCCCAGAGGCTGTATTCTTGAACAGAATGTGCTCAGCTGTCTTTAAGCTCTTGCTATCATACCCTCCCTACCATCATGGACTATAACCATGAATTATAAACCGGAATGAACCCTTCCTTCCTTAAGTTGCTTCTCGTTAGGTACTTGGTCACAGCAATGAGAAAGTAACCATGGTAGTTTGGATGAGGTGTCCCCCATAAACTCGTGTGTGTTGAGCCCTTGGTTCCCAGCGGATGGCAATTTGGGAAGTGGAGGCTTGCTGGAGGAGGTGTGCTGTTGAGGGTGGGCTTAAGGGTGCTATAGACAGTTCCCTTTGCCAGAGTTTGGCTCACTCTCCTGCTGTGGCAGAGGTGATGTCCAGCCTCTGCTCATGCCATGTTTTCCCCTGCACGAAGCTTCCCCTTAAGACTATAAGCAACAATAAAAAACTTTTCTCCCACCAGCTGCTTTTGGTTCAGTGTTTTACCCCAGCAACACAAAGTTAGCTACAACAGTAATTAATATAGCATTCAACTTTGAGATTGTGGGCAATTTGCACATTCTTAGATGTGTGTGTCCTTTTCAGAAAGAAAGTAAAAAGAAAAAGAGATGAAGGAAGGAAGGAAGGAAGGAAGGAAGGGAGGGAGGGAGGGAGGGAGGGAGGGAGGGAAGGGAGGGGCAGGGAAGGGAGGGAGGGAGGGACAGAGGAAGGAAGAAGGAAGGGAGGGAGGGAGGGGCAGGAAGGGAGGGAGGGAGGGACAGAGGAAGGAAAGAAGGAAGGGAGGGAGGGAGGGAGGGAGGGAAGGAGGAACAGAGGAAGGAAAGAAGGAAGGAAGGGAGGGAGAGAGGGAGGAAGGAAGGAAGGAAGGGAAAAGAGGGTCCCATTATCATACCTTTTGTTTCTATAGAGTCCTGACCAACTTCTTCATGTTAAAATATCATCTTCCCCCAATCTGAACGGCAGAGGCCCTCATTCGAGGCTCAGCTTCCTCATGGGCAGCACGGGCGGGAAGAGAACCAGTAAGCTGGCAACTGGACCATGGAAAGTTCGCTGACATGGTGCTCTGTTGGTGCCCATCAGCTGCTCAGCGTCCCTGTGGACACTGTCCTTCCTCTAAACTCCTTCTCAGTCTCCGAGCATCCAGCAGCCTTCCATGATTCCCCCCCAAAGCCATGTTCAGGGACAAAGGAATATGCTTTCAGCTTCCAAAGACATTGTTCTCCATATAACCCTCCACAGGACCCTGGGCTCATGACACCCTGAGTTCCTCTGCATGACAGCACCCACTGCCTCAGTAATAGCCAGGCGCCTTGTTTTCCTAACTGGCTCAGACTCTACAGTCACCCCTGCACACAAGCAGAACTATCCAGAAGGATGGTAGGCTCGTTCTGCAATAGGAGCTGTTCGGCGTCCTCCACTGCTTCCACACCAGTCAGTGTCTGCTGCAGGTCACCCTGCATCCGCTTCACCCACAGAACTTTATTCAGTCCAGCTTCTCCCACCCCACCCCTGCATGAGTCACAGAAAGGCCACCCAGATGGTTAGGTCCCGCTAGTCTAGGCCCAAGGTACTTCAAGGGGTTCTCCTAGAATCCTGGGGTCCCGAAGACCTGTCACAGAATGATGAGGTCAAAATAATTTCACCTGTCTCTTGTCCTTTCTCTGATGTCAACGCCAGGATCTGCGGTGCACTGGCAGACGTTTAGGCACTAAGACTATCCTGCACTAGTCGCTCCTCTGCTCTGTGCACCAGACAGTCAGCAAAAAAAAAAAACAAAACACAACACCAGCTTCACTTAACAAATGACCTGATAAAAGAGTACAACTTTCTCACTGCAAGACCAGCGCGCAGTGTGCGCTGAGCGTCACTTCCCCAGCAGGACTCTGCCGCTGTGGGCTGTCAGCTGCACCAGTGGCTTTTTCCGGCAGTATCATTTCTATTTAAAAGGATTCTTTGTGGGCAAAATGTGATTGTTTACAAGTCGATGGCTGCCTGTTTCTCAGAAATAATCAAAGTGAACTTGTCAGATTAATGGCAAAGCATAAAATATCAAGTGGAAATTCACTTTTCAGAACACTCATATCCCAAACTAGGAGCCTGGCAACTTCTAGGACTTTTCTAAGAAAGTCACAGCAGGGGTGGAGGAATGGCTTAGCGGTTAAGGCATTTGCCTGCAAAGCCAAAGGGCTTTGGTTTGATTCCCCAGGACCCATGTAATCCAGATATACAAGGTGGCACATGCATCTAGAGTTTGTTTGCAGTGGCTGGAGGCCTTGGCGCTTCCATTCTCTCTCTCCCTCTCTCTGCCTCTTTCTCTCTCAAATAAATAAAAATAAAGGTGTTTTTTTTTAAGTCACAGTGGCATTCACAAACATGGTGCCTTCTTTGAGACTGTAAAACAAATGCCTCCCACTGAGAAGTCTGTGTAAGTTATTGAACCAAAAACTGCCAGATGACCTGCTGGGTGGCCAGTCCACTCTACGTGGCAGACCGGCCAGTGACACTCACGAAACAGCAAGAAAAATATACTCATTCCGCTTCAGGTTAGACCAGGGAACTAAGCTTTCAAAAACTGTCAGTTGAGGGCTGGGGAGGCAGCCTAGCAGTTAAGGTGCTTGCCTCCAATGCCTAAGAACCCAGGCTCGATTCCCCAGTACTCACGGCAGCCAGATGCACAAGGGGTGCATGCATCTGGAGTCCATTTGCAGTAGCTGGAGGCCCTGGCATGCCCATTCTCATTCTCTCTCTCTCTCTCTCTCTCTCTCTCCAATAAATAAATAAATGAATAAATAAATAAAATGTTAAAATTATCGTTGTGTTTTAGTGCTAAATCAAAACAGCGTCCACAACAATCTGCAAAGGTTAATAAAGTGCTTTTTTTCTGACTGTATAAGTGTATGGGGCTGCATTTTCTTGCAACTCCTTAAGCACTATACAGCTAGGGCCGGCAAGAGGCCCAGCCTTCCAATTACAACCTATATAACAAAAATAATTAAATAACAATGATGTACCTCTGATTCTCTTGCTGGGAAAAATAGTCAACGCTTTCATTAAGATATGATTAGCATTAATAAATGATGGATTCATGACTATGATTCAAGTATGCTCACCAGTTTCTATTTCTAGCATGTTCAGCAGTGACAATAGGCCACATGCACAAGGACCTTTGGGTTCTTCAATGATCTAAGAGGAAGGGTGCAGCTGAGAGCTGTTTGGCTCCTACCAACAATAACAACCTCAGGGCAGATGACACCCCATTCATAACTCCTTGCCTGAGGCTCTTAGAATAGGGGAGAGGCGCAATTCTCACTGACAGAAAGGTAAGTTTACCCAGCCTGGGGCTTCAGGCAAGAGATCTTGGCTCTGCTACAAAGACAAGGAGAGGAAATGTCCCTGGTGAGCCGCCATCCACTCCAGGGATGGAGCTGGACTCCGTAAGGAAGAAGCTGCAGGAGTCACGTGACACGGTGGGAGCCTTGGCTCACTGCTCAGGGCCCACCGGCCGAACTTGCTGGTTTAGAAGACCCATGCCTGCTGCTGAAGAAGGCTCTCATCCCTGCTTCCCCAAGGCTCCGGCTGCCACCGTGCCACGTGCTTTATACGCCTTGCCCCAGCTGCTGCCACAGAGACTGGAGAGAAGGTGCATTCATGGTCCAGTTTAGCAACGTCAGATAGCAGCACAAGACGCCAGACATGGTGACCCATGTTGGCTGAGGCGAGGGCATTCCAAGGCAGGAGCATCACAAGGTTGAGGCTGGTCGAGCGTCCAGAGCAATACGGTCAGACCCTTTTCTGACAAATAAAGGCAAGTAAATAAAGCAGCGTGGAATTCACCTGCCCCACACATCAGACTCGGTGCATGATGGTACATGACCTAGGGATTCCAGGTTGGCCAGCAGCCCAGCTCGACGTGGGCAGTCCATGTCCCAAGGGGGTAGGCTTACACACCTGGTGAGCCTGTGGGTGAAGGCTCTGCTGTGTTGTGCCTGGTGCAGTGACTGGATCCTGCGTTCACTAAGCCAATGCAGGGAACAGCTGGCAGTTGAAGAGCTGCCAGCCCAGGCCCTGACGAGCTAGACGGCCCCCTGAAAGAGGACCAGTCAACACAACCAGGACCACTTGACAGCAAAGAGGCCTTTCTGCCATAACGCTACGACTTTGTGCCGGGAAGATGGCTCAGTGGATAAAGAACTTACCCCACAAGTGTGAGTAGCTGGGATAAGACCCCCTAGAAGCCACATGAAGCCGGGTGCTGTAGCACTGGCATCTGTAATCCCCGAAGTGTACCTACAGCAAGAAGGGGGGTGAGCGGGGCACGGTGGCACACGCCTTTGATGCCAGCCCTTGGGAAGCAGAGGTAGGAGGATTGCTGTGAGGTCGAGGCCACCCTGAGACTCCATAGTGAATTCCAGATCAGCCTGGGCTAGAGTGAGACCCTACCTCAAAAAACAAAAAAAGAAAAAGAAGAAAAAAAGGGGGGGTTAAGTAAAAAGAGTCAAACACGCGGACGGCTAGCCTGGCCAACTCAAAAAAAAAATTAAAAGGAGGGTGGAGAGATGGCTTAGCGGTTAAGGCACTTGCCTGGGAAGCCAAATGACCCAGGTTCGATCCCCTAGGACCAACGTCCTGGTGGCGCATGCATCTGCAGTTCACTTGCAATGGCTAGAGGCCCTGAAGAACCCATTCTTTCTACTTGCCCCCCAATAAATAAATAAATAAATAAATGTTTTAAGAAAGAGGATGACATAGGAGAGACATAGGCCACAGCAAGGAAGGCATACATAATAAACCTGGGCAAACTGGCTGGGTCACGAATAAACACACAGCATAAGCAACGGGAATGACAATGCGCCAGCTGTGAAACTGGGCTGATCCAATGAAGAAGCACAAATGAACATCAGAACGAAATGTCTCTGTGACACTAAGAAAGTGCTGGCACCCTAAAGTACGAAGCAAAAATATAAGCTAAATGAAAGGAGGCGTTGGTCTGAACAAAGCAAACTTTATAACTTTGAATGATACAAATACACCACAAACAGGATAGACAAAAAACAAATGTCTAGCAATATGAAAGGTGGAATGATCAGAAATGCCAATTTATTTGGAGGTCAAAATCTACCAGAGAGCCATAGTAACAAAAACAGCGTGGTACTGGCACAAAAACAGACATGTAGATCAGTGGAACAGAATAGGGGACCCAGACGTAAGCCCAAGTAGCTATAGCCACCTGATATTCGATAAAAATGCCAAAAATACTCATTGGAGAAGAGACAGCCTCTTCAGCAAATGGTGTTGGGAAAACTGGATATATATCTGCAGAAGGATGAAAATAGATTCTTCTCTCTCGCCATGGACAAGAATTAAGTCCAAATGGATTAAAGACCTTAACATCAGACCTGAAACTCTGAAACTGCTAGAGGAAAAAGTAGGGGAAACCCTTCAACATATTTCTGAATACAACCCCAATTGCTCAGGCAATAAAATCACAGATTAATCACTGGGACCTCATGAAATTACAAAGATTTTGCACTGCAAAGGACACAGTGAAAAAAGCAAAGAGGCAACCTACAGAATGGGAAAAAATCTTCGCCAGCTATATATCTGATAGAGGATTAATATCTAGTATATAAAAAGAACTCAAGCCGGGCGTGGTGGCACACGCCTTTAATCCCAGCACTCGGGAGGCAGAGGTAGGAGGATCGCCGTGAGTTCAAGGCCACCCTGAGACTACAGAGTTAATTCCAGGTCAGCCTGGACCAGAGTGAGACCCTACCTCGAAAAACCAAAAAAAAAAAAAAAAAAAAGAATAAAAAGAACTCAAAAAGTTAAATAATAAGGAATCAAACAAGCCAATCAAAAAATGGACTATGGAGCTAAATAGAGCATTCTCAAAGGAAGAAATACGAATGGCATACAAGCATCTAAAAAAACGTTCTACATCACTAGTCATCAGGGAAATGCAGATTAAAACTACATTGAGATTCCATCTCACTCCTGTCAGATTGGCCACCATCATGAAAACAAATGATCATAAATGTTGGCGGGGATGTGGAAAAAGAGGAACCCTTCTACACTGCTGGTGGGAATGCAATCTGGTCCAGCCATTGTGGAAATCAGTGTGGAGGTTCCTAAATCAGCTAAAGATTAATTTACCATATGACCCAGCTATAGCACTCCTAGGCATATATCCGAAGGACTCATCTCATTTCCTTAGAAGTACGTGATCAACCATGTTTATTGCTGCTCAATTTATAATAGCTGGGAAATGGAACCAGCCTAGATGTCCCTCAACAGATGAGTGGATAATGAAGATGTGGCACATTTATACAATGGAGTTCTACTCAGCGGTAAAGAAAAATGAAGTTATGAAATTTGCAGAAAAATGGATGGACCTGGAAAGGATTATACCCAGGCCCAGAAAGCCAAGCGCCACATGTTCTCTCTCGTATGTGGATCCTAGCTACAGATGACTGGGCTTCTGCATGAGAATGAAAATACTTAGTAGCAGAGGCCAGTAAGTTAAAAAGGAGACATAAAGGGAAGAGAAAGGAAGGGAGAAGGGTACTTAATAGGTTGATATTGTATATATGTAAGTACAATGATTGTGATGGGGAGGTAATATGATGGAGAATGGAATTTCAAAGGGGAAAGTGGGGGGGCAGAGGGAATTACCATGGGATTTTTTTTAGAATCATGGAAAATGCTAATAAAAATTAAAAAATAAAAATAAAAAATAAAAAAAAATCTATCAGAGAACTGGGCAGGGTGGTTCACTCCTTTAATCCTAGCACTCAGGAGGCAGGGGTACCAGGATTGCTGTGAGTTTGAGGCTGTCCGGGGACTACAGAGTGAGTTCCAGGTCAGCCTGAGCTAGAGTGAGACCCTGCCCCCCCAAAAAAATAACTATCAGAAATGGACAAACATTGTTTCTAACACTGTATCTTTTTAATTAATTAATTGATTGATTTTTTTAGAGAGAGAGAGACAGAGGGAGCAACAGAGAAAGAACTGGCACACCAGGGCCTCAGCCACTGCAGTTGAATTCCAGATGCCAGCGCCCACCTAGTGGGCATGTGCATGTGCACCCTTGCACTTACCTCACCTTTATGTGTCTGGTTAACATGGGATCTGGAGAATCGAATACACACACACACACACACACACACACATACTGTTAGGGGCTGGAGAGCTGGCTTAGCGGTTAAGAGCTTGCCTGCAAAGCCTAAGGACCTAGGTTCAATTCTCCAGGTCCCTTGTAAGCCAGGTGCACATGGAAGAGCATGCATCTGGAGTTGGTTTGTTTGTGGTGGCTGGAGGCCCAGGCAAGCCCATTCTTACTCTCTCGCTCCCTTTCCCTAATAAATTAATAGAAATAAAAATAAACCATATATATATATACATATATATATATATATATATATATATATATATATACATATATGTATCAGTACTAACATAAGTTTGAAAATCAAGAAAAATGTGGTCTACTTTTTAAGCAAGCAGAGGATGTGAAAGGCTAGTCAGCTTCATAAACAGAAAGCTGCAGACACCAATCTCAGCTAATAATTAGATGAGCAAGGAGCAAAGTGAAAAGGAAATGACACTTTTTATACCCAACCAATTGTAATGTAAATTCAAAAGTCCCAGGAAAGACTTGATGCCCTTCTATGCTGTAGGCTGCATTCAGAGCACTTCCCCAGAGAGACCTGGTCTTGCTCCCGGACTCCCTCTAACAACCCATGTTCGATTCTCCACTACCCACATAAAGCCAGATGTACAGTGGCGCATGCATCTAGTGTTCTTTGCAGCATCTGAAGCCCTAGCACACCCATATATTCTCTCTCTCTCTTCTCCTCCTCTCCCTCTCCACCCATCTCTCTCTGCCTGTGAATAAATAAATATTTTTAAAAAAGTTAAGGGGCTGGAGGGATGGCTCAAGAAGTTAAGGAAGTAGCCTGCAAAGCTTAATGGCCCTGGTTTGATTCCCCAGTCTGGAGTTTGTTCCTTGTAATGGCTAGAGGCCATGGCACAACCATTCTCTCTCTATCTGCCTCTTTTTCTCTCTCTCAAATGAGTAAATTAATTAAATAATTTATTTAAAAAATAGAAGAGTCTAAATGGAATTAAGAGTCTGGTGGAAGAGGGGTTTGGGAGGGGAAATAGGAGTTATGGGAGGGGATTATGATCATGGTGTATCACCTATGCTTTTGGAAGTTTTCAATAAAATGTTAACAACAGAGCTGGGCATGGTGGCGCATACCTTTAATCCCAGCACTCAGGAGGCAGAGGTAGAAGGATCGTCATGAGTTCAAGGCCACCTTGAGACCACATAGTGAATTCCAGGTCAGCCTGAGCTAGAGTGAGAACCCACCTTGGAAAAAAAAAAAAAAAAAGTTAACAACAAAAGAATCTGGCTCCCACTGCAGCAGTTAACATTACATTAGAGCCATCTGGTTCCGAAAGGCCCCACATTGTTCTATGTTGTCTTGGAGCAGCTATTATTCTTGTAAATGTCTTGGGAATCCAGGCTGCAGGCTGACAAAGTTGTCAGAATCTTTTACACAATGCTTTGCACATATTTACCAGGTACTGAAGGAGCCTGTGGGAGAATCGCCCTCTGCTTCCCACGTTCTTGCGGACCGCTGTGTCCCGGGCACCCAGCAGGCTGTGTGTCCATCAGAGCTGAGCTAGCGTTCCGCTCTCACAGGAGAGCCGCCGTGCCCTCCAGGATGCACGCAGACAAGAGTGTGAGCCACACACTCGATAAAGCAGGACACGCAGCAGGCGTGGTGGCGCACGCCTTTGATCCCAGCACTGGAGGCACAGGTAGGAGGATCACACTAAGCTCTAGGCCACCTGAGACTACAGGGTGAATTTCAGATCGGCCTGAGATAGAGTGAGACCCTACCTTGAAAAACTAAAAAGAAAAAAGAAAACAAAAAACAAAGGAACACGCTGAGATGTCTCGTTTCTGCAGTTCCCTGAGCTTAAGGGCTCAGCTGACCATCAGTGGCGACGGCAGTGCTGAGGGACAAAACAGACCGCAGGTGCGCAGGGCAGCGGGGTCTTGTGGCCGAGCCCTGCTCCGCAGCTCTCTGCACCTGCAGCGACCACGACGGCTTGGACGCCTACTCACTGAGCGGCACCCGTGTCCTGCCCCTGCCCACCTGTCCCCGAAGTGGCTGTGCTCCACTCCAGTAGCACCCATGCCCGGGTGGTACACACTGGCACGTCAGGATGCCTTAGCACACTGCCAAGAGCGACAGCTACAGTGGTTTCCACGCAACACTTGCTAAAACCCCAGTGCCATGTTTCACCCCACCGAGACTGGCCTACTTGCCCAGGCTCTTTCCCCTCACAGTGTTACCGACTCTACTGGCCCCCCAATAGCCTCACTCATGTTCTCCAAAGACAGTAAAGCAAAGCTTGCGAGACCAGCCCTGCTCGGCTCTTTCCCTAGCCCTCTTCACAAGGGTCTCCTGAAATCACACTGCTCCAGGGCCAGCCGCCAGCCCTAGCCTGCAGCCCACCACGGACCAAAGACACTTTACAGATCTGTGACTGCCACTGCAAGAATGCTCTATGCAGTAAGGTTCACTAGAGCTTATGGTAAGAGGACTAGCCAGGGGACCTTCATCCTCTCCAAAAAACAAACAAATAAAACGCAGATGTTTCAAAGTGCAAAGCTGTCTAAGCACGATGGTGCATGCTTGTTTGTAATCCCAGCACTTGAACCTGAGAGGAAGAAGCAGGAGGGCTGCCACAGTTCGAGCTATCCTGGTCTACACAGAGAGTTCTGGGCCAGCTGAGGCTACCTGATAAGTTTGCGGTGGTTTGATTCAGGAGTCCCCCATAAACTTGGGTGCTCTGCATGCTAGGTTCCCAGGTGATGGAGGTTTGGGAATTGAATCCTCCTGGAGGTAGTGTATTGTTGGGGTCAGGCTTAGGGGTATTATAGCCAGTGTCCCCATGCCAGTGTTTGGCACACTCTCCTGTTGCTATGATCTACCTGAAGTTGGCCAGGGGGTGATGTCCACCCTCTGCTCATGCCATCGTTTTCCCCTGCCATTATGGAGCTGCCCCTCAAGCCTGTAAGCCAAAATAAGCTCCCCCCCCCCAACAAGCTGCTCTCGTTCAGGTGATTTCTGCCAGCAATGCGAACCTGACTGCGACAAAGTCCTTGTCTCGGGAAAGTAGTTAGGGGCTGAGAGGGTGTCTCCAGAGTAGACAAGCACTTGGGTGAGGCCTGGGAGTCCATCCCCAGCGCTGAGGGAGGTGGAAGAGAGGGGTATATTAGGAGGAGGAAGAGGAAAAGATGAGAAGGAGAAGCAGAAACAAAGTTTACCAACTCAAAACACGTCACAAGCAGAAACAAAGTTCACTACTCAAAACATGTCGCAGTAAACACTTCCTGCCTTTTCTTCCCTGTCACTCAGCAGTGGTCACGGACAGTGACGACTAAAACATTCCTTGATTCCAGAAGTACAGGCTGGACCCTTACAGCTGGGGAGGGGTCAAATGGGACTGAGACACAAACGGAGCAAAGAAAGTGTAAGGTTAACACGTAAGGGAAGGAAAATTAGAAAGGACGAATAACGGAAAAATTAAGCCAGGAGAGAAGGCAAGGAGCCTGAAGGTTCAGACAGCGACCCAGGCTCCTGTTCTGTGCTGAGGATCAGAAAAGGTCTGAAGTGACAAAAACAAGATTAGCAGCAGGGAATGAGAGAGTGTCCATATGCCACATTATGCTTAAGAAAAGGGCCCCTGCCACCAGGCGGGCGTGGTGACACAAGCCTTTAATCCCAACACTGGGAGGCAGAGGAAGGAGGACTGCTGTGAGTTCAAGGCCACCCTGAGACTCCATGGGGAATTCCAGGTCAGCCTGGGCTAGAGTGAGACCCTACCTCGAAAAACAAAGCAAAACAAAACAAAACAAAACAAAACAAAACAAAACAAAACAAAACAAAACAAAGGAAAGGAAAGGAAAGGAAAGGAAAGGAAAGGAAAGGAAAGGAAAGGAAAGGAAAGGAAAGGAAAGGAAAGGAAAGGAAAGGAAAGGAAAGGAAAGGAAAAGAAAAGAAAAGAAAAGAAAAGAAAAGAAAAGAAAAGAAAAGAAAAAGAAAAGGGCCCCTGGGTGCGCTATTGAGCACAAAACCCATCAACCGACATGGTCTTTACTCATAAACCCCTCTGTTCACAGAAGCCCTTATGGTAGATCCACTAGGAATGGAAGAGACCCCAAGACTGAGGGTGTTAGCTGAGCCGAGCCAACACCCTCGCCTCATCGTTTCACTGTTCCCTCAGAGGCACCTCCCCAGAGAAGAAGGGTGTAAAATCTCTCAAAACATGCTGGGGGGAGCTGAGAAGGGAGTGGCTGAGGATGGGGTGCGGCTCTCATAGGGTGCTCCCATTTCAACCGCCACCCCAGGAGTGCGGCTCTCTCCCCTGCACAGCCTGCATGAGACAGACACCCTTACCTCCTTGTACCCTGGCACAGGTGACTAGAACCTACTTGTTATTCTCTTTCTATAGGACCTTCCCAAGAATGCCAAGCCATCCTTCAACCTCCAATACTACAGGTTTTATTCCCAGAAATTCAGTCATAGCCTTGTATTCTTCCTATGAATGGATTCTTTCCTCAAAAAGCAGTTGACAGGGCTGGATATGGCTTAACAGTTAAGGCACACCTGCGAAGCCTCAGGACCCAGGTTCAATTCCCCAGTACCCACGTATGTCAGATGCACATGCATCTGGAATTCATTTGCAGTGGCTAGAGGCCCTGGCACGCCCATTCTCTATCTGCTTCTCTCTCTCTTAAATAAATAAACAAATAAATAAGTAGTTGACATCCCCCTCGATAGTACATGCCAGCACAGTTGTAAGTGCTGATGTTTAAAGGAGATCCTCCCAGGAATTCCTTAGCATATACCAGTTACTGTCCTCATACTTTATGGGGAAACTGTGGTACAGAGTCTGCGTGGAGCTGGACCTGCAACTCACATGGGCCAGCTCTGGGGAGTACAGGCTGAACCTCTGAGCCGCTCAAAAGCCAAGCAACCGGTGGCATCTTTAGCAGGCCACTGTGTCAGCTACAGCATGAAAGGGTCGACCTGGTGTCTTCAGATGCTAGACACGGGTCCTACACAACCAGTTGTGGCAGAAACAGGTGCCTCACTGCCCAAGGTACAACCCAGAGAAGAAGGCTCAGTGTTGGTGAGGCCCACAGCGTCCACTGCCTGCTGTTTTGCCTTCAGGGACCAGGTCACATCTGACCCTGCAGGTTCCTTGCTCAGTACGTGCCTCTGCTACAAGGCTTGGGTGAAAGGGAGAAAATCTATGTATCCTCTTCACAAGTACAAAGGTGTGACATTCAGGGACGCTGCAAGATGGCACCTAAACACTAGCATTCCCTAAAAAAATATAAACTAAAATAAAAACACAACTTAAAGTCTAACTCAAGTAACCCTGATAGCCTGTGTCTACTTCAAACGTATGTTTTGGTGGAAGTCCTCCACCTTCTACCCATGAACACATCACCCAGAGCATCCAGCCTGACTAGCCGCCGTTCATCACACAAACTCCAGATGACTGAGGAAGAGCCAAGGATTACGTTCCCGAAGGATCAGTCCTCCAGTCCCTGCCTCCCCTGTGACCATCCAGGTCTCCTCCCTGTCTTACCAGCCTAGAAGTCTGGGGCTGGTGGCCCTTGGTGAGAGCGATCCAGCATGGAGAAGAGCAAGCTGGCTACAGGAAGCCAGCTGGAGGATGGAGTAGCATTAGTTCAGTCTGACATGTCCCTCCCTGTGCTGGAGGCTCCTGTTGCCAGCTGATGGGTTTTTAGGAAGTGACTAGATCCTGAGGGCTCAAAGCCAAACAAATCAGAAAGACTGTCCACTCCTCATGTCGGTATCAGGAGAGGGGAGTAAGGGGGGGGCATAACTGGAGGAAGTGAGTCATGGTGGGGACTATTCTGGGGAAATATATGCTGACCTTGAACCTTGCTCCCTCCTTCTGTTTCTGGCTACTGTGAGAAAGGCAACTTTGTACCACTGAGCTCTTCCACCATGATTTCTGCCTCACCACAGCCCAGTAACAATGGAACCTGCTGATTATGCCTGGAAGCCTTGGAAAGCATGAACCAAAATATATTCTTCCTCCTTTAAACTGTTTCACTCATGTTTATGTCACAGTGACAAAAAGCTAACGTGCACATCAAAGATAAGGGGGCCTCCTTGTCTCTTCAGCCTGGCCAGAAGACACCTGGCTGTTCCCACAGAGACCAGAGCCTCTGATGCCAACACCTGGAGCAGGTTACACATGCTGTCCAGGGCCGATGGCGTCAGAGGGGGCAGCAGGCACACACAGCCCTTTGCTGGCTCAGGGACACTGACTCCAAAGCTGCAATCTAGGGGGCTGGGAGACTACTCAGGGGTTCAGAGTGCTTGCTTGCTTACAAAATCTGACGGCCTGGGTGCAATTCCTCAGCATCCACATGTTGCAGTCAGTTTGACGTTGCTGGAAGGAACATCAAAACCAGACAAAGCTATAGGAGGAAGGGACTCATTTCAAACGTAAAGGTCCAAGAGGAAGTCCCACAGATGAGGCATCCAAGCAGAGAGAAAACCTATCATGGGCCAGAAAACAGCAGCAGCAGGGATCCAGGCCCAGCTCAGGCCTCTCCGCCTGTCTTTGGGCTGGAATTCAGATCCACCTCCAACACACCTTAGAGCTGGACCCCAGGATCTGCCCCCAGTGACACGTCCCCCAGCCAGCTGGAGACGAGCGGTAATAAAGCACCTGAGTGTGTAAAGTGACGTAGGTAAGCCACCACCCCACATAAAGCCAGATGCACAAAGTGGCACATGTGTTGACGTTCATCTGCAACAGTAAGAGCCCATGGTGCATCCACACTATTTTTTTTTGCTCTGTTTGCCTCTTTCTGTGTCTCAAATAAATAAAAATAGTTAAAATTGTCAAAAAAGAAGCTACCATGTGATCTGACCTTGGTGGAGGCCTAGGCAGCTCTTAGCATTCAGAGAGGAGTGTAAGATTCATCTGAACAACCCCATGGAAGTAAATCAACAACCCAGCCCACCATTCCAAAATATCAAGATCTCAGTCACTATAAAACAAAATTTGGATTTTATTTTTAGTCCAGCTACTCAAAACTTTTTGCATTTAATCAAAATCTGCTTACAAAGTTGACTAATGACATTGCTGGCACATAGAAACCTCAAACCTTGACCACCCAGACCTTTAAGAAACAGCCCTGACTTTTGTAGGCAAAATGAAGACTATGGAGTAGCAAGTTCAGGAGGCGGAACTCAGAGACAGGAAAGTTCTGCTTAGTGGGGGTGAAGGCCATGTAGCCAGGAATTATCCAGTACTATTCACCCAGGTATATTTTCCCTTCTCCTGCTTCCAGAAGATTCTGTCACTTCACCACTTGTCAGTACGGGAAGACTGAGCACTTCCAGTGGAAAAACAGAGGGAACAGTGGTGCGGGTGGGGCAGGTTAGAGGGAAGTGACACTTCTAACTGCTCTGGGAAAACGTTTAAAAATAATATCTTAGGGCTGGAGAGATGGCTTAGCGGTTAAGGCTCTTGCCTACAAAGCCAAAGGATCTCAGTTCAATTCCCCAGGACCCATGTAAGCCAGAAGCACAAGGTAGTACATGCATCTAGAGTTCGTTTGCAATGGCTGGATGGAGGCCCTGGCATGCCTATTCTCTTCCTCTCTATCTCTCTCTTTCTCATTCTCAAATAAATTAATTTTTAAAAATAGCAGCCATTTCATATAGATGTGCCAGAAAAGAAAAGATGGATAAGCCAAATGTCTATCAACCCAGTTCTCATGCAGCTTACTGTCCCTGTATGCCTTCCAGGCTCTGGGCCCTCGGCTAAGACTCGGGACCCTCATGAGAGCAGACCACACTGCAAGGAGGTCTCTGCCTAAGGACCAGAGAGACTGAACAACAGACACTATGGAAGTCATTTTGACAAGCTGAGCTCTCACCTTCTCAGAGGTAACCATCCTCCTCTGGGCCACAGGCACCCCTAAACCCCGAAATGCACTCGACTCAGAGCCCTTCAGGCCTTGGATGTTGTCTTAGTCTATCTTCTGTGGTTAATAATGCAATCCACAGACTAAATTATCAAGAAGTTTATTTTAGCTCCAAGGTCAAATGGTCACATCTGGTGATGGCTATCTTACTGGCAGACTCCCAGAACAGTACAGGGAAACATGGTGAGACATGTGTGCAAGCATCAAGTGTGTGTGTGTGTGTGTGTGTGTGTGTGTGTCTTCTTACAAAATACCAGTATTTAAATCCCGAGGTTCCAAGCCGATGACCTTGTTAATCCTAGTAACTTCCGAAGGCCCCACTTGTCAGCACCTCAGCCAGTGCTGCCCCTCCCTTGACGCCTCACAATGGGGAGCAGACTGCCCTCAAAGCACAGCAGGAGACCTGAGCGTCACTCGCTCCGTCCAAGTGCACTGGGGAGTTATTAAAGTGCTACAAGTGCCACACGCAAGGACAGCATGCCAGCTCGGCACAGAGGTGCCTGGGCTCCAGCCAGGCCACTTGCCTCACCTCTTCCACGGAGTGGAGAGAGGGGGGCAAATGAGAAGACAGCAAGCCATGGTCCCGAGGAACCAGGGCTCAGGCTAAAACCCACAGGATGCAGGAGAAGAGCTGGAGGAAAGTTGTTGAAGGGCCAGCCAAGTGCCTTGGGGAGTAGGTCGACCCTCCAAGAGGAGGCCCAAGGGCGCTCACGAATGGACGGTGCCGTCTTTCCACCTTCCTAGAACACAGGATGGAGGGGGTGGGTGGCCAGAGAAGCCGACTTCAAAGGCGCCCCGGCCAGAAGTCACTTCCGAGAAACTTCAGTTCAACAGCCTGAGTGTCAGAGATGACGTCCTGACCCCAGGAAGGTGGCAGCAAGTGCAGAGCAGCCAGCAAGTCAGGGAACCATTGCTAGATGGGGACTGTCCTGGTCACAGTGTCTAGTTACACTGCCTCCTTGGCGGGACACGCTGAGAGGTCTCAGCACCGAGGTATGCGTGCCCTTGTGAGTTAGGGGCGGTGGCCGCTGCATCCTCCTGCTTCTCAGAGGCAAGCTGGATCACAGCCTTGATGCTTGCATTTAAGTGAGCACATTAAGGCTCTTGGGCCCTGGCCTATTTGAAACTCTGTCACCTCTGGCATTGCGATGAGCCCTGGGATGACCAGGCAGAGTCACAGCATCTTTGTCACGTATCTCAGGCCCGCCTGGCTGTCAGCCCCAGCCCCGGCATGGCAGTCAGTCCCCCTTGCTATCTAGCCTCAGCCGGCTGCCTCCACAGGCCTTCTGCAGCTCTGGTGAAGAGCACTGGGCTCAGACACGTAACCCACAGTGCCAGGACATTCGTACCCTGCCGAACACATACTGTCTTCATACAAAGGATGGCATCTGAGAGGCAGGTTAGAACGTCGTCACAGAGGCTAGTACACACAGTAACTGAATTTAACCCAATAAGATCATAAGCGAGATCACATCTAAGAGACGTCTGGAACAAATCTTTTGGCAATAAGATAAAGTAGGACTTGTATGTTAATAGAATTACTAGACTTATGTGCATAAGTATGATGTCTCAGTTTATTGAAGCTGCTATAAGAAAAATACCACAGCCTGAGTGGCTTGGAAATAACAGCCAATCTACTTCTCTCAGTTCTGGTCCCAAGCCAAGGGCTGGGTGGGGAGGATCCCTTCGGGTTCACACAGCATGAATTCTGGCTCTGCCCTTCTATGGTAGAAAAGAGTGGAGCAGCTCTCTGGAGTCTGTCTAGAAGATGAATCCTGGGGGGACGGTGGGGAGTGGAGGCAAAGTACACAGGGGATCCATGAAGGACTGTAATCGTGAGCTCTTTAGCGCAAGTGGGACAAATCAGTACCTTCTGAGCTGCATGGGCCACCGTACTCATCTTTACTCCGGAGAAAGCAAGACCACAGCCTGGAGGTGGCACGCTTTACTGAAACTTCCTTAACAACCGAATGACAGATGAGCTTGATGGACGCCTCCTCCTCTGTGCAGAACATTCTCTGTTCGCAGAACAGCACCTCCTATGTCTCTCTCCAGATAACAGGCTTTACAGTGCAGAGCTGCAAGGACCTTACCCAGTGCCCTGAGTCCGAAAGACAGTCATGTACGTACCCACCGTGTGTTCAAGCAAATGTGTTCACATAGACTATGTGCACACACGTGTGGTCAGTGGCACTGATAGGAACACATTCTATTTATACCTGCAACCATGCCTGTGTGTAAACACTCATAAACACACACAACCAGGTACGCAGTGCCCACGTGCAGATGAGCAGTCACACCTGAGTGTTCTCACACTCACGTCAGCACACCCACGCACACTCACTCATACACATAACCACTGGGAAGCCATGCATTCTGACGTGCCTCTAGCACAGGGCCAGCTATGGAGGGTGAGACAATGGGTGACCTGAGCGACCATGGCGCCTCCAGATCGACATCCGTCAGCCACCAGGGGTGTGCCAGGTGCGCGCTGGAGCCTCGACGCTGCAGCTTCTCCCGCTGCTTTTACACCAATTCTACTTGCCAAGAAAATAACAAGAACTGTTTCAGGGTGAAAGGACAGAATACTGAGGTGAGAAGAAGGATGTTTGCAATAGCTCCTCAGTAAACTCAGACTGCATTTACACAAAGACTGAGTCTTGGTGTGGGACAACCAGATCGGCACCATGCAAGCCAGCCACCACTACATGTCAACAAGCAAAGACCCTAGAAAGCCGGGCCTGGTGGTGAACACCTTTAATTCCAGCACTTTGAAGGCAGAGGCAGGTGGATCACCATGAGTTCGAGGCCACCCTGAGACTACGTAGTGAATTCCAGATCAGCCTTAGCTAGAATAACACCCTACCTTAAAAAACAAACAAGATAAGACTCTGGATCTCAAGAGCCAGATCCTCATGTGTGACTGCTTGTGTAGCCAAGCAACACACGTGTGTGTCGGGCACATGGAACCACCCATGCATGTGTGTACATGAGCAACCAAGCTAAGTGCCAGGAAGCTGACTGCAGACCTCGCGCTCTCTTGCTAACCCTTTGTCTTTGACTTTTAAATTCACATTGGTCATAACTCTCCGTAAATCATTCCGCTAGGCCTGGTCTCAGCTTAGCTTAGCAGCAGGTGGGGACCCGGTCCTTGCTAGAGCCTCGGTCAGGACACACAAGCCCAGCTGTATGTGGGCTCAACCTTTGAACCTCCTTCACAAACTGTTCCCACGCTGCACATAACATCTGGACGCTGCTAGCTTAGGGGACCCTTCAGGTGGAAGTCTGAGCCCCATCCAACCACAATGCTCCTTCTCTTCTTTTTCAGACTTGAGAGCTGTATTTAGGGTCCAATTCTTAAAACAGTGGCTCTTCATGAGAACAGGGTTCACAACACAGAGACACTGCATGGCTGCTCCAGACGCTGGATTCTGTAAGGGTGCGGGCCTCTGCTGACCTGGAGGAGGAACAGACAGGCTTGATCTCCACGAGGATGGCAGCGCCCTGAGTCACCACCTCAGTCTGAGGCAGAAAGGGCCACTAGGCCAGCAGTGAACAAACTATGCCCAGGAAACACAGGCCAGAAAGTTTCAAACCATCTGATGTCATGCCAGCTGACTAGGAATGGACTCCAGACCCTCTTCCAAGCAGACGGAATGCATTCCGGAGCCTGCTCCTGTCCTAAGCTTCTGGTTGGCTTCAGCCTCAAGGGTGTCCCAGAGGTCTGAGTCACCAAGGACCACGTGGCTGCCCTACACACAGATCACCTCTGCTGACCACCCACAGGTGATGGCTCTGTCGCAGCCACCTTCTCTCAGCTGTTGCTTCTTTCCTTTGCAGCTGGGAGGCTGGGGAGAGACAAAGTGGCTATTCCCCAAAGCAAAGCCTGCATGTTCGCTCTGCAAATCGGTCCACCTCGGCGAGGCCACTCAGCGTCAGTAACACCCCCCCCCCCCCAGTCCCCTGGACCCTGAACCACGTCCTGGCCTAGAGCCTTGCTGGTCCCTAGGAGGCTGTAATTGAGCAGAAGCACGGCTGGGGGGGAGGGGACTCTACACCCACAGAGGTAAGAGGCCTGGGAGGGAGAAGGCACTTGGCCTCGGCGGAGAGAAAGCCCTGCTCAGGTAGACACAAGCACACTATACAGGTGCCGCCAGGAGAAGGACACCTGGAACTCGGGCATAGAGGTGACCGTGCTGCAGACTAAGGGTGGAGACAGCTGAGGCTCAAGGTAAAGAGGTGGACACCCAGTAGGTCTGTGCTCAGGTAAAGAGGTGGACACCCAGTAGGTCTATGTTCACATAAAGAGGTGAACACCCAGTAGGTCTATGCTCAGGTAAAGAGGCGGACACCCAGTAGGTCTATGCTCAGGTAAAGAGGTGGACACATAGTAGGTCTGTGCTGGGAGGCAACACCTGGGATCGGGTCGAGGTGCTCAGCAGACCCGGGGTGGAAGCCCCAGAAGAGCCGCACAGGGAAGGAAGGGGGGGCAGTGGGCACCTTCTTCGTCACTGAGAGACACCACTGTCTCAAGTAGATGCCCATGAACTTTGAGGGGGTCCTCAAAGAGTCTCAGGGGACCCTGGGGGGGCCACACCCTCAGCCCACTGCAGTCTCCCCGTGACACACTTCCTCTCTACTTCAAAGCTACAGGTCAGAGGGAGAAAGAACTGAGAACATTCCAGAAGTTCACCGAGGGAAACTGGGCAAATTCTCCACCAAGAAACCCCACAAGGGTGTGGTGGTGAGCACCTATAGATCTCAGAACTCTGCAGGGAGGCAGGAGGGTGCTAGAAGTTTCCATTCAAAGCCAGTCCACTGAAAACAGAAAGAGAGAGAACTGCGGAAAGGAAATTCTTCCCTGCCCCTCCCCCAGGTACCATCTTGCTCTAGCCCAGGCTGGCCTGGAACATACTCTATAGGCTCAGGGTAGCCTCAAACTCACAGCAATCCTCCTACCTCAGCCTCCCAAGTGCTGGAATTATTCTAGGTGTGTGCCACCACGACGGGCCCAGAGAGGAAATTCTTGACTCCTCGGATAACTGAATGTCCAAGAGCTCTTCCCCGTCATCCCCCGGAAGCCCATTCCTGGCTGGGAGATGTGACCTCAGCAGCCCAGCCACATGTGCCATAGCTAGAGTTATCAATGATGTGGAAAAAGAGGAACCCTTCTACACTGCTGGTGGGAATGCAATCTGGTCCAGCCATTGTGGAAAACAGTGTGGAGGTCCCTAAAACAGCTAAAGATTGATCTACCATATGACCCAGCTATAGCACTCCTAGGCATATATCTGAAGGACTCATCTCATTTCCTTAGAAGTACGTGCTCAACAATGTTTATTGCTGCTCAGTTTATAATAGCTGGGAAATGGAACCAGCCTAGATGTCCCTCAACTGATGAGTGGATAATGAAGATGTGGCACATTTATACAGTGGAGTTCTACTCAGCGGTAAAGAAAAATGAAGTTATGAAACTTGCAGAAAAATGGATGGACCTGGAAAGGATTATACTAAGTGAGGTAACCCAGGCCCAGAAAGCCAAGCGCCACATGTTCTCTCTCATATGGGGATCCTAGCTACAGATGACTGGGCTTCTGCGTGAGAATGAAAATACTTAGTAGCAGAGGCCAGTAAGTTAAAAAGGAGACATAAAGGGAAGAGAAAGGAAGGGAGAAGGGTACTTAATAGGTTGATATTGTATATATGTAAGTACAATGATTGTGATGGGGAGGTAATATGATGGAGAATGGAATTTCAAAGGGGAAAGTGGGGGGAGGGAATTAACATGGGATATTTTTTTATAATTATGGAAAATGCTAATAATTTTTTTTTAATTTAAAAAATTTTTAAAAAATAATTAAAAGTTGCACTAATTTCACAGTGCTTAAGCATCAAGTAACCAAACTAGTGGCTTGGCTTAGGGGACAAGATCAATGTTTTGCCAAACAGGCTACAATGACCCCTAATTCTAAAGAAAACATTTCATTTGCAGAGTTGGTAGGAAATCATGAAGTGAAACAACGAAGTGAATTATGGGCTGCAGAAAGTAAGTTACAAGTTCCCAGTGGGCTCCACTCTCCTGGGAGCACCTCTGCTCCTTCTGGAAATTTCCCTTATGAACACTTATCTGTGTAAACATGGTAGCCTTTGCAGATACAGGTGGGGTTGAAACAGAGGCTAGAAAGGGAAATTCCATGACTAAACTTTTGGAAACTCCCAGATGAATGTCTTCATTTTGCTGTTTGTTTTATTACTTGAATTTAATGAGGGAGAGAATCAAGAATCGTGAACGAGGGCTGACCTCAGCACAAAATGCCTTGGCCTTCAATGATTTGTCTGCACACACCCAGGGCTTTGGTCTTTGTTGATCTTTTTGTTGTTGTTGTTGTTATTGTTGTTGTTTTGGTGTTTTTCTTCTTTTTAGGGGGGTTTATTTTGTTTTGTTTTTTTTCAAGGTAGGGTCTCACTCTAGCCCAGACTGACCTGGAACTTACTCTGTAGTCCCAGGCTGGCCTCGGAACTTACGGCAATCTTCCTAGTGCTGGGATTTAAAGGCATGTGCCACCACACCTAGCTGTTTTTCTTTTTTAATTTAATTTTTATTTATTTATTTATTAGAGTCAGAGAGAGAATGGGTGCGCCAGTCTTCAAGTGGGCTGAGATAAAATAATCTAAACTAGGGGCTGGAGAGATGGCTTAGCGGTTAAGCGCTTGCCTATGAAGCCTAAGGACCCCAGTTCGAGGTTCGATTCCCCAGGACCCACGTTAGCCAGATGCACAAGGGGACGCACGCATCTGGAGTTCGAGTTCGTTTGCAGTGGCTGGAGGCCCTGGTGCGCCTATTCTCTCCCTTCCTCCCTCCCTCTCTTTCTCTCTCTCTCTCTCCCTCTTTCTCTTTCTCTCAAATATACAAAAAATATTTAAAAGAGAGAGAGAGAGAGAGAGAGAGAGAAAAGGAGCCGGGCATGGTGGCACACACCTTTAACCCCAGCATTTGGGAAGCAGAGGTAGGTAGATCGCAGTGAGTTCGAGGCCACCCTGAGACTACATACTGAGTTCCAGGTCAGGCTGGACGAGTGAGACCCTACCTCAAAAAAACAAAAACAAAAGAGAGAGAAAAGGAAGAAACCGTCCGTAGTTCAACTCAACTTTCTCTTGTTTCCTTCTCAGGAGATAACAGGTCTAGCTGACTTAGTAAAGAGCTAAAAGCGAACTTGGGCTGGAGAGATGGCTTAGTGGTTAAGCGCTTGCCTGTGAAGCCTAAGGACCCCGGTTCGAGGCTCGGTTCCCCAGGTCCCACGTTAGCCAGATGCACAAGGGGCGCACGCGTCTGGAGTTCATTTGCAGAGGCTGGAAGCCCTGGTGCGCCCATTCTCTCTCTCTCCCTCTATCTGTCTTTCTCTCTGTGTCTGTCGCTCTCAAATAAAAAAAAAAAAAAAAAATTTAAAAAAAAGAAAAATCTGATGAGATCTAAAAAAAAAAAGCTTTGAGAACTACCAAGTGAGTTTAGTAAAGTGGAAAGAATCCAAGACCAACATATCAATCCTGTATCAAAGAACTTCAGAAATTCAAATTCATTCAAAAAAATTACCGCCTAAAGCCGGGTGTGGTGGCACATGCCTGTAATCCCAGCACTTAGTAGGCAGAGGTAGGAGGATCACTGTGAGTTTGAGGCCACCTAGAGACTACATAGTGAGTTCCAGGTTAGCCTGGGCTAGAGTGAGACCCCACCTTGGAAAAAAAAAACCAAAAGAAAAAAAAAAGCCAAAAAAATTACCATCTAATAGCATGAAAGACATCAAATGGGGTAAATCTGACAAAAGATGTGAAAGATCTATAATCTAAAAACTGCTAAACACCGCTGAAAGCAACTTTTAAAGAAATTAAAGATCAAAGTAACTGTAGAGTTGTCTCATTTTCATAGGGTGGAATAAATATAATTAAGATGTAATTCTTCCTCATTGACTTGACTATAGATTTTTTTAAGTGTTTATTTATTTGAGTGGGGGTGGGGGAGTGAGAGAGGAGGAAGTGCGGGCACACCAGGGCCTGTGGCCACTGCAAGTGGCAGACACGTGCCACTTTGTGAGTGTGGCTTGACTTGAGTGCTGCCTGGGGAATCAAACCCCAGACAACAGGCTTTGCTAGCAATTGCTGAGCCATCTCCCCCGCCCTGTATATAGATTTAACACCATCTGAGCAAAATACCCCAGCATTTTTTAAAAAGTAGCCAACAACTATGGAAATCAATGTGTGGGCTTCTCAAAATATTAGAAATAGAACTACACTAAGACCCAGCTATACCTCTCCTGGGCATATGCCCAAAGAGTTCTCTCTACAGCCTACGACAGAGGACCCTTTGCATAAACATCTTTACTGATGCTCTATTCATAATAACAAGGAAACGGAATCAGCCTAGATGTCCATTAAAAGATGAATGGATGATGAAAATGTGGTGCATATATACACAATGGGATTTTTATTCAGCTGTGAAGAAAAATGAAATTATTAAATTTGCAGGAAAATGGATTAAACTGAAAAATAAATTGAGTAAGGAAACCCTGAATGAGAAAGACAAACACCATATGCTCTTTCTCATAGGCAGCTCTGGCTTGTAAGCGTTGCACATGGGTCTCGGTGGAAGTTAAGTGTGGGTAACGGACAGCAACCTAGAAAGGAGCCCAGGGAAAACAAGAAGCTTTAAAGGAGGGAAGTGGGGAAAGCAAGAGAATGCATTAGACATTAAAATGGAAAGGAAATACTGGGGTAGAAAGAATACAGGAGAGAAAGGGTTCTGGAAGAGTAAGGCGGCATGTAGAATCAACCAAACAAAATATGTATGAAGATGCGATAAAGAAACATGTCACTTTATAAGCTGATTTTAATAAATATTTTAAAGTATAAAGAAATGAATACATTTTATTTCTGCTAAAAAAAAAAAAAAAAAGGCAAATTGAGCCGGGCGCATGCCTTTACTCCCAGCACTCGGGAGGGAGGCAGAAGTAGGAGGATCACCATGAGTTAGTTCAAGGCCACTCTGAGATTACATAGTGAATTCCAGGTCAGTCTGGGCTAGAGTGAGAGAGACCCCATCTTGAAAAACCAAAGAATAAATAAACAAATAAAAGGTACTTGTTACACAAGAGGTGCATGCATCTGGAGTGTGTTTGCAGGGAATAGGCCCTGGGGTGCCCATTCTCTCTCTTTCTCATAAACAAGTACATTAATCAGTTTATTATTTATTTAAAAAAATAAATGCTATCCTGAGCTGACTCTAAAGGGAAAGCGCGTGCTCGGCCCACAGCCCACACCCCACATCCCTCACTCCGCCTCCAGGAGACGTGACCAGGCAGCCACAGCTGTGCTCCCCAGCTGGCCCACACAACCATGAGCCACTACCAAAGGACGGGATCCGCACAGAAAGGATGCCAGCATGCCACTCCAACATGGCAGCCTGCTCTGCTGAGTAGCCCTGTCTTTCCCTGATGTTCTAAGCTCTCTACTGTGACCTAGATTCGGAGCCCTCAAAGTCCTTTCAGTCACTCTGAGGTCCTCAGCAGCCTTGGCATTTAGCTACATATCTCCTTTACTGTGATGTAGTTTAAAAACTGCCTGAACCAAGCAGAAGCCTTTGCATTGGTTCTGCCACCCACCACAACCCCTCTCCTCCCACCACTTCACACAGCAAATGCTACAGTGTAGACCAATCAAAACACAAGAATAACTTGGGCAGAGGTTTTTCTTTTTCTTTTTGGTTTTTTGAGGTAGAGTCTCACTCTAGCTCAGGCTGACCTGGTATTCACTATGGAGTCTCAGGGTGGCCTCGAACCCTTGGCGATCCTCGTGCCTCTGCCTCCCGAGTGCTGGGATTAAAGATGTGCCCCGCTGTGCCGGTCTTCAACTTGAGATGAGTTTTAAAACAACCTGAGCTAGGCTTTACCCATAGCAACTAAATTTGATGACCCCGGAGGTGGGACGGGAGCACTGGATTGCTTTCAAAACTCACCAAGTGATTCTAGCCTGCAGCCAAGCCTGGCAGCCACCTCTCAGACTGTACTGCGAGCATCTAAACTCAAAGCACTGTCACTAAGTTCCACTTCCATGCTTGTGTCTGTCTCTAGGAGATGGCCAGATTGCCTGCTTGACAGCGGGCACCATGTATGTGTCCAAAGCCCTGTAAAAGAAGTCCCTACCGTTACTTTCACAAGGTCACATTAGCAAGCACTCCTATGTTTTTACCATGATTGTCCTGGCTCCACAGATGGGTGGTGAGATGCAAGACTCAGACCCATAAGGGGCATGGTGCTGGACCAGTTTCACAGCGGCATCATGCTTAGACAGGAGCAAGAATTCACCCTTTTAATAACGCCCCAGTTGGCAAGCACTTTTCTCCCCATTTTACAACTATCTGTTTGCATGCCTTCTCTCCTAGGCTAGATGGTCATTTTCTTTTTCTTTTGAAGTAGGGTCTCGCTCTAGCCCAGGCTGACCTGGAATTCACTATGTAGTCTCAGGCTGGCCATGAACTCACAGCAATCCTCCTACCTTGGCTTCCGGAGAGCTGGGATTAAAGGAGAGCTGGGATTAAAGGTGTGCAACACCACACCTGGCAGAGAAAGAGAGAGAGAGGGGTGTGGGAGGGAGAGATTGGGTACACCAGGGCTTCTAGCCAGTGCAAACGAACTCTGGACACATGTACCATTTTGTGCATCCAGCTTTACATGTGTACTGGGGTATGGAACTTGGGCCCTTAGACTATGCAGGCAAATGCCTTAACCACTAAACCATCTCTCCAGCCTCGAGACTGCCATTTTCCTAAATGCAAGACACTAAACTCTTTCTCCTTTGTCCTCTGTGGGCCTTTCACATCTGGCAGACAGTGGACTATGGACAATCAATTAATATTTATACGCCAAATGAACTGTCCATAGTGTGTGAGCCAAAGGCAGATACTGTAATCTTTCATTGCTCCTAAATAAATACCTTCATTCCAATCACGGAGAAAGAGGCTCTGTTCTCCTTACAGCTTTCTTGCCCACTGATCTACAGTGAGAAGCTGCAAAAAAAAAGGGAGACTATGGTGCCAGCTCAGCCATTTTAATTGCTGGATCCCTGGGGAGTTCCTTCATTTAAGATTGTGTAATACCATCTGCTCACGTGCATGGTACATGAATTCTCTCTTGTGAAAGGAGACTAGACAGGATTAGACTGCCCTTGTCTTCACCTGATCCGGTGCATTTATTTCTCCCACAGAGAAGAGCAGAGAGGAGTCAGTGAGGCTGAAGCAGTTAGCAAGCTCGGTTCAGGAGCCTGAATTGCACTGGATTGTTAGGAGCCAAGCTATGGAAGAGTGGCCAGCACAGTTGATGGTTCCCCAAGGACTTCCTGATTGGGGGTGTGGGGGTTCCAGTAATTCCCTCTGAGGGCGAGGTTTCTATGAGCGCTGGCAGGCTCTCTTGCTTAAATGTAAACCCACATGCAGAATCTAGGTTCTCGCCACTGAAGGTCGCCATGGCAAAATACTCACACCCAGAGTACCACGCTATGCCTACAATCCCAGCTATGTTTTCCCTTCAGGAAATACTCTGCCCACCACAGGAAGAGGATTAGGGGCATTAGGGTAGCTAGCATTCTGAAGAGAGAGGCGCTGATCAAAAACACATTCCCAGCTCAACTTGACTCTGAAAGTAAACAGACACTTCCCTCATCCGCAGAGTTGACCCCAGACCTCAGAGGGCAGGTATGTGGGGGTGGGGGTGTCAAGGGGCTCCTCCTCCATGAGCAACACTCATCAGGCCCACATTGGAGACGAAAAAGCGTCTCGTCGCAGAACCAAACATCTGAAAGCAGTACTGGGTCAGTTTAAGCAACCATCTGACAACCTTTCACTCCAGAAACTTCCAAAAGTTTCGGGGGCGGGGGGAACAAACGCAGTCAATGCCCGTTTGTTTGAAGAGGGGCGGAATGCCATGGCACCCCGGTTTAATTCGAATACACTAGGGTGGTCACGTGGCCGAAGCCCGGGAAGCTGGTACTTACATGGCAGGCCGAGGCAAGGCCCCTGGACAGCGAGTCGCGAGCAGTCACAGCGTCCCACCTCGCTTCCAGAGAAAGGGACCCAGAGAAACATTTTCAAGCCGCATTTGGGTTCGGAGTTGGTCCTTTCCGGAGAGATCACCCGGGGCTGCTCCCTTAGGCAGTGCCACATTGGCCTGAGACTGGCGCGCTCCTGCCCCAGGCCGGATGGGGCTGCGCACAGACAAGCGTGCGCTCAAAAGGGCACCAGAGCCCATGGCAACACGCGCCAGCAGTGCCCCTGGGCATCCTGCACCTCATCCTACCCCCTGGCAGCCCCTAGCCCCTGCCTCTGGGCACCCTGCACCCCATCCTACTCCCTGGGCACCCTGCACCCCATCCTACCCCCTGGCAGTCCCCTCCCACGCCAGCGGAGCGCACTCACCCGCTGCAGGGCCAGCGCGGGAGCCCCGTTAACGGAGTTGCGGGGCGGTGGGAGGCACCCGCGCTCCCTGAGCAGCCCCGCAGTTAGGTTAGCCCCCCTGGCCCCCGACCTGGCCCGCGCCCCCTGCCGAGCGAACGCCGCTCAGCCGGACGCGCCCACCCGAAGTGGGCGAAGAAACGCCTTCCCGCGCGGGGGTGGGGCGCCCGGCTGCCGCCGCGGACGGGACCCGCCGCTTGGCTCCGGGTTCGGCTTTACTAGGATTTCAAACCTCTAGGCTCTCTGGCCGAGGGGCTTAAGAACGCGGCAGGCCCTCAACCTTCCGGAATTTTAAAAATCTTGCCTGCTCTCCAGTGAAGCCTGCATCTGCACTGGGCAGTAGCTAGTGGTCATCGCCACTGCCCAGCAAGCAGTGCGTCTGGAGTGGGCAGAAGGGGAGAGCTAGGTGACTGTCCATTCTTCCACGGCGGAGGGGGCGCTGGGCACACCGTCCACTTCCAAACGCTATAGGTTTCTGGAGAGCCCAGACCAACCACCCACAGCTCAGTATGGGTCTGGAGGATGTTGGAAGATTAGAAACCTGGAGTGCAGGAGGTGAAGTCCGTGGAGAATGAAAGGAAAGCAAGCCATGAACCCACAAAGTATGGGGGGGTCACTCAGAAAGTCAGGAGGGAAAGGAGGATCAATATCCCCAGACAGGACGGCTCTCTCCTCTGTCCCCTTTCCCACCCATGCCCTGCCTGTGGGTGGCACAAAGGAGCGGCCTCCAGGCCAGGGACATTTCAACAGCAGCAGAGTGTGGCTTCCAACAAGCAAGCTGCGAAGGTGGAGAGGCTCAAGTGGAGGCCTTCCCAGGTCTGTGAGATGAAGCAGTGTCCCCCAACTGGACTCACAGCCCAGCTTCGCGTGCAGTGGCTCCAGCAGTGGAGCCCTAGTGGCCCCGGCTCTGGGCCAAGCTCACAGGCGGTTTTCATGGCCTGTGATGTCTCTGTGGATCTTAACTTCGGGTCTGCGCCCCAAATGCCTGAGATGGCAGGCAGTGTGGGTGGGCTGCACGGCCCTTTATGGTTACCACATGTGCGAATTCCAGCCATCAATTCTGCCTCCCGGGTTCTGGCACTAAATACCCATCCTTGTGTCTGTGGTGAAAGCAACGGCTGCTCGTCAACCTTCAGTGACAAGGACAATGAAGGAGGAGGGGACATTTGGTATCTATTTGTTCCTTTTTTTATATATACAGTATATTCCAACTTCAGTTCTTGCAAAAGCCCCTCAGTCCTAGTCCAACATGCACATCTATCTATGTCCTCCAGAGACTGAAAGCACCTTCGTGTGACCTTCGCTCTGGCTTCCCCACGACTAACCCAAGACAGAGTGCACAGCAGTGTCTACGAGCTGAGCTGAAAGCACGAGACTGCTGTCTGTCCCGGGTGTGCATATGGTACCAACCCTTTTTTCACAAGTCAAGCCACCACCCTTACTCTGTGTCTATGGGGAACCAGTAGAAAGGCTGAATTAAGCAGTGAACAGACAGGGACCTGACATAATAAATAAAGTTCGTGAGGAACAGTATTGGGCTGTGTACTCTGGAGTCCACTAGAACTATGATCAAGAGGTAGGTAGGCACTGGCGGAGCGTGGTGGCGATTGCTTTTAATCCCATGAATTCCAGGCAGCCTGAGCTTTATAGCAAGTTTCATCCAGGCCAACCTGGGCTAGAGTGAGACCCTTCCTTTAAAAAAAAAAAAAAAAGAGAGAGAGGAAAGGGGGAAGGGGAGGGGAGGAGAAGGGAGGGAAGAGGAGGGGAAGAGAGGGGAGGGGAGGGGAGGGGAGAGGGGAGGGGGAGGCAAGGAAGAGGAAGGGAAGGGAGGACGGGGAGGGGAAAGGGAAGGGAAGGGAAGAGAAGAGAGGACAAGAGAGAAAAGAGAGGAAGCAAAATACAGGAGAGGAGAAGGGAGAGAAGGGCATTGCATTGCTCACACCACAGCATTAGCAGGTGGCTTTTTACTATAGGCATACCTGAGTCTGCTCAGACTTATTTTAAAGGACACACACCTTTGATCTCAGCACTCGGAAGGCAGAGGTGGAAGGATCTCTGTGAGTTTGAGGCCACCCTGAGACTGCATAGTGAATTCCAGGTCAGCCTGGACTACAGCAAGACCCTACCTCAAAAAAACAAAAAATAAATAAAATAAAAAGGACACACCATTCAGAAAACACTTGTTCCTCATGACTGGTAATAAATCACACATCATGTGAGGGATCTCCTAAGTGGTGATGACAAATTGGTTTGTCTCAATCCCAGGGAGAATCAGCAATCAGAGCAAGGATGACAAATCCAAAACCTTAAAGTGGGTGTGCCCACAGCTCCTTTACCAGCCAGCGCTGCTCTGGTCCCTTCTCAGCCCCCATGTGACCCCTTCTGCCAGGCGCCTAGCTGGGCTCCACAGTGTTCCTTGCACTCTGAGCCATGGGGCTCACTTGGCTTCTTGGGAAGATTTTCCCCCCATTTTTTTTTTTTTTCTGGCTGAGAGTCAATGCCCCTCTGGACTTGGCTAAAAAATTCATCTTCATCTGATCCCCCACCCTCAGACTGCTTAATCGTCTCCCTTCCTTGAGCAGACCTGGTCATCGCCCTTCGGTGGTCATTTGTCCTCTGCCACCCACGTGCAGGCCCACAGCACGCACGGGCAGTGTGAATGCTGGTGGTGAAAACACGTCGTTTCACTGCGCTTCCCTCCCACCGCTCAACCGGGTCAGTCCACAAAGTATTAGGAAGGGCTGACAGGCAAGTGAGCTGTGACTTGAAGGACAGACATTTTCCAAGCAGGAAAGGAGCCCAATCACTACGACTGGGTGGGGCAGGTACCTCAATGTTTGGGTGAGCTGGTCAGACAGGGTGTAGGAACGAAGCTTAGGGAGGCAAGCAAGGTGGCAGAAAGAGTGGAGCCCCACAGCAGGCCAGGCTGGACCCTAGGTCTGCTAGAGGCTCTACTGCTATTTAACGTGCGGCTCAGATAAGCCACAAGACTGGACACACCTGTTGAGCAGTGACAAGAAAGAAGTCTCACGAACACATGTGAGTCCTAGAAGGCCAGCTGTGGCCCAGGGAGGACAGTCTGGAATGTAAGGTAAGCAGGAATGGAGATTAGGGTGCTCCTCCTTCACACCAGGCCTGGAAATGCTGTGAAATATGAAAGGGGAAGGCCTGTGGGAGGGGACAGGGGACGGGAGACTGGATGCTCCCAAGAAAATAGATCATTAGGGATCTACAGGAAGAAAGCTGGAGACCACCGTTTTCTTACTTGGAGAATGTAGGGGGTGGGGAGTGAAAACATGGGGCAGGAGACTATCCCATAAACGTGTGTTCCAGAACAGGAATCAGACCGGTGCAGCAAGTGTCTCACTCCGAAGTGACGATAGTGTGACTGTGTGTGCAGACACTGACATTGTGATGGTGTAACCGTGTGTGCAGACACTGGCATTGTGATAGTGTAACCGTGTGTGCAGACACTGGCATTCTGATAGTGTAACATTCTGATAGTGTAACCGTGCGTGTGGACACTGACATTCTGATAGTGTAACCGTGCGTGGGACACTGACATTGTGATAGAGTAACCGTGTGTGTGCTGATAGTGTAACCGTACATGCAGATACTGACATTCTGATAGTGTGACCGTGCGTGTGGACACTGACATTCTGCTATCAGAGTGAGGATACAGCAAAAAGACGTCACATAAGTCAGGAAGTTAGTCCTTACAAACAGCAAACTTGTCAGTACGTCAGTCCCGAAATTACTCACTGTGAGTGTTGTTCCCAAGCGGTCCCAGCTATGACATTTTGTCCCCAAGGCCCCATCACAGTAGGGCACCCACGCCAATACCCGCTGCACCTCCCTTGAGGAACAACGTCTGTAGGAAGGGGTGGGAGATGAAACAACGAGTACCCAATATCAAACACTGCAAATGGACAGAAAGTGCTCACTGCACTTGAAACGACCAAGAACAAGAGAAGCTTGGGCCTGAAGGACCCTCAGTGACCTGCCTGGGATGACAGACCTCAATAACCCCAGAGCCCAAAAAGTCAAGGACAACTTCCAACCCTAAGGCTATCTCAGGGACCTGGACCAAGACAGCGGGATGTCCTAGGCCTCAGATCACCTGGAACAGCACGCAGGACACTGTCCAGAGGTGAGGGAGGCCGGACTACAAGACACTAACACCACAGTCAGCTTTGGAGCAAAACCACACGATCTATTTGAGGACAGCCAAAATCCTCAGGAGGGGCTCCCTTCCACGTGCCAGGAACAAAGATGACCCTGTGGTTGGTATGATAAATTCCCCAGCACCACAGCCATTGTATCAATGCACCATTATATCACACTGAACTGCGTAAGTGCAGTTTCTAAGCAAGGTTACTTCAACCTTTTCCATTTCTGGCCCCATTTCACCTGAGAATTTTTGTTTGTTTGATTTTTGGTTTTTGAAGTAGGGTTTCACTCAGAGCCCAGGTTGAGCTGGAATTCAATTTGTAGTACCAGACTGGTCTCCAGCTCACAGTGACCCTCCTACCACACAGCCTCCCGAGTGCCGGGATTAAAGGCGTGTGCCACCACTCCCGGCCTCACCTAGGAAATTTTTACCCAACCCTGAGCATATAGGTTTATAAAATAGGTATACAAATTAAATATTTGCTGAGTAAATCATAGAGATTTATTTATACAACTCATTGTTGTATGTCATTTTACCATTTATTAAAGGTGAAAGAAAATTTGCATACTAATTAAATGGATGTGTCTATTTTTACATAAAGAATTAAGTATTGGCTAACTATTAATAATGCAGAATATAGAGCCTCTTCAGCATTTTTCAGAGTTGATTAGCTTTTTGATTATTAACAGCATCAATAATGAGAATGTCTCTTCTTAGCTGGGTATGTTGGCACATGCCTTTAATCCCAGCACTTGGGAGGCAGAGGTAGGAGGATTGCCATGAGTTCGAGGCCACCCTGAGACTCCACAGTGGATTCCAGGTCAGCCTGGGCTAGAGTGAGACCCTACCTCGAAAAACCAAAAAAAAAAAAAAAAAAAAAAAAGAAAAGTATCTTCAAATGATTCTGAAGCATAAAATGGCAGAAGTACATTTATGGCCATGTCAAAAATCATTGGAAATTCTGTCTTACTCCCAAACCAAAATTCATTTAATAATTTTTTAAGTGAAACTCAAGCCAGCATCTCAAACTGAATTATTGTATGCCATGTGTATATGTGTGTGCACATGCGTGCATACATGGACATGGAGGCCACAGGACAATCACTAGGGTCATTCTTCTCAGGCACCATCCACCTTTTTTCAAAAAAAAAAATTTATTTATTCATTTATTAGAGAGAAAGAGGTATGTAGAAAGAGAGAGAATGGGTGTACCAGGGCCTCCAGCCACTGCAGACGAACTCCAGACACATGTGGAACCTTGTGCATTTGGCCTACCTGAGTCCCTAAGCTTTGTAGGCAAGCACCTTGACCACTAAGCCATCTCTCCAGCCTTTTTTTTTTTTTTTTAATTTTGTTTTGAGACAGTCTCTCATTAGCCCAGAACTTGCCAACTAGGCTAGACTGGCTGCCTCCCCTCCACCTCCCCGGTGCAGAGGTTATGAGTGTGTACCGCCACATCCTCTTTACCTGCGCTCTGAGGCTTGAACTCAGGACCCCATAAGTGCCAGGCAAGCCCTTCACCACACCACCTGGGGCCTTCCCCCCTCCCCAAGTACACTTGAGGGGTGGTGACAGCAGGAACGCTGTTAATTAATGTGAAAGGACCTCAAAGATTTCTGGTGAGTCTTAATTAGGCCACATACTGCCTGAAGGGGTTTTGGTATAATGCCTGCTAATTTCTTCTCTTTCTCCTACAAGGAGGGATCAATAACCCAGAGAAGTTTGGGGGCAAGGTGGGAGGTCCTTCACAGGCAGTAGAAAACAGCACCTGGTTTCATCAGTACAAACAAGTTTTAGCTACTTTTTGCTGAAGTCTTAAAAAGCATGATTGTTGTTGGTTTGATAGCAACTATGAATCAATACTTTTGTTCCCAGGATGGAGTTTGGTGAGGGCCGGGCGGTACTGAGCTCTGCTCTGGAGAACTGCGGTAGATGGTCACAGCCTCGGCCTCTGAGACAACCCCCACTAGCTTGTGGTCACTTGGAAACTCAGACTTCCCACAGACGAAGCTGGGGGTGCGCTGCTGGGAAAGCCCCACACTGGCCTGCTCCGCCCATGGGCCTGGGCAGGTAAGAATTCAAGGCTTTGCTTTGAACTTGAGCAGACCGCAGCCCCAGCCAACATCTGACTCTGCAGAGATGACTTAGTCCCCAGCTAGGTAAGATACTCTTGCCCTGAACCTGTCCCTACTTTACCCAAATCTTACCCCAAAGGCTATGCAGCTTATGAGAAGCATGTGTCCAGGAGATAACACAGCACGTTCCGACCAAAAATAAGAAAACTCAGCAGCTCTTGCACAGTCAGCAGTGAAACCTCCACATGGCAGATGAGGTCTCCTCTGACCCAGCCGGACGCCATGCCCAGAGCCTCGGTCTCCCCAGTAGACAAGCACCATGAGAAGGAACTAAAAGCACATGCAGAGGGAAAGCTGGAAAACCACACTCCCGAGGACCCCTGCTGCCACCGCTGACTAGAGGGGACACCACTCTACCTCCATCAGGAACCCACAGGAGGCCAGTCAAGTTATGGACCAGGCAGAGGCCACACTGGCTCTTCTGCCCGTGGCATTTGCTCTCAAGCACGGCTCAGTGTTCATGGTGCCCAGACACAGCTCAATGGACCCTCTACATGGGCAGCAACCCCTCTCCCTTCCCGGCCTGAAGCTCAGCTCTAGAACCCGTCGGGCACAACGTTCACGCCTGCACGGCTCTGCATGAAGGGCTGCTGTCAGGAATGAGACTGCCTCGAGGATGGAAACCTGAGGAGAGGAAAGCCAGATGACCTCATCTTCTGAGGTCCCTCCCCCTGTGCACCCCCACTCAGCAGAGGCTGGAAAGTCCAGTGGATGGCTCCGAGATGGTAAGCGGGGGGGGGGGGGGGGGGGGGGGGACGGACGGACAGTAAACTACTCAACTATCAGCTCCAATTTCCTAAAAACACCACTTACGGCTTTCACAATTGCCTGAATGGTGGCGCTCGCCTTCGATCCCAGCACTTGGGAGGCAGAGGTAGAAGGATCTCCATGAGTTCAAGGCCGCCCTGAGACTACACAGTGAATTCCAGGCTAGCCTGGGCTAGAATGAGACCCTACTTCAAACAAACAAACAAACACAGTAAAAGTGCTTTTACAATTTTAAAAGGGTCACCTAAATCTAGTAGCAGCACAATCCTGACAATCACCCTACCCCTTGGGGGAGGGGTGTTTTATTTTTTGGTTTTTGAGGTCAGGTCCCACTCACTTTGTAGTCTGAGGGTGGCCTCGAACTCATGGAGCTCCTCCTACCTTGGCCTCCACAGTGCTGGGATTAAAGGTGTGCGCCACGACGCCTGGCTCTAAACCTTTTTATAAAGTCAAAGTTACCAAGCAAAGAAAAAGGCAGGTCAAGTTCCATCCATTGCCATCATTGTCTCCCAGCGCCAGGGAGAGAGATGCTGCCCGGGGCACCTCCCTCTTCAGTTGTCTTATGTATCTGTAAACCACACACACACCTGCAGGGGACAGTGGGGACAGGGGCTCTCTCTCCCCCCACTTTCTCTTTTCCTCCTTGCCTCCCTCCCTCCCTTCCCCCCTTCCCAGGCCACAGGACTCTATGAATGCTGCTTTATGGAATGAGTAGGTGTGTAAATCAACAAAGACAGCCACGGGGCTTAAGGTGACTATCACCTGGAAGCCACATCCCTCAGGCGCACCCTGGGCTGGGCCTGTGGAATGCTTGGCCTCCTATCAACTGCCCTTTGAATTTCTGATTAGCTGGTTAGGGACCATTTCTTCATTCACGCATTCCAGAGTTTACAGTGAATTTCTGGGCACCCAGGAGGCCTTGCACTCAAGATCAAGATCGCCTCGGCTGCGCTGGGCTGGAAACCAAGACCCAAGGGGCCTGCTGGATCCCCAGGGGTCACTTCTGCACTCACTGGAGTGATTATTGAACACCAGGGCTGAGGACATCCAGGCCTGCTTCTGCTGGAACCGGAAGTAACAGGAAGTGAGGGTGCCCGGGCCAGACATGGCCAGCAAGCCCCTTCTCCCTCTGTGAGGACACAGCTCGAGGCCACGGGGAGCTCCCCCCGGGTCCATCAGTCAGCGGCTGACCAGGCTACACTGTGCACCTGCTCTGTGTGAGGTTGGATGAAAGTCAGAGAGGACAGCAAACCAAGGTCATCCCTTCCAATTCTCAGCATGGCCCTGAATCTACACTGCTCGGTGCACCGGCACCCAGGAACTCACGCCAGATGAACCAGAGTGGCCTGCTGTGGGCCACAGCCCAATCCTCATGACCCCCCCCACACACACACAGACACACACACACCTGGCCTGGCTCTTCTTCTGTCCTTCCTCTCTTATCTCCGTGCCCTACTTTCCATCCTGGAAAAACAACCCACCTGTGCGCCCCTCACCGGCTGATAGCTGTCACTTCCCCAAGGCCCTAGGGTCACATGCTCCCCGGTCCATGCCATCCATCCCACTGAGACATTCACAGCTACCAGCTTGGCTCAGCTTGTCAGCGCCGGGAAGGAAAGTTCAGTCCTGTGTAACTGACGCCGGATTCTGCTTGCCGCAGCATGAGCAAACCCTCTCTCCGCACACACAGGGAGGTCGCCAAGACCACTGGCCCCATCCTTACATCCTTTGGGGTGGGAAAATCTTGCTCCTGGGCTGCGCTGGATACTCCCCTATGGGGCATGTCCCAGAACTGTCACAACCAGCACGGAGCCATCAGCCAATGACCCATGGACGCACTGGGCTTTCCTTACATCCTTAACATCAACACTGCTGATGAGAACTCCCGACACCCCAGCAGGGCTTGGGCTTCACCTCCTCAGCCTGCAGGCCCGATGAGCACCATTTTGCTACCACCATTCAAGACTCATCCTTCCCTTTCCCCCATGTACAGCCAGGCCAGTCCATCAGTAAGTCCAGATAGGCTGGCTGTCTCCTTTCCACCACCTGGGCACACCAATAACCTGGTTGTGTCCCTGTGTCTGCAAGCCAGGAACATGCATCTTCTTCAACAGGATTCAGGAAGCAAACACATCCCACCTCAAACCTTTTGTACCTCTAATAATGTGTATGTATATGTATATGTGTGTGTATATATATATATATATATATATATATATATATATATATGTATATATATATATACATGCCCTTAAAAGCCAATTCCTAGGCTGGAGAGATGGCTTAGCTCTTAAGGCACTTGCCTGCAAAGCTAATACTCATGTTCAACTCTCCAGGTCCCACGGAAGCCAGATACAAGGTGACACAAGCGTGCAAGGTCGCACATGTGCACTAGATGACGTACGCATCTGGAGTTTGATTACAGTGGCAATTCTCTTTCTCTCCCTCCCTCGTCCCTCCCTCACAAAAAGGGAATTGGTCTTGCCTCAAAAACAAACAAACAAAAAACAAAGCAGGCTTAAGCACTTGCCTGTGAAGTCTAAGGAGTCAGGTCAAGGATCGATTCCCCAGGACCCACGTAAATCAGATGCACAAGGGGGCTCATGCGTCTGGAGTTCGTTTGCAGTGGGGGGAGGCCCTGGCGTGCTCATTTTCTCCCTCTGTCTCTCTCTCTGTTCCTTTCTCTGTTGTTCTCAAATTAAAAAAAAAAAAAAATAGCTGGGTGTGGTAGCAGAGGTAGGAGGATCACCATGAGTTTGAGGCCACCCTAAGAATACATAGTTAATTCCAGGTCAGCCTAGGCCAGAGTGGGACCCTAGCTTGAAAAGCCAAAAAATAAAAATAAATTAATAAAGTAAAATAAATTAATAAAAAAGCCAGTTCCTCCAGCCAGGCACCAAGACACACAACTTTAATTTTATTTATTTATTTATTTGAGAGCGACAGACACAGAGAGAAAGACAGATAGAGGAAGAGAGAGAGAATGGGCGCGCCAGGGCTTCCAGCCTCTGCAAACGAACTCCAGATGCGTGCGCCCCCTTGTGCATCTGGCTAACGTGGGACCTGGGGAACCGAGCCTTGAACCAGGGTCCTTAGGCTTCACAGGCAAGCGTTTAACCGCTAAGCCATCTCTCCAGCCCAAGACACACAACTTTAATTCCAACACTCTGGAGGCAGAGACAGGAGGATCACTGTGAATTCAAAGGACAGTTTGGGAAGACAGACCCTACAATTAAAAAAAAAAAAAAAAAGGCAGTTCCTTTTCCTGGGTCCTACAGGCCAACTAAATCTAGCCCCTGCCTCCCTCTGACCTTCCCTCCAGCCTGTTCAACTGGTTGTCTGCCTTAGGACATTTGTGAGCTCGGCTCTATTCACACATCACTTCCTTATTCACTCAGTTTATTCTTTTTCAACTTTCTCAAGAAGGCCCTGCATGACGTCCCCCCTCTGCCAACACTCACCCCATTAGCTGTCTTTGTTTTGCTTCCAAATCCTTATCACTACCTGACATGAAGTCCTGGCGTCCTCAAGGACAGGAAGGTCACCTGCAAGAGGGCAGGAACTTTATCCACCAGTGCCTACAACAAGGCTAAGGACTTGCTGAATTAATGACCAAATGAATGGAGCCTGGCACACAGATCCCTTTCTGCCCCATTTAGGGCTCTTCCTTCCCACTGATCACTGTCTGCAGTCTCAACTCCACTATGTCATGGCCACTCTTGTCCATCCACACATCCTGTCCAGTCCAAGGCTAAATGGATTGGGTAGGGAGGGAAATGGGAACAGAGACATTGATGCATATTCTGTGTGCCAACAAGAAATTGGCCCTAGAACTCACACCTGGGAAGTGCCGGGTGAGCTGCAGTGCAACTGCATAGGTCAGACATGCAGACAAGAGTGTGGACAGCCAGGCCACGATGAGGCACTTCCAGAAGACGCACATATGCACATTCACAGGGGCAATTTATGGGCCCACAGTGCCACTACACATAAAATCACATAGTCAAGCTGGGCGTGGTGATGCACGCCTTCAATCCCAGCACTCGGGAGGCAGAGAGGCAGAGGGAGGAGGATCACCTTGAGTTCGAGGCCACCCTGAGACTACATAGTGAATTCCAGGGCAGCCTGAGCTAGAGTGAGACCCTACCTCAAAAAACCAATAACTTTAAAAAAAGTAAAGAAAAAAAGCTGGGTGTGGTGGCATACGCCTTTATCCCAGCACTCGGGAGGCAGAGGTAGGAGTATTGCCATGAGTTCAAGGCCACCCTGAGCCTACATAGTGAATCCCAGGTCAGCCTGGACTACAGTGAAACCCTACCTCAAAAAACAAAACAAAACAAAACAAAAAAACAACAACAACAACAAAAAGAAAGAAGATAGTCACAGTATAGGAAGAAGGCTATGGAACAAAAAGATGTGCATTTGGGGTCATTGCAGTGTTACTGGATCCCTTCCGGTCACACCACCTTTGCAGTGAGGAGGCCAAGATCACCTCCCCACCCACCAGGTCTGGGCCTGACCCAGCAGCATGGACTCACGGGGCATGAACAGTAGCTCAGGTTCTTGGGGGCTTGCGGGACACGTAGTCCCAGACTGGCTACAAGAAAAGCCTTCTGTGGCCAGATACCTACCTAGTGTCTCCAGGAACCCCTTTCAGAGCACCTGTCCCTGCTTCTCCTCAGAGGAAACAAGAGTGTGTTCCACAGCAGGTACAAAAGCCACAGCAACCGGGTCCGGCAGGGTGCTGACCCTGCGTCCCCATGCTGCCAGGAGCAAACTCTGCCCCCGGGCTCCTCCCGTTCCAGTGGGGAAGCAGACAGAAAATGGATAGGTAACGTACAAGCACCAAAAATAAAGCATCAGGGGCTGGAGGGGGATGGCTTAGTGGTTAAGGCATTTGCCTGCAAAGCCAAAGGACCCAGGTTCAATTCCCCAGAACCCACGTTAGCCAGATGCACAAGGGGCACGCGCGTCTAGAGTTTGTCTGCAGTGGCTGGAGGCCCTGGCGTGCCCATTTCCTTTCTCTCTCTCACTCTCCCTCTTTCTCTATCAAATAAATAAATAAATAAATAATAAAATATTAAAAAATAATAAAGCAACAGGAAAAGGGCAGATAGTCTGACAGAGGTGTGGGTGGGCGGATGTGGTGACATCGGGCAGAAACACAAACAGCACCAAGGTGGGTGGGGACAAGACGTGTGGAGAGCACAACAGGCCAAAGGAGGGGCAGCGGGCTCCACGGTGGGACGGGCCCGGCGGCCAGCATGACGATTGTGACATGAACAGAAATGCTATGATTGGAAGGTATTGAGGAAGGAAGTCAGATGCTGCCACCCAGTGATTTAAAATCTTCTATAGACTCCCCTTTGCATGTCCTGGGTCCAAGAGACTGGGAGGCAGGCAAGGAATGAGAGAAAGGCAAGACCAACACAAAATCTTACTGACTTGGGAATGCCAGGCATCAATGCGGTGATGGCTGAAGCTGGGTGGAACGAGGGGCCAAATGGTAGCAAGGACCAGTAGTAGAGTCCAGGCCGGTCGGCTAAGGGGGGGGGGGGGGGGGGGGTGGGGGGGTGCCAGGAGCAGTGGAGGTAGACCTTTTAACCATCTAAAGGTGGCGCAGGGGCCCAGCTCTCTTACTCCAGGCTTTTCCTAAGCAAATGAGGCAGTGAAGGTACGTGGGTGCAAGTAACTCTGGGTGATCGGAACCACGGCCACCTCAGGATGTGAGGACTAGGAGACAAGTGACGGGATAGGGGACCTGGGACTTGAGCACAGCCAACAGGGCAGCCTTAGGCCAGGCTAGGGATCGAATCAACGACCAGGCGACGTCTGCGCAAGACGATGCCCTGTGAGTAAGAGCTGCCAAGGCATTCCTGCGGAGGACTCCGTTCTACTCCTGGATCTCTCAGGGCTGAAACGGTGTGGAACCGAGAGCTGGCCACAGGGGAGGGTAAGTCAGGCAACTGAGCGTGTAATCCATACACATTAGGAGAGGGAGCAAGTGCACAGGTAGAAATAAATACCCTGCAACTATTAGCCGATGACGTGCACAGCCCACGAAATAACAAGGACTTCTTGTTAACTGGAGGAAAAACCCACCGAGCGGTATGTCCGCAGCAAAGCACAGAAGTGCAACACTGCGTCTTTGTGAGGAAAGGCTGAGGGCCTAGCAAGGATAAAGAGCCAGCCTTCTGCAGCTGGGAACAGGCCTTGGCCTCCCGAAAATTCGCTCCCATAAGCAGGCTTGTGTAAGGTGAAAGGGAACATTCGTGCAGGCCCTGGAAAAGAGTGGCTTTGTTACCCGTGCACGGCTACTCCCACAGACCCCAAGCTTGTCACAGTCTTCTGCAAGACTAATTCATTTCTTCTTTACTTACTTTCCTGCTGAGGCGATTTTGGCTGCAGGATAGAGATTTCAGGAATAAAAGGGATGCTTAAGAATGTGTTGTAATATTGCCAAGCCAGGAAGCTGCCTAGAGTTCAGCACTTGAGTGAGGTAAAAAAACAAGAAAAAAAAAAAAAGTAACAGAAAACCACTCTCTTTTCAGAAATCAAGACACAGGGGCTCGAGAGACGGCTTAGCTATCAAGGCTCTTGCCTGCAATGCCAAAGGACCCAGGTTCGATTCCCCAGGACCCATGTGAGCCAGATGCACAAGGTGGTACATGCAGCTAGAGTTCCTTTGCAGCGGCTAGAGGTCCTGGCTCACCCATTCTCTCTCCCTCAAATAAATAAATAAATAAATAAATAAATAAATAAATAATAATCAAGACACATACATAATACATGCACACGTACATACATGTACACATGCATATCTGCATGTGACCATGTGTACATGTGGATATGTGCACATACACACGTAAAACACAAATGTATACTTTGTAGTAAGTGCATGCATGGGAGTCTTTGATTTGTTTTCTCTAAACTGTTGTATTTCATTTATTTATTTGACAGAGAGAAAGAGGCAAAGAGAGAGAATGGGTATGCCAGGGCCTCTAGCCATTGCAAAGGAACTACAGACACATGCGCCACCTTGTGCATCTAGCTTATGTGGGTCCTGGGGAATCGAACCTGGGTCTTTTGGCTTTGTAGGCGAGTGCCTTAACCACTCAGCAATCTCTCCAGCCCGGGAATCCTCGATTTGCACAGTCTCACACACAAACGCACACAAAAGTAAAGGCCACAGGTGGAGGGCTCTGTGGGTGGTGGGTTCTGATTCTCCTTGAACCCTGTGAGCTCCAAAGCCTGCTGAGAAGTGAGAGGGTCATCTGCAAGAGGCTCCAGAGGCCAGTTCAATGAAAATGTGAGTTTTTATTCTTATTTTTATTTAACAAAGGAAAAAAAGATGTTGGCAACTCCAAGGAGATCCTGAGACTTATGTGAGCGTTCAAAATGGCCTCGAAGACTCATGGGATCTTAAGGTCTCTTCATCTGCCCTGTGCCCTGCTTGTCCCAGGCACAGGGCTGGTGAAAGCTGAACCTGGCACCAGAAGCTCTGAGCCCCAGCATGAGGACCCAGACAGCCTCACACCCCGAAGCTCCTGGGTTTGGTTTCAAGCTATGCCAGTGTTCTTTCGAAGGATGCTCTGTGCAAGCTGCGTGCTCTACTGAGTTAGGCCCTCAGTCCTTCTTTCATTGAGACAGCGTTTCACTATGTAGCCAAGGCTAGTTTTGAACTCACGAATGCCAAGTACATGCTTGGGCAAGTTCATAATATCCCATTTAGAAATGGGGTGACCGCTGACATACAGTGACAAGAGGACACCCAAAGCCTGGGCCACCCAGTGCCACGTGGTCACCTCCACCTCAACCTTCAGTTTTGCCTTCCAAGAGCTCACCAAAGGACATTTCACTTTAACTTGCTACTGAACTTTCAACCCGCCCTATCCCAGGTATTCTACCTTTTAATCAGTGGGTAGCGATTAAGGGGAGGGAGGGGAGGCTGGAGAGATGGCTTAGCAGTTAAGTGCGAAGCCTAAGGACCCCAGGACTCACTGTAAGCACAAGGTGACGTATGCATCTGGAGTTCGTTTGCAGAGGCTAACGGTCCTGGCACAACCATCCTTTATCTATCTAACTATCTATCTATCTATCTATCTATCTATCTATCTATCTATCTACCTACCTACCTACCTACCTACCTCTACCTGCACCTTTCTCTCTCAAATAAATAAACAGATAAATATAAATAAAAATCATTTTAAAACAAAAGACTGTCCTCCACACTTTTTTTGCAAGCAATATAAAAATACATTGCACCTAGTTCATTTATTTAAACCACCATCAATTTCCCTACCTACTAATAACTGGAGATGCTAAAGCATGTCTAGCACTTAATGGAATGAGGCAGGAATGCAACCCAATTTCAGGAGCAAAGCCCCCCTCAAAAAAATGAGCATTCCACACTGTGCATTGAGGTTCAACGCTGTTATGGAATTCTTTCTCCCTTGGAGCACCGCCCCCCCCACCATCAATGAGACTAATGGGCCAAGTGTGGTGGCGCACGCCTTTAGTCCCAGCACTCGGGAGGTAGAGGTAGGAGGATCGCCGTGAGTTCGAGGCCACCCTAAGACTACAGAGTTAATTCCAGGTCAGCCTGAGCCAGAGTGAGACTATACCTTGAAAAAAAGGAAAAAAAAAAAAAACAGAAACAAAAACAAAAAATGAGACTAATGGGCTGAGCTAGACAGAGCCTCTCTTGCCCTCCCTGGCTGCCTGGCTCAGTCACTGTAGGTTCCCAACATAAGAAGAGGTAGCAAGCTACAGCAAGCCGGTGCCCCGGGAAGATCAAAGCACCTGAGCCACCTCCCAGCTAATCCCCTCCAGGAATGCTTCCTCTTCAGCATTGTTTCTCTTCTTTTCTTACCCGCGGGCCAGGGGTACAGTTCCCAGTCTGACACTCCGCAGAGGGTCCCACCCCTTTAAGCTGGCAGGCGCGGGTGCCCCACCTCCTCCAGGCTGTCCATCAGCCCTACTTCAAAGGGGCCTGGCCCAGAGCCTTCTGCCTGGCAGTGGCGCACGTTTGCATGGGCAGCAAGGAAAGGCAGAAGTTTCCCTCAGTGGACTTGGGATTGAGGCCCACTGACTTCACCTACCTGAACCGTCCAAAGGACTTTTGTTTCCTCACTAACAAATACTGGAGCAAAACAATGCCAAGCGCAGGTGAGCTCGAAAGACTTAGAGATGAAAAGCCATGGATGGACCATCTTTCGCCATCCGTACATCGTCACAGTAGTGTGGTGCCTGAGGAAAGAGACCCTGGGGCAGAAACAGGAACAGAGGCCAGCCCCCAGCCCTCAGGGACCCTGCTCCATTGGGGCTTCCCGCAGCTTTTGTCCACCCCTGCTCTCCTCCCCTGCCAAGCCTGCCCAGGCTGCGGCTGCACTGAGCATGTTGGAGAGCGTCGAGGTGTAGGCCAAGGCGGAGCAGCTGCAGAGCAGAAAGACAACTGGGGTACAGCAAGCTCCATACGCCACGCATCACTGGTGAGCCCTCGATTGGAACAGATCAAATCATCTCCCACTGAAGATGTCAAGGAATTAGTGTCGCCTTTCAGGTGCCTGGGAGCCACTGTGGTCACATAAGATCTGCATTTTCAACAATGTGCGGACACCTAAGTAAACAAGGTGAAGAGACAGGCCACCTGGGAGTATCACAGGAAGAAGAGGAAGAGGAAGAGAGAGGAAGGAAGGAAAAAAAAGAGACAGACAAAAGGCGGGTGGAAGAAAAGAAGGCAGAAAGGAGTGAGGAGCTTGAAGTCAATATGCAAAACCTTGCTCAGTGTCAGTCACAGGATGGTTTCCCAGTGACAGTCCTTCTCTGGTAAAAAGTACGGCAAGGCTGGGAGGTGATAAACTCACCCGGAGGAATTCTGACCTCTCTGAACTTAAGAGCGGTTGTGGAGCTGAAGAGATGGCTCAGCCGTTAACACGCTTCCCTGCAAAACCCAACAACCCAGGTTCGATTCCCCAGGACCCACAAAAAGCCAGATGCACAAAGTGGCACGTGCAGCTGGAGTTTGTTGGCAGCAGCTAGAGGCCCTGGCAGATCCATTCTCTCTTTGTCTCTATCTGCTAAAAAGAATGGGTTGTGTGTAAACCGAGGGTACGCTCTGTCTCTCCTGCAGGTAGACACTTGTCCTTCTCTCTACCAGGTTGTAAAGCAAGCCAAGGCCCTCACGAGTTGTAAACGTCGGTCACATACTTCCAGCCTATAGAAGCATGAGCAACCACTACCCAGTCTTCAAGTCTTTTGTCACAATTACACAAAAGAGACTGAGACAGGGGCTGTGACCAGTGTCATGGTGGAAGCCTTTGTAACAGTGATCATGCCCACAGTGGCAGCAAGCCTTGCGCATGTGTCCTGCCGCAGCCTCAGGCGGCCCCCCAGGCCTGCTCTCTCGGAAGACATTCACTCTTCATCAGCGGACAGAGGCAGGCTAGAACAGCCGCAGCCTGGCGCTTCTTGCTCCAAGGCACTATAATACTATACGCTACAATACTGATGTCAAAATTCAGTTCTTAGGGTCTGGAGAGATGGCTCAGTGGTAAAGGCGCTGCCTACAAAGCCAAGGGACCCAGGTTCAATTCCTCAGTACCCATGTAAAGCCAGATGGCACATGCATCTTGAGTTCAATTGCAGTGGCTTAGAGGCCCTGGCGCACTGTGGTGGTTGGATTCAGGTGTCCCCCATAAATGCAATTCCAGGTCAGCCTGGGCTAGAGTGAGACACTACCTCGGGAAAAAAAAAAAATCAGTCCTTAACCTTCATGCTAAGCTGGCTCCCTTACTCAAACCCAAAACTGAGCGATGCCACCAAAGATTTCTTGTTACTATGCAGGTGCCTGAAAGGCTGCATTCCTGTCTTCATATTCCAAAGACTGAACATCCCTAACAACCTGAGGAAACAACCGATCTGAAACCTACCGCCATAATCAGCATTTGCCACAAAAGGCCTCCCCACAACCCACAGAGCCAACAACTGCCCCAGGAACTGAAGTCCAGGCTCCATGCCCCACCCGATCCCAGTGCTGAAAGGCCAGCTCTGCATTTACCTATTTGCTGGCCATCCTGAACCTGGGCTTTTAAGTATTACTTCATGACTCTCCAAAACTTAGACATAACCCTAACCTGCAAGGTTGGGGGTGTCAGGGGCTGAGCATCCAGGAGATGATCAGGTAATAAGGATGGATCCCTCATGCCAGCATTAGTGCCTTAGCAAAGGGACCCCCAAAGAGCTCTCTCATCCTCCCAGCACATGGGGACACATAGAAAACACCATCTGTGTGGTGGTGCCCACTGGAATGACTCAAAAGGCACTGAAACATCCAAGGCTCAGGGTGCAGTGCGGAAGAGGTGGCAGAAAGAATGTAAGAGCCCAAGTTAGGGTTGCTAACAATCCAGTCCTCCAGACACAAATGGCCTGGATATGGATGACCTCGCAGTGACTATTACTGCCTACACAAGACCCTCCCTCATAGGAGGAAAAGGTGATGACATCAAAATAAGAGAAGCTAATTGAGGGGAGGGAATATGATGGAGGGTGGATTTGTAAAGGGGAAAGTGAGAGAGGGAGGGAATTGTCATAGTTTGTTGTCTATAATTATGGAAGTTATCAATAAAAAAGTTGTAAAAAGAAAAAGGAAATGCCATTTGCAAAGCAGAGTGGGCCTTGCCAGACAGCAGATCTGCCAAGACACCTTCGCCACGGGCCTCTAGTTTGAAGGATGTGCAAGGCATTATTTCCTTGCTTACCCATTACCTAGACTAGGAAATTTCCAAGGTATTTAGCTATTGCAGCCCAAACAGATAGAAACCTCACCCTGCAGAAAACCAAACCTCCAAAGGTTTCCCCAGTGAAATCCCGGCCTTCCATAAATGTACCAGCTGAAACTCACTTCCCACCGTTCCTCTGCCCACAGTCAACATCACACTTGTTCCACCGACCGATCGTAGCCAGTTCTGCTCATCTCCCCATTCAGGGCTCCCACAGCCTTTCTAACTGGGATCCTGGCACAGTCCTCCGGCCAGGACCGTGGTCTCTCAGCGCCTGACCAGGTTCTACACGGCTGTGGCTGCCCTTGTGTCTTCCGAGGTACAAGCTCTGGACATCCTATTACTGGTGGACCCAAGAAGGTGCCTCAGCCTCTCTATTCTCAGTGAGGAACCCAAGGCTGGCCAGATGTCTCAGGATGGAAGACAAGTGACCCTGTGTGCAATACCATAGATTGCATGTGACCTCATGTCCCTACAGACCCCCATCTAGGGCCTTCTTGGTGTAACTTCACTTCAATATGGCTATACCTCCGTGAGTAAGCTGAGGCACACTTGACAGGCCATTTACCCAAAGAAAAGACCATATTCATGAAAACCAAGGAGTACACGGTACCATGTTGGTGTGTGCGAATATGAGATGGCTGTGAATCCTGCTTTGGCCCCACAACACTCAAGTTTATTCTTCTGTAGTTCAAAAGTAATATTTTGGCATTTTGTCCTTATGTCTAAGAGCTAGAAGCACAGAAGACCCTCCTTGTGTCCCTTGGATTGTAGGTTAGAGACCAACATCTTACCACTGTGCTTAGCCACTCCTGGGGATCAAGAAGACTGCTGGGTTCTGCTTCTCTGACGCTGGTTGGGGTGAGAACACTGAAGAACGCCTACAAAAGCACTCCCTCAAGATTCGGCCTCAGAACCACCTCAACTCTGGACTAACTTCTCTAAGTAGCATCTGTGTTTCTTAGGTCATTTGTTCCATTTCATAGTCACATGAAAATTCAAAACAATTGTTTCCTTCATTGCACCATTTGCCAGGAAGCTTACAGCCTAATCATGTAGTCACCAGAACTTTAGGACAGACAGATCCATCGGATATTGACCTTCCCTGGGATGCACCATCATCTGAAAACTGGGGAGATGACTCAGTGGCTGAGTGGATACTAACTGTACAAGTGTGAGGACCAGGGCTCAAATCCCCAGCACCCACATAAATGCTATGTATTGTGTGGCAGCCCATCTATAATCGCAGCTCTTGGCAGGTGCAGACAGGGGATCCCTAGGACAAGCTGGCTAGCTGGACTAGAAAGCCCTAAGTGCAAGTGAGAGAACCTATCTCAGTAAGGTATAGGGTGGAGAACAATCCTCTGGCTCCACGTGCACCCACGCACCCACGTGCCACGCACACACACACACATGCACAGCACATAAATCACATGCACACACATACATGTACACTTACACATACACACACCACATACATACACAAAACAAGCAAGAAAAAAAAAACGCATCTATTATTTATTATTTCCCCCTTGCCATATTTTCTTTTCAGCTCATTTATCTAGCATGCTTTTCAAGATCATTTGGGAACTCAGCAGGGTATTAAAGCAAGAACACATTTCAACGTGCTACTGAAGACAGTCACCCAATGTCCTGGGCTCCTGAAGGCCAGCCCGCCTGGCCCTGAGCAAAGGCATTACTGCACAGGAAGCTGTGCAAATGCCAGCCGGAACCGGACCAGAGCAGCCTCTGCCTGCCCATGCCAAGTCCACGTTAGACTCTCTTCTCACCTCTAGACCACTGCGAACCACAGGAATGCCCTCAAACCACACGGGACTCTATACTAACATACAGATTTATAAGCACGTACCCAGAGAGACAAATCCATCAATCATTCTTTCATAGCAGCTCCTCCACATCCTTGGACCACATATATCTGCTGCTCATGAAGGTGGACAGTCACTGCCCGGCCCCTGAGTATCCGTCTATGGTGGCCACTCGCTCTGGTAAGTGTCAGCTAACTGCTAGTGTCTGGGGATCCCAACAACACTGAATCATCCCTCTGTTCCTGACTCCTCAATGTGCCCTAGAGGCCCCTTCTTAGAACACAAAGGGACTAAGATATTTTCCCAGGCAAGAGCCAGCATCAGTCAGTGGGGGGCCAGCCCAAGGCAGGCTGTGGGAGTCCCCGAAGCGAGTGAATGCAGCTCATCCAGGCCAGGCGCAGCAGAGGAGCATGAAGCCCCTCCTGCTTGGGGTTCTGGGGCTCACAAACCTAATACCAGGACAGACACTCAAAGTGAGGAGTTACAGCAGCTGACAATTGTGGCCAAATACGCATGAGCAATCCCCAAACGGAGGCACACCATAATCCCTCGCTAAAGCTATCACTCCATTCTCAGGCTGAATGGTGCCACCCCGAGACGATGTAGTGAATTCCAGGTCAGCCTGGGCTAGAGCGAGACCCTACCTCGAAAAAAAATAAAGAAAGAAGAGAAAACCAGCCAAAAAGGTATAGGCCTTGCTTCCAGGAAACCGTGCTGGAGAGAAGAAATTGTTACCTGGTGGAGGAGATCCAACCTGCACAAGTCTGCTCCAACCAGGCCTACAGAAGCTCTGCTCGGTCCTGCCTCTCCAAAAGTCAGCCATCTGTGTGGCACCAGTCACTCTTGGAGACTTTTGTCTTTTTCTTTTTCTCTCTCTTTTTTTTTTTTTTTTTTCCGGCTTTTGAGGTAGGGTCTCACTCTAGCTCAGGCTGACCTGGAATTCACTACGTAGTCTCAGGGTGGCCTCGAACTCATGGCAATCCTCCTACCTCTGCCTCCCAAGTGCTGGGATGAAAGGTGTGCGCCACCACACCCAGCTTCTTGGAGACTTTATACACCCAACTTCAAACAGTTTTCTCACTCTCCTCTACCACAGTCTGACTCCAGACAAAGCCTAGGCCTAAGCCAGTCAGTAAAAGGTATCTGTGGACATAGGCTTGTCAGGACTTTTGTAAAATGCCTCATAAGATGTCTTCAACACACATCATCCCTCTGGAAGCAACCAGCCAGTAATTGGCAGCTGTCTTGTAGTCCTGACAACTCAAAAAGCAGGGAAAAGAGATGTTCATGGGTAGTCACAATGTTCAGTTGCTTGATCAAACCAAACTTAACATCCACACTACTTCTAGCTGTTCTAGTTACATAAACCAATAAACATTCACTGAACCTAAGGATCCTTTAACAAACATCACTGAGGTGCACTCAACTGAAACCCAGAAAACCCGAGATAATGAAGGGCCATGCCACAATGTCCAGTAAAGAGTCTTCCGCTACACCAAGATGCTCAAACATCAGTATACATGTTACTTTAAAGGTATTTCAAAGAAATGATTGGTGTTTATACAGAGTTTTTGTTTGTCTGTTTGTTTTGGATTTTTTTATTTTTTTTTAATTATTTATTTATTTATTTGAGAGAGACAGACACAGAGAGAAAGACAGGTAGAGGGAGAGAGAGAGAATGGGCGCGCCAGGGCTTCCAGCCTCTGCAAACAAACTCCAGACGCGTGCGCCCCCTTGTGCATCTGGCTAATGTGGGACCTGGGGAACTAAGCCTCGAACCGGGGTCCTTAGGCTTCACAGGCAAGCGCTTAACTGCTAAGCCATCTCTCCAGCCCTTGTTTTGGGTTTTATAAGTAAGGTCTCACTCTAGCTCAGACTGAGCTGGAATTCAGTATGGAATCTCAGGGTAGCCTTGAACTCATGGCAATCCTCCTACCTCTACCTCCCAAGTTCTGAGATTAAAAGTGTGTGCCACCATGTCTGGCTATATCAGATTTTTTAAAAAATATTTATGAGCCGGGCGTGGTGGCACACGCCTTTAATCCCAGCACTCGGGAGGCAGAGGTAGGAGGATTGCTGTGAGTTCGAGGCCACCCTGAGACTCCATAGCGAATTCCAGGTCAGCCTGGGCTAGAGTGAGACCCTACCTCGAAAAACCAAAAAAAAAAAAAAAAATTTATTTTTATTTGGGAGAGAGAGAGAGAGAGAGAGAGAGAGAGAATGCACATGCCAGGGCCTCTAGCCATTGCAAACGCACTCCACATGCGTGCGCCACCTTGTGCATCTAGATTACATGGGAACTAGAGAATTGAACTACCGCTAAGCCATCTCTCCAGCTTATATCAGTAGATTTTGAATGCAGCATGACACTCCATCGTGTGGGTCGTCCTCATCCAACCAGGTGATTCCCTTAAAGGAAAGTTCCAGGAGAACTTCAGACACAATCAAGGTTTCAATAAAGAGCCGGGCATGGTGGCGCACACCTTTAATCCCAGCACTCAGTAGGCAGAGGTAGGAGGATCACCATGAGTTCGAGGCCACCCTGAGACTACATAGTGACACCAGGTAACAGTAGCTCTCAGAAGCCACGGGATCACAAGAGAAGACACCAATAACCCAGTGTGCCGGGTCACATTAGGTAGGATGGGCGTATTAACATACTTCTAACTTACGGTTTTGGGGAGAATAGCCCTGCCGTTAACTGAAAGAATATCTGTACATAAAAAAAATCTAGGCTAGAGAGATGGCTTAGCAGTTAAGGTGCTTGCCTGCAAAGCCTAAGGATCCAGGTGTGATTCCCCAGTACCCATATAATGTAAGCCAGATGCACATTGTAGCACATGCATCTGGAGTTTGTTTGCAATAGCTAAAGGTCCTAGCACACCTATTCTCTCCCTCTCTCTCATAAATAAATAAGCAAAAATAAAATGTTTAAAATATATCTTAAAAAATATAATGGTTAGTTTCGTAAAACCCTAACCAACTATTGCTTCCTCCTCTCAGCTGCACAGCATCTCTTTCTGCTCTGTATCCACACCCCTTCTCCTGGGGTGGCCCACATCTCCCTGTGCACGTGGCCTCCCACAGCACCGCAGTGCTGGGTAACTTTGACTCCACTTTATAAAAGCGTCCTGCATCCCACAAGAAAGAAGCTCACTCTGTTGCTGTAATGCTCTAACTTCAGACACACTGATCGTTCACTCCTAAAGCAAAAGCCGGTTGGTAGGGGACACGGGCAAATGTAAACAAAGACTGGTAAGATGCACAATCCACACTTAATGATGTCAATCTCGCACTCTGGATTTCCTAACCTTGGGCAGAAATTCAAACTGGGGGGTGGGGGTTCCAGGACGCCCTGTGTGAGAGGTAGAGGAGCAGTTCTATCCGGGCGTCTGGGAGAGGGCCACCCGCTGAAAGGAGGACGGGCGCAGGTTACTGATGAGGCACCTGCACCTTGCGCACTGCCTGACTTGATGACCCTGGGGCTTCAGACCAGCATCACTCACGGGAAAAGGGCCTGACCGGCACAGTGCTTCTCAGCTTCCTGGAGCCATCCCTGAGTGGGTGTGACACAGGTCTGTGGGGGAATCCAGGGCTGGCTTTTTTTTTTTCCTTAACAATTCTCACCAACCACTGAGTCAAACTAATCTCCAAAAACATGGATTCCTGCTCGGAGACACCAACAGTCGCTCTGCCTGACGGCGAGCCCTTTATACTAGTAGTTACGTCACTGTGAAAGCGCAGCCACGTGAGTCCCGAAGGATGACCCTGAAGCACTCTGGGGAACCATCACAGAGCAACGGTGTAAAGCAAACCTTTAGCCCAGCACTTGGGAGACCGAGGTAGGAGGATCACTATGAGTCCAAGGCCAGCCTGGGGCTATAGAGTGAGCTCCAGGTTAGACCAGAGTGAAACCCTGTGAAAGAAAGAGAAAAGAAAGGAAGGGAGGGAGAGGGGAAGGGAAGAAAGGAAAGATTGACCGTCCTTATTCTCAGATGACATGATTATCTACATTGAAAATGCCAGGAAATCTCCAAAACCAAACTCTTAGTATAAAAAGAACAAGATCACAAGAAATAAGTCAACTGTACTTACGTGCGCTAGCATGAACACAAACTTTTAAATGCAGTACTAGCTACAATCATTCAAAAATGAAGCACTGGGTATAAAGTTTAACAAAATGTGTATAGGACTCATTTGCTCAAAGCTACACAAGGTGGATAAAAATCAATCAAAGAAGGCCTAGATAACTAGAGGGACACACTACGTGCACAGATTCGAAGCCTCAACTTAGAAGCATGTCCTCCAGCCGGGCGTGGTGGCGCACGCCTTGAATCCCAGCACTCGGGAGGCAGAGGTAGGAGGATCACCGTGAGTTCAAGGCCACCCTGAGATGACATAGTAAATTCCTGATCAGTCTGGACTCGAGTGAAACCTCAAGAAAAAGAAAAAGAAAAAGAAAAAGAAAAAGAAAAGAAACATGTCCTCTGACAGGCAGTAGTTAAGCAAACTGTGGGGCTCTGTGCCAGGAAACACTGCTGATCACAATAAAAAGATGCAAATTTCTGATGTGCACAACAATCTTGTGGCCCTCCAGATACTAATACTAACCAACCTCCACCAACTAGGGCACTGATCACAAAATGACCCAGTAAAACCGCCCATGACATTGGCAGGACATCCCCCATGCCTTGGCTGATGGTAAAAATCACTGATCCCCAGTCCTCGGGAGGGCCTCCCTGGCTCCCAGGTGATGGAGGTATCTCCAGAATTCCATAGTCTTCACACCTGGACGTCCTGCTGAAGGCAGGTCCTCCTTATCTGACATCAGGAGGAGGTGACAGGGCCAGCACTGCCTAGCTGGTGGTGGAAGAGATCTAGGATGCAGGTGACACAGATGAACAACCTGACTCAGAGCCTTGGGGTTCTAACGATACACCACCCCCAGCCCCTGCCTTTCTCACCAGAGTCCTGGAGATCTGGGCCAAAACGGCAGGGGACAGATCAGCTCTACCTTCATCTGACAACAGACCCACGCCCAGCCTCCAGTCCCCACGATCCTCACAGGAACCGTGAAGCCAGACGCATTACAAGGATCCATGGAAAAGACGAGCAAAGACCAGAACTCACCCAGAACCAGGACTTCCTGATGCCCCCCAAAAGGAAGAACAGTCACCAGTTGATTCTGCAGCCCATGCCAAACCTGCGCACCTCCTTGGGAGAGTCTTTTACTACTATCTGTATCCCAGGGCACTCTGCAAGGCCCTATCTCTGGGGCACCCCTGGGCATTTCCATGGGCTGCCATGGCTCAGCCCTCTAGAAGGTGGTACAATGCTGATTTTATGCAAAGGAAAATCAGTTATCAGGGAACTTAAAGAGTGGCACCCAGAGCTCCCAGGAGAGAGCAGGGTGTGAGCGGGGAGCCCACACAAGCCCCAGAAGAGGCCAGCAGCCCCACAAGGGCCACAGAAAACTCAGCGGGGCTAAAAGGCTCCAGCCCTAGAGGTAGCATGTGGCAGGTCCCCAGGGCTCGTCAAGTGTAGGCAGCCTCCTGATGCTCTGCGCCAGGGGGGCCTTGGAAGGACTCAAGATACCTGAGGTGCAGCTACATGAAGGAATCAGGGATGGAAGGAGCAAACCAACAAAGGAGAGGACAAATGAATATCCACGCTTGTACATAACTTCTCACACTAATCATTCCTACTGCTGCCTCCGCCTAAAGGTGCCCCAACCAGCCCCACTTTGATACGCTGATGTTCCACAATGTCTCATGCAGCTGACCACGGAACAGTGGGCGGTGGAAACTCAGGCGAGTGTGAGGGAGCCAGGAGCTGAGCCCATGTGACACCACCCAGGAGGAAGCCCAAGCCAGCTAACAGAATGGCCCTGAATCAGTTACAGTCTCTCTGAAGAAGGGCAGCTGAATCAGCCGGCGGTGGGTAAGTCGTTCCTGGACACGATTTCTCCCACGACAGGGACACACCAAGCCCATGATGTTGGTAGACCCACCTTCTGCCACACCGTGTACTCCTCACCCCAGCAGCTAGATGGTGGGTTTCCGGGCACCCAGTGCATTTATTGTACAGATCTAAGTATCTCTCTCCAAAACCTGGGGAGTTTTTTAAGCTCATGCAGGCAGCCCCAAGCACAGGATCCATGAAGAAAATCCAGTGGCCTCAGCTGAGCACAGACGAGTGTGTGAGACTGGTGTCCCCGGACAGCTCGGTCGGATGCCTGGCGTCTCCGTGAGAACAAACCCTTCACTTAACTATTACACAAGAGGTTTCACATTTGCTCCTGGGTCAGCATCAAGACTGGAACCTATTTTGAGAGCGAGACAAGGAAATAATTCTTGTCATTTCACTATATGGATCTCAGGGAAACTGCCCCACACATTCTGTCCAGAAAGAATATTCTTTTGTGCCGCAAGCATGGTAAAGTACCAGCTTTGTGTTTGCGATTCTCAACGGGGAGCCTTCAGAGATTCCTAGCAAGCATTTGCCATCAATGTTCAATAAGATGGTAACTGGAAACATGGCTAATTTCCAAGAAAATAACACTAGGCTAGATTCTCAAATCTGCAGGAGGAGGCACAAAGAACTCTCTTATGAAAGCTACCGGAGTATAATAACTCCAAGAAAGAAATTATGGCCCTGAAAACATTAATGAAGACTTGGGAAAATATACACGCAACTCTTTCTTTCTTTTCTTTCCTTTTTTTTTTTCAAGGTAGTGTCTCACTCTAGTCCAGGCTGACCCTGGAATTCACTATGCAATCTCAGGCTGGCCTCAAACTCAGTGATTCACCTACTTCTCCCTCCCAAGGGCTGCGATTGAAAGTGTGCACTACCATGCAGGGCTTCCTTTTTGTTAATATTTATTTTGCGAGCAGAAACAGAAAGAGAGAGACAGACAGAACAAGAGGCCAAGAGGCCCTGCAAACAACTCCACATGCATGCACCACTTTGTGCATCTGGCTTTAATGTGGGTATTGGGGAATTGAACCTGGGCTGTCAGACTTCGCAAGCAAGTGCCTTAACTGCTGAGCCATCTATCCCTAGCACTGACATACATCTCTTTCTTATTTCATAGAGATAAGTAAGCTGGGTGTGGTGGCACATGCCTTTAATCCCAGCACTTGGGAGGCAGAGGTAGGAGGATCGCCAAGAGTTCGAGGCTACCCTAAGACTACATAGTGAATTCCAGATCAGCTTGGGCTAGAGTAAGACCTTACCTCGAAAAACCAAAAAAAAAGATAAGCTAAAATGTCCCCAGCTGGGCATGGAGCCATCTCCCCCACATTCCTTGCAAGGCACATGGGCATCAGATCAACACAGAGCAGAGGTTCTAAATGAGGTAATGCCTGGCCCAAAGACAAGCAGCTATCTCTCAGTTCCTCTCAAAACCTTATCATGTCATGAAAAGAAGCCCAGAGCCTTGGTTCTTGTCCTTGGAGTTCAGATTTCAGTGAGGAGCAAGAGACACAACTGACTGTGCCACAGTCCGCCCCCAGGCTAGCTGCAGACACTACCTACCATGAAGCGTGGGCCTGTAACAGTCAGTACACCCCTTCCTCAGCCCACCTGGGAAGATGTGCACCCCAGTCTCATCCTGGTCAGTCAGTCTGGGGGCCTGGCATGATGGCAAAGGAACCTATTTTTTTTTGTTTGTTTATTTTGTTTTTTCAAGTTAAGGTCTCACTCTGCCCCAGGCTGACCTGGAATTCACTCTGTAGTCTCAGGGCGGCCTCGAACTCACAGCAGTCCTCCTACCTGACTCCCGAGTGCTGAGATTAAAGGCGTGCGCCACCATGCCCGGCTTCAAAGGAGCCTACTATAAGAGGTTTCTTTGGTGCTCAGTGCCCTCCCAAAGAGGAAATAACATCAAAAGAAGAAAAATGCACAGCAGTGCCCTTGACTTGTACTCAAAACTGACTGAGGTCCGCCGTATTGAACACTCCCACCTGCTCGGCGCGGTCCTTGCTGACACCGTCTTCAGCATCGCTTCGCAAGAACAGTCCTAGGGACACCAGAGAGCGCGCGGCGGAGGCAGGGGTGAGGGGCTGCCTTGTTCCCGTTAAGTGGGAAGCCCCTGTCCCCCCACTCCCATTCCACACTCCCAGGGCAAACAGGCAGACTACAGCGTGCCCAGCAGCTCCAGGCTGAGGCCCTCCTCCTATTTGCACAAGACCATCTGACACCACGGGAGATGGAGAGCTGCTGGTCCCAGAGCGCACGGTGAGGACAAGCAGAACAAAACGTGGAGGAAACAATGAAAGGACAGGCAGTAATTTCAGGGGTCAAGAGGGCGCGGGACAATAGAGAACACAGCCAGGCAAAGTCTCTGTCAACTCAGCGCCCGCTCACTGGCACAACTCATCTTGGCACCAAGAACTGAAAACCCGGTCCGTCTGGAGCTCGGCCGGGCCAGCAGTGGACGCAGAGCTGAATGCAGCGCAGAGGCCCCAGCTGGACACTTACCAAGAGTCCCATCCACAAACACTCACTGGGCCAAAGTCAGCATTAATGTTCCACGGCATGCCCAGTCCCATCAGCATGCTGCTGGCCACAGGGTGCTGGGCTCGTCCAGGGAACACCAGCAGCTGGGAGAGCTAAGCCAATCTGTGGCCCAGCTATGAAGTTCCCAGAGATAGGACCACCAGTCCACGAGGGCCACTGCACTGTTAGGCGCGAGGCTACACAGGCCTCACCACAGTCACACGCAAAATCAGGCAGCTCCCCAATACTCAGCCAGCCATACCCAAGTGCAGCTGATGCTTTATGAAAGAGGCATCAGTGAGAATCACTTCCAAAGTAACCCCAAAGGTAAGAAGAGCTCATGAGGACTTTGGTGGTCACGCTACATGTTCTGGGGAGTCCTTTCAGCCACTTATGTGAATGAAGACAGTGGAAATGCAGATGCGCTTGGGTTTGGAGAAACGGCCAGTGTATAATTATAGACATACTATGTTTCTACAATAAAGCTTTTGCAAACATCTACACAGGTGGAGGAAAACGATTGTGTGGCATGGTGTGAGAACGGTTTAAGAATCATTCCTGTGGTGTTATTGTCTCTAGTAACAAAATGCCTGTAGAGGGCTGGAGAGATGGTTTAGTGGTTAAGCACTTGCCTGTGAAGCCTAAGGACCCTGGTTTGAGGCTCGACTCCCTAGGACCCATGTTACCCATGCACAAGGGGGCGCACATGTCTGCAGTTCGTTTCTAGCAGCTGGAGGCCCTGGCGCACCCATTCTCTCTCTCTCTCTCTCTCTCTCTCTCTCTCTCTCTCTCTCTCTTCCTATCTGCCTCTTCGTCTCTCTATCGGTCACTCTCAAATAAATAAATAAAAATAACAAAAAAAAAAATGCCTGTAGAGAGCAGTGTGCGCACTCTGATTCTGTATCTTGGATCACTCCTCTTTAAATAGGAGAGGGGTTGGAGTTCAAGAGCAAGGAAATGGTTAGTCATCTCGTCCAACGTGTTCATCAATGTAAGTTGGTTAAAATCACATCCTTGCCAGAAGTAAATGAAAAAGGTCGAGAAATGTACAAGGAAGTGAAAGTGCTTTGGAGAAGTGAGGCTACATGCTGGCCCAGTATTGGTGGGCCTTCACACACGAAGCCTACTACTTACAGCCTGTGTACAGTTTGAGTTCATCTCGTAAAGGTCCGCATGTTGGAATCTTAATTCTCTGTGTGGTGTTATTGAGAGACGGGGGAACTTCTAAGAGGTAGGGCATAGTGGAAGTTAGCTAAAGCTAGGCATGGTGGCACATGCCAATGACCCCAGAACTTGGGACGTAAGAGCAGAGAATCAGGACTTTGTGGTCATTCTCAGCCTCATAGTGGGAAGTGGCTAGGTCACTAGAGGAGCCAGCCTGCGAAAAGTTTAAGGTTGCTTGAGGGCCCAACCCCAAAACTACAATCTGGCTTCCCATTTCAAGGTGTAAGCTCCCCTCATAGAGCTACTCCAGAGTTTAAACCAAAAAGATGCCCAATATTGGACTTTCAGCCTCCAAAATGATGAATCAAACAAACCTCGTTATAAATTTAGCCTGCCTCAGGTAATTTGTTGTAGCAACTCAACACTGACCAACATACCCACTTACTGGTTACCCTTCCTTAGGAAAGAGGTCAGGACTCAGATACTAGAGCCCACCCTGCCCTGTTTGCTACTTCTTCTAGACCCCAGTCATCCCTGATGTTACTAACTCTCCTTTGTTGCAGGATGGGGAGCAGGGACCAGTCAGCCTGCCTCTCCACAAGCCAACAGAATGATGCCTTCCAGCTCCACAATCCCTCAGGCACCTTAAGGATCAAACTTGCCCTTGCCACCTACACACTCAGATCTCCACGCCTCCCCTTGGAATTCTTCCCATCATCACTCCAAGATTCCACCAGCCCCTAGATCAGCAGGCACGCCACGCTGTTCCAAAGAGTGTGGGAAGCTGTCCACATTCTACCTCACCTTCCTCAGCTGAAAAGGTGCCATGACTCCTATCGGGTCTTTTTCACGCTTCTTGGCGTTAGGCAAATCCCTTCTGCTACCCCAGAACACCACAGATAGTTGCTTTCTTGGGGTCTTGGCCCCCATGAACCCTGCTCCCAGGTGGACTCCTCCTCACGACTCCCTCTCCCATGATGCCCACTCACCACCTTCAACACCCCCTTGGAAAGAAGCCCCAGATGACCACCCATATGGAGAGACTGTCTCTCCCTTCCCTGGGTCCTACAGTCTTGTCGGGCCAAGGAGACTAGATGGATGAATACAAGAACAAAACCCCTCCTCCTTATTCCTGCATATGTGACCTATTCTACAAACGCCCATGTTGGAAATGATGTCAGTAATTCTGGTGCAGTGTGTCCCAAGGGGAAAGGGGGGTGGCTATTTGTTGACATTCCTGACTTAGAACCATGCATGCATTCTTACAGGGTAAATATTAACCAGCATCAGCCACGGACAGCGAGACGCGCTCACTGCTGCTCTCAGCAAGACCCTTGTACTGGTCAGAAAGAAAAGAAAAAAGAAAAAAAATTGCCCCCAGTCGCTGGGGGCCTCCAGTGCCATTTAACAGAGCCAAGCCAGAGCAAGGCCAGGCTCAGCTCTGTGCTACTCCCCCCCAAAAGCAGCGGAGGAAGCCCTGTGTAATTGCACTCATAGATCATAAGCACTGCCATGTGGTTCCCAGACTGAACCATTTATCCAAATTAAAACCATTCTCCAGAAACAGTCAGACCCTTTTAATTGAAAATAAAACTGAGCAGCCCTAAAGGTGCATGCTACCCTCTCCCTTCTTCTCCCCTCCCTTCCCTTCCCCTCTCCTCTTTCTAATGAAAGACATTCTTCCTCCTTTCTCATTCCATTAATCACTAAGTTTACACAATCTGTCCAAATAGCTTGGTAAGAGAGCAGCTCCCTCACCCTTTTCCAGCAGGCCTGGTTTTTACCCTGTGAGCACAAGCCAGGAGTCTGAGAACAGCGAGTGGGCACCATGAGGAGCCACTGGGCACGCTGTGTTCTCAGCTGTGGTTTGGCCAGGTCAAGGAATTCCAAAACACGTGTCCACCGTGTTCATGGCAGCATTATTTATCACAGCTGAAAGATGGAAGCAGTTCTGGGTTCAATTCCCAGAACACCCACTAAAAAAAAAGGAGCAGTCCAAGGGCCCATTAATTTCCAAATGGACCCAGAAGGTACTGCATATCTACCCAGTGGAACACTTCTTCAGCCTGAAGAAGGAAGGGCATTCCAATATACGCTACAATGCGGCGGAACCTTGAAAACATTAGCTCAAAAGTTGTGTGGCCCAGTTACGTGGGCCGGGGTGATGCAGAGACAGAATTGGTTGACAGTTACCAAAACCTGGGCAGGGAAGCTGGGAGTTACTGTAGTTTTGTGAGATGGTCACATTGCAATATGTCTCTGGAGGCACTGAACTCCACACACACACACACACACACACTCAGTGAGACATGCTCACTGCCCAGCAAGCTCCTGTACTGATCAGAAAAAACTGCCTGCCCCAGTCATTCGAGGGCCTCCAGTGTCATTTAGCAGAAATATACATATATGTATGCATGTATATGTGTGTATATATCGCTAAATGTAAATTTTATGTGGTGTGGATTTTACTACAATGTTTAGATTTTTTTTTTATTTTGTTTGTTTGTTTATTTGAGAGCGACAAAGAGAGAGAGAAAAATATGGGTGCGCCAGGGCTTCCAGCCAATGCAAACGAACTCCAGATGGGTGTGCCTCCTTGTGCATCTGGCTAATGTGGGTGCTGGAGAATCGAGCCCCAGACCGGGGTCCTTAGGCTTCACAGGCAAGCGCTTAACCGCTAAGCCATCTCTCCAGCCCCTAGTTTAGATTATTTTATCTCAGCACACTTGAAGTCTTTCCAAGAACATGACTAGCTAGGATCTGCCCAAAGGTCTTTGTGCAAAGATCCACACAAGACGGCACTGACCAGTGGACAAATAGTTACAGCACCCCCACTACCATCAGCACTCCTGTGTATGACGCTGTCTTCCCACGGGGAAACACACGACCACAGTATACTAAAATGTAGTCTATGCAACAAGATGATCTGAACTCAGCTTTATCAACTCAGAAAGCACAGACAAGCCGGACGTGGTGGCGCATGCCTTTAATCCCAGCACTCCGGAGGCAGAGGTAGGAGGATCACCTTGAGTTCGAGGCCACCCTGAGATTACAGAGTGAATTCCAGGTCAGCCTGGGCTAAAGTAAGACCATATCTTGAAGCCCTCTTCCCCGCCCCCCAAAAAAGCACAGGCAACAAGATTTTAACCCAGTGGTTGACTCAGTTTCCTTTAAATTTATTTATTTAAAAGAGAGGGCAGAGGTATAAGCATGCCAGGGTCTCTTGTCTCTGCAGACACACTCCAAATGTGTCACTTTGTGTATCTGGCTTTATGTGGGTACTAGGGAATCAAACCTGGGCTGTCAGGCTTTGCAAGAAAACACATTTACCCACTGAACCATCTCTCAGCTCCCAGCTCGGTTTTTTACAATTTACATTTTAAATGTCCCCAAAAGACCTATGTATTAAAGTCTTGTACCCAGCATGTGATGCTATTAGAAGGTGATGGAGGGCTGGGGAGATGGCTCAGCAATTAAGGCGCTTGCCCACAAAACCTAACTACCCATGTTCAATTCCCCAATACCCAGGTAAAGACAGATGCACTAAGTGGTGCATGTGTCTGGAGTTTGTTTGCAGTGGCTGAAGGCCCTGGTGCACCCATTCTTTCTCTCTCTTTCTGTGTGTGTGTGTGTGTGTTTCTATTTGCAAATAAATATAAAAAATAAAAATAAGGGGCTAGAGAGCTGGCTTAGCGGTTAAGTTACATGCCTGTGTAGCCTCAGTAGTTCATTTGCAGTGGCTGGAGGCCCTGGCATGCCCATTCTCACTCTGTCTCTCCATCTCTGTCTCAAATAAATAAATAAAAATAAAATCTTCAAAAATAAATTAAAATAAAAAATCAGGTGATGGAACCTTCAGGAGGCAGCTGGGAGGAAGTGAGGTCATTAGGGGCATGTCCTTGAAGGGGATATTGGACCTTGGTCCCTTCCTCTCTGCCTTTTTGCTTCCTGGTTTTCTTGAGGTGAACAGCTTTGCTGACGCACAGGCCCCAAAGCAAGGCAGCCTACAGATCACAAGGCAAAACACAACTTCCCTCTTTGCTACTGATGCGCTCAGTGATGGGCGGCTGACCAGTGGGGAATGACATTAGAAGGACATAGTTCCGGCTCCCTTGTCTAACCGAATTCTACAATGAGCACGTGTTTTGTCAAAGATTAGTCAAAAAGCCAGCTGGAAAGCAAAGAAGCATCCATTACCTGAGTGCGTTCTGCTGTCCCATTAGTAATATGGAAGACAAATACAGAGCACGTTTCCAACTAGACCCTTTACCATTGGCCAGAGCCACTCCCCCCCGCCCCCCCCCCCCCCACACACACACTTGTCTACAAAGCCAATATTTCCTCCACTGCTAGGCACCAATCTGCAGACCTTTCCAGGAGACAACTGGAAACACTTGTCGCCATCTTTGGGACATCTGTCAGTGGCCTCCCTGGGTGACCCAGTCATTACACATCTCCTTCCCACTCAAGAATCAGGTGAACACCTCAAGAACCAGGAAGTCTTCCCGGCAGCAGACTGGATGCTTTTCAGACCCCACGGCCAAAGTAGCACTGAGCCTGGAGCCAGGGACTTAGTAACACAAGGCAGCACCCTGCCCTAGTCCCCAGCTAGACTGCCGGGGCTCAGGTGAGGAAGGGCCACGGCTCCTCAGTGAAAGCTGGGCTTGGCCTAAGTCTGTGAGATGCGGGGCCTGGCCTATTTGGTCCCCAGAACACACTTCTATGTAGCTCCTTCTAAAATAGCCAGCAAGGAGACGGGTGGTGCCTAGGGAAATCTCTAGGAAAGGTGACGGATTACAAAGTGGAGAGAAAAGCCAGGCGCAGGCCCAGGGAGGTTTTTGTTCTGGAAGGAATGTGCACAGACGCAGACACCCTGGCTAATGGCCCAGCATGGCCTCCGGGCTACATTTCCCCCACCGGGTGGCCAGATGTGGGTTGCAGTTTATTGTGGGCCCACAGTGAGTGAAACGCTGCAAACTGCAGCTGTCCTCCAAGGTAATGAGGAGAGCCAGGATTCCTGAACCCTCTGGCGGGAAATATCTGGCTCCAGGGAGCCTGGAGTGGGCTGGGTTGAAGCAACTGCAGGCAGACCTGCATGGCCCTGCCCACAGTTCCAGAGCAGTGTCTCTCTCTTTCTCTCTCTCTCTCTCTCTCTCTCTCTCCCTCTCTTGCAACTATAGCATTTCAGTACATTCAAAACACCAGGGCTTAGTTCCTATCTCTCATAGGAGTTTCATAAAGTCTACACATAAGCGATGCCACAACATACTGCTGCGGCCAGAGCACAGTGACAGGAGGGACAACCTCTGGTCCACCCGGTTAAAACTTCCTGTGCAGCTGCAATCAGGAGTTTTCAAAGATGTCTTCTGAAATCTGGGAAACAGAAAGGAGAGACCAGCCTGCAAAGGGATGTGTGCCGAAGAAAAGAGGAAGAGGAAGGGCCCACAACTGAACGCGCCATAAATAGAGCTGAAGGGAAGGAAGAGGAGATGTAAAGATTGCCCTTGGTCGAGGAAGCAGCTGGGAGCGAAATCTGCGCCTGCCCCCTCGCACGGGCCAGGCAGCCCTCCCCAGGGCCCGGTGGTCAGGGAGTGGAGAAAGACTTTCCCCTAAGCAGGAGGGCTAAGCGTCACAAACACTGATTTCCAGCTCAGAATCTGCCGCCTCAGGCTAACTACTCGCCTAGACTCACTGCCCCTTCCAGAAAATGGGGACAGCCTCCATGGAAAATGCGGCTGTGATAGTCTCAAGACAGCCCATTCGAGACAACTGGAAATAACTTAATCCCCAGCCCAGCAGCGCAGAGATGGAGCCTCTCTCCTCCAGGGTGTTCCCTCCAAGGAGCACCTGACCTCCCTGGCCTGCGCATAGAGAGCTTCACAGGAGAAAATTTTCTAGATCAATTGCATGGACTCGTTCAGCACAAATATTCACTAACTTTGCCCATTTAGATGTAACAGATGAAGCCATATTTTTTGTAGGAGTGCATGCATGGGTCATTACAACGTCTTGCAAGAAAGAATCACTCCCTTCTCGAACACAGCAGGGCATTTTAAGGGCTCATTTGTGCCGTCCTTCACCACTAAATAAAATGGCCCCAATCACTGGTCACCTTTTCTTCACTGGCCTCCTCCCTCGTATGTGGTGCAGGCTAGCCCCATTGAGATTCTGGGCCACCACATGACTGATCCTACTAACACAGATATACCAAGACCAGATACAAAATAAGAAAGAGAGGCAGGCATGGTGGCTCATGCCTGTCATCCCAATGTATGAGACACTGAGGCAAGAGGATTATCACAAGTTTAAGGGCAGCCTAAGCTAGACAGCATGATCATGTCTCAAAACAGCCTGAGTAAATAAATAAACAAAATCAAAACAGGGGCTGGAGAGGTGGCTTAGCGGTTAAGCGATTGCCTGTACAGCCTAAGTTCCCTGGTTCGAGGCTCGATTCTCCAGGTCCCACATAAGCCAGATGCACAAGGAGGCGCACACATCTGGAGTTCGTTAGCAGTGGCTGGAGGCCCTGGTGTGCCCATTCTCTATCTATATCTGCCTCTTTCTCTCTGTGTCTGTCTGTCATTCTCAAATAAATAAATAAAAATAGACCCCAAAAATAGGGCATTCTCTGAAAGGACAGTAGGCAGGACAGCAGGATATCCCTTAAGGAGGACCTGCCACACGGTCATCAGGGACACTGCAGAGAACGAGCTCAGCACTATGTCCACACAACAGTGGACATGCACAAAGCACTCCTGATGGACAAAGGTCAAAAAAGAAGTTTAAGATCTCAGTTTTCAATGTCTCTGCACCCAACAAACCGCACCCGGGGCATGGGCCTGGATGTGGCTGAAATACAACCCAAAATGTGTGCTGCAGCTAACAGAAAGACATCAGGCCTTTTGGTGGGAGGACTTTTTATTAATTTAACTATTTAGTATTTTATTTGTTTGAGAGAAGAAGGCAGAGAGAGAGAATGATCATGCCAGGACCTCCAGCCACTGCAAACACCAGACGCATATGCCACCTTGAGCCATCTGGCTTACATGGGTACTGGGGAATCAAACCTGGGTCCTTGGGCTTCGCAGGCAAGTGCCTTAACCTCTAAGCCATCTCTCCAGCCCAACTTATTTTTTTAAATTTCATTTTATTTTATAATTGCAGTGCTAAGGGTCAAACCCAGGTTTCTATTTTAGACAAATGGTTTAAATGGCCATGGTAAGACACACCCAGCATAGGTGTTTTAAAAGTCGTACACCTCCCTGTCATCCAACAGGAAAGCACGTGCAACACCAGTTCCACGTGGAGATTGCTGTGAGGATATGTGTGTTTCACTCTGAGGATTAAGGTAACTGTGTTCTGGCTGTTAACACTTTATACCATTGAAATCTAACAGTAACTCTCCTAAGCGAACCAACTGTCTACCTAAGCACTAATTTGATCCCCATACTCTCGACAATAGACATGCTGCAAAGGGCGCCAAGTGGACGGACTGGCTCTCAAGTCATTGACTGGGTAATTGCAGGGGTCTGTCCAAGTGAGCTTGTGACCCGTCACCCCTCCCCCCACCACACACACTTCCCAATTCTCATCAGGGTCCTATGACAAGAAGGAACCAGGGTCAGTCCAGGTCCTGGAGAACGTTAGCCTGGGTCCATTCATCTAATCCAGTTCCTGCTTCAATGAGCACACCATCAGTCCTCCCCCAGACACACAAAACAGGTGTCTGCTATGACAAGGCCACAGGAGCTCCTCTGAGGAACCCTTGCCAAGGGTGCAGCTAGGCACTCGCAGACAAATGCCTCTGACCACCTGGTAGGCGGCAGGTATCTACACACATGTTGGGGGGGGGGTGCCCAGCCCCTCCGACGCGCAAGCTCAGACACCAGTCACAGTAAGCTTTCCCTGCTGGTGAGGTTTTGCTGACAGTAGGCTGATCCTAAGGAGCACATAATCAAGGGGCAGGACTCATGCAGATACCCTAATGGCTCCTGGACATCAGAAACTGGTTTGTCATTTTCACTGGTAAAATGGGGACCCATTGTGTACAGTATCCTGAAGAGACAGAAGCTGTGACTCCCAGATAGAAACTCAAAATTTGCCCCTGTGATCTCTTCAACACTGTGTTCTTGCCTTATTGAACCCTTCCCAGGTCACAGCTATGCCACCCACACCTCCTGCAGCCCAGCGACATATTTAGATTCTGTGCCCTTTAACTCTTGAGGTCACATTCGCAAGTCGCTCAGTTTCAAAACACAGGATGCTAGCGCGATAGTTTGTAAGAATTAGTCAGTCTGTGCTGGGGAGAATGCTGTTCCCTGAAGCTACAGCTTTATGTCTTCTCGGTGGTTATGGTTTTTATAGAAATAATTCAACTGCTGCTGCTGGTGGTGGTGTTAACTTTGGCAGGGTCAGCTGAGAAACTGCTGTCCAGACATGCATTAGAGTCAAACCGACAGTCAGCAGCCAGGAGGGGGCCCCAAGAACCCCATGGCTCTGTCTCGAAAATCCTGGTACTACCACGCCACATTTCAACATCTTAGGCAAGTTCCTTAGCTTTGCTTTGCCCATTTGCAAAATGGTTGCAATAATCCCATTTCCCTCCAAGAGGGGCTGTTATTTGGGTAGAATGAAATGAAACCGGGCAAAACATTTAGTACACCCAATTCCCACTCTTTATTGCCCTCCTCTCTCTTTGGGAAGTCACCATGACTTTGAGGTCTTTGAGGTCTTTGCCTATGACCCAAGCCAGCTCCCCAGCACGCAGCTCGGCTTCAGTACACACACACACACACACACACACACACACACACACACGCACACACGCGCACACACACACACACACACACACACACACACACAACCACCGGGTCCTGGCCTTGTCTCCTCCACCCGCCAGCAGCAACCACTCCTCACCCCCTTCCAGGTCCTCAAGGCCATAGCACAGAAAAGCCTTTCATAATACTTGTTGATTGATTTGCAAATACAACCTCACAGGCTCCAGAGAGGGAAATCACAAGGACACTCAAATCTCATTTAGAAGAAAAAGGACTAAAGTACTTTAAAAAAGAATTGATATGAATAAACCAACAGCCCTAAGGAAGTAGATCAAAATGTCAAAAGGGCTTGTTCGGTAGTACTATGAAATATTGGTATAATTATAATTTCCGTATTCCTAGTTTTCAGCATCATTTTTAAAGCCCTCTTATGATCATGCATTCACGCGAGGTGGGGTGGGCCCCCCCCCGCACCTAAGAAAATAAAAACGTGAGTGGGTTGCGGCGAGGCCTAGGAAGTCCCAGCCAGTTGCCAGTACCCACGTTCCTGGTGTCTGATGGCCCCAAGTCCTGGAGGTCACTTTTTTGTTTTGTTTTGTTTTTCAGTCGGTGGAGAAATCCGGGTCACCTGCTGGCATGATCTAGAGAATGCGAGCGGGGAAAGAGGCGCGCGGGGGTGGGGGGGGTCTTCGGGGTCTCTTCCCGCCTCACGGATTCCCGGGTCACGGCAAGCCAACGTCCCCAGGGCTCGGTGGTGCAAACACAGCCCCTCATCGCACGGAACAGCCCGGGACCTCCGCTCCAGCTTGTCAGCGACAACCCCGCGTGCAAGCACACACATGCGGCCCCCGGGGCTTGGCCCGAACCCCCGTCACCACTCCTCACAAGCAGACTGCGCTCGGGGACCCCGACCGAAGGGGAGACAGGGAGACCCGCGCGCGAGGGCACTTGCCTGCAAAGGGCGGGCGGAGTCCCGAGTCGGCGGCGGCGGCCCGTTCCGTCCCAGGGTGCAAAGTCCGGCCGCCGGGCCGCCGCGCTCCGCCCCGCGCCGGCCCCCGGCCCGCCCGCCCGCCCGCCCGCACCCCGGCGCGAGCCCAGACCCTCCGGCTCGGCCGCTCCCGGGACCCGCGGCTGCGCGCTCGCGCCGACCGCGCACGAGTGACCGGTCCCCCCCAAAACACCCGCCGCGCGCCCCAAGTCCGTCCGTCCCGGCACAAACTCCTGATGCCCGCGCCCCACGGCCCGTCCCCAAGCCCCGAAGCCCGGGGCCGGTACACAGATCTCGGGATCCCCCCCCCCCAAACAAAGGGCGCTGCCCTCGCCGGCTCCCGGCCCCGTACCTGCGCGAGCCCGCGGCGAGGTCCGGCGCGGCGACGGCCCAGGCGAGGCGGCGCTGCGAGCAGCTCCCGGGCGGGCCCGTCCTCCTGGCTGGCGGCCCGCGCCCGCCGCAGGGCCCCCTCGAGGCGGCTCGGGCAATCGCCGCAGCCCGCGCCCGGGGCCCTGCCGGTCACCTGGCCTCATCACCCTAACAATGCCGAGGGCTCCCCGGCGCTGCCCCTCAAAGCGCCCGGTCGGGGCTGTTTCGCCGCCACCACCCCCGCCCCGTTTCCTCCACTCCACCCCCAAACATCACCCCCTCCGCTGGCCTCAGGGAGGACTGGAAATTGTTAGACTCACTAAGCAGTCCAGGCACCCAGCATCCTGGAGGCCCCCAGACGCCCGGGCGGTGCAAAGGTACCTTGGAGCTGCAGAATTAGCTTAGTCTCTTAGCGCGGTACGTGTAAGCGGTGGTCCTGCCGCTGGAAAGAAAGGCGGCCTGCCCTCCTGCAGCTTACAATCTAGTGGAGGCTGTGCGAGCAGACAGCAGCGCAGACAGGTCAAGTCAACCCAAGATGCCTCAACAGCCCCAGGGGATTGGGGCAGACTGCAATAGTCACATGACTTTTTACAGGATTTAGATGCATCAGGCGCATGGAAGAAAGAAGGGCCCCAAGAAGGATCTTCCGAAGAGGAACCGCCCACGGACTACCCACCCCGTCTGTTGATTCAGGATTCTGGGCCTCTCTTTGCCTTAATTTCCCCATTTGTGAATGCTAGGGAGTGGACACGATGCCATGGATGGTCTCTGTGAAATGCCTCCTCCTAGACATGCTGCTCTTCCCTGGAGGTCACGAAAGAAATGTCAACATGTCTTCGCATGGACACTGAAACCTCTTCTACCTGGGAGACAGTCCCAACACCCAGGGCGGCCCTACATCTTGCCAAAGAGGGAGTGAAACTGTATCAGCCAGTGCACTGCGAAACTCTCCGAATCCGACGTGGAGCGAGGTGAGGGTTGATGCCTGCAGAGAGCTTACCAGGAACTGTTCTTCCTGCCCTGTGATCCCCAGGAGGCAGGAGTTGGGGTTAGGCTTGTCAGGGCGGGCTTGGAAACAGGGAAAGGAAAAGCATCCTGGGGAGACTTTTTTTTTTTTTTTTTTTTTTTTTCCGAGGTAGGGTCTCACTCTGGTCCAGGGTGACCTGGAATTAACTATGTAGTCTCAGGGTGGCCTTGAACTCATGGCGATCCTCCTACCTCTGCCTCTCCAGTGCTGGGATTAAAGGCATGCACCCGGCTCCCTGGGGAGACTTTTTAAAAGCACTAAGGCATGGCTTCTGGGGGTATAGTTTACTTCAATGTTAAAAACCTGGAGCCTGGCCATAGGGGGATATACTCCATCCCTCAAAGAGGGGTGAAAGCTCTGTGTTTCAGGAAGACTTGGCCCTACCCTGAAGCATTAGGCAGTAGTAACATTATTCTCACAGGGCACTGAGTCCCAAACCATGTGAGATGAAGCAGACATTCCCTTGCTTAACCCACCCTGGGCCCTTTTTGCTTGGTTGTTTTTGATTTTTGAGGTAGGGTCTTTCTCTAGCCCAAGCTGACCCGGAATTCACACAGGCTGGCCTTGAACTCAACAATCCTCCTCCCTCAGCCTCGTAAGTGCTAGGACTAAAGACATGCACCACCACCACACCGGCATAGAGAGAGAGGAAAACTGGCCTACTACAAACAAATCTCCAGACTCCATGCACCACTTGTGCATCTGGCCTTTCATGGGCACTAGGGAATGGAACTCAGGTCACCGCTAAGCCGACTCTCCAGCCCTTTCATGCCTTTTGGAGACCCCAGCCCAAGAGGCCATGAGGTGTAGCCGGAGATGCCTGGAAAGCTGTTAAGGGAGAGTGGAGAAGGGGTCACACCCATCCTACTTAGAAGTGAACATGAGACACAAACTACGCCCTTGAATTTGTAAGGAAACACCCCCAAATCCTACTTAACTTGCCCAAGGTCACCCAAATGGCTAGGGCCAAAGCATGGTAAAGGACTAAAACCAGCCCAGCATGGTGGCGCACGCCTTTAATCCCAGTACTCAAGAGGTTGAGGTAGGAAGATCACCGTGAGTTCAAGGCCACCCTGAGACTACATAGTGAATTCCAGGTCAGCTTGGGCTAGAGGGAAACCCTACCTCAAAAATCAGAAACTTAGATGGGTGTGGTGGCACATGCGTTTAATCCCAGCACTCAGGAGGTTGAGATAGGAAGATCACCGTGAGTTCAAGGCCACCTTGAGACTACATAGTGAATTCCAGGTCAGCCTGAGCTAGAGTGAGACCCTACCTTGAAAAACAAACAAAAAGAAAAATCAGAAATCAAAAAAAAAAAAAAAAAAAGACTAAAACCATCTCCCTTCCTTCCTACAGGTCGCTCCATCCTCCATAGCATTGCTTCTACTTGGTCATCCCACCTACTGCCTGAAAGACAAAGGAGTTTGAACTTCTTTTTATAGACCCTCAACCTGGGACAAAGGCCCAAGGAGGCCACCTCCTGCCCAGGCGAACCATAACTTGAATCTGATCCAGTCCCATCCAAGTAGGCGGCAAGCTAAGCTCCCAGCAGGAACTAACTGCCTGCCTCTTCCTCAGCTCTGCACACCTAGGCCCACTGTCCCCTCCTGAGTCAGCCCCTTGAGTCCACGAACCAGTCAGGTCTCTCCTTACACACCTGAGTTTCACCAGGCTCACGCTAATTGGATGCCCAAGCCATATAAACGAGACTGACCATGCGTCCCTTGACTTAGCCTGAACACCAGTGTGTGAGTCGGTCTCTGCCAAGGCTGAGAGCACTTCCGGCCTGGTCTTGCCCTGCTCTCCTGCTACATGTGTTTCACTTTGGGGTGCTTTCTCGCTTTGTATGATTTGTTTTCTTTGATCTCTGGGACCTTCACTATTTTTTGTAATATTTTCTTTTTATTTACTTATTTCAGAGAGAGAAAGAAGCAGAGAGAGAGAGAGAGAGACAATGGGCACGTCAGGGCTTCCAGCCACTGCAAACGAACTCCAGATGCATGCGCCACCTTGTGCATCTGGCTTATGTGGGTCCTGGGGAATTGAACGGAGGTCCTTTGACTTTGTAGGCAAGCGCCTGAGCTAGAATGAGACCCTACCTCGAAAAACAAAAAACAAAAACAAAAGAGAGAGAGAGAAGAAAAGCTGGATCCTGGTATTCTGGAGTACTCCAAGACAGGAGGTGTGCCTGCTCCCTGGTCCCCACACCTGGTCTACAGGATGATGAACAAGGAGCCTTTGGACACAAAGCCTGAGGGTGGCCCTTCCAGAGTTGAGCACCTTGGGGCCTCTTAATTATAAGACTCATTTTGGGGCTGGAGAGATGGCTTAGTAGTTAAGGTACTTGCCAAAAACTGGATGCACAAAGTGGCACATGCATCTGGAGCACTGGTATGCCCATTTTCTCTCCACCCCCCTTTTCTCTCTGCCTCTTTCTCTCAAATATATATATATATATATATATATATATATATATATATATATATATATATGTTGTTTTTTTTTTGAGGTATGGTCTCGCTGTAGCCCAGGCTGACCTGGAATTCACTATGTAATCTCAGGGTGGCCTTGAACTCATGGCAATCCTCCTATCTCTGCCTCCAGAGTGCTGGGATTAAAGGTGTGTGCCACCACACCCGGCAAATAAAATATTTAAAAAAAAAAAAAACCTCACTTTTGAGTTTCTAAGGACTTAAACAAAAACAGTACATGTGCAATTTATGTATAAAGGATAGCATGCGGTTTTTCCATTTGTAGCCTTCCAGAAATGTATCTCAAGTTCAAAAACAAAAGTGTCAAACCAATTTAAGAAAAAGCCTGCCAAGATGGTCCCTCCCTGCCAATGCCCTCAGCTGCGGGAGGGGGTAGTCTGGCTGGAGCCACCCACGAAGCTCCTTCCTTCCTGGTCCCCCCCTCTGCCGGTTCCATTTTGCTTCTCCCCAATAGGAGTTCTACAATCTTTTTAGGAAACATACCATTTCCATGATAATTGTTTTTGCCCAGACAGTACCTGATAATCTGTAACCTTAGATCAATGACTTGGGCAGTTATACTGCAGTGTACTGTTTTCACTGAAACTCAGTATTGTCCAAAGACCTATTAAAAGGCAGGAAAAATATTTCAGATGCAGTTGCACAGCTGTAAGGCAGCTGGAGTCTGGATGTGGTCATACACCTAGGCTTTGTCTTAGGATGGAAAGTCCCCTAAGTACCCCCAAATATGTAAATCATGACCCACAACCCAGTGATGTGGGCTTCACATTTGCCAGGTCCAACCAGGGTCACCTCCCCAGCTTAGGCTGACCTGGAATTCACTATGTAGTCTCAGGGTGGCCTCGAACTCACGGCAATCCTCCCACCTCTGCCTCCCAAGTGCTGGGACTAAAGGCTTGCACCACCATGCCCGGCTATTTTATTTCTTAATTAGAGAGAGAAAGTAACAGGCAGATAGAGAATGGGCACACCAGGGCCTCCAGCCACTGCAAACAAACTCCAGACACATGTGCCACCTTGTGCATCTGGCTCACGTGGATACTGGGGAATTGACCATAGGTCCTTAGGATCCACAGGCTAGTGCTTTAACCACTAAGCCATCTCACCAGTCCCTCGGAATGTGATTTCTGATCACATGAAGGCATCTGTGGAACAGATTAGCATTTACATCAGTAGACTGCGCTAAGGAAGAGGGCAGTGAGCCCCCTCCAGTCCTCTGAGGGAGTGAACAGAACAAGGCAGAAGAAGAGCAAAATGTGTTTTCTTCTTGAGCTGGCAAGTCATGTTTTCCTGTCTTTGGACATAGTGCTTCTGGCTCTCAAGCCTTTAGACCAAATGACATCACAGCTTTCCTAGGTCCAGAGTTTGTAGATGGCAGATGGTGGAACTCTTTGACCTCTATAATCTAACATTTACCAATTTGTATAATAAATTCTATGTGCATTTTAATTAGTTTTTTCTTTCTCAGAATTTGATTGATTGATTGATTGATTGATTACCCAATGGGCATGCAAGGGCGTCCTGCTACTGCAAACAAATTCCAGACGCATGTACCACTTTGTGCATCTGGCTTTATATGAGTTCTGGGGATGGATCCCAGACCTTGAGGCTTTGTAAGTAAGCACCTTTAACCACGGAGCCATCTCTCCAGCCCTAAGTTCTATATAAATTTTACTGGTTCTGTTTCCTTGAGAAGTCTAATTATTGTGGCACCCTATTTCTAAAGCATGCTCACGTGCCAACTTCTTCAAACACAGTTAGATGTGGGCTCAGGGTTTTTATGTAGTCATGGTTTTCTTGGGAAGTGGGTTCTGAGAAACAGAGGCTGAGGCCCCTTTGTGCATGGTGAGTCGGTGCCACACACATGTACAGGGTTCCCACATGGGGCCAGCCCCAGGCCCCCCAGGACCTGATGGGATTGCCTCGAGAAACCAGAGCCTGAATGAAATCACAGTGAGTGTGGCTGAGTCGATCTGCTGTCCTAGAGTTCTCCGCCCTCCACTATCCTAATCCTGAGAGATGTTCATTAGGCCTTAGCTTGAACTTCCAAGGATGGGATTTGCCCCGTTTTGTGGAAATCAGCACATTCAAATACTGAGTAGCTGGGCCTGTTAGTAAGGCCTTTCTCAGAGAGCTGTGCACCATGTATTATGCAGAGACAATGCCTTCCAGAGAGGCGCGTCCTGTACAGGGTAGCATGGTTCGAACAGGGAGCTCTGGTGTACCATGAGGGGATGGCAGGGCCACAAAGATCAACAGAGGGTCCTGTTGCAAGTGAGCAAGAGGTGGCAGGAGTGGGGACAGGAGGAAAGCACCCATGGGTGACTATGGGAGCCTGGGCTTGAAGATAAAGGGTCCAGGACTGAAGAAATGTTCAGGAAGGGCTAAGCTTTGTCCCTTTGATTCTGATAGACTTGAGAAGGCATCTTGGCAACAAGTCACAATGACTTTTGCTTTTTATGTTCCCCCTTTGGTGCAAGCGATAGACCCCAGGGTTCTGCGCACACTGGGTAGCTAGGCTCTACCATGGAGTTGCAACCCCGGCTGAGTCTCCTTTTTCTTTCCTTTTTTTTTCTTTTGGTTTTGTTCGAGGTAGGGTCTCATTATAGCCCTGGAATTCACTATGTAGTCTCAGGGTGGCCTTGAACTCACAGCAATCCTCCTAAATTAAGAGAAGGAAATAGGACAAAGTTGGAAGAGCTCCTGCCATGAGAAGGCATGAGGAGGTGAAGCCCACCTAGAGATACAAATGGGGGTCCGTGGGAGGTTTTAGGGCGGAGCTAGGCGATGATCCTGTTTATTTGTTCCAGGAATCCCAATTCTAGGAAAGGGGAACTCCTACCTAGGGAGGGACTGTAGTTGTTTATGGGAAAACAGATCCAGGGAACTCCTTTGGAAAGAGATAAGGAGAAGCCACGTCCTTCGCTGACCTCCAGCAAAGTGCAGACTCAGGGACACTCCCTGCGTTACTTTGCAGGGGCCCAGTCACCCCAAACTGCCTCAACCCCCACCCCCAGCCCTAAATGCTGTTAAGGAAGTTGGGATGTTGGCCTATGGGGCTTCTTTGAGCAATGAGGCAACTTCTTCAGTGCGTGTATCTAAGAAATCCAAAATTGCATTAGTATAGTGTGAGAGCAGTTCTGGGTGAAGACATTAGGGGGACTGAAAGCCTGCAACAGGCGTAGTCATGAGCCCTAGGGGTGTCACGTCTGCTGCTGTCTGGCTAAATGTATATACAGCTCATCAAACTGCCCAGTAGGCACTTCTCTTAATGTTTGTACCCTTATGTTAAGGCTACTCTCACTTTTGGTTAGAGAACTTCCTCTTTTCAGATGTCAGTGACCTTGAGATGACTCAAAAGGCACCATGGTGCTGAGAAGAAGTGACAGAGGAGTGCTCAGCACTGCAATGTCTCTATCACATCTTCCAAGGCTCAGGGTCTGATGCGGAAGAGGTGGCAGAAAGAAAGAGCCAAAGGAAGGGTAGAACTCCTTATAACGTGCTCCTCCAGACACAAAAAGGCCTGGATATCCATGACCTCACAGCGCCTGACACTACCTACACAAGACCATCATAATAGGAGGAAAAGATCATGACATCAAAATAAAAGAGAGACTGATTGAGAAAGGGAAAGAGTATGCTGGAGGGTAGAGTTGCAAAGGGGAAAGTGGGGGGAGGGAGGGCATTACCATGGGATATTATTTACAATCATGGAAGTTGTTAAAAAATTTTTTTAAGTCAGGCATGGTGACTCATGCTTTTAATCCCAGAACTCGGGAGGCAGAGGTGGGAAGATTGCCGTGAGTTCGAGGCTACCCTGAGACTCCATAGTGAATTCCAGGCCAGCCTGGGCTACAGTGACCCCCTACCTTGAAAAACAAAAAAAACAATTTTTTTTTTTTTTAAGAAAAGCAAGGAGTTAGGGGGAAGTGGGCCCATGGCAAACTGGGCTCTTCAGGGTTCCCATTCTTGTAGACTTTCTGAGGAGAGGACAATGGATGGATAGCTTGAACCCAGGTAGATGGAGTCAGGTTGGCGTAGGACCGTCTGAGTGTAGACGGACTATAAGCAAGAGGACATGAAGTGACTATTATACCACAAACAACAGGCCGCACTACGAGGATCCAGAAGTCCCTTTCTGGAAGTGCATCAGATGGCAAGGTGGTGTCTGGCGTGCTCCAGAACTGTGCTTGAAGATCTTGGAAAACAAATGAGACATTAGTAGAATGGTCAATATTCCATAATCTTTTTTTATTTTTATTTATTTCATTTAATTAAATTTTTTTTTGAGGTAGGGTCTCACTCCAGCCCAGGCTGGCCTGGAATTCACTATGTAGTCTCAGGGTGGCCTTGAACTCACCATGACCCTCCAACCACTGCCTCCCAAGTGCTGGGATTAAAGATGTGTGCTACCACGCCCTTTTTAATTTTTTTTGGTTTTTCAAGGTAGGTCTTACTCTAACCTAGGGTGGCCTGGAATTCACTACATAGTCTTAGGCTGGCCTTGAACTCAAAGAAATCTGCGTACCTCTGCCCTCCGAGTGCTGGGATTAAAAGTGTGTGCCACCAAGCCTGGTTTATATGCATATACTTATTATTATTTATTTATTTGTTTTTGGTTTTTCAAGGTAGGATTTCGCTCTAGTCCAGACTGACCTGGAATTCATTATGTAGTCTCAGCGTGGCCTTGAACTCACCATGATCTTCCTATCTCTGCCTCCCGAGTGCAGGGATTAAAGGTATGTGCCATCATGCCCAGCTTATATTTTTATTTATTTATTTTTTCGAGGTAGGGTCTCACTGTAGCCCAGGCTGTCCTGGAATTCACTATGTAGTCTCAGGGTGGCCTTGAATTCACTGCAATCCTATCTCTGCCTCCCAAATTCTGGGATTAAAACCTTGCACCACCACTCCCGGCTTATTTTTATTTATTTAAGAGAGACAGAATAGGTTCACCAGGGCCTCTGCAAATGAACTCTAGACACCTTGTGACCTTGTGCAACTGTCTTAGGTGGGTCCTGGGGAATCAAACCTGGTTCCTTTGGCTTTGTAGGCAAATGCCTTAGCTGTTAAACCATCTCTCCAGCCCTCCATAATCTTTTTTTTTTTTAAAGATTTTATTTCATTCATTTGAGACAGAGAAAGAATGGGCCCTCCAGGGCCTCCAGCCACTGCAGATGAACTCCAGATGCGTGCACCTCCTTGTTCATCTGGTTAACGTGGGTACCAGGGAATTGAACCTGGGTCCTTTGGCTTTGCAGGCAAATGCCTTAACCGCTAAGCCATCCCTCATGCCCCTTTTGGGGAGATTTTTAGGGATCAGGGATGAGGTCCTATTACTCAGCGTTTGTGTCATCTGCTGGGATGAGTCAGAGCCATGCTGATCATGTGGCTTCTTTGGAAGCACTGAGGATCTTCTCTCTGTTCTGACTCTCCTTGTACATACTGTACATTGCAGGACAACCTCTGGGCCCATCTAATCTCTCTGATCAAGAGAACAGGTGATTCACCAGAGTTGTAGGACATTAGGAGCGTTCGGTCATCTCCTGGGCCTGTGTGACTTGAGAGAGCAGGATCCAACATGTTGGTTTGTCTCCTTTAGCTCTGATATCTTTTTTCTTTTCTTAAGATTATTTTATTTAAATATTTGTTTATTTGCAAGCAGAGATACAGAGAAGAGAGACAGAGTAGGTATGCCAGGGCCTCTAGCCGCTGCAAATGAACTCCAGATGCATGAGCCCCTGTGCATCTGGCTTTACATGGGCACGGAAAATCAAACCCAGGTCATCAGGCTATGCAGGCAAGCCCCTTAACCACTGAGCCTTCTCTCTAGCCCTTTGATATCTTTTTTAAAATTTTTATTTATTTGAGAGAAAGAGAAATAGACAGAGAATGGGCATGCCAGGATCTCTAGCCACTGCCAAGGAACTCCAGACACTATGCATCCAGCATAAGTGAGTTATGGGCAATGGAACCTGGGTCTTTTGGCTTTGCAGGAAAGCATCTTAACCATTAAGCCATCTTTCTGCTCCCCCTTTGAGATCTCTTCTCCCCTCCCCTCCCCTTCACTTCCTTTCCTCTCTTTTTTCTCACTCCTCCCCCCCCCCCCAGGTAAGGTTTTGCTCTAGCCAAGGCTGACCTGGAATTCACTATGTATTCTCAGGGTGGCTATGAACTCATGGCCATCCTTTGTCTCCCAAATGCTGGGATTAAAGGAGTGTGCGACCACGCCCAGCTCTCCTTTGATACCTTTAATTGGTGCTGTGAGCCTCCTTTTTCTAATCTCTAAAATGAGGTTGTCACAAACCTTGGGACCTTGATAGGAAACAGATTTGCTTGAGTCCCATGAGCCTTTAAGAAGCACTGGAGAGGCTGCAGGGAGGCTAAGTAGTTAAGGTGCTTGCCTGGTAAGTCTTAGGACCAGGTTCCATTCCCCAGTACGTGGCAGGTACGCCAGATGCACATGGTGGTGCGTAGGACTGCAGTTTGTTTGTAGCGGCTGGAAGCCCTGGCATGCCCATTCTCTCTTTCTATCTGCCTCCCCCAACCCCCCCCCCAACTCAAATTAAGTAAAAATGAAAAGCACCAGGTCTCTGACTGTGATCCCTGTGGAGGCACTGTGGGCGTTGTGGGCCTGCATGCCACCAGGTGAGGAAGGCCCTGGTCTGCTAATGACTGTGGGCCTCGTGGGTGCGAACCTTGGTGAACCTTAGCAATACTACCTAAAGGGCTGGGGAGACAGCTTAGCAGTTAAGGCACTTGCCTGAGAAGCCTAAGGACCGAGGTTCAATTCCCCAGGACCCATGTAAGCCAGATACACAAGGTGGTGCATGCACCTGGAGTTGGGAGGCCCTGGCACACCCATTCTATGTGCCTCTTTCTCTTTCTCTCTCTCTCTCTCCAATAAATAAATAAAATATTAAAAAAGAAATACTACCTAGAAATACCCAGCCAAGTAGCCAGACAGTTGGCTTGGGGCATTTTAAGTTTTGCTTTGAGTTTTGCATTTAAACAGCTGTGAATTAGTGAAGGGATTTTCCACCCACCCAGTTATATTATGTTCATTCAACAGCTGCCCTTCACCAACGCATAAACTGTTTGTAGCTAAATGAGGGCTAAGGGCCCAACCCCCTGCTGAAGGAAAGTCAGCTCCCAGGGTCACCCTGCCTTTGCAAGAACAGCCTCCTCCCCTTGAGGCTTAGTCCAGGAAATCTAGTTCTAGGACCTGCCTGGCCTCCTGAGGTCCTTGTCTGCATGTCTGCTCCTGGCATAAACTGTCACCTCAGAGCTCGGCGCGCTTTGCAAATGATTTTCATCTCCACAATATCCCTTACCTACAGCTATGCTCTTTGCAGAGCATGCCAGTTTCTAAAATTACAGCTTCATTTCATGGCTTTCTAGGGAAGACAATCAGGATAGTTTGAACACTTCCCAGACACGCTGCTGTTTGATTTCTGGAGTCTTGAGATCAGGGAGCCACCCCGGGCTGGGTGCCTGGGTTCCATCTTGCCTTTGCTCTGCTGACTTCCTGCCAGGCTATGGGCCACTACATCCCCCAGCTGGTCACTGGGCTTGTAGACCACCTCTGTCCACAGTTCTGTCTTCCCCACCGAACTGAGAGCTTTCTGGGCTCATAGCCTTGGGCCAGGTAACCTACCTGGGTCTAAAATCCTCCAGTAGCTAGCTGTTTATTTATTTGCTGCGTGGCTTTGACAAGTTAATTAGTCTCTTTGTCTTAGTTCCGGTGTTAAGGAGTGGAGAAGGAAGCATCAATCACAATAAAGCTCTTGTGAAAGGTAACTAGTACTACCAGTTCAGGGCTTTGCACTTTGTGTAAATACCAGCCATAATGCCTAAATGCCCGCTACTGCCCCTGCCTGGCACTGGTCTTGAGCATGAGAACCACTCCGCTAGAGGCAAGCTGTTTTCCCAGCCCAGCAACTTTGCTTGGCTCGGGGCAATGGAACCCTTTCTCCTTCCCTCGTTCCTCCCAAAGCCAAAACAATCCCCTGATTCAGGTATGGATTCCAAACCTCACACATCATCGACATCACTGGGGGCTGGGATGGTTAAGAATTTAGACTTTTATCCCAGATCCTTGGAATTCCCTGGCCGGGTCCAGGAATGTACTCTGTGTGTGTGTTGGGGGTGGAGGGAAGCACTCATTATTAACCAAGTCTCTTTGCTTGTTAAAGGCCCTTTCCTTCGTTGGGGGGAGGAATCTGCAGATTTTAAACTGGCACAAGTATTCGACTATGTTCTCAGCAGTTCCAAGGAAAGAATTCAGATCTGGATCCGCCACCAGATCCAGCCACTTCCCTGTTTTTCTTTCTGCACAGGGAGTACTGTGATCCCCTAAAATCCACCCCGCCCCGAAGAATGCACCCACAGACCTCAGGAGAGGATCTCGCAGAAGCCTTTGTCAATTGAACAGATTTGTGTAGTATGAGGCAGCCAGGAGCAAGGCCATACGTTTCCCTAGCCCTTGGAGGGGCGCCAGGAACCCCGTCTCATCCACACAGGACAGAGCCTTTCTCCCAGGTCTAGCTCCGGTTATGTATGGAGGAACGCACTCATGTGTCTTCCCAAAGCTTCAGTGGCCCCTGGAGCCCACTGTCTGAATGAGCGCACGACCTGTGAAGAGATGCCAAACCGCACCTAAGGACCCCCAGGTTCCGCCCACACTGACTGGGAGGACTTGTGAATGATATTGTGTGTGTGGGGGGGGGGCAGCATGCTTCTCCAAATGTGGCCGTTGCGAACTCTTGCTCTCCGCAGACTCTCACCCACGTGCCCCTGAGTCCAAAGCAGGTGGGCTGCAGCTGTTAGGGTGGCTCTTGTTTTGTTTGTTTGCTTTACTTTGTTTTGTTACAGCTCACTTTTAATTTTAAAGAAGTCATTAAAGGGCTTAGCAGTTAAGGCGCTTGCCTGAGGATCTAAGTTCGATTCCCTGGTAGCCGCATTAAAGCCAGATACACAAGGTTGCGCGTGCGTCTGGAGTTTGTTTGCAGTGGCTAGCTGCCCTGGTGTGCCCATTCTCACCATCTGCCTCCCTTTCTCAAATAAATAAAATATTTTGAAAAAAGAGAAGTTACATTACAATTTGCCTTCTGCTTTCAAATTCCTCAGAGTCCAGGGTGACGAAAGGCAGCAATTCCAGATGCCCCCACTGACCTTTCTTTTCCTTCCAGTCCAAAGTCTCATTGAGGAACACTGGGGAAATGGCCCAGGGGGCAAATCTCTCGTTGTGCAAGCATGGGGAACCTGAGCTGAAAGCACCGCAGCGCAAAGCGGCAAGAGTCTGGAATCCCGGTGCTTCACAGCGAGATGGGAGGTGGCGACAGGAAAACCCCAGAAGTGTGTGGGCCCGCTAGGCTGGTGCACACAGCAAGTGGACTACAGAAAGACCCTCCTCCATACACGTCGGAAGGCAAGGACCAATTCCACAGTCGTCCTCTGACCTCCACACGTGTACCACACACCCACTACACACACAGAGAAAGAGGTGGGGGCATAGATAGGTATCAAATACCTATGTCCCTTCAAATTAGCCAAGGTTAGCCCTGCCTTTGTGTCCCAAAACAATGAGAGAAGACACAGCAGGCCACAGCAGCACGTATCCTGGGGCCTCCAGGGGTGACTGGGTAACTTTCTTCTGGTCTAGGCCAATTCCTTGATCCAAGCTGTTGGATCGTCTGCATGATTAAAACAAAGCTTTTGGGCTAGAGAGATGGCTTAGTGGCTACGGTGTTTGCCTGCAAAGCCAAAGGACCTCAGCTTGATTCCCAGGACCCACGTAAGTCAGATGCATAAGGGGGTGCATGCATCTGGAATTCGTTTGTAGTGGCTGGAGGGCTTGGCGTGCCCATTCTCTCCCTATCCCCTCCAAATAAATAAACAAAAACAACCTGGGTGTGGTGGCGCACACCTTTAATCCCAGCACTCGGGAGGCAGAGGTAGGAGGATCACTGTGAGTTCGAGGCCACCCTGAGACTCCATACTGAATTCCAGGTCAGCCTGGGCTAGAGTGAAACCCTACCTCGAAAAACCACAAAACAAAAATAAAGAAGCTTTCTTCCTAACCTTGCAGGTTCACAATTTGTTTGAAATGGAGACTCCCCATTCTACAGGTAAAGCTTTGGCGAATGATAGACAGACCACAATCTACTTGAGTTGGCCTGTGTGTCAAGACCTTCTTAATTCTACTCAGCACCAAATGGAGGGACATGGCCGTTGTGAGCGCTGCCCAGAGCTCTTGGACGCCTTGGCTTCCGGCACCGGTGTTCATCACTCTCCACCTCAGCTTTCCTCGTGGATCATGGGAAGCTTTTTGAATTGAATATGGACTTTTATGGGTAGGAATGAGTTTGTTTTTACAAATTAGCTCTTGTATTACTCTGGCTGATTAAAAGATTCCATGATCGGGTGTGGTGATGCACGCCTTTAACTCCAGCACTCAGGAGGCAGAGGTAGGAGAATTCGAGGCCAGCCTTGGACTGCAGAGTGAGTTCCATGTCAGCCTGGTCTAGAGTGACCCAGGATGGCAGAGCCTTGTGAATGTGCAGCTCCCGAGGCAGGACACCAAAAACTTGCTATTTTTTTCTTTTTCACTTGTCTTAGAAACCAGACAGGTAGGGAGATTGGAAATGGAGGGCCCCAGACAGAGCAGGGGTATTGGAAAAGGTCTTGACACCCCGTCATCCATACCTACTCCTTGATGGCACCATGTGGCTCATGACCTCCAGAGGCTCAGGTCTGTCCTGTAGCATCCATGTTTCTGAACTAAACCACTTCCTTTAGGCTTCCATTTTGCTCCCAGAAAAAGGTCAGTTCCAGCCTGGATTGTCGTGTTTATCTTTTTCCCTTGGGAGACTCCAACACATGTCATCATAGATGACAGGTGACAACACAATTGCACCAAAACCAGGGTTTTTTTTTTAAAAAATAATTTATTTTTATTTATTTGAGAGAGAGAGATACAGAAATAGGCAGATAGAGAGTGAGAGAATGGGCATGCCAGAGCCTCTGGCCACTGCAAACGAACTCCAGATGTGTACACCCCCTTGTGCTTCTGGATTATGTGGCACATGGGGAGTTGAACCTGGGTCCTTTAGCTTTGCAGGCAAGTACCTTAATAGCTAGGCATCTCTCCAGCCCTAAAACCAGTTTTGATGAGCCAATGAGTTTATTGGGGTTACTTACAGAGCAGGGTGAGGGGTTAACTACATACATGGGTGAGGTGACCCAAAGGCATCGGTATTAATTCCACCCTACCCTGGATGGTGACCTCATAGAAGCTGCACCCTGAAGTCCACGCTTCTAGTTAACCTTCTATTTATTATTTATTTATTTGAGAGAGAGAATTGGCATAGTAGGGCCTCAGCCAATGCAATCAAACTCCACCTAGTGGGCATGTGTGTCTTGCTTACTTGGGATTTGGAGAGTCCAACGTGGGTCCTTAGGCTTTGCAGGCAAGCTCCTTAACTGCTAAGCCATCTCTCCAGACCTAGCCTTCTATTTCTTTAAAAAAAATTTTTTTTATTAACTTCCATGATTATAAAAAATACCCCATGGTAATACCCTCCTTTCCCCCACTTAACCCTTTGAAATTCCACTCTCCATCATACCTCCTCCCCATCTTGATCAGTCTCTCTTTTACTTTTGATGTCTTGATCTTTTCCTCCTCTTATGATGGTCTTATGCAGGTAGTGTCAGGCACTGTGAGACCATGGATATCCAGGCCATTTTGTGTGTGGAGGGAGCATGTTGTATGGAGTCCTGCCCTTCCTTTGGCTCTTACATTCTTTCTGCCACCTCTTCTGCATTAGCTCCTGAGCCTTGGAAGGTGTGATACAGATATTGCAGTACTGAGCACTGTGGTCATTTCTTTCTTATATAATCTGGCTTCTCCCAAGATCGCTTGCAACTGGGAGGAGGGCAGGAGGGAACAAATGCTGGAATTCTAGATAAGGGTCTGGGGATCCATCCTTCCTCCATCTACTAGGAGGATGTCAATAGCTCCTTACTACAGGCTTTGTACCACTGTATTGTTCTGCTTCAAAGTTGCCATAGCTACCAGGCCAAAGCATTCTTGACCTCTGTTGCAGTCCGGTTCTCATTGCTGGTAGAAATCACCCAACAAGAGTAGCTTCTGGGAAAAAGAGATTTATTTTGGCTTACAGGCTCGAGGGGAAGCTTCATGATGGCAGGGGAAAACGATGGCATGAGCAGAGGGTGGACATCATCCCCTGGCCAACAGAAGATGGACCACAGCAACAGGAGGGTGTGCCAAACACTGGCATGGGGAAACTGGCTATAAAGCCCATAAGCCCGCCCCCAACAATACACTCCCTCCAGGAGGCATTAATTCCCAAATCTCCATCAGCTGGGAACCTAGCATTCAGAACACCTAAGTTTATGGGGGACACCTGAATCAAACCACCACATTCCGCCCCTGGCCCCCATAAACTGATAATCATACATGATGTAAAATGTAATGCATTCAGTCTGACTTTAAAAGTCCCCATAGTTTTTAATCAATCTCAATGATGTTCATACATCCCCATAGTTCAAGATCTTTTAACTGAGCCATAATACCAAAATATAACCTCAAAAAACCCAGAATGGCACAGAATAAATATTCACACTGCAAAAGATGGCATTGGGCATAGCAAAGAAACATTCAACCAATACAAGATTTAAAACAACCAGGGCAAACATCAAACTCTGTAGCTTCAAGTCCAGCAACTCTAGCCAGTGACAAATCTTCAAGTCCAATAATTCTAACCAGCAACAAGTCTCTGGCGTTCCAATTCCGCCCCTCCAGCTAGGCTACTCACAGTCCTGGGAAACTTCATCGGGGCCGGCAGCTCCTCGGCAGCCATCTCAAGGTCCCGGCATCTCCACGGGGTCTCCACTGCAAGCCACGGTTCATCCTCATGGCCCCATGTGGTCTCTATGCAGGCAACCAGCAAACCTGCTTCACACTGCCCATGGCCATTTCCAAAACACAAGACCGTGTTGCAAACTCACTGACCCTCTTTCCAGCATTTCTTATACTCCACGATACCAGGTAGGGTGCCAATTTGTTAATCCAGAGGGGAATAAAGCAGACTCTGAAGAACAGGACACTCCTTGAGCACTCAGGCCCCTTCTAAAGAGTCTACATTCTTCTTGTTGCCCCAGCGCAGGTCAGCTAGCCCAGTCTCAAAGGTTGTAACTGAGAGATCAGTTGCAGCTGAACGGGCAAGTGTTCACCCAAAGATTTTTCTTTCTGTGCCATATCCCTCTGCTCACACCAGTTCATTTCTACGCAAAGCAACCCTGCACAACTTCTCAGGACACAGGCACAAGAGCAAGCTTCTCACACTGACTGCTAGCCCAGTCCAGACACAGCTCTTTGTCACCCTCATAAGCCAAACCTCACAGTCCATAGTTCTTACTGCATTCAGGTCTTGGAGCTCAGACCAGAATAGTCCATTAAGCTGTACTTACAGCACTGCAAGGCATCTCTTAGGCCAAGGTAGGCCAAGGTTTCAACTCCTCCCACATTCCTCTTGAAAATCAGCTCCAAAAGGCCAAAGCTACACAATCAGGTGTCTAGCAGCAACCCCACTCCCGGTACCACTTTACTGTTGCAGTCCAGTTCTCATTGCTGGTAGAAATCACCCAACAAGAGTAGCTTCTGGGAAAAAGAGATTTATTTTGGCTTACAGGCTCGAGGGGAAGCTTCATAATGGCAGGGGAAAATGATGGCATGAGCAGAGGGTGGACATCACCCCCTGGCCAACAGAAGATGGACCACAGCAACAGGAGGGTGTGCCAAACACTGGCATGGGGAAACTGGCTATAAAGCCCATAAGCCCGCCCCCAACAATACACTCCCTCCAGGAGGCATTAATTCCCAAATCTCCATCAGCTGGGAACCTAGCATTCAGAACACCTAAGTTTATGGGGGACACCTGAATCAAACCACCACAACCTCCAAATGGGAAAAGGGGAAAATTGCCATACAGCAGGACTTTACATTCTTGTATCAACTACTTTCTCATTGCTGGGACAAAATGACTAGGAGCAACGTGGGGAAGGAAAAAGTTCATTTCAGCTTCCAATTCCGTCATGGTGGGGAGAGTATGGCAGAAGCAGGAAGCTGGCATCGCATCACCATGCCAGCAAGGAGGAAACAGACAGCAAGAGAATGGCTAGCAGAACGGGCCGCAACACCTCGGGGCCCACCCCAGTTACACACTTCCTCCAGCAAGGCTCTAATGTCTAAAGAAACCACAACCATCCCCCCAAAACACCGCTTTGCTGGTATCCAAGGGTCCAAACCCACAAGCCTATGTGGGGCATCAGAACACCACAGTGCCCTGCACTCAGTCTCCAGAAGGCACCAAGCAGAGACCACCTGAGATTCAGGGTCAAATCATGTTCATGGCTCTTAATTCACAGAAATTAGCAATCTGCATGTGTTTCCTGACTATGGCAAGACTAGCAAGCATGCTTCTATTAGCTTCTTTATCCCATTAATAGCCTACTGTGGTTTGAGCAGTGTTTTCCCACCATAATTCATGTGGAAACTTAACCCTCAGTGCGACAGTCCAGGGAGGTGCAGCCTTTGCGGGTGGTTGAGTCGCGAGGACTTTGCCTTTATGCACAGGATCAGCTGTCTTAAAAGAAGTCTTCACTCCCTTTTTCATTCCTCTTGTCCAGTCTGTCCTGGGAGGGATCTGGCAACACAACGACACTGGAATGCGGAGACCAGGCCCTGGCCAGTGAACCTCCTGGAGCCTTGTTGGACTCTCGTCCTCCATGCTAGAAGAAATCACAGGTCTATTACTGGTCACTTGGATAGGCTCATGCAGTTTCTTCCGGGAGCACAAATGGCTCTGCTCCAGGCAGCCAGTTGGCACTATTTTTTTTTAAATTATTTATTTATTTATTTGAGCGCGACGGACAGAGAGAGAAAGACAGATAGAGGGAGAGAGAGAGAATGGGTGCGCCAGGGCCTCCAGCCTCTGCAAACGAACTCCAGACGCGTGCGCCCCCTTGTGCATCTGGCTAACGTGGGACCTGGGGAACCGAGCCTCGAACCGGGGTCCTTAGGCTTCACAGGCAAGCGCTTAACCGCTAAGCCATCTCTCCAGCCCCCAGTTGGCACTATTATTGTCCAACATTTCCAGGGAGTAGGGAGAACTGAGCTCAGCCAACATGTGACTATAATGATTCGAAACCTTTAAATAAGGACTTCAAAGAATGTTCTTAGTGGAAAAAGATTTTGCTCATACTATCCAAAATTGTTCAGAAAAGACATGCTTACACATATAAAAGCATGCTAAGAGGGAGTCTTCAAAGGAGGGCAGAAAGTGATGGCGATAACCCAGCTTGTTCCTGCAGGGATTACACATAATTGTTCTTCTGAAATGTGCTTTGTAGTTTCCAAGTGTCTCATTATGAGCTTATATAATTTTGTTTTGTTTTGTTTTGTGTTCTTTTCAAGGTAGGGTCTCACTCTAGCTCAGGCTGACCTGGAACTCATTGTGCATTCTCAGGCTGGCCTTGAACTCATGGAGCTCTTCCTACCTCTGCCCCCCGAGTGCTGGGATTAAAGGTGTGCACCACCACACCTGGCTTAAATGACATATTCTTTAAAAAAAAACAAAAAACTGTAACTCTTTTTTTTTTTAATTATTTATTTATTTATTTATTTGAGAGTGACAGACACAGAGAGAAAGACAGATAGAGGGAGAGAGAGAGAATGGACGCACCAGGGCTTCCAGCCTCTGCAAATGAGCTCCAGATGCATGCGCCCCCCTGTGCATCTGGCTAACGTGGGACCTGGGGAACCGAGCCTCGAACCAGGGTCCTTAGGCTTCACAGACAAGTGCTTAACTGCTAAGCCATCTCTCCAGCCCAACATATTCTTTTTTTTAAAGTCAGCATTAAACTTTGTTTTGTTTTTTTTTTCATTTTAATTTATTTATTTGAGAGCAACAGATAGAGAGAAAGAGGCAGAGAGAGAGAGAGAATGGGTGCGCCAGAGCCTCCAGCCACTGCAAACAAACTCCAGACATGTACGTCCCCTTGTGCATCTGACTAACGTTGGTCCTGAAGAACCAACCTTGAACGGTGGTCCTTAGGCTTCACAGGCAAGCACTTAACCGCTAAGCCACCTCTCCAGCCCAAATGACATATTCTTGAAGCAGTGGACTTGTTTGCTTATGATCATCTCTTTTGAAAGACCATGGATCAGCTGCCCTAGCTTTTGCTGTCCCCAGAAAATTTCTTCAACTCCTACTTGACTGAACTCTGGCCACTGTTTTTTCAAGTCAAGAAAATGTTCATTTCTCCAAACAAAAGTGACATGAAACAGCCTTTTCACCCATGGTCAGCTCTTGCCACATACTTGGGATGCCAAAATTCTTTCAAATAGTGTGGAAAGTCCCAAACACCAGCCTAGATGTCAAAACCTCTGAGTAAATAATTTCCCTTGCCAACATTCCTTTCTGGGGTGAGCCTTCCAATTTCTTCTTGGTATTTTGTCTTTATCTGCGTAGCATCAGGCCCTGTGGTAAGCAGCAACCCTCGCATGTGTCCTGAAGGATCAGGAATGAGGGCCCCTCATGGCATCCTGACTTCCTGTTTGAGAAGTGGGTTTTGTTGCAAATAGTAAATACTGGTAAGAGCGCTCTGCTTCTAAAGTGACGGGTGGCAAAGTCTCTGGCATCGTGGGGCAGTACTTCTCCCTTTTGTGTTGGTGCGTGTACTTAGAGGGAAGCTAAGGAACTCTCGAACTACAGCAGCTATTACAGGGTTGAGGTGCATCCAAACAGGGGGAACTGGGCTGGAGAGATGGCTTAGCAGTTAAGGCACTTGGCCTTTGAAGCCTAAGAACTCATCTTTGACGCTCCAGGTTTCACGAAAGCCAGAGGCAAGCTGCAAGGTTGCACATGAGCACAAGGGGGCGCAGGTCTGCGGCTCGATTGCAGTAGCTGGTGGCCCTGGTGTGCCAATTCTCTCTTTCTCCCTCCCCTCTCTGCGTAAAAAAAGGCCAGTTTATTGGGCTTCCCTCAAAAAAAAAAAAAAAAAGTCATAGAAACAAAGAAAGATTGGGCATTCCACCTATTAAACTTTGAGAAAGCACTCTTTCAAGCTTGTGTCTACAATAAAATTGCATCATACAATAAAATTGGACACAGTAAAATTGGCGTGAAGTTATAACCCCTGGAGAGAGGGGTCAGAGCAGCAAGGTGACTGTGCTGCTCCGTTTGTTTTCTGTGGGATTGTACGATTTTCAGGTTTTTCAGTGCTGTGGTTGAGCATGGCCAGTTGTGATGGTCAATATTTGTGGGCAAATTGTGTCTCTGATCAAAACAGATCCCACAGGCTGTGATTCCTCCCCAGGCTTCAATTGCCTGTCATGTGCTTCCCAGCTTCTCCTTCTTTTCTTTTTCTTTTTCTTTTGAGGTGTGTACTCAGTGTAGCTCAGGCTAACCTGGAATTTACTATGTAGCCTCAGGATAGCCTTAAACTCCTCCTACCTCTGCCATCTCTCCAGTCCCATGTGAAGTCTTTATCTGGCGCCTTCAGCAGTGAGCAGGAAACAGCCACATGCGGGAGCACCAGATATATCTGATGATATATATATGATGATGTTTCTTCGGCTCCACAATTCGGTGAATGGTCAGGAAAGAACTGTGTGACAGGTCAGCAGGGGTGTGATAGAAGATGATCACGTGCTGGTGTGGATGTGCGATGTGGTTTGAACAGCTCCTCCCAAAGTTCATATGCTGGAAACTTAATCCCCAGACTCACTCTTTGATGATATTTGGAGAAGGAGCATTTGGGAGATAACTGGTGTTTGATGAGGTCATGAGGGTGGGTCGCCATGATAACACTGTTTGCCTGATAAGAAGAGGAAGAGAGGGCTGGAAATGGCTCAGCAGTTAAAGCACTTGCCTGCAAAGCTAAAGGACCCAAGTCTGATTCCTCAGGACCCATGTGAGCCAGATGCACAAGGTGATACATGTGTCTGGAGTTCATTTGCAGTGGCTGACGTCCCTGGCATGTCCATTCTCTCTCTATGTACCTCTTTCTTTCTCAAAGAAATAAAATATTTCTTTTAAAAAAAGAAGAGGAAGGGCTGAGGAAATGAATTAGTGGCTAAAGCATTTGCTTGCAAAGCCTAAGGACCCCAGGACCCATTCCCCAGGACCCATTTAAGCCAGATGCACAAAGGGGCGCATGCATCCAGGGTTTGTTTGCAGTGCTTGGAGGCTCTGGCGTGCCCATTCTCTCTTCCTCTCTACCTGCCTCTTTCTCCCACTCAAACAAATAAATAATAAAATATTTTATTTTAAAAGAAGAAGTGGAAGCGAGATTGAAGGCAGCCTCGTTGCTTCATTTTTCCACGAGATGCCCTCTGTTACATTACGACGCAGCAGGAAGCCTTCCCCAGATGCTGAGCAGAGGCTGCTGCCTTCCTTTTCTTTTCTTTTCTTTTCTTTTCTTTTTTTTTTAATTTTTATTTATTTATTTGAGAGCGACAGACACAGAGAGAAAGACAGATAGAGGCAGAGAGAGAGAATGGGTGCGCCAGGGCTTCCAGCCTCTGCAAACGAACTCCAGACGCGTGCGCCCCCTTGTGCATCTGGCTAACGTGGGACCTGGGGAACCGAGCCTCGAACCTGGGTCCTTAGGCTTCACAGGCAAGCGCTTAACCGCTAAGCCATCTCTCCAGCCCTGCTGCCTTCCTTTTCTATGCCTCCTGAGTTACCCAGTCTTGAGGATTTTGTTGTAGCAACATACAAGGAACTTATACCACATGCCAACCCAGATCATTAGGCTCCTGTTAACATACTAACGCCCCATGTGCAATTATACAAATGCATATTAATCTAGAAGGCAGGTTAAGTTGGGGTTGATTTATTTATTTTTGTGGTATGTAGCCTTTATTCTGTTGAGATGAGATTGCTTAGTCCCCAGACTCTTCAAGTATATTTATTATGAAGGGAAGGGATGGCATATTTTGTTGATGACTCTTTCTGCATCTATTTAAGTGATAATATGATTTCTGTCTTTAAGTCTATTTGTATGGTATATTACATTTATTGATTTCCATAAACTGAGCTGTCCATCGCTGCATTCTGGGGCTAAAGCCTACTTGATTGAGGTGGATGATTTTTCCCCTGTGCTCTTGGATTCAGTTTGCAAGAAGTTTTGGGTCTAAGTTCATCAGGGATTTTGACCTGTGCTTTTTTGTTTGTTTGTTTTCGAGGTAGGGTTCCACTGTAGTCCAGGCTGACCTGGAATTCATCTGTAGTCTCAGGGTGGCCTCGAACTCACAGCGATCCTCCTACCTCTGCCTCCCGAGTGCTGGGATTAAAGGCATGCGCCACCACGCCCAGCTTTGACCTGTGATATTTTAAAACTTTTTTTTTTATTGACAACTTCCATAATTATAGGCAATAAACCAGAATAATTCCCGCCCCTCCCCCACTCTCCCCTTCACAAATCCACCTGTCACCCCCCTTCCCCCTCAATTTGTCTCTCTCTCTCTCTTTTGTTTTTTGAGGTAGGGTCTCACTCTAGCCCAGACTGACCTGGATTTCACTATGTACTTTCAGGGTGGCCTTGAACTCATGGTGGTCCTCCTACCTCTGCCTCCTGAGTGCTGGGATTAAAGGCGTGATCAGCACACCCGGCTCAATTAGTCTCTCCTTTATTTTGACGTCATCTTTTCCTCCTATTATGACGGCCTTGTGTAGGCAGTGCCAGGCACTGCGAGGTCATGGATATGGAGGCCATTTGTGTCTGAAGGATCGCTCTGTAAGCAGTCCCGCCCTTCCTTTGGCTCTTACATTCTTTCTGCCACTTCTTCCACAATGGATCCCGAGCCTTTGAAGGTGTGATAGAAATATCCCGGTGCTGAGCAATCCTCCGTCATTTCTCAGCACTATGGTGCCTATTTTTTTGTTTGTTTGTTTTGGTTTTTTTGAGGTAGGGTCTCACTCTAGCCCAGTCTGACCTGGAATTCACTATGTAGTCTCAGGGTGGCCTTGAACTCTCAGCGATCCTCCTGTCTCTGCCTCCCGAGTGCTGGGATTAAAGGCGTGCGCCACCATGCTCGGCTTACTATGGTGCCTTTTGAGACATACCAGTGGTTACTACCATCTGAAAAGAGAAACTGCTCTAACCAAAAGTGAGAGTAGCATTAATATATGGGTATGAGGTATGAAGAAAACTGCTCACAGGGATGTTTGGTGAGCATACCCTTGTAAGCCAGATGCACAAGGTGGTACATGTGTCTGGAGTTTGTTTGCAGTGGCTAGAGAGCCTGGTGTGCCCATTCTCTCTTTCTCTCACTAATGAAGAAATAAAAAATTTTAAAAAGTTGTAGAACTGCATTCTCACAAAGCTTTAGTAATAGTCAAGATGACAAGAGAAAACAAAACTCTTTGTTATTGTTTCACAGGCAAGCACTTTAACTGCTAAGCCATTATACCAGCCCCCCCCCCCTTTTTATTTTTATTTTTGGTTTTTCAAGGTAGGGTCTCACTTTAGCCCAGGCTGAGCTGGAATTCACTATGTAGCCTTAGGGTGGCCTCAAACTCACTGCAACCCTCTCACCTCTGCCTCTCGGTCTTGTTATTTTTTTTTTTTTGGTTTTTGAGATGGGGTTTCACTCGACCCTAAATTGGCCACAAACTTACACAGTGACCCTTCTACCTCTGCCTCTAGCACTGGGATTAAAGGCATGCACCACCACACCCAGCTCTATTGAGGTCTTTAAAATTTTTTTTTTTTTTTTTTTTTTTTTTTTGGTTTTTCGAGGTCGGGTCTGACTCTGGCTCAGGCTGACCTGGGATTCACTATGTAGTCTCAGGGTGGCCTCGAACTCTCGGCGATCCTCCTACGTCTGCCTCCCGAGTACTGAGATTAAAGGCGTGCGCCACCACGCCTGGCTGTTTTGTTTTTTGAAGTAGGGTCTCACTCTAGCTCAGGCTGATCTGGAATTCACTATGTAGTCTCAGGGTGGCCTGGAACTCATGGTGCTCCTCCTACCTCTGCTTCATGATTACTGGGATTAAAGGCTTGTGCCACTATGACTGGCACTTAAAAAATTTTTTTTATTTATTTTTATTTATTTATTTGAGAGCAACAGACAGAGAGAAAGAGGCAGATAGAGAGAGAGAGAATGGGCATGCCAGGGCCTCCAGCCACTGCAAACGAATTCCAGACGCATGTGCCCCCTTGTGCATCTGGCTAACGTGGGTCCTGGGGAATCGAGCCTCGAACCATATTTTTTAAATATTTTATTTGTGTATTTATTTGACAGAGAAAAAGAGGCAAATGGAGACAGTGAGTATGGCTTGCCAGGGCCTCCTGCCACTACGGATAAACTCCAGGCACACGTGTTGCTTTGTGCATCTGGCTTTACGTGGTGTTGCAGTCAGGTCTGCATTGCTGGTAGAAATCATCCAACCAAGAGCAGTTTGTGAGAAAAAAGAGGATTATTCTGGCTTACAGGCTCAAGGGAGAAGCTCCATGATGGCATGAGCAGAGGGTGGACATCATCCCTTGGCCTACATAAGGTGAACAATAGCAACAGGAGAGTATGCCAAAAACACTGGCCAGGGGAAACTGGCCGTAGCACCCATAAGCCTTCCCCCAACAAAGTACAACTCCAGGAGGCTTTAATTTACAAATTGGCATCAGCTGGGAACCTAGCTTCCAGAACACCTAAGTTTATGGGAGACACCTGAATCAAACCACCACATTCCGCCCTGCTTCCCATAAACTGATAACCATACATGATGTAAAATGCAATGTATTCATCCAACTTTAAAAGTTCCCTTCGTTTTTATCAATTCCAGTGTTGTTCATACATCCCCATAGTCCAAGATCTTTTAACTGAGCCATAATACAAAAAAAAAAAAAAAATCCCCAAGACCCCATAATGGCACAGAATAAACACTCACCCTGCAAAACATGGCATTGGGCATAGCAAAGAGATATTCAACCAATACAAGATTTAAACAAGGCAAACATTAAACTCTGTAGCTCCAAGTCCAACGACTCTAGCCAGTGACAAGTCTCCAAGTCCAATCATTTGAACCAGCAACAAGGCTCTGGAGTTCCAATTCCAACCCTCCAGCTAGGCTACTCACAGCCCTGGAAAACTTCATCAGGGGCCCACAGCTCTCCTTGACAGCCATCTTGTGGTCCCCGCATCTCTACTGGGTCTCCACTGCAATCCACTGTTCACCCCCACGGTTCCAGCGGGTCTCCATGCAGGCATCCAGCAAACCTGCTTCACACTGCCCATGGCTGTTTTCAAAACACAAGACCCCATTGCAAACTCAATGACCCTCTCTTTCCTGCATTTCTTATACCAGGTATTTCAATACCAGGTAGGGTGCCAATTTGTTAATCCAGAGGGGAATAAAGCAGATTTTGAAGAACAGTCACTCCTTGAACACTTAGGCCCCTTAAAAACAGTCTACATTCTTCCTGTTGCCTCAGTGCAGTCACCTGGCCCAATCTCAACAGTTGTTATCTCTCAAACAATTTGCAGGTGAACCGACAGCAGTTTAGGCCCAAAGATTTCATTTTTTCTGTGCCATATCCCTCTGTTCACACCAGTCCATACCTATGCAATGCAACCCTGCACAACTTCTCAGGTCACAGACATAACAGCAAGCCTCACACAAATTGCTTCTAGCCCAGTCCAAGCAAAGCTCTTTCTCACCTTCATAAGCCAAACCTCACAGTCCGTAGTTCTTACTGCATTCAGGTCTTTCAACTCTGACCAGAATAGTCCATCAAGCTGTACTTACAGCACTGCAAGGCATCTCTTAGGCCAAGTTTCAAATCCTTCCACATTCCTCTTGAAAATCAGCTGCAAAAGGCCGAAGCCACACAGTCAGGTGTCTAGCAGCAACCCCACTCCTCGGTACCACTTTACTGTTGCAGTCCGGTTCACACTGCTGGTAGAAATCACCCAACCAAGAGCAGCTTGTGGGGAAAAAAAGAGGTTTATTTTGGCTTACAGGCTCAAGGTGGAAGTTCCTTGATGGCAGGGGAAATGATGGCATGAGCAGAGGGTGGACATCACCCCCTGGCCAAGATAAGGTGGGCAATAGCAATAGGAGAGTGTGCCAAACACTGGCAAGGAGAAACTGGGCTATAACACCCATAAGCCTGCCCCCAACAATACACTGCTTCCAGGAGATTTTAATTTCCAAATTGCCATCAGCTGGGGAACCTAGCATCCAGAACACCCAAGCTTATGGGGGACACCTGAATCAAAGCACCACACGTGGGTACTGGTGTATCAAACCCAGGGCCATCAGACTTTGCAAGCAAGTGCCTCTATCCGTTAAGCCACTTCTCCAGCCTTCTGTTGAATTCTTTGAGTTGATTTCCTTACATTTCATTCAGGAATTTGCCCATGTCCTCTTTAAATTTGTTGTGTATGTGTTCATCATAATTGCGGGTCTGATGTTTTTGTCTGGGGTTTCCTCTAAGTAGCTCCCAGTGGACAGTTTTACTATGGAATTAGGTATTCTTGGTGAGGCCATCGTTCCCTGCCTTCCTGTGGTTTTTGAATTTTGCGTTGGGGTTTCCCCATCTGGAGACAATCTCTTTGTCCAGAATGTAGCAACAGTTGCTCCACTGGTGCTATTTTTGTTTTGTTTTGTTTTGGTTTTTGTTTTTTGAGGCAGGGTCTTGCTGTAGTCCAGGCTGACCTGGAATTCACTATGTAGTCTCAGAGTGGCCTCGAACTCATGGTGATCCTCCTACTTCTACCTCTGGAATGCTGGCATTAAAGGCGTGTGCCGCCATGCCTGGCCTACATTGGGACTTTTGTGGAGTGGCTTGGTCTGCCCTGCTCAGGGGAAGTAGGGGGCAGGGGTATCCATATGTGGGTTTGGCCTGGGCACGGGAGTGGCCTGTGGTGTGGCTCCCAGTGTTACAGACACAGGTTTGAATAAGTGAGAAACCAAGGGCCACTTGGAGATGTTGGAGAAGGCTTTTCAGGTCAGTGGGCCTGTAGGAGTTCTGGCTTGCCAGAGTTTTTAAAGGTTTTTTTAAAAAATATTTATTTTTATTTATTTATTTGACAGAGAAAGAAGGAGGGAGGAAGGGATGGAGGGAGGGAGGGAGAGAAAGAATGGGTGTGCCAGGGCCTCCAGCCACTTCAAATGAACTCCAGATGCGTGCACCCCCTTGTGTATCTGGCATATGTGGGTCCTGGGAAATCGAACCTGGGTCCTTTGGCTTTGCAGGCAAATGCCTTAACTGCTAAGCCATCCCTCCAGCCCTGGCCAGAGTTTTGTTTTTTTTTTTTCAAATTTTTATTAACTTCCATGATTATAAAAAATATCCCATGGTAATGCTCTCCCTCCCCCCCACGCTCCCCTTTGAAACGCCATTCTCCATCATATCCCCTCCCCTTCTCAATCAGTCTCTCTTTTATTTTGGTGTCATGATCTTTTTCCTCCTCTTATGATGGTCTTGTGTAGGTAGTGTCAGGCGCTGTGAGGTCATGGATATCCAGGCCGTTTTGTGTCTGGAGGGAGCACGTTGTAAGGAGTCTTACCCTTCCTTTGGCTCTTACATTCTTTCCGCCACCTCTTCCGCATTAGACCCTGGTTTGGTAGGAGTTGAATGTTCTCTGTCTCTATCTCCTTCACCTTGTGCTGATACCAGGTTCACTGAGAAAGCAGCTCTTGCTCATTTGCCCAGTTACCCTATGGCTTCAGCTGATGCCCTGGTGAGGTATGATGGGCTGATTCTCTCCTCAGGTTCTGCATCCATCTGAAAAAGAGAAGCAAATTCTTCAGTGGAGAGTGAGTGCAAGATACATGGATACCCATTACTATTTTAGGGCAAATTTAATAGGTGTAGGCCCTCTTGTAGTCCACTATTGGTGGGAGCTTGATATTGGAGGGCAGCCTTGTCTTTGGATATGGGTCTGACTTGTTTTCCAGCTCCAGCTATGGGTTCTGTTCCACCGAGTGGATCTGTTAGCCAAACCAAGAGCAGCTGGTTCCCACCATGGCTGTGTGTCACTATTGCACTTGAGTTAACACCATGTCAGGTTGATTGCTGCTGAGTGGGTCAGACCACGAGTTGCTTAGACAGATGTTGGTCATTTTCTCCCAGTTGCTCATGTAACACCTTCTGGCACTGGATGAGTTAACTATGTGGGGACTGACTCTCTTCCAGTTTCCAGCCAGGCCTCTCCATGTCCCGTCCCAATTGCATATGGTGTCTTTGGCATTAGGGTCTTGCCACTAACCTTTGGTGGGTCATCAAGTACTATGACAGAATTCTGTCTTCTTTTGAGAAACCTTGTAGGTATCTCTGGTCAACAACTCATTGTGGATGTTACCCACATGCTGGTACTGGGAGTTACAGGCCAGTGCCAAGGGAAAATAAGGAAGAAAAATATAGGTAATATAAAAGAGAAAGAGAGAAGAGAGAGAGAGACAGGAGAATATTTAATTTCTTAATATTTTATTTTTATATTTATTTATTAGAGCGAGAGAGGGAGAGTGAGAATGGGTGTTCCAGGGCCTCCAGGTGCTGCAAACAAACCCCAGACACATATGCCACCTTGTGCATCTGGCTTACGTGGGTCCTGGGGAATCAAACCTGGGACCTTTGGCTTTGCAGGCAAGTGCCATAACCACTAAGCCATCCCTCTAGCTCCCTTCTTCTTCTTAAATGATTTTATTTTATGTGTTTATTTGAGAGGGAGAAAGAGAGAATGAAGAATGGGCATGCCAGGGCATCTAGCCACTGCAAATGAACTCGACGCATATGCCACCATGTGCATCTGTCTTTACATGGGTACTGGGAAACTGAACCCCAATCCTTAGGCTTGACAGGCAAGTGTCTTAACTGCTGAGCCATCTCTCCAGCCCCACTTCCTTATTTTGAGACAAGGTCTCATTAGACTCACTTCAAACTTTTAATTCTCCAAACCTTTGCCTTTGGAGTGCCCTTTCTCTTAAAGGCAAGGCAAGGTAAGATAAATGATTATTAAGAACTTTTTGGCCGGGCGTGGTGGCGCATGCCTTTAATCCCAGCACTTGGGAGGCAGAGATAGGAGGATCACTGTGAGTTCGAGGCCATCCTGAGACTACATAGTGAATTCCAGGTCAGCCTGGGCCAGAGTGAGACCCTACCTCGAAAAAAAAAAAAAAAAAAAAAAAAAAAAAAAGAACTTTTTGTATGGAGCTCTATACAGCTCTATTTTATTTTATATTTTTTTTTGGGCTGGGGTTCAAGGTAGGGTTTCACTGTAGTCTAGGCTAACCTGAAATTCACTATGTAGTCTCTCAAGTTGGCCTCAAACTCATGGTGGTCCTCTTACCTCTGCCTCCCAAGTTGCTGGGATTAAAGATGTGTGCCACCATGCCCAGTGTGGTGGTTTGATTCAGGTGTCCCCCATAAACTTAGGTGTTCTGGATGCTAGGTTCCCCAGATGATGGCAATCAGAAATTCAAGCCTCCTGGAGGCAGTGTATCATTGGGCTCAGGCTTATGGGTGTTATAGCCAGTTTCCCCATGCCAGTGTTTGGCACACTCTCCTGTTGCTGTGGTCCACCTTATGTTGGCCAGGGGGTGATGTCCACCTTCTGCTCATGCTATTGTTTTCCCCTACCATCATGGAGCTTCCCCTCAAGCCTGTAAGCCAAAATAAACGTCTTTTTCCCAGAAGCTGCTCTTGGTTGGGTGATTTCTACCAGCAATGTGAACCTGACTGCAACACCCAGCTTTCTTTTTTCTTTTTCTTTTTCTTTTTCTTTTTTCTTTTCTTTTTTTTTTTTTTTAAATTCAGAGTTATCCTAAGTAGCCCAGGCTGGTCTGGAACTGGCCACGTAGCACAGACCAGCCTAGAACTTTTGAACCTTCTGCTTTACCTCCCAAGCTGGGATTTCCTGCATAGACCAACATGTGTGAGTGTGCAGTTCTTTTTAGTAGGAGCACCCCACAATATGTCAAGAAATGAGAGGCTATGACCTTCACTGTATATATTCATAATTACCTACTGGCTCAATATTTGATTTCTCTTAAGAAGTCTGGTGATTAAATGGATTCCTAGAGAAATAATGACGACATCTTGAATGACTGCCATGTTGACAGACACCGGATACCTCTGCTCCCCTCATCCTTGACCACGGTGTGTAATTTTGGCCCCACACTGTAGACACACAAGCTGAAATATGAAGATCAGGTACCTGACCAGAAGATTCTGCAGCTGACTGGGCTCCATCTGGAGTAGAACCTGGACCTGAGGAGTCAGGCCGCCATGTGCCTCGACTACCCATCCTCCGTGAATGTTCGCTGTCCAAGGTTTGAACAGTCGCTAGTAATAACATTTGGCTACTCATGTAGAAGATGGCCCAGCTAAATAACAGGAGTGGGGAGAAATCCCTTACCGTGTCACAGCGCTCTGTGAACGCGTGAACACACTGGGGAGGAGCCCAGGGTGATGGGCAGAGCTCTTGTCTGGCCTGTGCAGAAAGAGCTGGTCTCGCCAGGCGTGGTGGCGCACTCCTTTAATCTCAGCACTTGGGAGGCAGAGGTAGGTGGATCACCATGAGTTCGAGGCCACCCTGAGACTCCATAGTGAATTCCAGGTCAGCCTGGGCTAGAGTGAGACCCTACCTTGAAAATAAAAAAATAGAAAGAGCTGGTTTCTCCCAGGACACAGACTGAGAAAGGACCCCATGTGCACATATTTATTGGATGGTTAGGGATGCATGAAGCCCTGTAGATGGAAAGAGGCCCCAGCTGCTCTGAGGAAAGCTTGGGGAGGAGCTCAGACTCCCGTCTCCTGCTACCTGCAGTGCCTCCATTGCTGACAAGGACACTGCTGCCCATGTACAAGAGAGAATGGAGGGCCGGAGAGATGGCTCAGTGGTTAAAGCACTTGCTACCGACCTGGTTTGATTCCTCGGTGCCCATATAAAGCCAAGTGCATAAAGTGGCACATGCGTCTGAAGTTCTTTTACAGCAAGCAGTTACAGGCCCTGATGTACCCACTCTCTCTCTCTCTGATGGCAAATAAATAAATAATTTAATAATATCTTCATTTTTATTTATTTATTTGAGAGAGGGAAGAGTAAGAGAGAAAGAGGTGGGGGGGGCAGATAGAGAGAATGGGCGCGCCAGGGCTTCCAGCCACTGCAAACGAACTCCAGATGCGTGCGTACCCTTGTGCATCTGACTTACATGGGACCTGGGGAATCAAACTAAGGTCCTAAGGTCCTTTGGCTTTGCAGGCAAATGCCTTAACCACTAAGCCATCCCTCCAGCCCTATTTTTTTTTTTTTTTTGTTTTTGTTTTTGTTTTCTGAGGTAGGGTCTCACTCTAGCCCAGGCTGACCTGGAATTCACTATGGAGTCTCAGGGTGGCCTCAAATTTATGGCAATCCTCCTACCTCTGCCTCCCAAGTGCTGGGATTAAAGGCGTGTGCCACCGCACCCGGCTCATAAATTATTTTTTTTAGAAAAGGATAAGTGGAAAACCCCATTCCTAACTTAAAGGCTCTCTTGGGCAGGTCTCAGGGCAAAGGGATGGGGCGTGGGAGTTGGAGGAGCTGAGGTGATGGGACAGTGGGAGCGTTGTCCCCCCACCCAGGGGCCCAGTCCTCATCCTCTGATTCATGCCCCCTGGAGCGCTGCTCGCAGCTGCGGGCACGTTTCTATTCACGCAACTGGAAGAGCGTGTGTGGCCTCACAAACATTTGGGTGATCTTTGTAACGGGAGGGCGGGGAGAGGCAGCTCTCTTGGGAAATGGGTTATGAGCTTCTGGCTGCGGATTGTGGAGTGGAATCCCATGGTAGGCTCCTTTTCTTCATTACGCAGCACCTCTCTGCTGGGTCGGTCTCCTCCTGGCCCATGGGGACAGGCCCCCATCATCTGCCCGGCCTTCCGGGACCCAAGCCCTCCGTAGCCAGTGCCTGCCTGCCGACCTGAGCGCTCCGAAGTCTCCTCCCTGCGCGCTGCGGCCGCTCAGCTGGGTGCCTCGTCTCACACCAGCTCCCTTGGTCCCCAGACATTCAGTGTGACCGCTGGCAGCGAGAAGTACCACCGAAGTACCACCGGCCTTGTCCTCCCATCTCCCTCACGTGCTGGCATCTTACACTGTTGTCGCCATCGAGAAGCTGCAGGAAGGGCAAGCCACCTCCAGACAAGGGTGGCTGAGAGCAAATGGCAGGGGCTCGCTGCAGAGACCCTGGAGGATGGCGTGGAAGCTTTCAAGTTTGTCCTTTAAAAGAGGAATTCTCAGTTGAGTGTGGTGGCGCACACCTTTAATCCCAGCACTCGGGAGGCAGAGGTCGGAGGATCACTGTGAGTTCAAGGCCACCCTGAGACTACATAGTGAATTCCAGGTTAGCCTGGGCTAGAGTGAGACCCTACCTTGAAACCCTTCCCTCCAAAAAAGAGGAATTCTCAGGCTGGAGTGATGGCTCTGTGCTTAAGGTGCTTGGCTGCAAAGCCTAACTAGCCTGGCTGGGCTCTCCAGTACCCCCACGAAGCCAGATGCACAAAGTAGCATCTGGAGTTTGTTTGCAGTGGCTGGAGGCCTGGTGTGCCCATCTTATCTGTCTCTCTTCTATCTCTCTCTGCTTGCAAATAAACAAATTAAAAAAAAATTTTTTTCAAGTAGGGTCTCACTCTAGCCCAGGCTGACCTGACATTCACTATGTAGTCTCAGGGTGGCCTTGAACTCATGGCGATCCTCCTATATAACCCTCTCAGGTACTGGGATTAAAAGCATGTGCCACCATGCCCGGCCCTAAAAATTAAAAAAAAAAAAAATTAGAATTCTCAAGGTCATAGCTTAGTGTCTGATGGGTGTATAGAAGGGTTATAAATTAATTGAGTGTGACAATGTTCCTTGTAGACAAGTCTCCTGCATTTGGATGGAATGAAGAAAGGAGCGGTTAGGTCGGTGAGCCATGAGAAGTGGGGGCTGGGCGAGGAGTTCCAGCTGTTGTGTGTGGCACTGACCCAGAGACCCTGAGCAGCAAGCCACGCTGGGGTCTTCAACCCATTCCCCAGCCAACACAGAGGTCTTGGCCACCTGCTTGTAGAGAGAGGCAAATGCAGAGATCACATAACTGCTCAGCTTCTTTTGCTCACATGAGCATCGGGGTTTAGTCCTGAGACATAATTGAGTTCAATGTCCTTTGGGGAATTTTCTTTCTTTTCTTCCTTCCTTCCTTTCTTTCTTTCTTTCTCTCTCTCTCTCTCTCTCTCTCTCTTTCTTTCTTTCTTTCTTTCAGAATATTTATTTTTATTTATTTACTAGCGACAGAGAGGGAGAGAGAGACAGAGAAAGAATGACAATGGGCGTGCCAGGCCTCTAGCCACTGCAAACGAACTCTAGACACATGTGCCACCATGTGCATCTGGCTTATGTGGGACCTGGAGAATCGAACCAGGGTCCTTAAGCTTTGCAAGCATCAGCCATCTCTCCAGTCCCTTTGGGGAATTTTCTATTTGTCTGCCAGTTGTAGTGCTGGGGGCCAAAGTCAGGGACTTCTGCATGTCAGGTGAGCACTCTATCACCGAATCACACCCAGTTCATTTGACTTTTCAAACTTGGTTTTTACCAGCAAGAACATAAACAGGGTCTTTGTAAATATTCTTCTTTTTTACACCTTTAATCCCAGCACTCGGAAGGCAAATGTGGGAGGATCACCATGAGTTCCAGGCCACCTTGAGACTGCATAGTTAATTCCAGGTCAGCCTGGACCAGAGTGAGACCCTACCTCAAAAAAAAAAAAAAAAGTTTTTAAAATTATTGACAACCTCCATAATTATAGACAATAAAATCATGATAGTTCCTCCCCCACCTAATTTCCCCTTCACCATTCCATTCTCCATCACCTCCCCTCTGTAAATGTTCTTAAAGGAGGTAGACTCAACTAATGGAGCATGCCACCATCTGCTCCCCCTTGATGCATTTTTCATTTTAATTATTTGTAATTTTCTTATTTTTTTTAATCATTATACACAGTGCCACAGTGAATATCTTACTATAAGACTCATTTCCCATACCGTCTAAATTTATTTTTAATTTTTTTTTTTTTTTTCAAGTGGAGCAATGACTAGGAAAAAGCTTGTGAAGAATCTAGAAAACCACTGCAAGGAGGTGGAGTCGCGTCTTCTCGGGCTTGCAGAGGCTAAGCAGTCTCACGCCTGCACGCCGCTGTCCTTGGGCCTTGATGGCTCAGGCATTCTGACCTCCCCTCCTGAGCCACTTCCATGGCTCTGCCCTCTTCCAAAGGTGGAACTCTTATGGGATATGCAATGGAAAAAGTAGAAATTGTGTAGATTGGAGTTCCTTTCTCTCCCCACCCCTTTATTCATTTATTTTTGACCAAAATAATCTATTTATCTCAGGCTTACTTGGAATTTGCAATTCTCCCACACTGCTCCCCACAGTGCTGGGATTTTAGACATGCAGTACTGTGTCGAGCATTTTCCTTCCTTTTGATTCTCTCTCTCTCTCTTTCTTTAAAAAAATTATTTATAAGCCGGGCGTGGTGGTGCACATCTTTAATCCCAGCACTGGGGAGGCAAAGGTAGGAGGATCGCCATGAGTTCTAGGCCACCCTGAGAATACATAGGGAATTCCAGGTCAGCCTGGGCTAGAGTGAGACCCTGCCTCGAAAAACAAAAACAAAAACAAAATTCTATATTTGAAAGGAAATAGAGAAAACAGAGACAGAGTTAGAATGGGTGGGCCAGGGTCTTCAGTCACTGCTAACAAACTCCAGATGCATGCACCACTTTGTGCATCTGGCTTTATGTGGGTTCTGGGGAATTGAACCTGGGTCATCAGGCTTTGCAGGCAAGTGCCTTAACCACTAAGCCATCTTTCCAGGTCCTGGTTCTCTCTTTTTTAAAAGGTATTTTTTAAATATTTATTTTTATTTATGAGAGAGAGAGAGAGAGAATGGGCATGACAGGGCCTCTAGCCACTGCAAATGAACTCCAGATGCATGGGCCATCTCTTACATCTGGCTTACGTGGGACCTGGAGAATCAAATCTGGATCCTTAGGCTTCACAGGCAAGTGCCAAGCGCCTTAACTGCTAAGCCATCTCTCCAGCCTTAAAATGTTTTTTTTAAAAAAATATAATTATTTATTTATGAGAGAGATAGAGCATGCAAGAGAACATAGGTGTGCCCTCCTGCCCTGCAAATAAAATCCAGAAGCATATGCCACTTTGTGTATCTGGCTTTACATGGTACTGCGGAATTGAATCTGGGCAGTCACACTTTGCAAGCATGCACCTTTATTTTCAATATTTTATTTATTTATTTGTAAACAAAGAGTGAGAGAGAGAGAGAGAGAGAGAGAGAATGGGCACACCTGGGCCCTTTGCTATTGCAAACAAACTACAGATGCATGTGCCACTTTGTGCATCTGGCTTACGAGGATACTGGGGCATTAAACCTAAGCTATCAGGCTTTGCAAGCAAATGCCTTTAAGTGCTGAGCCATCTCTCCACCCTCTTTTTTCTCTTTCTTATTCCTTGAATGCTCTATTCTTCCTCCTCTTCCTCTTCCTTTCTTTCTCTGTATTCTATTCCTTCTTTTCCAATTCTTTTCTTCCTTCCCTCCTTCTTCCATTTCTCTTCCTCCTGTCCCCTTTCTATATATTTTCCTTTTCTCTTTTCATCTCTCCTTCATGTTCCCCCTTTTCCTTGCTTCTCTGTTTCTCTCTCCCTCTTCTTTCTCCCACTCTCTTCCTTTCCCTCTCATGCTGTCTCTCCCTCTCTCTCCTCCTTCCCTCCTCCTTTCCACCCTTCCTTTATTTTTCAGTTCAAACTGGGAACAAGCTGCCAACTGCCATTAATGTGAAAGGAATGTTAGGCTAGCTCGTGTCAGCAGCTGGAATTTTCTACCCACACCCCTTTAGGTTTCTCAGGCTTTGCTGGGTTTGAAGCATATCTTGGGTTTTTTTCCACACATGAGACCAGAAGGTGCTGGAGAAGCCATCCAGGAGGATGACTACTCGAGTGTTTGCTTCAGTAAGAGACAGGAAGTGCAAGGCGGTGGTAGAAATCCAGCTGCCTTGCATAGGCCCGGCTGTGTGAGAAGACGCAGCCTGGCCAGAGCTTCAAAAATAACTCCCTTTCTGTTGGTCACAGTTGCGCTTAGGGAATTTTCTACAATCAAAAGCAGCTGCTCCATCTCATTCATCCTTAGGCTCAGAGTTCTCCAGGCTCACTGCAGGAATCCTAGAGTCTGGAAAGTTCTGCTCAGAGCCGTCTGCTTTTTCAGAATCAAGCAAGCTGACTGTTAGCATTGCTTTTTGGAAGACTCATGATCCTTGTGGGGTAAAGGTGAAGTCAGACATCAGAGCTTTCTAAGAATATATTGTTCCTACTCATTTTTAAAAATTATTTATTTGAGAAAGAGGCAGATAGATAGAGGTGGGAGGGAGGGCGTGCCCAGGCCGCCAACCTCTGCAAATGAACTCCAGATGCATACACCACCTTGTGCATCTGGCTTACACAGGTACTGGGGAATTGAATCTGGGTCCTTTGGCTTTGCTGGCAAGTCCCCTACCTGACCAACCATCTTTCCAGCCACCCCCTACTCATCTATAAACAGGGGCATGGCTACGTCCCTCAAGGTATCTGGAGCACAGTGGATCCCACAAGCCAAGTCTCTTCTTCACATTGTGGTGTGAAGCCAAAAGTTATTTTGTTTTTTCCCTATGGTAGCTAAAGTACAACGTGCACAGGAATGCCCAGTTGTCCTGAAAGTACGTCAGACAGAAGCTTCGCCGTTTCGTGCCACCATTCCCAGCCTATGGTCTCAGAGATGACAGCTCTTTGTGGTCCAGGCATTATTCTTTTTTGTTTTGTTTTTCGAGGTAGGGTCTCACTCAAGCCCGAGGCTGACCTGGAATTCACTATGGAGTCTCAGGGTGGCCTCTGCCTCCCGAGTGCTGGGATTGAAGGCGTGCGCCACCACTCCCGGCTCTAGGCATTATTCTTGAATTTTCTGAGCATATGCAAGGAAGTGTGTGATATATATTTAATATGTGTCTATGCCAGTTTTTATATATGCACACGTACACATGGTGTGCATGCACAAATGTGTGTATACACACACACACACATATAAAATGTAGCTTTGGATTAGCTGAGCCCTGAAGTTCCGAGGGGCCTTGGCACTGCTTCAGACTCTCTCTCCCTCTTTCTCTAAGCAGTCTGATTAATTGGAACCAGGTTTGCGTTGCATAGTCACGAGGCAGTGGCTACGCACGCGAGCGCTGGAGGCGGACGAAGGGTCCCCACCCCACCTGCCGTCGGGGTCACTTTGTGATGCTTCAACTCGATGAGCCTTCCTTCCCTCGCTTGTGAAACGAAGGCGCGGTCTCCGAAACCTGCGGCTGGCCGTCCACATTTAAGACCCCTCAGCTAACATTGTGAGCATTGGGGGCGTCCCCTGCCCTACTCTGGGTTTCTCCCTGGTGAGGTATGATATCCCCAGCTTTCCTTCCACTCCCAGGATAGCCCAGTGCACAGAACACGGGGTTTCTTGTGGCCCCAACCCCTCTGAATTTTTTTGTTTGTTTGTTTTTGACTTTTCAAGGTAGGGCCTCGCTCTAGTCCAGGCTAACCTGGAATTCACTATGTCGTCTTAGACTGGCCTCGAACTCCTCCTACCTTTGCCTCCCAAGTTCTGGGATTAAAGGCGTACACCACCACACCCGGCGGCTCTCTTGAGGGTTTTTCTTTTTTTCTCTGCTCAGCCATATGCTTCCTCTTTGGTCCTGGACATCTGAAAATTACATTGTGTGTAGCAGCGGTTGCTCCGTCTATGGTGATGTGTAATCCCAGATTCTCACGGGTGGTTCATGATGTGCTTGCTGAGAAGTCAGTTAACCTTTCCATCTTGTCCTTCCCATCCTCTGTCACTGAGGACCTGGAGTGTCACCTGGAGGTGTCTTTTTTTTTTTGTTTTAATTATTATTTCTTTTGAGAGACAGAGAGAGAGAGAATGGGCCCACAGGACCCTCAGCCACTGCGAGTGAACTCCAGCCGCGTGCGCCCCCTTGGGCACATGTGCAGCGTTGCGTGCTCGCGTCACTGTGCTCCGGGCTATGTGAGACCTGGAGATCGAACAAGAGTTCTTAGGGTTCAGGGGCAAGTGCCTTAACCGCTAAGCCATCTCTTCAGCCCTGACGGGGGGGGGGGGCTTTAAAAATAATTTTATTTATTTATGAGAGAGAGAGAGGAACGGGGTTGGCCCTCTTGCCACTGAAAAAGACCTCCAGATGCATGGGCCACTTTGGGCGCCGAGCTTTCTCTGGGTGCTGGGGAGCTGATCCTGAACCGGCAGGCTTTGCAAACAAGCACTTTCAACTGCTGAGTCATCCCCTCAGCCCTTGGGGGTGTCTTTTGAGATAACATTAAAGACAGAACAGTGGATCCTCAGGACAAAGTATACAACAGTGGGACAGGGAGTGGGTGGGTCCCCAGACTTGGGACAAAGGCATCACCGGACAGCGGGCTAGCATTTAGAAAGGACGCTGCGTTCTTCCGAGGGGCGGAGGCAGCGGTGTGCCCAGCCCCGGCGCGGGGTGGGGGGGTGATGGCAAACTGGTGTCCGCTTGGGGGCCAACGCACCCTGGTTCGAGGTCTTGCAGGCGCTGGGCTTTTGCTGTGTCTTCCCGCTGGGAGGCGGGCGGGACTCATGAAAAGTGGGGCTCCTCATTAGTCAGCCTGGTTCCTTGTCACCACCACTTGGGTTGGCTACTCCTGGCAGCAAGAGCTTCTTTGCGTGGGATACCCCAGAAGATGTGCCCCGCCGGCCTTGGGAATACGCGGCATCTGCACGAAGCATCTAGAGGAGGGTGCGATGAGCAGACCGAGAAAGCGGGCCTGGGCCGGGGGACGTGACGCCCGGTAAGCGAGGACTTAGGACCACCAGCGCTGGGTCGGGCAGCCGCGTGTCCCGGTGGCCAGACGCCCCTTTGTGGCTAAACACTTGGAGCCGCAGTCAGGCTGGTCCCCGCGGATCAGAAACGAAGGCAACGGGCATCTGCCCACACACGTGCCCCAACAAAGGGTCTGCAAGCTCAAAAGACCTGATGCCCTTAAAATTCACATTATGGGGCCTGGGGAAGTGGCTTAGTGGTTAAGGCGTTTGCCTGCAGTTCATTTGTAGTGGACAGAGGGTCTGGCAACCCATTCTCTCCCTCCCCCCTCTTTGTATCTCTTTGCTTGCAAATAAATAAATATATTTAAAAAAATACCCAGTGAGAATGAAGAAAGTTTCCTTTTGTGACCTCATCACACAGAGAACAAACATTTGGGTCAATTAATGCCCTTCATCCTTTGTTTTTTTTTTTTTCGAGGTAGGGTCTCACTGTAGCCCAGGCTGACCTGGAATTCACTATCAGGATGGCCCCCAACTCATGGCAATCCTCCTACCTCTGCCTCCCTAGTGCTGGGATTAAAGGTGTGCGCCACCACGCCTGGCTTATCCTTTGTTTTTGATGTTTGACTATAGTACCTCAAGTTCTTTCTTTCCCTAGTCACTTAGAGGAATCTGAGCACTGTGGTCCAACTCCCAAATGGGCTCTTTTCTGTACTGGGGAACGCTGGATACCAAAAGGCAAAGATGGGTATGGGCCTCTGTCCCTCAGCTTAGAGACTATCAGCAAATGACACGGTTTGTTATGGAGAAATCCAAGGAATTGATTGGCGAGTTCTCAGCAGGTGAGCTTTTGGGGCTGAAGAGCAAGGCCTGCCACAGAACTGGAAGGATAGATCTAATTCTTCTAGAAATGTTTTCCCCTGTTGTTAAATGATGTTTCACATGCAGGAGTTGATCCTGGACGATGTTAAGAAAATCTCACAGTTAGTTTTCCTGCCCCCACCGTCCCAGGCCATGACATCAAGACATGAAAGTCTGGCTTCGTTCCTCTTGCTCCCCGACTTTCTAGGTCACTGGGCTTCTGGCTGGAGAGGCTTGTTCTCTAGATGCCAAGAGTAACAGAGAGCTTCTCTGCAGGAGCACAATGGCCGAGTGTCCTCCTCGCCAGGGGCTGGGTCCTTACAGAGGCTGGAACAGAAACCTGCAACGGAGGCTTCCTGCAAAGCATTTAAAGGACAACCAACTGAGGCAAGTGGACAGAGTCTGAGAAGAGCCAATGTTATGGTCTGAATGACCTTTCAAATCTCACACTGAGCTGGGCCTGGTGGTGTATGCCTGTGACCTCAGCATTCAGGAGTCAGTAGCAGGATTGCTGTAACTCTGAGGCCAGCTTGGGCTACATAGCCATTTCTTTCTTTCTTAGATTTATTTTATTTATTTATTTAATTTTATTTTTATTGACAATGTCCATAATTATAAAAAATATCCCATAGTAATCCCCCCCACTTTCCCCTTTGAAACCCCACTCTCCACCATATCCCCCCCCCTTCTCAATCAGTCTCTCTTTTATTTTGATGTCATGATCTTTTCCTCCTATTGTGATGGCCTTGTGTAGGTGGTGTCAGGCACTGTGAGGTCATGGATATCCAGGCCATCTTATGTCTGGAGGGGCACGTTGTAAGGAGTCCTACCCTTCCTTTGGCTCTTACATTCTTCCGCCACCTCTTCTGCATTAGACCCTGGTTTGGTGGGAGTTGAGTGTTCTCTGTCTCTATCTCCTTCACCTTGTGCTGGCTTACATGGGTCCTGGGGACTCAAACTGGGATCCTTGGCTTTGCAGGCAAACACCTTAACCGCTAAGCCATCTCTCCAGCCTTTATTTTCTTATTTTATTTTATCATGTGTGTGTGCATGTGTATGCATGCTACAACATATATGTGAAGCTCAGAGGACAACGAGGTGTCCATGCTATCTTTCCACCTTCTTTGAAGCAGGACCCACTATTGCTGAAAATGAATGTTAGTCTAACCAGCCAGTGAGCGTTGGATCCCCTTAGCTCCCCCTCCCGCCTGTCACAGGCAGGTTGGGGTACGCCACTTTGGGATACGCCTTTGCGGGGGACTTTGTAACGAAGCACATAGCCTCAGCAGGACCCTCTTAGTACCCGCTTCTAGGGTCATTCTAAGGGGTCAGTACATTGTCGTTAAGGGTTAGATACTGTGTGACGAAAGTCACTGACCTTTAGGGAGAGTCGAGTTCACTATGGATAAACAAATACCCCAGAATAATCAATGCCCCAATGAGGGATGCATAATTGAGATCGGGAAAAAGAAGAAAGAAGAGATCAAAGACCCCCCAGGACTGGGAGCTGCGGAAACCTCCATGGCTACTGTTTCTCTGGGTTAGAAAGAGCAAGATGAGGAGGTTTTTCTGGAGCAAGTGGGCATCCATAACCCTCTCTTTTCTGCATTTATTGTAGTCCCATGGTTCCAGGTGGGCTACCAAGTTTGTTAACCCAAGGAGCAGTAAAGCTGACTTTGAAGAGCAGACCACTCTTCTAGAATTCAGGCACAGGGCTAGAGAGGTGGCGCAGCGGTTAAGGTGCTTGCCTGTGTAGCTGAAGGACCCAGGTTTGATTCTCCAGAACCGCTGTAAGCCAAATGCACAGGGTGGTGCGTGTGTCTGGAGTTTGTCTGCTGTAGCTAGAGGCCCCCTGGTGCGCCCATTCTCTTTCTCTATCTGCCTCTTTCTGTCAAATAAGTAAATAAGAAAATTAACATAAAGAATTCAGGCACCCTGCTTTCAAAAGAGTCAATATTCTTCCTGCTATCCCAGGGCAGGACAGCCGGACCAATCTCCATTATAAGCGATCGCAAACTGTCACAGCTGAACAAGTGCCGTCTACAGCCTGAAACTTTTTTTTTTGTTTTTTGTTTTTGAGGTAGGGTCTCACTCTAGCTCAGGCCGACTTCGAATTCACTATGTAGTTTCAGGGTGGCCTCAAACTCGTGGCGATCCTCCTACGTCTGCCTCCTGAGTGCAGCGATTAAAGGTGTGCCCACCATGGCCGGTTCCCAAAACTTTCGTTTCTTTCTATGCCATATCCATCTGCTCATACCAGTCCACTTTCCCTTCTCAAGTTTTCATGACACAGGCATAATGCAGCAATCCTCTCATAGAAACTGCTGCTAGCCTAGTCCAGACAAAACTCTCTTCTCTTCATAAGCCAAGCTTCACAGTCCATAGTTCTTATTGCATTTAGGTCTTTCAACTCTGACCAGAATAGTCCATCAAACTCTGCTTATAGCACTGCAAGGTGCCTCTTAGGCTAAGGTTTCAAATCCTTCCACATTCCTCCAGGAAATCGGTTTCCAAAGGCCCCAGGCCACAGTCAGGTTTCTAGCCACAGTGACCCCACTTCTCTGTAGTTACCTTCACATTGCGGGGACAAAGCACTCAACCAAAAGCAGCTGAGGGGAGGAAAGGTTCTTCTTTTGGCTTACAGTCTCAAGGGGAAGCGTCACGATGGCGGGAGAAAATGTGGCACGAGCAGGAGGCTTGGCATCACCTCTGCCATGCCAGATGGAAAACAGTAGCAGGACAATTAGCGAAACTCTGTCCAGGGGAGCTGGCTATAATGCTCATGATAAGAGGAGGAGATGACGACATCAAAATAAGAGAGAGACGAATTGAGAGGGGGAGGCGATGTGACGGAGAGTGGATTTGTGAAGGGGAAAGTGGGGGAGGGGAGGAAATTATCATGGGTTATTGTTTATAATTATGAAAGTTGTCAATAAAAAAGTTAAAAATACCTTTTTTATTGACAACATACATAAATATAAACAATTACCATGGTCATAATTCTCTCCCACCACCTTCCCTACCCCCCTTCCAACCCCAATCCATTGAATCTCTTCTTTCTAACTAGTCTTTTTTCCTATTTTTGAAAAAAATTATATCTATCTATCTATCTATCTATCTATCTATCTATCTATCTATACACATACACAGGTTATTCCATTTTATCCCTTCATCCCTGCTCCTGTTACCCTGAGACCTTTCTCAGTGGGCTTATGGTATTCACTGTGGGGTCATGAAGCTCTCAGCTAGTCCCTGTGAGGTAATGGGGGGACTGTGCCTCACATTATGCCTACCCTACTCTGGCTCTGAAAAATCTTTCCACCCTCTCTTCCACAATGTTCTCTGAGCCACGGCAGGCCTGTTGGCAGTGTTGAGTTCTCTGCAGCCTCTGGATTTCTGCTTTGACAGGTTTTGATTAATCACCGTGTCTGTCATCATCACCTTGGAGCTGGTTTGCAGGCGAGCAGTATGAAGACAATTTAGTTTGTCGCTTCCTCTGCAGTTTCTCCTGGGCTCTGGCAGATGTGGTAGAGGTGGCAGGTCTTGCGGCGGGCAGTAGACTATCTTCTTGTCTTATTGATGGGTCTTGGTTCTCCATTTTCTCTGCCAGCTGTAAAATAAAACAGATGCTCCAACTAAGAGTGAGAGCAGCCTGTGTTAAAGGGGTGTGCAAAGTCATTTGAGAGTTGTTTTTTTTTTTTTTTTTTTTGATGTCAAGTCTAAAGTCTGAGTTTCCTGACCATGGGGTTCTGACTTGGTTTCCAGTACCGGACGTGAGTTCTCTCCTACTGAGTGGCCTCATGTCCAATCCGAGAACAGCTGGTTACCTCCAGCGTCTGCATGCTGCTGTGGCACAAGTGTGTGCTTCTTGTCTGGCTGGTTGATTTTGGAGTCTGTAGATGCCCTGCTTGTCAATGCTGTTGGTGACCGTTATCCTCCAGGGGCTCCCCTGAGCTTCCCAGCACTGTGAGCGCCGGGCAGGAGGGAGCTACCTTCTCTTTTGCTTCCAGCATGGTATTCTGAGTCCTGTGACCACAGCCTACGGTGCCTTCGTCAATAGGGTCTTACCTTTTATCTCTGGCAGGCAATCAAGTGCTTTGGCAATGGCCAACATTGTTTTGGGGACCTCATGGGTCTCCCTGGACAGCAGTTCACTGTGAGAGACAACCCAGTTCTGGGCCTGGGTGTTACCAGCCAGATTCCTTAGTTTTTGTGTTTCTTTTCTTTTCTTTAAATTACCAACAACTTCCACGATTATAAAAAATATCCCATGGTCATGCTCTCTTCCCCCACTTTCCCCTTTGAAACTCCATTCTCCTTCTTATCCCCTCCTCCTCTCAATCAGTCTCTCTTTTGTTTTGATGTCATGATCTTTTCCTCCTCTTATGATGGTCTTGTGTAGGTAGTGTCAGGCACTGCGAGGTCATGGATATCCAGGCCATTTTGTGTCTTGGGGGAGCACGTTGTAAGCTGTCCTACCCTTCCTTTGACTCTTACATTCTTTCCACCACCTCTTCCGCAATGGGCCTTGAGCCTTGGAAGGTGTGATAGAGATATTGCAGTACTGAGCACTCCTATCACTTCTTCCCAGCACCACTATGCTTTCTGAGTCATCCCAAGGTCATTGGAAAAGTGAAGGTTCTCTACCAAAAATGAGAGTAGCAATAATATATAGGTATGAACATTAATAAATGTGCTTACTGGACAGTTTGATGAGCATAGTAGTATATACATTTAGCCAGACAGCAGTAGATGTTACACCCCTAGGGCTCATGACTACCCCTGTTTTAGGTTTTCAGTATCAGGGATGCATTTCCTCCCATAGAGTGGGCCTCCAGTCCACTTAGAGGGCAGCTGGTTTCCACCAGTTTTTTGAGGTAAGGTCTCACTCTAGCCTAGGCTGACCTGGAATTTGCTCTGCAGTCTTAGACTGGCCTCAAACTCACAGTGATCCTCCTGCCTCTGCCTCCTGCTAGGATTAAAGGCATGTACCACCGTGCTGCCCAGCTAGAACCCACAGTTTCTTTCTTTCTTTTTTTCAAGGTAGGGTCTAACTCTAGCCCAGGATGACCTAGAATTCACAGTGTATTCTCAGGTTGGCCTTGAACTCACAGCGATCCTCTTAAACTCTGCCTTTCCAGTGCTGGGATTAAAGGCATGTGCCACCACACCCAGCCGAGTCCATAGTTGTGAGGTTAAGCTTTCTCCACCTTATGTCTGTACTGGGCCACCCTTCCTTTATTGGTGGCTATAGCTTGTGGAATGCCAGCCAGGTTGAGGGCTTCTGTGGAATTGGTTCACATTGTCTTAACTTTGGTGTAACACTCTCCTCGCTCCCCCCCCCCCCCCCCCGTCTTTTGTTCCTTCCCCAGCCTGCCAGGTAACTCCTCCTCTCTGTTTCTTCTTCCTCCTGGCCTCATTCTAGTCTTAGGCCCATATTCCTGGTAACTACCATTTGCCCTCATCTCTAATTGATCCCAGTTAGGAAGCACAGACGAGAGAGTACACGCAGCGTTGTTGTCTTTCTGTGCCTGTGTAACCTTGCTTAAATGATTTTTTTCCCCAACTCCATCTATTTTCCTGCAAATTTCATTTTTCCTTGCCACTGAATAGAATCCCACCGTATCTATGTGCCACATCTTCATTAGCCAGTTGTCAATGGATGGGCATCTGGGCTGATTCCAGTTCCTAGCGATTGTGATGACAACAGGAACAAACATGGCTGGACAGGCGTCTCCAGTAAAGGCTGGTATGTGCTCAGGAGTGGTACAGCTGGACTAAATGGTAGATCTACTTTCATCTTTTCAGGAGCCTCCACGCTGAGTTTCCAGTGGTTGTGCAAGTTTGTATTCCCACCAGCAGTTTTTATCTATTTGAGAAAGACGAAGAGGGAGGGCGTGAGAGAAAGAGAATGGCAGGGCCTCCAGCCGCTGCAGGGGAATTCAGACACTTGTGCATCTGGCTTACCTGGGTCCTGAGGAACTGAACCTGGCTCCTCTGACTTTGCAGGCAAGTGCCTTAACTGCTAAGCCATCTTTCCAGCCCTCTACTGCTCTTTTTGAGTCTACCAAAAGACTAGTTCATGGCCTGGTTTGTAGCTCAGTATGGAACCCCCTTCTCCATCGCTCAGCTTCCAGAAGGACATTCCACTCAGTTTGCCCAGAAAGCAGCGCTGCCTTCACTTGTAGCCTGAGTGCCCTGTGGAGGGCCTGCCAGCACATCCAGGCCCCGTGAGCAGAGAGCTCATCCTCCTCAGTTTGGCAGCGGCTCTGGAAAAAGTGATAACGGGGGTGGGGCAAGGAAAGCGGAGCCTCCGCTTCTGCTGTCTGTCCACAGCTTTTACCCAAAGCCAGCAGGAAGGGCTTTTGGCTTACAAGACAGAAAGTGGCAGGGTCATTTGGTGATTGTGTTTGAAGAGCCCCTACTGCCTGAGGCCAGGCAGAAAACGTGATGCACAAAACGGTCATGTTGTTGATCAGCCACGTGTTTACTGAGCCTGCGTGGCGAGTCATGCTCCCTTTGGGCTCCAAGGGTGCAGGAGGAAATTGGTGCTGTGGGTAGAACAGGGCCTTACTGGAGGTGCCGTGGTCGGGAGCAGGGATTTTATCAAGCAAGCCAGAGCCCAGATCATCGTCTGACTCTTCAGACTGTCTTTCTTCTCATCCCTCTTCGCCTGGCCTGCAGCAGGGCCGGAACCAGCACCAGGAGCTGCAGAGGCAGGAGCTGCAGAGGCAGGAGCTGCAGAGGCAGGAGCTGCAGAGGCAGGAGCTGCAGAGGCAGGAGCTGCAGAGGCAGGAGCTGCAGAGGCAGGAGCTGCAGAGGCAGGAGCTGCAGAGGCAGGAGCTGCAGAGGCAGGAGCTGCAGAGGCAGGAGCTGCAGAGGCAGGAGCTGCAGAGGCAGGAGCTGCAGAGGCAGCCGCAGCTCCACCGCAGTCACACTGCCACGCTTGCCAGCACCTTGGGCGATGACGCCTTCAGTATTTTTCCCGTTCAGCTCACTGATGACCTTGTTGAGCCAGTCATCCTCAGCCTCGATGCCCACGCTGTCCGGGATCTTCTTGATGACCTTGGCCCTGGGGGAGGAGCTGCCCCCAAAGGCAGCCAGCAGTAGGAGGCGATGTGACGCACGTCCACAGCAGCAGCGCCGGCCAGTGAAAGAATCTAGAACATTTCTAGCTAGCAAAGAAAGTTTACTCTTTTTAATAAAGTTAGGTTGTTGATTTGAGATCTTCCTTCTTTTTTTTTTTTTTTGGTTTTTCAAGGTAGGGTCTCACTCTGGTCCAGGCTGACCTGGAATTAACTATGTAGTCTCAGGGTGGCCTTGAACTCACGGTGATCCTCCTACCTCTGCCTCCCGAGTGCTGGGATTAAAGACGTGCACTACCACGCCCGGCTTTTTTTTTTTTTAAATACATTTTAGGGGCTGGAGAGATGTCTTAGTGGTTAAGTGTTTGCCTGTGAAGCCTAAGCACCCAGGTTCAAGGCTCGATTCCCCAGGACCCACGTTAGCCAGATGCACAAGGAGACGCACGTGTCTGGAGTCCGTTTGTAGTGGCTGGAAGCCCTGACACACTCATTCCCTCTCTCTGTCTGTCGCTCTCAAATAAATAAATATAAATAATAAAAAATTAAAAAAATATATTTTATTTATTAGAGAGAGAGAAAGAGGCAGAGGGAGAGGGGAGACAATGGGTGCACCAGGGCCTCCAGGCGCCGCAAACTAACTCCAAATGCATGCTCTACCTTGTGCATCTGGCTTACGTGGGTCCTGGAGAATTGAACTGGGATCCTTTGGCTTTGTAGACAAATGCCTTAACCACTAAGCCATCTCTCCAGCCCCCTTTGTTCTTTCTTAATATTAATTTTTTAATAAAATTTCCTGTTACCAACGGTTTCACTGAATTTTTTTTTTCTTTTTTGAGGTAGGGTCTCACTCTAATCCAGGCTGACCTGAAATTCACTCTGCAGTCTCAGGGTGACCTTGAATTTGGTGTGATCCTCCTCCCTCTGCCGCTGGGACTCAAGGCGCGCCACCATGCCCAGTGGCGATGTCTCCGTTTTCGTCGCCTTCTTCTTCTCCTCCCCCTCCCCCATTCCTTCTTCTGCCTAACAAATGTTCTAACTTGGAGAGGGCTCCACGTGGACTTGAGAAAATGTGTGTCCTTCTCTTGGCTGATCCAGTGCTCGCCACATCTCTGTTAGGTCTGACCAGTCTATGGTGTGCTCACCCCCAATTCCCTCCCCCCTATCTTTTCTTTTTATTCTTTTGTGGTGACATGACATTACTCTGTATGACTGGTCTTGACCTCAGGGCAATCAACCGATGTCAGCCTCTCAAGTGCTGGTGTGACAGGCATGAGGCCCCACTCTCTTTTCTTAATTTATCTTCTGTCGGGTCATCGTATCTATTATTGAAAATAGGCCTTGAGCCGGGCATGTTGGCATACACCTTTGATCCCAGCACTTGGGAGGCAGAGGTAGGAGGATCACCGTGAGTTCAAGGCCACCCTGAGACTCCGTAGTGAATTCCAGGTCAGCCTGGGCTAGAGTGAGACCCTACCTCGAAAAAAAAAAAAAGAAAAGAAAATAGGCCTTGACGACTCGGCCTAGCACTGTGGTGCTGTTTCTCCTTGCTAGTCCACTCTGCTTACTCCTATATGTTGGATTTCTGATGTTGAGTGTGGCTGTGTTTGCAATTGTTGTAACCACTTGGTGAATTAACTCATTAAGAAATATACAATAGTCTTCATCTCTTATACTGACTTTGTATTAGGGCTTACCTTCTCTGATATTACTACAGCCTTCTCTTTCTCTTTTGAATAATACTTTTATGAAAATCTACCATTTCATTGAAAATGTATATATGTCCCTTAGATCTAAAGTAAATGTTTTATCTAGCTTTTATTCCTTTTTAAAAAAATATTTATTTATTAGCTGGGTATGGTGGCGCATACCTTTAATCCTAGCACTCGGGAGGCAGAGATAGGAGGAGCGCCATGAGTTCTAGGCCACCCTGAGACTACATAATGAATCCCAGGTCAGCCTGAGCTAGAGTGAGGCCTTACCTTGAAAAACCAAAAAATTAAAAAAAAATTTATTTATTTATTTATTTGTAAGCAGAGAGAGATAGAGAGTAGAGAGACAGACAGACAGAATGGGCACGCTAGGGCCTCTAGCCACTGCAGATGAACTCCAGATGCATGTGTCCCTTGTGCATCTGGCTTACATGGGTCCTGGGGAATTGAACCTGTGTCCTTTGGCTTCACAGGCAAATGCCTTAACTGCTAAGCCATCTCTTCAGCCCTTATTCCTTTTTAAAAATGTTGGTTGTCATTGCAGATTTTGTTTTAGTCCATTCTGTTAATGTATACCCTAGGGAACTTAGTCTGTTTACACGAAAATAATTATTGGCAGGGAAGGTCTTAGCATCATTGTTTTGTAATTTGTTTTCTGTAAGTCTTATAATATTTTCTCTCCTCTCAGTTCCTTCATTACTAGCTTCTTAGTGGTTAAGTGATTTCTTTTGGTGGGTATATATTTTGAAATATTTCTTATGAGCCTTTTCATTTTCTATATCTTTTTGTATTTTCTTTATGGACACCTCATGAAGATTGTACGTAGCATTCTAAAATTATAACAATCCATTTTGAACTGGTACCAACTTTAATTTCATGCAAAGAATTTATCCCTTGTAGCACTGCTGTCCCCCATCATGTTTTATTGATACATACAAATTTTTTACATAGTGTACACCCATGTTGTTTTTATTGAGACAGGGTCTGAGGTAGTTGAGGCTGGCTTTGAACTCCTGATCCTCCTGTTATCAGTTCCCAAGGATGGGGGTTATAAGCATGTGCCAGAACATGTGTTTGTTTTCTTTTTAAATTTTAAGGGGGTGCTTTACCTATTCCGTTCTGTTCATCTACCTGCACCTTCCTCTCTTCTGCCTGTGCCAGTCTCCCAAGTCATCCTGCCGCCCACTTGCCGCCCAGTCAGGAGCCTGAGTTCTCACCACTCGCCCCTGCCTGCGCGCTGAGCTGCGAACTGGAAGTCAGAGCTTTGGGGTTCCTGGCTCTGCTGCAACATCGTGTACGGGGTCTGCTCTACGCCCTCGGGTTGTCAAGATGGAACTAGGGCCTGGGTGTGGCTGTGCTTCACCACATTATGCTGTGGAGAGGCTGCAGGAAGGGACAGTTACAATGTGGCTTTTCCTTGACTGGGCATTTACTTGGCTGCTACAGACATTTTAAATGCTTCCCAGAGTTCTTACGAAGCTATTTTAGCCCATGTCTTTGTTCTCACGATGTTCCTTTATGGGAACAACAGCCTGAAGCTTTCTGCTGAAAAATCCTGCTGACCTCACTTTGTATTCATGCCCGCTGGGGTTTTGTTTTCACCACTGCTGCCTTAAATGACACTGACGATCTTTCCACATTTTCATGATCGGACTCAAACGCAGCAAAGTGTGCCACTCTGTTACACAGGTAAGGTGTGACTAGCCATGGCTTAAGCCCAGGGTTCTAGGTCTGGCTCTGTGTTCTCTGAGGCAGGCCTTTTGGAACTGGACACTCACACTGATGGCCTGGGGGGGGGGGTCTTGCAAAAATGCAAATTCTGATTCAGGAGATCTGAGGAGGGACCCAATTTCCTTAATTTCCATAAGCGCCAAAGCGATGCTAGCGCTCTGGTCTGTCCACAACTCGAGTGTCCACAGTGGAAGTTACCACAGCCTTGACAGGGAGAGAGGAGCAGGTCACAACGAGGCTAAGTTAGTAAGCTCTGGACAGGAGGCTGCTTCCTTGTTTCCCTCAGAGAACAAGACTGAGATGCAGATCAGACTTGATGGAGGGTGCAGGAGGAAAGGCTTGAGGCACAGGGTTTCTGGGGCTTCTGCCCTTCGACGTGAAGGTGTCCTGGGTTTAAATACAATTCCAAAATGTACCTTAAACATCTCCAAACCCAGGTGAGGCTTTGGAATAGTAGGGAACCTTCCTTGGGAGGAGCTTTAAGTGCCTATGCTGTGCATAAGAAATGCGGGGGCCCTCTTTCACGCCTGTCCTGCTCAGCTCCTGACATCAGCTGATGTGATCATTCTGAAGGTTCTCTGCAACGTAACAACCTAAGAGGGACAGGAAATGGCCTCCTAAGGGAATGTCCACTTATAAGTCCATTAGTGAAGCAAGACTAAAAAGGTACCCCATGGTCAATGCACTGCAGTTAGCATCACGAGGCCACAGGGAGACCCTGTTCTTCATGAGGCTATTGATGTAGTGTTCCCGTGAGTTGGCCACCTAAGAAGGGGTGGGTTTGAGCACACAGTTAGGGAAAGAGGTTGGGAGCCCCCAGCGGGCACCCAGATACCCCGGAGTCAAATACTGTCTTTTGTCTGCTCAGCTGCAAACCTGTCCAGTCAGCAGAATGGTCCAGGAGGGGTCAGGAAAACACGCAGAACTGCCCACAGGCTGCAGAGTCAGTCTGTGTGGTTTTGTTAGTACTGTGTGTGTGTGTGTGTGTGTGTGTGTGTGTGTGTGTGCGCACGTGAGCGTGCATGTGGAAGGCAGAGGGGACATCTGCAATCATCCTTAATCATCCTCCTCCTTACAGGGCACGGGGCCTCTCACTGAACCCAGGGCTCACTGCAGTGGCTTGTCCAGGTAGCCGGCACATACTCGGATCTTCCTGTCCCCATCTCCCAAGCGCTGGGCTCATAGGAACACACTGCCACATTCAGCATTTATATGGGTGCTTGGGATTCAAACTCAGGTCCTCACCCCTGCACAGCAAGCTTTCCTGACTGAGCCATGCCTCCCCCCAAGAGTTAGGAGTCATCTGCTAGACCAGATAACCTCATGGATGCTGGAAAAAGTGGATTTAAGGGACACCAGGAGGCAGTTGTCTTCCTGCCTCTCTTCCCTTGCCGGGAGCAAGGAACGAGCGCAGAAATTGGTGGGCGCACACGGCGGAGCAGCCCTGCCCTGCCCAGCGCACGGCCTAGGCCAGCCGCACTCAGCTGCCCCTGTTTAAATAGAATCTTTGTATTCACGAGGAGTTCAAGATGTCTGTGTTAGGGATAAAAAAAACAAACATGTAGCAAGCAGGATTCCAGGCGTGAGTGCCAGTGACTGATTTCATTTTCATTATATCTTGAGAGGTTCTCAGGACCAGCTGCCCATGTTCCGATAAATAATCCTCCACAGTGCTCACGCAAACAGCACTAATCAGGCATAGTGGGTCTCTCTCTTCTCTCTCTCTCTCCCTCTCTCTCACATACACACACGAAGACTAACATGAAAGTACAAAAGGAACTAGATGGAAAGAAGAAAGAGTTTGGTAGGAATGGAAGGGACACAAGAAGGCAATGGGGATGAAAATGATCAAAATACATTACAGACGCATATGAAGTTATCAAGAACTAAGCATATAAAAACACAGGAAGAAAGGGGTCATTCATTTAATTATTAATTTAATATTTGCTGAATACGTGCCATGTTGTTAGCTCTGCACAATATACTTGGAGCCCAGGACAAACATAAGCAATGGGCTGGAGAGATGGCTTAGTGGTTGAGGCTCTTGCCTGTGAAGCTTAAGGACCCATGTTCAACTCCCCCGATCCCCTGTATGCAAGGTTGAGCACAAGGGGGTGCACACATCTGGAGTTTGATTGAAGTGGCTAGAGGCCCTGGCATGCCAATTCTCTCTCTCTCATAAAGGCGTGTGCCACCACGCCCAGGGGAAAAAAAAAAAAGAACCACAGTATTCCTGTTCTGAGGGAGTTCCCAACCTGAGCAATTCAGAGCTTCCTGCCTCTGGATTCATGTTCCAGGTACCATGAAGAATCATCTTTTTGTTTTTTTCAAGTGAGAAGCTGCTTCCCGGCCCCTAGCATTGCTCCTTCCAGAGACCGGGAGTGTGACAGATCCTTGAAAATGTCCTGTTCCGTTGATCTTCACTCTAAACCTGGCTCCATAGTCACCCTCTAGACAAAGCCTCACTAAAGCAGGCAGGACCAATAAGTTCCCAGGATTATGAAATACCAAAGAGCGAAATAACAGAAGCAAGACCATCGACAACAGAAATGACTGCAAGTTCTCATTTCCCGGCAGAGACATCGGAGACCCATGCCATGGGAAAATCTTGGCCCTACTGGGAGGAATTCAGTCCCGGGTTCCTCCCTAACCCAGACGGATGTGTGGGTTTAATGTTTCAGTGAGATTTCATCAAACCAAACCACAAGAGGCATAGGGGTTTTTATGCCAGGATTCCTCTCCTAATGTTTGAGAGGTCATTCTGAGGTTTAAAAAATACATATGTCTGTGTCTGAAGATTGTCAGTTAACTCAGAAACACATTCAGGGAGGTTTGAGATGATGAGAAAACTGGACTTTGAAGGAATTCAGTAAAGCATTCACCTGGGAAAATGGAAACAGAAGGAGGAGAGAGAAAATGCTGTGAAATGCTGACTCAGGCATCCAGAATGAAATACCATAAGGGCTAGTCTCTTGGGAGATTTGTTTTCTGAAAGGTCGGAAGGAATGCCACTTACTCCCATGGTCATAAATTGTCCCCAAGGGTTCTTCTTGCTGGAGTTAATTTCTCACAATAATCCTAAGAATTGAGGAGGAGCATGTTTAAAACATGGACGCCAGGCACCATTCTGGGCATCTAAACTAGTTTCTGAGAGTGCAGCCCTGAAATATGCAGTTTTTGTTTTTTAATTTTATTTTCATTTATTAATTTTAGAGGGAGAGAGATACAGGAATATGAAAGGAGAGCAAGAGAGACTGGGCACACCACGGCCTCCAGCCATTGCAAACGAACTCCAGATGTGTGTGCCCCCTTGTGCGTCTGGTTTACGTGGGTCCTAGGAAGTTGAACCTGGGTCCTTTGGCTTTACAGACAAGCACCTTAACAGCTAAGCCATCCTACCAGCCCTGAAATATGCATTTTGAAGTGGCTTTCCCAATGTAATCATCTGGCTCAAAAACTTAAGAGAATGGACTGGGCATGGTGGCACACGCCTTTAATCCCAGCATTCAAGAGGCAGAGGTAGGAGGATCGCCATGAGTTTGAGGCCACTCTGAGACTACATAGTGAATTCCAGGTCAATCTGAGCTAGAGTGAGACCCTATCTCAAAAAAAAAAAAAAAAAAAAAAAAAGCCCACAAAAAATAAAAAATAAACTTAAGAGAATGGTAGTGTAAACTATCCCCAGATGGGTTGGGTTTCTCTTTAAGTCCATTTCTGTTGCTTTAACAACATATCTCAGGCTGTGAAATTTATAAAGAAATGAGGTTGATTTATCCCACTGTGTCGGGAAGACCCATCTGATAAAGTGCCTGTGCTGCATCGTAACATGGGGAATGGCTTTGCCTGGTGGAAAGGTGTGTAAGAATGGTGAGCGGCCAGGTGTGGTTGCGTACACCTTTAATCCCAGCACTCAGAAGGCCGAGGTAGGAGGATCACTGTGAGTTCGAGGCCACCCTGAGATTACATAGTAAATTCTAGGCCAGCCTGAGCTAGAGTGAAACCCTACCTCAAAAAACAAACAAACAAACAAAAAAAACCCAAAAAACAAACAAACAAACAAAAAACAAAACAGAAAACAAACTCATTCTCAAAGTAGTCCAGTACTGAGAGATCCAATCCAGTTCCTTAAGACCAGCATCAACCCTTTCCAAGGAAAGAGGCCTCCATGACTTAATCACTTCCCTCTAGACCCACCTCTTAATGACTGTACCATTTTAAAAAATACTATTACATTGGGTATCAAACTTTCAGAAAATGGACCTTTGGGAGAAAAATCATATCTAAATCAAAATGGTCTCTGTGTGGCTTTGATGAAGTAACCAGATCATCCTTTCACATTCACATTGCCAAATACCTTGCCACAGCCAGCACTGTCTTACCTGTCTGGTTTAGGTATTAGTGTCAGGATGGCTTCACAGCAGGGATCATGGAGCATACCCTCCTCTTCAATTGTGTGAAATAACTAGAGAAAAAGTAGTTTTAGCTCTTATATGAAGACTTGGTAGAATTCAGTAGCAAATCTACGTGAGCCTGGATTTCTTGTTGGTGGTAGTGAAAGGCATTTAATTACTTGTTCAGTCTTTTTTTTTTTTTTTTTTTGAGGTAAGGTCTTACTCAAGCCCAGGCTGACCTGGAATTCACTGTGGAGTCTCAGGGTGGCCTCGAACTCACGGCAATCCTCCTATCTCTGCTTTCTGAGTGCTGGGATTAAAGGTGTGCTCCACCATGCCCAGCACTTGTTCAGTCTTAATTGATGTTGTAACTCTATTTAGGTAATTCCCCTCCCACAGGCTAGCTCTCATAGTTCTGGGAAGAGATATGTGAAGCTGCTGGTGGATAGTGGCCTCCGCCACTGTGAACAAGCAAGAGACCCTATAATCTACAAAATGAACTTGCCTGACAAAGGTACACATTGGTGCAATAGTGGCACACAGCTTATGTGGATAATTAATGGCTCTCTGATTGGATAAGAGGTCTTCTCAGTGTGAGAAAAGTCACATCTGGTACTGAGAACAAGGTCACAATCCTAGAGATGTGATGGTCATAAACTCTAGGGAGAAGCTCTCACTAGTCTTTGGCCAAGATGAATGGCGACACCTATCAAAAAGTCTCTCAATTGGGCTAGAGAGATGACTTAGTGATTAAGGTGCTTGCCTGTGAAGCTTAAGGACCCATGTTCAGTTCCCCAGATCTCACATAAGCCAGATGCACAGGGTGACGCATGTGCACAAGGTGGCACACACATCTGGAGTCTGGTTACAGTGGCTGACAGCCCTGGTATGCCAAGTCTGTCTCTCATATAAAAAAACAAAGGCCAGGCCAGACATGGTGATGCACACCTTTAATCCCAGCACTAAGGAGGCAGAGGTCGAAGAATCACTGTGAGTTCGAGGCCACCCTGAGAATACATAGTGGATTCCAGATCAACCAGGGCTAGAGTGAGACCCTACCTTGAAAAACCTAAAAAATAAAAAATAAAAAAATAGGGCTGGAGATATGGCTTAGCGGTTAAGCGCTTGCCTGTGAAGCCTAAGGACCCCGGTTCGAGGCTCGGTTCCCCAGGTCCCACGTTAGCCAGATGCACAAGGGGGCGCACGCGTCTGGAGTTCGTTTGCAGAGGCTGGAAGTCCTGGCGCGCCCATTCTCTCTCCCCCTCTATCTGTCTTTCTCTCTGTGTCTGTCACTCTCAAATAAATAAATAAAAATTAAAAAAAAATAAAATAAAATAAAAAAATAAAAAAGAAAAGGGCCAGTCTGTTGGGTTTGCCTCAAAAATAAATAAATAAATAAAAAGTCTCAATTAACTATGTTTATCTCTCTCTCTCTCTCTCTCTCTCTCTCTCTCTCTCTTTTTTTTTTTTTATAAATTTGGCCAGGCCTGGTGGCACACGCCTTTATTATTATTTTTATTTATTTGAGAGAGAAAGAGGCAGAGAGCAAGAGAGAGAATGGGCACGCCAGGCTTCCAGCCGCTGCAAACGAACTCCAGACACGTGTGGCCCCTTGTGCATCTGGCTAACGTGGTCCTGGGGAATTGAGCCTCGAACCAGGGTCCTTAGCCTTCATAGGCAAGCACTTAACTGCTAAGCCAACTCTCCAGCCCTGTTTATCTCTTTTAATCCATGCTCTTCTTACTGTTGGTTGGAGGATTTTATTTTTAAACAGACAACAGCAAAAACCAGGAAGAACCCAGATCCATTAATATGTCAAGAAAAGATAGCTGACTGCCTAATATGAAAGGATCCACCTCTAGCATATCTGCTAGAGCCCAGGATACATCACAAAAGAAGTGGTGATTTACACACGAGTGCTGCTCTTGCTGTTAGCCTGACAACCCACACGGAGATGAAAGTAGACACTGAGGAGACCCATAACTCATCACAGCAGAAATCCTGAGGTTGGAGAGAGCTCGACACTAAAGTAGACTTATAAGACATCTGATAAGGCTGAGGGAATATTGCAGAAGAGGGGGCAAGAGCCGTAGGTGGAAAGATGTATCGTGAGGTATTGTACCCCCGCTTCCTCCACATGAGCACATGATGCATCATAACCTCACAGCAGTTGCCAACAACCCCTCTGAGGAGGACCCTCAGTGGCATGGCAGTGGGGAAGAGGAAAACATGAGGGGTGGGGCCAGCACATAATTTGTTCATATAGTAAAGTCCATAATTTTTTTTTTTTTTTTTTGGTTTTTCAAGGTAGGGTCTCACTCTAGCCCAGGCTGACCTGGAACTCACTATGTAGTCTCAGGGTGGCCTTGAACTCACGGTGATCCTCCTACCTCTGCCTCCTGAGTGCTGGGATTAAAGGCACACACCACCACACCTGGCCAGTCCATAATTTTTTTTGAATATATATATATTTTTATTGACAACTTTTATACCTACAAACCATAGTATTTCCCTCCCCTCCCCCGTTTTCCTCTATATAACTCTGCTCTCCATCATATTCCCTCCGTCCATTATTCTCTCTTTCATTTGATGTCATTATCTTTTTCTCCTTTTATGAGGGTCTTGTGTAGGTATTGCTAGACACTGCACAGTCTTGGATATTGAGGTCAAATTCTGTCCGGACAGTAGTGTGTAAGGAGTGGTACCCTTCCTTTGGCTCTTACGTTCTTTCTGCCACCTCTCCCGCAATGGTGCGATGCTCCTCCATCCCATCTCAGCACTACGTTGCCTTTGGGTCGTCCCAGTGGCCATTATCACCTGAAAAGAGAAGCTTCTCTCTGCCTTCCTGGTACTGGGATTAAAGGCGTGGGCCATCATGCACAGCTTTTTGCTGTTGTTGTTTCTTGAGATAGGGTCGTCCTTTGGCCCAGGCTGACCTGGAATTCACCATGTAGTCTTAGAGTGGTCTCGAACTCACGATGAGTCTCCTACCTCTGTCTCACCAGTGCTGAGATTAAAGGTGTGCGCCATTACGCCTGGCTTTTGTCTTACTAGAAGTCTTATGAAATCCTTCTCGAGCCCTCTTCACTGGCAAGCTCACAGCTCAGTTCACCCTGCTTACCAGTCTTCTCCAGTAGTGTCTGCTTGCGCCTCGCGTACTTACTGGTGCTTCCCTGTTATGTACTACTTTCAATAGTTCTCCATCGAGTGAAAATGGCATGGAGTTTCACTCTAAACATAATGCTCCCTTAACCGCTAGGGTTGGGTTTGGGCATTCCACTGTGACTGGATGCCCCCAGGAATTGTCATCGTGCTGTGGTCGACTGCGGACGCTGGCCCACCGGTCTGGAAGACACGAGTTCCCTGCTTGCACAAGTCCCAGTCGACCTCGCCAAGCAACGAAGGGCACGAGCGACGCTATGCTCTCTAGGCAGTGGGCTGCCAGGGTCCTCGAGGGAAAAGAACGACGCTGGCCGCCTCATGGCCTCCGGGAGCGCTCTGCCCAAACGGCCTCCTCCAGCGCGCCACGCCCCATGAGTTTTTAAAAAATAAAAATAGGGGCTGGAGCGATGGCTTAGCAGTTAAGCGCTTGCCTGTGAAGCCTAAGGACCCCAGTTCGAGGCTCGATTCCCCAGGACCCACGTTAGCCAGATGCACAAGGGGGCGCACGCGTCTGGAGTTTGTTTGCAGTGGCTAGAAGTCCTGGCACGCTCACTCTCCTCTCTCTGTCTCTCTCTCTCTGCCTCTTTCTGTCTGTTGCTCTCAAATAAATACATAAAAATAAAAAGTTAAAAAATAAAAATAGAAGATGATTTTGTTGATTTCAAGGGAATTGTAACTAACATGAACTGAGACAGTATTTTAGTCATACTTGAATATTTTGGAATATCAAAATGTAATGGGGAGGGGGCTAGAGGGATGGCTTAGGGGTTAAGGCATTTGCCTACAAAGCCAAAGGACCCAGGTTCGATTCCCAGGACCCATGTTAGCCAGATGCACAAGGGGGAACATGCGTCTGGAGTTCATTTGCAGTGGCTGGAGGCCCTGGTGTGCCCATTCTCTTACTCTCTCTCCCTCTTTCTCTGTCAAGTAAATAAATAAATAAAAATAAAATATTAAAAAATAAGCATGTAATGGGGAGGGGTCACTGCTCAGGGACTTCCTGCCAGGTGAAGTCACCAGTCCTCGCTATGACTTCCCTGCCATGGGTGTCACACACGGGTTGCAGTGAGCTCTCCTTTCTTCTCATGTTGGCCACAAATTGTGTATGAAAGCTTTACTTTGGATGAAAAAGAGCAATTTAAATTAATGTGAAAACATAAGATTTTTAGCATTATGTTGTTACGGACTTGCAAGTAAACCAGTAGCTTGGAGTGTGATCTGTGGCAGAGTCTTGCCTGGTGTGTGTGAGGTCTTGGGTTCTATCTCTAGGCCTCCTTCCAAGCAATAAAGTTCAAAACAAATGAAAATAAAAAATAAGCCCAAATATGCAGTCAGTGTGGCTAGCCAAGCCTGTCTGTAACCACCCAACATCTCACCAGAGGGAACATGGCCACTCTGTGAGACAACACTTGCATGTCCACATTCTGAGCAGCAGGCTCCTAAAAATAGACACAGGGCTCTGAAGATTATAGGACTTGAGTGAACTTGGAGGACTTGCCCAGGTTCCCACAGGAATCCAAGCCTGGCCTTAGTGAGCATCGGGGGGTAAGGACTCAGGGCTGTCTCATGTACTGAGGAACTGGGGACTTGCCCTTCATGGGGCAGCAACCTGGCTCCCCTGGTGCCTAGGGCAGGGATCCTATCTCGGCATTCTCCCCCTTCCCCTCAGTGAGAGCTCCCAACAGAGTTGTGCAGCCCCAGGTTTCACCTAAGGATTCTTTGGGGGTGTACTAGAGTCATTTCTCATTTATTTATTCTTCGTGGGTCAGTTATGTAGTCCAGGCAGCAGGATGAGGAGGGTTCCGTTGAGCTGCAGCCAGGAGGCATCTCCCCCACCCCCCAGACCTCCAAGGGAGACCCTGGGGTCAGGACCCTGATCGTCTGTGAAGACTTGGAGCACTGGATGCTGAGGGAGCCGTGGGATGTTCCTAAATGGCATTGATGTTTTTCTGTGGACCTGAGAGCTGGTTACATGGATGCTTTTATTACATGATAATTTATGATTTATTTTGGTGCATTCTTGTATGTCTGTTATCATCAAGGTTTGGAAAAACTCCCAGGGTCTTAGTAAAGCCCGAGGGTGGAGGGAGCCCCCAGAACCACAATGCTGAATTTCCCACCAGCCTGGAAAGAGGAGAACTCAAAGCTACGTGTTATTTGTTCAAAGGAAGTAAAGAAATTGCATATTCTACACAAGGGCAAAAAGGACTGGCTGGCCCAGCATCTGGAGCTCTCATGGGCTGGCAGAAAGTAGATTCCTTTGGGGTTTTCAGCTTCCTTTGACTCCTGAATCACTCCAGTGGCTTAGGTGCCCCCACTTCCTGTCTACCTTGTCTGTGAAGCCTAGGGTAGCTGTGTTTAGACTATAGGCATGCACCCCACACTTGACTTTGAGTTAATATAATGTTGATATAAATTTTATTTTATGTTTAAATATTTTTTATTTATTTGAGAGAGAGAAAGATGCAGATAGAGAGAAAGAGAGAGAGAATTGAATCCTGATGTAAATTTTATTGATCATTTACTGTGTGGATAGCTAGAGAGTGACAGGGGGAGAAAAAACAAAACTATAGCTGAGGAGGAAGATATTTTGATTAGCTATATTCTATAGATAAGAAAATAGGATCCAAGCTAGTTTAGAGCAGAACTCAGGTTCAGGGGCTACATGAGCTCAAAAATTACCATTACCAGGCTGGAGAGATGGCTTAGCAGTTAAGGTGGTTGCCTGTGAAACCTAAGGACCCAGGTTCAATTCCCCAGAACCTACAAAAGCCAGATGCACAGGGCTGAGCATGCATCTGGATTTCATTTGCAGTGGCTGGAGGCCCTGACACATTCTTCTTTCTCTCTCTCTATCTGTGTCTTCTTCTTTCAATCAAATAAATAAATAAAATTTAAAAAATTACCATCACTTTCTTGAGAAATGAGCAAAATTGGAATGACGGAAATCTATGCATCTGCAAAGGACAGGCTATCAGTGATATGGGATCAGGGAGGTTGCCTGCTGCCTGCTCTGGGGTCCTACATTTGGCCTTCTTGAGGCTCAGCCTGATGAGTGGAATGAAACTCTGGAGAGCTTCCCCTTTTCACAGTGTGAGGATATAGCAAGAAGACACTTCTGTACTCTAGGAAGCAATCCTTGCCAGATACGGAACTTGATCTTTGACTTCCAACCTCCAGAACTGTGAGTAGTAAGTATCTGTATTTATAAGCCACTCGGGCTGTGTGATTGTGTTAAGCAGTCTGAAGAGACTAAGGTAAGTCATAAGAAAACATGGTTCTGGAGAGATGCCTCAGTGGTTAGAGGTGCTCACTTGCAAAGCCTGACTATCCAGGTTCCATTCTCCAGTACCCACACAAAATCAGATGCACAAAGTCATGCATGTGTCTGGAGTTCATTTGCAGTGCAGGAGGCCCTGGTATACTCATTTCCTCTCTCTCTCACTCAAATAAATAAATAAATAAATAAATAAATAAATGAAAGTATTTTAAATAAAGAAAAATGAGAATACAGGGAACATGTTCCACTAAGTGAATTGCTGGTCTTCCCTGACGTCTATTTCTGTACACGCGTACATGAACAAAAGGGCACACACCTATACACTATCACACATGCACAGCAGTCACATGTGAAAGTTCACATGCACATGTTTTTACATGTTTGCTCTGCATGCTGTTTCCTACACACTTGACCTCAACAGTCTTGTAGGAGGATGGGAGTGAGGGTAGCAGGGGCTACCCATGGCCTCTCAGGGGTCCTCCACCACTGCCTATCTGGATGCGTCTCCCAACTTGTCCTCTGTGGTGGTTTGAATGCAGTGTCCTCTGTAGACTCATGTGTTCTGAATGCTTGGTTCCCAGCTGATGGCAGTTTGGGAGGTGGAGCCTTGCTGGAGGAGGTGTGCTGTTGGAGACAGGCTTAGGAGTGTTATAGCCAGCTCCTCCTGGCCAGAGCTCGGCTTGGCTCAATCTCCTGCTGCTGTTTTCTACTTGCTGTGGCAAGGAGTGATGTCCACTCTGCTCATGCCATACTCTCCTGCCATCATGAAGCTTCTCCTCAAGACCGTAAGCCAAAACAAAACCTTCCCTCCTATCAGCGGCTTTTGGTTGAATGCCTTATCCTAGCAATGACGAAGTCCAACCACTACCTAGTCATTTTTTATCTTAGCTGCCTGAATGCCTTACACATGTAGAAACTCCGCAGTTCTTGAAGCTGTTGTTCCCTTGCTAGGTAGACCTTTCTCTCTTTCTTTCTTTCTTTCTTTCTTTCTTTCTTTCTTTCTTTCTTTCTTTCTTTCTCTCTCTTTTTTTTTTTTGGTTTTTCAAGGTAGGGTCTCACTCTAGCCCAGGCTGACCTAGAATTCACTATGGAGTCTCAGGGTGGCCTCGAACTCATGGTGATCCTCCTACCTCTGCCTCCCCAGTGCTGGGATTAAAGGCGTGCGCCTCCACGCCTGGCTCATCTCTCCATTCTTAGAAGACTGAGACACCATCCTTTTTGAGTCAAAGGGATAAGTATGACAATCAGATAGCAGTGTAATTATTTATTAAGAGAAAAAGTTGATGTGCACATAGCTTGATCCGGGCACCTGAGTCCAGTAGCTTAGTTTGAAGAAAGCCAAGACCAGGGCCTTTCTTCCCACGGGCCTGCACACTGTGCTTCACTCAGGACATGGGCAACCCTCCTTGGAGTGATCCTTTTCAACTCTCTGTTTGGGTCTTCCCATTCTCACAGAGAAGACCATGGGGGAGAGAACTGAGCATCTACAAAAATCACAAAGAGATAGGGAGATGGTTCAGTGCATACACGCGCTTGCTATGCAAGCCTGGCTAACCCAAGTTCAAGTCCTCAGAGCTCGTATCGAGCGGGTGTGGTAGTGTACCTCGGTAACTCCGGTGCCTGTGGTGAGGTGGGACGCAGAGACTAGAGGCTCCTCAGAAACTCTCAGGCCAATTAGCTGGGCATATGCTGTGGTAAACAAGGAATCATGTTTCAAATGAGGTGGAAGATGAGGACTGACGCGTGCAGGCCTGCACTCACACATATGAACTGCACACACACGCACATGCGCCCACACACAATTACACTTATGGTGAAAGTCTGAATGCTTCCCCCTGAGATTGGCTCTAGCCACAAGCGCCTGGTCTACCAGCACTTACTCAGCACAGGGCTGGTAGCTGGAGCCAGCAGCATAAAGCAGAAAAGGAAATAGAAGGCAGGCTGCAGAGATGGCTCCGTTGTTAAAGGCACCTGTTTGCAAAGCCCGACAACCTGGGTTCAGATCTCCAGTACTCATGTAACGCCCGATGCACAAAGTGGCATATGTGTCTGGAGTTCATTTACAGTGATAAAAGGCCCTGGCATGCCTATACTCTCGCTTTCTCTCTGCTTACAAAAAAACAATAAATAAGATATTAAAAAGAAAAGTAAACATAAGGCATATAGATTCCAAAGGAAGAAGTAAAACAGCCCCTAAATACAGATGCCATTCTTACCTTTTTTTAATTGACAACTTCCATAATTATAGACAATAAGACATGGTACCGCCCCCCACTTTCCCCTTCACAACTCCATTCTTATCTTTGTAAAAGGTCCCAAAGATCAACAAAACATCTGGAACCAGTGAGTTTGGCAAGATTTCAAGACACACAGTCACAGGAAAACATCTATTGTATTTTATGTAATAGCAATGAACAGATGTAAACTGAAATTTAAAATGTAATACAATTGCTCAAAAAATGTAGGCTTAGGGGCTGGAGAAATGGCTTAGTGGTTAAGGCACTTGTCTGTGAAGTCTAAGGACCCAGGTTTGATTCTCCATGTACCATGTAAGCCAGATGCACATGATGGCACATGCGTCTGGAGCTTGTCTGTAGTGGCTGGAGGCCCTGCCATGCCCATTCGCCCTCTTACTCTTACTCTCCCTCCCTCCCACCCCTCTCTCTGTCTTATAAATACATGAATAAATCTTTTAAAAATGTGGGTTTACATCTAACAAAACATTCTTCAGGCTACATTCTAAAAACCACACAATGCTGTAAACAAACTCCAGATGTATGCATCACCTTGTGCATCTGGCTTACATGGGTACTGGGATAGTGGGGAATTGAACCTGTGTCCTTAGCAGGAAAGTGCCTCACCTACTAAGCTGTCCCAGAAGTGGTGATATTTTTGGCTTTTTTATAGTCCTTATTTATTTATTTATTTGTTATTGACAACTTCCATAATTGTAGACAATAACACATGGTAATTCCCTTCCTACCCCCACTTTCCCTTTTGAAACTCCAGAAATGGTGATTTTTAACACAAGTATTGTTCTCACTGCTAGCCTGACAACCAGCTCCAAGGAGATGGTGACAGATAACTCTGGTCACTCAAAACTCATCAAAGCTGAAATCCAGAGGCTACAGAGAACTCAACACTAAATCAAAAAGCCAACAGGCCTGCCCAGGCTCAGGGAACATTGCAGAGGAGGGGGAAGGATTGTAAGAGCCACAGAGTGGGTTGGAGTCTCCCAGGGCACTACCCTCCCTCCCCCACAGATACTGGATGAGGCCTTCATGACTCCACAGTGAATACCAATAACCACACCTTGGAGGACTTTCAGTGTATGGATGCAGGGGAGAGGGGCTACAAGAGTATAACCTATAAAAAGAGACCAGTGACCATAACGTGGCTAATGCAATGGTTGTGAGAACTGGCAATAGATGTGCCCACCCACTGATCGCTGACTTGCAAAAGCAAGTTGATGGCAAACAGCTGTCCCATAAACATCATTAGAGAAACTGGACATTCATATGCAAAATAATAAACCTTGACCAATCTCATGTTGCAACTTCATCCATTTTGTGTTGCTCTAATGAGATATTGGAGGCCCAGTATCTTTTTAAAATTTATTTATGAGAGAGAGAGAGACACCAGGACCTCTAGCTACTGCCAAGGAACTCCGGATGCATTCACCACCATGTGCATCTGGCTTATGTGGGTACCAGGGAATGGGACCTGGGTCCTTAGGTTTAGCAGGCAGGTCCCGTAACTGCTAAGCCATCTCTCCAACTCAGAGTAACTTATAAAGAAAAGATTTATCTGGCTATGGAGTTTGGTTGCTGGAGGGTCTACAGAACATGGTGCGGGAATCTTGGTAAAGATGCTCTGGCTCATGTCGACAGGATGGAGAGGCAGTCAGGCTATATGCACAAGGGACCAAGGATATGAAGTTCACTTGAACTGCCATCTGCCCTCATAAGAACTAACTCAGTCGGAGACATCGCCATCTGGGGGAGTCTGTTTCTAGCACAAAACTTATTTTATTATTTAAATTAAGTAGAAACATTGAATGGACACATCATGTGTTGGTTCCGTCGTTTCCCTCCTCCCTGGGATTGCTGGTGTTATCCTTGGGGTTGTGGGTTAGGAGATGTGGTAGCCCCAGTCAGTCATTGTAAGGGTGTGGGCGGGGTGGGGGGAGGCTGCTTCTGGCCATTTGCTTCCACTCTGTGACTCTTACATCCTTTCCACCTTCTCTTCCACCAGTGTTTTATTGATTTTTTTCTTTTTTATATTAAGAAGGGAATTTATTGGATTAGCTTGGGGTAGTGCAATAGCAGTTGCAGGCGGGAGAATCAAGGAACCCTGTAGCTGCTCAGTCCCAGTGGCCAGATGCCTCAGCAGCCCCCATCTGGCACTGAAGGCCTGGAGGCATCCTGAGGAGCTGCTGGGTTTCGATCCACGCGGGTCTTTGGTTGACATTGGTCCTCAATCCACGCTGGAAGGCAGCGAGCAGCTCAGGAGCCAGAGGAAGGAAGAGGCCTCCACAAGTGTTTGAAATCTACTTTGGTTAGCACACAACTTTGGACGGACACATGAATCATATCCAAACCATAGTAGCATACCTTGTACAAAAATCAACTAAATTAATTCGTAGATTGTGGATTTAAATGTGAAACTACGGAGGCTGGAGGGATGGCTCACCAGTTAAAGGCATTGTCCTCCTGTGCTTGGATGCCCACCCTTGCCCGCCCGCTACCTATACCTGCGTGTGGGTACTCAGCCCCGTGACTGTGGGCTGTGGTACTGGTGCCGCCTGGAGTCCAGGGGTGAGATCCGCTCGCGGTCCGTCCTGTGGGCTGTAGTGGAGGCTGGAACCTGGGGGCAGGATCCCTTTATTTTCTTTTTTGTTGAGATCTCTGGAAATGCTCTCACTGGCAGTGTGGTTGCTGGCGTTCTTGACTCACTCCTGCTTGGGGGCCCCGGGATCCCCAAGGGAAATAATTCCTTACACACCTTCTCCTTTTGATAGAAGATTATGTATTTGCTATATTGGATCTTTCTTCCCTCTGGTGTTTCCTGGACTGGCTCCCAGTCCACCATCGTAACTGGAAGTCCCTCTCTCTGCCTCTCTGATGAACGGTTCGGTTCCCACCCCTGCAAGGCATGATCTTTCTGCGCATGTTCCCTGTTCCCTCGTCCCTCCTTGCAAACTCACGAGTCTCAGGGCTTTCACCCAATAGTCCATCAGCTACACTCGTAACTTTCTCAAAAATTCAAGTTTCTGGCTCTCTTTATCCCTGTTAGTCTTGATCTAGGACCTTGGATCAATTTCTGTAACTCATGTAACACACTGCCACAAATTTATCGGCTTTAATACCTCACCAACGTGTTACTGAAAAGTCTGGACACGAGAAGTCTGAAACAGGTCCCGTGTGATTTAATTCAAAGTGTCAGCAGAGCTGCGTTTCTGTGAGGGCGCTAAGTGCTGGCTGCCTTTTCCAGCACCTAGAGGCCACGTCCATGTTACTCGGGGCCTCGCCCTCTGTCTGTAGAACCAGCAGCAGCAACGCTTCCACGCTTTACCTCTGCCTGGGCATTCTAATCTCCTCCGTCACATGGAAGGATTGCCTTGGCCACCCACTCAGTTTAGAAGACTGCTATCACAAAGTCCATTTGAGGCTATGCTAACACGTTCACACGCTCCCAGTGTGAGCTGACTCCTGCAGAAAGCCTGCACCTCCTACATGTGTTCCTCAGGCACCCCCAGTTCCTGAGCTGCAGACAGACCCCATGGCCTCACACGGAGCTGGCCTTGGAAGCGCTTTGTTCTTAGCTCGGCTGCCCACGCTCCGCCATCCAGCTCTGCCTTTGGCGTCTTGCTCAGGTCAGAATTTCAGCCAGAGGAGACTCCTGGACCTCAGGCGTGTGTGGCTGGCTCCTCTTGCGACCTCTTGGCTCTGGGCTTTGGGTCCTGTTTTCTTTCTTTCTTTCTTTCTTTCTTTCTTTCTTTCTTTCTTTCTTTCTTTCTTTCTTTCTTTCTTTCCTTCCTTCCTTCCTTCCTTCCTCCTTCCATTCTTCCATTCTTCCTCCCTCCCTCCCTCCCTCCCTTCTTTCTTTCTTTCTTTCTTTCTTTCTTTCTTTCTTTCTTTCTTTCTTTCTTTCTTTCTTTCTTTCTCCAGGGCCCTTTGGGCGACTCTGCACTTTGCTCTCCTCTCTCCTCTTCTCCCTCTCTCTGCTGTTACAATGCTTTTGTTCACCTGCAACTAACTCAGCTCCCTTCTACCTCAAAAGCCCTCCTTTGGGGTTTGTCCTTTCTCTCTTTTGGGTGAATGATGTCCCCACTTAGCCCAGCCAGAGAGAGCCTGGATGTGCAAAAGCCAGAGCTTGTGGAAAGAAGGGTCGCTACAGAAGTGCACAGGGTGTGTGTTTGCGTCCTAAGAAAACGTGAGTCACTGTGTAATCAGTGTGGTGAAGGACTGGGGCCCAGTGGGAGCCCATCTCGCCTGGCTGTGGTGAGCGCGGCGACCTGTGAGGATCTTAATGTGAGGAAGAGCGTCGGGAAGGGCATCTGCAGGAAGCCCTGGGTCCTGGGACTCAAGAAGGAGGGCCAGCCGGGACCATACACTAATGAGGGCCCTGCCCTGCCCTGCCCTGCCCTGCCCTGCCCTGCTCTGCCCTGCTCTGCCACTCCTAGCCTGCAGCGTCCGATCCGGGAAGCCTGTGTGTAATGGATTGTGGGAGAGAGAGTTCAGCTCCTGAGCCTGCGCATACGTTACTGCACGCAGTGGAGGGAACTTGCGGAGGCCCATGTGAATGACAGACAGCAAAACGCCACACTCAACGAGTGCAGGTGGCTGCGCTTTAATTTACCACATGACTGTTGAGTTCACAACACGTACCAGCCACTCTGCAGACCCTTGGGGCATCGTGGTAGGGACGGCTGGCATCCTTGCCTCCGAGTGTCCTAGAACCCGGAGGATGCTGGCGGTTCTGCTTCACGCCGTGTGGTGTGAGCAGCCTACCACCAACCAAGCGCCGGTAGATGCAGTGTTCACACCATCCAGCAGAGGTTGTATTAACGCGAAATGAATGCACAACATACAAAATATGATTTAAAGGAGGGTTGGGGGTTCCCTTAAGAGACAATTCCATACTGACTGGATTCACAACTTTTATTTAGGGCTCATCAATGCAAAACCATGGGGAACTAGAGCCAAAGTGAAAGGCTGTAATTAACCGACATAACAAGTCACAAGTTGACTGGCTTGTGTCTCCTCATAGACCACGAGTTTGCTTGCCTAGTGCCTGTCTGCTCCGATCACATTTAGGAGTTGTTTGGTTCATGGTCGTTGCATCAGGAAATCTTTGAAGCTGTGAGCTCCTGTCTTCAGGACACTCCACCCAAGGGGCACAGCCTTCCATGACCTCAGGCGTCCCTTGTGCAAAGATTATCCCATTGTGATAGCCTGAAGGCCACATTTCCCCTATTTAGCTTGATGTCTACGCAGAGAAGTGTCATCTAGCTCTATTTCTTCCTAAGGCTTAATAGACGTTGGCATGATGAACAAGAGTCTTTAATTAGCAGTGTAATAGCTCGTACTGTTTGCGAGTGCTTCTCTGCCAGGCGTGATCATCGACTCGCACTAGCTCAGACTTCATAAGCAGCCTCTTGAGAAAAATCACATTATCTTACCTTGACAGCAGAAGAAGGCACAAGAACCTCAAGGAAGGTAGTAAAGGTAACGAGGGGACCAGTGGGGAGATTCACACCCCTGTGCCCAGGAATGCAGAACTGGCAGAGGTAGCTGGATGCCTTCCTTTCTGGGGCTACTCACAAAGATCCACCGGCCCAGACCTTCAGCCACAGAAATACTCCTTCACAGCACGGGAGGCTAGAAGTTGGCAGGGGCTGGCATCCCTGAGAATCTCTCTTGGGCTTGTGGTGTGCGTATTTTCCATGTCCTCACATAGTCTTTCTCTCTACGTCATGCCCTGAATGCCTCTTTTTAAAATTACTTATTTACTTTTCATTAACTTTTTATTGCTGGGCAATTGTGGCGCACACCTTTAATCCCAGCACTTGGGAGGCAGAGGTAGGAGGATCGCTGTGAGTTTGAGGCCACCTTGAGACTACATAGTGAGTTCCAGGTCAGGTGGCGCTAGAGTGAGACCCTACCTCGAAAAACCAACCCCCGCAATAAAACCTTTTTATTGACAACTCTCAACCCCTATTCTTGGAAGACTATCAGTAGCGCCCACTTGGATGATCTCTTTTGCCTTAATGTCCTCTGTAAAGACTCCACGTACATATGGCCCCCAAAGACATATTGACAGATAACGCTGGGGATTAAGGTTCAGGCTTTGGATTTTGAGGAACAATCTCGCTACCACAGTGAGTGCCAGCGCTGTCTTGAAGCAGTGGGAATGGGTGGACACACAGCTCAGGCAGCCAGTTTCCGTGCGAGTGAACAACTCAGCCTTCACAACCAAAGTGGAGTTGTCTCGGGGAGTCTGCCAAGCTGTGAGTTTTTGCTTTTTTTTCTTTTGTGTTGTGTTCTGAGAACCTGTACCCATCTGTCTTCTGCAGGCACCTGTGTGCATAAGGTCACTGAAGCAGAAATGTGGGCAGGAGGGAAGAGGGAGGTAGCAGCCCTTCTGTAAAGAGATAAGATGGTGAGAGCCAAGGGCACAGGCGAGCCTTTCTCCTTGTGGAGGTGGCACGCTGAGCTAGGCTCGTGTCGCCTCCTGCTGCTCTGGGGTAGACGTGAGGTGACACACGAAGTGTATGACCGTCACAGCGCGTAGCGGAGCCAGGCATCCAGGGCTCAGCCCCCTTCTAGCGACCCCGGAGCTCCCTCCCGTGGGCCTCACGACTGTCCTGTAACTGCTCCAGCCGCTTCTGAGCCTGTGGCCTGCTTGTCATCTCCTTTCACTTGAAAAATGATTATGGGGCTGGAGAGATGGCTTAGCAGTTAAGGCACTTGCCTGGGAAGCCTGAAGAGCCAGGTGCGATTCTCCAGGGCCTGCAGAAGCCAGATGCACAAGGTGGCATGTGCATCTGTAATTCATTTGCAGTGGCTAGGGGCCCTGATGTGCTTATTCTCTGTCTCTCTCTAAATAAATAAAATAAGTAATCTATTTTTAAAAAAGGCCTGCGCCACCATGTCAGGTTCTTTCTCAAAAAAAGAAAGAAAGAAAGAAAGAAAGAAAGAAAGAAAGAAAGAAAGAAAGAAAGAAAGGAAAGAAAGCAATGATAACATGCACACAGTGAATCGCTTCATAGTGCTTATGTGGGGCTTCCTAGAAATGCTGTCATTGTCTGGGTCATCTTGCTGGAATGCTTTTTCTTCCCAGAGCTGTGTTTATCACCTTACAGTTCTGTTCAAGGCTTGCCCAAGCTAGCGAGTACACATTGTAAAAAAAAAAAAAAAAAAAAAAATCTGCGCGCTGAATGATGCCTCACCCTCCAGCTCCAAGCAGAGGCCCTAGCGATGCCAAAGCAATCCACTTTCCTGGAGAGACTCCACACGGGGCTGGAGAGTGTGTGCTGCCGAGACATCACTCGACGAATCCACTTCATCTGGTCAGTTTCGGAAAGTGTAGGGTCCTGCCACTTACAGTGATGATTTCATTTTTGTTGTTGTTGTTTTTTGTTTATTTTTATTTGTTTGACAGCGACAGACAGAGAGAGAAAGAGGCATATAGATAGAGAGAGAATGGGTATGCCAGGGCCTCCAGCCACTGCCAACAAACTCCAGATGCATGTGCCCCCTTGTGCATCTGGCTAAGGTGGGTCCTGGGGAATTGAGCCTTGAACCGAGGATCTTAGGCTTCACAGGCAAGTGCTTAACCACTAGGCCATCTCTCCAGCCATGACTTCTTTTTTTTTTACAGTGTTTTTTAAATTTAATATTTATTTATTTGACAGATAGAGAAAGAAAGAGAGCGAAAGAGAGAGAATGGGTGCTCCAGGTCTTTAGCTGCTGCAAACAAGCTCTAGACATTCTGCGCATCTACAACATTGTGCACTTGCATCACTGTGTGTCTGGCTTACGTGGGGCCTGGAGATCTGAACATGAGTTCTTAGGCTTCATAGGCAGGTGCCTTAACCACTAAGCCATCTCACCAGCCCCGTGATGATTTCTGTGGTCACCTAACTCTTCAACACCGTTTGATCTGCTGCAAAAGCTCATGTTAGGACGAGGCTTCATTTGCATCTTGCCCATGTTCAGTATTTCACTGTTATGGTGACTTGTATATTCTCTACAGAGACCACTTGGATCATAAAATCTAAAATACTATTAACCTTGACGGGAAAAATATGTGGACCTGTGTATTGGATATTATTTCTGAAAACTTTAGCTTCCATATTTTTAAAAAATATTTTTACTTATTTATTTGACAGTGAGAAAGGGGAGGGGGGAGATAGAGAGAGAGAGAGAGAGAGGGAGAGAATGGGCACACCAGGGCCTCCAGCCACTGCAAACAAACTCCAGACATGTGCGCCCCCTTATGCATCTGGCTAACGTGGGTCCTGGGGAATCGAACCTGGATCCTTTGGGTTTGCAGGCAAATGCCTTAACTGCTAAGCCATCCCTCCAGCCCTAGCTTCCATATTTTTAAACCAGTAACACTTCCAAATTTCCTTCCTTTTTTCTTTCCCGGGCCCCTTATACAGATCGGATGCCTAGTTTTAGTATGCAATAACAGCACATCCCAGTGTTTGTCAGGACACAGAGAGAGGTGGCTGCTGCCTGGGCTGGTGCAGTGCCCGGGCCCCGAGTGGGGTTGTAGCAGTGCCCCTCTGCCTTCATTCTCCTGGCACACCCACCCACAGTGAGTTTCAGCTGGCCTTCAACTTGACATTGCTGTCTTCTACTTTTGGTGTTTACTTTCTTCTAAGCTTTATATATATTTTTATTTTTTAATGTTTTTGGTTTTTCGAGGTAGGGTCTCACTCTAGTTCAGGCTGACCTGGAATTCACTATGTAGTCTCAGGGTGGCCTTGAACTCACGGCGATCCTCCTACCTCTGCCTCCCGAGTGCTGGGACTAAAGGCGTGCGCCACCACGCCCGGCTCTTCTCAGCTTTAGTCTGACACTTCTCCCTAGCAACATGTAAACTGAAGGGCATCCTAACTAAGCATTAGGGAAGCTCTAAACCCCTTCTATGAGCAATGGTGCTGGGATTGAGCAGGGTTTCATTTCTGAAAGTTGTCCTGTATGTTTTTTTCTAATGTTTTTATTTTTATTTATTTATTTGAGAGTGACAGAGACAGAAAGAGGGAGAGATAGATAGAGAGAGATAAAGAATGGGCTCTCCAGAGCTTCCAGCCACTGTAAACGAACTCCAGACACGTACGCCCCCTTTTGCATCTGGCTAATGTGGGTCCTGGGAAATCGAGCCTCGAACCGGGGTCCTTAGGCTTCACAGGCAAGTGCTTAACCACTAAGCCATCTCTCCAGCCCTTCTGTATGTTTTTGAGTCTTCCACAGGCAAGGTGTATGTCTCAGAATGATGAAAACGCTCGTGTTGTGTTGGTCAGGAGTCCAGGCTTGATTCCGCATCTGCTTCCCTATCTGAAATTATCTAGTTTTTTTTTTTTTTTTTTTTTTTTGTTTTTTTGTTTTTTCGAGGTTAGGTCTCACTCTGGTCCAGGCTGACCCAGAATTCACTACGTCATCTCAGGGTAGCCTCGAACTCATGGCGATTCTCTACCTCTGCCTCCTGTGCTGGGACTAAAGGCATGTGCTACCACGCCCAGCTTGCTTCCCCATCTGAAAGAAGAGCTTTGCTGATCTCGCGAACACTATTGAGCAGTTTTCTGTGTCCCAGAGTTTGGGGTCATGGGGGAATTCAGGCAAGGGCTCTTTCCTTGAGACACGAGTCCCACAGGCAGCTAACCTTCAGAGCGCTGAGTGTGGTGGTGGAGTGGGGGGCTGGGCTCCCGGATGGGAAGGGGAAGTGTTTCGATGACACAGGACTCTTCTGGACAGGGGCAGATGGAGGCCCGGGCTTCTGTGTATCAGAACAGGACAAGAGAAGTGTGAGTGGCGGCATTTGGTGAGCGCTGTTGAACTCTTGGCTGGACACAGCATGCAGGCAGCTCATGATCAGAGGACGCTGTATTGTACTGCTGGGTCCTGAAAGACCTTCACATGCAAGCTGTAGATCTCAGCGGTGGATGGACTTTTGGATCCCTGCAGCACTGGTTGAGAGCCCAACGCCCAGACCTGATCTAGGTTCATCACAGCCACAGCTCTGTGAGAGACGTCATTTTGTGAATGCTCATGAGCCCCGAGTCGTACTGGTTATAAATAAGCCTGAATTGGTTGGTATTTGGAGAGATTCATGAAATAAAATAAAAGCTAACGGGGCTGGATAGGTCGCTTAGTGGTTAAGGCATATGCCTGCAAAGCCTAAGAACCCAGGACCCACATAAGCCAGATACACAAGGTAGTGCATGTGTCTGGAGTTTGTTTGCAGTGGGTAGAGGCCCTGGCGCACCCAATCTTTCTCTCTCTATTTGTTTCTCTGTCTCTTATAAATAAATAAATAAAAATAAAATTCTTTAAAAAAAGAATAAAAGCTAACAATACTGAACTGGGTAAAAATGACTCACAGAGTGTCTGCACTATTTTGCATTCCCAACAACAACATGTGAGTGGCCCAGCATGTCCGGGTCCCCAGCCGCATCTCTGTCCCCCTTGTTTCACTGCATCCATTCTGAGAGGTGACCAGTGGCATCTCCTGTCTTAACTTGTGTGTCCTTCTGGCCACAGGTGTGCTGACCTAGTCAAATGCTAATTTGCCACCTGCCTCTTCCTTTTTTTTGGTAAATATTTTATTTATTTATGGGTGAGAGAGAGAAAGATACAGATAGAGAGGCACGCTAGGGCCTCCAGCCACTACATACAAACTCCAGATGCATGTGCTACCTTGTGCATCTGGCTTATGTAGGTACTGGAGAGTTGAACCTGGGTCCTTAGGCTTCACAAGCAAGTGCCTTAACCATTTAGCCACCTTTCCAGCCCCTCTTCCTGTTTTTGGCCACACTTAGCATTGCTTTTCTTTGTCCTTGGCTGTGATATTTGGGAGACACATTCGTGGCTGCCAGGCGTTAGGACTGTGAGGAAGGAAACGCGCCTCTACAGAGGTTACATAGGTGACAGGAAGGGAGTCTTTTTAAAAAATTATTATTTTTTAAAATTTATTCTAGGGCATCAGAGAGAGACAGACAGACAGAGAGAATGGGCACGCCAGGGTCTCCAGCCACTGAAAATAAACTCCAGACACATGCACCACCTTGTGCATCTGGCTTACGTGGGTCCTGGGGAATCAAACCAGGGTCCTTTGGCTTTGCAAATAAACGCCTTAACCGCTAAGCCATCTCTCCAGCTCCAGGGAGGGATTCTTGCACGAGGTCAGCTAAGCTGTACCTGACTGCACTGACCACTGAGTTAAAATGACATAATGAGCCGGGCGTGGTGGCCATGCACCTTCAATCCCAGCACTTGGGAGGCAGAGGTGGGAGGATCGCTGTGAGTTCGAGGCCATCCTGAGACTACATAGTGAATTCCAGGCCAGCCTGGACTAGAGTGAGACCCTACCTTGGGAGAGAAAATAAAAACAAAAAAAGAAAAGAAAACGACAGAATGACACGCACATTGACCCGTGTCGCCTTCTGCCTTTCATGGTGTACCTGCATCAGAAACCCTCTCCAGATTGTCTCTGAGGACTCCTGTACATCTTTAGTGGTCTCTAAACCAACGGCAGGAAAGAAAATACGCAGCAGTTCACTTGACCATGTGAGGATCATAAGCACATCTTTATTATCTTAGCTCCTCTACTCCCAATTGACGTTTCACCCTTACCCTCAAACAGCCAATCCCCACCATTTGACATTTGGGTTCTGGTTATATTTCTTGAAGAAAATATACAAACTCATCCTATGGGGCAACAATGGCCCCGTTTCATCTAAGGAATGTGAAGAAGGAAATTGGATTCCAAGCCCACCAGGTACCAGAAATGTAGGGGGCTGGAGAAAGGGCCGTGCCATTCCCTGGGTCACATCCGTGCTGAGTGACAATGTCTCTTAATGAGAAGCAATAAAGGTTAATTACCCTCAGGGTCTGACAGATCTTTCTCAACACTTCTGCATAAAAGTGCCTGGCCACCCAGCTGGTCCCTGCGCTGAGGGCTGGTGGTGCTCCACATCAAAGGGGCATCCCACAAAGGCCCTGGGCACACCACAGGGATCGGTGGTGGTCACAGTGTCTCCAGCTGGAAAAGCAGATTGAAGAGCAGCCATTGTAAAGGGGACAACATGAGGCCACATGGAATAAAGGAAACAAGAAACTTCATTGTGCATCTATCACTGGCCTCCACACGAGTAGGCGGGTGATGGAGAAATGCTGCAAAGAGGTATGCGTGTCTTCACACATCCAGCTAGTTCATGTAAAATCTAAGAGGAATGAAACTGGGCAAACCACCTTTTACCCGACAGGAATTTAATGTCTCGGAGGCCTATGGATGTACTAGTTTGTAGTCCATTCAGCTGTTTTCACTGGATTGCCACAGCGAGGCAACCTTGAATGTGAACTCAACACTTCCTATATTGTCGAAAATCACGCCCCCACCATCCACTCCACACGCATATGCCACAGGGGCACTGGGTCCTACCCACCCCAAACAGCTGCAGGGAAACTTGATTGCTTTTTTTTTTCCTATCCTTTAAAAAACACTTTTGAAACATATTTTATTTATTTATTACAGAGAGAAGGGCATACCAGGGCCTCTAGCCACTGAACTCCAGATGCATGCGCCACCTTGTGCATCTGGTTTTATGTGGGTACTGTGGAATTGAACCTGGGTCCTTTGGCTTTGCTGGCAAGCTCCTTAAGCCATCTCTCCAGCTCCATTTTCTTTCTTTCTTTCTTTCTTTCTTTCTTTCTTTCTTTCTTTCTTTCTTTCTTTCTTTCTTTCTTTCTTTCTTTCTTTCTTTCTTTCTTTCTTTCAGAGCAACAGACACAGAGAGAAAGACAGATAGAGGGAGAGAGAGAGAATGGGCGCGCCTGGGCTTCCAGCCTCTGCAAACGAACTCCAGACGCGTGCGCGCCCTTGTGCATCTGGCTAACGTGGGACCTGGGGAACCGAGCCTTGAACCGGGGTCCTTAGGCTTCACAGGCAAGCGCTTAACCGCTAAGCCATCTCTCCAGTCCCCATTTTTTTTTCTTTCTTTTTGAGCTAGAGTCTCACTTTATCTCAGGCTGACCTGGCACTCAATCTGTAGTCCCAGGCTGGTCTCAAACTCACAATGACCCTCCTACCTCTGCCTCTGGAGTGCTGGGATTAAAGATGTGGGTCACCATGCCCGGTGAGACATTTTTTTTTTTTTAATGTAAGTAGCCATAACCATAAACTTTCTTCTCAGTACTGTCTTTTCTGTAGCCCAAAGATGCTGACAAGTTATACTTTCATTTTCATTTGATTCTAGAAAACGTTTTTTGTTATTTATTTTTATTTATTTATTTGAGAGGGACAGGCAGACAGAGAAAGGTAGAAAGGGAGGGAGGGAGGGAGAGAGGGAAGGAGAGAGAGAGAGAATGGGCATGTCAGGGCAAATGAACTCCAGATACATGCACCACCTTGTGCTCCTGGCTTATGTGGGTCCTGGGAAATCAAGCCTCGAACCGGTGTCCTTAGACTTCACAGGCAAGCGCTTAACTGCTAAGCCATCTCTCCAGCCCTGATTCTACTAAACTTTTAATAGTTTTCTGATTTCTTCAATGACACACTGGTCATTTCAGAGGGTATTGTTCAGCCTCCATGCATTTGTGTAGTTTCTCTTGCCATTGGCTTTTGGTTTTATTGCATTATGATATGAATAGAAACAAGACATTATTTATTTTCTTTTTTAAAAAAATATTTTGTTTATTTTTATTTATTTATTTGAGAGCAACAGACAGAGAAAGAAAGAGGCAGAGAGAGAGAGAATGGGTGTGCCAGGGCCTCCAGCCACTGCAAACGAACTCCAGATGGGTACGGCCCTTGTGCATCTGGCTAACGTGGGTTCTGGGGAATCAAGCCTTGAACCGGAGTCAAGCACTTAACCGCTAAGCCATCTCTCCAGCCCAAGAGATTATTTCTATTTAGTATTTGGTAAGACATGATTTGTGACCTAGAATGTGACCTGCTGTAGAAAATGTTCCATGGGCTACTGAGAAGAATGTATATTTTGTTGCTGTTGGATGGAATACTCTGTAGATATCTTTTAAATTCACTTAATCCATGGTGTAGTTTAACTCTGAGATTTTTTTGTTAATTTTTAGTTTGTATGACCTGTCTAAAGATGAGAGTGGGGCAGGGAAATTACCCACTATTATTTGTTTGAGGACCTATTTGGCCTTCTATGTTCATTAGTGTTTTTTTTTTTTTCCATGAAATTACGAGCCCCAGCATTTAGTGTTGTATATTTACAAATGTTATTTATTCTGAATGAATTGTTCCTTTTATCAATATGCATTGGCTTTCTTCCTGTCTCTGACTATGACTTGAGTCTACTTCATCAACTATCAGAATAAGCCCACCAGCTTGTTTTGATTGCTGCTCACTGGATAGACTGTTCTCCACCCTTCCAGTCTGTGGGTGCCTTTGTCAGCAGTCTGTGCTTTTTTTGGAGACATCAGAAAGTTGTATCTTTTCTTTTTGAATATTTCATTTATTTATTTATGAGAGAGAGAGATAGAAAGAAGCAGAGAAGGATAGACAGAGAGAATGGGCACTCCAGGGCCTCTAGCCACTGCAAACAAACTCCAGACGCAGGTGCCACCTTGTGCATCTGGCTTACATGGGTTCTGGGGTATTGAACCTGGGTACTAAGGCTTCACAGGCAAGTGCCTTAACTGCTAAACCATCTCTCCAGCCCTGGATTTTTTTTTAATGCAATCTGCAGTTTGTGCCTTCATTGGTGAGTTGAAGTCGTGTACACGTGAGGTTCTTGGTGAGAGATGTTCGCCAGGTCTTGCAGTGTGGTTGGTTGTTTGGATTCTTTTCACTGGGACTTTAGTGTTTGCTCAGCTCTTCCTTCTGTCTCAGAGATTCTTACTCTATAGCTCAGGCTGGCCTCAAACTCATGGTGATTCTCCTACCTGAACCACCCAGTGCTGAGATTTAAAGCATGTACCACCACGCCTGGCTCTGATCTGATCTTTGAATGACCCTGTTTCTCTCTTTTGTAATGTCTTGATCATATCCCAGAGTTCTTAGGTGTTGTGAGCAGGCTCATTTATTTATGTTTTGCCTTATTGATATCTGAATGTACTGCCTGCTTGACCTTGGTCTCTGCCATTTCTTCCTCTGGTTGGTGAAGCCCATTGATGATGCTTCCTAACTGATTGAACATCCGTCCCTTCCCGTCTGGCCCCTTCCTAATCCTCTCCTCCCCTCCCTTCCCCTCCCCTCCCCTTCCCTTCCCTTTCCTCCTTTCCCTCTCTTCCCTTCTCCCCTCCTTTCCCCTCCCCTCCTACCCCCAACAATAACTGCCTCCAGGAAGTATTAATTCCCAAATCTCCATCAGCTGGGAACCTAGCATTCAGAACACCTAAGTTTATGGGGGACACCTGAATCAAACCACCACAACCACTGAGCTATCTCTCTAATACCCTATGTGTTTGTTTAAACTGGCAGTACCATGCTGTTTTAGTTACTGTGGCTTTGCAATATATTTTGAAATTTAGAGGTGTGATGCTTACAACTTTGCTATTCTTACTTTAGATAGTTTTGGCTATTCAGAGACTTTCGTGGTTCCATATGAATTCTAGGAGTCCCTCCCCCCACTTTACTTTATTACCTTGGTAAGCATGACATTGAATCTGAAGATCAATTTGTTCAGTATGAGCATTTTTGCTATTAATTCTCCTTATCTATGAAAAACAGGTATCTTTCCTTTTAACTTAATAATTTTCCTCATCTGTTTTATTTTATTTGGGTTTTCTTGAGACAGGGTCTCATGTAGCCTAAGCTTGTCTTAAACTTACTATGTAACTAACCTGGCTTTGAACTCTAGCTCAGGCTGACCTGGAATTCGTTATGTAGTGTCAGGCTGGCCTCGAACTCACGGCGATCCTCCTACCTCTGCCTCCCGAGTGCTGGGATGAAAGGCGTGCGCTACCGTGCCCAGCAGTTTGTAACTCATTATTGTGTAGGTGACAACAGTCACTGTGAGGTCACAGATGCAATTGCCTCTTCATGTGCAGAAGACAGTGTCCCAAATCACTCTTGTCATCCTTTGACCCTCGCTTCTGGCTGTGCCCATTTTCATGTTTCCTGAGCCTTTAAGGAGGCATTTTGTTTTATTTATTTTTAATACATGAGAGAGACATTTTCTTTTTCTTTTAAAGTATTTTATTTTTACTTATTTATTTGAGAGCAAGAGTGTAAGTGAGAGCAAGAGTGAGAGAAGAGAGATACAGAAGTAGGTAGGTAGAGAGAGAGAATGGGTGTGTCAGGGCCTCCAGCCACTGCAAATGAACTCTAGATACATGCACCACCTTGTGCAGCTGGCTTACATGGGTCCTGGGGAATTAAACCTGGTCCATTGGCTTTGCTGGCAAGCGCCTTAACCACTAAGTTCCTCAAGCCCCATTATATATATATATTTGAGGCAATTGTTAATGGGTTTGGCTCCTGATTTAGTTCTTACTATGCTTGTCACTGGTATATTGATTTTTATATATTAATTTTGAATTCTATCACTTTGCTGAAAGCGTTTGTCAGCTCTAAACGTTTTCTGATGAAATAATTAAGGTCTCAGCTATGGAATTATATCATCTTCAGGTAAGGATAGTTTGATTTCTTCCTTCTATGTCTCTGATACTGGACACGGAGCTATGGAAATGAAGTTTTGTTCTGCCTGGGATTTGTTTTATATTGAAGCAGGGTCTCACACTAGCCTGGGTTGATTGAGAATTTACTCTATAGCTCAGGCTGGCCTCAAACTCATGGTGATTCTCCTACCTGAACCACCCAGTGCTGAGATTTAAAGCATGTACCACTACGCCTGGCTCTGATCTGATCTTTGAATGACCCTGTTTCTCTCTTTTGTAATGGAAATGTTTACTCTCTGCCAACAAATCTTGAAGGAATGTATTTCTTTTTTAGTTTATAGGGCCTCACAGCTAAGGGTCTCAAAGGAGTCTTTGTACTTGGCTTTTGAGCAGGACTGGAGTCTAGAGACTATGGGTGGGGGTGCATCTCGCCTTCTGGGATGCACACGAGCCTTTAAGGCAAATGAGTGGAATGTTACGGTTTGATAGGACATGTCTCCCAAAGCTGGGGAGGCATTGTCCGGCTATAAGGATTATGGCATGTAACTGGCTCTTGAGGGTAATAACCTAATCAATGGATTAATCCCTTGATGGGATGTAGTAAAAATTGGAGGTGGAGCCTAGGTAGAGAAAGTAGGTCATTGAGAGTATGGCTTGGAAAATGTGTTTTGTCCTTGTCCCCTTTTAATTTTTTAATTTTAATTTTAATTTTTTGTTTATTTTATTTTATTTATTTGAGATCGACAGAGAGGAAAAGGGGAGGGGAGATTGAGAGAGAGAGAGAGAGAGGGAATGAGCACGCCAGGGCCTCCAGCCATTGCAAATGAACTCCAGACGTGTGCGCCCCCTTGTGCATCTGGCTAACGTGGGTCCTGGGGAACTGAGCCTCAAACCGGGGTCCTTAGGCTTCACAGACAGGCACTTAACTGCTAAGCCATCTCTCCAGCCCTTTTTTGTTTATTTTTATTTATTTATTTGAGAGCGACAGACAGACAGGGAAAGAGGGAGGGAGAGAGAGAGAGGGGTGGGGAATGGGCACGCCAGGGCCTCCAATGCAAGCGAACTCCAGACGCATGTGCCACCTTGTGCATCTGGCTTACACTTTCAATTTCCTGTCTGTTGTGAGCTAAGTTGCTTCGCCTGACACTATGCACCTCACCATCATGTCTTAGCACATAACAGCCCAGGAGCAGTGGACTGAACGCTGCAAAACCACCAATCAAAGCAAACCCTTCCACCTTCAATGTCTCTCTCAGGTTTCTGTCACACCAAGAAAAGCTGACTTAACATGCCATCATTCAGTCCATTTTCAAGTCATGGCTTCCAATATAAAAACTGCTTAAGGAATCATCGTAAGAAAACTATAGGGATGATTTGAGAAATGCTTTCTGATAAGCCCACATGCTTCAAGGTCTCAGTAGTACCTAAACCGCCCCAGCCCACCCCGCTGGTGCTCGTGGCTTCGTCTTTGATGCTTCACTCATGTCCTTGATGGAGCAAATCTGCAGTCCCAGCATCTGACTTTCTATCGTCATTGTTTGGAAGACTAATTTTGGACTAATTTTAGAGTCAGCTTTCCTCAGGCAGGAAAGGCTCCACAGCACTTTCCTATAGGGTTGCAAAGAAGTGTTGTTGTTGTTTTTTTTCCCCTCATGTATTTTTGAAGCTGGGAGAAGACAGAAACAAGATACAGAGACACCAGCAAGCTGGGGTGCCTTCAGTCACCACCCTGAAAGGATTCCAAACAGCTCAAAGTGGAGAGGGACCGAGGGCCTCCCTGTGCTGGGCGGGGCACCCGCAGGGACAATGTCTGTCTCCGTGGTCAGTGTTACTTCACTCATGGAGGCAAAGCCCACACAGAAGAAGACAAATATAGGGCTGGAGAGATGGCTTAGAGGTTAAGCACATACCTGTGAAACCTAGGGACCCAGGTTCGATTCTCCAGGTCCCATGTAAGCCAGATGCACATGGTGGCACATGCATCTGGAGTTCTTTTGCAGTGGCTGGAGGCCCTGGTGTGCCCATTCTCTCTTTCACTCTCTCTGTCTCCAACAAATAAATAACTTAAATATTGGAAGAAAAAGAAAACAATACAGCGCTTTGAACAGCCTCGGCGCTTTCCTGCGTGGGCAGGAGCTAGCCTTTGTGAGGCCGAACCTGAGAGTCCCCAGGGCTCTCCGCACACCATTCAGCATGTGAAGCTGCACAGAGCAGACATCATCCAGCAGAATTCACTGGCACATCCTCTGCACATGTGGACTTTTTATACTAAGAAGTTTAATAATTCATGTTAAATTATGGCAGAATTTATTGTCTACTACAGGGAACCCTAACATAAATTCCTCTGTGAGTTCCACTTCAGGAAATATTTAGACTCTACCACTGGAGGCATCTGTTTTCTGCTGTCAACGATTTAAGTCTGTGTAGCCTAGGGTCTCTGTTGACTATAAATGCCAGAAAAGTTGGAACCAGATATGTTAGTCAAGACCTATAAATAGCTTAGCTCTGCTGTCTGAGACTGTGAACCTCTGTAGCTTCCTTGAATAGATTATTCTCCTTCATTCCTGAAAGACATTTTCCCCTGTTGATTACTGACCAGGAATCAGGGAGTCCTCAGAACATCATTTCATCAGCTCAACATAATGGCTTTTTATTTCATAAAAATTATTATTTAAAAAAAATATATGTATTTATCTGTGAGGAGAGGGGAGAGGCACGCCAGTCTCTTGTCACTATAAATACACTTTAGACACAGGTACCACTTTGTGTGTCTGGCTTTATGTGAGTACTGGGGAATTGAACCTTATTCAGCTCAGGCCGGCAGGCTTTGTAAGAAAGCACCATTAACTGCTGAGCCATCTTCCCAGCTTCTCATTTTGTGATTATTATCTTTTAGTTTTTATCACTGTATTTAAAAAATATTTTATCCTTATTTATTTATTTGAGAGAGAGAGAGAGAGAGAGAGAGAGAGAGAGAATATGGGCACACTAGGACCTCCAGCCACTGCAAACGAATTCCAGACATATGCACCACCTTGCGCGTCTGGCTTACATGGGTCCTGGGGAATTGAACTTGGGTCCTTTGGCTTTGCAAGCAAGTGCCTTAAGCACTAAGTAATCTCTCCAGCCCAATCACTTTACTTAAAAAATTTTTTTTTAGTTTTTGGGGTAACATCTTAAATTTTTTTAATTTAAATATTTTTTTCTTTATTTTTATTTTTTCACTTTTTTCTCAATTTTTATTAACATTTTCCATGATTATAAAAAATATGCCATGGTAATAGCCTCCCTCTCCCCCCTTAAATTTTTTTAATACGTGCATTTGAGAGAGAGAGAAAGAGACAGAGATAGAATGGGCATGCCAGGGCCTTCAGCCACTGCAGACAAACTTCAGAAGCATGTGCCACCTTGTATATCTGGCTTACATGGGTCCTGGGGAATTGAACCTGGGTCCTTTAGCTTTGCAGGCTAGCACCTTAACCACTGAGCCATCCCTTCAGCCCCACTGTTTTTTTTTGTTGTTGTTTGTTTTGTTTTTTGCAACAGTTTTAGTCTGACTCCTTCTACTGTGTAGTTAAGAACTTCGTCATTTCTCACCTGGAAAACTTCACTCTTCAAGTCCCAAAGGACTCCTGCCGCCTTCTATCTTCTGCCAAAACAGCTTCAAAACCAGCAGAGCCATCTTTCTGAGTCCTGTGAGGGGTCAGGGCTCTGAGGAGGAGACACTTATGCTTGTATGTTCACTGGGGCCTTCGCATGCAGCCCCTGTGGTTAAGAGCTTGCTGTGCAGTTTTTGCTCCCTCCATATGGAAGCAATGAGGCCCCTTCCCACAGTCCCCTTGCCATCTGCAGGAGGGCAGTTCAAGAAAGGACCTATATGTGTAACTGTAGTATTACAGCAACCAGATCTTCAGGCTTCATGCTGCCTTCAAGGGTGAGAAGGTGGCTATGTCGGCTGGTGGGGTGCTTAAGTAGCATGTACGAGGCCCAGTGTTCGAGACCCAGCAATGCACACCTCAAATGTGGCAGTGCATGTCTGCCATCCCAGCACTGGGGAGGTAAGGGCAGAAGGATCAGAGGTTCAAGGTTATCCTTGGGCACATAGAGAGTTCAAGGCCAGCTTGGGATATACGAGATCTCGTCTCAAAGAAGAAGAAAGAAAAGAAAGGTAAGAAGAGGGGATGGGAGCAGAAGAATGCCACAGTCCTATTGGTGGAGGGGAAGGTGTGGGTTTCCACAGTCACCTGAGGGGTCAGGGCTGCTAACGGGGATGGGCATCTGCCAGCTTCCCCATTCTGGGCAGCAGAAGATTGTATTCTGTTCCTGATATTTAAGGTCATGCTGTCCATGTCCTCTTTGGACATTAAAGGGTGGTCAGAAGTGATGTGGGTCACACATCACCACAGGATCCGTCACTTCCATCACTGTCACCATCACACCCATGCCATATGCCCACCACCATCGCCACCAACTCTACCCGCTACTTAGCAAGCACTTAGCCATGCTCCAGACACTCCTGTGTTTCAACTTACTTAAAAAGAAAGTCACTCACACATAGGCAGAATAGCTCTGGCATCAGATTGGCATTGTGAAATTTGAATGTCAGAAGTCAATTTCAAAGATTTCAGTGCTCTCAGGGAAAAATTCTTTCAAATTTTCTTGTCAGTGAAACTGCCTATCAAGTATGAGAGAAGACTAAAGACTCAGACATTTAAGGACACTTGCATGATTTCAATCATGCATCCAAAGAAAAGAAAGGAAGTCTTATTTTAACTAAAACAAAATGCAGCATGACAAAGCTGTACCCGTATTTGAATCTAAATCAGAAACCTATGGGCCTTACAGGGCACACTGTGGATTCATAGTAAGAAAATAGAGATGTGAACATCGTGGTCACTGGAGAGTTGTCATGTCTCCTTCCTGCCCTCTGTCCTGTCCCTTTACACAGCAAGGAAAAGCAGTAAGACTCCCAGGAATATGCAGAGAAAACAAAAGAGAAAGGATAAGAAAAATTGTAAGGTAATTATGACCAATTAGAAGAGCAACAACATATTGTGTATTTGGAGTCACTGATAGAGTCCAAGAAGAGAATCCATATGGGAACATTTAAAAACTAAACTTCAGTTTTTATTAAGTAGATTCAAAGCCACACAAACAAATTAAGCACCTGTTTTTATTCCTTATTCCACCTTTCTCACCTCTCAGGGACAACTTGTTTCTATTCTTTTAAAACAATTACTTCAGGAATTTATTTTCATATTTCCAAAACCTATTTCTTTTTATATTTATTTATTTGCAGAGAGAGACATACACAGAAGAAGACAGGGAGAGAGAGAGAGAGAGAGAGAGAGGGAGGGAGAGGGAGAAGAGGAGAGGAGAGGAGAGGAGAAGGGAGGAGAGGAGAGGAGATACAGAGAATGGGCACACCAGGGTCTTTAGCTACTGCAAACAAACTCCAGAAGAATGCTCCGCTTTGTGCATCTAGTTTATGTGAAAATTGGGGAATTGAACCTGGGTCCTTAAGCTTCACAGGCAAGTGCCTTAATTGCTAAGACATACCTCAAGCCCCGAAAAACCTCTTCTTATGTTGACAGCTCCACATTTATCTTTTTGTTTTGTTTTGTTTTTCAAGGCAGGGTGTCACTTTAGTCTAGGTTGACATAGAATTCACTATGTAGTCTCAGGGTAGCCTCGAACTCACAGCAATCCTCCTATCTCCACCTCCTAAGGCTGGGATTAAAGGTATGTGCCACCACGCCAGCTCTTACCAGTTTTTGATAATACTCCATGTGCTGAGAGCTGATGGCGACTGTTTCTGCCATCTTCCTTCGCGGGTGCATGCTGGCTGCCTCCCTACTGTCCCAGTGTATTTGTGTCCTAATGTTATGTTAAACAATTGGCCAATCTTAATACTGCTGCCACTTTGTAAATATTGCTTGAATTAGTTCATGTATATTCTCTCTTTACATTTGATATTCTCCTATAGTTAGATTTCAAAAAATATGATTAAAAATTTTTTTTGTTCTATGTTTATTTATTTATTTGAAAGTGACAGACAGAGAAAGAGGCAGAGAGAGAGAGAGAGAGAGAGAGAGAGAGAGAGAGAGAGAGAGAGAATGGGTGCGCCAGGACCTCCAGCCACTGCAAACGAACTACAGATGGGTTTGCCCCCTTGTGCATCTGGCTAACGTGGGTCCTGGGGAATCGAACCTTGAACCAGGGTCCTTAGGCTTCATAGGCAAGTGCTTAACTGCTAAGCCATCTCTCCAGCTCCCCCCCCCACAACAAGATTTTTAAAATTATTTATTTGGAGATAGAGAGCAGACAGAAAGAGAGAGAGAGAAAAACAAGGATTGGACTGCCAGGGCCTCTTGACTCTGCAAAATGCTTCCAGAAGCATGTGTCACTTTGTGCATCTGGCCTTATGTTCTCTCCTATGATGATCCTCACTACAAAGGTTTGGACTTGTATATGAGTTGGAATAAAACTCAGTAGCAGAGGCCAGTAAGCTAGAAAGGGGGTATAAGGGAGGGAAAAAAGGGGGACTTAAGTGGGTGGTATTGGATATATTTAAGGAGAAGAACAGCTTAATGGGGGTGGAAAGGCCTAAATGAGGTCAGGGGAAGACACTGAGTAAAGGAAGAGTAGAAGGAGGGTTAATCAAAATCTAAGAGGGAGCTGGGCAAGATGGCACACGCCTTTAATCCCAGCACTTGGGAGGCAGAGGTAGGATTGCCATGAATTCAAGGTCACCCGGAGACTACACAGTGAATTCCAGGTCAACCTGGATTAGAGTGAAACCGTACATCAAAAAACAAAAATAAACAAACAAAAAAATCTAAGAGGGTATAAATAAGTCATATGGAAACCTACTTTTTTGGTCAATGGCACACCCAGAAGCCATTGATTGTTTCAGTGCCAGGGATGGGATACCTTCCAGTGAGTTTGGCAAGGATGTCCCTGATACCCTCCAAAACATTATAGGCTATTGCTGAGGCTCTTAGTTTCCCAGTAGAAATAGATGGTAAGACCCTATTGCTGAAGACCACATGCTTGAGGTGCAAAATAACTGAGAAATCAAGCTGGAGCTGTGCTGAAAACCTCCTCCCTGTAGACCTGCTGACAGAAAGCTGGAGTATGCTATACTGCATACATCTCCAGGGGAGAGAGAGAAGTCATCAGTGGAGATGAGCAAGAGTGGACACTGCAAGTCTTAAGTTGGGCCAGCCAGGCAAAGTGAGCCAACAGGTGCCATAGTAACATGTCTGTTATGGGGGAAACCAACCGCTCTCTAATTGGTCTGGAGGTCCGATCCATAGGAGGGAATACATGTCTGATACTAAAAACTTGTGACAGGGATAATCATGAGTCCTAGGGGTGTAACATTTGCTGGTGTCTGGCTAAATGTATATACTATGCTCACCAAACTGCCTAGTAAGCACTTCTCTTAATGTTCATACACATACATTAATGCTTCTCTCACCTTTGTTTAGAGAAGCTTCTCTTCAGATGGCAGTGACTTCTGGGATGACTCAAAAGGCACCATAGTGCTGAGAAGAAGTGACAGAGGAGAGCTCAGCACTGAAACATCTCTATCACACCTTCCAAGGGTCAAGGTCCCTTGTGGAAGAGGTGGCAGAAAGAATGTAAAAGCTAAAGGAAGGGCAGGGCTGCTTACAATGCACTCTTCCAGACACAAAGTAGCCTGGATATCCATGATCTCACAGTGTTTCACACTAACTACACAAGACCATCATAATAGGAGGAAAAGATGATGACATCAAAATAAAAGAACATCCACAGAGCATACACAGAACATCCACAAATCATCCACAGAACATCCACAGAGCATCCATGGAGCATCCACGGAACATCCACGGATCATCCATGGAGCATCCACAAATCATCCACAGAACATCCACAGAGCATCCATGGAGCATCCACGGAACATCCACGGATCATCCATGGAGCATCCACAGATCATCCACAGAGCATCCACGGAACATCCACAAATCATCCACAGAACATCCACAGAGCATCCACGGAACATCCACAAATCATCCACAGAGCATCCACGGAACATCCACGGAGCAGCCACGGAACACCCACGGAGCATCCACGGAACATCCACAGAACACCCACAGAGCAGCCACGGAGAATCCACGGAGCATCCACGGATCATCCACAGAACACCCACGGAGCATCCATGGAACATCCACAGAGCATCCACAGATCATCCACAGAACTTCCATGGAACAATCATGGGGCTTCCCCTGGGGCACACCTGAAGAGCACCCACAGGGCACACCACCCATGGAGCACACCTACAGAGGACAAGTACATGGCACCTGACAAGGATATTCTAGTTACTCTGATTTGATCATTATACAAGGTATACATATGCCATCACATCACATGTACCACATAAATCTGTATATTTGTCTCAATTTAAACTAAAATAAAAGGTAAAATGATGTTCAAAATTGTGAATAGAATGGAGTAAATGTGAGTTGGGGAGATGGCTGTCCAAGCACGAGAACCTGAGTTCAAATCCCTAGCATTCACATAAATCCTGGGCCTGTGATGTACACCTGCAACCCCAGCCCTGTGGAGGTGGAGACAGGAGGAGCCCAGGCCTTGCTGGCCACGTCATCTAGCTGAGTGAGTGAGCTCTGGGCTCAGTGCAAGACAGTCTCAAGAACTAACGTGACTGATGACTAAGGAAGACATCTGGTATTGGCCTCCATGTGCATGTACGTGCACATGTTCCCACCACATCTGGATCCACAGGCAAAGACGATGGAGCAATGTAGAGTGCAAAATCAAACAGAACAATGAGCAGCCCAAAGAAAATAAACACATAAAGCCAGGGCTCTGTTGTGGTTTGGATCAGAGTCCTCAAAGGGCCCCATGAAAAAGGTTTGGTCCATTGCCTGCATTATGGGGAGGCGTTGTGACATTTAGGAGGTGGAGCCTAGTAGAAGGCTCTTAGGTCATCGGTAGCACGTCTCACAAGGCTTGACTGGCACACCAGCCCCTCTTCTTCCCCGCTTTGCTCTGTGCCACCACCAGAGGAGAAGTTTGTTCTGCCATGTACTCACCACTGCAGTGATCTGCTTTTTCACAGCCCTTGAAGGTAACAGGATCATCCCTGTGAAAACACAAGCCAAAACCACCCTTTCTTCCTTTAAGTTAATCTTCTCAGGTTAAGTGCTGCAGCAACCGGAAGGCTGAGTAATTCAGGAGTTTTAGCTCTATGGAAATGGCACAGCTGGATGCCCAGGAAGTAGTCAAAGGATGACGGGAGGGAGGGGCAAGAAATGAGGAGGGAGGACAAACATGGGAAAAGACGAGCTTGTAAAAAGAGCAAAAAGCGAACTGGAGAGATGGCTCAGTGGTTAAAGCGTTTGCCTGTGAAGCCTAAGGACCCAGGTTCAACTCCCTACTATCCACAGAAGCCAGATGCATAAGGTGGCACATGTATCTGGAGTTTGTTTGCAGTGCCTACAGGCCCTGGTGTGCCTCTCTCTCTTTCTTTCCTTCTCTTTCAAATAAGTAAATAATAGTATTTTTTTTTTTTTAAATTTTTCGAGGTAGGGTCTCACTCTAGCCTAGGCTGACCTGGAATTCACTATGGAGTCTCAGGGTGGTCTAGAACTCACGGCAATCCTCCTACCTCTGCCTCCCGAGTGCTGGGATTAAAGGTAGAATTTTGTTTTTTAAAGAAGAGCAAAAAGGAACAGGGGTGCTGGAGAGATGGTTTAGCGGTTAAGGCGCCTGCCTGCGAAGCCTAAGGACCCAGGTTCGATTCTCCAGGTCTCATGTAAGTCAGATATTCATGGTGGTGCATGCGTCTGTAGTTCGTTAACAGTGGCTTGAGGCCCTGGCATGCCCATTCTCTCTCTTTTTCTCTATTCTCCCCCACCTGGTGTCTCTAATAAATAAATAAATAAAAATCTTTTTTTGCATTTATCTTTTTATTATAGATCAATTTAACTACTGTATATCTTTTTTTAATTTTTAAATTTTTATTAACATTTTCCATGATTATAAAAAATATCCCATGGTAATTCCCTCCCTCCCCACCCCCACACTTTCCCCTTTGAAATTCCATTCTCCATCATACTACCTCCCCATTACAATCATTGTACTTACATATATATAATATCAACCTATTAAGTATCCTCCTCCCTTCCTTTCTCTTCCCTTTGTATATCTTTTTTTAAAAATCTACATATTTTGCACATACAGTATAAGCCTACATTTTTATCACCTTCTACTTGGAAAGGGAAAAATACCTCCAGAAGAAAGAACAGCACAGGACATAGGGAGTTTTCAGAAAGAAAAGAAAAAAAAACAAGAAACAAGGAAGGGATGTGATCATCCTGATGAAAACTCAGACAAAGGCAAAACCTGAAAGATGGGGAGCTTCAGGAGCTGTCCCTGCTTTCTGTTTGGCATTCTAGGAGACCCCTGCAGAACAACCACTGTCCAAGGTCAGACATGTGCAAACAGAACACAGTGGTATCATCGGATGAGAAGGCCAAGGAAGGTTCTCTCACGGCAGTCCTCAAGATTCCTTGGCTCATGCCCAGCAAGCTGCGTCCAGGCATCCCTTCATGACCACAGTAGGCTCTGTGAAAGTGGGTGTTGAATGCAAAATGAGAAGCAATTCCGGTCACTGTGAGAAGACTTCAGAGCCGAGAGATGCTGTGGAGAAGACCGCAGTGCCTGAGCAACAGTGACCTGTGACGCTCAAGCAGGCTCTAGGAGGTGAAGGGCAAGTCTTCCGAGCTGTCCTGGACATCAGCACTGTCTTTGCCGTCACCCCCACGATCACTGCCAGCTAGGCTCTCCTGAGTCTCCTGGTTGTCCCCAGAGCCCAGCACCACTATTTGACCTTCTTCAGCACCTGCTGCCGTCTCAGCTCATCCACCATCTGGGAGAGATCCCGCTTCATGGCCTAAGCATCTTCCCCATCTGCATAATATTTGGGTTCCACTTCATGGACCTGGAAGTTGAGGGTATTAGAATAAAGGTGCAACGCTGCTCGGTTGCTCTTTGTGACATGCAGGGACACATATTTGGCGCTGAAGTTCTCAATCATGGCCCGTGAGGCCTGGTCCATCAGCTTCTGGGCCAAACCAAGGCGCCGGTGTGAGCGTTTCACAGCCAGGGAGATATGTCCGTGCGGGACATCATCAGGATCCTCCTCCATTTTGGCCAGGACGTAGCCCACGATCGTGCCGTCCTCGTCCTCAGCTGTGTAGGAGAGCGGGGGCTGCGAGAGGCCGTGGTAGAAATAGTCCTTCATCTGGTGGTTCTCGGGGAGGCAGAGGAGGTCGCAGCGCTGCATGTTCATCAGGTCTCCGGGCCTTGCGGGAGGGAAGCCTGTCAGACTGCAGAGAACCAGAGAGGATGCCACGGAGCTCAAGCCACACCAACGCACCAACGCTGGCTTTAAAACAGCTGGGACATCCAAACAGGGCTCATAACAGATGAGGAAGATCTCCCGCTATCTTCCATTTCTTCTCAGCGATGCTGTACAGAACCTCGTCCATCTTCATGCAGGTGGGGTCCCTGTCGTGCCCGAACCGAATGACGACCACGCGGTCCTCCTCAGAACGAATGGCCTGGTCTACCTGCCAGCCACGGTGCAGATGCGGGAGCACGTAGGACATCCTGCTCGGGCCTGCGCGGCTCGGCCGGGACCTACCTCGGGCGGATCCCCGCGCCCCTCCGCCGGATCCCTCGGGCCGCAGAGTCTCCACCCGCGAGCGCGCGCTACGCCTGCGAGCCGCACTGCGCGCGCGCACTTCGCCGCACTCGAACCGCCTAAAAATCTTTTTAAAAAAGGAAGAGAGAGGAAGGAAAACTCAAGAGACCCATTGCAAAAGATTAGGGTGCCTCCCGTGCCCCAGCAAGAACTCCAGTGCAGCTGTACCCACGGAACCATGGTGCTTCCTGTATCAGCTTTTAGCAGCTCTCTGGCTATCTCAGTTGTAGAAGATGGCAACATGTGATCTCAACATGTCCCTATCAGATGTAAACGCTGACAGAAAGGAGCCGAGTGAACTTAAATCTTCCTTCTTTTGCACAGGGCTGTGAGAACACAGGGAAGAGAAACAGATGGGGTCACATGGAGAGCCCAAGGCTGCCATGTCAGAAAATGCGCACATGCAAACATGCATGATTTTAGTAAGGGAAAGAAGAGGACGTACCTTCAGCCAAATAGCACGCCCCAGTGGTTGTTTTTCTTAAATAGAATTTTATTTGTTTATGCTTGATAGACATGATGTGGCCCCAGGATATATGATCATAGGCATCTTCCTTTACTGTTTATACCCAACAAGCGAACAGAGTGGAAATGATCATGTTTCAAACATAGATGAAGCTACTTCCAGCTTTAATATTTTATTTTTTAAACTTTTATTTATCATGTTATTTACTTATTTGAGAGAGGGAAAGAGGTAGAGAGGGAGATAGAGAATGGGCATGCCAGGGCTTCCAGCCACTGTAAATGAACACCAGATGCATGGGCCACCTTGTGCATCTGGCTTACGTGGGTACTAGGGAATCGAACTGAGGTCCTTTGGCTTTGCAGGCAAGTGCCTTACCCGCTAAGCCATCTCTCCAGCCCCTACTTCCAGCTTTGATAGAGGCCTGTCCTATAAACTGAGTGCTTGGGTGGCTGGCCTGTAGACAGTGGCAGTCAGTGTGTGGAGGAGACTCTGTAAGGACTGCCTTTGCAGCTGAGGCCTATGCGGCTCTGTTTGCTCCCTTGTCCTGTCCTGCTTGGCCAGAGCTGGTGTTGATTCCTGTCCTTTTATACTGTAGTTTGCCAGTCTTTAGTGGTGTCAGGGTCTCCTTTAGTGTTCCTTCAGGGTGAGTAGCATAATGACCCAGAGAAGGTTGCCTTCTCTGACCTGAGGACTGTGTTTGCCCACCCCTAAAAATATCCTTGAGGCTCTACCCTATCTTTCTAGGCCTAGGGCCTTAAAAAGACCTAGTCCTAAGCTCCAGACAGACCCCTTCATTATCTTTAGTGAGGCCAACACCTCAGTTCATATCTTCCAGCTGCCTGTTGTTTTTGCTCTTGTTTTGCTTTTCAAGGTAGGTTTTGCTCTAGACCAGGAATTAGACTCAGGCTAGCCTCGGACTCATAGCAATCCTCCCACCTCAGCCTCCCAAACGCTGGGATTAAAGGTGTGCACCACCGCGCCCAGCACAAACGTTTTTTCTCAGGGTAGGGTCTTGCTCTAGCCCAGGTTGACCTGCAATTAGTCCCAGGCTAGCCTCCAACTCACAGCGATCCTCCTACCTCAGCCTCACCAGAGCTGCACCACGCCCGGCAGCTGTCTGTCCTTAGTTTCTGCCGGGGCCTCCTCGGTGTTGATGACATAAGTCTCCCTACAATAGTAAGGTGACTTCTGATGAGCTGAGGGAGGGTGGGAAAGGACCTGTGTTTGCTAACAGCAGCCTGAGGGTCTTCCTGGTCCTGTAGTCCCATTGTCACCTCAGGCTGGACAGACTGAGCGGGGGGGTGTCACTGATCCTAACACTAATGAGGTCAGCAAGCATCACAGCGGTGAACCCACTACCCCCGACGGGCAGTACAGGACCTGTCGCTGTAAACATACCTCTGCTGGGCTGTACCCCGAAAGCTGAGGAAGAAACAGATGGAAAGGAGGCTTGGAAATTTGTGCTTTTCAGAAGTTTGGGTTGGGGGGTGTAGCTCAGTCTGGGTTCAATCCCCAGCACTGCAAAAAGACAAAGAAAATCAAATTGAGAATGGAGGTGAGGTGGAGAATGACTGCCTCACACTGTGGGACAAGCCAGGGCAGCCAGCTTGACAGAGTCCCCAGATACAGGTTAGCAGTGTAATGTGACAGAAGAAGAAAAAAATCTAAAACACCCTCCAAAATATGGAATGGATTTGAGATAAACTACTCCTTGAAATTAGAGCTGGGTGCCCACTGGGCATGTCAAAGCCTGCAGGCAAAGCTGTGCCCAGCGAGTTGGAGGCCCGGGGCAAGACTGGGGGAATTGGGAACCTACAGAAGGGCCCATGGTCAGAGACAAGCCCAGTCCTCATGGGACCTGAAGGTGTGAGAGGCCTTAGGAATGCAGATAGCCCCACCAGCGGGATAAGAAGCAGGGAGATGACCTGAGGAAAGATCTGGGCGTTGGGGGAAAGGCTTGTTCTAGGTTCCTATCAGCCACGTGGTGCCAAACCCTAAATCTTTCAGCCACTCGCTGGTTCCGATAATGCAGCCCGAACATGTGCAGTGTCGCATCCTCTGAACAGAGCCCCAAGTTTCTGAGCAGCACATGAGCCTTACTGTGCTGGAGATAGGGCTGATAGTGGAGTTCCTGGTCAAGGCAGCTCTGAGCACCCCAAAGACATGTCCCATGCAGGTGGGATTGCTGTCTGCTGGCCATGGTCCCTTGTGAGACCCTCAACCCTTCACAAAGGTTGATTTACTTGCTCTTCCTAAAAACCCACTGTCAAGAAACTGGATTGATTGTGTGACTTTCCAGTTAAAAGATGGCCAGGAGCCAGAGGTTTAAAAATAAGGAGAGGGCTGGAGAGATGGCTTAACTGTTAAGGCACTTTCTTGCAAAGCCGAAGGACCCCGGTTCAATTCCCCGGTACCTACTCAAAGTCACATGCATCTGGAGTTTGTTTGCAAGGCTGGCAGCTAGACGCTGTGCCATGCGGGTGTGAATGCTGTTCTGGGCCAGGCACGGCCTTGGCTCAAGCTGAACTCTTACAAAAGCAACGTGCGTTCTTTGTCTTCCACGCGCTGGTGGTTAATTTGTATAGTTAACTTGGTCACATCTTGAAGCAAGTGAGAGCCACACCTCGTGGGTGTGGGTCTGAGAATGTGTTTCTAGGAAGGAGTGACAGAGAGGGCAGCCCTTCTGGCGACAACCTATATCCAAGAAGGTGCCAGGAAGATGGCTGGCCTTGCTACTTGCTGGTAAGTATGCCTGAGCGCTTGCTGCTTCGTGGACTGGTGAGAACCCAGCTTTAGTATTCCAGTGTGAACCAGTGGCTCTCCAAGAATCCTCCATGCCATCAGCACGAGCTGGGGACTGCTGAGACATCTAGCCTCGTGAACTGAGCGGCTACTGGGTACCCAGCTTCTCTAGCATGCAGGCAGCTGTTGCTGGGCTGTCCAGTATGTACTGGGTTAGCCAGTCCAATAAATCTCGTTTCCAGAACATATCCATTCTGCCAGTTCTGTTCCTACAGAGAATGCTGGACAATACATGTGCCTCATTTTCCTCATGGCAAAACAGGTGTGTTAATCAGACTCCCTTGGAAGTTTTGCTTTTCCCCACTCTCTGGACATGTCAGACTTTTTGCCATCATTCTAAAAATTTAAAACCCACTTGCGTGAGTTTCTCAAGGAAACATGAGGCATTTGACCAGTTAGACACTTACTTTGAGTCATTTCTAGCTCTCATTCATTTGAAACAGACAAATTAACATTGACCTCACTCCCACTTCCTGTTACCTAGAGCACACAGCCTTGCAGCAGGTAAGACATTACATGTAAAATCATACTGGAGACGTCAAGTCATCTCGCTGCACGTGGTAGTTACCAACGACGCAATGGCGATGCTGTGTACTTGGCTTTCTGCTCTCTTCGCTCTCAGCGAGTTTGAGGCTGACTGCTGCAGCTCACTGGTGACGGTATCTTCCACTGGGACCTGCAGAGGAAAGCAGAGAAGGCCCGGCAAGCCCCGTGTGCTCCAGCATCTGCAAACCTGCCACGAGACGCTGCTGCGGGACCCCTGGCGTCACTGATACCCATAAATTTCATAGCCTCTAAACTGAAACTCTCCATCTTGGCCAAATTAAAATCTTCAAAGTATGCCTTTTAAAGTAAACATAAAAAGAGTATCTTTAAATAGCACACGCTATGGTTTGAATGTGGATTGCCCCCTCTGTCCCTGGCTCATGTCGGAGTTGAATCCCTCCATCCAGATGTTTGTGGTAACACAGTGACAGAGTAGGAACTCAATTGCATCTTGGCGTTCAGAGGTGAGGCCATGAGAAAGTGATTAGTTTAAGATAAGTTCATTAGAGTGGAGTCCTCTGGTGACTTTATAAGATCAGAGACCAGGCACATGGACACTCCTTGTCTCTTGCTTAGTGATATCACACACTACCTCAGATCCTGTCAGCATCTGAGTTGACATCAGCACCAAGCCATGAAATGTTCGAGATAGTGAACTCAATCAACCTCTTGTCTTTATACAGTTGTCTCAGGCATTTCGCTATAATAATGAGAATCAGACTAACCACATCAGAACTAGATTATTTGAGACTGAGGAGGAGTGCCAACCCCTCCATGGATAGCCAGTGCATACTGAGAACGCCATAGCGCTGTCTTCTTTTTCTTCCTGCCCATGCTATGCTATGTGCATCACTTAACTTCCAGCTGTCTGGGAGGCTGAGGCAGGAGGATTGCTTGAGCCCAGAACTTTGAGACCAGATGGGACAGCAGAGTGAGACCCTGCTCAAAAATAAAACACACAGGGCTGGAGAGATGGCTTAGTGGTTAAGCACTTGCTTGTGAGGCCTAAGGACCCTGGTTCGAGGCTCAATTCCTCAGGACCCACCTTAGCCAGATGCACAAGGGGGCGCACACATCTGGAGTTCGTTTGCAGTGGTTGGAGGCCCTGGTGAGTCCATTCCCTTTCTCTGTCTCTCTGTTGCTCTCACTCTGTTGTTGCTCTCAAATAAATAAATAAATAAATAAAACAAACAGAAAAAAAGCCCACTAGAGGTTGGAGAGATGGCTTAGAGGTTAAGGTGCTTGCGAACAAAGCCTATGGACCCACGTTTGATTCCCCAGGATCCACAAAAACCAGATGCACAGGGTAGCACATGCATCTGGATTTCATTTGCAGTGGCTGGAGGCCCTGGTGTGCCCATTCTCTCTCTTTCTTTTACCTGCCTTTTTCTCTCTCTCTGTACAGTAAATAAATAAAATAGATATTTTAAAAAACCCAACTAACCAAAGCTTCTACTTCAACACAATGAATAGGTGTGCAAAGTATGTAACTTAGAAATCCTTGAAAATTAAAAAAAAAAAAAAAAAAAAGAAGGAAAAAGCCAGGCATGGTGGTGCACACCTTTAATCCCAGCTCTTGGGAGGCAGAGGTAGGAGGATCGCTGTGAGTTCGAGGGCAGCCTGAGACTATATAGTGAGTTCCAGGTCAGCCAGGGGATAGAGAGGAACCCTACCTTGAAAAAACAACAACAACAAAAAAAAAAAAAAAAAAAAAAAAAGGGAAGGAAGGAAGGAAAAGTGCTTTCCCTTAATAATTGCATAGTAAGTTCGGCTTTAAATTTAGAAAAGTTATTTGTATAATTTTAAAGTGATATCTCTAATCCTGCCGAAAGTGTGAAAGGATCACCCCGTGAGTAATGATTTTAGGCTACAATGTGTCAGTGTTTGTCCCAACTTACAGTTTTATACTCTGGCCCAGTAATCAATAATTTACCCTTGGAAAATATTCAATAGAGGGAATAATTTAGAAGCAGCCTAATGTTCATTGTAGAATTTAAACAATTGTTTCATTTACTTATTTGAGAGAGAGGCAAAGGCAGATGTGTAGAGAGAATAGACACTCGAGGGACTGTAGTCACTGCAACTGAACTCCAAACACATGTGGCGCCACGTGTACCTGGCTTACGTGAGCACAGGGGAATCGAACCTGGGTCCTTTGGCTTCACAGACAAGCGTCTTAACCCCTGAGCCATCTCTTCAGCTCATCATTGCAGAATTTTACTTGAGGAAAAAGATAAGTTTGTAGCAGAGGTTGGCAAACTATGTCTCATAGGTCAAATTGGTTCCTTATCTGTTTAGTAATAGTTTTATTTGCATGTAGTTGCCCTCATTCATGTACATGTTGGCACTGGCTACTTTTGTACAAGGCAGAAGTGAGCTGCAGGGACACAAGTCATGTGGCTCTTGGAGGTGAACAGCACACACGCACGCACGTCTGGCTCCCTGTGCGGTGCAGGCTCTGAAATCCCGGATCATGACCTCATTGCCTAGTTCTCAAGCTATTCACTTTAAATCCTTCTGTAAATCTTGTTTACTGTAGTGTAGCTGTGAAATGATGTTCTTTTGTTGATAGTAGCTGATATGGAGAAATGGAGAAAGCTTCCCCCCCCCTTAAGTAGGGTCTCACTCTATCCCAGGCTGACCTAGAATTCACTATGCAGTCTCAGGGTGGCCTTGAACTCACAGCGATCCTCTACCTCTGCCTCCCCAGTGCCAGGATTAAAGGCATGTGCCACCACACCCAGCTGGGGAAAGCTTCTAATTTACAAATATTTATATTGTAACCAACCAGATTCTGCATTCTCTTTATTTGGTTAATCTTCACTTGTTTTTTAGGTAAGCATATTGTCTGGAAGTATTGTAATAATTTTGTACTCTCATTTCTAATATTTTTTTCATTTTCCTGTCAAACTGAATCAGCTGATAGTTCTGGGGCAGCGTTAGAAGCTAGCAGAGATTATTATTCTGTTAATTCCAAAATAGTGATGACCTAAGTACTCAGAGCGAGGAGGCTTCTGCTGTTTCCAAAACCCCAATCACGAAGAACCTCATGGGACCCTGAGCAACTGCTCCCAACCCGCTCGCCGCACGGACCCCAGCTGCACACTGAGCAGCCTTTCCTGCCTCGCCCTCCTATGGTGCTGGTGTTTTCTCCTCTCCTGCAATATGAAGACAGCAGTGCAACATACAGACTTAGAAAGCTAAACAAACAATTGAAACAGGGCTGGAGTGATGGCTTAGTGGTTAAGCTACTTGCCTGTGAAGCCTAAGGACGCATGTTCAAACTCTCCAGATCCTATGTAAGCCAGATGCACAAGGTGACGCAAGTGCTCAAGGTTGCCCGTGTGCACTGGGGTCACACTCGTCTGAAGTTCAACTGCAGTGGCTGGGCCAAGTCGCTCTCCCACCCATTAAAAAAAAAAATACAAAAAACCCCAGTGAAATAATTCTGTTCAGACAGGAGGTAACCACACCTAAAATGCTAACTTTGCAAGACATGGCTCAGTAGGTGAGAATGCACTATTTTTCGTTGTTATGACAAAAATACCTGGGTGGGGGAAAACAATGTGGAAAAGGAAAGAACTGTTGGGCTCATGCACTCAGAAACTCCATCCTCCGGATGCTTGGCCCTGTGTGCTTGTGCAGAGCGTCACGGGGGAGCGTGTGTGGTGAGGGGGGCTCCTCACCCAATGCTGGACAGGGCACAGGACAAGATTGCCTGCAAAAGTTGGCTGTGGTAGCTTGATTCAGGGTTCCCCATAAACGCAGGTGTTCTGAATGCTAGGTTCCCAGCTGCTAGAGATTTGGGAATTAATGCCTCCAGGAGGCAGTGTATTGCTGGAGGGTGGCTTATGGGTGTTACAGCCAGTGTCCCCTTGCCAGTGTTTGGCACACTCTACTGTGGCTGTTGTCCATCTGATATTGGCCAGGAGGTGATGTCCACCCTCTGCTCATGCCATCGTTCTCCCCTGCCATCATGGAGCTTCCCCTGGAGTCTGTAAGCCAAAATAAACCCCTTTTTCCCCCTCAAGCTGCTCTTGGTTGGGTGATTTCTGCCAGCAATGCGACCCTGACTGCAACAGTGGCACACTCCCAGTGACCCATGACCTCCACTTAGGCCCCACCTACCAAAGTTCCTCCACCTCCTGAAAAAGTGCCATCAGCTGGAGACCAAGTGTTCAACACATGAGCCTGTGGGGACTCCCTCCGCCCCGAGGTAGGGTCTCACTCTAGCTCAGGCTGACCTGGAATTCACTAGCTCTGCCTCCCTAGTGCTGGGATTAAAGGCATGTGCCACCATGCCTGGCTTTGTTTTTTATTTTGTTTTTATTTTAGAGAGAGAGAGAGAGGGGGGGGGGGAGAATATTGGTGCCCCAGGATCTCAGCCACTGAAATCAAATGCCAGACGCTTGCACCACTTAGTGGGCATGTATGGTCTTGTGCTTGCCTCACCTTTTGTGTGTCTGGCTTACATAGGATCTGGAGAGGAGAACATGGGTCCTTAGGCTTTGCAGGCAAGCACCTTAACCACTAAGCAATCTCTCCAGCATATGGGGACTTTTAACACAAGCTCTGATCTGCCTCCTATAAAGTTGGTCAGCCCAAGTAAGTTTCTCAAGGTCTTAGTTCTTTCAACTTAAATGGGAAATAATACCTAAATTATAGAGCTTCTGTGAGACTATGAATAACTTATAAGCATGGCACCTATGAGGTTTTTAAGAAATCCTCAAAACCCAGAAGGAAGAGCAGCCAAGCTTTTCTCAACCTTTGAGTGTCCACACTATGATTGTGCTAATCCTATGAACACATAGATTGGCCATGATCTTGGACCATCGTCATTTGGTTAGGTTCTTTTTAAGATTTCTTTCCTCCATGAAAACCAGTATCCATCCAGATCTCACCAGAACAGATCAAAATTCAGGTGTTTGGTTAAATCAAGCCTTCCCGTTTTTGCAGTCAGTCCACCTCCGTTGTTCATGCACTACCACAGTGTAAGCCTCCAACCCAAGTAGTCATGTGGCAGTTTTCACAGTACTGAGGAGCCACGGAACTAACCATCTCCCAAGCACTATGAGTGGCCATGTGAATATAGGAAGGGCTGTATGGGGCAAAGTGGGTTACATGTATCCACAGATTTCTGAAAAGTATTTGATTGAACTAAGCAATCATTGGCACCTTGCCAAGTCATCTTCTCTTCTCTTCTCTTTCTTTTTTTTTTTCAAGGTAGGATTTCACTTTAGCCCAGGCTGACCTGGAATTCAGTCTGTAGTCTCAGGCTGGCCTCAAACTCATGGCAATCCTCCTGACTGCTGGGACTAAAGGCGTATATCTCCATCCCTAGCATCCCTTTGCCTACAAAGCCTAAGGACCCAGCTTCAATTCCCCAGGACCCACATAAACCAGATGCACAAGGAGGTACATGTGTCTGGAGTTCTTTTGCAGTGGCTAGAATCCCTGGTACTCCCATTCTCTCTCTCTCCCTATCTACACCCCCCTCAAATAAATAAATAAATAATAACAAAAAAAATTTAAGGGCTGGAGAGATGGCTCAGCAGTTAAGGTGCTTGCTTGCAAAGCCTAAAGACCCAGGTTTGATTTTCCAGTACCTACATAAAACCAGGTGCACAAAGTGGCACAAGCATCTGGAGTTTGTTTGCAGCAGCTAGAAGCCCTGGCATGCCCATTCTCTCTCTGTCTCCCACTTTTTCTCCTTCTCTCTCTCTGTTCTTGGAAATAAATAAATAAAATATTAAAAAGTTCCAGACATCAGGTGTATATATGCATTGTATGAAAAATTCCCTTCCATGTTACAGTGCTGATTTAAAACTGATACTTAAAATGAAATTTAAAGTAGGGTATTGATTTGAATATACATTTCTCCAAATGTATGTCTAGTGGGCAGATGACACTCCAAATCTTTAGCTCTAAGGCAAGAGAAATGACAGTGAAATGTCACTTTCCAACCTCTGGGTTGACTGTGCTGAAAATGATAGCTTGGCTATAAGAAGTGCTGGTGAGAATGAAGAGACGAAGAGAAAAATGAACTCTTTCCCCCTTCTTTTGTTTTTTAAAAAAATGTTTATTTGAGAGAGGGAGATTTTGGGCGTGCCAGGGCCTCATGCCACTCCAGATGATCTCCAGATGCGTGCACGACTTTGTGCATCTGGCTTTACACAAACACCAGGGAGTCAAACTCTGAGCCGTCAGATTTTGCATCGGGAACCTTTAACTGCTAAGTCATCTCTCCAGATTCCCTTTTCCACTGATGGCAATATGTAACGGTGTAGCCATGGCTCAAAGCCATCTGGCAGTCCCTCAATAAGCTAGATATGTAATTACCATGTTACCTGGTGATTTCATTCCTAAATACATACCTAGGTAAATTAAAAACATGTTCACATAAAACTTTACACATGAAGGTTTTGGGCAGCATTATTTATAACAGCAAAGAGAGTGTTCATCAGCTAATGTACAAAATATGGGCCTCAACATGCAATAGCGTTTTATTTAACTGTGAAGACAAGTGACTGACTGCACACGCCACCATAGGGAGAGCCCAGAAACACTGTGTTCAGCGAACACAGCCACACACAAAGCCTGTTTAGTAGGATTCTATTTATAACAAATGTCTCGGGTAGGTAAATTCATGATGATGATGGCAGAAAATAGATCAGTGCATTGTGGCCAAGAGTTAGGGATGGGGACAGGTATGGGACTTATTTGGGGAAGAGAAAAATATTCTGCTATTAGGCCATGGTGGTGTCCACATAATCTTGTGAAATTGCTAAGACCTGCTGCATCGTGCCCCTGGCAATGGAACATGTTGTCATACTGAGTGACCTTAATTAAGTAGCGTGTCTGGGGTTTGTGAAAAGACCCAGTAGCATTTGTTGTTATGGCTATCAGGCAATCAGGCACTGTCACTAGCTGCAAGCTGTATTTGCAAGGAGTCTCAAGGGTCTGGGTGCCTCAGCTAGAGGCACAAAGCTAGATGGCACCACACCAAACTATGGGCTAGCCTCTGAGAGCCTTTTCCTCCCAGTATCCTCTGCTTCCCATGCTGCTGACAGCCTCCCAGCCAGCGGGAAAGCGCACAAGCTGTTGAGCTGCAGGCGTGTCTGGTGCGAATCCTGGTCCCGTTTATGGGGCACTCGGGTAGGACACTGGTGAACAGGCGTAGGTTTCCTCTGTGGTTGAACACGTCTGGTCTTCACACAGTGCTGTGGGACCGACCCACTTGGGACCGACCCACTTAGAATATGGTTATGGACAGCCATGGATTGTTCCCAAAAGCACTTTTTTGGTTTTTTTGTTTGTTTGTTTTTTCAAGGTAGGGTCTCACTCTAGCCCAGGCTGACCTGGAATTCACTATGTAGTCTCAGGGTGGCCTCGAACTCACAGCGATACTCCTACCTCTGCCTCCCGAGTGCTGGGATTAAAGGTGTGAGCCACTGTCCCCGGCTGGGCACATGTTCAAATGCTCCCTGTTGGTGAATCCAAGCAGTGCAATATTGATAACTATACCTGCAAGGTCCTGTGTTAACCACTGCTAGCATGCCATGGTAAGAAATCCTTCAGATAAACTAATATACAAGGAGGAAAAAATATTATTTTGATTCATACTTTCAGTCCAAGTTCACGTTGTCCAATTCTGTATCACAAAATAAATGAAAATTTGGGGAAAATAAAAGCAATTGAATTGGGGATGGAGACGTTACAGTTGCTCTGTCCATACATACCCAGCACTGAACTGTGAGAGCTATGGTTAGGTGGGTCATAAAGGTTTGTGAATGGACCTTGTAAGTTGAATGGCCAGCGCAGCATGGGGCAGAGACAATTAATGACAAGGAATGGAAGAACACGTGGGGCACATGATTGCATTACCTTCTTTGTAATGATGTTTAATTTTCACACCAAATGCTGGGCATCACGGGCTTAATTGCCCTCTTCCTATATTCCTACCTCCCAGGACCTCAGAATGAGGCTGTACTTAGAGATAGGATCTTTAAAAGGACAAAGTAAAATAGAGCCATTAGGGTATATGGAATGCCTTGTGACTGTGCCCTTACAGAAAATGAGATTAGGTCATAGTCCCACACAGACGGAAGGACAGCCTTGTGAAAACACAGTGGGAAAGTGGTATCTACAACCCAGGGAGACAGGTCTCACAAAAAGCAAACTTGCTCTCACCTGAACTTAGACATTCAGACCCCGGAGCCATTAGAGAATGAACATCTGTTGGTCAACCCCTCATCCAAGGTATTCCATTGCAGTCACCCAGGCTGACTAACACACCTTGACATCAAGAGCACTGAGGTGTGGTCAGGATGGGTTTGGGGTGGTCCAGTGTGTCTAGTTGCCTCTGCTTCTCTTCCTAAAGCGCTGTGACAATGCGGGGCGGACACAGAAGCCTTTCTACTGGCCGCAAGTATAGTTCAGAAGAGGTAGCAAAGAGGGTTAGGCCAGTTGCTGCCGTGGCCACCTACAAGGACAGATGCCAGGACGCTGAGCACACAGGGCAGAGGGCATGGGGAACAGGTGAAGTTCATCAGTGCCAGAGACAGCTAGAGGAGCGGGGCTGGGAGGAGCGGGCCTGGGAGGAGCGGGGCTGGGAGGAGCGGGGCTGGGAGGAGCGGGCTGGGAGGAGCGAGGTTCCAGCCCACGCGAGGGCACTGCTGTCAGAGGGTCAGACCCAGGACGGCCTGCCGCCAAGCCACAACAGCTGGCACGGATCTTGTCTAATCTGGTGGCAGAAGCTGAACCCCATGGCGCTCCCCCCCATCTTTCCAAACCAGTTCCTCGTGCCAGAAGCCCTGCCCGACAGATCGACCCTTTCACATCTCAGTGCTCCTTCCGGCCACAGTTGGGCCTGCTCGAGGAAACCGTGCTGGGGACGGGAAAGGGCAAAGCTGGGTGCAACCTGCATGCCAGCCCTGCTGAGAGCCATGCCAAGCAAAGCTCTGTGGGCAACTGAAGGCTGGTGATATCTGCCCTCCAGGTACAGATGCAATGGAGTCATTCTTGTTCTTTTTTTTTTTTTTTTTTTTGGCTTCCTGTCTCTTTGGAGAGCCCCCGGCACCCAATCTGTGTGTAAATAGCTAGCCAAGGATTGCATGGGACTGCCCTTGACTTGACAGTATCCAATTCCACAGCTGACCATTGGCTCACGCATGCCCTGGCCATCCTTATCAACACTGAGCGCACCGAGCGCCTCCTCCAGCCAGTCACTCGGGACAGAATGAAGAACGAGACACACCTGTCGACGGCTCCGTCCTTGCACGATCTGTCTGTCAGGTGCGCAGTGTGAACTCTAACTCTGCGTTAGCAAAAGATCCCGAATATCGAGTAACTTGCACATGGACACTAAACGAACCAGCGCAGGAACTCACACTCACAAGTGATTTTGCCCCTGTGGCCATTTGTCAATGTCTGGATACATTTTTGGTGTCACTCTTGGCATCCTGCGCAAGGGAGCCAAGAATACTGCTCCACATTTCACAGCATCTTGGACAGTCCCTGTAGCAAAGAGGCAACCGGCTCCAGAGGTCCACAGCTCCCAGGCCACGCATGCAGCTGTAGAGGTCACTGGCTGTCACCTACTTCCAGTGTTCCTCAGTAAAGATGAGAAGCTCTGCTCGGTGCGGACCCTGAAAGTTAGATGCGGCTGCTCCAGATAACAAGCTGGAGTAGGAGGTATGTGAAACTACGAAATATGGGGGGAAAGATCCCCCCAACCATAAAGACAAAGTCAGCTTCCATGGGGATGGCTGAGCCTAGAGACAGAAACGGCTGCAGATATCCACACGTGGGATAGCTGAGCTGCCGTCACCGACCCACAGAGGACTTTGTGCACGTGAAACGTAAATGTTGATCGTAGGAAGACAGTAAGAGGTGGGAGGTGTTCGTTGGTATAGCAGAGCTCAGCCCGACCTGCCAAGCCCATGCTGACATGGCCCATGTCCTAGGCCAGTCCCTAAGCTTCAGACCCTTTTCTGCCAGAGATACCGTGAGGCTAAGTGGGGTTCCATGTGAGAGTCCACGGGAGGCAGACTGGAGCCAGGGACCATGCTGTGTCTCCCAGGCTCTGGGCTGATGTGCAAAAGGGCCACTGTCGCCATCTGGACACATGGAGGAAGAAAACGAGGGCTCAGCACGGAGACGAGGACCAGGCCCTAGCTGACCAGGCTGTGGGCAGCCAGGTCCAGGCCAAGGCAGGGAGCCTGAGGAAGAGGCAGTGGGAGAGGTAACCCTGCTCCAGCCCGGAGCTCCAGCCAATGCGAGGAACGAGGATCATCAGCCATTTTCTCCATCCCTCTGCAAGGCTGCCTGGAATGAAAGAAATGACTTTCAAGTAACATGGACGCGTATTGAGTTATCATGACTTATTGGCACCCAGTACATAAAGCGATCCCTGGACATGGCATTTCTCGGTCTCCAGCGCGCCTGGGAGTCTGCGGAGTCTCCTGCTGCAGCCCGAGCCCTTCTTTTCATTACCGCTATCATTATTATTTACAGCAGAGGCGGCGGCGTGAGGGGGCGGCGGGGGTCAGGGTGATCTCCTAAAGTTCGCAGCAAGTTCAAGGACTGGCCGTGGGCCTTGAGAACAGCAGCGGTAAGCTGGGGGAGCGAGGCCTGAGGCCTGAGGTTTCCAAGAGGCGGTGGTTGTTCCTCCAAGGGCTCCACCCACAGAGAGGGGAGCTGGCCCAACTCTTGCACTTTCTTCTTTTAGCAAAAAAAAAAAGTGGTAGGATACACATAGCAACACATTTTCCACATGTAGTTGCACAGCTCAGTTCAGTGGCATTTAAATATGTTCATTTTATTCTGTAAGTATTGTCACCATTCAGCTCCAGAACCTTTTCATCTTGTAAAGCTTCATGAAGCTCTGTCCCCACAAGACATTAACCTGCCATGGCATTCCGGTCCCTGACAGCCGCCATTCTACCTTGCAGCTCCACGAATCTGCCTGCTTACTCGAGAGACCTCATCTAGGGAGAAGCACACAGTACTTACCCTTTGGTGACCGGCTTATTTCAAGCAGCACATTACTAGGTTCTCAAGGTTTATTTTCACTGTAGTACATGCCAGAATGTTCTTCTTTCTAAGGCTATATAAAATTTCGTCATATCTCATTTTGATTGATTATTCACTCTCTGATGGCCATCTGATAATGCTGCTAGCCCCATGGGCACACGAGGATCTGCACCTCTGCTTTCGGTTCTTTTGCTGAGTCATGATAATTCTGTTTTGGAACAGAACGGTTCGTGGTTTGTGTCGTCTCAAACTGTTCCCGCAGTGGCTGCACCATTCCCCATTCCCCAGCCAGGTGCCGGGCTCCACTTCCCACCACTTGTCCACGGGGAGCTTGTTTGCTTTGGGAGGGTCCAAAGGCTCACCTAAGTGTGGCAGCACCATTGAGAGGTTGTGGAGCCTTTAAGAGGTGAGTTCTAGCTGGGAGAAGTTAGTTTATTGGATATATTCCTGAGCCGGTGTTCTTGGACCCTAGCGTCCCTCTCTTCTCTCCCCTCTCCCTCTCTCCTGAGCCACCTCGAGCTGACCTGGCCCCTGTCACCACAGGCTCCCACCATGATGTGCTATGCTGCTTCAGGCCCCAAAGCCATAGAAATGAATGGTCAGGACTGGAGAGATGGCTTAGCAGTTAAGGAATTTGCCTGCAAAGCCAAAGGACCCTGTTTTGATTCCTCAAGACCCACGTTAGCCAGATGCACAAGGGGGCGCACGCGTCCGGAGTTCGTTTGCAGTGGCTGTTGGCCCTGATGCCACCATTCTCTCCCAATAAAAATAAAAATAAAAATAAAACCAGAAGAAATGAATGATCAGTTCCATTGAGGGGAGGGGTCACAAGGCTGGGGTGAAAGGAGAGCTCAGAGCTGAACGGCAGGAGCGTCACTGGCATCTGCAGGGGGGGGGGGAGGCCGAGGAGCAGCAGTGCTGACGGCGCTGTGAGCGGCGGCGGCCTCCTAACTGTGCGGGGGACGCAGCGCCCGAGACGAGCAAGAACAGTGGGTGCAGCCAAACACAGCGTGGGGCGTGGATGAGCTGTGACCTGGGGATGCCAGCAGAGACCAGGTGCAAGCAAAGCCTGAAGTCACCCCTAGAACAGGGTGAAAGCTCCACTTGTGTCATCTACGGTTACCTTAGGGTTAGTCTTTCCCTCTCCTACTATGGTCATTTTAGGATTGACTTCGCTTATCTATGGGCACTTTACGATTGACTTCGCTTCTGTTATCTGCATCCACCTTAAGCGGAGGTACAGGACAAGATTGATGCTGTTTTATAAGGCTTCAGCCTGACAGGACCAGAGCCATCTTGTCTGTAGCCACCACTGTGTCGGGTGGCCTTGGTACACATCCTAAATGCTATTGGATAAACAAGGTCATTAACATAGTCAGCTGAGCATTGTTTTGATCACAGATACCAACTATTTCCTACCTGACATGAGACATGTTAATAATTCTGTGACTAGCTTAGGAACACTGCAGTTGGCTGTGGCCCGCCCACCTTGGTCAAGCTTAGGAGATAATGTCTCCCCTGCCGTGAGGGGCAGAGTCTTGGGATCTGTGGCACTTGAGGCACTCTCTGCTTGAAAGTCTTTAGTGACTCGTGCTTTATTTTTACTGCTTAAGGATTTAAAAAATTATTTTGTTTTTATTTATTTATTTGAGAGAGGGAAAGAGGGAGAGGGAGAGAGAGAGAGAAAGAGGGAGGGAGAGAAAATGGGCGCACCAGGGCTTCCAGCTACGGCAAACGAACTCTAGATACATGTGCACAAGCATCTGGATTACATGGTACTGGGAATCAAACCGAGGTCCTTTGGCTTTGAAGGCAAGCAACTTAACCACTAAGCCATCTCTCCAGCCCCAGGAATTTTTATTGAAGTAAGAATGTTATAATCCAAATTGCATTTTCTTTTTAAAAATATATTTTATTTATTTGAGAGAGAGAGACAGAGAGAGAGAATGGGTGTGCCAGGGCTTCCAGCCACTGCAAATGAATTTCAGATGCATGCTCCCCCTTGTGCATCTGGCTTATGTGGGTCCTATAGAATCAAAGCAGGATCCTTTGGCTTTACAGGCAAATGCCTTAACTGCTAAGCCATCTATCTCTCCAGCCCTAAATTGCTTTTTTTTTGCTCAGTTACCAATTCTGTTAAAACAGAACTGACAGAGCTGGAAAGATGGCTCAGCAGCTAAGTACTTGTCTGTGAAGCCTAAGGACCCCGGTTCAAGGCTTGATTCCCCATGACCCACGTCAGCCAGATGCACAAGGTGGCACATGCATCTGGAGTTCGTTTGCAGTGGCTGGAGGCCCTGGCGTGCCCATTCTCTCTCTCTCTCTGCCTCTTTCTCTCTCTGTCTGTTGCTCTCAAATAAATAAATACAAATAAACCACAACAAAAACAACAACCAAAAAAACCCAAAACTGACATTATGAGCTATGGCACAATAAAAATTATAAAATCAAAGATAGAAATGCTTTAAAATTTTTACTTTGCTGTTTCTTGTTGGTTGGTGTCCAACCCTGCAAAATGATAAAATGCAGCCCTCTTTCTTTTACTGCTCGGAGCCTCTCAGTCTTTTTGTTAAGACAGATGGATGTTTCCAGCACTGCTGGGACGCAAACTCTGGTCCTCATGCACAGCAACGAGTACTGAGCCACCCCCTCCTGGTTCCCTGCTCTTAACTGGGGTTTTGACCAAAACGTACGTCACCGCATTGGGTCTTGGGTATAGGTGGTACTGTGATCAGCAGAGGGCCTCATGGGTGCCAATGTTGCGGAGATGACTACTGTCCTTCATTCCGGTGGTGGTTCAGGCTCTGGCTTTCCTGGCTCCACGTGCCCATCTGCAGGGCAGGAAGGAGACCTAGGGGAACCAGACACAAAGGCTATTTGCTTAGGAATCAGTAGAGAAGGGATAACAAGGTAGATGGGAAGGACTGGGAAGGTGCCATGGCCAGGTGTGAGCCCAGATGGTCTGCCTCCATGAACAGAGAGCGAGCCACATCGAAGCTGCATTCTCCCCTGGGTGCTGCACAGCTGGCCACGCCCAAGTGGCCACCCATAAAGGCAACTGCTAACAAGCCTGCAATCCCTGACACCAGGCAGCCTGGCCGTAGGCCCTTGGAAGAACACCGTTCAAGGCTGCAGAGATGTCTCAGTGGTTAAGGCACTTGCTCGCAAAACCTGACAACCTGGGTTCAATCCTCTAGGACCCACATAAAGCCAGATACACAAAGTGACGCATGCATATGGAGTGCATCTGCAGTGGCTACAGGCCCTGGTGCATCTACTCCTTCTCTCTCGCTCTCTCCTTACCAATAAATAAATCAATTTTAAAAAGGATGCCGTTCACGGTATTCAGAGATGAAGTCATCAAGATTCTCCCAATACTGCTTTGATTTCATTTAGCCAGAGACTTTCACACAAGCAAATGCAGCGCTGAAATGTACAAAGACACCCAAGTGATAGGCTAGAGGGAGATTGTGAGATCTCCATTACAGCCCAGAGCAGATGATGGACAATCCCAAGTGGCCCTGCTACCCTTTGACCTTAGATCCCGGGGTTTGGAATGGAGGGACGGTGAACAGCAGACAGAGCTCCTCGTTTGGAGAGAGGCTGCCAGGCTGGGGGCTTCTCCAGGAGGCTGGCGCTCCCGTCCACGCCTGGGACAGACACGAGCCACCTGTGTGAAGTGTGCGGCCACTCCACGGGACATATACGAGCAGGGTTGACCTTCAAGAAATCCCCAAGCATTCACAAGCCCTTGAGGCCTGATCCGTCAATTTCAAAGTAAGGGATGGACTTTCAGCGCATGGCATGTGCAGCGATTCCTTGCCAGGGGATCCCATGTGCCAGACGAGGCCTGGAGGCCTCTGGATCAGTGGAAGCTTTGTGTGACCATGACAGCCCAGGAGCCTAGCTCTAAGTTACTGCCCACTTGAGAACCGAGAAAGTCTCCGTCACTCTCCAAGATCCCCCCAAATTCCCATGTCACCTGCACCTCAGTTTTCTCATCTATAAAGTGGAGCTAGGGCATTACCTTGGTAGGCAGTAGGAGGATCCAGTGAGATGGAGAAGGGCAGATGCCACAGCTCTTGGAGCAGGCAAGGATGTATAGGAACAGCGTTTGCTGCATGCACGCAGGGAGGCGGCAGACCGCACTGCAGGGCATGGAGAAATGCGCTCAGGAGAAAGCTGATGTTACTCAACCAAACTAGTTGGCACCATAAATGTTGCCCAGTTCTGTTTTCTTTCTTTGTTTGTTTCTTTTTTTTAACCATAGAAAGTTGCAGCTCTGGGCCGGAGAGATGGCTTGGTAGTTAAGTCGTTTGCCTGCAAAGCCAAAGGACCCCAGTTCGATTGCCCAGAACCCATGTAAGGCAGATGCACAAGGGGGGCATGTGTCTGGAGTTTGTTTGCAGTGGCTAGAGGCCCTGGTGTGCCCATTCTCTCTCAGTCTCTCTCTCTCTTAAATAAATAAATAAATAAATAAATAAATAAATAAATAAAATATAAGCTGGCAGTCCCACTGTAAAGTCCACACAGTTTCCAAGGGAGGTTTTTGTGGACAATTTTGACATCTACCCAGGCTCATCTGCAGCCCGGAGCTAATCAGAAGCACTCTGGCCAGATGGAACAGGCAAAGCTCATTACTCTGCACAGTGCCATTTGGGTTTGGGAAGATGTAATGCTTCCCATTAGTGTGTTAGTCCATAGGGAGCAAGATTTGAATCAGGACTGAAAACCCCACTGGTTCTGAACCCCCCAGTAACCTGGTAAATTCTTAAATGTCCTATTAAGAGGAAATTAAAGCTCTGCTGAACTAGTTACAAGTCAGCAGGAGGAAATTGTATTATGAAAACACAAGAGAGGAGATTTCACATTTCCTCAGTAGTCATGGCATCGACTATGCAGCATCGACTTGTTATTCGGCATTAAGCACAGAAACCAGACTTTAATTGGGATTATAATGGGCTTGTTTTTCTATTCTTATTGTAATGGATAGCACTCATTTCTGGATATGGATGGCAGTAATCTTCCAGAAAAGTCCTGAAATGGGGCAAGACATTCAGAGAGACGATGCTCTGAACCCATGGCTCCTTGAGCCAGGTGTAGTGGTGCACACCTTTAGTCACAGCACTAAAAAAGCTGAGGAAGAATTGCTGCAAGCTCAAGGCCAGCCTGGGCTGGAATAAGACCCTAACTCAAAAATGAAAAAAAAAAAAAAAAGTAGTGCATGGATCTGGAGTTCACTTGCAGGTCCTGGAATGCCCGTTCTCTCTCTCTCTCTGTCTCTCTCTCTCTCTCTCTCTCTCTCTGTCTCTCTCTCTCTCTCTCTCTGTCTCTCTTTGCTTGCAAATAAATAAATTTTAAAAAGACAAGAAAGGATCCATGCCACTCTTGTTCCCAAATCTTTTCATCTCTTTTCTTCTTGTAGCAATTGCCTTCTCATTGCTGGGAAAAAAAAACAAAACAAAACAAAACAAAACCACAAACAGCTTATGGAAGGAAAGGGTTTATTTTGGCTTAAAGTCTTGATGGAAAGGAAGGGTCATCATGGTGAGAAAACATGGTAAGAACAAACAGCAGGACATCACATCTTTTTTTAAAAGAATTCATTTTTAAAAATATTTTTTGAGAGAGAATTGGCACGCCAGGGCCTCAGCCACTGAAATCCAACTCCAGACGCTTGTGCTGCTTAGTGGACATGTGCAGCCTTGCATTTGCCTCATCTTTGTGTGTCTGGCTTAAGTGGGATCTGGAGAGAGATCAAAGCTGGGTCTTCAGGCTTTGCAGGCAAGCGCCTCAACTGCAGGCTTCATTTGATATATCTTGTGGCTTCCTTCCTTCCTTCCTTTCCCTTTCTTTCTTTCTTGCTTTCTTTCTTTCCTCCCTCCCTTTCTCCCTCCTTCCCTCTCTCCCTCTGCCCTCCCTGCCTCCCTTCTTTCTCTTTCTCTTTCTTTCTTTTCCCCTGCCTCCCTCCCTCCCTCCCCCCTCCCTCCCTCCCTCCTCCCTCCCTCCCTCCCTCCCTCCCTCCCTCCCTCCCTCTCTTTCTTTCTTCCTTGTTGTTTTCAAGGCAGGATGTCACTGTAGCTCAGGCTGATCTGGAACTCACTTTTCATTCTGTAGTCCTGGGTTGGCTTTGAACTCACAGTGGTCCTCCTAGCTCTGCCTCTTGAGTGCTAGGATTAAAGGTGTGCACCACCATACCTGTCTATATTGTGTGGCTTTCTTTGCATTGGTCTTAGTTAGAATCCATTCAGGGTCAAGTTGGAAAAACTTTCAGTCAATAATTCTTTTTTTAAAAAAGTTTTTGTTTATTTTTATTTATTTATTTGAGAGTGACAGACAGAGAGAGAAAGAGGCAGAGAGAGAGAGAGAGAGAGAGAGAGTGTGAATGGGTGCACCAGGGCCTCCAGCCACTGCAAACGAACTCCAGACGTGTGCACCCCCTTGTGCATCTGGCTAACGTGGGTCCTGGGGAATCGAGCCTCGAACCAGGGTCCTTAGGCTTCACAGGCTAGCACTTAACCGTTAAGCCATCTCTCCAGCCCAGACAATAATTCTTTATACTTTCTGTTAACCCTGCCTTCTGTCTTCTTTTGAAGAGCTGGATGCAAGTTAGATCTTTTGTTATAGCCTTAGAGAAGTCAGGGGCTATGTTCTCTGCTGAGCATTTGGGTAACTCTTATTCTGTGTTCAAGTTCACCAAGTCTTTCTTCACTGTTCTCTTGAACTTACCCATGGAATTTTATTTTTCCACCTAAAATTTCTATTTAGTTATTTTTTATTTAATTATTTTAAAAACATATTTTATTTATTTATTTGAGAGAGAGAAAGAGGGAGAGAGAGGGAGAGATTGAGAGAAAATTGGCTTGCCAGGGCTTCCAGCCACTGCAAGCGAACTCCAGATGTATGTGCCCCCTTGTGCATCTGGCTTACTTGGGTCCTGGAAAGTCAAACTGGGTTCCTTTGGCTTTGCAGGCAAATGTCTTAACTGCTAGGCCATCTCTCCAGCCCCTATTTAGTTATTTTTATGTCTTTTATTTTCTGCTGTGGTTTTCTATCTTTCCATTTGTCTGATGTATGTTAGTATTTGCTCATTTAAATATTTATATGATAACAGGCTTAAAGTTTTGTTTGCTTTTCTATCTTGCTAATCTGCCCTATTCCTGGTGCTTTGACTACAGAGAGCAGCTCCTTTGGGGGCATGCTGTTTTGTTTGTTATCAGGGACATCTCTAGGCTACTAGTTTCTGTATCTCCCAATCTGGTATGCAGGAGGCAAGATGAAAGGCCAAAGAACTTACCTTAGAGATCACAGGGCCCAGGAGCTCTCTGTGGCCCTCAGAGAATGATTAACGCTGACTACTTACATTCCTCATTCATGTCTGTGTCTCCTCTTAATATTCCCTCTTTTCCTTGTCCTTGCAACCTCATGTCTCTGTCTCTCTCTACACAGACCTAACCTACAGCAAACACACCCAAGCAAGGTCAATGCAAAGGACCAGAGGAGTCAGAAAGAGAACTATAAACCACATAACAAAACTGATCTAAGGGCTGGAGAGATGGCTTAGCGGTTAAGCGCTTGCCTGTGAAGCCTAAGGACCCCGGTTCAAGGCTCGGTTCCCCAGGTCCCACGTTAGCCAGATGCACAAGGGGGCGCACGCGTCTGGAGTTCGTTTGCAGAGGCTGGAAGCCCTGGCGCGCCCATTCTCTCTCTCTCCCTCTATCTGTCTTTCTCTCTATGTCTGTCGCTCTCAAATAAATAAAAAATGAACAAAAAAAAATTAAAAAAAAACTGATCTAAATATCTAGATACGCAGAGAATTTTTAACTTAACATCTTCTCTCCAAATGTTAAACTCAACAAGGAGATCCAATTGCTTTCTTGGGGAATAAAGACTTTTAAAATACAATTTTTAAAAGGAACTGTTTATGATGGAAAGAGCCAGATGTGCTTACGTTTTAAAAAATTTTTAAGATGAAAAGTGACTCTTCGAATGGAGTTCACATAGTTTTCTGTTTCATATGGTTTTAGTTTGGAAGAGAATCAAACGAGTTCTAAGCTAGAACCACTTGAGTTGTGAAAGTAAGTGGTGGATTCAAAGTTTTACAGAAGAAACCTGAATCTCGAGACCGCGAGCATCACTTGACAGTGCTCTTTTCAAGCCGGGCTGTGGATTGAGCAAGCCTTCTCCCGCACAGGCATCTTTCCAGTGAGTGCAAGCCTTCTAATGTAGCACACAGGCTACTAACAAGCTTGGATCTCCTGTCCTACAGGCCTCTTACTAACAAGTTTAACCTTTTGCTGGAGTACAGGCCTCTTACTAACAAGCTTAAAGCTTCTAAAGTAGCGCGGGCATCAACTGACGAACAAGCTTTTCACTGTCCTACGGCAATCTCACTACCGAGCATAAACCTTCTAGTGCAGCCCACGTGCTACAAATCTTCAATTCTAACTCTCTTTTAAGAAGTGAATTTGGCCGGGCGTGGTGGCGCACGCCTTTAATCCCAGCACTCGGGAGGCAGAGGTAGGAGGATCGCTGAGAGTTCGAGGCCACCCTGAGACTACATAGTGAATTCCAGGTCAGCCTGAGCCAGAGTGAGACCCTACCTCAAACCCCCCCCCCAAAAAAAAAGAAGTGAATTTGACAGCCAACAATAGAGGTGCACACTTATAATCCCAGGATTCGGCAGGCTGCAAAAAGAATTTTTTTTTTTCCGAGGTAGGGTCTCACTCTAGTCCAGGCTGACTTGGAATTAACTATGTAGTCTCAGGGTGGCCTCGAACTCACAGCCATCCTTCTACCTCTGCCACCTGAGTGCTGGGATTAAAGGCATACACCACCACACCCAGATGAAAAAAAGAATTTAAAAAATATTTTATTTGTTTGAGAGAGAGAGACAGAGGAAGAGGCAGAAAGAAAGAGAATGGGCACTCCAGGGCCTCCAGCCACTGAAAATGAACTGCAGACATGTGTCCCCGCTTGTGCATCGGGTTTACGTGGGTCCTGGGGAATTGAACCAGGGTCCTTAGGCTTTGCAGGCAAACACCTTAACCACTAAGCCACTTCCCCAGCCCCCCCAAAAAGAATTTAAATAAACATATAAAAAACACACAGTCATGCAGCTACTGTTCACAAACTATGTGAATGTGTCTGTAGAAGCCTTCGCTCGGAGGTGTCTTGGGGCTCCTCTCGGGTTCTCTCCCAATGTGACCTCCTCCTTTCTGTGGGTGTGCGCGTGTGGTACTACGTCCACGCGTGCAGTCGTGTGCGGCAGGTGCTGCATGTGGAGGTCAGAGGAGGACACTGGGTGTCCTCTCCTGCTTTTCCGTTTTACCTCCTCAGCACAGAGCCTGCACGAAGCCTGGAGCTCTGCATCTCCCGCTGCACTCGCTCATCAGCTCACCATGGTGCCCCAGTGATTGCCCTCCGTGTGCTGAGGCTGCCCACGCCCCGCGGCGTGTGAGCGTGGGAATCAGAGCCTGCGGCTGCGGCTGCGCGGGAGGAGCCCTTTACCCTCGGAGCGGCTCCCCAGCCCGGGAACTGCGCTCCTGACTTGAAATGCTATAGGGAGCTTTGCTCTTCTTTGAAGTGTTTATAATGGGCATTATGCACCAACTATGCCCGGATCCTTATCAGGCCGCCTTACACTGGTGAGATTTGCTCATGTCCTTGCATGTATTATCAGTTTACTCATATTCTTTCTGTCTGACATTCTATTTTAGGAATATACCTGATGTACCCATTCTGCTAGTTATAGACATTTGTGGGTTTATTTATTTATTTATTGAAGGCTAGAGTGAAGTTCAATTGCTTTCTTTCTTAAATTGTTTTGTATTTTCAAACATTCTTTTGTTTCCTCTTTCCTCCTTTTCCTTTTCTTGTCTCCTAAGTTTGTTTCCTTTCTGCTTATATACCATGTGTTTCCTCTCCCCCTTCTCATCCAATTCTGTCCTCCTTTCAGAATCAGCTGTCTAGCATCATAGCCCATACTCAGTCCCACATCTTATTTGCAAACATATGAACATTAAAAGCTAGGAGCTGGGGGCTGGAGAGATGGCTTAGCAGTTAAGGTGCTTGCCTGCAAAGCCAAAGGACCCAGGTTCGACTCCCCAGGACCCACATAAGCCAGATGCACAAGGAAGCTCACTCATCTGGAGTTCGTTTGCAGTGGCTGGAGTCCCTGGCATGCTCATTCTCTCTCTCTCTTTCTCTCTACCTAACTATTTCTGTATTATTGTCCCTCTCAAATAAATAAATAAAAATAAAATATTAAGAAAAAAAAAGCTAGGATCTGGGCTGGAGAGATGGCTTAGAGTTTAAGACATTTGTCTGTGAAGCCAAAGGACCCTGTTTGATTCCCTGGGACCCATGTAAGCCACATGCACAAGGTGGCACATGCATTTGGAGTTCTTTTGCAGCAGCTCAAGGCCCTGGTGTGCTCATTCTCTCTCTCTCTTTCTCTGAAATAAATAAAGTTAATAAAAACAAGCTAGGATCTATGTATAAGGAAGAGCACTTAGTATAATTTTTTTCAATTCCACCCAATTTTCTGCAAATTTTATAAATGAATTTCCCTTTACAGCCAAATAAAACTCAATTGTGTACATGTACCACATTTTCATTATCCAGTCATTAGCTGTCAGACATCTGGGTTGATTCCATTTTCTAGCTATACAACTGCAGTAGCAATGCACACAGATGTGACAGTATGTCTGTGATAGGGTTAGAGTGCTTTGTGAATATGCCCACGAGTGCTGTCGCTGGGTCACGTGACAGCTCACGTGTAACTTTTTGAGAAGCCTCCACAGTGGTCTCCTCAGTGGCTGCAGCAGTTCACACTCCCACTAAAGGTGGGTGAGAGTCCCCTCTTACCACAACCGCACCGGCACTGGCTGTCATTCATTTTCTTAATGATAACCATTCTGAGGTGAGGTCAATTCTCAAAGTGGTGTTAATTTGCATGTCCCTGATGGCTAAGAATGTAGAATCTTTTTAAAAATATCTGTTGGCCTATGCTGACCTCATTCTCTGTTGGAGAATCTGGTTTTCTTTTTCAGAAGGCAGTGAGAACGGAGGAGACAAACCAGCCCTCACACATCAGTGAGGGCTCAGGCGAAACTTCCCAGGAAGGAGCCAGATGAGCAAGAGTGCTGCTCCCACGGCGAGCCTGACAACCAGCGCCAGGCTGATGCAGACACACACTGAGGACACTCAAAGCGTACCAAAGCAGAAATCCAGAAGCTGCAGAGAGCTCAACGCTGAAGTACACTTAAAACACACCCACTACGGCTCAGGGAATTTTGCAGAAGAGGGGTGAAATGATTGTAAGAGTCACAGAGAGGAAGGCAATGCCCAGATGCACTGCCCACCCCTTACAATCTCTCACATCTATACCAGGCAAACCTAGGGGGAAGAGCAGCAATTCCACTGAGGAGGGACCTCAGTGGAATAGGGGCAGGGAGGAGGGAAATGATGGCACCAACACATGATGTGTCCATACAAGCTTGTACTTAATAATAATAAAAATGTTGGCCAAGCTTATCGAGATTCATGTGTCAAAACGGTGCTATGTAAAACTTGATGTGTTGGTAAACCAGTGCCCACAATGACCATTGCTAAGGGAATTAATGATTTTAGAAGTCATGTTCCTGCAGCTGCACAAACCTGCCTGGGGGAAACGGAGACTGCCTGCGATAGGATTGCTGTCCTGGGTTTGTGACCCCACAATACTCTGGATCCAGGCAGTGTGTGCAGATGGGGGGCTCACAGTAGTGTGAATCCATGCTGTGGGGAAGCCTCAGGGTGTGCAGAGTGTGCAAGGCTGTGACCCAAGCTGGATGACAGCACCATGGCAACAGCGGAGAGACGCCGCAACAGCCAGATCGCACAGCCACGTGCTGGGCTGCGCTGGGATCCTCCCGGTTCATCTGCTGGGTCCTGAAGTCCGCCACCTAGGGACTGAGAGGATTGCTCGATGGCTAGTGTCCACATCTGATGTTTTCTGATTTCCTTTGTTTTGGATATGATTAGATATTTTGCCTGTAGTAATTTTTATTCCCTATGTTACATGTGAAAAATTACAGTATGGCTTTTCTAATCCACAACAGTTTAAGAGATTTTTATAAGAAATTCACCCCAAATTCTATCATGCTTGGATCCCATGGAGATTAAAGAATGAAAGAGTAAAGATGTTTTAGTGGCTGAGACATACTTAGAGGCTAGATGTGTAAATGTGTAAGTTTTTAGAATCATAAGCATGGCTCCCAAAAGAAGTATAACAATTCTAAAAATCAGTCATAAGCCCTGGCCAGGCAGGCTAAAATGTCCTCTACACTGTGGGTGTTAATATGGGGTCACGCAGTCAGGGAGTGGCTACATTCACAAGCTCTGCTTTCTTCCTGGTCACTAATGAGGGGGAACAAAACACAGTTTTACACCAGGCTACTAGGTATGAAGTGACTAGCCCAAACAAGTTTGGCTCTTTCTACTTGTAACCACTCCCTAAAAGAGAAAAGACCTCTAGGGAACGCTTTAGAGAACCAACTAAGAGTTTTGGGAGCTGCCCCAGTACATCACCCTTCATTTTGTGAGAGGGTAGTCATGCGTCTTCACCATGGACTTCGAAGGGACCATCTAGACAGTTTCCTACGTGCAGGCTTTCTTTCTCCAAAGATACAGGAGATGCCATGCCACCTTGGAACTTCCGGCTGCCGAGGGAGCAGTGTGCTGACCTCTGGCTGGGGAAATGATCCCGAGGCTCCCAGCACTTGCTTTACTAACTAGATAAAAATGCCACACAAGGCTATTGAGACCTTAAATCTGGGTCAACATATTGAGAGAGAGAGAGATACAGAAATAGGCAGGGAGAAAGAGAGAGAGAGGGAGGGAAGGAGGGAGGGAGGAAGGGAGGAAGAGAGAATGGGTGCGCCAGGGACTCCAGCCACTGCAAACGAATTCCAGATGCATGCACCCCCTTGTGCATCTGACTTAACTGGGTCCTGGGGAGTTGAACCTGGGTCCTTTGGCTTTGCAGGGAAGCACCTTAACCGCTAAGCCATCTCTCCAGCCCTCATTCATAATTCTTGAGTCAAAGTGAGTTAACCTGTGTTTCTTTTTCTTTTTCTTTTTGAGGGTAAGAGAGAGAGAGAGAGAGAGAGACAGACAGAGAAAGACACACAGAGGGAATTGGTGCACCAGGGCCTCAGCCACTGTAATCGAGCTCCAGACGCTTGCACCACCTAATGAGCATGTGAGGCCTTGCACTTGCCTCACCTTTGTGCATCTGGCTTATGTGGGATCTGGAGAGTGCAACATGGGTCCTTGGGCTTTGCAGGCAAGCACCTTAACCACTAAGCCATCTTTCCAGCCCTGTGTTTTGCTTTCCTTATCTCATCAGAAAAGGTGAATAAGTGCCTTCATTCTTATTCTTCCTTTCCTGAAAGAGGAAGGAATGTAAAGAGACTAGTCCCTTCCCCAAAACTGACCCCAGACACCTTACATCAGGAACAAACTGACTTGTCCTGCTGTCCAACCAAGGGGGTCCCCAAGAAGATACTCTCAAAAGTCTCAAGGTGTGTGTTCCCCTTTTCTGTAACCCTCTGTTGCCTCCTTGGGCAAGAGCTGTGCCTTCCTTACTCTTCTCTCTCTGTGTTTTTGTTTCTCAAGGTAGGGTCTTGCTCTATCCCAGGCTGACCTGGAGTTAGTCTCAGGCTGACCTTGAACTCACAGCTATCTTCCTACTTCAGCCTCCTAAGTGCTGGGATTGTAGGTGTGTGCCACCGCACCTGGCTTTACTTCTCTTTAGTTCTATCTATCATCAAGTCGAACCTGTAAACTTTTTCCTCTGGTCTGTGTATTTCAATTATTCGAATTTATAAGCCGAGAATCTAGAGGCCTCTGACTTAGTGGAAGTTTTTACGTGACCGTTGAATTTCCCAGCACCCTAACTCTTGGGTTATAGTCCAAACAAATGCTCCATTGCTCTCAAGACACCCCAAAATTCCCATGTCACTACCATTCCAACTGGTCTGACAGGAGGTACTCACTGATGACTATAATGAGAATAACCAGTTGTTTTCCAATTAGAGTTGAGGTCTTCTCCAACACAGGGAATTCATGATTGGCCAAAGCCCATAACTGGGGGAATCATAAGCCCTAACTGGAAAATCGACTACTGTTTTGATAAGCAGACATGTTGTACCTATCACATGGTTTTCTCCATACTTATGCTTCAGTGCTGCTCTCAGCTTTAATCAGAGAAGCTTCTTGTTGCAGTCTACAGTGGTTTCTGTAGCGACTCATAGCTAGTTACTATGCCGAGAATAAGTGACTCTTGAGTATCCAAATAGAACATGTATGTCACCCCTCCAAGAGTCAGGGAACATTGCAGAAGAGGTAGGTGGGAATAATGTACAAGCCATAGAAAGGGGAGGAGTGTTGTGGAACACTCTAAGTGAACATGACATGCCTACTGTACCCATGTACTCACAGGTGGACCCATCATCCTTCCATCATGGGGTGCAGAGGGGTTCATGAGGCCCATAACTCCTTGAAGATTTGTCCCATGAAACATTTTCCCTGGGGAGTGCAAACACACACCTATTTATTCACCCTAGGTAGGGTACAGATGACAGGCCAAAATAAGAGCATACAAAAACAAGTTTTGGTAAGCCAATAAATTTATTGGGGTTACTAACAGAACACAGATGAGGGGTTACTTACAGGAGTGTGGGTGACTCAAAGGCAGTTGCATCACCACAAAGTCCCACCCCATCCTGCATGGTGACTCATGGGAGCTGCATCATGGAGTCCCCTTTCTAGCTAACCTTCTACCTTCTGATTAACCTAGCTTCTCCCAAGACCACTTGCTACTACAGGGATGGCAGGCAGGAACAACCACTGGAATGTTAGGGGAAGGTCTTGTGACCCACTTCTTCCATCTACCAGGGATTGTTAATAGCACCATTAGTATTACCATAGACCTGTTGTCACAGAATTTTTCTGTTCCAAAGTGTCCATGGCTACCAGGCCAAAGTGTTATTTACTTCCAGAGGGCATCATGTCGTGCTTAAAGAAAAAAATGCCATACAATAGAATTTGTAAGTTAACAATGGCTGCTTGGGGTGAAGGGTGGCTTACAAGGCCCTATCCCGTCATGAGGACTTAATGGTAGTTAAAGTTTGCTGGAGGAAGGAGGAGACGCTTTCTTCAGTGGTGCAGCCCCTGGTAAATTAACAAAGTCCCTCACTCAGGTATATGTAAGCAGTCCTGAGTGAACTTGTTAGCATTTGTTATTTTATAGAAATAGTCCCTTACTTGGGTGTATCTAGGCAGTCCCACGGAAACTCATTAGTGTTAGTTACTTTATTTATTGCTGTAACCAACTGCCTGACCAGAAATAGCTTAAGGAAGAACAGCTTACTGAGCTTTGACTTTGAGAGGCACAGTCTCTCATAGTGAGAAAGGATGGTGTTCGCCTGCAGTGAAACTTCTGATACCAAACAAGTCAGTTGATGACTTTTAAATTTAGCTTTAGACAAGTGTGGCAGTTACCTTTTTGTTGCTTGGACAATCTTTTGACCAGAAGTAGCTTGTGGGAGGAAAGAGCTTATCTCAGGCTTCCAGAGTCCAGGGAAGCTTCGTCATGGCAGAAGGAGCTGACTCGTGCCCATATATCCATAGCAGAGAGACAAAGACCAGCACCAGTAAGCACCAGCTGCCAGAGCTCCCACTTACTCTGCACACCTCAGGGCTGGATTCAAGACCCGCCCCAGTGACACACCTCTGGCAGAGCTCTGCCAATAGAGACTGAAGCAGAAAGCTTAGTCTTAAAAAAAATATATGAGTCTATGCAGTCGTTTACATTCAAACCACCACAGCCAGTTTCAGGACACAGGCAGGATTTAGCTGGATTCTTGGTGAGAATACAGCATGAAAGGCCTTCAGCCCATCCCTGAGGGAATCCTTCCTTCTTTCTGAAATCCTAGCCTCTCTAGTCTGTGTTTCTTTCAGCATTCTCATCTTCCAATTTCTACCAGAATGGCTCTTTAAGCTCTGTATATAGCATTGTAGGGACTTTCTGGACCAAAGTTCTAAACTTTTCCATATTCTTCCAGCAAACCAGTTCCAAATGCCTCTGAACTATGTGGTCAGGTTTACCACAGCAGTAGCAAATTTCTTTCTTTCTTTCTTTCTTTCTTTCTTTCTTTCTTTCTTTCTTTCTTTCTTTCTTTCTTTCTTTCTTTCTTTCTTTCTTTCTTTCTTTCTTTCTTGGTTTTTCAAGGTAGGGTCTCACTCTAGCCCAGGCTGACCTGGACTTCATGATGTAGTCTCAGGGTGGCCTCGAACTCACAGCAGTCCTCCTACCTCTGCCTCCTGAGTGCTGGGATTAAAGGTGTGTGCCACCACACCCGGCGTTAGCAGTAGCAAATTTCTGTGTTAGTTACTGTGATGGTTTGAATGTGAAAGTATGTTCCCCATTGCCTGGGGTAGTTTTTTTATGAGAGAGAGAGAGAGAGAGAGAGAGAGAGAGAGAGAATTGGCACTCCAGGACCTGTAGCCACTGCAATCGAATTCTAGATGTGTGTGCCACTTTGTGCACATTCACATGTGTCACCTTGCGTGTCTGGCTTACATGGGGCCTGGGGAGTTAAGCATGAGTTCTTAGGCTTCACAGGCAAGCACCTTAACCAGCCTGAGGTATTTTTGATTCAGTTTGCAATTTAAGTCTCCAGCAGCCTGATGAAGGGTATGTCGCTGAGGGCAGATCTTAAGTCCAGCCCTAAGGTGTGTTCAGAGCCAGTTTGAGCTCTGGAAACTTGTGCTTGCTGGCCGTTTGGTGGTGTCTTTCGGCTGTGATCTAAGGAAGTGAGTGAGCTTCTTTTGTTATTGATCCCCCCGCCTCCGATTTCTGTAAATTTGAAATAAACCCAATCCTCCCATAAGCTGCTTCTGGTGGGATATTCATCCAGCAACATGTAACTGCAAGTTACTTTACTCATTGCTGTAACCAAATACCTGACAGGAAGTAGCTTAAGAAAAGAAATGACTTACTCTGACTTACACTTCCAGGGCTGTGATCCATTATGGTGAGGAAGGCATGACACAGGAGCAGGAGGGTGGCTAACCACATTGCATCCACAGTCAGGAAGCAGAGGGCAAACAGGAGGTAGGCCACATTATAAAATCTCAAAGCTCGGGGCTGGAGAGAGGGCTTAATGGTTAAGCACTGCCTTGTGAAGCCTGAGGACCCCAGTTTGAGGCTAGATTCCCAAGTCCCCACATAAACCAGATGCACAAGGTGGTGCATGCATCTGGAGTTCTTTTGCAGTGGCTGGAGGCCCTGGTGTGCCCATTATCTCTCTCTCTTTCGCTCTCCCTCTTTCTCTCTCTGTCACTCTCAAATAAATAAATAATAATAATAATAAAAACTTTCAAAGCCTCAATCCTCTGTGATCTACTTCCTCCAGCAAGGCTGTACCTCTTAAAGGTTTTTACAACTTTCCTAAATAGTGCCACCAGCTGGGGGCTAAATGTTCAAGCTCATGAAACTATGGGGGACATCTTACATTCAAATTTCAGCAGATACTCGCACATACACACAAAACAGGAAAGTTGAAGGGAGACGAGTTGGGAAGAGAAAGGGGCGCAGTGGAGGTGGGAGGGAGCCACAGAAAACACTGAGGGGGGAGTACGATCAAAGTACATTACATGTATGAAATTGTCAAACAACAAAGCAAAACAAAAGATAAAAACACATGCAAGAAAGTTGGTAGAAATGGAAATCATTATGTCAAGCTAAACAAGACAGACTTAGACAAATTCTGGATGTTTGTCTCATATGCACAATATACAATTAAAATTACATATGTGTGTGTGTGTGTGTGGCACAACTAAAAAGGGAATCATGTGGGCTGGAGAGATGGCTTGGCAGTTAAGGTGCTTGCAGGCAAAACCAAAGGACCATGTTTTGATTCCCCAGTGCCCACATAAAAGCAGACACACAGCACTGGTCTTTTCATTCTGCTAAGCAAAAAAGGTCTCACATAGCAACAGTGGGGCTGGAGGGATGGCTTAGCAGTTATGGCGCTAGCCTGCAAAGCCAAAGAACCCAGGTTCGATTCCTCAGGACCCACATAAGCCAGATGCGCAAGGGTGTGCATGTATCTGGAGTTCATTTACAGTGGCTAGAGGCCCTGGCATGCCCATTCTCTCTCTGTCTTCTCTCTCTCTCTCTTTCTCTCTCTGCTTGGAAATAAAGAAATAAATAATTTTTTTAAAAAAGAAAAAGAAAGCAGACACACAAAGTAGGAAATGCATCTGAAGTTCGTTTGCAATGGGTAGAGGCCCTGGTGCACCCAATGTCTCTCTATCTGCCTCTTTCTCTCTCTCGACTAAATAAATAAATAAACAAATATTTTTTAAAGAGGAGGATCATGAGAGAGGAGGAAGAGATCCTAAAGGAGGTGGGAAATAGCGTAATGAAATACATGTCATAGGAAACCAGAGGGGAGACTAACTGGGCACGAAAGGGAATCAGGTGAGGACAGCTCGGGGGAGGCAGGGGGAATGACTGACAACACAGATTAGTGGCAGGTAGATGTGAAATGCCATGATGAAAGGCAGCAGTTTGTGTGCTAACCTAAGAATGAATAATAATAATAAACAGAATCACAACAAACCAGGAGGAAGACCCCCACTCCAGATCTTGTTAGTGGTAAGCGTGGTGCCAAGCGCCAGCAGAAGCGGGGCGCCCCTCCCCACTACCCTACATGCAAGCTTCGGCCTCAGGCCTCACTTTTCCTGTTGCTTCTTCACGGTCTGTGAGTTCAGGGAACTCCTCACCTATTTGATGTCCTGTTTTCAGTTTCTTTGGCATATATTCAACGGCGCCTATTTTATTGACCGCCTCACTCATCACTCAGAGGGTTCGTGGGCAATGTTCATTTTACTACCGAGACCTGGTGCCTTGACACCAGCTGAGCTCTGAGTAGTGCTGGCCCAGGCCTGATAGTGGTCGTCCAAAGACAAGCGTTGTAAGCATGTCCACAAACCCTGTTCTCTTAGTCCATTTTTGTTACTATTACCCATCTAAGGCTGGGAAATTTGTTCAAGAAATTTATTTGGTTCATGATCGTGGTGGCTGAGAACTTCAAACAACACGGTGCTGCTGTCCCTGTGGTCCCCTGGGCCACACTGCAGCAAAGCAAGTGGCACTACATGGCAGAAGTACATCTGTGAGAGAAGAAAAGAAAAGCAAGATGAATGGATTTGCTCTTTTGCAAGTAACCAGTCTTGCAAGAACTGATTCTTTCAGAATTACATTGCTGCCTCTGAGAGGGGTGCACTGGTGATCTAACCACACCACTGCGTTGGTGGATAAGCTCCTAACATGTGACCCTTTGGCTGACACACTCAAGCCACAAGCTGCAGCCACAGCACGGTAGCAGGTGTGGCTTGCCCTCCAAAGGCAGTGTAGCTGAAGGGGTTTAATGAGGACAAGTCACTGCAGGAGCAGCACTTGGCTTCCAAGTTGCCCAACTCTGGAGCAAGCTCCCTCTGGGTCGGTGACTTTTGGAAGAGTCAGATCTGCTCAGTTATGCAATCCCTGAGGCTCCTGAGCATGGGTGGCAGTCAGAGCCCAGGGGACTGATGACCCCCAGGCCTTGGTGGGAGTCACTTATGTGCTCATTTGTCTTATTGGAGATGGTCATTCCTTACAGTCTTGTCACCATAAGCCAATTGTGTCCTTAAAAAACTCACTACTTGTATGACAGAGTTTAGTTAGACTCTTGCTCATAGATCGCTCACCATTGATTGCACAGTTCAAGATGTAGCACAAATATATCCCTGCTACTTCTCAATTGTTTTTTTTTTTTTGTGTGTGTGTGTGTATCACAGATGTTTGGAACAATGTCAGTAACATGTATTTATAAATGTGTGTTATTTGATCAAGGATATCATTTAGTAATGGTCCATGTAATATTATTAAATGAAGCTTAAAACATTTTTATTAAAATTTTTTTTTTTTTTTTTTAGTTATTTGAGAGTGATAGACAGAGAGAGAAAAAGAGGCAGATAGAGAGAGAAAGAGAGAATGGGTGTGCCAGGGCCTCCAGCCACTGCAAACAAACTCCACATGCGTGCACCCCCTTGTGCATCTGGCTTATGTGGGTCCTGGGGAATGGAGCCTTGAACCGGGGTCCTTAGGCTTCACAGGCAAGCACTTAACCGCTAAGTCAGCTCTCCAGCCCACATTTTTATTTTTATTTATTTATTTTTGTTGTTTTGAGGCAGGGTCTCACTCTAGCCCAGGCTGACCTGGAATTCACTATGTAGTCTCAGGGTGACCTCAAACTCACAGCAATCCTCCTACCTCTGCCTCTCAAGTGTTGAGATTAAAGGCATGCACCACTGTGCCCAGCTCACATTTTTATTTATTTATTTGACAGAAAGAGAGAATGAGTGTGCCAGGGCCTCCAGCCACACTGCAAATGAACTCCAGATGCATGTGCCCCCTTGTACATCTGGTTAATGTGGGTCTTGGGAAATCAAAGCTGGGTCCTTTGGCTTTGCAGGCAAATGCCTTAACCACTAAGCAATCCCTCCAGCCCGAAGCTTAAAAAACATTTTAATCAGCCATTCACTAAAAGACATTCACTTATCCTGCATCTTGAAGAACATAAGCTGCTATTTATGTTACACAGACCATTCTTTTCATGGACTGGAATCTCTCATCCTGTTGGAATGCTGTACTATGACATTGGAAAATGTAATCTTTTTTTTTTTTTTATCATTTCCATCAATGTGGAATGAAATAAAATTCGGAAACAAAGAGAAAGATATGTTGAAATCCTAACCTTGAAGAACCATGAATGTTATCTCATTTGGAAATAGGGTCTTTGCAGATATAATCAAGTTAAGATGAGGTCATGAAGAGTCCTAATCCAGTATGATTCATGTTCTTTTTTGAAGGGAAATTTGGACACAGAGGCAGAGATACACAGAGGAGGCTATGTGAGAGGGGCAAAGCCTTGAGAGATGCCGTCACAAGCCCGTGAGAACCCAGGAGGCCTTCAGAGCAAGGGCAGCTTTGAACGCTCTGGATTTCAGACGTCTGGCCCGCAGAGCAGGGAGGCATGTTGCTCCTGCTCAGGCCACCTCAACAGCACTTTATGATGGAAGCTCTGGAAGTGTGACAGATTCAGGACACCCCTCTACCCCCAAGTATCCTGGTTAGGCAACTGGGCTCATCCAAGGCGGGGTCCCAGCCACATACCCCACCTGTTAACCCTCTCCTCTTGGGAAACTTTCTCCACCACAGCTGTGAAACTTCTCCTTTGTGTGATTTGGTAGCATGAGGTCTGGGGATGTAGCTCAGATGACGCCCTTAGCACTGAAAAGAAGAAGACAAAAGACAAAAGGAAGCTGTTGTCACAGGTGGGGTTGAGCTGGAACGTGAAGGAGAGCACCTGCTTGAAGTCTTCACAGCACCATCTACATTTTGGAAGTGAAAAGATAAACTGAAGTTTTCAGTCTTTCGTGGCTTTGTTTATTGCAAAAAAAAAATTAATGTTGGGGCTGGAGAGATGGCTCAGTGGTTAAAGGCACTTGTTTGCAAAGCCTGCTGGCCTGGGTTCAATTCTGCAGTACCCTTGTATAGCCAAATGCACAAAGTAGCTTGCGTGTCTGGAGTTCATTATCAACAGCATGAGGCTCTGGCACACCCATACACACACACCCTCTCTCATAAATAAAAAGTATTTCAAAAAGACATCTAGACCTTTCATGGGGTTCCACCTCCTGAGTTGGCATTTGCTAGCTTTTAGTTGAAACAAGAGCCCAAAGAGAGGCTCTGGCAAGATCCATGGGGCCGGCCTTTCCCCTGCCTCCTCATTACCTCTGTCCAGATTGCTTAATTTTTTGAGTGAACTAAGAAGATAATCACACACTACGCAAAGCACTTGTGTGCAGGATTATCTCACTTAACTCTCAGGCGACCCTTGAAGTAGGCACAGTTGTTTGCCTGGTTGCCCTTGAATTCGGAGGGTTGGTGTCTTTTCCGTGGTATTGTATCTTATCAGTGATAGTCAAGAATTGCAAGCAGGGCTGATGCTGTTGACTGCAGAACATGCGTGCGCGCACACCCACATGCACACACACACACACACACACACACACACACACACACACACACACGCAGACCCCTGCCTTTGCTCGGCACCTCCGGGTTTACTGAAGGCAGCTGCTGAGGGGCGCAGCTCTGGGGGATCCGACGCTCATGTCCCCCAGGACTGCCCAGGCCAAGCCGCTTCCCTCCTTACCGAAGGGCTGGCTGGACCAGGCAAGCTTTTAATGCTCTCCTCCATCCTGGCAGCAGTTTCTGAGTCGGAAGTCCACAGGAAGGAAGCACAGGAAGGTGGAGTGGGCAGGTGTTGAGCAGCTCTGCACACCTGTTTTGGGGGGCCCATCAACAGAAAAGAGACCATGCGATACCGATACTTGCCTCCTCCTGGAAGACAGGTGGGGCGGCGTTCTCACGTGGAAAGCCAGTACCAACCCCAGGAACCGGAGACTGTCTATGCCCATAGTTCCGTAGCCCCTGTCAACTCCAGTTTCAGCTTCTCCGCAGAGCTCTTCCTGCAACTTCGTTCCGCCTCGTCTTCTCTTTCCTTCCCCAGCTCGAGTCTGACTGCGCAGCTATGCAAGAGGGACGCAGCAGCTCTGGTTACAGAGGGGTTGGGGAGGACGGCAGGACGCCGGCCCGGCCTTGCCTCACGCTGCTGCAGGGCTCACTGTGCACCACGAGTCAGCGCCCAGGACGCACTCGCTGCCCATCCACGTTTACAGACCTGCGGTCTTGCTGCGCTTAAGCATTTCGAAAGCAGGAATTGAACTCACTGTGAAGAGTCCTTGTGAATGCTGAGACCCTCCATGCTGCTTGCATCCTTTTTTTTTTTTTAGATTTTTAAAAAGTTTTATTTATCTATTTATGAGAGAGAGAGAGAGAGAGAGACAGAGAGACAGAGGGAGGGAGAGAATGGGTGCACTAGGGCCTCTAGCCACTGCAAATGAACTCCAGACGCATGTACCACTATGTGCATCTGGTTTACATGGGACCTGGAGAATCGAACCAAGGTCCTTAGGCTTGGCAGGCATGCGCCTTAACCACTAAGCCGTTTCTCCAGCCTTGGCTTGCATTCTCTTTCTTTCTTCCTGTGAGATGTGTGGCATGTGTATATGCGTGCTCATAGATGTGTGGGCACACTTGCACGCATGCATATGAAGACCAGTGGACAAACTCAGGTGTCTTCCTCAATTGCTCTCCATTTTATACTTGACTAGCTTGCTAGCAAGTCGCTGGGGTCCCCTGTCTACGCCTCCCCAGGGCTGTGATGACAGGCACGCGCCACCGCGCCCGGCTTTTACATGAGTGCTGGAAACCTGAACCCAGGCCATCATGCTTCCGCAGCACCTTCACCTAGCTGAGCCACGTCCCCAGCTGTCAGAGCCGGCCCCCCACCTGGAACTGCTGACAACAGCCTGACTCTGCAGAGCACCTCAAGCCAAGATGTTGATTAGGGCAAAGCCGATGAACATGCCCATACGAGTGTGGGACGCAGCCCTCTTTTTCCCAGGCTGATGAGGAGTTTGTCCTTGTAAACTTGCAGGTCACAAAATCCTACTGGCCGACTTACTTGTTTCTCTGTAAACATCTGCTTTGTCTCAAAGTAGCACAGCAAGTGGTCTTGTGATAAAGCCCCCCCATGGTAATCCATGCTAAGATAACAGGTAATAATTAATGAGCTTTTGCAAGCTGAGGAATGGAGGCATTAGGGGGCTAAGACTCCAGCCTTCTGCCCTCTGAGACGGGGCTCCCTGACTCCCCTACTTTCAAATGACCAAACTTGTCTCTTTTCTTTCTTTGTTTTCCTTTTTTTTTTCCCTCTTTTTTGTTTTTCAAGGTAGGGTCTCACTCTAGCCCAGGCTGACCTGAAATTCACTATGGAGTCTCAGGGTGGCCTTGATCACATGGCGATCCTCCTACCTCTGCCTCCTGAGTGAGTGCTGGGATTAAAGGTGTGCGCCACCATGCCCAGTTTGCTGTCTCTTTTTCAAATCTGCAGGACCCCGTGCTTGTGCTCAGGAACTAACAAGGAGGTGTAATGCAGACATAAGTGACAGCTGATGAGAGCTTGGGAGGGTGATAGCTCCTACTCAGAGGAAGTGCCTTTCTCTGCAGGGCAGACTTCAATTGAACCACATTACATGAAGCCACCTTAAGCTGCCAGGCATATATGACACGTGTGTCTGTGCTATAAAATTTCTTCTAGGAGAGGGGCTGAATAGATGGCTTAGCAGTTAAGGCGTTTTCCTGCAAAGCCAAAGGATCCCGGTTTGACTCTCCAGGACCCATGTAAGCCACAAGGGGCACATATGTCTTGAGTTCAATTGCAGTGGCTGGAGGCCCTGGTGCACCCACTCTCTCTCTCTCAAATAAGTAAATAAATAAGCCGGGCATGGTGGCACATGCCTTTAATCCCAGCATTCGTGAGGCAGAGGTAGGAGGATCGCCATGAGTTCGAGGCCACCCTGAGACTGCACAGTGAATTCCAGGTCAGCCTGGACTAGAGTGAAACTCTACCTTGAAAAAAAACCAATAAATAAATAAATAAATAAAAATAAGGTTAAAAATTTTCTTCTAGGAGAATAATTGACCCTTAATCCCAAGTGCAGAGCCCCTCAGTGGCCACTGAGTGGTAGTGACCCATGAATCCGTGCCTAAAGTCCTCTGTAGAGCCCATGGCCATGCTGGTGAGTGTGCGTGCCCCTGGGGGGGAGTCTTCCCAGATGTGAGCACAGGATAAGATAGTGGTGACGCAGATGAAGGAGGCTACCTGAGCTAGCCTGTGTCACCTGTCACCTCAGCTCTGAGCCTCTGAAAGGTGATGTGTTCACAGGACACTTAGCAGCTAAGGAAACATTCGGCTTCATGCTTTCTACCCAGCCTGCCCTGGCTCCTGCATGCACAGGACAAGGTCGACTTGTGGCTGGAGTTCAGGGAAGGTCGCCAACCGCAGATCCTGTGCCCGCCAGCCTCTCTAGAGCAGCCGCGCCCCAGCCCTGGCAGAACGCAGATGTCTCAGAAAGTGGGTGGAGGTGAGGCTGCGCTGTGCAGGCCACTGACCTGTCTCCAGTTCAGTATGCTTTCTGGCTCTCAGTGCAAAGAGAGTGAAATCTCTCTATTTTCTTCAACACAGCCCATTGTTCACTTAGTCATCCCATTTCTGATACAGCTGATTATTCTCAACGTAACTTAAATATATAGAGCTGAAGGTTTCGTGACAGTCGTTCTTCCAAATGGCATTGACAGCCCACTCTACAGATGAAAAAACCAAGGTCCAAAGAGTCTATATCACATGCCGAGGCCCCAAACTCTAGGTGGAGTGCCAGAGAAGGGGTTTGATCCACCTCCACTATTTCCCTCTTTTTTTTTTTTTTTTGTTCATTCTTATTTATTTATTTGAGAGTGACAGAGAGAGAAAGAGGCAGATAGAGACAGAGAGAGAATGGGTGCGCCAGGGCCTCCAGCTACTGCAAACGAACTCCAGACGTGTGTGCCCCCTTGTGCATCTGGCTAACGTGGGTCCTGGGGAATGGAGCCTCAAACCAGGGTCCTTAGGCTTCACAGGCAAGGGCTTAACCGCTAAGCCATCTCTCTATTTCCCTCTTAAGCCACTTTCACCCTCTGATGTTTTCAACATGTGCGACATCAGTTAGAGCCTGACCGGCTTCTGTTTGCAGAGACCAGCTAGAACTTAAAACTAGTCAGCTTGGATCTGGAAGCTGGGCACTTAGAACTGCGCTGCCTGAAGACTACTTGGGACCCCGTTCCTTCTCTCTGTTTTCCTGACCTGTGTGGGCAGCGTCCACACGAGCTTCCTGTGACTCCGAGCAGTTGCTGGAAGACCATCTCTCCAATGCTCATTTCAGGCTGGAAGTAGGAAGAGAAGAAGCAGACGAAAGGAGGCTAGGCTAAAGTGTTTTTTTTTTTTTTTTTAAACCTGTGGGCTAGTCCAGCAACCTGGTCCACCCCCAGCTTCGCTTACATGTCACTTGTCACCAGGGCGTGACAAGGCAGGGGCCGAAATGTGTATGTTTCTGGCTTGTCTTCCTGTACTCTCTGGCAGAGCTGCAAGCTCTGGTCCTGAGAAGGCCGAGGAAGAGACCCAGGTGGCTTGCTTCCCTGCGTCTCTTATGTTTGATGACTCCTGCTTCTGCGTCGCCCTGGGCTCCTTCCCCGCAGGCACACATGCCCGTCTCCCGTAGAATGCCTGACTTTGCTGAGAGTGTGAGAGTGGAAACAAAAAATAGAGAGCGAGCACCAGGGCAGGAGCTGCTTTTTTGTTTTTTTGTTTTTAGAATCTCTGCCCACTCAAGGACTGAGTCCCCTTCTCCTGGGTGAACATGGCAGGGTGCCCAGACTCCATACCACACAGACCGGACACCTGCTTCCTTCCAGACATCAAATGGGCTGTCACCCGAGACTGATGTGCTCCTACCACACCCATGATTCTCCACTGGGCTCTGGGACCACGGCCACCACGCAAAGCAATGCCTGTTACTGCTCCAGCCCATCACCGCATATTGAGTGACTTAACACAGCTCAGGTTGACCATCCTCTAGCACCCATAAGGCTGTGTGACTCTACTCTGCACAGGCTCTAAAGGAAAAGCCATCGCTGGCTTCCCGTGCCTGCCTGCATTCTTTGGCCTGCGATTCCCTCCTTCATCGCCATGGCTAGTGACGAGGGACTCTGAAGTCCTCCCAGTCACATCTCCCCCTTCAACACGGGGTTTCCCGCCTCCCTCTTTGGAGGATCAGGACCCCTGAGATGATATCACCCCATATAGCACTACCTTCCATCTCAGCGTCCTTAACTTAATCCATCTGCAAAGTTCCTTTAGCCCACAGAGAGCAACCTTCCAGGCTCCTGGGAGTGACATGTGGATGCCTCCAAGGAGTCATTACGGCATTGACCACAGGGATGTTGTGGAGCTCCTCTGATTTCTCTGCAAGATTCATCCTGCAGTTGGGCTAAATTTTAGGTAGTTTGTCCCCAACAGGACCTGTCAGATCAGGAGCCAGCTGCCAGGTTGAAGCGACTGTCAGAGGGGATGCAGACGGGAGCACCTAGGAGCAGCTGAGCACAAGAGGCCCTTGCATGACCAGAGAGACGGTGGCTACAGGGTGTTGGCTCCTGTACAGCAAATAGACCTTAACCTGCACCTCGACCCCTCTCTTGTGCACAGGGCTGGAAGGAGGGGATCGTCCTTCCTTGTCTTAGTCACAGCCCTACAAGGCAGGGCTAGGATGCAGCATCACCAGCCAAATCAGGCTCCTGTGTCTACCAAGGGAGACCTGGGTTGCATCCATTCATCGCCAAGGGAGGAAAAGCTTTCAGTGAGTGCAAGAGCTCCTGCCCTTGGCCAGTCTCCCTCCTGCCCCAGCCTGCTCAGTTTACAGTCTTTCTACTTGCTGCCCATGGTTCCTCTGCTCCTTCTGATGAGGGCCACTTCCTGGGTAAATGAGGAAGGGCACAGATTTCTGTATCATCCTTCTTCTGCTTGCCGGACACCGCACACTGGGCTCTTGCCCTTTCAAAATAAAGCCAGTTTCTCCACCTGTGCCACTTCTCTGTGCCCTGGCTCAGTCATCCCAGACTCCAGTGGCCCCAGGCTTTGAGTCCCCAGGTCTTCCCACGTCTTACACACCTGTCCTTTGTTCTGAGACGCAGTTCTGTGCTAAGGTGCACCGCCCCTAGGAGCGGCCCCTCATTTAATGCCGGGGCTTGCTTTCCATTGCCTCATGATCTGCCACTTTCTGCGCTACTCTAACTTTTCATTTTCTCATATTAATCCTCTGTCTCTAGGAGAGAATATCGCTTACTTCCCAGGAGGGTTATCACTGGCTGTTTCTCAGGCTGAAGACACAGTCCCAAGGATGGGATTCTTGTTCATTTCTTTCCACAAATATTTCCTGGCATCTGTGAGCACCTGCATAAAATGCACATTCAATACTTTTTGGGAGGAATAACAACACACCTTATTCACAAAACCCCAGTGGACAGGTGAAGCCACCAGGAACCTTCTGCATTCCCAGGTGATGTCCCTCAGGGAGGCTGTGGCCGAGAGTGGCATTCTCCAGAACATCCTGACATGGCTGTAGAAAGTACAGGATTTTTTTTTTTTTTTTAATTTGAGAGAGAGAGAGAGCACAATAACTGGCCCTCTAGGGCCTCAGCCAGTGCAATAGAACTCCAGACACTTGCACCACCTAGTGGGCATTTGCAACTTTGCGCTTGTCTCACCTTTGTGCATCTGGTTTACGTGGGATCTGGAGAGTCAAACATGGGTCTTTAGGCTTTGCAGGCAAGTGCCTTAACTGCTAAGCCATCTCTCCAGCCCAGGAAATGTTTTAGTATGAAGCAAAGTCTTCAAGAGGGAGGCACAGCTCCTTTCTATCACATCCATGACTCAGAACCTTCTAGAGATGTCCCTCTTTGCTCAGGGTCTTCCTGCCCAGTCACCCTCCTCACAGCTAGCTGCTCAGCTGGACATTTGTCCAGCAGAATCCATGCATTCAATGACCTCCACAAGGTCCCCAGGGCCACATGGGACACAGGGTTCTGGCTTGACCCACAGGGCGCCCAAGAAGACCCAGCTGGCAGGGTTCCAGCTAAGATGAACACACCAGCTGCTGTGTACTACCCTGTAAGGCTTCTCGCTTCTCAGGCCAACTTCTGTTTCTTTTCCTTTTCACTGTATCCTGTTTTCTGTAACTGAATTGGTATGCAGCAGATGGCTGACCAGTCCCACAAACCTTTGAGGAAGGGCAATGGAAAGGGGCTGTAGACATACTCTGAGATCTGGAGGACCAGCCCGTGTGTCGCAATGACAGGGACAGTCCTCTCCTATAAGAGCCCCGAAAGCAATCGTTTTAGAATAAGAGCAGACAGCCTTGGCCTCTGCCCAGTGTAGCTCAGACCTTCTCATGGGCTCTATTTCCTTTGGAGCTTCCCAGGCAGCACACCGACCTGCCCTGGTGATGTACAGCAAATTCCTCGGAATTGAAACATTCCCTCCTGAAGGGAGGAGGGAAGAAAGAGATGGACAAGTCCGGGAGAGCTGAAACCTGAAAGGTCACACGACCTCTCTCCGTGGTTATAGAAGCAGTAAACAGCTGTGGGGGGCAGGCTGAGCAGTGTCGTGTAGCAACTTCCTATGAATTGAAACATGTTCTCTTGAAGGCAGGAGGGAGTGCAGGGGTCAAGTCTGGGAGAGCTGAAACTTAGAAGACTCTACCCTAAAGTGATGAAAGCCAAAGGTGGACAACTGGTCAGGGGCTCCTGCAGGGTGCTGGACACTCTCAGACCAGCCATGAGCCCAGAGACACAGCTCCGGTGAGTCACCCCCTCAGCCGGGGTGGGCTTTTTGTTGTTGTTTATTTTTATTCATTTATTTGAGAGTGACAGACAGAGAGAGGAAGAGGCAGAGAGAATGGGCTCGCTAGGGCTGCCAGCCACTGCAAACAAACTCCAGATGCATGCGCCACCTGTGCATCTGGTTTACGTGGGTCCTGGGGAATCGAGCCTTGAACTGGGGTGGGCTTTTAGGTGCTGCTCCTGCCTTTGAGCCACCCATGTTCCTGTAAACTGCCCCTCGCCCTGCCCTGCAGGCAACCCCAACAAACTTAGTGGTTCACCAACATCAGTGCTTTGGCCTGTCCCTGTCCTGTGGCTCCATGGTGCGGCTCCATGTGCGAGTCGCCCTGCAGAATGCTCTTTGACAGGAGCAGCTGGCTGCCGGAGGATGAACATCGGCAGCATTGCTAGGTGGTGTGCCGTGGCTCTGGGTGGCCTTGTCTCGACTTCCACTCTCCCAGTGGTGCATGGCCTCGCAGACGCCTCGGGAGACATGTGACCGTGCACACTGTTGAACCCGCTCATACGGGCATGCTGCTGCGATGCCGGAATCGGGGAAGGTAGAGTCAGGGATAGAGGAAGACGCTTCACGGGCTAGTGACAAATGTTAGGTGCTCCTTACCTGAAGGCCATGTGGAATAGCTACCTAAACGGTCTCCAGAAAGATGGAAATACTCTGGCGGAATCATACCTGGGCAATGAGGGCATTTGGCAGTGCTGAGCTCGTCCTGAGAGGGGCCTGGTGCTGACATGGGCTGGCACTGCGATTGCCCGCAGCCTGCAGAGCTCACACTCCACAGGAGGCGCTGCCAGCACCCGAAGAGAGGCCAAGGGTGCCAGCCACCGTCGGGGCACCAGTTCCATGATGCAGCCACCGTGTGAGAGCCCTGGCCTGGCCACAGAGGCTGTACCCCAGGTTAATAGCCTGGCGCAGGCTGGCTCAGGAGGCGCCATATAACCTGCATCTTGGGTCATCTGGGAATTGAGGACGTGGAAGAAGGGGCATCTTGCTGCCCGACTTGCCTGTGAAGAGAGCCAACTGTCTCCTCCCCCAGGATGCACCTGGCAGAGGACTAAGGGTGCCACTCCACCTCAGGCCGGCCTGACGGGCAGACCTCGCTGGCTGAACCTTGCACGCCACCAGATGAAGGGAAGCAGCTCCTTGACTAGAGGGACTGACAAGAAAACGAGGAACCCGCTCCTTCATTAGCGGGGGGTGGGGAGGGTGACTCTATAAAACCCCCGTCCTGAGCCCGCTGAGACAGATCCTAGCTCTGGAATCTCTCCCATCCATATGGAGCTTTTTTCCCCCCTAAAATTTATTTATTTAAGAGAGAGAAAATGGGCACGCCAGGGCCTCCAGCCCCTGCAAACTCCAGATGCATGCGTCCCCTAGTACATCTTGCTTACATGGGTCCTGAGGAATCAAACCATGGTCCCTTGGCACTACAGGCAAGCGCCTTAGCTGCTAAGCCATCTCTCCAGCCCTGGAGCTTTTGCTCATAATAAACCTGTCACCTTTATCTTCTCTGCATGTCTGCACTTCTCTCTGTCCTGGGACATCCAGTTCTTTGTTCACCCTAAGGAATGAACCCAAAACATCAAGATGGCTAGAAGGCACCAGAGAGTCAGTCTTTTATGTTTATTTTCCCACAAAAACGTACATTATCATTTAAAAGATTTAAAAGAAGAAAGGATTAGAAGTACCAAGAAGAAAGGCGATAAAAATACATGTAAGTACCAAGGTAGGCCTAATGTCATTTTGTTCCATTTTCTTTCAGGTATGACTCAAATGATTGCTCTATGAAAACAACTTTATTACTTGCTATGCAACTCAACATTTATAATAAGTATCTCACCAGGACATTTACAATTCTTTGCAACCATTTGTTAAATGCCTTAAATAACCCAAGGATTTTTGTATTATTTCCAAGCACACTGTGATAAATAACACTGGACACAGATTTTTTTTTTAAAATTTGGAGTTGCTTATTTTGGTCATTCTTTCATATGTTAAGTATTTTCTTGGGTAAAATTTGTTCACAAAGCATCTAAACACTAAGTTAAGGGGCATACACATCGTCCCTGGCTCTTAATACATGTAGGGATCTGGCTTGATGTAACTACCGTTCTCTGGATCGTGGTGGCCGTTTTGCTGACAGAAGACCCTGGACACGTACCAATCCCAGCAGGACAAATGGCATTGCTAAGATAGTCAGACAAATGTGCTGGCCACTGGTGCCAGACTGTTTGCTAACTGATGCTTACCATGTTAACAGTTCTGGAGAGGGACCAGTTGCATCTGGTTGGCCGCAGCCCATTTCTGTCTAGCTTAGTATATGAACCTTTGGTCCTGCTTCCCTGCCTTTGGCTCTTCTTGCCTTGCTTCTGCCCAGAACTTGCCTGTGAGTCCCTAATAAATTGCTCTTTGTGTAATCCTAATCTATCTGCTTCTTTCTTTGGTATTTCGGCAAACTTTGTCTTTGATAGCTGATTATTATTCACTAGGACCTGTTTTGTTCTAAAACGATATGCACTGTCAAATTGTTTATAAATATGGCTAAGCAAAATGACCCATCACGTCAGCCCAGCAAGAATGGCTATTATCAAAAACACAAGATAGTAAGTGCTGTCAAGAAAGTGGAGAAGTTTGGTGGGAATATAAATTAGCACAGCCATTATGGAAAACAGTGTGCGATTCCTCCAAAAATTAAAAACAGAACACACATATGATTCAGCTATCATATTACTGAGACTATGTCCACAGAAAATGAAATCAGTGAGTTGAAGTGATGCCTGTGCTCACTCTCCTGCCCATTGACCCACTATTCTCAATAACTAAGAAACAGAATCAACCTGAGTGTCTACAAATGATGATGGATAAATATGAACATATGCATAATGGAATATCTTAAGAAGGACAAAATCCTGTCACTTATGACAACATGGGTGAATCATAATGTTTAAGTGAAATAAAACAGGTACAAAAAGAGAAGGATCATGCAATCTCACACACGTGTAGGATCTTTACAAAGCTGATTTTGTGGGAGATGAGAACAGGAGAGATATTGGGGTTAAGGACAGCAAGAGGGTAGCAGAGGAAGGCTCATCAATGGCTACTGAACTGCAGTTATGTAACGACAGGCAGTTCAGATGTGCCATTGTACAAATGACAACTGTGTACAGTTATGTGCTATATATTTCAAAAAGCTAGAAGAAAGGCTTTTGAAGACTTTCACTATAAAGAAATGGTAGGACTGGAGAGATGACTGAGTGGTTAAGGCACTTGCCTGCAAAGGCAAAGGACCCAGGTTCAACTCCCCAGGTTCCATGTAAGTCAGATGCACAAGGTGGTGCATGCATCTGGAGTTTGCTTACAGTGGCTGGAAGCTCTAGCGTGCCCATTCTCTCTCTCTCTCTCAAATAGATAAATAAAAATAAAATATTCAAAAAAGAAATGGTAAATATTTGCACAGATAAAATACTTAATCTGACTTAAACATGATAGAATGTATTGACACATCATCTAGCGCTCAATTGCTAAGTGCAATTTTATGTTTTTATGTATCAGTGAGGAAATAAGTTCAATTTAAATTGACAAAATGAATTATAGAAAACCACTGCATGAATGCATGCACCTACCTGTATATGAATTGCCCTGATTTCACTAGGCTTATGCATTATATTATTTAAAATGATGTGAATTTCATAAACAATGGAAGTGTCTCGTTGTCCGGTCTTCATCTCTTCAGTCACTAGGGAGGCTGGACATTTTCCCGTATGTAGGTTCCTCAATTCTTTTCCTTTTGTGATGAGTTATCTGCGCTGTTGCTTATCTACCTATAGGGATGGCAGCTTTCATAATTTCTACAAGCAGCTGATGTAACAGTACACTTCTGTGACATGCTGCTGGCTCAACGCCAAACACATTGCTCCTAAAATGTAAGTTACTAATGCTGCCTGGACCACTGACCTAGCTGAGGAAAGAACTTCTAATACCTCTCTCTCTCTCTCTCTCCCTCCCTCACTGGCTCCTTCCTGAAACGCTCTCTGCCTCATACTCACCCTTTATGAGTTGGGTCATGTTTGTTTTACTTTTCACTATAATTTATTAAGATAAGTTGAGTCTTTATTTTTAGCAACAGCCCATTTCCTCACTCCTCCCCCAAGGAAAACAGAGATAATGAACATTTCTGGCGCTGGGAAGAATACCTCAGCGCACACTGTGCCCCAACAACCCTCCACAGCCCCGTTAATCAAACCCAAATGGGGCAGCAGAGTCCAGGCCCGGAGCCTTCCTGAGGAGGATCAGATTGCAGTGGGGAAGGCAGGCTGGAGGGGCCATGTGGCAGTCACCTGGGTGTCAGGACAGGCTGTCCCTGCTTCACAGGAGTTGTTGGACAGAAGGTGGGGGATAAACTGCGACTGTGGGATGCTGAAAGGTAATACATGCCAGTTAGTCATATTACACTTGGAGAAACGCTCTTGCACCTCATGATTTAGGAGTTGTCTGATGTGTGTTGGAGGTTGGGAAGTCAAGTCCCAGTAAGGAGGGGTATCCTATGGTCTCAGAACCAACTCTTCCTTCTTAGTTGGGCAGAAGAAGGAAAGCTACGTGCAGGAGGCATCTATAGACCCGCGAAGACTCGGTTGTCCTGGGCTCATTGGCCTACATGCTGTGTCCTATGGTGTTAGCATCCAGTGAAGACATGAAAATCGCTTTCCACTCCAACCTTCAAGTGTGTGGGTGGATTTCTCCTTTCTAGTCCAAAGGTGGCACACGTTTTTGCTAGAATGAAGCAAGAATAACTAAGAGAGGTTGGAAACTGATATTGTTGAGGATAAGTTTTACTTATTTTTTTTATTCAGAAAATGAGTTCAAATTAATTTTCTAGGCTATGAATTTTAATGTAGATATTGATTTGTGTGATCACGGTGACAATTAGGAATCAGAGCCAATCCATCATGAGCTAAACCATCTTTACATGCTCACCCAACCCCTCACCAGCCCCTGGAAACTGGTCATTTGTTTCTTTCACCATGCTGTTGTCCTTTCCAGGTCACATAAAGGAGTCTGCTGCGATTGGATTCATTCATGTAGCACAGGGCTTTGTGGGTTATTTTGTTATGTACACCAACACTCTGTTCTTTCTAATCCCTGATAGCACCCCACTGTCTCAGGGTCTCCCACTGAAGGACTCTGGTGATAATCCCGAGTTGGTTTTTAGAATGGATCTACCAGTTTGCATTACTGCCAGCGATCTGTCCTGTGCCCTCGTCAGCACTTGCTGTTATCACAGGGCACAGCAGTGTTGACTTAGCCTTTCTAACCGGTGCACAGCTGCGTCCACTTCCTTTCCCTCTGTGGCGAGTGCCAACTAGCCTTTCACGTGCTCCCTCACTACCTGTATATTCTCTCTAAAGAAATGCCCAGGTATTTTGAATATTTTTATTTTATGTGATTGTTTATTTTCTTACTGTTGAGTTTTGAGAGTTTGTTCTATATTTTGGAGCATTGTGTCTGATTTGCAAACAAATTCTGGCAGATGGCCCACAGATGTGCAACTGGAGTCCCCTCCCTGGGGTGAGCAAACCAGTCATTGAGGAAAACGGGGGTTTGGCACCTGTACTCGTGTGTGTGTGTGTGTGTGTGTGTGTGTGTGTGTGTGTGTGTGTGGTACAGCTTTCCAGAAGAGGTTGTTTCTGAGCCAGGGTCTACCCAACTTCCCACCCTTTTGTCCAGGACTTTCTCCTTCGTCATGTCTCATTCACCCCTGCCTTCCGCACCAGCCATCTCACACTCACCAGGGCCCCAACCAGTGATCCATGATTCATGGAGGCCCACAGTCAATACTGGCTGAACCTTCAGTAACACTTGCTGCCTGTTCTTTCCTGCTCTGTAGTACTTTCTTCCCTAGGTGTCCCTGCAGCACATCTCCCTTGACCCTCCTGAGGGTGGGCACATGCACGCGGTCTACACATGTGACTATTTTGGATGCTGGTGGATAACTTACCTGGGACCTAAGCAGCCAATCCACCTGCCAAGGTGGGTGCATGTGGGCGGTCTACCTAAGTCTCTTTTGTCACAGTGCACCTACAAACCTGTCGACACCCCAGGATCTCCACTTGCACGAAGCCCCATGTGTATCCATGATGAAAAGAAGTCCCCCCTCAACCTTAAAGCCACTTTGAGTGTACCCTATTTCTATTCAACAAACTCTGGGAGAAATGTGGGTCACTGCAGAACTAAACATTAGCGTGAAAGTTTATAAAACATGTAAAGGTGTCCAGATTTAGACTGCAAGAAATGTCCCTTTCTCCAGTATCTGTCTTGCTTCTCCGCCCAGTGTCCCTCCTCAGGGCCCAGGGGTCCTCCATGCACAGGAAGCATCTCATCTCTTCCTCACTAAAGTTTTCCGTGGCTGTCATGATGGTTATCAAGAGAAATCACCGCCAGGCTCATTCCAGAACAAAGATGCTGTCGCTGGAACAGACGTTCTTCAGCATGGGAAGCACGGGGAGCTTTTTTCAGGAATGCTTCCCCTTCTCCTTTCTTTTTCTTTCTTTCTTTTTTTTTTTAAATTTATTTGAGAGCGACAGACACAAAGAGAAAGACAGATAGAGGGATAGAGAGAGAATGGGCGCGCCAGGGCTTCCAGCCTCTGCAAACGAACTCCAGACGCATGCGCCCCCTTGTGCATCTGGCTAACGTGGGACCTGGGGAACCGAGCCTCGAACTGGGGTCCTTAGGCTTCACAGGCAAGCGCTTAACCGCTAAGCCATCTCTCCAGCCCCCCTTCTCCTTTCTTTCAGAGAGCATCTGGCCAGACCTCTCCTGCCTCTGAGACTAGGTGCTGGCCTAATAGACAGCAGCTGAGTGATATCAGCGCCACCACAGCGACTGGGCAGCTGTGATGTCCCCAAACAAGTTTCTCTAAGGACCGTGAAGCTGTGGAACAACTTAAATACGCACAGCCTTTACCATCCTTTTATTTATTTATATTATTTTTATTAACTAGGCTTGGTGGCGCACACCTTTAATCCCAGCACTTGGGAGGCAGAGGTAGGAGGAGTTTTATAAGTTTGAGGCCACTCTGAGACTTCATAGTGAGATATAGGTCAGCCTGACTAGAGTGAGACCCTACTCTGAAAAAAAAAAAAAAAAGATTTTTATTGACTTATTTATTAGAGACAGATTGAGAGAGAGAGCAAGCGAGTGAGAGGGGGAGAGAGAGAGAGAGAGAATGGGTTTATCAGGGCCTCTAGGCACTGCAAATGAACTTCAGATGCATGTGCCACCATGTGTGTCTGGCTTATGTGGAACCTGGAGAATCAAACCTGGGTCCTTAGGCTTTGCAGGCAAGTGCCTTACTGCTAAGTCATATCTCCAGCCCCTTTACATCTTTTAAATAGATATTTATTTATTTATTTGAGAGAGGCAGAGAGAGAAACATAATGGGCACTCTTGGGCCTCCAGCCACTGCAGACGAACTCTAGGTGCATGCGCCACCTCGTGCATCTGGCTTATGTGGGTCTTGGAAAATCAGGCCTGGCTCCTTTGGCTTTGCAGGCAAGCACTAGCCTTTACCAAGTTTAGAAAGGATGTGAGGACAAGCCCTCTGTACCCATGAGCATGGAAAGAAGACAGATACGGGTGTGTGAGTGGGGCAACAGACAGGCAGACCAAGACAGATCTAGAGCGAGGTGCTTCTGGAGGGCCTGCCTCTGAGTCCTGCCCTTGGAAAGCACTCTGGGGAGATGGTGAGACCTCAGGGACCTCAGGAGCTGCTGACTAGCTAACAAGAGAAGAGCTCTCCTTCTGGGGCCAGGTTCTTGGTAGCAACCAGAATCAGGCCCACCACCAGGCCGTTGCCTGGACGCACGGGAGATTGAGCAGCGCAGTGTGGTGCAGTGCGGTGCAGTGCAGTGTGGTGCAGTGCCGTGCAGTGGTGGATGCAGAGGCAGCTATGCACACGTAGCAGTGGTCCCAGCTTACTGGCGGTCAACGGACAGGAAAGTAGCTCCTGCTAGTTCGGGAAATGCCCACGGCCCAGGCCGGGCGTGCCCATTGGCATGTCAAACCCTGTGTGCAGTGGGGTGGAGGTACATGGTGAAGCCAGGCTTTGGCTGGAAAGGAAAACAACTTCAGAACTGAACTGGGTGGCTTTAGATGACATGTTTCATGGGAATATTGTCTCTTCGTGATTTCTGCGTTACTTCAAAGAGAACAGAGATCGTGGTCCAGTCGTCATTCGCCCTTGAGCGCCGGGTGCTGTGATGTTTGTTTCCCACGGTCCTGCCTTCTTGGTCCGCGGGGTTCCCAACTGACCATGCAGATGTAGGGGGATGGGCGTCACCTCGCTTTAGTGGTGGACTCCGTGAGGCCTCATTTCTTTCCTTATGGTGATTTTACTGGACTCACATTCCAGCTGGACTTCCTGCATCACTGGTCAAATACTCTCATTAAAATAAATCAATAAATTGATTTTTCCCAAGAGCTTCATTAGAACAAGAAAAAAAATATTAAGGAGAGGAGGAAATGATTGAAGAAAAAATGTGGTAAGTAATTGAATTGTAGGTCTGTTGCTGATTCAATTCTGACACATGGATCACGTAATGAGATGACAAAGTGGTCTTCCTCCATGCACAGTCTCTGACTCAGAGTCTGATGTTCACAGTCACCTGCCACCCCTCACGACGCGCAAACAGCCTGTCCCTTCAAGAGTGCCTGAGGATCCACAGACATTACTAAATATCTACATAGCACTGGGTAGGGTATATAGGATATTATATTCCCTCAAGAAATCAAGTGAGGAAAGTAAGTTTTTAATTCATTTTACCTATGTCATTAAGAGAATCTTCGAGAAGCTGGGAAAAATCCATTAAGAAAGTTCCAGTGCTAGGATTTGAGCCACTGTACTTCTAAGCTCACAGTTATGTCTTCAAGGAAGAAGGTCACACTGGCGTGGAGATGGACCTGGTGACCTTGCAATGTCTGGTGCAGCAGTCAGTGACCTAGTCTGGTTGGCCATTATAGTGTTACAACCAATTCCAGCTGATACAAGAGGAGAGTCACTTTAAATTTTTGTGACAGGTCCCACACATGCAGTTTATACATGGATAATTTACTTAAGTATAAATTATTAGTTAAAAAAATCCATCTGTAAGCAAAAAATTATTATTTTTAAATGGTATTCCACCCTAGGGAAATTTTGATGGAATCGTGCCTGATACTGAGCTGCCAAGCTGCCAAGAGAGTTAATTGTGATACGGGAATTTTGGGGTCCCTTTCAAAGTGACAGATCCTTTCTTGACTCTGGTTGGCAATAACTCAGGAGCTAATGTGCCAAACAGTCATGGTCACTCGAAGCTTCCTCTGAGTCACTGGCCTCTGAGCTCTTGTCTTATGAATTTCAGTTAATGAAACTGACATACAAGAAGATAACTTTAAGAAAGATTTTATTATAGAGATATAGATATTATTGAGCTTAAGAGAAGAAGGGAATGCAGAGCTCCTGCAACAAGGCAGGTGGGGGTTTCTAGAAAATGAGAAAATCCGCCTAGAGGCCCAGATTGGGGTCTTTTAAAAATATTTTACTAATTTGATAGAGAGAGAAAGGGGGGCATAGAGAGAGAGAAAGAACGGGTACATAGAGGCCTCCAGCTGCTGCAAATGAACTCCGGCTGCTTGCATCTGGCTTACATGGGTCCTGGGGAATCGAACCTGGGTCCTTTCACTTTGCAGGCAAATGCCTTAACATCTAATCCAACTCTCCAGTCCAGACTGGGGTCTTCATGGGAATTAACTGGATGGGGTAAACTGGTTGGTCCAGGTGTCCAGGTTCTGCCAGGCTTTCAGGAAGGGGAGTGGTCTCCTGTCTTACTTTTTTTTAGCAAGAAAGAAAAAGAGATAAGAGGAACCTGATTCTCCCCTTACTTTCCTGGCCTCTAGCAAAATGGAGACTGCAAGGACTCCTTCAGGCGTAAGGAGATAAGAAAGAACCAGATTGTCCCCACATAGGCTCTGACTTGATCCAAGTTGCCACGTGCATTTTTCCTGTCAGTTGTGTGTGTGAGGTGGGGGGGGAAGGGTCTTTAGCTTGGGAGTGTCTCTGCTTCTATTCCCTTATTTCCACTAACCTTATTTATTTACTTCTTTAAGAGAGAGAAAGATGGGCTGGAGAAATTGCTTAGCGGTTAAGCGCTTGCCTGTGAAGCCTAAGGACCCCGGTTCGAGGCTCGATTCCCCAGGACCCACGTTAGCCAGATGCGCAAGGGGGCGCACGTGTCTGGAGTTCGTCTGCAGTGGCTGGAAGCCCTGGCGTGCCCATTCTTTCTCTTTCTCTCTCTCTCTCTGACTCTTTCTCTCTATGTCTGTTGTTCTCAAATCAATAAATGAAAATAAACCAAAAAAAAAAAAAAAAGAGAGAGAGAGAGAGAAAGAGAAAGAGTGGATAGAGAAGAATGGGCACAGCAGGGCCCTTAGCCACTGTAAATGAACTCCACATGCCTGCGCCACCTTGTGCATCTGGCTCATGTGGGTAATGAGGAACTGAACTTGGGTCCATCTATCCAGCCCTGCACTCATTTTTAAGATAACGCTTTCAAAATTTACTCTTCTTCGGGTCTATATTTCAACTCTTTGCTAATAGTAGACAAGAATGTAAAGAATCCTGGCTTGGGGAGTTCTAAGCTCACCCAGCGTCCAGCAGGGCATCGTTTGCTCTCAACCCTGCACCAGTGAGAGAAGAGCATGGGCCCTTTCCCAGGGTGCCCAGCGTTCTTGTAAGGACACAGATGCACACAGAGGAAAGACAATGTGAAGAGACACAGGGAGAAGATGGCATCTAAGAAGCAGGAAGATGGGCAACCACTGGTGTCTCCCTCCACATCTGCAGAAGAAAGTGACCCTGCCAATACGCCACCCTTGCTCCCAGACGAAGCTGCCTTCGATTTTGGACAATGAGGTTTCAAGCAGTTGTTTCTAGGTCTGGGACCCTTCTGTTGCGGCAGCTCCCAGCTCCTCCCCGGGAGCTGGCTCCTGTCGGCCCGAACCATCCATCAAAGCCCACTTTCTGGAGATTTGGGGGTTTGGGAAGGAATGGCGCCACCAGTATTCCCGCCTCTGGGAACAGACACCCCATCCTTACGATGCTCCCCTTTTTGTTCCTCCCCAAGTGGACTTGAAAGCCCTCTCTTTCTCTTGGCAGGCTCCTCAGAACTCCCCTCACTTCCTTTGCTCTGAACCCCTCCACGTTTCCTGAGTTTGCCAGGAGCTCTGGCATGAGTGGAAAATGCCTGCATCTGGCTTCTCCTGTGGCTCAGGCCAGCCTGGCAGCTGTGCCCCCCCACCTGGTGCCACCGCTGCTGGAGCCGCTTCTGCCTGCCTGTGTGCTCTGATCTCTCCTCCTTCTCTGCTGCCATTAGTAATGTCTTATACACCCCACTTTTTAGTAGAAGAGTGTATTTTGCTGTGGGTTTTTTTGGGGGGTTTCTCCCCTAGGCTGCTTTGGTGTGGTTCCTATGCCACCATCTTAACCAGAAGTTCTGCTCTAAAGCCCTCCAGACTCTTGTTGGCATTAACAAAACTTTGGGGTCCAAAAAGAAACTGCCTCAGTGTTTTTTCTAAATTCTGGACCTAACACAGACCAACAGGGCTGTGGTACTTTTTTAGGGAAGCCCAGCAAGCCAGTGCAAAAAACAACAACAACAAAAGTCTACCCTGTGACGCTTCCCAGTGGGCACGCCTCTGGGCACAGTAGTGTTCTTGCCTCTGCTTGGTGCTTGAGAAATGACGCATGTTGGCAATACCTCGTGGACAAGGACAGTCCAAAGTTCCCACAGACCATGGACTGTTTCTGAATGTTCTTAGAGGTTTGTGCATCAGATACCAGGGACAGCTTTTCATCTTTTCTCCTGTCATTTTCCTGGCAGGAATGAAGATATTCTAAAGAGACGATTGTGCCCCTGTTAGACTGTCAGACTCTTGAGACAATGGTCTCCAAGGAACTAGGCTTTCCCCAGAAATCTCATGCTTGGAGAATGAAAAGCCTCAAACCTGGTACCAGCCAGAGAAGGAACTCCTGTCCCAGAAAGAGATTTCACAGTTCTGACAACTTGTCAGAACACCTTGCAGGTAAGACTAGACCTGATTCAACACATGGGTCTGCTTGTCGATAATAAACTCTTTTTGTATCCTTTTGATCTCTGCCCGAATCCTTGTTCAGGGACACTAGAACCTGAAAATCCCAGCAGGCACCCACCAGCTTCAGATCTCTGCCTATGATAGTGGTGACGGAGGCTACATCACTGTCCCAATTGTGACACTGCTTCTCATACTCCAGACTTTGTAGCTGAACCTCCCTGTGTATCCAACTCTCTCAGGATCTTTTAAAATTGTATTTATTTATTTATTTAAGAGAGCGAGGGAAACAGGCAGATACAGACGAAGTGAGCATGGGTGTGCCATTGCAAACTCTAGATGCGTGCATCACTTTATGTGCGTCTGGCTTTATATGGGCCCTAGGGAATTGAACTCAGGTCTTTAGGATTTGCAGGCAAGCGTCTTAATGCCCCTCTCATGCTCTTTTTCGATGAGAAGGCCCAGGCCTTCAAACCACTGGTTGGCCATGTGAGCCAGTGTCATTTCTGAGGTTGGCCAGCAGCCTTGATCCTGCGCGCACACACTGTGGGTATTGATGCAAAATGAACTATCGCGTGTCCACCTCACAGCTGTCCCCCCTCAGCCTGCTTCAGAGTACAGAGGTGTCCTTTGGAAATAATGGCCTAAAATGTCCTGTCACTTGCAGTGGACAGTCCCAAGGACAGTCTTCTATTCTTTCTCATCAGTATTTCCTGGAATCTGCCTCTGGCAAGGAACCGGCCATTCACTGAGGAGTCCATCAGCACTCAGTGGCTGGCCCCTTTGCTTTGGGAACTTACTGAGTGTGAAAAGAATTCCAATTTTAAACAGCCTCTCCGTTGTACAGACCATTGAAGATACAACCCAGAGCAGCCCTGTTGACCTCTGACCCTTAGCCTTTCACCAAAACAAGGTGATTTTTTTTCCTGAGGTCATTCTGGTCTAAGGAGGACCGTGGACTAAATCTGGACTTATTTACATTCCTTTCCCTGAAGGTGACCAAGGGCTTTCCCCATTCATGCCAGGCCTCTCCTGGGCTCTTTTGTTTGCCTCTCTCATTTTAAAGTGAGGAATGTATTGAGTATCTTTTAACTGTTGACCAGCAGAAGGGCAAAGATCATATTACCAACCAGGGTGATTCATCTTTTCCCCAAAATTAAAGCCATGGGGGCACAGGGTCTGTGTACACATCAGGCCGCTCTGCATCCAGCTGGGTGAGGAGAGGCTCTCGGGGACAGGGAGCCCAAGAGGAAGAAAGAGAAGCAGTAATTAGGCCAGGGACAGGGAGCCCTGGGGCCCTTTCTCGGCTTTTTTTTTTTTTTTTTTTAAGTGTCTCTGATTGCTTCAATGTCAGCCTAATTAAAGTGCTTTTCCCGGCTCCTTTCAAAGATTCTCCCACCTATGAAAACTTGTATTTCTAATTTGAGAAGTACATATTTCACTGCAAGGGTCCAAGTTCATATGTTCAGGAAAAGATGAAGTTACTCCTTAGATCTGAGCCAAATATATGGTAAAATGTAAGAGGAACCAGTCAGTCCATTGGCATTTAAAATACACAGAACAAGCAGAGAATAACGTGCAAACACACATGTGCCCATCTATAAAAATCTAACATCTTGCCATATGTGTGTATCTGTTTTTTCTTATCGATAAATAGAACACACAGAGACCATGGAGTGCCTTTTGTGTTCCTGCCCTTGTCTGTAACCTGATGTTTTCTCATTTTCAGAGGTTCCTGTGTATTACAGACAGATGTCTCCAAACAGCCTATAGCAATTTTTCAGTGACTGTCACTCTGCAGCAAGCTTTTTGCACTGAAAATTATGATCGTGTGCTTTAGTAATATGAACAGATATGGTCGCCCATTGTCAGTATACTGTATTCTATTTCATGTGTGGTACAGAAGCTGTGGCTTCTGCAAAGGGCCTGGGCAGGCTAACATTTCCCCTTGTTTGGGGGCGTGCCAGAGTAGGCAGTAAATTAGGCAAGACCAGGGTGGTCCTTAAGGGGAGGAGCCTTAGAACATCACACCCTCGCTATGCCAATCTCAGCTTGCCCCGCCTGCGCCAGTCTTGGGATTTAGTGTTTGTCCATCTCACCCAATGGGATCTCTTAAGAGCATACCCTGCCTGGGCACGGGTGGATTTCTCTTCTAAGCCCAGGCTGGCTGGCTGGGACACATGGTATAGGTGTGCCCAGGTGGGATGGTACAACTTCTACACCCCCTGTGATACATGGACAGAGTGGGACACTTTTTTCCTCTCTCTCTGGAGTTGGCAGCAACGTTTTTTGGGTCTTCAGATGGGTAAGAGACACTTTTTTTCTTTCTTTTTTTTTTAAATTTTTTGTTCATTATTTATTTATTTATTTGAGAGCTACAGACACAGAGAGAAAGACACATAGAAGGAGAGAGAGAGAATGGGCGCACCAGGGCTTCCAGCCTCTGCAAACGAACTCCAGACGCGTGCGCCCCCTTGTGCATCTGGCTAATGTGGGACCTGGGGAATCGAGCCTCGAACCGGGGTCCTTATGCTTCACAGGCAAGCGCTTAACCGCTAAGCCATCTCTCCAGCCCACTTTTTTCTTTTTATTACTATCTTCATTTTTTATCTTTCTTGGGGACACAGTTTTAAAATCCCTTCTCATGGTTCTTTTTTTGGTTTGTTTTTTTGTTTTTCCCCTACGATCTATGTTTGGTTGCTTGTGTTCCTGGGCTATACTTGGCCTAGGGCTTTGGGGCACCACATAATGTATTTCTTTTCTCCCCACTTTTTCTTCCCTCACCTCCCAGTTTTCTCTTTTCCTCACTCTTTGTAAGAGCTGAATGAAATGTGATAGGGAGGCAGAGGTAGGAGGATCACTGTGAGTTTGAGGCCACCCTGAGACTACATAGTGAATTTCAGGTCAGCCTGGACTAGAGCTAGACCCTACCTTGAAAAACAACAACAACAAATCATTTTCTTGAATCTGGAATTGTCAATTCTTTGGATAGTTTACAGATATGAACTCAGGGCTTAGGGTTCTAGAAAGCACCTCAGAACCCCAACTCCCCCCATTGCACTTGTGCTCCAGGTTCACGGATGGTGCTGGAGGACGCGGGATTCCTGCACCACAGGCAGGAGACTTGATTCCTCACAACGCAGTAAGTATCCAGTGCTGGCTTAATTCTGCGGAATACCTGAGGCCCAAGGCCCAGAGTGGCTACGATGACCAGAAAGCTCCAGCGCACAGCATGTCAGGTGGCAAACTTGGGGACCCCAAAGATTTAGGGTGGGCAGCAGGCAAGCCTGCCCTTTTGTCTGAAGCAAGATGCTGCTGTCCTACCCTTTCAGTGTGATGCTTACAAAGCACTCTTGGCCTGTGTTCCCAGCGATGAGCGGGCAAAGCCTGTGGTCTCTGCCCAGCTGAGGAGAGGGAGCCGGATGCCAGGAGCCGGCTCCTTCTGCTCTCTCCACCCGCAGCCGTCTGTCTCCTCTCAGCTCACGTGAGAAGTAGATTTACCTCATGCTAGGCAGTTTTTCCTTGCGATCAAAGGGCTCTGGCCACATGGAGGCATCTTCTGGCTTTTCTGAGCTAGTTCTTAGCTGGGAGACCCTGTGCATTGTGCTGAGCTGATGGGTGAAAGTGACGGAAACAGGTATGGTCACACTTGTTGGATGTAGTTCAAAATGCATTTTGTTTTTTAAAATTTATTTATTTGAGAGAGAGAAAGAGAGAGAGAGAGGGCACACAAGGGGCTTCTGCTGCTGTAAACGAACTCCAGACACGTGTGCCATCTTGTGCATCTGGTTTACTTGGGCCCTAGGGTATTGAACCTAGGTCATTTGGCTTTGCAGACAAGTGTCTTAGCCACTAAGCTATCTCTCCAGCCCTACATTTGCATTTTCTAATTGTTGTTAGGGGACATTATTCATTATGTATCCATCTATCTAAAATTTTTGTGAGTTATTATCTTAATTTGAGGAGGAAGGTAAACAAACTCATATGAACAAGCAACATGTCATGTTGGTCTTCATGTTGGTCTCTGCATCCCTTCTGGTTCGTTGTGTCTATCTACGCAATTGTTTTCCACCCACAGAGGAGAAGTAGGGGTAGCACACATCCATTTTCATTAAGAATACTTCTAAGGGCAGGCGAGATGGCTTAGTTAAGTTAAGCAGTTAAGGCATTTGCCTGCCAAGCCTAAGAACCCAGCTTTGATTCCCCAGTACCCATGTAAGCCAGATGCACAAGGCGACATAGAAATATTAGAAATGAAAAATTCAATGAACCAAATAGAAAAGCTCAATGAACCAAATAAAAAACACTTCACCAATACCATGCAGAAATGGAACTCTTTGTGCAAAGGATGGATGAAGAAAATGGAAGATAATTAACAACAATATCTCAACAGATGGCTGAAGAAAACCAGAGAGAATCAGGAAACAGTACTCCACAGACAGCTTAGTTAAATTGAAGACAATCAAAAGGAGTTCAACAGAAGGATAAAGGAATTTGAGGAGAACCAACAAATAAATGAGTTCGTGGGACAGTGGAACACGTTCAATGAGGACATTCCCAAATGCAGGAATGAACTCCAAGAGACAATGAAAATGGAATTCAAGCAAGAGATGGAATTGCTGAAGAAAAACATAACAGAAAACAGAAATGCAATAACCTTCTTTGAAGGCTCCCAAGAAAGCCTCACCAATAGAGTAGACCACATGGAAGACAGATTTTTGGAACTCAAAGACAAGACAGAAGAATTAGATTGGGATTCCAAAAGCATTGTAAAGCATTGTCAAGTTCAAAAAAGTGTGTGCATAGAACATGAAGGAACTTTGGGAGACCTTAAAATATAAAAACAAATATTCAGATCATAGACATACAGGGAGGGGAATAAATAAGGGCCAAGGGCATAGAGAATATCTTCAAGAAAATTATTGAAGAAAATTGTTCCAACCTTACAAAAGAGAGACCAATCCAAGTACAGGAGGTTCACAGGACACCAAATAGACAGGACCAGAGAAGAAACACCCCATGACACAATAATTGGAACACTCAACACAGAAAACAAGGAGAGAGTAAGCAAAGCTTTTAGAATAAAACAGCTCATAACACACAGAGGTAAACCCATCAGAATTACCTCAAATTTTTCAATGGAAGAGCTTAAACCAAAAGAGCCTAGAATGGAGCATTTCAAAAACTAAATGGCCAGAGCTTCCAACCCAAACTACTATACCCAGCAAAACCATCCCTCATAATAGAAGGTGAAAAAAAAACCTCTCATGATATAAACCAGCTGTATGAGTACCAAGCCAGCCCTCAAAGAATTCTGCATGGAACACTCCACACTCAGGAGATGAACCAACAAGCACAAGAGAGGAGAAAAAGAGGCAATCAGAATTAGATTGGTTATAAAAGCATGCAAAGACCAAGACAATACCAAACTCCACAAACCATCAACATGACAGGGATTAACTCACATCTCACGATAACTCTGAACATTAATGGCCTCAAGTTCTCCAATCAGAAGACATAGGTTAACAGGCTGGATCAGAAAGCTGGATCCATCCATTTGCTATCTACAAAAAAAAAAAAAAAAAAAAAAAAATCCACCTTACAGTTAAAGATAAGCACTACCTTAGGGTGAAAGGATGGAAAAAGATATTTCAAGAAAATGGAAACACAAAACAAGCAGAAGTAGCTATACTAATTTCTGACAAAATAGATTTGAAAGCAAAAGTATTCAAAAGAGAAAAGAAGGCCACTTCATACTCATTAAAGGAACAATTCAACAAGAAGATGTTACAATCATAAACTTATAATCACTAAACACATGGTGTGGTAGTTTGAGTGGATGTCCCCCAGTACATTCAGGAATTTATTAAAGCTGCTAACTTAGATCTCCAGCCGCCTGGATAGAGAAGACGTCACAATGGGTGGATCCTAGGGTCTAGCCTTGATATGTGTTTGGAGGCAGATCTGGAATTTCAGCCAAAAGATATACAGAGGGTTTGGGCTCTGCGTGGGTTTTTGGAGTGTGCTTTCCTATAGTGCTGGGGGTGGGTTTTCTCCCTGTGTGGACCTGTGAAAGGGGGCCAGCTTCTCCCACCATTTTGAAACTTCCCCTGGATCTATAAGCCTGAAATAAATTCCATTCCTCCTAACAACTATGCCTGCTTTGTAACTTCAGCCTGGCAATGTGAAGCTGACTGTGATGCAGGGACACCTAATTTTATAAAGCAACTTAGAATGCCATAGAAGCACAGCCTTGCCATCATTATTTCTTCAAGCACTCTCTCCTTTGTGGTTTTGGATAGAACCCGGGGCCTCATGGGTGCCAGGCAAGCACTCTCTGAGCTACATTTTTACCCTGTGACTTTAAAAAATATATTTTATTTATTTATTTGAGAGAGAGTGAATGAAAGAGGGAGAGAGAGAGAGAAAGAATGGGTGGGCCAGGGCCTGTAGCTGCTGCAAATGAACTCTAGGCACATGTTCTACCTTGTGCATCTGGCTTTATGTGGCTACTGGAGAATTGAATCTGGGTCCTTTGGCTTTGCAGGCTAGCGCCTTAACCACTAAGCCATCTCTCCAGGCCTACCCTTTGGCTTTTTGAGACAGGGTCTTATTGTGTAGTCCAGGCTGGCCTTGAACTTGAGACCCTCCTGCCTTAGTCTCTTCAGTCCTGGAATTACAAACATTTGTCACCACACCTTGTTTCACTCTTCCATCTTCAACACGGGGCTTCGAAGCGTGTTTGAGGGCTCCCTAACACTCTGGGAAGACAGCAGCATGAAGAGGACGTGTGGGGTGTCATCAGAAGCCAAGAGGCCAGGCCCCTCACCCTTGAAGGCCCAGGACGACTCGCAGCTGAGGACGCTGGAGACAGACCGCGCAGCAGCCGGGTGCCTGACCCCGCTCTGTCAGGGTCGGTGTGTGGGAAACAGGGTGGATGTGTCTTCAGCGCAGTGCTGTGCTAAGCACTGGGCTCCAACACTATTGCTGAACGTTCTCGGGAGACTCACAGGGTCAAATGGGCCCCCAAGAGAATCACCAGGAGGGTACAGGTGGGTGAGGGTACAAGACATATTGGAAGCATGCGGCCCCTGGTTCTGAGCACCAAGAGAGAGCGCATCTTTATTAAACATGTAACAGAAAACCTGTGGGGTGGAGAGGAAAGCAAGTGAATTGGATTTGGTATGGTTTAACATCAGGAGGGAATGATGGCATCACAGCAGCTGAATCCACTCACAGCACATAAAGAAGCCCCGGTGACACTTGGGGGAGCTGACACAGACCTGGCCATTGATCACAAAGGCACTATATCTCTCTTATGAGTCACACAGCAGGTTCTGGTCTATCTACTGGCCTGAGCTTTCCTATGCCCACTGTGTGTACGTCTGGAATAGGCACCAGGAGACGGCAGTACGATGGGTGTCACTGGTAGGCACTTTTGCAGTTCCGGAGAATTTAACTCAGTGCCAACTCTCACCATATGAAGCTCTCCTCTGGCCCAACGTGCTGTTCAGAGGCCAGGACTCAGCCCTCCTACTAACTTCCAAGGCCACTGTGTTCTTGAACCTCATCCACTCAGAATGCAAGGCAAGGCAGTATTTTAGAAAGAGTTTTGCCCACTACCACATCCTTTAAAAAACTGATGCTGTAGGCTGGAGAGATGGGTTAGTGGTTAAGGTGTTGCCTGCAAAGCCAAAGGACCTTGGTTCGATTCCCCAGGACCCATGTAAGCCAGATGCACAAGGTGGCCCATGCATCTGGAGTTTGTTTGCAGTGGCTGGAAGCCCTAGCACACCCTTTCTCTCTCTCTCTCTCTCTCTCCCCATCTCTCTCACTCTGCCTCTTTCCCTCTCTCTAAAAACCAAAAAAAAAAAAAAAAAACCAAACCCAAAAAACAAACTGATGCTGAGCTAACAAGTTGTTTTATTCATAATCAAGTCAGGACTTCTTGTTCTGCAAAGAGATTCTCAAGCCATTGAAAGCACATTCTTTCCTAGCCTTAAGGCAATGAAAAATAACTTATCTAAAGAGCACCAGGGATCCACCATTGTCTTGACCTGGCACAACAAATGTTTCCACTTATTTTTCAGGCTCCATCAGTAAGTGTGGATCCAGAAGTAGGAAGATTTGGACCTTGTTGATAGCTATGTCTCACCAATGTTTTCCAGCAAGCCATTCCTGGCAAAAACACGCTGACATTTGTGCTGGGTTTTTTTTTTTTTCGGGGGGGGGGGAGGTTAAGAGCAAGTTGTCAGTTCACTCAGCCATAATATCAATGATAGTAGTTTAAAAAAATATTTATTTATTTGAGACACAGAGAGAGAGAGAGACATAAAGAAAGAAGCAGACAGGGCTGGAGAGATGGCTTAGCGGTTAAGCACTTGCCAGTTCGAGGCTCGATTCCCCAGGACCCACGTTAGCCAGATGTACAAGGGGGCGCACGTATCTGGAAGTTGTCTGCAGTGGTTGGAAGCCCTGGCGCGCCCATTCTCTCTCTCTCTCTACCTCTTTCTCTGTCTGACGCTTTCAAATAAATAAAAAAAAAAAAAAGAAAGAAAGAGGCAGACAGAGAAAGTATGGGTGCCAGGACCTCCTGCCACTATAAACAAACTCTAGACACATGCACCACTTTGTCTATCTGGCTTTACATGGGTACTGGGAAATCGAACCGAGGCCACTGATGCTGGTAAACAAGTGCCTTTACCACGGGGCCATCTCTCCAGCCCCAGTGGCAGTAGTTTTAGACAATACATTTACTTATTTTTAAGCAGAGAGAGAAATGGGGGGTATGGGTGCAGTGCACCAAGGCCTCTTTCTGTTGCAAATAAACTATGGGTGCACGCACTACTTACACGGATCCTGGGGAATTAAACCCAGGCCAGCAGGCTTTGCAAGCAAGTGCCTTCAACCACTGAGCCATTTCTGCAACTCAATAGTGGTGGTTTATAATTCAAGCAGTGTCCATGCTCCTGCTGTTTGGCCAGCTTGTCCACTTGCTTTCCTTGCCACATGCCTTGCCCGTCTGGGTGGTGGTGATATGGCTTACGGATACAGACGTAGTACTGTGAGTCCAGAGAACCTCGACTTTTTGTACTTCCAACGTGATTTTGATCTTACAGATTATAAAAGGCAAGCCTTTCCCTCCCCTTTTGGATGTGGTACAGTGGAAAGTAGAAACATGCTTCAGGGCCACCATGAGGCTAGAGTCTCACTGGGTGGAAACCACAGTGATTCAGGATAGTCGGCTTCTACAGCGGCTCAGAAGGCTTCATGCTGTGGAGAATTCATCTTGAAAAGGCATCGGGAAAGGAGGACACAGAAGCTGAGCTGGAGAATGGAATCTGGGAATAGTCTTGTCGTGATGCACATGGCTGACTCTGGTCGTTCGCTTGTCTGCTACAACCCAACCGTCATTGATACTTGAAAGTGTTTCTGAGTTAATACCATTTCAGTTTATACTGATTTTATATGTTATATAACCATCTTAAGTTATTTTCTGCTGGGCATGGTGGCGCACGCCTTTAATACCAGCACTCGGGAGGCAGAGATAGGAGGATCGCCGTGAGTTCAAGGCCATCCATCCTGAGATGACATAGTGAATTCTAGGTCAGCCTGGGCTAGAGTGAGACCCTACCTCGAAAAACAAAAACAAAAATTCAATTTAGGTTTTTTTTTGTTGTTGTTGTTGTTGTTGTTTGTTTGTTTGCTTTGAGTCACTTGAATTGTAAGAAATAATATAGAAAAGTCCTATGTGCCTTTTACTTGGTTTTTGTCAATACTGACATTTTGTAAGGACAAGGGCTCCAACATGACATGAGCAAAGAACAGAGCTTCCCATCACCAAGCTCCTGCCAGCCGTTCTTAGCCACCACGCTTCCCCCGTCCACACCAAGAACCGCTGGGCCCGGCAGTGCTGATTCTGCTCTCTGTTATTACAACTTTGTGTTGCAGTCAGGTTCACATTGCTGGTAGAAATCACCCAGCCAAGAGCAGCTTGTGGGAAAAAGAGGTTTATTTTGGCTTACAGGCATGAGGGGAAGCTCCATGATGGCAAAGAAAACGATGGCATGAGCAGAGGGTGGACATCACCCCCTGGCCAACATTAGGTGGATAATAGCAACAGGAGAGTGTGCCAAACACTGGCATGGGAAAACTGGCTATAACACCCATAAGCCCGCCCCCAAGAATACACTGCCTCCTGGAGGTGTTAATTCCCAAATCTCCATCAGCTGGGAACCTAGCATTCAGAACACCTAAGTTTACGGGGGACACCTGAATCAAACCACCACACTTTGTTATCTCAGGAATATTATATAAACAAAATCAGGGTGAGATCAGAAGTGTCACAGTGTCATATTTCTTTGGATTCTGGAATATAATTAGGTATGTTGGGGATGGGACCCATGTGTAAACACAGAATGCATTGTGTCTCATACACACCTCACTCACACAAGCTGGGGGTGACATCATACAGTATTCTTTTTTTTTTTCCTTTGGATTTTTTAGGTAGGTCTCACTCTAGCCCAGGCTGACCTGGAATTCACTCTGTAGTCTCAGGGTGGCCTCGAACTCACAGCAATCTTTCTACCTCTGCCTCCCGAGTGCTGGGATTAAAGGCGTGTGCCACCACGCCCGGCTCAGTATTCTAATAATTTTGTACAGGCAACAAAGTTCTTGCACTGTGAAACTTCCACTGTGGTCTCATGTCACATTTTGGATTTTCAGATTAAGGAAGCTGGACTTATATACACCATGTAACCCTTCGAGATGGGCAGTGTAAGCTTGGCCTAATTCTTCGGGGATTTACTCAGCATCAAAAGTCCTTTCCCCTGTGTTGTTGAGTACTGCACATCAGCAGGGAGGGACCCCAGTTTCCCTCACCCCTCAGCGGACGATGTCTGTAGGGTTCCAGTTCAGAGGTACAACTATGGATGCTCACACACAGGACTTGGTTTCACTGGTTTGTTGAGTCAGGCTTGCATGATGTACACCAGGCTAGCCTCTTCCTCCCTCAGTCTTCTGGGTGCTGGACCACTGGTTTACACCACCACAACTGGCTATATGGGAATCTAGGTCATCATTTCTCTGGGGAATGATCAAGGGTATGATTTGGGGGCCATGGCTTTTCATGACAAGCTGCTTTGCACAATCACTGTAGTGCCTATGTACCCGCCCGCGAGGTCTGTGACGTGCTGTCTGCCCACGCTGGCACGTGGTGCTATCACTGTGGGTCAGTCATCCTGCGGTTCAGAGGGGTACCCCACAGTGGTACTAATTTGCATGTGCTTGTTAATTTTCAATTTCTAACTTGATTCCTGTGCTTTTACTGTTGAGTTCCGAGATTCCCTTAGATAGACTAGATACCAGTCCTTCGAAGAATGTGTGGCCTGCAAATACTTCCTTCCAATACATACACTGTTGTATCATCTTCATAATAGTCATTTCAGAGCACAAGTTTTTTAATTTTGGTAAGGTCACATCCACCATTATTCTCTTGCAGATGGCGTGGGTGTTCTTTACCATCTCACCCAATGTTTTACAAGTCTTGTGTTTTGTATTTATTTTTTATTTTTTAATTAAAAAATTTTTTTTTGTTTATTTTTATTTATTTATTTGAGAGCAACAGACAGAGAAAGAGGCAAAAAGAGAGAGAGGGAGAGAATGGGCGCACCAGGGCTTCCAGCCACTGCAATTGAACTCCAGATGTGTGCTCCCCCTTGTGCATCTGGCTAACGTGGGTCCTGGGGAATCGAGCCTTGAACCGGGGTCCTCAGGCTTCACAGGCAAGCGCTTAACCGCTAAGCCATCTCTCCAGCCCTTGTGCTTTGTATTTAAATCTTGTTCCACTTATAGTTATTTTTACATAAGGTGGGAAGCGTAGGTTGTTATTCTTTTCTTTCTCTTACTTCACATGCCAAATGTGAGCATAACATTGTTTAAAAAGCTACGTTTTCTTCACTGAATTGTGTCCAATGTGAGTTGGTTAAGTTGGTGTGAGTTTATTTCTGCGACCTGCGTGACTTCCCCTCTGCCGCTGTCACATGGTATCGCTGCTGCGGTCATGAAAGCTCCGCAGCTTTCGTGCGAGGTACAAATCCCTCCCTCTTCACTCAAACCCAGCACTGGAGGAGCCAGCAGCCTAGGGGCGTCACCAATTGTGTCACTTGTAGATTTTGTAACAAGGGGATCAGCTCCTGCAGGGCAAAAGGTATTGATGTGCATCTCAGAGGTGAGCACACATTTCTGAACACATGGTCAAGGTTTCTTGCTCCCGCCTGGCAGCAGGGTCAGGGTGATGGCAAACAAGCCCCTCGCGTGTGTGAGGACGCAGGCGGCATGGTCCCGGGTCCTGACTACAGAGGCCCTGGGCCATTCTGTTGAGTCCTTGTTACACACACCTTGACAACCTCATGGCATTTTAGGGAAGATTCAACTGTATTCTTACTTAAAATCGTTGTTTTTTAAATGAAGAAATTTACCCTTGGGTACTACCTGATTGTATCCAGGGTTCAAAAGAAAAGCCCCCAGGTGATCAGCTTTTTATGTAATTTTAAAAACCAACAAAAACTAATGTCCAAATATTCTCTCTCTTTCTGTCTCGGTCTCTGTGTGTGTGTGTGTGTGTATGTGTGTATAGTGTATGTGTGGTGTATGTGCAGATGTGTTACCTCACGTGCTCATGTGGAGGCCACAGGGAAACATCAGGGGTCCCCCTCACCACTCACCCACATGTTTCATTGAGACAGAGAGGAACTTGCCATTTCCATAAGCCCCAGCAAGTCTCCATCTCTGCTCCTCAGAGGACTGGCGTCTACACACGTGCATGGCCAGAGCCAGCCGTACACACGGTGCTGGGGTCTCAGCCCCCACACTCTCAAGCATTGAAGCAGTCTTAATTGCTGAATCATCCCTCTAGCCTCCTAAATGCTTTTTTTTTTAGAGTGAACAAGAGAGAGAGAGAGAGAGAGAGACAGGGTTTGAGAGAGAATTGGCACGCCAGGGTCTCAGCCACTGATATTGAACTCCAGATGCTTGCAACCTTGCACTTGCCTCACCTTTGTGCATTGGGCTTACATGGCATCTGGAGAGAGATCAAACATGGGTTCTTAGGCTTCACAGGCAAGTTCCTAAACTGCTGAGCCATCTCTCCAGCCCTCCAAATGCTATTCTTATAGTCTTTCCTAAATTGAGATGTACTTAGAGTTAAAAAGAAAGAGAGAGAGAATTTTTTGAGCACTTTGTTTCCCTTTTTGTTAAAGTAGTGGGGTTCCTTAAATACTTGAATTAATGCAAAACTGTGCAACACTTGTCTTTCAGTATACAATTGCATAAATGTACTTGTGATGGGCTGAACGGTAACCGCCACCAAAGAAAATGAACGGTGTGCTAACCCCCAGTACCTGTGCGGTGGCTCTAATCCAGCATGGCCGTGTCCTCATGCAAAGGGAAAACTTGCACACAGCTACATGAGAAGAATGCCATGTAGCGACGGAAACCACACTGCCACGGCCAAGGCGCTCTGAGAAAGAACCAGGCGCAGTTCCATCCCCAGGCCTGCCAAGGGTCGTGAGCCGGTCAGTACCTGGACCTTGGACCTCAGACTCCAGATGGAAAGATACCATATTTCTGCTTTGTTGCTTCATTCCTGGCAAACTAACACAGCAGTTTATTTGTTGTTTGGGCAATAATTGCAGCCTAATCATTGGAAATTCAACTTCCATGAGCCGCACTAGAAAGGACTTGGCTCTAGTGAATAAATTCTGTCTTCACAGTAACACAGAGTCCTGGTTTATACCCCCGGCCCGCCAGGGGCTGGTCTAGCACATCCAAAGGAGGAGGGAGGGGCGCTAATGCGTCTGCTTGATTGGGGCCCGTATTCCAGGAGGGAGTAAGTCAGTGAATCTAGGAACATTGCTTCTTCTTCTTTTTTTTTTTCTTTTTCGAGGTAGGGTCTCACTCTGGCCCAGGCTGACCTGTAATTCACCATGGAGCCTCAGGGTGGCCTCGAACTCACGGCAATCCTCCTACCTCTGCCTCCCAAGAGCTGGGATTCAAGGCGTGCACCACCACACCCGGTGAACGTTGCTTCTTAAGGAGTTATCTCAGCCGATCCAGTCGGAGGTAAAGTGCTTCCCTTCTGGCTGAATGTCCCTGTCTTATTTGCGTTCATAAAAGCAAGGTGAGAGGAAATATTGGAGGGAGGGTAAAATAATCTCCTGGCATCTTCACATTGCCCCTGAAGACTGCCTGGCAGAGAAGGAGCCACTGTGTGGTGGGTGAGGTGCCTGGGCCCAGCGAGAGCCAGGAGCAGCGACCTCTCCGAGTGAAGCCGGAGGCAGCTGAGTGGTAAGAAACAGCCATGAGTCACCAAGCGAGCAACAGCAGGGGCACGGGGGGGGGGTGGGGGTGGGGGGGCACGAGGGGGCGGCGCTGGCTGGCAGCCCTCAGCATTCTATGGCCATGACTCACTTAAGCAAAAAGGACAATGTGATCTGCAGGTGGTTATTGGTAGCCTCAGGCACCCAATCCTTCTAGTTTATAAAAAAAAAAAATCTTAATTATTAATGGTTCAGATGAAAAACAGCTGCCCGAAATTAGGAAATTGAAAAGGGTGGTTTTCGTGGCTGACATCATACAAAAGGAGGTCTGTGAGGCCAAGTGCAGCAGCCTGACCTGCTCCAGCCCTGCTGCTTCTCGCTCATTCCGGCGGGCTCCACGGAGCTGTGCATGGAAACTGGGCGCTGCAGGCTGACACCGCCCGACCCCACTGGCTTTTGATGAGTGTCTCGTTCTGGCGATTGTTCAGAAATAACTGTACAAGCCTTGTGTCCTTAGAGTGTACAGCCCAAGGTCACCACAGTGAACTCACTTCTCAAGCATTACGAAATCAGTATAGGGCTCTGCCTTGGTTTGATCCCTAGCACTACTTTTAAAGGTGTCCTTGTGGGGATTTTGAATTAGTTATTTTTTAAAACTTTAGTGGAAATGCTTCTTATGTACCACTAGTGGTGTAAAAGCATGGTGACACAGTAACTGGCTTTTAACTGGGGATAAATTCTTATTTTACAAAAGCGATACCCCCTTTTTTAGAGAGAGACACACACACACAAACACACACACCGAGAGAGAGAGAGAGAGAGAGAGAGAGAGAGAGAGAGGGAGGGAGAAAGAATTGGCATGCCAGGGCCTCAGCCACTGCAATCGAACTCCAGATGCTTGCACCACCTAGTGGGCATGTGTGACCTTGCACTTGCCTCATCTTTGTGGGTCTGGCTAATGTGGGATCTGGAGAGTCGAACACGGGTCCTTAGGCTTTGCAAGCAAGCACCTTATCCACTAAGCCATCTCTCCAACCCTCAATCCCTTTATTATGAAGAAGGAAGTTGTTGAATTTTATCAACTATAACTATGGAGAAAATCAAATGATGCTTTACTCCTCTATTTTTTGCTTATTTTTATTTATTTATTTGAGAGCGACAGACAAGAGAGAGAAAGAGGCAGATAGAGATAGAGATATAGAGAACGGGCATGCCAGGGCCTCCAGCCACTGCAAATGAACTCTGGATGTGTGCGCCACCTTGTGCATCTGGCTTATGTGGGTCCTGAGGAATCGAGCCTCAAACTGGTGTCCTTAGGCTTCACAGGCAAGTGTTTAACTGCTAAGCCATCTCCAGCACTATTATTATTTATTTATTTGAGAGAGAGAGATACAGAAATAGGCAAGGAGAGAGAGAAAGAGAGAGAGGGAGGGAGATAGAGGGAGAGAGAATGGGTGCACCAGGGCCTCTAGCCACTGCAGATGAACTCCAGATGCTTGCGCCCCTTGTGCATCTGGCTTACATGGGTCCTGGGGAATCAAACCTGGGTCCTTTGGGTTTGTAGACAAGCACCTTAATCACTAAGCCATCTCTTCAGCCCAGTTGTTTTTAAATTTTGTTTTGGTTTTCATTTTTGCCTGGTTTTCTCAAAGCTTCATCCATATATTTTGTTCTTTTTTCTGTTTTTCTCTTCCATTCTTGTCAAATAATTCTTTTTCATCTTTGCCATCTTCTTGGCTTCGCACTCGACGTTCAAATAGGCACTTTTTCATTGTTATTATTGGTGAGAGAATATCTCTTACAATTTTCACCATATCCATGGCAATCGTTCTCAATGATGTGCTCTCCCCTGCTTTCTCCTTTGCTTGTTGGTAGCAGTTCGCTGTTTTTTTGTTGTTTTTTTTTCCTCTCTGCAATGTTGGTCCTGAATGCTGTGTGTTCGCTGTAACTAGCCCCCGCTCCAGGGGCGAGCTTAGCTTCACACAAGGAAGTTCCTCCCAGGAGGAGAACTGGAAAGACCATGAGCCAACAGCAGGCAGCACCCATTCTCCCGTGCCAGGCAGCACTCTCTGCCACGTGGACAAGTAAACATGCTCGCTCTGAGCTGGCAGGGCATCTCTCTAGAGCCCAGAGACTTTGCCCCTGGAATACACGTATGGGAGCGCAGTGCACGTCTTTCTTTTCTACTGTGTAACTAGCACATATATGAGCATCTGTGTTGACCACAGTTGTTAAGTGGTCTACAGGCCACCAATGTTTCCTCCCTTAGGCTCCCACAGCAATGAATACTCCTCACAAAGATGACCTCTTGCACGTGCTCCCTCCATTCCTTGTGGCTGCAGGTCCCTGTGTAGTTAGGGTTCAAGAGGATTTCTTTAACCCATGTTTTCTCTCTATAATCTTTTGTTCTCCAACAGAGGTATCTGTGGTTGGCACCTGTGGATACGCTGTGCATGCTCTTGGATATGGTAGCGCCCTTCCTCCTTCTGACCTCATTCTCAGTGCCCGGCAGACTTTGTAGGATCTATGAGGTCACATTCTGGGGTGTGGATAGCCTCTCTCTCCACTGCTGCTTCTCAGCCACTTTGCTGATTGCAGTTGCCAATAGGGTGGAACACTTACTTAGGTAATCATATTAAACTGAAAGTCATGCCATATATGTTAAATTATTCGCAGTTTTTCAGTCTAGCCAGAGTACATCTTACCACTAAGTTTATTTTTGGAAGGTTATTTATGCAAATCGATCTTGGAATTTGAAACAGTAACACGTCTAAACCAACTCTAGAAAATAAAACAAATGCTGGGAAGAAAACTGGCAAACATAATTTGGGTGTTGTTACCCGAGTAGTGTGGTACCCCGCAATGCCCACTACGGAACCATCCTCTGCCTCTGACTCCACCACCCTCCTGAATTCTGTCTCCAGAGGAGGAAGTTCCAGGCTGTCACACAACTCATTAATCTTCCACACAAGTTCATCTCACAGACAGGAAAATTCCTCCAAGTAATGATTCTGAAGGGAAAGAAAATCAGACTAGTAAATACATTCAAGGACTATTTCTTCTTTTCCCCCATCTGAAATACCCAGTGGTGCTGGCTTCAGACAGATCATGCTATGTCCGAAAATATACTTGGCCCTGGAGTCAGAACCTGTGCGCTGTGCCTCCTCTGCATCTCATTCCATCATTTATGACGTGCACATGCTCACACACGCATAGCTGCTGCAGCATTGGAGGAACTTAAAAGTAACGGACGGTGGGGACGCATGAGACAGGCAAAGCACACGGTGTCATGATGGCACACGACGGGCGTCAGAGCTGCACTGGATGCTGGGTGAATATCAGTCACGGGGGACAGCCAAGCATTCAGTGTGCTAATCCCCAGCGTTCATCATTTGCACAAGAGTGTCCAAGCTCAAGGTGGGGGGGCTCCGTGTTTTAGGTTCAGCTCTGGGAGAGGTAGCAGGTGCCAAAAGCCACTGACTAAAGGTTTTTAGAAACATTAGCATATATGTTTTCTAGGAAAGACGAGGCGCTCCTCGTGTCCTGCTGTCTAGGGGCAGTGAGCAAGGGAAAAGGGCACACTTGCCAGCCTGCTGAGTGCTTTGGGCACTTCCAGGGGAGCTTCCAGGAACTGCACTAGGGTTGAAAGCTAATGCCAGCCAAGCCTCTGCAGAGGCCGTGCCACCGAGCCAGGTGGTGCTGGCGACAGAAAGCGAGGCTGTGAGGAGTGGCCAGCAGCCCGGCGTGCCTGTCTGTGCTCGCCGCGTCGAGGCCGCCCGGCTCACGTGCTCTGGACCAGCCTCGTCCCTCCACCTCCGGGTGCCCAGCCCCGGGAAGGTGAGGACCTTCTGCCACATGTACCTAGCAGCATCTCTCAGTGTCACAACGGATTTCCTGTGGAGAGACTTTCTGTTTCAGAAAAAGGTCACCAGGGAAGCTCTTAGCTAGAGAGGATAAAAAACAAAGTTCTGTGTTATTAAACTAAAGCATGACTTCATGAATTTGGTAAACTATGAAATAGAGATTATATCTGATGATGCTGTATCATAAATTTTTAGTACTTGCTTAATAAAACAAAATTTCAAAAATTCCACTCAGGAACACCATGACTGAACTTCCTGACAGTAAGTAGAGCTCAGCAACAGAAAAAAAACTTTTTTTTTTTTTTTTTTAGTTTTTCAAGATAGTGTCTCACAAGCCCAGGCTAACCTGGATTCACTATGTAGTCTCAGGATGGCCTCAAACTCACAGAGATCCTCCTACCTCTGCTTCCCAAGTGCTGGGATTAAAGGTGCGTGCCACCACCATGCCCAGCTTAGAAATAAATCTCTTTTTATAAACTATGTTTCAGTATCAAACAGCTGTTTATTATATCTCCACCTCAGCCTCAACAGTCCCTGGTGAGCTACTGTGGGCTGGGAGGAGCCCCTTGTAGGAGCGTGTGCCCGTGTCTGGACACCAAGCAGGGGCCAGCGCCCAGCAGAGCACTTTGTTCCCATGTGGGGGCAAGGGAGCCAAGGGCAGCCCCTGGGTGCGGGTCCCTTGGTTCTTTGTGCTCTCATCACAGGCTGAGACTTGTGCTCTCCGATGTTTGCCCAGTTTATCCAATTCCTTTTTATAACTAGCCCAAGCAAGCACATTTTGTATATCCTGCAAAGGCTCCTGTTATGCTACTCCATAGGAAGGAGCGTGGTGATAAGGCCCAGACACTGTCCCTAGGAACTCCCTGACCTAGAGCCTCTTCCTTGCCTGCTACTGAGTTGCAAACATGACAGTACCCCTCCCGGGAGCGTTTCCTTCCATTTCCTCTCTGGGTTTCCTTTGATTCTCTCTGCCATCAGCCTGCGGGTGGTCTCATGGTGTGAAGGTCGTCCCCCAGGAGCACCACTCCAAATAATCTGTGTGCGTCATTGTCCCTCATGGACATGTCCTGTTTCTTGCTCAGTCTTGGCAGAACTGTTCAGAGACCCCCAGAGCTGGGCGGATGAGCAGATAGACACAGATGTCTTCACATCTGAGACTTCCTGGAGTGACCGGTTCTCTGCTTCCCATCTACATAGATCAAGTGACTCACATGGCATTCCTGGCTCTGAAACCTTCCTAAACCTTAGGTCTGCTCATCTTGGAACCCTAACATGGCCCTCCGCTAAGGCCGCTGCTCTTACACTGTCTGTTTGCTGCCTAGGATGCTGTCCTGGCCGTTGCCACTGAGCTTGTGAAATTCAAGTTAAATGCTTCTCCCACCCTGTGAAGAATTCCTGGTTTCTCCAGGAAGAACAAATGAGTCTCTGACCTAGGACCTCTCAGTCTTTGAGAAACATCTAGGCTTTAAAACTACATATAATTATGCAGTACCTGTACACACATTCACACAGACACACACACACACACACACACACACACACACACACACCCCTAAGTAAATAGAGAGACATTGTAGAATTCCAGGATTGAAAATCAACAACTTTATTCAAACCTTTCCATACGTTGTAGGGAATCAGCGTCAACCAGGTGGGTTTCTTTCCATTTCTAAATGGTTATTTATCAGGTCACTTGAACACTAGATTTATCTTAATTTGCAATCTAAAATAGTGACCGGAAGTTTTCTGGTGTGTGTGTGTGTGTGTGTGTGTGTGTGTGTGTGTGTGTGTTGACTTTTCCACCGGGGGATTCTAGTACCCATGTGGAAAGGCGAGAGGAGTAGAATGCCAATGCCAAAAAGAACAGACTTGGTGCTGCCAAATGCTCGCTGGGTACAGGAGTCAAGGCTGGGGTTGTTAGGGAAAGAAGAGGAAGTAGAAACCTGAACTCGGAGTGACACAGTCATTGTTCTCTGACAAGATGAAACGGGAACTTGACATTCTTTATAAAACAGTGTTGAACAACTGGATGTTCATCTATTAAAAACACAGGCTCTTATCCATCCCTCACTCTTGTATTAAAATTAACTGAAAATAAGTCAATTTAAGTGTACAACATGAAACTATGAACATTCTAGACATAAAGAAAAGACTTTGGGTTTAGGACTTAGTTGTTTGACAACAAAAGCATAATCTACAAAAGCAAAATTGATTTTTATCAAAATTAAAAACTTCTGCTTCACATAGATAACTGCGAGAGACCAGCCACAGATTGGGAAAAAGTATTCCCAAATCATATTTCCAATGAAGGAATTGTATTAAAAAAATAAAAACATGCTTAATGTACTTATGCTTGGGGTTTGTCCTATGGACTGTGATGCCCTTATCTTTGTTTTGCATTGTCTGAATGCAGTAGTGAGGGTTGAAGCTGTACGTGGATGAGCAGATGCTTGGGCAGATGAACAGATGAACTGAAGACAGTTGAGTGGGTAGATTAGTGGGCAAGTGGTCGAATGATGATAGATAGCTTGAGTGTCGCCTGGGTGAGAGCACACGCAGTCACTTCTAGTCTTACTGTTTATCCACTGAGAATAATCAGTAGACATTTTAAGACAAAAAGAATTTTAAGTCATGAAGAAAGCTTACGTATCAATTCACTTAACTCCTAGTGGGCTTAATCTAGGAAGGTAGAATGTCTTGGTATACATGCTGTGAACGTGGCCAGGGCTCAAGGGAGACTCGGAAAGACCACTCTGGCCATGGTGCGGTGAGCCCTGCTCACAGCCCACGGGGTCGAGGGGCGGCTGAGACCCAGGCGCGGGCAAGCGCCACACTGGGCGCTGTCCTATAGGAATAAGTGGGGAGGAAAGGAAAGGGCTCAGTAGAAGCGGGGAGCATAGCTTCCCTTCTTCTGGTCAAGCTCTCTGGTGCTCTCCCTATTGGAAGCCACTGCTACTCTCTCCTGTATGTCCCCAGCACCCCGCAAGGCCTGAGTACAACAGACGACTCAAGAAGCAACAAGAATGGCTATGTTTGAAGCAAATTGGTTCTGGTTAAGTTTGTGGTTCCAACTGTAACAGACAGCCATGTGGCGTGGGTCTTAGCTGAATCACTTGCCCAGTTTATTTCTCATTTCATCCACTCAGATCAGCCAGTGCTGGCAAGCACTCTCTCAGGCTGACGCAGACCATCAGAGTGCTGCCCACCTCAGGCCCTGCGGCCTCCGCTTGTCTCCTTGGCCCTGCACTCAGACTTGCCACTGCCTGGAACTTATTTGAGTCTTGTTTACTCAGGACTTGAACAGGGCAGAGCTGTTGGACTCTGTGGAAAGTAAACGTGGTCCACGCTAGCCATGTGGCGCAGGCCTGCAATCCCAGCACTGCGGAGGTCGAGGCAGGTGGGTCATTTTGCTTCGGGTATAGGCAGTGCTGCCCGGGCAAGCTACTAGTGGGAATTTCAAATTTCCTGCTGGCTGCAATTTAAAATGTAAATGTAAGCAGGGACATTTAGTTTAGATTTTATTTAAACCAACATATCTAAAATGACATGTTTCAGCGTGAAAATTGAGGTATTTTTCGTATTAGTAAATTCGGTAAGCATTTCACACATGCAGTACATGTCGCTTTGGGCTGAGCACACTCTGCTAATGGGTGTGCTGCTGGACACACAGCTAGGACCTCCCCGTGGGAAGACGAAGTGACCCCTTTCCTGCCTGTGTCTAATTTGAGAACACCAGAACACCTTCTCAGCTGTCTCTATGACTGTAATGTTTACTCGTTGGACACTGGCTACATCCCAAGCTTAAGGCAGAGGGGCATGTATGTATATGACCACACACACTCACACTCACGGACTCAAGTCCTAGCAAACTTTTCCAGGGCTAGAGAGATGGCTTAGTGGTTAAGGCATTTGCCTGCAAAGCTAAAGGACCCAGGTTCAACTCCCCAGGACCCACATTAGCCAGATGCACAAGGGGGCACATGCATCGAGAGTTCATCTGCAGTGGCTGGAGGCCTTGGCAATGCCATTTTCTCTCTCTCTCTCTCTCTACCTGCCTATTTCTGTATCTCTCTCTCAAATAAATAAATAAAAATTATATATATATATATATATATATATATATATACACACACACATACATATATATATGTGTGTTTGTGTGTGTGTGTGTATATATATATAAAATTTTTTTTCCTGAGTGTCAGGTCTTCCGACCCTGCACTCTGCGGTTTCAGCCCCACACGCCGACACCAGCTTTCTGGTGCCGTGTGTTCAGTACCAATCCTAGGAAAGCATTCATGTTTCTCGTCCAGTGTCTCAATACAGCTGGGTGGCTCTAACACTCCACGGGGGGTTAGTGGGACAAACATCACTGGACTGGAAGCCATCTGATGGGCGGGACGTCAGCTGTGGGCACGGAGACAAAGACACAATGGCATCTCGGGGGGACAGGCTGGCATGTTCAACCTTACACTCTACTGAAGCAGGCCATGCTGGCTCAGCCCCCCCCCCCACCCACACACACACAAGTGACCACACCATGCTGAAGGGAGACGCCAGTTACTTATAAACAGCTAGGGAAATGGTCCCTGGGACCTGGGCGACCAGGTGTTAAGAGGGTGAGCTGTGACGGAACCCTTAGGGAAGAGGGAATCTCTCCAGGCAGTTATTTTCTGGCAAGGCAGGGAACATGGAGAGAAAGACAGGACAACCATGGGGAAAGAGGACTATGAAAGAGGATCCCATTTCCGTAGGCCAGGAGTCAGGAGGAATCCTGCTGCTCACTGAGAATGTTCTGTCAGATTCTTGCTTGCCCTGACAACACCCCTTCTAGAAAAGCTGCTCTGCCCAGCAAGAGTGAAAAGAGCATCTTACACAGTGTGGAAGGGCCCCTGGGCACAGGTGAGGAAACACTGGACTACGCTGGCATGGGAAGCCCAGGCCCCGCGCAGGCATGGCTGCAGGGCGGAGGAGATGCTGCGTCCGTGGAACCCACTGGAGGAGGAAGGGCTGGGCGGCTCTGAGTGCGGACGCTCAGACAGTAGATCGAGCTGCCCGACAGTGGGACAGCAAGTGGCCATCAGGCCCCGGTGTTGGCGCTGAGGCAGCAGCAGACAACAAACAGGCGAACTCTCTCCTGGACTTTCCAGCCTCATGGGATGGGGGAGGGGAGGCAGCAGACCACCAAGTGTGTGTGCAGCACAGGGACCTTAGTAGACGCCAGCTGTCTACAAGTCAGGTCCCCAGTAGTCGATGCCAACTGTCTACAAGTCAGGTCCCCAGGTGGCAGTGGCTGACCCAGCTTCTGGCTAGTACTTCTCCGAAAGATTGAGACAGAGAACACATCCTATGATGAGGAGGTATGTGGAACAGCCCAAACTCTATTTCTCTATTTCTATCTGTCTTAAAAACAGAAGGCCTGGGCTGGAGAGATGGCTTAGTGGTTAAGTGCTTGCCTGTAAAGCCAAAGGATCTCAATTCAAGGCTCCATTCCCCAGGTAAGCCAGATGCATAAGGTGGCACATGCGTCTGGAGTTTGTTTGCAGTGGCTGGAGGCCCTGGTGTGCCCATTCTCTCTCTCTCTCTTTCTCTTTCCCTCTTTCTCTCTGTCACCCTCAAATAAATAAATAAAAATAAACAACAACAACAAAAACCCAGAATGCCTGAAGACACTTTATCTAGCACCTCACATGGCCCCCAGCATATAATCCACAGAGGTTTTTCTCCGAGGTTGCTCAACTATGTGGCAACATGCAAACACACAGTGTGGATTCCAGCCAAATCTGGCAGCTTTCCTGAGCCTTGGGGGCCTGGATCACCATGAGCCTTCTACTATACATGATTGCCTGTCGGTGAGTCATAAAATTGTTGTGCCTGACTTTTGTGACTGTTCTGTCTCACTAGAGTCCTGTAAGTTGCAGAAGTTACAGCCTAAGATTCATAAGTCTGCACTCCTGTTCCTGGTGTTTGGCATAAGGACGGCCTATGCTGTTCTCCATGCAGTGGAAGTCTGCTAGCATTGGAAATGTGCACAGGCAGGGCTGGAGAGATGGCTTAGCGGTTAAGGAGCTTGCCTGTGAAGTGTAAGAACTCACGTCCAAATCTCCAGGTCGCAAGTAAGCCAGATGCACAGTGACACAAGCATGCAACATCACATATGCACACAAGGGAGTGTGCGCATCTGGAATTTGCAGCAGCTGAAAGCTCTGGTGTGCCCATTTTTTCTCTCTCCCTCTGCCCTTCTCTCTCAAAAATAAATAATAATAGGGGCTGGAGGGATGACTTAGCAGTTAAGGGATTTGTTTGCAAAGCCAAAGGACCCAGGTTTGAATCCCCAGGACCCATGTACGCCAGATGCACAAGGGGGCACATGCGTCTGAAGTTCATTTGCAGTAGCTGGTGCACCCATTCTCTCTTCTCCTCTTTCTCTGTATTTCTCTCTGTTAAATAAATAAATAAATCCTTAAAATAAAAAAGAATGGATTTGTAAGGCAAAGGATTGTTCCAAATGGAAAGAGATGGAGATTTAAAAAAAAAAAAAAAAAAAAAAAACCAGGGTTGGAAAGATGGCTTAGCGATTAAGCACTTGCCTGTGAAGCCTAAGGACCCCAGTTCGAGGCTCGATTCCCCAACACCCACGTTAGCCAGATGCACAAGGGGGCGCATGCATCTGGAGTTTGTTTGCAGTGGCTGGAAGCCTGGCGTGCCCATTCTCTCTTTCTTCTTCTCTCTCTCTCTCTCCCTCTCTCTCGCTCTTACTCTCAAATAAGTAAATAAAGATTTAAAAAAACAGCCTGGAAAGATGGCTTAGCAGTTAAGTGCTTGCCTGTGAAGCCTAAAGACCCTGGTTCAAGGCTTGATTCCCCAGTACCCATGTAAGCCAGATGCACAAGGGGGCACATGCATCTGGAGTTTGTAGTGGCTGGAGGCCCTAGTGTGCCCATTCTCTCTCTCTTTCTCTTTCTCTCCGCCTCTTTCTCTCTCTGTCTGCCCAATGCTCTCAAATAAAAAAATTAAAAAATAATAATAATAAAGAAATGTCTGCATGTAATCTGCTTCCTGGTGCTATGCAGATAATGGACACAGGGTGAAGGAAGGAGGCTCAAGAAGGAGGTAACACTTACTAATGTGGGGAGAGGGGTAGGTGTGCAGGGATATCTACTCAGAAAGGCGGAAGCATAGGTTCAGGGCTCCCACTGTGCATGGCTCTCTTCCTGCCCTGGGAGGGCCCCAGACCATACTCATAAGGTCACAGTTCTAGGGACACTGGTAAAAGAACAAGTGCAGTCTTATCCTTCAGGAAGAAACCCACATTTTCTGCTGCATGAAATCCTTCAAAGCACATTTCTTTAGTGCTTTCCACAAAACAGCTGCTGTGATAGAGACAATAGTGACGTCCCTTGGCCAGGGAAGGAGGACTGGAGCCCTTGCGGAGGAGAGCAGCCAGCCTCTCGCTCCCCAGGCCTCCCACCCAGCACACATGAGAGCCAGGGGCAGGGTGGACTGTAGGAGGAGCCACGGAGAGGGTAGAGGTGGATGGTGGGGGACAGGTATGAGATTGGAGGGGAAAAAGACACCTCTCTTCAGTTGTTTTTGTGGGCTAAGTTTCCATTTCTGAGGATGTGAGGACATTCTGGGCTGCAGGGTGGCCCTGGGCCTTCCGCTCTCCTCAAGGTGAGTGGAGGAGGAAACTGGGCAAAGTCGGTGACTGTAGCCGCACAAGGCAGTCGTATGGGCCGTTTCCTCACCCCACTGACGCATGGAGCAGTGGACCTGCTGGGGCCCAGCAGGCTGTCCTGTGATCCCCTGACCTGCAGGCCTTCTCCCATGAACCTGCAGTTGTGGTTGGAATGTGAAATGTCTCCCACAGGCTCATGTGTTTGAACAGTAGGTCTCCAGATGGCAGTGCTGTTTTGGAAGGTTGTGGAACCTTTAGGAGATCAAGAAGTGAGTCGAGAGGGATGGACCCTGAAGCTTTGTAGCCCAGCCCCACATCTTGTCTACTTCCTGCTGACTGCAGATGTGATGTGACCAGCTACCCCACGGGATTCAGGTTAGCATGCCTACCCTGCCCTGACAGATTGTAGCCCTTCTTTTCTTATTGACAATTTCATACATGAAGATAATGTGATTTCATCGTGATCCCCTCCTAATGCCTTCGTTTTGTATCCCTTCTAACACTTTAAGCTGGAGTAAATCCTCCCTCCCTTACGTTGCTTCTTGTCAGGCCACAGCGTTGAGAAAAGTGACCGAGAAGCCTGCCCAGGCCTGTCCTGTACGTGTCTGTCTGGCCCTCCTGGTGGAGGCCCCAGCCTGCAGACGGGAGACTGGGGAATGGGGGGTCAAGGACTTCAAGGTCAAGTTCCCTCATGGTTTCCAGGTCTTTCCCCTGAGTTATCACTTACAAAGACCACCCGGGACTGTGAAATCTGTCACCAGATGAAGAGAGAAGAAAGACACAATGCGCAATGTCCATGCCTGCCTTCTTTCCCTTAGTTGTATCGACCAATCAACATCTGCTTCTTCACGCCGAACAGGTTCAGTTGCTCTTTGTACACAGAATCCAGCCATGCCCAGGTTGCCAGCATGTCGGAAGCCCTCCCCCACTGCTCCGAGAGTCGCCATCCGAGAACTCAGAGTACTCCTGCTCAATGATCAAATCCATCATCTCGTGCCCTTTAGACTCTGGGCGTCCAACCTTCCAGCATTGCAACCTGATGCTGTCACCTGTAAATGTGTTGGGACATACTCAGCCACCCTGGGACATATGCAGCCCATGGGCCACCGTTTGGAACCCTGGTCTAGGCCTTGTGTGATGGCTATCATGAGACAGCATAGGGGTGATCCTGAGCCCCCTACCATACCTGATTCCACAATACCATCAGGCTGAGGCGCACAAACATCTGACAAAGCCCGTCATGGAGCTGGTCAGCAATATCTCCAGCAATTGTGGAGAAGTGGCCAGATGCTATGTAGGAGGCCAGGGCCACTCCAATCATGGAGAGCTGTAACATGGAGGAGAAAGCTCAGTCAGCTTGGAGAGCGGATTTAGCTGGCATCTGTGACACCAGGGGCATAAATAAACTGCCTGTCAAAATGCTAAGTAGACCTGATCTCAAATGCAAGTCTTGCCTTCACACTAGAAGCCACAGTGGTGTTGGAGGTAGCTTCCCATTAAAATTAATTTTCCTTTCAGATAAGAACACTTTACCATTATTGTAGTACATAAGAAGATGCCTTAGTGAAACTACCTCCAGTCAGTGTCTGGTTTCGCCAGTAGCTGAGGAGACCCTCCACAGCCATTCCCCAGAGCTGGAAACACAGGTGAGTCAGGTGAAGCACCAGGAGCCCCGGCTGTCAGGGGATATAAATAAGCAAGATACATGAAAGTTCAGATAACTTGCTTTTCCAAGGTCTAAGCTTCTCTCTCGTTCTGTCTTATCCCCTTTTCAACAGCCACGATGTGAGCTACTTTCTTGTTCTGAGCTCTTTTTAAATATTTTAATTTATTTATTTGACAGAGAGAAAGAGGAGAGAGAGAGAGAGAGAGAAAATGGGCACACCAGGGCTCCAGCCACTGCAAATGAACTCCAGACGCGTACACTCCCTTGTGCATCTGGCTAACATGGGTCCTGGGGAGTTGAACCTGGGTCCTTTGGCTTTGCAGACAAACTCCTTAAATGCTAAGCCATCCCTCCAGCCCACTATTCTCAGCTTTTGATGATAAAATTGACCTTCAATAGGTACTTGGACAGCTGGGTACCACTTCACACCAAATCCTTACAGAAACCCAGCTCCATGCCAGTATTAGGACCCACCTTGGCCCCTACAAACATTGGACTCAGCTATATAGGTGTCCATCACCACCACTGGTCCTTCATGCCAACCCCTCATTTATTCATGGATTTGTGAGGAATTGCGTCAGCAGGGACGTGGTGCATTTATTCTCCATCTCTTAGGTAGCTCTGTGCACTGTGCCTCATGGGTCCACACTAAGAGACTGCATGACAAAAGCAAAGTCGGAGGTGGGTGTTTAGGAAAGGTGTGGGAATTGCAGTGCTGTGCCAAGAAAAGGCAGGGAAACTGCCTTGCTCTTCTAAACCCTTGCCTTTTTCTCCATAATGAGGTTTGTGTGCTTGTTTTTTCATGAATTTTGATGTTTTAAAACACTGCACTCGAATGGTAGTTATCCAGATTCCTGACTTGAGGTTCTTGAGGCAAAGGCCTTCCTGCCCCAGCCCAGCCTGCCCTGCCCTGCCCCGTGGTCCACTCTGCCTCCCGCCGGTGCTGTCCACTTGTCCATAGCCTCAGCTCCATTCAAGCCCTCAGCCTTGACTATGTCTCGGAATAGTCTCCTAGACTCAACACCTTTTGAGATCTCCCCCTCCATGCCTGAGACCTTGACCTGACAGGCTGGCAGGACCTGGTTCTTTGACCAGAAAAGCTAAACAAGGCACAAAACCAGCTGAAGACAATTGAGGGCGGCCCCTGGAGCTCTCGACTGCTCCGTGTGGCTCTAGGAGCCATTCTATTTCATCCCCCACTTGGTGCTGTGAACTGAAGACTGGTGCCCCTGTGTGTTTATATTTAGAAGTGGGCCCTCAGTGAACATGGTTAAGGGTAAGCTCAGAGCATACCTACTTACTCCTCATCTCACTCACATGTGCGAAGAAGGGCTCATGTGAGGACGTAGTGAGATGGTAGCTGCCCACCAGCCAGGAAGGGAGTCCTCACCAGAACCCCAACCTTCCTGGCACCTTGATCTTGACTCCAACCTCCAGAACTGTGTCAAATAGATTTGACGGTTCAGTCTCTTATTTAACACCAGCCTTTGCACAGTAGCTCTCCCTGTCTGAACAAGGATGCATCACAGGCCTCCAGTGGCTGTCTGAAATTGCAACAGTACCAAACACATACACAGCTGTGACAAAGTTTAATTTACAAATTAAGCACACTAAGATATTAACAATCCCTAATGACAAAATGGATCATAACAACCTACTGTAATTAGGTTATTTAAAACATATGAATTGGTCATTTCCTGAGGATTCCATTTCATTTTTTTCAGATCACAACTGACTATAGTTAATGGCAGCCACAGAGAGTGAAATGGTGCATAAAGGGGAAGCAACCATATTTTTGTCATGGCAGCTGAAATTCACTAAGACCTTGCAAGGAATTTAGTATATCAAGGTGGCTGCACATTGGTGCTCCCCTCATGGAAATCCCTCTGGGCCTATTCCTGGCCTGAGGCCCCAACACATAGTATGATGCCTGCAGTGTGACAGAAGTTAGCGAGTGTGTGAACCGAAGGGGTGGGCCAAGGGGAGAGCCCTCGCTCCGTCTTGAAGGAGTGCCCAGCACGGGTGAAGCCCGGTTCCCTGTGTTCATCCAAGAGGCCTGAGGCAGGTGACTTACTCAGAGACCACAAGGTGGTATGTGGGGCTGAGTCACCGTGGAAGATGCCGAATGACTCCACCGGGGATGAGGGGATGAGGCCTCCTGGGGGAACACCTCGCGCGGGGTCACACTTGTGAAGAGTCGGGTTGGAGGGTTGCAGAGGATGAAGTGCACAGACGCGGCCCTGGTGCTGTGGTCCACCCGCCTGCTGGCCCTGGGGGCGGTCAGAGCGAACTGGGCTTCAGGCCTGAAGAGCAGCCTGGGTTCAGAGGGAGGGCAGGGAGCAAGGTGTAGGAGTCCATACCAAAACACCCGGTGCAAGGCTTCCCAAAGACAGACGACACCAGGCTTCAGAGCTCGCACAGATGTCCTTGTAGAGGTTAGAAAGGCATCTCTGCCAGGAGCTCACTGCTTCTCTCCCCATTTTTTTTTTTTTCGGTTTTCCGAGGTTGGGTCTCACTTTATCCAGGCTGACCTGGAATTCACTATGTAGTCTCAGGGTGGCCTCGATCTCACGGCAACCCACCTACCTCTGCCTCCCGAGTGCTGGGATTAAAGGCGTGCACCACCATGCCCGGCTGCTTCTCTTCTTGATCACCTCCTCCCTGGAGCAGTCAGGATGGGACCCCGGCCAAAAGAGGGTTTCCACTCCTCACATGTGCATGAGAGGGTCAGATGCCCGGCATTGCTCCTGAAGTGAGCTGGAGAATCCACTTTCCTCTGTGATGGGCGACAGGTAGCCCAATATTCTCCCCAAAGTGTGCTTGAATATTCACTGTCTTTGTGATGGGCTATAAGAAACCGTTGTGTTCATTCCTATTTAGTAGCAAGTCATTTCCGGTTTCTGTATTCCTCCAAGCATAGCACCAGAACTGCACAGACTGCCCATGTAGAGCCCCACCCCGGGGTGGGTGAAGGGGGCACAGGCGGGCAAGGGAGGGCTCTGGAGGCCTGGCCACAGCAGGTGTGGTGTCGGAGCAGCTCCAGGCAGTGAAGGCACTTCTCCAAGAGCTTGGAGAGGAATAACCAGGCCTTGAAAGCACCCCTGCTAGGCACACAGTGACCTTCCCACACCTTCTCAGAAGTTCCGCCTCCCGCAAACATGCTACATGCAGCAGCCTGGGGGGGGGGGGTTGCTGCCCAGCTGCCTAGGAGGCCGCTTTGCTGACCCACACTGACCTGTTCTCCCTGGGCTGAGCACACAGCAGTCCTTCCTCACTCCATGGGCCTCAGGACCTCCAGTGGTCACAGTGTGGCTCTCAAGGCTAAGTTCAGGAAGATGCATAGAGAAAGAATCTTCTAAGAACACTGAGAATGGATTGGGAGGCTGGGACACAAAGCCTCAGTCAGAAGCAGCTCTGACCCTTGCTCCCAAGTTCCCGTGCTCTGTAGGGTGCGCAAGCCCTGGCCATACGCAGGACAGTCTGAATGTGTGACCAGGCACCCTGCAACCTTCAAGGATCTAAGGCCTCTGGGCACTAGCTAAGCTAGAAGGGCATGGCTGTGCCAGCTGACCGCTCGCCTGTGCATGGAGCAGAGCGGGGCCGGAACAATCTGCTGTTCCCCACTATGGGATGACGTATGTGAAATGCCATCTCAGGGCACTTTCTCCATCAGAAAAGAATATAAGAATATTCTGATTTTAGATTTTTAGATGAAAGATCCCATTTTCGCCTAGAATGCCAGGTTCCGCCACCGATGAGAAGAGCCTGTGGCAGAAGGAGGCTGGCACCAGACACCCTGACACCACCTGCACTGGAAGCCTCGGCTCTGACGGATTCCTTCCCCAGTGTCTCGTCAACATGCTGACTCTTCCTTGCTCGCGCCGCTAGGAGAAACGCTCAGCGGCTAGATGACTGACGTGCCTGTCGGGTGGCTCTGTCCTCCGAGCACCGGGCTAAAAGAAAACAAGACGCTCAGAGGACTGGGAAAGCTCCATGAGTCCACCAGACTTAGCTACCTTAGAGCTGCTGCCGAGGCACCCAGCATTGTAAAAAGCCTCTCCCTCCACAAGGGCTGAAATGGCTGAGGTTCAGATGTCATCCCTGTGATCCCAGTGAGAATGCCTTTTTTTTCTTTTTTAGTTTTTCAGAGTAGGGTCTCACTCTAGCCCAGGCTTACCTGGAATTCACTATGCAGTCTCAGGATGGCCTCGAACTCACAATGATCCTCCTACCTCTCCCTCCCGAGTGCTAGAATGATTTATTTTTATCTCTCACTGTAGCCCTCTTCCCAAGTTTCTACCTTGAATAAACAAAATGAAATGGAGGATAAAATGTCTGAGGAATGCAGGAAAAAGGAGGAGGAGGCCAAGCAGACGAGGAACGTGGTTATGCAAAATGTACATTTGCTTTTTCTTTTGACCGTGGGACGGGCCTTGCCCTTTTCTGGAAGCTTCACTGATGGCTGGGGCCTTAGCCACTGGTTCTTCCTCGGCTCCAGGGTCTCCATTTCTGCAATTCTAGGTACTGAAACAGTTTTCTTCTTCCACTGACTCCCCCTGCACCCCATCAGCCTGAGGCCGCTCACGCACGGTCACACCGGCTAGTGTTGAGCATGAAGGACCCCCTGAGCTGAGGTGGGTGTCAAGGGAGCTGTGCACAGATACCAAGCAGTCATGGAAGATGCCACATAGCGCCGGGGCGCCCTCGCTGCTGTGTGGCTACGGACAAAGAGGAAAAGAACGCCCACCTGAGCCCCTGAAGTCCCTGAAGTCCCTTACATCCTCCGAGGAGCGTCTGGCATTACTTAACTCAACAACAAAAACAGCAACAACAAAAATGTCTCCATAGCCGTATGAAATGAGGGGGAAGAAGTGTTTGAGGTTTTTTTTCCCCCCTGCAAATTTTCCCTTCATTCACATTTTAGGTAATTTGTGGGAGCTAAGTGAAAGCTGTCTGCAGTGTGAAGCACAAGGGACCTCAACTGGATGAGGCAAAGCTCTGGAATCCACTTTGCTCCCCAGTGGCAGAGGAGAAGAGAGGGCAGGGCAAAAATGCCTGCTCACGTGCTCTGTCACTCAACAGAGTGGCTCTTCTAGATCCTTGCTCTCGTGTGGGGAAGCACAAATAATACACACACACACACACACCCTCCCACAAAAGTAGTGGTGCGCGTGTATGTGTATTCACACGTGTGTGCAGATACATGCACCCCAGGAGCACAGTGCAGAGCCCAGAGGAATATGTCAGGTGTCTTCCTCTAGCACTTTCAGACTTGAGTTTCCTCAGACAGAATCTTGTTTTGTGTTAGACTGGCCAGCCATGGAGTCCCAGAAATCCACTTGTTTTTGTCCCACTCTGCACGGGGATCACAGCTGTGCATGTGTGATCACGCATGCCTTTCTAAAAGTATGGGACCTAGGGCTCAAACTCGGGCCATCATGCTAATAACGCAAGGATTCTTCCCTGGTGCGTCACTGCCCCGGCCCACAACACGCAAGGTTTTGACCTTCCAGTGGCTTAACAGTTCACCTATCATCCCTTCTGTTTTTCACTTTCAGTCCAGCAGCGAACAAGATTCCAAGAGATGTTCAGTTCCTTATTATGACTAAGTAGGCGCTGTGTTGGCTGAGGGAGCCCAGCTGCAGGCAGATGTGCGTGTTCTGAGCATGCTCAAGCTGAGCTGAGGCTGAACTAGGATGTTGGGAAATCAGGTGGACTATAAGAAGTAGATTTGTTTTGTTTTGTTTTTCGAGATAGGGTCTCGCTCTAGCCCAGCCTGACCTAGAATTCAGTATGTAGTCTCGGAGTGGCCTTGAATTCATGGCGATCTTCCTACCTCTGCCTCCTGAGTGCTGGGATTAAAGACGTGTGCCACCACGCTAGAAGTAGATTTTTTACTTGGGACCATTTCAATTTATAATGGGTTTATCGGGAAAGAACCCCATAGCAAGTCAAGACGCACAGTGATAAACAAGAATGAGAAGAAAAGGAGAAATGGCAGACAGGAGTCGTGGGTGAGGGGCAGAGACCACATATGTTCAGGGGACATGGAGCATAGCAACGAAGTGTGCTGGGTCAGCAAAGCCAGGAAGGCCGTGAGGGAGCAGCCCCGTGGCCACGAGGGGAGCATTCCAGATGGGGAGCTGGCCAAGGTGCCCACGTGCCCAGGAACTGCAACGTGTGGAGGCCAGTGTGGCCTTGCAGAGTACAGGGCAAGAGGAGACAGGGAAACCGAGGGCTCCCAGGTCAGAACTCAGTGCTGTCTGTACTGACTGCCAGCCGGGCATGGTGTGCCACCTGCCTTCCCGTGGCTGTCAATGCTGGGTGAGGGCAGGGAGCACCAGCTCTGGTACATGCAAAGAGTCACCTGGTGTGGCAGTTTGATTCAGGTGTCCCCCATAAACTTAAGTGCTCTGGATGCTAGGTTCCCTGCTGATGGAGATTTTGGGAATTGGCGCCTCCAGGAGGTGGCGTATTATTGGGAGCAGACTTATGGGTCTTAAGCCACAGAATTTGGCACACTCCTGTGTTACTATTGTCCACATTATGTGGGCGGGGGGTGATGTCCACCCTCTGTTCATGCCATCATTTTCCCATACCATCGTGGTTTCCCCTCGAGCCTGTAAGCCAAAATAAACCTCTTTTCCCCACAAGCTGCTCTTGGTTGGGCGATTTCTGCCAGCCATGTGAACCTGATTGCAACACCCGGATAGAACTCGGGGTTTTGCACATGCTTTACATGGACCGAACCCCCAATTCTCATCATCATTAGATATCTACTCCACTTTTCTACCACAGAGCCAATTGCAGAGGGCACTGAAATGATGCCAGCTGACAAAATGTGACGCTGCCAGCTCAGTCACACAGCTCCAAATGGCCTGTGCCATGCTGACAGCTGCGGAGCCAGAGGAAAGGGAGGTGAAATGTTCCTATGAGAAGGCAAAGCGCCTCTCTCCAGCATGAAAGAGTCGCGTGTGTCCTCCCATGAAGGATGGATATAGGCAAGGGAGCTTGTTCAGAGCATGCCCACAGCAGGGAGACATGGGCCGGAGTGACTTTCCCCAAGAAAAGGGGAGATCAAAATATTTCTCAAGGAAAGTAAGTTTTTCTGGAAAAACAAGTCATTTGAACACACACACTTTCAACTGTTGTAGGAGCCAGATCCAGACCACTCCAAAGAGTGGGCTGAAGACCCGTTCTTCAAGTGGTGTTTTTGGTGAACTTGGCAGCTAAGCGGGGCAGCAGAGAGTAGGCCACCCGAGCCAGTGCACACTGGCAGAGAGACAGCTGCGGGTCTTTCTTCCCAACTCCACCTCTGGGGCGTCACCTCCATAGTGTGAGGTGGGCTTAGGCAGAAGCATTTATACCACAGAGCCTGGCAGAAGGAAGCTTCTGTGTCCATTTCCCCTGTGGCAAAGATCTGTTCTCTGGTTAGAGTACACACGGGCATTCCATTGGCAAGTAAGAGCAGTTTTTGGAGACAATTCAAGAAAGTATTTTAATTCCTTACAGCCATGCTAAGAACTGGAAAATTTAAACAGAAAGAAATTAAAAAGAAGAAGAAGGAAAAGAAATTAAAGACAAAGAAAAGCCATCAACACACAGGCTAACATAAAGAAGCAAATAGCCTCACACAGCAATTTATACAAACTCTGAATGTGTTCAAGTATTGCCACAGCATGTGGAAACAAAAGCCTGGTGAGCTATTTATTTATCTGACTGGTTTTAGTTCCCTGTTCATGCACAGAGCTGATCTCCCGCCCATTGATTTTCACTGGTTTTACAATTTTGGAGCCTAAACTGTGCAGGCCTCTTATGTGGTAGCTTCCAACACATACTGGCTCTGAAACATTGGTCAAGCTTTGTGTTGAAGTCTGAGAGAGTGAGATGGCTGCAGAAGCATCCAGAAGCTGGGATGGAGAAACAGTGGTACCAGGAGTATCGCTCAGAGCTGAGATGTCCTGAGCACAAAGGAACCTCTCTCCTGCTCATTGCTGGCACACTGAAGGCCATGTAATGAACAGAGGATCCAAGGATGCTCTGGCCTTGTCTGTACTAATTACAGCAAGTATCTAAAATGGCCTCAAGAACCAGCTTAGCAAGGAAAACGATAAAATCAGTAGTTCCTTCCCTGCCTGACTCTTGGGTACAGGGCCTCAGTCAGCTACTGGTGCTTTACTTGGTGGTTGTGATCTTTGTTTGGTTGACTCGGAACTTAATGAAGACTCTACTGTGTGCAGAAGCACTTCAAATACAGGCGAATTGCAAGAGAATCCATCGTCACTGTAACTTTTTGTCAAGACATAGAAATCCAGCAGCCCACCACCTTCACCTTATAGAGGAAGGTGCTGCAGCCCAGAGCCCTTATAAGGACTGGCAGTCCCCAGAGCCCAGCCCTGGATTCCATCCACTCCACTTCCACCCTGGCATGGCCCTCCTCTGTCTGGAATGCTGCACATAACAGATCCTTACCTGCTGACTTGTTTAGCATTAGGTACTGGGGGTGGGGCAAGGCAGACAAGGTTCACCTTCAACATTCTGTCTTACACATACATTTATCCCTGCCTGTGGCCAGAGCAGCCCGAGGCAGAGAAGGCTGGCATTCTTGTAGGAAATGTGAGGCCTCTTCAAGCCCACCTGGGTCAACATCAGAGAAGTTTACCTAAGTACATGAGGCCCTTGTGCATGTGGAGAGCTCACAAACATTATCCCAGCTCTAATATTGCCAATTTGAATATCAAGAACAATACGAGAAGCATGTTAAATTATGCTGACCCAGAAATGCAAGATTTTGTTAAAAAAAAAAAATGAGCTGGTCAGTAGTTTGTTGTGTTTTGCTGTTCATCTCTGGAGAAATTGCCCCACACTGGTCTTTTGGTTTGCTCGCTCTGCCACCTACTGGCACGGTCAGTGTATCTGCTCAGATAGAAGAACCCAAAAGTCACAAGGAGCCTTTGAAAAGTGCGATACCATATGGTTTGCTTTGCCGCTGGAGCTGCTCAACAATTAGAAGTCCGTATTACTGAGCTTGAACTTCCAGGTCTACGGGACTTACAGAACAAGGCTGGGAAACACTCTGGTCAGCAAAGAGCTGGCCTTGCCTGCCTGGGGTCCAGTTTGAGTTTAAACCCCAGAACCACCCACACAAGCGCAGCAGGACGTTGTGGTGAGCAGCTATAGTTTTGGTGCAGGGACCCACTGGCTAGTCTAGCATACAGGACACGTGACACATCAGCAAGAAACGGCGCCTGAGGAGTGACACGAGATGGGCTGCAGCTTTACGTCGTGACTGGGATATTGAACTTGAGCCAGCAGGCTTTTGTTTTGTTTTGGTTTTGTTTTTTTGTTTGTTTGTTTGTTTTGAGGTAGGGTCTCACTCTGGTCCAGGCTGACCTGAAATTAACTCTGTAGTCTCAGGGTGGCCTTGAACTCATGGTGATCCTCCTACCTCTGCCTCCCGAGTGCTGGGATTAAAGGCGTGCGCCACCACACCCAGCTTGTTTTTGTTTTTTGAGGTAGGGTCTCACTCTAGCTCAGGCTGACCTGGAATTCACTATGTAGTCTCAGGGTGGTCTTGAACTCACGGTGTTCTTCCTACCTCTGCCTCCCGAGTGCTGGGATTAAATGCGTGCGCCACTATGCCCAGCTTGCCAGCAGGCTTTGTGAGCAAGCACTTTTAACCACTGAGCCATCTTCCCTACCCTAAATAAATGCATCCTTAAAGTAATAAAATTAAATGGATTTTATAGCCATCCACTTTTACTAAAGAATGTAACAAAACATCTATGTCAAATTGAATGACTTAGTCAAAGGCACATTCATAGAGACGCTATGGGTGTGTGCTTTAAAATATTCTTGGTGACAAAGGAATGCTAGGGTGAGTTCGTAGGTTGCTTTCACTGGGCGATGCCAGCTGCTAAAGGTGTTCCTTCTGCCTGGGAGTATCATGGAAACTTCTCTGCTGTGGCTTTCTCATTTGTTATGGGCTTGCTGACGACGAAAGCCTGCTGACTTTAAAAGTAGGAAAGAGCCAGGCGTGGTGGCGCACGCCTTTAATCCCAGTACTGGGGAGGCAGAGGTAGGAGGATCACTGTGAGTTCAAGGCCACCCTGAGACTCCATAGCAAATTCCAGGTCAGCCGGGGCTAGAGTGAGACCCTACCTCGAAAAACCAAAATAAATAAATAAATAAAAGTAGGAAAGAAAGGGATGTTTTAGACATGGGAGACAACATTGTGTGTGTGGGGGGGGGTTGTCTTACAGTTTGAAATTGGGTGTCATGTATTATGAATTGCAACCATAACGTTTGGTTGAAGAACTCTGATGCTCCCGTTTGGACCCAGAACTCTTTACGATTGGCCACGATGAGACCTTGGGCACTTCCTTGGAGTCTGTGAGCAAAGGCTTCCTGCCCACATGGCGAATAACGTCCAGCAAGCCGGTTAGTGAGATGGGATAAGGACCCTTCTCTGGGCCTCAGGCCCACATGGGCAGAATGGATTGAAGGAGCAGACTGGCCATACAATCAGCAGGGTGCCCCGTGGGCACTAAAAGACAAAGGTGCCAGGCGGCTTGCCCGTAGTAACCAAGTAAGGCACTTCCCCTCTGGAACGCGGAGTGCGGGGCTCCCTGTGGGCTTGCAGTGGGCACGCACTTCCCGCACCCACAAGAGCCCTACAAACTGCCTGCCGTGTAAGCTCCTTCCGGACGGCTGGATTGCGAGCGCAGTCCTCCACGGACTCCCCACCGTCATGAGCGTGCGCGCTGACCCACGTGTCTGCATCTGCACACCCATGCCCTCGTTTCTCATGGAATGGAGCTTTGACATCCCCAAGATGCAGAATGTATCTAAAGCACAAGACCCTAAAAATCTGCTTTTCTTCCTTTTATCTGTTGTATTGTCAACATCCAGTTTCCCCAGCATTGTTTTGAAGAGGCGTATCCCTGTGCTGTTCTTAGTGACCAGGGCAGCTGGACTCAGTGTACTCTGTCATCTCCTCCTGCACGCCTCCTCACCCTCCTCTCCAGCAGATACAAACCAAGAACTGGGCTGGAGAGATGCCTTAGCCGTTATGCGCTTGTCTGAGAAGCCAGGACCACTGCACACCTGCCCCAAAGGACGGGCCACAAGGAGGAGCTGTGCGGAGCACACCAGCTCAGAGTCCACTGCTCGGCTCCCGGCATACAGATCGTTTCTGTGATCCCCAAAGATGTGGGGGTTCTTCCCCACCAGCAAACCGCTCTGCAGCCAGCTGGTATCCACGCCCAGTTCTTGCACTGTCCACCTGGGCTCGCATCAGACCACTCCGATGAAGGACTGGGTCCCGGACTCTCCTGACTTTAGATGTCAGATGATATTACCTGTGTTTCTAACTGGCTATAAACAGGGGTTCCCATGACCCCCTCCTTCGAGTCCATCAGAGAATTCTAGAGCAGTTCACAGATGTCAGGGAAGCAGATTCGCTGATTTTACTACAAAGGGCATGAGCTACCCAGGGGACGCATGGGGGAGAGTTGCACGCACTGTCTGGGACTCGCCAGCCCCGGGAGCGCAACCACATTCAGTTATCCTTTTCCTTCTCAAGTTTCCCAGCAGCCTTCATTCCACAGGTGTGATTGGTTGATGGCGCACTGGAGCAGAAATTCCCAATCCTCTAATCCTGCTCCTATGCTCTGGATGGCAGAGCCTTGCCCTGAGGACACTTGGGACTGCCAGCCCATTGTCAGCTCACTAGTATACACACCGTGACCACTCTGAAGAGCACAAGGATTGTAGGAGTTGGGTGCCAGGCGAGAGGGCAGAGGTACAGCTCATAGTTCAGTTTCACGGAGCCACAGCCCTCTGGACGGATCCCTTCCAACCAGCTTCCTGTGTTTTTATTTCTTTATTTTTCAATATATTTTACTTCTACTTATTTATTTGAGAGTGAGAGGAGGGGGGAGGGAGAAGGAGAGAGATAGAGAGAATGGGCGTGCCAGGGCTTCTAGCCACTTCAAATGAACTCCAGATGCCTGTGCCACCTTGTGCATCTGGCTTACATGGGTCCTGGGGAATTGAACATGGGTCCTTTGACTTTGTAGGCAAGCACCTTAACCACTAAGCCATCACTCTAGCACCCCCCCCCCGTTTTTTTTTAAGGTAGGGTCTCACTAGCCCAGGCTGACCTGGAATTCACAATGTAGTCTAAGGGTGGCCTCAAACTCACATTGACCCTCCTACCTCTGCCTCCCGAGTGCTGGGATTAAAGGTGTGTGCCACCATGCCTGCTTCCTATGGTTTTAAGCCAATAAAATTGCCCAGATAGACCTGGGCTCAGCCTCCCTGCGGCACGGATGAGGTGGGAAGGAAGCCACTTTGGATGCCTCTTCCCTTCTGCTGGTCTCAGGAGGGTGGCTGGAGGGCAGAACGTTGATGGGCACACTGCTTCAGCAACCTCAGAACAGCCCTGAGCTGCTGCCTCCATCAACAGTATCAAGCAAGACAGGATTTTACCTTCCATCCTATTCTTTTCTGTTGCATTGACTAGGAAGAGATCCCAGAAGTAAGAGTCCCTGACCATCCCCACGGCCCTCACACGCGGCTCGGAGAGGAAGTCCTTCATTCCAGTTGACACGTGTGTCTTTGAAGATGCTGCTGGAGGTTTCCGTCTGAGCAACTGCAAGAACCATTCCTTGGGCAGGGTTGGGGGAGACCAACGGGATGGGGCGGGATTTGTAGATGAGGTGATTTAAGGCACCAGAAAGGTGATCCAAAGTGAGGCCAGATGCTCAGTGTGAGGCTAAGAATGGGGAAGGAGTGGAGGGTGAAGGCTGGAAGGTGAGGGATCCACGTCAGGAGACTGAGAAGTCTCCTGAGATGGGGCTGTCTGGGCCTGGTCCTCCAACAGCAAGCCCCCGCCCCCAGACCCACACTGATGTGTAACACACCTCTTCCCACCAAGACCTCTACTTAGCAGGAATTGAAATGAGAAGGTAATATTTACACTATACATTCCAAAATCGTAATTTAAAAATCACCTCAAAAGCTTACATTTTACTCCCCCTTCCCTACATTACCTTATATTTGGATCCTAAATTAAACCATTCATCTTAAGAAAGCTGATACGCTTAAATGCTTCAAAGCTATTTTGGCAGAATTTCAAAGGTAGCTGCTCTCTCAACATTCCTGAGCCAGAGTTTGAAGAAGTCAGAGGGATGGCTGCCCGGCTCTGGACTCACCTGACAGCAGCCCTGGATTGTCAGGGTCACAGGACTGGGACCCTCTGAGGATGAGAGGGGCTGGGGTGGCTCTGGAAATGGACAGGTGTGTGCCCTCAGAGGTCATGCTGATGGGCGCCCTGGCTCGCACCTCCACACCAACACTAGTTGCTGTGCACCGCACTGCCCTCAATCTGCACCTGCAGGACCAGCGACAAGGAAGCCTCACATGAGGATGACAGAGGCCTGCTTGACCCACAGATGTGACACCAGCCTTCAGCTCCAACTGAAACAGTCACTTTCAATGTGCCCAACTGAGACACAGCCACAGTCAAGAGTATGAACAAATCCGGTGGTCAGCTGCCTATAGCCTGGATTAGGAGCAAACCTCAGTAGGACCAGGGACCCTCCACAGAGTAAAGAGCTGCATCCCCCACCACCCCGATTCCAGGGAGTGTCTCCTCATCCTGGCTTCCAGCGTCTCACTACACACTGACTCCAGAGCCTCCTTCCAGGGTCCACTCACCATCCCTGGCCAGCTTGGCCCCTCCTCCTACTTCCCGTGCCTGTGGACATTCTGCCCAGGATCTCTTTCAAGAGGCCCTCTCTTGCCACAGTGACCTCCCTTTTCTAACAATGTCCCCACCATTTCTCTAGCCAACACACTTAGCTCTGGTGGAGAGTCACTGTGGGTGCCTCTTGTGTGGTCCTGGCCTTTGAGGGACACCCTCCCTTTGGCATTCAAACTTCTCCTAATACCAGTATCGGAACAGGGCTTATTCAAAGGAGGTACACAGAGAGGATTTCTTAAAACAACTGGAGGGAATTTTGCTGATGACTTGACCACATGGGAACATATGTTCTCTTGGGGGAATTACTGATTTCTCTTAAAATCCTACAGAGGCCTTTTTTCAAAAATAATAATAATTACTATTTAACAAATGCTACTTCTAGTTAATGCCTGTGGCCTTACTGAATTTTAGGGGACCAGAAAACTTTAAAAAATTTTTACATCTTACTGTTGTAACCAGTTAAGTATCATCTTTGGGCTGTCCTGAAGTATTAATTGCATAGAACTTTAGTAAGCATAGTTGGCAAGATTCTTAAGCTGAAACTTGCCTAAATGTGTATTTGAAAGTTAATGGAAACACATATAAGCAAAATAAAATTTAAGTGGCCTAAAAGAAAAGGATGCTTAGCCTTTGTAAGGACTCTCCTTGTTAGACTTACCCCCATTTGCCATTAAATGAGGACAGATTACCTTAAAACTGTTAAATTGGTCTATATTACATTGAAGATTAGTGGTACAATTGCACTGAAAGTCTTAGCCTAAAAGAAAATGCATTCTGGTCAGCAGTGACTGCAATGTGACTAGTGGAGAGGCGATCTAAAGCCAGACTCATCTCCACCCACGCTATCATAGGTCTGAGGTAAAAGCACTCCTCACCTAGTGGTATTGTACTTGTATAGAGAATACTGTGTTAATTATATAACCCCCTTTTGTTGGATAAAAGAGGTTTCCTCAGTGCCTGTGGAGTGGGATGGCTCCCCTGGGAAAGCAGCCCAGAACTGAGCTAGCCAGCCTCGGCAGTGCGTCCTCCAGTGCGTAACGCGGAAGCGCAGTGGTCTGTTGTCTGTGTTGATGGCGGTGGGGGGGGGGGCCAGGCATGCCCTGGAGTCCACCACCGTCCACGTGTAAGAAAGAGCTTCAAATGTCACTCCCAGGCTCAGGGACTGAGACCTCCACACCTGAGTATTGACAAGAGAAGTCATCTCAGTAAACATCTGTCAATCCGGATGATACAGAGAATTGCTACACACTCCTTTTCAAATCCCTCATTGTCTGTTTATATAAGTACAAGATGACGTCTAGGACTGGACTTGAGCAACACCAGAGAAAATGCTACATCTATTTTATATTTTAAAAAAAGTAAAAGGAGGGCTGGAGAGATGGCTTAGCAGTTAAGTGCTTGCCTGTGAAGCCTAAGGACCCTGATTCGAGGCTCGATTCTCCACGACCCACGTAAGCCAGATGCACAAGGGGGCGCATGCATCTGGAGTTCGTTTGCAGTGGCTGGAGGCCCTGGGGTGCCCATTCTCTCTCTCTCTCTATCTGCCTCTTTCTCTCTCTGCCACTCCCAAATAAATAAATAAAAATGAACAAAAAAATTATTTTAAAAAAGTAAAAGGAAAAATATAGATGGAAAAATAACCTTTCTAGGCACAAAACTAATGGGAAAATGTCAAAAGTTGCTGTATTTGATTACATCAGAACATCATTCATTCCTTTGTTTGCTTATTTGGATCTGTGGCTTGAACCCAGGACATTGCACGTGCTATGAATACGCTACTGCTGAACTAGATTTCCAGCCTTCTCTATACTTTTAATTTGGAGACACAGTCTCACTAAGTTGCCCAGGCTGACCTTGAAGCTCATTCTTTAGCCCAGGTGTGCCTTAGACTTGTGAGACTCTTGCCTCAGCCTCCTTGAGTAGCTGGGATCAAACGCCTGTGTTTGCAGGCCTGGCCACACCAGAACCTTGAAAGTTCCAAATGACGGGCTGGGTGAATGGCTTAGTGGTTAAGGTGCTTGCCTGCAAAGCCAAATGACCCAGGTTCGACTCTCTGGGACCCACATAAGCTAGATGCACAAGGGGGCGCGTGTCTCTGGAGTTTGTTTGCAGTAGGTGGAGGCCCTGGTGTGCCCATTCTCTCTCTGTCTCTCTCTCTCTCTCTCTCCGCCCCCCCAACCTGTCCTATTTCTATATCTCTTTCATTCAAATAATTTTTTAAAAAATTTCCAAATGTCGAGGGGTGCAATGTGTTTGGGGTCTATGCACGTGGGGCACCAGCATGTTTGGGACCTGTGCACTCCAGGTTGCTGAGGTGTATGGTGTGTTTGGGGCTGTGCACTCCAGGCTGGTGAGGGGTGCAGCGTGCCTGGGACCTGTGTGCTCAGGGCAGGTGAGCAGTAGAGTAGACGTTTGGGACCTGTGCACCCAACCTGTGCCGCCAGTGCTCTGGAGGCCCCTCCCCACCAGCCTTAGCAGAGCTTTTGGGCCTCGGCCACTCCTCTGACCTTGCCAAGGCACAGTGCTGCCTGTCTTCCCTCAGCAATGTCCTACCAGCTAACTCCAGGATGGAGCTGCAGCCCGGCCTGTGGAGCCTAGTGCCCATGACCCCCACTGCTGGTATCTGTCTTCCTGGGGTCTCTTGGGACATCACTCCTGCTCCTCAGCAGAATCACAGGAATATCTGGCAACCCCCCGCCAGGAGGTACCAGTGAGTCCTCCACAACCTGCTCGGCTGGGAACAGGGGGAGGCAGGGCCAGGATCTCACTTGCAAGGCACTGCTGTGATTGGGACTGAAGAGATTCCAGTGCTCCAACCGCAGCTCTCTTATCCACCAGGCACTAAGGAAGTGAAAGACATATAGATGGGAGGAACTTCCATGCTCCTGGATAGGTAGAATTAATATTGTGAAAATGGAAATTCTGCCAAAAGCAATATACAGATTCAATGCAATACCAATAAAAAATCCCAGCATCATTCTTCACAGAGATAGGAAAAATAATCTCAAAATTCATATGGAATGGCAGCAGGCCTCAGATATCCAAACATATCCTCAGCAAAAGAAACACCTTTGGAGCCAGGCATGGTGGCACATGCCTTTAATCCCAGCACTTGGGAGGCAGTGGTAGGAGGATTGGCGTGAGTTCAAGGCCACTCTGAGACTACATAGTTAATTCCAGGTCAGCCTGGGCCAGAGTGAGACCCTACCTCGAAACCCCGCCCCCCAAAAAGAAAAAAAGAAATACCTTTGAAAGTATCACCATACTTGATCCAAAGCTATACTACAAAGCTATAGTAACAAAAGCAGCATGGTACTGGCATCAAAACAGACATATAGACCAATGGAACAGAATGGAAGGCTTAGCCCTTAGTTCAAGCAACTACAGTTACTTGATCTTGGACAAAAGCAGCCAACAATGTCCACTGGAGAAAGGACAGCATCTTCGACAAATGATTCTGGTAAAGTTTGGTAATCACATGTAGGAAAATGAAACTAGACCCACTCCTCTCACCGTGTGTAAAAATAAACTCCAAATGGATTAAAGATGTCAACCTACATCCTGAAATACTTAATTGCCAGGAAGAGTGGGGAAAGACTTCCTGGACAATACCCAGTGACCTAGTAAATTAAACAGTCACTCAACCAGTAGAATTTCATGAAACTAAAAAGCTTTTCTACAGAGAAATATACCATAAACAGAGCCAACAGACTACCCACAGAATGGGAGAAAATCTTCACCAACTATACCACTGACAAAGGCCTAACATCTAGAATCTACAAAGAACTGAAAAAATATGCAATAAAAATCAAACAAGCCACTAAAAAATTGGGGCAGAGAACTTAATAGGGAATTCTCAAAGTAAGAAATACAAATGGCTAATATGTATGAAAATGTTCAACATCCTTAACCATAAGAAAAATGCAAATTAAAACAACTATGAGATTCCATCTTATTCCAGAAAGGCTGACATTTATTAAAAAATCACATGAAAGCCAGCCAACTGGTCTGCTTATCTGAATGTGTTTCTGCAGAAATGTAGAGAGAGCTGGCAATAGTGATGGCATATTACAAGCCTTAAGGGCAGTTGAGGTAGGGTCTTGCTCTAGCCCTGGAATTCACTATGGAGTCTCAGGGTGGCCTTGAACTCTTGGCGATCCTCCTACCTCTGCCTCCCAAGTGCTGGGATTAAAGGTGTGCACCACCACGCCCGGCTCAGATCACTGGTTTTAAAAATACTAATATATTCAGCTTATAGACAGTCTCTCTTAGATGCCCTAGGTGGCGTGTTTGAATCCTGGGGGCCTCTCTTTGGACTAGCTCCACAGTCTTCTCTTATGATTATGCTAGGTTTTCAAAGTGGTCAGTATTTCCTACTGTTATTTCTACTTTTGCTAAGAATCTCAAACTAGGCTTCTAGTCCCAGCGCTCAGGGGGCTGTGACAGAAACACTCTGAGTTTGAGGCTTGCCTGGATTACATAGTGAGTTCTATGCCAGCCTGGAAACAAAACAAAAGTCCAAAGTAAACATTTAAAATACTCATGTCAGTATATAAATACACAAAAGTCCATTGGCTAATAATAAGCTAAAGGCCATGATGCCAGGGCAGTATGATCGCCTGCTTCTGCACGGCTTTTTCCTTCTCAGCTGCACTAGCCTTCCCAAGCTCATTCTTGGGGACAGTGTGTGGACATCCCATCAACACCCTGGACCTGACTTCACACCAGTCTAGTCAAGTTTGCCCTTAAGCATGGAAAATCAGTCCAGGTGAAGGGACCTCAGGATGGAACTTGCCAAAGACACCCCTACCCTGAGGCTGATGCTGGGCTCAAGGGCTCCTGCGGAGGACATTTTTCCTCTACTGGTTCCAATAAAGCTGGCAAGGGAGAGGCTTCTGGAAGAAACTGTGAAGTGGGGTTTTTAATCAAATTGGCATTCTACACTGAATATGATGATATAATTCTAGAATTTGTTGCAAGGTGCCTAGGCTCATATGGGCTATACCAAATTTTAATACTGAAATCTCAATTTTCAGAAACTAAACATGCATTAAAAACAATAACACACATTAGTAGCCAAGCATGGAGGATCACATCTATAATCCCAGTACTCAAGAGTTTGAAGTAGGAAGTCTGCCATGAGTTCAAGGACAGGCCGGGCTACAGAATGAGCTCCAGGTCACCCTGGGCTAGGGTGAGAACCTGCCTTTAATAACAATAACAATAATAATTGCACACATTAAAACTACGGAGTTCCCAAGTGAGGTGAAAGCTGGCTCCTCGCTGTCACACACTGGCAGTTGCACAGCTCCAGAGGAGACCCTTGTTCCTCAGCTCTGTGAAAATACTGTTACTATGCAAAGGCCAAGAACCCACAGAATATATGTCCATGGAGACCTTCGCCAGCATTTGTAGTACTAGAAAGATGGAAACACCAATGTTCAACAATGAAGACACTGGTAAATGGTCTTGAGTTTGTGCTTATAATTCAGAACAATGCCTCCCTTAAAATCATGTCATCCACTACCTGCGCATGACCATCATAATAAGAAGAAAAGAGGATGACATCAAAATCAAAGAGATTGAGAGGGGGAGGGGATATGATGGAGAGTGGAGTCTCAAAGGGGAAAGTGGGGGGAAAGAGGGAATTACCATGGGATATTGTTTACAATTATGGAAGTTGCCAATAAAAACAATACTTAAAAAATAAAAAATAATTACAAAAACGTTAAAAACATCATGTCATCCAGACCATCTAATAAGAGAAAGTGATCACCCTTTCACCTATGAGGTGAGTCAGACTTTATAACCAACACACATACTCAGAAGTGTGCGCACACACATGCGTGCACACACACACACACACCATGTATAACAGCAGCAGAAAAATAATAAAAATAAAGACATCAGATAATTAGCAGTGGCTTTCTATCTCCTGCTGGCCAGATTTCACATAATTCTAGTTTTTCCTTATATCTTTAGAAAACATATTCAATATAAAGAACAAAAGTTACTGATATTGTTTCCTTATTTTTTAGAAAATTCAAATGAAAATGTTTTTGAGGTTAAAAACAAAACTCTTTAATATGTATAATGTTTTCATTTCTATGCATCATGCAAAAATAAGTATAAATTAAAATACATAAGAGCCATGTGTGGGAGCAGTGGCCTAGAATCTCAGCACTCTGGAGCTTTGAGGCAATACAATGAAGAGTTTGAGGCCAGCCTGGGCAGCATTGGGAGTTCAAGGACAGCCTGGGCTGCGCAGTGAGACTCTATCTTCAAAACAATAAAGTATAGTAAAATAACGACCATAATAAAAATTAGAAATAAAAAAATAGGGGCCGGAGAGATGGCTGAGCGGTTAAACGCTTGCCTGTGAAGCCTAAGGTCCCCGGATCAAGGCTCGATTCCCCAGGACCCACGTTAGCCAGATGCACAAGGGGGCGCACGCGTCTGGAGTTCGTTTGCAGTGGCTGGAGGCCCTGGCGTGCCCATTCTCTCTCTCTCTCTCTCTCTGTTTCTTTCTCTCTGTCATGCTCAAATAAATAAATAAAAATAAAATTAAAAAAGAAATAAAAAAACAAAAACAAACGAAGGTGCCATCCATGGTTCAATCCCATAGCAAGGCAGAATTCTGTCCCCAGCCCTGGCTGGGTGGGAAGCTGTGCCTGCCATGGCCCTGGCCTTGAGTCCCTTGAGTTTCCCGGAGGCCCCAGTCTGCAGGCGAATGGCATGTGCTCTTTGCTATCTACTGCATGCCTGGGGCTTCTGGGACCCGACCTGGCACAGAAAGCATTTTGGCAAATGATCAGTAACAGATCTGATTCCCACGTGTCAGCTGAAAATAAAACGACTTGAAATAAAGATCTCGGGAATGGGAGGAGTAAAAGCACCCCACTTGTCCCAGTCTGTGGTTGGTGCTCAGCATATAACTGGCCATTTCTTTTCATTTTGGTGTAGATTTTCCTTTCTCCTGAAAATGCTACAATTTTCTACACCATCAAAAAAAACAATTTTTTTTAAAGAGCTACTCAAAGCAAGCCTGTGCTGCATGCCAGAGTCGAATCGGCAAACAAAGGACTTATTCACACATGAGAAGCCAGGCTTCCAGTACCCCCTCTGTCAAGGCCTTCCCTCCAAAAGGGCGTGCCCATCCCTCCAAGCCCACAGGGCTCCTTTGTATAGAACGCGGTGGGGTAAACTCGACAAAGCCTCCTTCTTTCCCCAGTAAGCTCAGTAATTTGAAGGTAGCAGGCAATGTGGCTAGAATGATTGCTCAAGTCTCACCCTACCTGCACCTTCATGGGCCTCATGTCCTTCACAGGGGGTGGCTGGCCAGGCTCACGCACAATGAAAGGCTGCTTTCTTAGGGGAACAGAGCTGACATTATTGAAGGCAAGGACTTGCATCGTCAATTCTCCCTTTCTGGAAGGGTGGAAAATAGAGAAACGAGATGAAGATTGCTGTTCATCAGTCTTCATTCACTCTTCAGCATTATCTGGAATCTGTGTAAGTCCCATACTGATGGCAAGCTGGCCCAATAAGGAGGCACACGAGAGGCCTGGATCATGACGCTGATCTCCACAGAGGCCATTCACTGTCAACTTGATGGATTCACTGAGCCCAGTGCTCAAAAACTGGCACTGACATCCCCCAAACAACCTGACACATCCAGGTGATTCCAAGCAGCCACAGCCCAGCCCACTGCTGACCATGGGGCCACCCAAAGATTGGGCTCGAGTTTTCTTGGTGTAATGTGCACTCCTGGCCCAAGTTTCAGGGTCTCGGCACAGTGTACCTGTTCTCTTCTCTATTGCAGGGGTCAGATTTGCTAACCAATTTTTTAGGACTCTGCCAGGAATACTTAGCTTTACCCAGGCCTTGAGGAGGGTGGACAGTCCCAACCATGGAGAGATGTGGCACAGAAGGACTGTGGGCAGAAGTTAGTTCCTAGCTCAACCCACCAGGAAATATATGCCAGTATGACAAGTGACACAAAACAGGCAATGATTCAACACTTTTGGATTTTAAGTGGTAAAAAGTTCCAGATAACAAATTGGAGTTTACAAAAACCAGAATGTCACCTGCCATACTGGACTCCCAGGAAGAAATGCAGATTCTCCTGAGGAGCATCCTGGAGCTCGGGGAAGAAATGCAGGTTCTCCTGAGGAGCAGCCTGGACTCCCAGGAAGAAAGGCAGGTTCTCCCAAGGAGCAGCCTGGAGCTCGGGGAAGAAATGCAGGTTCTCCTGAGGAGCAGCCTGGACACCCAGGAAGAAAGGCGGGTTCTCCCAAGGAGCAGCCTGGACTCCCAGGAAGAAAGGCAGGTTGTATGAAATCATGATTCCATGGTTATATTGGGGGTCCAAAAAGAGGCTCATAAAACTGAATAATTCCCATCGTCTAGTGAAGTCATAGCTGTCTGGATATAGGACTGCAATGCATTGCTCATGTGCCTGTCATGATGCTGAGATAAATACACGTGCCATGATGCCAGTCATACAAAGCTTTTGAAAGTAGTTTTAATTACTAATGTACGTGTATGGTTGCGCCAGAGACTCTTGCCAATGAAAACCAATACCGGATACTTGCAACATTTTTGCTCCTGGCTTTGCGTTGGTGCTCAGAAATTGAAACCAGGCTGGAAGGGTTTGCAAGAAAGTGCCTTCAACCACTGAGCCATCTTCATGTTCCCAAATAAAGTTTTATCATACTAAGAATGATGTGCAGCACTTGGTGACGGTGCTCTGTGGTGTCACTCTTTCTATGTTCAGTACACGAGGTCGTGCGCTGATCCTGACCCTGATGACAGCGCACCGTTCTGTCACTGGTGTCTGTGTTCAGTGTACTGTATCACTCTGTTATTCTAGAATGTATTCATACTTATCAAAAGCAAAGTTTGCTGTATATAGTCTAGAGCATTACCTGGACATGCCTTGTATCTCACCCTCCTCTCTTGACTGTCTCAGAGGCCACAGCAAGTGGCTCATCTATGCCATCTGGACTTGTTTGAGTCCACTGTGCAATGTTCTCACACTGATAAAAATCCACTATGAAGCCAGGTGTGGTGGCACACGCCTTTAATCCCAGCACTTGGGAGGCCAAGGTAGGAGGATCGCCATGTTTTAGAGGCCACCCTGAGACTACAGAGTGAATTCCAGGTCAGCCCGAGCTAGAGTGAGACCCTACTTCGAAAAAAAAATCAACCAGTGACATTTTCTCAGCATACCTCTGGTTATTCAGTGACACATGGCTCTACTCCATAATGCTTTGTTCCAGGTAAACAGTAAAGGCTGAATTAAGGGTCACATCCACGTCTACCTTCTGACACTGAGGTCCCTTTGCAGTATGCACTGTGTTCCTCCCTTTGTCCGGCCCCCTTCTTCCTCCGCTCCCATCCCCCGCCTGCAGCAGACCTGCTCCCCGTGCCTACCTCCGCCTCTCCGCTGGGCCCTACCCTGCTTGTCTCTCTGCCCATCTCCTGCTCATCCAGCTGTGAGCACCGTTCTAGCTTGGGAAGCAGGATGACAGCCCACTGTACCCCATGGTTCCCTTGCAGACAGACTGAAAGCATTTCCCCCCTCTTCCCCTTTGCCTGGGACAAAGAGCTTCTCCGGACCCCAGCCGGCTCAGGTTCTCTGCTCACCACCTGTCACCGGCATCAGTGCGGGGTACCAAGTGCCCATCCTAGGGGAGGTGACCACAGGCATCGACTTCAGTGGGATGTTTCGCAGCCCACATCCTTCCCTGCTGTCAACACGGCTGGTGGAGCTGTCCCCGGACTGACGCTGCCCTCCCCAAGCTTCCAAAGGTGGGCAGCATCGGTGCGCGAGCTGAGTCTGCTCTCAGAGGTGGCGGGCATTCACCAGGGCCCAGGTGGGGGACGGGCGCCGCCGGCCACAGTTCTCTGCGCTCTGACAGGTGGGGCCTGAGGCTGCATTGCCGGTGCTGTGGGGGGGCCGGGACCATCACGGCACACCCGAGGACGGGGCACGAGGCGGGAAAGGGACCTGAGAAGATGAGAAGACAAAGCCGAGAAGCCCCTCGTCACTTCAGCACACAGGCAGGGGCAGGGGTCTTCAGTTGTAGGAATAATCAGTCACCAGGAATTTGCACCTTGTGGGGGCAAGAAGTGCTATTTTTTATCGGACTGGAGAGATGGCTTAGTGATTAAGGCACTTGCCTGCAAAGCCTAAGAATGCTTGTTTGAATCCCCAAGTCCCACATAGCCAAAATGACGCAAGGGTGAAATGTCACACATGTGCACGTCTGGAGTTCATTCACAGTGGCTCAAAAGCCCTGACACACCCATTCTCTCTCTTTCTCTGCCTCTTTCTCTGTCTCTTTCTCAAAAATAAATTTTTTTAAAAAAGTTAAAAACAAACTATCAGGGCATTTCATACGTGTAAGGGTAATTTAAGTGACTTTTGGGATTTGGGCATGTAAGAAGAAGGCCCTGAATTGGCCTTTGGCTTTTCAGGCAAGCACCTTAACCACTAAGCCATGTCTACAGTCCTTGATTTGTTAAAAATTATGCCAAACACCACATGTTCGCTCTCATATGCAGAGCCTAGCTACAACTGCATAGACTTGTGTGTGAGTTGGAGTAAAACTCAGTAGCAGATACCAGTAAGCTAGAAAGGGGCTATAAGGAGGGAGAAGAGGGAGGACTTAAGGGGATGTGGTGTACATATGTAAGTAGAGGAAAAGACTACTGCGGTTGGCAAGGTCTAAACGAGGTCAGGGGGAGAGAGTGCGTACAGGAAAGGCGGGGAAGGGCTAATCCAAACCTAAGGTGAGCCGGGCGTGGTAGTGCATGCAGAGGGAGGAGGGTCACCATGAGTTCGAGGCCACCCTGAGACTACATAGTTAATTCCAGGTCAGCCTGGACCAGAGTGAGACCCTACCTTGAAAATCTAAGATGGTATGTATAAGCCATAAGAAACCTGCTTTTATATATATATATATATATATATATATATATATATATATATATACACACACACACACACACACACACACACAGCCAGAAGCCATAGACTGTTAAGAGAAAAAATTTAGCATTAGAGATGGGATGACTTCCAGTGAGTTGTAGGCCAGGGAGGGTCCTGATGCCCCCAAAATATTATAGGCAGAGAATGGAAGATAGCTATCTCCTCCCATTCCCCTTGGCCATTGTCCTTCTCCCCTTTGTCACTGGAATAGATGATAATTATCCTTTCCCCTTCCCCATAGGTCATTAAGCTTTGACTAAAGCTACCTCCTTAAAATTGTTTGAAACAAAAAATTATATATTTTAAACTTAATACTAATTTTTTTAAAGTTTTATTTTATTATTTATTTATTTATTTGAGAGAGAGAGGTAGTTAGAGAGAGAAAGAGAGAAAATGGATGTACCAGGGCCTCCAGCCCCTGCAAATAAACTCCAGACACATGTGCCACCTTGTGCATCTGGCTTATGTAGGTACTGAGAAATTGAACCTGGGTCCTTAGGCTTCGTAGACAAGCCCCTTAACCACTGAGCAATCTCTCCAGCCCCAATACTAAAATTTTTTTCCTTTTCAAATTTTTTTTTAATTTATTTGAGAATGACAGACACAGAGAGAAAGACAGATAGAGGGAGAGAGAGAGAATGGGCACGCCAGGGCTTCCAGCCTCTGCAAACAAACTCCAGACGCGTGCGCCCCCTTGTGCATCTGGCTAACGTGGGACCTGGGGAACCGAGCCTCGAACCGGGGTCCTTAGGCTTCACAGGCAAGCGCTTAACCGCTAAGCCGTCTCTCCAGCCCTCAAATTTTTTTAATTAACAACTTTCATGATTATAAAAAAAAAATATCCCATATACCTTCCAGTGAGTTGTTGGCCAGGGAGGTCCCTGATGCCCCCAAAACATTATAGGCCATTTCCAAGGCCCTTGGTTTCCCACCAGGAATAGATGGTAAGACCTTATTGCTGAAGACTCCACATACTTGGGCTGGAAGGCCACTAAGAAATCCTGCTGGAGCTGAGCTGAGAACCTCCTCCACACAGACCAGCTGACAGAAAGCTGGAAGAAGCCATTCTGCATGCAGTTCAATGGGAGAAAGAAAACACCAGTGAAGGTACAGTGGACACTGCAAGGCTTATATTTGCCCAGCCAGGCCAAATGAGCCAACAGGTACAATAATGGCATGTCTGTCATGGTGGAAACCAACTGCCCTCTAATTGGACTGGAGGCCTACTCCATCAGAGGGAATACATCCCTGCTACTGAAAACCTAAAACAGAGGTAGCCCTTAGGGGTGTAACGTCTGCTGCTGTCTGGATAAATATATATACTATGCTTATCAAACTGCCCAGTAAGCACTTCTCTTAATGTTCATATCCTTAATGCTACTCTCACTTTTGGTAGAGAATCTTCTCTTTTCAGATGGCAGTGACCTCAGGATGACTCAGAAGGCATCATGGTGCTGGAAAGAAGTGACAGGAGTGCTCAGCACTGCAATATCTCTATCACACCTTCCAAGGCTCAGGGTCTAATGTGGAAGAGGTGGCAGAAAGAATGTAAGAGCCAAAGGAAGAGTAGGACTCCTTACACTGTGCTCCCCCCAGACACAAAATGGCCTGGATATTCATGATCTCACAGTGCCTGACACTACCTACCCAAGACCAGCATAATAGGAGGAAAAAATCATGACTTCAAAATAAAAGAGAGACTGATTGAGAGGGAGAAGGGATACGATGGAGAATGGAGTTTCAAAGGAGAAAAATGAGAGTGGGGAGGGCATTACCATGGGATTTTTTTTTAATCATGGAAGTTGTTAATAAAAAAAATTGAAAGAGAGAGAGAATGGGCACACCAGGGCCTCCAGCCACTGCAAATGAACTCCAGATGAGTGTGCCCCCTTGTGCATACAGCTTACGTGGGTCCTGGGGAGTCAAGCCTGGGCTCTTTGGCTTTGCAGGCAAATGCCTTAACTGCTAAGCCACCTCCCCAGCCCTTCTCCACATTATTTGATGAGACTGAGGCATCATCTTGAGAAATCTGTGCTTCCCTTGTTAATCTAGGATAGATAAATAAATAGATGATAGATAGATAGATAAATAGATGACACATGGATAGATCGTTAGATAGATAGATAACATATTGTTGATGTCCCACTCAGGAAAAGTCACTGTGTCCTGGGCATGGGCCTCTGTCCCAAAGTGGTACCATTGCAACCCCACCACCATACTTCTGACGTGTTTAGCATTCATAAGAGAGGTCCATTGCATTTATTTCAGAAAATAAATTCAAGTAGCACTAAGCATTTTATCCTTGACATGAAAATACAACATCCTTCAGAAATTGGAAAAGCTCCAAGTCAGGGTTGCCTTAGGAAGCCTGAGCAGGAATGGCGAGGCACGACCAGGAGAAGGCCCTGCGTCCCATGCGGTACTGCCGGCTTAGGAGGCCCCTTACAGTCACCTCTGCCTCTGCGGTGAACGAAATGAACAGCGTGCAGTGCAAAATCCCAAGGATGGAGCTCGAGACTCTTGTCTGCCCATCTGCATTTTCTCCCTTCAATGGAACACTCCTCACAGAACAATTAAGTAGGATCATCTCACTATAAGCAACATGGATGGTTTATTTGGAATAGGGCTGCTGTGGAAAAAAGTAGAGTGCTTGCTCACAGATGCATCAGTTACAACTCCTAAATAGCCCTAAGCAAGAAACAGAGGGCCATGTGGGTGTACTTGGCACACAGCTCGAACCTCCACACGCTGCGGGAGGGCACAGGAAGCCACCGAGCCCACACCCTGGGCTGCTGTGAGCTCAGGCCACCAGCATCCTGGAGACGAGACTGGGTTTTTTCATTTTTATTTTGGTAAAGCATGTATCACCCTTGGTAGCCTTACAGTGTCTCTGAACCTGCATTTCATTTCCCTCCAATCTGCACCAGCAGTCCTCTTTCCAGGAGGCAAATTTTCCCAGGACTGAGAGGCTGGGAAAAGCCAGGAGCTAGCCTTGAATGAGTGGAATCCAGCACCTTTCAGGGGTGCTGCTGGCAAACAGGAGCTGGCCTCCCAGCAGGTAGCTTCCTTTTATCCCTTGGTCTCTGGGATTATCTTCTACTGCTCCCTGATTTGTGAAGCCCTCTGGTTGAGCTAGTCCCTCCCAGACTGAAAATCCCAGTGACTGAACACTGTTCTCACAAAGTCACAGACCCTGAACCTCACTGCTACAGTTTAGATCTGGGATGCTCCCCAAATACCCACGTGTCAAAGACTTGGTCCCCAGCATGTGGACAGCGGAATGTGCTTGGATCTTTAAGATGAGGAGCCCTGTAGAAGGAAGTTGGAGCACTGGGGCATGCCCTGCAAAGGGGTACTGGGATCCTGGCCCCTGTTCTCTGGCGGTCTTGGGGTGAGCAGCTTGCCCTGCACACGTTTCACCATGACGCCCTGCCTCATCATGGGCCCGACGCAACAGGCCACTGACCACAGACTGCAATCTCTGAAGCCATGAGTCAAGCCTTTCTTTGTTAAAGTTGATATCCTGGGCATTTTGTCACTGCTTAAAATCTAACACATTCACACTGTACCCATAAGAGATGTGTCTTCAATACAATGCTGCCTTGTCAGTGCAGGTTCTATTATTCTGAACCCAGGATTAACATGAAAAATAAGTTCAATTTTCTACTGAGGAAACTAAGAATGTGCTGTGAAAAATAAGCCTAAGACTAATGTTCAGAAAACTGAAATTCCCAGCTGAACATGTACAAATAGCAAACATTAAAATGACAGTTAAATATTTATTCTTTTTTTTTTTTTTTTTTCGAGATAGGGTCTCACTCTAGCCCAGGCTGACCTGGAATTCACTATGGAGTCTCAGGGTGGCCTCGAACTCCGGGCAATCCTCCTATCTCTGCCTCCCGAGTGCTGGGATTAAAGGCGTGCGCCACCACGCCCGGCCAAATATTTATTCTTTAGTCCTATAAAATGTTTTATTGTTACAAGTTAACTATAAAATTCTTAGAAAATGCAAAAGCATTCAAAGACTGAATAAGAATCATTTAGAATAATCAGAGTTAGATGTTCGCCTCCCAGTCTTTTTTTGCCAAACTAGGTGTACTAACGTCTAGTATGTTTTCTTGACTCTTTACCTGCAACATCACAGGATACCTGATGTTATCAAGCCATAAATTCTCTATTAATTCATAATTAATTAATATTATAATTAATAATAACATTTTGTATTTCCCTGTAGGTCAGCACTAGACTGTGGTTATAAATGCTGTTACAGGAAAAAATATTAAAAGGACCACACATTTTCCAAAGTTTCCTTTATCTAGTAAAGAGCACATTGGATTCCCAGATGATATCAATTCGTAATACCATCAGAATCCAAGGGGGTCTAATTTCATTCTCTGATAATCTCAGAGAGGAAAGTACAGTGACATCAGAAATCGACAACTTCTGTCCCACATAATTCCAGCATGCAATTACCCAGTGGCAAAAGGACCACTCTGAGTGTCTCAGAACTCAGTGAAGCAATGCAGTCCCCTTGGACGAGAGAAATGAAAAACTATGATCAGATAAGTCTCTTTGATAGGAGGCTGCTACCTCAAGCTCACACAGCACCCCATATGGAGCATGATTTTGCTGTTACAGTGAGGGAAACGTGGCAATGAGGTATTTGGCTCCCCAACTGCTCTGAGACTCTTCATAGAAGGTCTGCTCCAGTTGATCTTTCCCCATGAACAGGTGAGGGCATTTCAAAACAAAACCTGGGAGAGGAACCTAAGCAAGCAAAGTGTGAGCCCAGTGCTCTCAGAGGCAGAAGTGAGCTTAGAGTGCCATCTAGCGGCACAGTGGTTTAAGTGCACACGGAGTTGCAAATCAAAACAACCTGCTCCCAATTTAGAGACTCAGACCAGGTGTGGTGGCTCACACCTGGAATCCCAGCACTTGGAGGCTAAGGGATGAGGACTGTCTAAATGCAAAGCCAGCTGGGCTATGCTGGGTGAATTCCAGCTTAGGCTGGGCTAGAGTGAGACCTTGACTCAACAACAATTCTGAAGGATGGCCAGAGACAAAGTGAGACCTTGACTAGAGACGAAAAACAGGGCTGGAGAGATGGCTTAGCGGTTAAGTGCTCGCCTATGAAGCCTCTGGACCTCGGTTCGAGACTCGGTTCCCCAGGTCCCACGTTAGCCAGATGCACAAGGGGGCGCACGCGTCTGGAGTTCGTTTGCAGAGGCTGGAAGCCCTGGCGTGCCCATTCTCTCTCTCTCCCTCTATCTGTCTTTCTCCCTGTGTCTTTTGCTCTCAAATAAATAAATAAATAATGAACAAAAAAATTTAAAAAAAAAGAAACAAAAAACAAGCAATTCTGAAGTTTGGTCAGAGACAAAGGTGCAGAAATGGAGAATGGGCACATGTGCGTGCAGTGCGGTGACAGACACCGTGACAAGCAGGACCTCGCGGAGGGAGGATGGTGGCAACCAAAGGACAAACGACAGCTACACAAGTGTTTCAGTTTGTGGGACAATAAATATGTTCTAAATAGATTGGGTGATAGTTAGATCACACAAACGAACTAAAATCTCAGGATTGTGCACTGTGATATGTGAATTATCCCAAGAAGTTTTAAAATAAAAAGCACAAAATTACATCTCTTAAAAACCATGGACGCCAGCTGTACACTTTTAATCCCAGCACTCGGGAGGCAGCGGTAGGAGGGTCAATGTAAGTTCCAGGCCCACGTGGAACAGAGCGAGTTCCAGATCAGCCTGGGCTAAAGTGAGGCACAACCTCAAAATAAGCCCAAACAAAAATCATGGATGTTTTGGCAATTTGGCAACATATGCCATGACTAGGAACACCAGTGAACATTTTGTCTGGTGGAAAAACCAGAATTCCAGCCTGCAGCTGTCTGACTGCCACACACATCGAGGAAGTCCTGACCCACCTGTAAGTCATGAGCATCTGTGACACAGCACAAAGTGAATCACCAGTAAATTTTCACATATATACAATTTCGTAAAATAATTTTCAGAAATTCCATCCTGCATCATCATTTTGGGGTTTTAAAACTACTGCTATGCTTAATTTTGTTACAAACCAGACAGAAATGTGTTCAAAATTAAACTATCTCTAACTAAAAATGGTTAAATGTAAAAAATCTCTCCTACATAAACCAGCATCATTAACAGATGAGAAGAGCTGCCCATGGTGGCACAGTCTCCAATCCCAGCAATGTGGACGGGGAGGCAGCAGAACGAGGAGTTCAAGGTCAGCCTCGGTTACATGGTGAGTTCAAGGGCATCCTCGGTTACATGGTGAGTTCAAGGGCAGCCTGGAGCACATGACAATTTGTCTAAAAACAACAACAAAAATAATACCAACAACAGAAATTTTATAAAATCCTATACATGGTATAAAAAGGCCACAACAGCCAGGCGTGGTGACGCATACCTTTAAATCCCAACACTGTGGAGGTAGAGGCAGGAGGATCACCATGTGTTCGAGGCCACCTTGAGACTCCATAGTGAAGTCCAAATCAGCCTAGGCTATAGCGACCCTACACTGAAAAAAAAAAAAAAAAATAAGAAAAGAAATGTTTTGTTTACTTGCTATTTCCTTATCTGGACTTTCTAATGTGATATTAAGATACTGTTAATGAAACCACTTCCTGGAACATATGACCTTTAATTAAAATGGAAATTTGAGTGAAGAGAAGTGAATGTTCATGTGCCAGTACTGAGCCAGACTGAGAAATGAACAGAACATGGCCCATTACTTACCACAGATGCTGACTTCAAGCTCTCATTTGTCTCAGTCAAAACACAATTATACTTTCCAGAGTCTCACATCTGACACACGGGAGGGGGAATATGCAGAACCATAATCTGAAGGGCTGGAGATGTCTTTTCATGTCCTAGTGTCTTCCGCAAGTTCTCGCTTGAGTGTTTTAAAGTTTTCCTTGAAGAGATCCTTCACTTCCTTACTTAGGTTTATTCCAAGGTACTTTATTAATTTTATAAATTTTTGATCCAAATGTAAATGGGAGTGATTCTCTGATCTCATTCTCTGTGTGTTTGTTGTTACTATATAGGAAAGCTACTGATTTCTGGGTGTTTATTTTGTATCCTGCTACATGGCTATAGGTGTTATCAGCTCTAACAGTTTGCTAGTAGAGTCTTTAGGTTCCTTAATGTATAGAATCATTTCATCTGCAAATAATAACTTAACCTCTTCCTTTCCAATTTGTATCCCTTTTATGTGTTTCTCTTGCCTTATTACTATGGCTAAGACTTCCAGTACTATATTAAATAAAAGTGGGGACAGTGGACACCATTGTCTTATTCCTGATTTTAGTGGAAAAGCTTCAAGTTTTTCTTCATTTAGTAATATGTTGGCTGTAGGCTTGTCATAAATAGCCTTTATTATGTTGAGATATGTTCCTTCTATTCCCAGTCTCTGTAGGACTTTTAAGATGAAAGGATGTTGGATTTTGTCAAATGCTTTTTCTGCATCCTATGAGATGACCATGTGATTTTTGTGCTTCAGTCCATTTATATAATGTATTACATTTATTGATTTGCGTATGTTGAAGCATCCCTGCATCTCTGGGATAAAGCCTACTTGGTCAGGGTGAATGATCTTTCTGTTATATTATTCTATTCTGTTTGCCAAGATTTTATTGAGAATTTTTGCATCTATGTTCATGAGGGAGATCAGTCTGTAATTTTCTTTTTTTGTTCTATCTTTGCCTGGTTTTCATATCAGGGTGATGCTGGCTTTGTAGAAGGAGTTTGGTAGGATTCCTTCTTTTTCTATTTCATGGGAAAGTTTAAGAAGCATTGTTGTTTGTTCTTCCATGAAGGCCTGGTAAAATTCACTGGTGAATCCGTCTAGGCCTGGACTTTTTTTAGTTGGGAGATTTTTGATAACTGCTTGGATCTCCATACTTGTTATCGGTCTATTTAAATGGTTGTTCTCATCTTGATTTAATTTATGTAGGTCGTATAAATCAAGGAAGCAATTTCTTTCAGGTTTTCAAACTTAGTGGAATATATGTTTTTATAGTATGTCCCTATGATTGTTTTAAATTTCTCTGTGTCTGTTGTGATGGTGCCTTTTTCATATCTAATTTTATTAATTTGTGTCTCTTCTCTTTCGTCTTTTGGTCTGATTTGCTAAGGGTTTATCAATCTTGTTTATCCTTTCAAAGAACCTACTCTTTATTTCATTGGTTCTTTGATTTTTTTTTTTTTTTTGGTTTCTGTTTCATTAATTTCTGCCCTAATCTTTATTCTTTCTTCCTGTCTACTGATTTTCAGTTTGCCTTGTTCTTCTTTTTCCAAGGCCTTAAGGTGAAGCATTAAGTTGCTTACTTGCAACCACTGCTTGTTTTCTAGGCCCATTTGCTTGAAATGTTTTCCAACTTTTCAACCTAAGATAGTGTCCATCCTTTGTAGAAAGGTGACTTTCTTGGAGGCAACAAATTGAAGGATCTTGCTTTTTAACCCAGTCTGCAAACTTATGTCATTTGGTTGGGGCATTAAGGCCATTGACATTAAGGGTTATTATTAAAAGGTGTGTATTTTTGCCTCTTTTTGGGTTTGTAATTCTTCTGGTTTTACCTTTGCTCTATTGTATTAACTAGTTTTTGAGCATGGATTGTTTTTTTTCCAGATTCCTTACATCATCAACTCTTATAATCTTTTTTTTTCTTTTAAGAATATTTTATGGCCAGGTGTGGTGGTGCACACCTTTAGTGCCAGCATTTGGGAGGCCAAGGTAGGAGGATCAGTGTGAGTTCGAGGCCAGCCTGAGAGTCCATAGTGAATTCCAGGTTAGCCCTGGCTAGAGTGAGACCTTACCTGCAAAAACCCCCCAAAAAATTCTTTTCTTCTTTCTTTTTTGAGTGTATGGGGTTTAATAACACACAGGTCAGCAGAGGTCCCATCCTTTCCTTCTCATTCACATCCCCAGATTCTAGATCTTTCCTATGCCTGATCAAGTTTGAGTAGTCATGGTTGGTTTGGTCAAACACTGATCTTAGGAAAAATCATCATTCAAAGAAGTTTGAAGAAGAGATACAAACTCAGCAGCTCTTTCATTTAAAAAAATAGAAATGTGGAGAACCTGACTAAAAACACTGTATCAAGCCGGTGTGGTGCCCCATACCCTTAATCCTAGCAGGGGCTGGAAGCTCACCGTGAGTTTCAGAGCAGCCTGGGACCCCCAAAGTGAGTCCAGGTCAGCCTGGGCTAGCTGAGACCAAGCTCGGGGAAGGGTATTTTGCAAGAAGGGAGAGCAGATCTCAATCCTGAAGACCCCTCAGTCCACAGGAGGCTGTCTGCGCTGAAACCAACGTGTCGTGACCTTCCCCTTCCTCGCCCGCTCTTCTGGTCTCTTCTCTTAGCCCTTTCCGGGGCCGTGGCGTGGCTCCCACGTCTGCGACTCCGGCGACGACCTGCAGATCGACAGGCCGAGCTGCGCCGGGCCCCGGACCTGCTCTGCGGCCCTGGCTCCTGCACTGCGCCTTTCTCCCTAGGGGAAGGGCTCCGGAATCTTCCAGGTGACCCGCCAGGCCTTCCCGGGCGTGTCCAGGTCTGCAGCGTGTCTGGAGGTGACCCCTGGTGACGCCCTTCGCCTCGCCCCACCTTCCTCTGCCTGCGCCGCCTCCTCGCAGGCCTCCAGCCACAGCGACTGAACTCCAGGTGCGTCTGGCTTACGTGGGGACTGGGCAATGGAAGCTGGGTCCTTAGGTTTCACAGGCAAGCACCTTGACGCTATGCTGTCTCTCCAGCCCGAGGTTGTTTTTTTTTGTTTTGTTTTTGTTTTTTCTTTCTTTCCCCAACAGAGCCACAGAAGCTGCCCTGGTGCTTTTCACACTGCAGGAATTTCATCTAGCATATTCCTGGCCCCAAGTTCAGGCATGGGAAACTCCTCTTACAATTGTTGAACATCTAGCTGAGTGTGGCTGTGCACGCCTTTACTCCCAGCACTAGCAGTAGGGAGGTAGAGGTAGGAGGAATGCCAAGAGTTTGAGGCCAGCCTGAGACTACATAGTGAATTCCAGGTCAAGACCCTCTCTCAATATATCCCCCCCCCAAATTGCTCCAAGCTATTTCTAACATCTAAGGGAATTTACAAATCCAAGATTAAGCTGGGAATTGTGGTATGTATGTGTGTGTGTGCCTCTTGTATTTTTTTCTCGTTATGCTATATAAAATACCTGGCAAGCAGTTTAAGAAAGGATTCCCCCCCCCCCCCCCGAGGTAGGTCTCACTCTAGCTCAGGCTGGCCTGGAATTCATTCTGTAGTCTCAGGGTGGCCTTGAACTCATAGTAATCCTCCTACCTCTGCCTCCTGAGTGCTGGAATTAAAGGTGTGCGCCACCATGCCCGACTAAGAAAGGTTTTATTTTGACTTACAGTTTGAAAGTATAGTCCGTCATGGTGGGGAAGGCATAGCAATAGATGCATGAGCAGCTTTTCACAGTGAGTTCATAGCCGGGAAGTGGAGAGTAATGGATGTTGATGTTCAAGCCAGCTCTTTTTATTCAGTCCAGACCCCAGCTCATGAGATGACGCTCTCCACAGTACAGCGGGCCCTACACCTCAGGTAACAATCTAGACTCCCTCACAGACATGCCCAAGGGTTTATCTCCTAGGTGATACTACATCTAACCAACTTGACAAGAGTAACCATACACATAAACTATTTAATATATAGATCTGTCTGTGGTCCAGACATAAGGTTCAATCTGAATTCCTAAGATATAGGTGTATACCCAGGGTTTATAGCTTTCATTAGAGCCTGAAAGGGATGCAGGATTTAATAGCCACTCTGAGACTATACATACTGCTATACATAGCACTCATGAGGCAGAGGTAGGAGGCTCACCAAGAGTTTGAGGACTCCTTGAGACTACAGAGTGAATTCCAGGTCAGCCTGAGCTGGAGTGACACCTACCTCAAAAAACAAAACAAAACAATTAGCAAGCCAGGTGTGGTGATATACTCCTTCAACACTAACCCTGGAAAGACAGAGGAAGGAGGATCGCTGTGAGTTCGAGGCCATCCAGAGACTATACATAGTGAATTTCAGGTCAGCCTGGGCTAGAGTACGACCCAACCTCCAAAAAACCAAACACACACATGCTTAGCAAAATGGGAATGTTGGCTAATGCCTATAATTTAGCCCAAGAGAAACTGACGCAGGATTGCAGGATAACAAATTCCTAGGGAAACGCTGTGTTGCTTGGCGTAGTGGCACACTCCTTTAGTCCCCTGCACTCGGGGGTTGAGGTAGGGGGGGTTACTGTGAGTTCGAGGCCAGCCTAGGGCTGCAGAGTTCCAGGTCAGCCTGGGCTATAGTGAGACCTTACCTGGAAAAAATTAGGACTGGAGCAATGGCTCAGCGGTTAAACCGCTTACCTACAAAGTCTAAGTGGCACGCGCATCTGGAGCTCGTTTGCAGCGGGGAAATTAGAAACGCCGTCTCAAAACAAACCCTGCAGACCCGCGGGGCTCGGGTGGGAGCGCGCGTGCTTGCTCCTCTCCCTGCAGACGCTGTCGCTTCTCCGCCCACCGGCTACTGGAGGCCGAACTTGTTCTGAGTTTTTCGAGGCAAGGTCTCAGGAACCCAGGCTGACCTGGAACGCCCTCTGCAGCCCCGGGCTGGCCTCGAACTCACGGTGACCCGCCGGCGCAGAGACGAACCCTGACGCGACTTCAGGTTGGGATGCGCGCGCAGGTCGAGACCGCGAGAGCCGCACCACGCAGGCGCGGCCCGAGCCCGCCACGCCCCGGGGCCAGGCGCCCAGACCCCGCCTCGCTCCCCGGCCGCGGACTTGCTCTCTTCCGGACGGACGGACGGACGGACGCCGTCCCGCGCTGCGCCGGCCACGATGGCGGCGCTGGCCCGCGTGTCCGCGCTGGTGCCCGGGCTGAGCGGGGTCCCGGCGGCGGGCGCGCTCCGGGCTTCCGCTCACCCGCTCTCCGCACAGGGCCCGGAGCTGCGCCGCGCGCTGCGCACGTCCGCGCCCTGCGCCAAGGTCGGCGGGGCGGGCGGCGGGGCGCGCGGGAGGTCGGCGGGGCGCGCGGGCGGGGCGGGCGGCGGGGCGGGCGGGCGGGCGGCGGGGGCGCGCGGGCGGGCGGCGGGGGCGCGCGGGCGGGCGGCGGGGCGCGCGGGAGGTCGGCGGGGCGCGCGGGAGGTCGGCGGGGCGGGCGGCGGGGGCGCGCGGGAGGTCGGCGGGGGCGCGCGGGAGGTCGGCGGGGCGCGCGGGGCGGGCGGCGGGGGCGCGCGGGCGGGGCGGGCGGCGGTGACGCGCTCCTCTCCCTTCCTCCCCGCAGAACCGGGCGGCCCGGGTGCGCGTGGGCGACGGCAACAAGCCCGTGAGCTACGAGGAGGCGCACGCGCCGCACTACATCGCCCACCGCAAGGGGTGGCTGTCGGCGCACACGGGTGAGGGCGAGCGCGCGGGCGGCGGGAGCGCGGCGGCCGCGTGCAGGAAGTGGACCGCGAACGTGCCCCCGCCGCCGCAGAGAACGAGAAGGGAGGCGGGCGTCGCGGGCGCACCCCCTTGGACAGCAGCTCCGGGGTGCGAGCCGCTCCCTGCGCAGCAGCTCTTGACCCCCGCGGCGCTTTGCTTTCAGGGAACCTGGACGGCGAGGCCCACGCTGCAGAGCGAACGGTGGAGGACGTTTTCCTTCGCAAGTTCATGCTGGGCACCTTTCCCGGCTGCCTGGCTGACCACGTTGTCCTGAAGCGCCGGGCCAACCAACTGGACATCTGTGCTCTGGTCCTGAGGCAGCTGCCAGCGCACAAATTCTACTTCCTGGTGGGCTACAGCGAGACGCTGCTGTCCCACTTTTACAAGTGTCCCGTGCGACTGCACCTCCAGACTGTGCCCACAAAAGTTGTGTACAAGTACCTGTAGAGGACGCCCCTTCTTACAGCAGGCTGTAGCCTGGAAAGGTGCGAAATGCTGGAAGGAACTGAAGGAGGACACAGTAAACGGCTGACCTCAGACCACTGAGGCATCAGTTCCCGCTGCTATCTGTGAATAAAGTCATAGTGTCTTTGAGATGCCTCACGACCTGCTGGAGGATTCTTACTAGCTGAAATTGATTAGATAAGAATTACAGTTCAGTGAGCCTGAAGTCACTCTAGCAGGCACTTTACCTGAATTACTTTGTTTTCTTTTAAAATGGAAAGATCCTGGGGGTGGAGGGATGGTTTAGCGATTAAGGCATTTGCCTGCAAAGCCAAAGGACCCAGGACCCACGTTAGTCAGCTGCACAAGGGGGCACAGGTATCTGGAGTTCGTTTGCAGTGGCTGGGGGCCCTGGCGCGGCCATTTTCATTCTCTCTCTCCTTTCTCTGTCAAATTAATTTAAAAAATAAAATGGAAAGATCCGTTTTGGGTGATAATAAAGTAAGGCCAATTTTGAAAAATGGGTATGGTCTATTTGTGCATATTTCCACTACTGCAATTCCTGTTCAGTTCACTCTGTGCCACCTACAAATAACTTGATTACACAGATGTTTACCATCTCTGTAGTTTTGCCACTTTCAAAATCTTTAAAGGAGTCCTACTCAGAAGTAAGCATGTGCCCTTTCCCGTTTCCTTGTATAAGTGGACAGTTCATGCCATCTTCTACCTTACCAGCATTCTATTGTACCTCATTTCCACATAGAAGGTTTGGCTCTAATCAGTCTTTGTAGAAAGGCATTTTTTAAATGTAGTGAGGACTGGAGGGATGGCTTAGTGGTTAAGGCGCTTGCCTGTGCAGCCTAAGGACCCAGGTTCGATTTCTCCAGTACCCACAGAGGTGCACCAGAGACTCCAGCCATTGCAAACTCTAGACACATACAACACCATGTGCATCTGGCTTATGTGGGTGCTGGGGAATCAAACCTGGGCCCTTCGGTTTTGCAAGTAAACACCTTAATCACTAAGCAATCTCTCCAGCTCTTGGCTGTCTCTATATATCTCTCTATCTTCTTTTTTTTCAGAGAGAGAAAGAGGCAGAGAGAGAGAATGAGTGTGCCAGAGCCTCCAGCCACTGTAAACAAACCCAGGCTGGCCTGGAACTCATGATCCTTCTGGGGTCAAAATTTGAAATTTTAGGAGTTTTCATGGAGACTCCCAAGACCCTCAAGTTTCACATTACTTTAAATGAGTTTCACTCAAAGACTGCTTTATCACAGGTCCTAAGCTAACAGTTTGAGTAGAACCCTTGTCCAAGCCTTGTCTATGTTTGACATTTGATGGGAATTCTAGTCAGCCATCACTGGAGAGGATAGGCTTGGAGGGTGTGGCTCAATGGCCTCTGGTCCTGAGGCATGCTGGCTCCTGTCCACCTTGTCACAATGGATTCAAGATGTTGCTAGGCAACGAGATGCTGCTGTCTCCACCTGCCTGAGTGTTCTGCAGCTGCTGAGGCAGAGCACCTTTCGTTGGCCTCTTCTGATGGTGTTTGAGAGTAGGATAGCTTAGTATACGTGTTAATACTGGGGACTTGGGTTTGTAATATATTCTTATTGGGAGGGGCGGGGTCTATAGATGGCGCGTGGGGTGGGGAGGGTGAAGACAAGCTGAACTGGGATCAGGGAGGCAGGTCTAGCAGGAAAAGGGGCCAGCGAGGCCACAGCCTCTACCATGAGGCGATTCCTGTGCTTTTGGCGCTGGGCTATACAACCAGAGGACTTTGGTTTCCTGCCAGAGTACAAGCCTGTGGGGAAGATCCACAAAGCTGCCAGAGAGGGGGACATTGACAAGATAGAGAGTCTCCTCTTGCTGAGGAAGTGCCATGTTTCCCAAGCCGACAAGAAAATGAGGTGAGAGCCCAGGAAGGGGCAGTTGGCAGCAGGGCCTGAGGCGGAGAAGCGTCCCTCCTGGGCTTGGCCCACAGGAGGGGAGAGAAGGGAGCCCCGAGAGCTGCCGTGGCAGAGGATGCTGGGTCTTCTTCCGGGCCACAGGCTCCTCAGCACCTGCCCTGCGCACGCTGGGTGGGTCTAGACACCAGGCCTTCATCAGGAGAGCCACAGGCCAACCCTTAGCCGGTTTCCTGGTTCCCACACTCCTTTAACACCCCCTTGGTTTGTAGCAGTCTATTGGCAACCGAAAAGTGATGGATCTACCAAAACTGAGGAAGAATATGTCAAGTATATAATGGGGTTTCTGTACTTGTGCTTTTCAGTCTGGCATTCCTTTAGCTGAAGGTTTCTCCTACATCAGAGCAAAGATTATTGTGTTTAGAGTTGTTTTGCTATTCAACGCTCTTTACCTATACTTCTTTAGAGAAATCAAATTTACTGAAATGCCAGTGACTTGATGAGAACTGCCACAGACATGCTGAATATTGTGCAAGGATACTTGGATGTGTGATTACCCTTTATTTGTGTGTTAAGAAAAAAATTAAATCATGCCAATTACAGTTGAAAACATCAAGAATTATAAGTGGCATTTCCATGTGAGAGGGGTTCAAATGTGTGATCAAGAGTAGTGTAGCCAAGCATGGAGCTGCTGGCCCCCAAACAGTACTAGGAGGTAGGAGTGGGAAGAGCAAAATTAAGGTCACCATAGCTGTGTGAGATTAAAATTGAATAAAAACTCCTTAGACTCATTACAACACATAATCTTTAAATCATATCTCAAAATAGGGCATGATTTTATTGTTGTACTTAGTTAAATGTTCATTAGCAGTAATAGTAGTGACTACAATATCTAATGAAGACTGAGCTGGTACGTGTTAGAAACAGTTCTCAGGACGTTCCATGTATTCCCACTGAAGCACCACAATGGTTTTCTGTGATGCAACTATCATTTTCAATCCCCATTTTATGGACAAGGGAGGTAGTTATCAAGTTCACCACAAAACCAAGAAGTAGCTTTAAGTAACAAAGATGGAAGCAAAATTCCAGGGTCACGTGAGCCAAACCTCAAAGTCGTGCTCCTTGAGCTCAGCTTTGTCGGCAGGGCAGGGACACAGTTCCTGGAGGCGCTTGCTTGCGTGCATGTGCCACAAGCTCACCTCAGCTAAGTAAATAAAACCACACAGAGCGAGACCCTACCTAAAAAATAAGTAAATAGCATAAATAAGTGAGGCAATACATACAATAGCATACTCTTTCTTCTGTATAAAATTAATTATACGTTCCTTAATGTTTAAAATTCCCTGGATAATTGTTCTTCGTATAATACTCTCTATAATATTTTTAAAAGCCTTCTCATTTCCGCAGGACCGCTCTGCACTACGCATGTGCTTACGGCCATCCAGAAGTGGCAAGATTCCTTATACGGATGAGATGTAGCATCAACGCGTGCGATAGCGACCAGCGCACACCACTCATTAAGGTAAAGGGTGGCCAACACTCTCAGCGTGAGGTGGACGTGGCATAGGTCCTTAGAGCACCTCGCGCAGGCCTGTGATCTACCACGCTGGAAGCTGAGGCAGTGGGACGGGGCGTCCAACATGCTGGACTACTTAGGAACTCTGATTCCTTGCTGAGATATAGACAACGTCTGAATTTTTTTTAAATCATAGAATAAAAATGCATTATGGCACTTATGCATAACTATTGGGAGAAACTTGTAGAAAGCTTATCTGGAATTCATTGAATTGACCATCTGTTCCTTTGCCACAATCTGCGCAGGCCTCACAGCACCAGCATGAAGAATGTGTGAAGATCCTACTAGAAAACGGTGCGAATCCCAATGTTGCAGATGCCACAAGGAGCACGGCTCTGCACTACGCGGTCTACAATAACAGGCCTGCAATAGTGACCACACTGATGGAACATAACGTAGATCTTGAAGCCAAAGCTAAGGTAAGGATTCCAGCTTTGTTTACAAAGTACTTGGTGAACATTTCTTCCAATGGTAACATGTGTGAGTCCGTTTTCCACAAGGAACAATTCAATCACTCCCTGATTGAAGTTTCACATGAGTGTAACAGACTCTATGACAAGTATTAGAGAAAGAAATGGATAAGTTAAAGATAAATAAATAGTTTTTCCAAATGTGTTTCAAAATTTAATAGCAATATTTTTACTATATTTTTTCCAAAGTTTTAAAATATATTTTGGTTATTTACTTGTGTAAGAGAGGGGAGAGATAGAGAGAATGGGCATACCAGGGCTTCCAGCCACTGATTTCAACTCCAGACACACACACCACCTTGGGATTTGTCTTAGGGGGGCACTAGGGAATCAAACCTAGGTCCATAGGCTTCAAGGCAAACACCTTAATCACAAAGCCATCTCTCCAGAACCCCAACTTTTTTTACTAGTTAGTTAAAGCAAAACGGAAAAGCAGAATTTGTTCTGAGATTAGTCTTTCTCCAAAATTCAGACAAAACAAAAAAATTTTTCATAAGAAGTTGAAATCTTGTTGGTGTTGCCAAGTAATAGCAGAGTGATTTTGCTTTCTGAGCTGAGGCTGAATCAGGCAGAATGGAAAATGAACAGAAAATGTGTAGGCCAGATAGGAAATTGGATAATTCTACAATAGTATAAAAGAGGCTCATTTATTTATAAATGGACATAGGAAAACATTTTCTTTACCTAAGAGGATAGTAATTCTTAGCTTAAGGAAGAAAATTATTGAGTTGCAAACATGACTGACCTTAGGACTTAGAGTAAACAGACTAGAAGTGTAGATTATATGGAAAACAAAGGGAAAATCAAATAATTTCTGGCACAGTCCCCTCTCCTGTCAGAAAGAGCCACTTACGTAAGAGTTTCAACTCTGCTGTCAAGTCTACATGTCTTGATGGCAAGGCGGTGCAGCTGTTAAGTATGGTATCTGCACAGACATGAGGGCCTGAGATTGCCAGAGTTTGACTTGACAGAGCCCACATGAACGGCTGGGCATGGCTGTGCAAGACTGTAACCTCAGTCCTGTAGGTGAGCAGAGGCCTGGGTGGTGATCAAGAGACCTTGGGAAAAGACAGCAAGCCCAAAGTGCACCAATGTCCATGCCTCACCCTCCTCCCCACACGCACACAAGCAAAGAAAGGAACAACATCAAAACCCCTTTTCAGTGGAAGAGGAATGCAGGCGAGGGAAGTGAAAGGCCTTATGAGGAAAGTATACTACGAGCATGTACAAAACTTATCAGAGAAACAAAAATGGAAGGACAAAGTCAGGCGTGGTGGCACACGCTTTTAATTCCAGTACTCAGGAGGCAGAGGTAGGAAGATCACTGTGAGTTCGAGCCTAGCCTGGGCGAGGGCCACATCCTACCTCCTAAATAAATAAATAAGGATGAACAGACGAAATAGTCACTGTCTTCAGGGTTTATGCAGAAAAACAACATGATGCCAAAATGCCATGTGAAATTCTATGCTATGAACAAAATTCTATCTCCCGAGTGCTGGGATTAAAGGCGTAAGTGCGTTTTGGAGAGGACTAGTGTTCATGTGCCAACTCTAGGAAGAGGAGGTGGGTTTCCGAAGGAAGGAACAGAAAGTGTGAAAGAAAGGGCAGCTCAGAGGGGAGAGAGCGAGACTTCTATTTTCTCATTCTCTACATTATATTATGTTTCTGTGCACTGGGTCTTTTCTAACATTGTCAGTTGACTTGAGGCCTATGTAGTCTTGTGAGTTGTAAGTTCCTTTTGTCTATTCACAGGATGGCTTCACTCCACTTATAGCGGCCGTGGCAAATAACAATCTGCAGATAGCAGAACTTTTGCTAAGGAAAGCAAAAGTCAACGCAATGGATGAACTGGGGAGGTATGGTTTATTCTCTCTGTGTGTATGGATGTGTGTGCAGGGGTGTCTGTCTGTCTGTCTTTGCAGTGTGAGGTATGTGCGTGTATGTGCCCATGCAGTGCCCCGTGCACTTGCACTGCTCTGTGCAATGGTCCCGAGCATCTTCCTGCTCCCATGGCAAGCTAAAGACTCGCTCGCTTCTGAATAATCAGGGGCCTTTGGCATTTCAGAGCCCCCATGAAGAAATGTCCCGTGTAGCGCGGCTGGGGGTAGTGCAGGCGCCGCCAGCGCAGAGACGAAGTTCCGCTGACCACTGGCGGTCGCGCGCGGTGGCCGGACCTCGCCGCCACCCCGAGCCCGCGGCCCGCTGGACGCTCCTGGCTCTGCGGCCTCGGAGCCGCCCCCGCCCTGCAGAGCGCGCCCCAGGCCCGGACTTGCCCCGCAGCGCTGTAATTGTTACCATGTATTTCTGTGTTTATAACTAATCCTTAACTTAATGATTTAGTTTTTCCTTTTCTGGCCTTCAGTTGTTTATGAACTGTAATATATTGCATGAGGCTAGGGAAGATTTAATCCTCATTTAACTTTTTACCAACTTGAGATAGAAGACCTCAGCATAGTGATCTCCCATTAAAAGGTATGAACGTGGGAAATACTTAGTATTTCCCATGGAACAAGAGACCATTTGTTTGTTTTTCCATTTTAGCCTTGAAAATTATATGAATACTTTAGGATGTGTATGACTGTTCTTGGGTGTTATTAGTCAATTTAACACCTAGGCAAGAGATTAAGTTGGTAAAATATATTGAAATACTAGTTTACAAACTTTCATTGAAGTATATCACAGTGATATTATGTCTCTGCTCTTGACAATGGTGCCAATCATTCTTTGGTAGACGCTTATGGATTAGCTCTAAGTTTCTACATCTTTATACTAGACCTTGGCAAGTTAGTGTTTACATTAAAATGCTAGATAACTTTTATTAGATTTATTTATTTTGTTTTTTGTGTTTGTTTGTTTGTTTTTCAGGGTAGGGTCTCACTCTAGCTCAGGCTGACATGGAATTCACTATGGAGTCTCAGGAGGGCCTCAAACTCAGTGATCCTCCTGCTTCTGCCTCCCAAGGGCTGGGATTAAAGGCATGTGCCATAATGCCTGGCTATTGGATGTTTTTTAATTATTACAGCTATATCATACCAGTGAGATTTCACAGTTGAGTTCAGGATAGTTGACTTATTAGTCAGAAACCAAGCAAAAGGTTAAGTAGATGCAGCAATGGGTGCCTTAACAGCTGAACAGTCTCTCCAGATTCTAGAAAAGTTCTTAATTCATTAATTTCCAGTCACTACTATAGTTGACATTCACACTATGATACTCCTGAGGAATTTTTCCAATGTGATTCATGCTACAAAAAATTATCAGTTTCACTTTATTAAATTTTTCTGCATTCTGTTCTTTTTTTTTTTAAATTTTTTATTTATTTATTTGAGAGCGACAGACACAGAGAGAAAGACAGATAGAGGGAGAGAGAGAATGGGCGCGCCAGGGCTTCCAGCCTCTGCAAACGAACTCCAGACGCGTGCGCCCCCTTGTGCATCTGGCTAACGTGGGACCTGGGGAACCGAGCCTCGAACCGGGGTCCTTAGGCTTCACAGGCAAGCGCTTAACCACTAAGCCATCTCGCCAGCCCATTCTGTTCTTTTATACTGCTTATTTAAATATGTTTGCATTTATGTTTATCAACCGATGAAAGCATTGATTGGTACTCTGCATTTCGGTATTGTATATATTTTTCATTATTTAAAATAAGTATTTGGGAAAATAAGAAAAAAGCAGAGAGTTGTGTTGTTCTTCAGACATAGATAGAATCAAGGGATAGGTTAAGATCCCTGCAGGTCACATGTAAAATTGTTTCATGTGTAAGCTCTTCTGTAGAGTGTTCCTGCCATGCTGCAGAAAGTCTGATACATGGTTCAAATGTCTTTCCTTCATTGTCAGTCAAAACCATGATATATTTTTTAACCTGTGGTTTTTCACCAGATCTTAACTAGGCTTTGACCATATAACTATAAGTTTCATAAATAACAAAACCATGCAAATACTGGACTGTAAATCTTTTCCTAGAACTAGATAATATCTGAACATAGAATTTATAGGTTATACATAGAACACATAATTGTTTTTTTCATTGATTTGACTATCTATAGTTTTATAACATACTAAAAGATACAAGGACTCCCTGTTCTCTTTGAGGTAAAGGAAAGGGTAAGATCTTTTGAATTTATGATTTCTGTGGTAAGGAACCAAGACGGCTGTTTTAGCCCCATATCTTGATCTCTGAGATGGATGGAGAGTGGAGAGGGGACAGTATATAGTTCAGGTTTGTTCTGTGTCATCATGTTCATGTCAACACAGGTAGCAACAAGGTAGGAGAGCTAGCAAGTGGGTTTTATTTGAGCCTTCAAGAGACGCTGTTTGTGTAGAAAGAATATTCTGAGCCATTGCCTATCACTCCTTGATGAGGAAGCAGGAGATTTCACTAAATATTTCATAGGCTGAGTTTTAAGGCAATTAAAAAATAAATAAAAGCCAGGCGTGGTGGCACAGGCCCTTAATCCCAGCACTTGGGAGACAGAGGTAGGAGGATGGCCATGAGTTCAAGGCTACCCTGAGACTACATAGTTAATTCCAGGTCAGCCTGGACCAGAGTGAGACCCTATCACAAAAAACAAACAAAGAAAAAAAAGAGTAAATAATAGCATACATTAAAAGAACTAATTTTTTTTTGTTTGTTTTTTTTTTTTTTTTTTTTTTTTTTAAATTTTTATTAACATTTTCCATGATTATAAAATATATCCCATGGTAATTCCCTCCCTCCCCACCCCCACACTTTCCCGTTTGAAATTCCATTCTCAATCATATTACCTCCCCATTACAATCATTGTAATTACATATATACAATATCAACCTATTAAGTATCCTCCTCCCTTCCTTTCTCCACCCTTTATGTCTCCTTTTCAACTTACTGGCCTCTGCTACTAAGTATTTTCATTCTCACACAGAAGCCCAGTCATCTGTAGCTAGGATCCCCATATGAGGGAGAACATGTGGCGCTTGGCTTTAAAAGAACTAATTTTTGAATATACTTAATAAAGGGCATTGCTTATGCAGATTTCTGATCTTTTCCCAGATGTCTTAATGAACCCTAACTCATACATTATCTCATTTTTTTGGTTTATTTTTATTTACTTATTTGAGAGTGACAGACAGAGAAAGAGGCAGAGAGAGAAATAGAGAGAGAGAATGGGCGCGCCAGGGCCTCCAGCCACTGCAGACGAATTCCAGATGCGTGCGCCCCCTTGTGCATCTGGCTAACATGGGACCTGGGGAACAGAGCCTCGAACCGGGGTCCTTAGGCTTCACAGGCAAGCGCTTAACTGCTAAGCCATCACTCCAGCCCATTATCTCATTTTTATTCAAGCCTTTCTGAAGCATGTATCTCTTCAGGTTCTTCCATCACCTCAGAACCAGAGGAGCATAGTGGAAATACAAAAGTAAAATGCTTCATTGTACAATTTTGTTGTTTTAAATATGGATAAGTTAACATATGTTCTTAAAGTCAGTAATGGTCTATCATATGTTATTTATAGTGTGATTTCAAAACCATATGGATTTTAAAATAGGGCTTTACCTATGACATGGTCTCATGTGACCCAGGCTAGCCTCCGACTCACAGTGTACTGCGATGACCTTGACCTTCTCCTTCTCCTAGCTCTATCTGCAGAGTGCTAGGAAACAGGAATGTACCATATGCCTGGTTTATGTGGTACTGGGGAGCAACCTCAAGACTTGTGCATGCTATGGTGACATCCACCAACTGAGCTATGTCCCCAGCCCTGATTTCTAACTTAGACTATGTTAAGTTAAAGGAAATTGTTAGAGATCACCCACTGAAATATAGTAATTTGGCATTTGAGGTCTTCTGAAATAGTCTAATCATTGTGACCTTGAATCAATTTATTTTGTTGAACTTCGGGATAGGCCATCATTATTTAAAATTATATCATTACAAGCAAGCTGTATGAATATATTTGAACATGTTTTGTTGAGACTCCACTGTGTGTGGGTGATGAATGTACCTGATGAGGACTTACATCATAGTGAAGGCACAGAACATTCAGGGAAGAGTCACTTTGAAAGGGCATGTGCCATGAAGTGCCCAGTGCTCGTTCAGCATGTGTGACCGCCTGGGTTCATCACTTGCACTGCTAAAAACAAATCTAATGCAAGTGCTTTAAATGTAGCAAACAACTGTGAAGTTTCTAGAATACTGGAGGAGATTATATTCGGATGGGGATTAGAGAGTGTCACAACCACGTTGACAACCTAAAGACAAGAATGGGAGCCAGGCGTGAGGGGCGGTGGGAGAGCCTGCGCACAGGAGCGCCGTGCTGACCATCGCTGGGCTCTCAGCAGCTTTGCTTCTGTGTAGCGGGGCAGACAGTGTCACTCAGCGCACTGCGGTGCCCAGCCCTGCGCACTTTGCAGCTGAGGTTATGCACTCTCGGGGTGAGCACGCAGTGGAATGCTCTTTACGTGCAGGGCTTTCACATGGCGCGACTGCTGATGCTAATGGTACTGTGTGGGTGTGACGTGACTCATCCCTGTGACTTCACTCTACACTGTCCCACTTGGAAAACTGGTAGAAACTTCCTTGTTCTTCCTGCCCTACGGCCTGAGGCTTTCCTAGAGAGCCTTGGTAATGACAGAGTCTTGTGACCTTGAAGCCATTTCCCTGGGTCACATGGCTGTCACCAAATCTGCAGGTCCTTCCTTCCCTGCAGTAGCTCTAAAGCATATTGTGACAATGACCTTCATGCTTCTCATGGTACTTGAACTAAAGATCAATTGAGAGTCATGCTATTGTGTTGAATCATAAAATATTTTAGGAAATAATTTTGTTTTCTCATTTCGTAGGGTGTCCGCTACACATGGAAGACTAAGACATCTACCTTTTGAAGTAACAACAACAGGCAAGTGAGGAAACGTACAACCAGTGGGCACAGTGGCACTTGCCTGTAAGCCGAGCTACTAGGAAGACTGAGATTGGACAGTCAAAGAGAAGAGCAGAACCTGAGGAGGAAATCAGCCCATCACACCAGGGCCCCAGCTGAAGCCATAAGTAACGCAGAAATGAGCAAGAGCGCTGCTTTCATCGGGAACCTGGTCAGCACGAGGGGAAGGAGAGACACTGAGGACACTGAGCTCCTCCCAAGCCAGAGACGCAGAGATGCAGAGACGCAGAGGCTCCCAGGAACCCATGACTGAAGGAAGCCTAAGAGAAAGCCAGCATGGCTCAGGAAATCCACGGAGGAGGGAGCAGAAAAACTGTTAAGAGTCCTAGGTTGGGACATTACACACAGAGATATTGCCTCTTCCGTGTACCTGATGGCTACCCCCACGATGCATGACCCACAATCCCCACAGGGATAACTGGCATCCCCAATGAGGAGGGTCCTTTCAGAGGGGGGATAGGGATGAGTGTAAGGATGGTACCACCATGTGCTGTTGACACACTGAGTATGTACCTAACTAATAAAAATTAATTAATTAAAATTAACATGAAAAAGAAAACAGTAATAAATTCATTTAAAAAAAGGTCTAAATAACTTATTGGTACATAGTGACTTTGAAAAGGATCCAAAGGCATAATAAAACAGAAATGGCACTTTCTTTTTGTTTTCTGTTTTTCAAGGCAGGATCTCACTGTAGCCCAGGCGGACCTGGAACTCTCCCTGTAAGTCCCATGCTGTCTCCAAACTCACAGTGATCCTCCTGCAACTGACTCCTGAGCACTGGGATTAAATGTGTGTGCCTCCACACTTGGCACAAATGCCACTTTCTCTCTTCATTACAAAGAACAAGTGGGGTTGGAGATGAAGTTCAGGTGGTCGTGCACAAAGCCTGGGCTCAGTGTCCAGCACTACATGAACTGGTCGTGGTACATGTGCCTGTCTTCCCAGCACCCAGAGATGGAGGGTAAGGAGTTCAAGACCACCCTACATATCGATGTAGAAGCCAGCCTTGGGTACATGAGACTGTCTCTCAAATCATCTCACTATCCTCAATACACCCTTATAACCTTTGCAAGGCCCGACCTCTAAAGATCACAGGCTGAAGGACTAGACTCAGGACTAATCATAAAGCTGTAGGAAAGCAGGCATGGCTTCACATGCCTTTAACTCCAGCACATGGGACACAGAGGTAGGAGGATTGTTGTAAGATCGAGGCTACCCTGAGAGTACATAGTGAACTCCAAGTCACCCTGGGCTACAGCAGGACCCTACATTGAAAAAAATAGTGTTTAAAGTTATTAAATTGGACTTCTGGTTAAGATGGTGGCTCAGGAACCACGCCAAAGCAGCCTAGGGGAGAAAAAGCCAAAAAACAACAACAACAACAACAAAAAAAACAGCCAAATACACACTTTTACTAAAAAGTGAGATGTATAAGAAATTAAAATGGCAGCAGAGAAGTAGGAGAGATCCAGGGCATCCAGAGCCCACACAGGCGGGTAGAAGTGGCTCCAGCAGTGGTGGTGCCAGGTCTGCAGGGCCACAGCTGCCAAGCTTGGCTTGAATGGCAGGAAAAGCCAGGTGAGGGGATTTTCCACTCACACCGGAACTCTTCCCAAACTCAAGAAATGTGGAGAACTGCAGTGAACAACGGAGGAGCAGATCACAAGATAGATCACGTAGACCCACGAGAGAACTAGACTCCCCATTGCCTCCCCTCCCCCACCACCAGTGCCCAGCTCCAGTGAACAGAGCAGCGGTCCAGTGACCCACCCAGCCTACTTGAGCCCACAGGGCACCAAAGAGGAACCCAAGCAGGAGCGCAGCATAACTGAGACCAAAATCATCCCAAAAAGTAACTGGGATTACACCAGGTCAGTACCCACCTAATACACCTGGCACATAGACCTGAACCAGAAGTGCTAATTGCACCGTCCATATGAGGATAAATTATATGGTAAATCTGATGGATGGCAAGATTTGCTATTCTTAAATAAGCTATATTTTGGACTTGTTATTTCTTGCTTCTTGATTTATAGTGGCTTTGTTTCTTCTTTGGTTATACATTAGGGAAAGGTCTCACTTGGTCACAAGCTGACTTGGAATCCTCAACAGACCAGAAATCTTCACCTCCTTGTTGTCAGGACTAAGGGTGTGGGTGGGGCACCACACACCCTTAAGGACAGTTAGCAGATCTGGTTGTCCTAACACCTACTCTTGCATAAATACTCTGTGCTGTTTTTCATTAAAAGTGTACATTGTTTAGTTAAATTCTTGAATCTCCCTGTATTTTGTTCTGCTCAGCCTACTTGAATACTCTGGTAGCAGGCAAACCCAACACCTAGGGTCACTTTTGTAGATACTCTGAGAGTCTTGACAGCCACACCTAGGACCTTGAGCTCCTACTCTGAAGATGTATAACATCAGATTGTTTGATACATCTAACAATACTGCATCTAACCAGAAAATCCAAGCATTAAATTAACCCAAGATGCAAAAATATATACATTATAACACAAGAAACACCAAAAATCATGACAATATAATCCACCAAAAAGTATTAATGCATCAGAAATGACCTCCAGTGAGAACGAGTTAGAGGAAATGCCTGAGAAAGATTTCAAAAGAATGATTATAAATATGTTCAAAGAAGTCAAAGAAGAAACCAAAGGAATGAAAGAGGAAATCAAAGGAATCAAAGAAAACACAGGACATCAATTTAATGAAGTAAAGAGGTCAATATTAGACATAAATAAGGAAATAGAAATAATAAAGAAAAGCCAGTCAGAATTACTAGCAGTGAAGAACACAGTTAATGAAATAAAAAAAACTCTGTAGAAAATCTCACTGGTAGAATGTATGAAGGAGAGGACAGAATATCTAAGCTAGAAGACCAGGTGGCAAATCTAATACAGTCCAACAAAGAGAAAGACAAAGTAATAGGAAAGTATGAATGGGAATTTCATGATATCCAGGACACTATCAAAAGACCAAACATAAGAATTCAGGGTATAGTAGACAGAAGAATTTCACTTCAAAGGCATAGTAGGCGTCTTCAATAAAATCACAGAATAAAACTTTCCCCAAATTGGGAAAGAGGTGCCAATGCATAGATGATTCATCACATGCAAATTGATAAATGCAATACATTATATAAATGGACTGAAGGACAAAAATCACATGATCATCTCATTAGATGCAGAGAAAGCATCTGACGAAATCCAACATCTCCTCATAATAAAAGTCCAACAGAGACTCGGAATGGAAGGAACATATCTCAACATAATAAAGGCTATTTATCACAAGCCTACAGCCAACATATTATTAAATGGAGGAAAACTTGAAGCTTTTCCACTAATATCAGGAACAAGACAAGGGTGTCCACTGTCCCCACTTCTATTTAAAATAGTACTGGAGGGACTTCCGGTCAAGATGGCGACCGCCTAGCTGCACTACAAACAACAAGGGAAAAAAAGATAGATGCAGATCCTAAGAAGAGAGCTGCCCCAACATACCTCAAAAGGGGCCCAACTGAAACTAAGGACAACGGGCGAAATAAGCAAGGGTGATGTTTTCCTGTGAACTGGATACCAGCACAAAGGGGAAGGAGATCAACGCAGAGAAAAATCAACTCCTACCAAATCAGAGAGCCAGAGCCTCAGAGGCCCCCAATACCTCATCACTGAACCAGACCAAAAATGAACCCAACATGGCTCAGGGAAATCTTGCGGAAGAGGGGGCGGAAAGAATGTCAGAGTTACATGTTGGGTCATGATTTGCAGAGACATTTATCATACTAATAACTGGGGGCTATCTCCACAATGCACGACCCATTTTCATTAACAAGGAGGGTCTAATGGGAGGGGGTAGATCACAGATGAGCCTAAATAATGGTACCAAACTGCCTGTATTCACTGAAATGAAAACTAATAAATTAAATTAAAAAAAAAAAGAAGATGCCTACCTCACAGAGTTGTTATAAAGACTAGAGATAAAATATGTAACATGCTCAATAAATGTTGACCATTGTTATTTAAAAAAATAATAAAATAAATAAATAAAAAATAAAATAGTACTGGAAGTCTTAGCCATCGCAGTATGGCAAGAGACACACACACAAGGAAGGGATACAAATTGGCAAGGAAGAGGTCAAGTTATCACTATTTGCAGATGACATGATTCTATACATTAAGGACCTGAAAGACTCTACCAGCAAACTGTTAGAGCTGATAAAAATGTAGCAGGATAAAATAAACACACAGAAATCAGTAGCCTTCCTATATGCTAACCACAAACACATAGGATGAAATCAGAGAATCACTCACATTCACAACTGCATCAAAATAATAAATAAAGTACCTTGGAATCAACCTAACTAGAAGTGAAGGATCTCTACAATGAAAACTTTAAAGCACCCAAGCAAGAACTTGCGGAAGACACTAGGAAATGAAAAGACATCTCCAGCCCTTCAGATTATAGTTCTGCATATTCCCCCACCCCGTGTGTCAGATGTGAGACTCTGGAAAGTATAATTGTGTTTTGACTGAGACAAATGAGAGCTTGAAGTCATCTGTAGCTCAGTACTGGCACATGAGCATTCTCTTTCTTCACTCAAATTTCTGTTTTAAATAAATGTCACATGTTCCAGGACCTGAGGTCATTAACAGTATCTTAATATCACATTAGAAAATCCAGATAAGGAAATGGCAAGTAAACAAAATCTCTTTCTTTCTTTTCTTTTTTTTTGGGGGGGGGGTTTCAAGGTAGGGTCAAGGTAGCCTAGGTTGATTTGGACTTCACTATGGAGTCTCAAGGTGGCTTTGAACACATGGTGATCCTCCTGCCTCTGCCTCCAGTTTTGGGATTAAAGGCATGTACCACCATGTCTGGCTATATTGGCATTTGTATATGATTTATAGGATTTTTTAAAATTTTTGTTGTTGGTATTATTTTTGTTGTTGTTTTTAGACAAATTGTCATGTGCTCCAGGCTGCCCTTGAACTCACCATGTAACCGAGGCTGACCTTGAACTCCTCGTTCTGCTGCCTCCCCGTCCACATTGCTGGGATTGGAGCCTGTGCCACCATGGGCAGCTCTTCTCATCTGTTAATGATGCTGGTTTATGTAGGAGAGATTTTTTACATTTAACCATTTTTAGTTAGAGATAGTTTAATTTTGAACACATTTCTGTCTGGTTTGTAACAAAATTAAGCATAGCAGTAGTTTTAAAACCCCAAAATGATGATGCACGATGGAATTTCTGAAAATTATCTTACAAAATTGTATTTATGTGTAAAATTACTGCAATCACTTCATGTAATATTTGTTGTGCTGTGTCACAGATGCTCATGACTTACAGGCGGGTCAGGACTTCCTCGATGTGTGTGGCAGTCAGACAGCTGCAGGCTGGAATTCTGGTTTTTCCACCAGACAAAAATGTTCACTGGTGTTCCTAGTCATGGCATATGTTGCCAAATTGCCAAAACATCCATGATTTTTGTTTGGGCTTATTTTGAGGTTGTGCCTCACTTTAGCCCAGGCTGATCTGGAACTCGCTCTGTTCCACGTGGGCCTGGAACTTACATTGACCCTCCTACCGCTGCCTCCTGAGTGCGGGGATTAAAGGTGTACAGCTGGCGTCCATGGTTTTTAAGAGATGTAATTTTGTGCTTTTTATTTTAAAACTTCTTGGGATAATTCACATATCACAGTGCACAATCCTGAGATTTTAGTTCATTTATGTGATCTAACTATCACCCAATCTATTTAGAACATATTTATTGTCCCACAAACTGAAACACTTGTGTAGCTGTCGTTTGTCCTTTGGTTGCCACCATCCTCCTTCCTCGAGGTCCTGCTTGTCGCGGTGTCTGTCACCGCACTGCACGCACATGTGCCCATACTCCATTTCGGCACTTTGTCTCTGACCAAACTTCAGAATTGCTTGTTTGTTTTTTGTTTCTTTTTTTTTAAATTTTTTTGTTCATTATTTATTTATTTATTTGAGAGCGACAGACACAGAGAGAAAGACAGATAGAGGGAGAGAGAGAGAGAATGGGCGCGCCAGGGCTTCCAGCCTCTGCAAACGAACTCCAGACGCGTGCGCCCCCTTTTGCATCTGGCTAACGTGGGACCTGGGGAACCAAGCCTCGAACCGGGGTCCATAGGCTTCATAGGCGAGCGCTTAACCGCTAAGCCATCTCTCCAGCCCTATTTTTGTTTCTCGTCAAGGTCTCACTTTGTTTCTCGCCATCCTTCAGAATTGTTTTTGAGTCAAGGTCTCACTCTAGCCCAGCCTAAGCTGGAATTCACCCAGCATAGCCCAGCTGGCTTTGCACTTAGACAGTCCTCATCCCTTAGCCTCCAAGTGCTGGGATTCCAGGTGTGAGCCACCACACCTGGTCTGAGTCTCTAAATTGGGAGCAGGTTGTTTTGATTTGCAACTCCGTGTGCACTTAAACCACTGTGCCACTAGATGGCACTCTAAGCTCACTTCTGCCTCTGAGAACACTGGGCTCACACTTTGCTTGCTTAGGTTCCTCTCCCAGGTTTTGTTTTGAAATGCCCTCACCTGTTCATGGGGAAAGATCAGCTGGAGCAGACCTTCTATGAAGAGTCTCAGAGCAGTTGGGGAGCCAAATACCTAATTGCCACGTTTCCCTCACTGTAACAGCAAAATCATGCTCCATATGGGGTGCTGTGTGAGCTTGAGGTAGCAGCCTCCTATCAAAGAGACTTATCTGATCATAGTTTTTCATTTCTCTCGTCCAAGGGGACTGCATTGCTTCACTGAGTTCTGAGACACTCAGAGTGGTCCTTTTGCCACTGGGTAATTGCATGCTGGAATTATGTGGGACAGAAGTTGTCGATTTCTGATGTCACTGTACTTTCCTCTGAGATTATCAGAGAATGAAATTAGACCCCCTTGGATTCTGATGGTATTACGAATTGATATCATCTGGGAATCCAATGTGCTGTTTACTAGATAAAGGAAACTTTGGAAAATGTGTGGTCCATTTAATATTTTTTCCTGTAACAGCATTTATAACCACAGTCTAGTGCTGACCTACAGGGAAAAAAAATGTTATTATTAGTTATAATATTAATTAATTATGAATTATGAATTAATAGAGAATTTATGGCTTGATAACATCAGTTATCCCGTGATGTTGCAGGTAAAGAGTCAAGAAAACATACTAGACGTTAGTACACCTAGTTTGGCAAAAGAAGACTGGGAGGCGAACATCTAACTCTGGCTATTCTAAATGATTCTTATTCAGTCTTTGAATGCTTTTGCATTGTCTAAGAATTTTATAGTTAACTTGTAACAAAAAAAAATTTTATAGGACTAAAGAATAAATATTTAACTGTCATTTTAATGTTTGCTATTTGTACATCTTCAGCTGGGAATTTCAGTTTTCTGAACATTAGTCTTTAGGCTTATTTTTCACAGCACATTCTTAGTTTCCTCAGTAGAAAATTGAACTTATTTTTCATGTTAATCCTGGGTTCAGAATAATAGAACCTGCACTGACAAGGCAGCATTGTATTGAAGACACATCTCTTATGGGTACAGTGTGAATGTGTTAGATTTTAAACAGTGACAAAATGCCCAGGATATCAACTTTAAAAAAGAAAGACTTGACTCATGGCTTCAGAGATTGCATTCCGTGGTCAGTGGCCTGTTGCATCCGGGCCTGTGATGAGGCGTCGTGGTGAAAACGTGTGCAGGGCAAGCTGCTCACCCCAAGACCGCCAGAGAACAGGGGCCAGGATCCCAGTACCCCTTTGCAGGGCATGCCCCAGTGCTCCAACTTCCTTCTACAGGGCTCCTCATCTTAAAGATCCAAGCACATTCTGCTATCCACGAGCTGGGGACCAAGTCTTTGACATGTGGGTATCTGGGGAGCATCCCAGATCTAAACTGTAGCAGTGAGGTTAAGGGTCTGCGACTTTGTGAACACACTGTTCAGTCACTGGGATTTTCAGTCTGGGAGGGACTAGCTCAACCAGAGGGCTTCACAAATCAGGGAGCAGTAGAAAATAATCCCAGAGACCAAGGGATAAAAGGAAGCTACCTGCTGGGAGGCCAGCACATCAGGCTATTAGCATAGCCATTAGTTCCCATGACTTACATGAAACAAATGCTTCTGCATTTCCAAGAAAATGATTAACAGAAGGAAGGCACAATTCAGATTGGGAAAAAATATTTACAAAGCTCATATTAGCCAGCTTTTGCAATGCCATAATGAGCTTTCTAAGACAATTAACTTATATAGAATAAAGGTTTTCTTTTTTCTTTTTTTCAAAGTAGGGTGTCACTCTAGCCCAGGCTGACCAGGAATTCACTAGGTAGTCTTAGGGTGGCCTCAAACTCATGACAATCCTACCTCTGCTTCTTGAGTGCCGGGATGAAAGGCATGTACCACCACGCCTGGCATGAATGTTTTTTTAGATTTGTATTTTACTTTATATTTATTTCTTTAAGCGAGAAAGAGGCATGGGTCTCCAGGGCTTTTAGCCACTACAAATGAACTCCAGATGCATGCACCACCTTGTGTATCTGGCTTACATGGGTCCTGGGGAATTGAACCTGGGTGCTTTGGCTTTGCAGACAGATACCATAGCTACTAAGCCATCACTCCAGATCAAGGATATAGGGTTTAATTGACTCATAGCTCTGCATGTTCCAGTACAAGATCGTGTAATCCCATTGAATTGGGCCTGTGATTAGGCTACACACTATAGGAGCGTGTGGATGAGCAAATTGTTTACCTCATGAGGCAGGAAACAGGACACTAGTGTCCCACAATGCTCTTCATGAGAATTCCTTCGGTGACCTAAACTTCTTTCACAAGGTCCCATCTCCTAAAGGTCTTGCCACCTCCCGGTAGCACCATTATGAGACCAAGCCTTTCACACAGGACCCTTTAGGATGGGCACATATCCAAACCTTAGCAAATGGCTAGGGATTAGTATCCAAAACACAGAGAATTCAAACCACTTCAGAAGAAAGCAAAAAGATGAATAGAGTTGCTGAGGAGATGGCTTAGCAGTTAAAGGTGCTTGGTTGCAAAGCCTGTCAGCCCAGGGTTCTGTTTTTGTGTTGTTTTGACTTAGAGTTTAACTTTAGTCCAGGCTGACTGGAATTCACTATGTGGTCCAGGGTAGCCTTGAACTCATGGTGATCCTCCTACCTCTGCCTCCCCAGTGCTGGGATTAAAGGTGTGTGCAATCACACCCAGCTCAGCCCAGGTTTGATTCCCCACTACCCACATAAAACCAGATGCACAAAGTGGTAGGCACATAAATATGAAATAGGTTTTCCATGGCAAGAGGACCTGGCACACCTGTGTTCTCTCTCCAACAGCTGTGTGTCAAAGCGCTCAACACCTCTGATGAGATTTCACAAATGCGCTGTGCTGGTGGGAATCCCTGTGCTATGCAGCTCCTTGTCCACCCTTGGAGTCAGATCTGTGGGGCGGGACCCAGCATGACCTGCTTGGGAGCTGTCCAGGTGCTTCCCATGGGCAGCGTGGTCGTTTGAAGGGATGTACCTTCTCCATAGACTCAGGTGGTTTTTGTTTGGTTGTTTTTTCAGGTGTGGTCTTTCAGGTATGGAATTCACGTTGTATCTCCATAGTGACCTGAAACTCAGCGATCTTCCTACCTCTGCCTCCCGAGGCCTGGGGTTAAAGGCACGTGCCAACACACCTGGCCTATATTGTTGGTTTCAAAGCAGGGTCTCACTGTAGCATAGGCTGAGCTGGAATTCACTATGTACTCTCAGGGTGGCCTCAAACTCACTACCTCTGCTTCTGGAGTGCTGGAATTAACGATGTGCACCACAACACCCAGCTTATTTGCTTTCTTCCATCCTTAGTCATAAGTCCCAAGTCCAGTACTTCAGCCTGTGATCTTTAGAGACTGGGCCTTTGCATAGGTTATAAGGGTTGTATTGAGGTGAGTTAGATGATTTCAGACACAGTCTCATGTACCCCAGGCTGGCCTCTACGTCGCTATGTAGGGTGGCCTGGAACTCCTTACCCTCCATCTCCTAGTGCTGGGAAGAGAGGCACATGCCACCACCAGGCCCAGTGTATGGAGTGCTGGACACTGAGCCCAGGCCTTGTGCACGCTGGGCAGGTACACGACCACCTGAACTTCATCTTCAGCCCTGTGGGGCCCTGGTTCTACACCAGCTTGTGCACCAGCTCCCTGGAGGCATCCAGGCAAGTGTGGAGCAGGGTCTTGAGTGCCTGTGACTGGGATGGGCACAGCTGGAGGCAGCGCGGGAGAGCTGCTCGTTCATTTGTCAGGGGAATGGGCTTGTAAGCATTTGTGAAAGATTAGAAGAGGTACAGAGGTAGGTCATACAGGGATTGGTTAGTAAAGGTCCTGCTGAGGCCTAATTAGCATGTAGTGACCTCACAGGTGACTGGGAAAGGGTTACAAAGTCTAAGTAGTGGCAGGAGAAGGCCCAGGGTAAGGTTGCAGGGGGATTGGCTGTGCAAAGGCTGCTGGCTGACACCTCGTTAACATATAGGGACATGCTGGGCAAGCTGCAAGGGGCCACAAGGCTCTGGGGAAAGTGGAACCTAAGTCTCATCAGAATGTCCAGGTGTGCAGGGCTGGGGGAGGGAGGGGCCGGAAGTTGGGGGTCGAGGCCGCTGCGACCTCCTGAGTCCCTAGGCCCTTCCTTAGCTGTGTCTGGCAGCTCCGGCCCACTTTAACCCTCAGTGGCCTAGGACCCTTACCTGTGCCCAACACAACCCCACTTGTTCTTTTGTAATGAAGTGGCATTTGTGCCAACTATTGTGGTGGATGCGTTTAATCCCAGCATTCAGGCATCAGTTGTAAGAGGATCACTGTCGTTTGGAGGCTAGTCTTGGACTATAGGAAAGCTGCCAGTCGGCCTGGGGTAGAATGACACTACTCGAAACAAAAAACTGCGATTTCTGTTCTATTATGCCTTTGCTAACCTTTTCAAAGCCACTATGTACTAATGAGATACTTAGTAGAACTCTTAATTTTAAGGATTTATTGCTCTTTCACGAAATGGGATTTGTTCTTCAAGATGGGTGTGATCTCAGACTCCTGGACTCAAGCGACTCTCCCTCCTCACTCTCTGCAGCTCGGCTTACGGGCACGCGCCACGCTTGTGCATTTCTTCCCTTGCTTGTTGCGTGTGGGAGTCGTGACTTCAAAAGATAAATGCTTTGTCAACTCTTCCATTTGCAGGCTGGTAAAATGGCTTAGCAGTTAAGGCGTTTGCCTGTGAAGCCTAGGGACCCCAGCTGTATTCCCCGGGACCCACGTTACCCAGATGCACAAGGGGGGCATATGTCTGCAGTCATTTGCAGTAGCTAGAGGCCCTGGCATACCCATTCTCTCTATCTACCCCTCTCTCTCTCAAATAAACAAATAAAATATATATTTTAAAAACCATGGTGATTTTTGTTCCTCCTTGATTACAAAACAACAATATTTTTTTAAAGAAGGAGGGCTGGAGAAATGGCCCAGTAGTTAAAGCACTTGCCTGCAAAGCCTAATAAAAAATAATAAAAGTAACACAAGGGCAGGCATGGTGCCTCACGCCTTTAATCCAAGCACTTGGGAGGCACAGGTAGGAGGATCACCTTAGTTCAAGGCTATCCTGAGACAACATAGTGAAATCCAGGTCCTCATGGGCTATTCTGAGACCCTTCCTTGAAAACCAAAACAACAACAACAACAAAGGCAAAAAAAAAAAATTAGGGGCTGGGTCAGCAGTCAAAGTCATTTGCTCTCAAAACATGCCAACTGGCCAGACGTTGTGTGTGGCCCACGCCTTTAATCCCAGCTCCTGGGAGACAAAGGTAGGAGGGTCACTGTGAGTTCAAGGCCACCCTGAGACTACATAGTGAATTCCAGGTCACACTGAGCTAGTGAGACCCTACCTTGAAAAACATGCCAACCAAGGTTCATTTCCCAGCCACCCACATAAGTCTGAGTAACAAAAGTGGCCACATCCATGTGGAGTTCTCTAGCAGGGGCAAGAAAACCTGGTAAGCAGGAAAAGCCAGGTTAGATATTCCACTCACACTGAAGCTCCTGGCAAACTCAAGAAACATGAAGGTAGGAACACAGCGAACGGAGGAGCATATCAGGAGGTAGAGGATCACGTGGACCAGTGGGAGAACTAGTCACCATCCACAGCCTCCCCTCCCCCACTGCCAGCAACAGTGCCAGCCCAGAGACCTGGGGAAGGGAGCTCAGAGCACCCAGCACCTGCGACCAGAGCAGCAATCCAGAGACCCAGCAGCCTACTTGAACCCACAGCGCAGCAAAGATGGATCCAAGCAGGAGCGCAGCATAACTGAGACCAAAATCATATCAGGATAAATTATATGTTAGATCTGATGAAAGGTCGGATTTGCCATTCTTTTTTTTTTTTACTTCCATGATTATAAACAATATCCCATGGTAATGCCCTCCTCCCACTTTCCCCTTTGAAACTCCATTCTCCATCATACCCCTCCCCCTTTCAGTAAGTGTCTTTTCTATTTTAATGTCATGATCTTTTCCTCCTATTATGATGGTCTTGTGTAGCTAGTGTCAGGCGCTGTGAGGTCATGGATATCCAGGCCATTTTGTGTCTAGAGGAGCACACTGTAAGGAGTCCTACCCTTCCTTTGGCTCTTACATTCTTTCTGCCACCTCTTCCACATTACACCCTGAGCCTTGGAAGGTGTCCTCACTGTATTTTTATTGAAAACCCTGAAGTAAACAATGTCACATGCAGACTAATATCATCTGAAAGATGATACAAGTTTTTTTGTTTGTTTTTCCACTTAGGGTCTCACCGTACAGCACATGCATATACAGCTAGGGAGTTCTAGAGTACTGAGTTAAATACCCAAGTCTCCAAATTTTACAAGCATTATCAAACCAAGAATAAAACCTAACTAAACACATATGGTCCATGATCACAAAGACACCAAAGTCATTTTTGTCAGTTAATGGTCCCATCATGAGTTTCAAAATTCAACATATCCCAAAGCAATCGGATTAAAATCTTTCCACACAAGAGGAAATGTCTCTTCTAGCCCGCGTGCCCAGGATCGCCCCAAGTGTCCAGGTGAACCGCTGCTCTCTAGAAAAACTGTCCTGTACGTTAGGAAAATTAATTTCCCAGTCGAGTCAACACCCCTTCTCTTCATGCCCGACTCACGTCCTGCCTGTCTGAAGTCGCAGGAAGGCGAGGCCCAGGTGCCTCCAGCGTTCCTAGACCGAGGGGCTGCGCTGGCGCCCTGAGCCCAGTGAGGGGCGGAGACTGGGAAGGGGGCGAGCTCACGTGTGGGCGGGTGGGGCCGGGGCGGACCTTCCCAAGCCTGGGCCCAGCTGCCATCCATCCCGAGCAGAAGCAGTAAAATAGTAAGGTTCGAGGAAGGGGACAAGTGCATAGGTGGCTACTTTCCCAGGGCCCTTTGAAAATGTCATGGCGTGCTTCCCCCCCGCCCCCACCAAATTTCTTTCTAATTTCACATTTTCTCAATGTGAAAGCCGTTAAGTCTCCAACAGGTTTCTGGATTCCATTTCCTGCCTCTTGAAATTCCCTTCATCCTAACACCCCACCTTCCCCAGCAGAAAGAGGGTTCCTATAAGGGACCACAACAGAGCCTCAGAAGAGCAGGGATTAAAGGTGTGTGCTGCCACATCTGGCACAGATACACTGTTTATTGCTTTTACATCTTTAAATATTTTTATTTATTCATTTATTTATGAGAGAGACAGAAAAAGAGCATGGCCCAGCAGGATCCTGTCGTAAATAAAGTCCACATGCACATGCCTCTTTGTGCTTTGTGCTTTGTGTGGGGACTGAGGAAGTGAACCAGGGCAGGCAGGTTTTGCAAGCGTCTTTAACCACTGAACCATCTCTCCAGCCCAGATGCACATTTTCATATTTTTATTTATTATTATCTGTTTTCAAAGGTAGGCTTTTACTAGCCCAGACTGACCTGGAATTCATCCCGTATACTCAGGGTGGCCTCTAACCCACAGTAATCCTCCTACCTCTGCCTGCTGAGTGCTGGGATTAAAGTCATGTGCCACTATGCCCAGCCTTTTTATTTGCAAGCTCAGTTGTTTGCCATTGAGGTTCCTGTTCCCCCAAAAACATTACAGGCCATTGCTGAGGCCCTTGGTTTCCCAACAGGAATAGATGGTAAGACCCTATTGCTGAAGACTCCACATACTTGGGCTGCAAGGCCATTGGGAAATTCTCCTGGAACTGACTTGAAAAATTCCTCCATATTGACCAGCTGACAGAAAGCTGTAAAAAGCCACACTTCATGCAGTTCAATGGGAGAGAAAGAAATCACTAGTGAAGATACTCAACAGTGGACACTGCAAGCCTTGTATTTGGCCAGCCTGGCCAAATGAGCCAACAGGTGCAATATTGGCACATCTGTTATGGGCAAAACCAACTGCCCTCTATTTTGACTGGCAGCCCACTCCATGGGAAGGAATACATTTCTGATACAGAAAACCTATGACGGGGTAGTCATGAACCCTAGGGGTGTAAGGTCTGCTGCTGTCTGGCTAAATGAATAGACTATGCTCATCAAACTACCCAGTAAGCATTTCTCTTAATGTTCATGTCCATATATTAATGCTACTATCACTTTTGGTTAGAGAATCTTCTCTTTTCAGATGGCAGTGACCTTGGGATGACTCAGAAGGCACCATGGTGCTGAGAAGTGACAGAAGAGTGCTCAGCACTACAATATCTCTATCATACCTTCCAAGGCTCAGGATCCATTACAGAAGAGGTGGCAGAAAGAATGTAAGAGCCAAAGGAAGGGCAGGACTCCTTACAACGTGCTTCTCCAGACACAAAATGGCCTGGATATCCAAGACCTCACAGTGCCTGACACTAGCTACACAAGACCATCATAACAGGGGAAAAGAAGATGACACCAAAATCAAAGAGTGACTGAGAGGGGGAGGGGATATGATGGACAGTGAAGTTTCAAAGGGGAAGGTGTAAGGAGAGAGGGAATTACCATGGGATATTGTTTACAATTTTGGAAATTGTCAATGAAATATAAATAAATTTAAATAAATAAATAAAGGGCTGGAGATATCACCCACTACTGGGCTTGGTCACAAGCACTAGAAAACAACAATAGTACAAAACAAACTATAACCTATAGCCAAAATGGCCCCATGGACGAAGTGAAAGACACAGCAGGACAAGTTCAGATGAGAACTGTGTTGGGCTGGACTCAGATTCTGTCCATTCTCCAGACCCTTGGGCTCTGCAGGTTTCTGGGGTCTGTAGGTTCTCCAGGCCTCTGGCTCGCAGCCTCTACAAACAAGAAGGAAGTCGATCGAGTCTTCAGCAGGACAGACAGCCGCTCCACATGCTGCAGCTGTCACACACACTGCTGCCTGCACACAGAGGAGCCGTCCGGCTTGCACTGGGCTTGGAAGAGACTTGAAGTGGCTGGCTGTGCCGCACCACTTCTACATATGTGATGGTTTTTACAGCTTCAATGAGAAACTGCTACTCAACGTCTGGATGGGGCTGAGGCAGCTCAGTGCTAGAACATGTGCTCAGCACAAACAAGACCTTGGCTTCAAACTCCAGTACAAACAAACAAAATCTATAAAATTCTAGTTTACCTTCTTAATGTCTTAAAAAATAAAAAGGAAAAATAAAAAGACATTTAAGTGTATGAAGAAATGATTATCCAACTATGTTTCATCAATTCTATTTTTAGTTGAAATATCATAGAGGGAGAAAGAAGCACAATGCAGAGATCTGTGGTCCTGTGAGGACAGACAACTGACTCAGCCCACATCACCCTCCTGCCTGCCTCTTATCGTTACCAAGGTCTCTGAGCCCCCAACTCTGGTAAGATGCTGCTAAGACAATGCTGGGATGAAATACTGGAGGGAGACATCTTCATGAAGCAAATCAAAATGAAGAATCCTGTTATTCACAATATCTAGGGAGAAAAAGACCCACAATTTTAATGACCCATCATACACACACACACACACTTTGAACCTCAGCTGTCAGAACAGCCTGTCTCCTGTGCTCAGTGTCTGCTTACTGAGACTCCTACAGAGGTCATAGTACAGGGCACTGCCACCCCCGTGGGGACAGAATGCATGAGGAATGAAGCTGCCCAGACCTTAGGAGGAACCCATAAGACAACTTTCCTGGCAAATACATTTACCCAAATCAGGAGCTCTCCCAAATAAAACAGGAGGCCACCATGCGTGACTTGGGTCTGAGGAGAAGGGCCTGAGTGCCTGCAATCCCTTGTACATTCCCCACCCAGCCTTCCCCTAGTCCTGACACCTAAGCCATTCCCGTGGTCTGTCTTCCTTTCTCTCATTTAGAAAGGCTGATTCAGGCTAGAGAGATGGCTTAGTGGTTAAGGCGCTTGCCTGCAAAGCCAAAGGACCCAGGTTAGATTCTCCAGTACCCACATAAAGCCAGATGCACAAGGTGGCACAAGTGTCTGGAGTTCGTTTGTAATAGCTAGAGGTCCTGGCACACCCATTCTCTCTATTAAATAGATATAAAATAAGATAAATAAAAAGCATTAGAAAGGCTGATCCTTAGCAGAGATGACTACAGCTTTCTGCTTCATTTCTATGTAGCATACTCCTAATCCATTCTCCTTCTCAGCTTTGTCCACCAGGGGCTGAAACGTTAGCCTGGGAGTTACTCTACAAAAGAAGGAATTTCAGATCCAAACCAGTTTCCTTTAGTTGCTGTGATTTAAGAAGACAGAGCCTTCAAAAAGCTCTTGACAAGCTGCCTTTCTCAATGCCATCGACAAATGAAGAGTGCCTGGGCAGGTATACCGACTCAAAGTTGGGATTACATCAAAGTCATTAATAACCAGCAACTAAGGAGGAGCCTCAGGCCAGGGGTACAGGCCAGGCAGACAGCACAAGGAAGCAGGACAACTTGAGCTAACCTCTGCAATGAGCAAAAGTGTGCATGGGCCGCAAGGATGTGAAATAGGACAAGCCTGGCACGTGTGAATGATCCATGACGTCCTGACAGGGACAGCCCACTGTCCTACAGCCACGCGAGACAGCCCAGTGCCAACCTGGCACAGCCAGGATCACTCTTCTAGCTACTTCTTACTAGGAACTGTTTCAAAGCCTGACTATCCTAGAAAGCCCAAGTCCATGTAACTGGACATATCTGCATTGACAAGACATTCTGCAGGCCAGACTAGAAAGAGCAAAAGTGAAGGACACTCACTGCACAAGGCTTTAGTGGGATTCACTTGTTGTCCTGCAAGAAACTGGAGGAGCTTCCTGATGTCTATGTGCACTTTGGCCATCTCTTCTGGGCGACTGTCTTGACAGGTGTTTGCAGAGGCTGAAAGGACAGGAATGTTTTTAAGCCAGTATCTCCGAACGTATCCTGGGACCTGGAGGTACACAGTGCATGTTTACTTAATAACGATGGACCCGACTCTTCCTTTCGGCACCCTGAGAAAGACTGTATCTTGTGAATGTTGCTGTTCATTAGACAAACATTTGTGGTCCTATCTATTTAAAATACCATGATAATTTCCAGAGGATGTTACTTTAAAAACTTGAATTATGATACAACTCTTCATTATGCCAAAGAAAATCAGTCCAAACTCACTATTAATTCCAAAGCTGAAATGTAGATCAATAATGTCAGGCCTCCCACTCTTCATAAAGTATAATGACAATGAAATTCGCTCTTCAACTGCTGATAAACTGTTCTGTGTTTATTAAATAAAGCAATGACATCAAAATAAGTCATTTCAGAGCTGGGGATGCAACTCAAAGGTAGAACATTCCACAGCAATGGGATGGCCCTAGGTTCAATCAGTACCATAAACACACCACCACCGCCAGACAGAGCCTTAATGACATGGATTTCACTCTGCTGAAGTGTACTCTTCACTACAAAGTGCAAGTCTTCTTGTAGGACTGTAATAGCAATCATGACTAAAAAAGCAGCAGGGTCTATTTTGTACATGTGTTTATCAGAAGCGACTGTCCCATCCCTCACAGGTCTTTCTTCTTTGGTCTTCTGGCTGCTTCCCTGCGTGAGTACGTGGCTAACTAGAGCAAGCTGTCAATCACCCAGCCTTACTGCTCACTGAACCGGCTCCACATTCTTTCCCTACATTTTATGGGTTGAAAATATGGCCAAGTGTATCCGCATCACATTTTATATCTGCTAATGTAACCTTACAGCACTGAGGCAACCAGAGAAGAACATAAAAACTGTCTACCTGTTCACTGCCAGGCACACGGGAAATGGAAAACCTTCCAAGCAGAAACAGACGCGGGAGGGAGCTGGAGGGTTCTGGGAGGTCCTTTAGTGCAAACTGAGCTCTAAGGAGGAAGACTCTGCCTGCAACCCCTGCACACACCTTCTGCTGCCTGCTGGCTAGGCCCCTTGCGCGGTGGGTACCTGCCCTGCTATGTAACAGGGACAAGTACTCCAATCTCAGGTCTCTCCCAAGGAGGAGACAAAGAAAATGGAAATTTAACTTTTCTATTGTAAGAACTCAATGTGTATTGACATAATTAAAACTCAATGTATATTGAATTAATTTATCCAGAGCAAAATGTAACCCACAAGAAAACTTACCTAATGGAGGGTTTCCAAGATCCTTAAAGTGAGTGGTTACACATACTAACTCAGTTTCTATCTTTAAGTTCAGTTCTCCATTTAGGTTGGCTTCAATAACCTGCAAATGAAGTAATGCAAAGTAGTCTTGAAAGGACAAAGGGGTGCTGGGGAGATGGCTCAGTAGTTAAAGGTGCTTCCTGCAAAGCCTGCCCATCTAGACACCCGTCAACACCCACAAGCAGATGAGGAGTGTATCCTTCCTTTGAAATGAACTAGGAAAAGTGAACAATAGAAGCTCAAAACCGTAGCCTCAGTTACTCAGAACAAGGCAGGGTGCAAAGCAAAGCTGCACATGCACAGAGCTGGCGGGACACTTGACACGCGTGCATTCACATACCAAAGGTCATGGCTTCAAACACCTCAGCTCAGATTTGAGTCGCTGTGTATTGACTTAGAGGTGTTATAGCCAGCTCCCCTTTGCTAATTTGGCTCACTCTCTTGCTGCTTTCCACTTGTGGCCGAGGTGATGTCCAGTTTCTGCTCGTGCCATGCTTTCCCCTGCCATCAGGAAGCTTCCCCTAAAGACTGGAAAGCCAGATACTTTCCTCCCATCAAAGTAAATAAATAAATAAACTCACACATGGTATCTGCCCGTTTGTTTTCAACAACCAAACACTTCAAATTGTGAATTCCCATGGTTTCAAAAATAAAAAACAACAGTGGTTTTGGAAGTTTAAAAAAAATTACTTAAGAAGCAATTGTAGAGCTGTAGAGGTTGCTCAGTGGTTAAAAGCGCTTGTTTGCAAAGCCTGACGGCCCACGTTCAGTTCCCCACTTCCTATGTAAGGCCAGATGCACAAAGTGGAGTTTGTTAACAGTGGCAGGAGGTCTGCACCCATACTCATTCTCTTATTCTTTCTCTCAAATTAAAAAAAAATATTTTTTTCAAAGTAAGTTGTAATGGTTCTAGGTTCACTTCAAGTCTATACATTGTCATGCTTTCTTCAAATTTGGAAATTCTGAGTAATGGATGTTAGAGTTCACCTTATTCCTGATTCAGCAAGTGTTTGCCACACATAACATTCATTCAATACTTTGTCAGCCATGCCCATTTCATGACAGCTGTTTATTATGCATAGAAGATGTTTGTGATCTCTGCACTACCGTCATTAGAGGACAATGCCCGGCAGCAGAGTTTACCCAATACAAGAGTCGGGATCCAAAGCCTTCCCTCTTCAACCGCACCACGGTGCCCCTCGCTCCTAAAGTGGACTCTCATTCAGTCATTAAACCGATCCCGCAAAGCTGTTTCTGACGTCACTCCCGGCTGAGCACACACATCACGCAGCACTGCTACTGGACACAGCCTGAAGGCACGCAGCACTAGCAACCCTGGAAACCGGTCAGATGCAGAGCTGGGTGTAAACCAGACCCCCAGAATGGAAACTACACTTCACCCAGATCTCAGGGAACCACACGCACAAAGACAATGTCTCTTTCAGGCCAGGGTGAAAATTCCCGGTGGCCCCTATTCTTCTAGTGCACGAGTCACAGTAGAACCCACATGCCAATCATTCCTAGCATTAAAGGAGAGATGGAAGGAAAGGAGCTTCTCTGAGGGGAGTGAACAATTTCATTGGGTCCCACACTTGGTCCTTAATTCTACTGTCTGTTATTTTCAGGTACAGAACTCTGGTTACCCAGATCTTAGTACACATCACTTATTTCAACTTGACAATATCCCTATAGGCAATTCAGGACACAGTAGCCAGAACTGCCACCTGGCAGTTCTAGTCGACAGAAGCCATTCCAGAAGAGAAAGAACAAAACGCCTTGTTTTATCTATGCCACACTGGTGTGTCTCGGCTTTGCGGTCTCATTTCTAAAGGAATTAACAAGCAAATGGATCCTTCAGTTAATTGCCTAGCCTTCTCCCCTGGGCCTCCCTGAAGGCCCTGGAAGCCCTTGGGTACCCTGTAGGAAGCCAGCCTGGCAACTATCAACACTCCATCCCATAGGTGGAAATGGCCAGCACCCACAGCAGGGGAAGTTGATGTTGGATACAAATGCAAACGAGGACTATTAAGTCATCAGGGAAAAGCTCTCAGGCGGGCAAGTCTAATGTCAGCTTGTATGCAAACCACCCATGCAGGCTAGACCACATTCACTGCTCTTTTCTGAAGAAGTTATAACTTACAAGATGATTGCTGATGTTTTTCATTTTTTCCACAACACTCTTCATCGTCTTCAAGACTGGCAAATAAATACTAACCTATAAAATGAGGAAGAACATTCACAAGCATTAAAAAGTTTAAAAGACTCTAGTAACTCCAAGTACTCAATAACCAATTCTGTATGCGTATTTAAGAATTCTAGGGCTGGAGAGATGGCTTAGCAGTTAAGCGCTTGCCTGTGAAGCCTAAGGACCCCGGTTTGAGGCTTGGTTCCCCAGGTCCCACGTTAGCCAGATGCACAAGAGGGCGCACGCGTCTGGAGTTCGTTTGCAGAGGCTGGAAGCCCTGGCGCGCCCATTCTCTCTCTCTCTCTCCCTCTATCTGTCTTTCTCTCTGTCTCTGTCGCTCTCAAATAAATAAATAAAATATTAAAAAAAAAAAGAACTCTAAAGTCAGGCTGGAGAGATGGCTCAGAGGATAAAGGTGCTTGCTTGTAAAGCCTCATGGCCCAGGTTTGATTACCACTGACCCACAGAAAGCCAGGCGCACAAAATGGCGCATGCATCTGGAGCTCACGGCAGTGACAAGAGGCCCTGGCGTGCCCACTCCTCACCCCTCCCTCCGTCTTTCATTCTCTCTCTCTCTCTTCACTTTCTCTGCTTGCAAATAAATAAATTACATATAATATATATGTATGTGTATATATATATGCACATATTTATGTATGTATGTATATATATATATATATATACACACACACACACATACATATATATGAATATATATATATTTTTAAAAACTCTTAAGCCCTATTTTAAAATTTTCTATATAAAACTCCTTTAAAAATTTGAAAATGTTACTAACGATATTCAAGTAAAATTAAAGAACTGAATGTCTGCCTCTTGTTACCCTGGTGACCACATCCCTGAGACCATTCTGCTTCAACTGAGATTCTTTTGTTTGTTTGTTTGTTTGTTTGTTTGTTTGAGGTAGGGTCTCACTTTAGCTCAGGCTGACCTGGAATTCTCTATGTAGTCTCAGGGTGACTTCGAACTCATGGTGATCCTCCTACCCCTGCCCCCTGAGTGCTAGGATTAAAGGCATGTGCCACCACGCTCAGCTCAACTGAGATTCTTATATGCAGTCCAAGGGACTAAAACCCATCCACTGAGTGGGAAGCCTTTCTCTGAGGAATGTTTATGCACAGGTCTCAAGGTCTCTTCTATACTCTCGGCATGAATACAGAGAGCAGTTACTGTAACTCACTGGACGCTGGCTTAAGATGCATCAGGGATTTTGAAAATGCAGGGTTTTTTCCTAGGAAGTGTACACATTTCTAGGGAAGGTCAGGTAAACACTTCATCCACTGCATGTCTATGGTTTCTGCTAACATGGGTCAGTGTAGGCTCTGTCTAGTGAAGGTCAGGTAAACATCTCCTCTACTGCATGTCCATGGTTTCTACCAACATAAACTGTGAGCAAGAGGCAAAGGACCCTGTGGCATCATCTTATGTTAATTCAGTGGCTCTCAGGCGCTGATCATCAGGACAGTAACCACAGCTCTAAGTCATGAAAATGTCTCTTACGGTTCTTTCAAGTCCTGTAAAACCTAAATTGGTGTCTCAGCCCAAGAGTCATAGTAAGTACAGAATGTCTTCCAAAGCAGGACTTTAGTGTGGGTTGTTCTGCCTAAGGGCTGTTATTGAGCTAGACATTCTCTCTGTGTGTACAGAATATGACATTGTTATATACAGAAGTACTTTTAGAGCATTCACATATATAACAAAAGACATAAATACAGATTTAGGGCATTTTTTGAAAATGACTATCACTTTCTTTTCAGAAACTACACAACTTTTGCATAAAATACACATCAAGACCACAACTAAACTCAGACACTGATTCAGTCCCCATACTTTGTTGTGTGTTGAACAGGACCACAGCAGCACTTACATCAGCATCTGGGAGTGAGGGCTCTTGTAGGTCTTTCCACAACCTTCTCGGAATAACCTTTATGGGAATATCATGGGTCACAATGCGACTACTGTTTGACACTGTTAACTGTTAGAAAGAGTGAAAATATTTTATGTTGTCAATATTAAAAGCAAAAGTAAAACCAAAGAACTGATGATACAAAAGTTAAAATAACAAGTCTATGTGAAATACCCTCACATCATTCAAAGTCCATTCAACCAGTATTGTCACTGTGCGTGCTTTGCTCTGGGCCTTGTGAGTAGCTGGGTCATGTGATGAAGAATAGAGCAAAACAAGGATCCAGATGTTCCGGTGGAACAAGTGAATCGATAAAAAGGCCAACAACAACAAAACTATGTAAACTACTTATTAGAATCTAGAAAAACAAGAGCAGTGAGCAGGCGGAGTTGCTGGCTTGGGAGGACAGAGAACTGTCTGAGATGATAGTTCAGATGACATCACAACCAGAAAGGCAGACAGCCATGGAAGATGAGCAGGAAGGGACAGGCTTGCAGGCAGAGGAACGGCATCCATGAGTCTATGGACAGAAAGAGGCACATCTGTTCCCCTGAGGCCATTCCTGGTACATTAGGGCCTCAGCATACAGCTTCTGCACTGCTAAAGGGATAAACTGTAGTTAGCTGTATCTAGGAGTTTCTATAAGACCCTGAAATCAAAGTATCTTAACTCTTACACATAACTGATCATACGTTGCTATCTTGCTTTTTCTTAAGAAACTCCACAGTTATATTATGACATTGTGACATGGAATGCTCTAAGAAAGACATAACTGCAAAAAGTTAAGATAAAGTTATGAAAAGTTACCAAATTTTGGGCTGGAGAGATGATGTAGTGGTTAAGGTGCTTGCCTGTGAAGCCTAAGGGATCCAGGTTCAATTCCCCAGTACCCATGTAAGCCAGATGGCACATGTGTCTGGAGTTCATTTGCAGTAATCAGAGGCTCTTATACACCCATTCTATTTATGTGCTTGTTTCTCTCTTTCTCAAATAAATAAATAAAAATATTTAAGAAGTTACAAAGTTTTCTCCAAACTTTCTGCAAACTTGAAACAAAATATAATATATGCTCTAAGATGTGCAAAGTTATGTAAGAAAGAGAGATACAAGGATAATGGAGGCCAGGGCTGGTACATAGCACTAAAGGAAGAGAAAGTTTTCAAGAGAAGTCAGCCAGACAAAGGCCCACCATCACGAGGCTGGGAGTTGGTTAAGAAATACATAAAAGGCATTGAATAGCATGCTAAGAAATGTGAACAGCTTGTGTATGTGTTTGTGTGTGTTCTGAGGGGAACTGAGTGCTAAGTTCATCTAGTAGGTGAATGTAAGACATGTATGCTACTGAAGAATAACTAGTTATTTGAAGGTATTCCAGAAGATAAGATGGGGTGGCAGAAACCGTGATTTCTAGGCAAGGTTATCATACTGAAAGAGAACACTGGCAGTGTTACTACTTGCAAAGAGCTGCATCCTGGTTGAATACTGTGACCACAACATAATTTTAAATATTTTATTTTATTTGACAGAGAAAGGGGGGGGGGAGAGAAATAGAGAGAGAATGGGCGTGCCAAGGCCTCTAGCCACTGCAAACGAACTCTAGGTGCATGCGCCCCCTTGTGCATCTACGTAATGTGGGTCCTGGGGAATTGAACCTGGGTCCTTTGGCTTTGCAGGCAAACGCCTTAACCACTAAGGCATCCCTCCAGGCCCAAATATTTTTATTTATTTATTTATTTATTTGAGAGAGAGAGAGAGAGAGAGAGAATATGAATGGGCATGCTAGGGCCTCCAGCCACTGCAAATGAACCCCAGACACGTGCGCCCCTTGTGCATCTGGCTCGGTGGGTACTGTGGAATTGAACCAGGGTCCTTAGTATTCTCAAGCAAGCACCATAACCTCTAAGCCATCTCGCCAGCCCACATCATCATTTTAAAATAACAAGGATTGGGAACTGAAAAATGCCTGATCTTAAATTTTAAACAAAACCAACTAGCTTTCAAGAATATTGTTTAATAGCCCAGATTTATAACTACTTCCAGACCAAGACAATGGAAAAACAAAACAAGCAAACAAAAACCATTCAGAAACCACGTTCCTCCTACGTACCAGCTCCACAGACACTGTGAGGCAGGGAAAGTGTTTATTAGTCAGCTTGATTTTCAAGGCTCTAGCATTCTGGGCGGTTTTCAGGGCTCGAGCTAAGTTTTCAGATGTTAGTTCTAAATAAATCTCATTGTGTTCTGCTGAGACACCTTCCATCTGAAATTCACTAAAGAAGTTCTCCTGCAGAAAGAAAACCGGCATCTGTGGCTTTTCCCCCAGTACTACTGTGTGGAGCCGGGGGCCCAGGGCATCTGCAGCTCACCTGCTCCAGCTCACACCACAGGCTCACCCCCCCACTGGCCAGCTTGTCGGACAGAATGAAGTTCAGCTTGTCGGGGGTGAAGCGCAGGGTGCAGGTCTTGGCAAGTTTGGCTATCATGTTACTGACTCCTGCAGCAAGGGATAAAGCCCGATGTTAACAAAACGCACTGAGTTAAAGAATGCTAAAAGTCCTCTGCAGAGCTTCCAGTCACTCAAGGCTCAAGGTTCAAGCAAGTCAACGCCTGGCAGGGGCTCCGCCCGGCCGCGCGCTCTGCAAACGGGCCGCGGCAGACGGTCGCGTTTCGGAAACACCCCGGGCCGCTGGCGCCCGGCGGCCCCACCCGCCCCTTCACCGCGCCGCCCGCCCCCGCGCGCCCGGCGGCGCCGCCCGCTCACGGGTGAAATGGTTTAGACAGGCCGCGTCCACGATCTTGGCCCGGAACTTCATCTTGGCTCCCAGGCGCCGGGGGGCGGCGGCGGCTGGCGGCACCGAGTCCGTCCCCGCGCCGCCCCGCCCGGAAACGCGGCGCGAGCGCGCGGGTTCCGCCGACTTCCGGCGCGGGCGCGGGCGCGGGCGGGGGGGGGACGCGCCTCGTCCGCCCTGCGCGTCTGTGCGGCTCGGAGGCCTTCCGTTGAGGCCGGGGTCGCCAGCCCCCAGGCGTGAGGAAGCGGCCCCCGAGAGATGGCTCAGCGGTTAAAGGAGCTTGTTTGCAACTCAGTTCCCCAATACCCTTTTAAAGCCAGATGCACAACGAGACCCTAGTCCGCCTCTCTCAAATAAGTAAATAACTTTTTTTAAAAAGAAGTGCTGGGGACTAAAGTCTCAAAGCCCGCTGCTTGCAGGTAAGCCCACTACCAACGAGCTGTCTTCCCAGCTCAAGAATTTTTTTTTAAGTCCTTTTCAAGCAATAGCCTAGAACCTTGCCTTTAACTTGACACATAAAATCAAGATATTGGTAATAACAATGATAATACAGATCATTTGTAAAGTGCAAAAAAAAAAAAAAATTGGTTCTGCCTGTTTTAAGATTACAGCATGAAGCTACGTTCTAGTCTACATGGTAACATGCAAGTATTTGGCAAACCAAATGTCATATATTACTTTTGAATTTGTTAGCAAATTTTGCTCTTAATTTAGAAATTAATTTTTAAACTACCAAAAAATAAAATAGCACGAATAAGTACACTATTTAAATACACGTTGTGATCAATGTGACACTCTATCTTAACACCATGTGATTTTTAAAAGAGTAAAAACAATTTTTTAAACTTCTTAAGAAGAGGTGTGCAATTGTACTTTCCTTATTCCCAAGTCCCAAAGAATATAAGAATTTGAGTCAACAAATATAAAATTAAGCTCTGAAAATCTCTCCTTAGAAGAAAAAAGCCTGTTTTCTGTGCTCTTTCAATTTTCTTAAATACGTTTAGCAAATTAGGTGAATGACCTTATAATTTATAATTAAATATGTTAACATGACTTCCCCATTATCTTTCCAAGTGATTTTTTTTTTTTTCCCAAGGTAGGAAAGTCCAGGCTGACCTGGAATTCACTATGTAGTCTCAAACTGGCAAGTTAATCTGCCTACCTTTGCCTTCGGAGCCATACCTGGCTCCAAGTGATTTTGAGTGAAGAAATGAGAACACTCTAGAGAGTTCTAGAAGCCCTCTGTGCCATAGCATTTTCTACTGCAAAGCTTGCTCAGGTTATTTTCTATCTAGGTGATAAAAGCCTTTCTGATTTTAAAAAGTCCAAACCTCAAGGGCTAGTCATTCAGTTGCACAGTATCTGGGGAACAATATTGATGTTTGTTTGTTGTTTGTTGAGGATGGAAATGCCCTACTTAATCTAAATGAAATACATTAAAAGTGTTATATATGAAATGCCAGTTAGGATGTATAGTTGGAAGTTAGGGAAGTCACTTCTTTACAGCTACCGAGACTGTAAACTCTTCTGTAAACTCTGCCTGGATGATTAGCTGTGTGTGGCTGGTATCTTTCACCTGCTTGCTCTTCTCCACTCAGGCCTTGGGGAGAGCGGCTTTGTTGTTAGTAGTTAGTGTCAGGAAGATTACCCTAGGGAAAGAAACAGTGTTGCTCAGAGGTTCTGCAGTAAGTCTGAAAGCCTGGATATCCCCCCCCCTCTCTGAGGTAGGGTTTCACTCTAGCCCAGGATGACCTAGTCTCAGGGTGGCTTTGAACTAGTGGGATCCTCCTACCTCTGCCTCCCAAATGCTGGTATTAAAGGCGTGCACAACCATAAACCTGTAATATAGTATGTTGGTAACTTCACTGATTATGATGCAGGATTTTGGGTTCCAGGAGGGATTAAATTTCATAAAGACACAGAAGATCCCAGTCCTGTGGACCCCAATCTTTGGATTCTTACCTATATTAGCAAAGACTTGAAAAGATGAACTCCAAGAAGGATGAAAGATGAACTATGAGGTTTATTTTAGAGAGAAGGCAGATCCAGGGGGAAGGCGAGCTGAAAGACTCAAGCTGAAAAATATTCTTCCTCTTGCCAGGCTGGGAACATGGAGGGCAGGTAGAGCGCATCTCCTTCACAGAGAACTCTCCAGGGAAGGAGGCTCACGCATAGGTGCAAAGTAAAGCATGAGACCCGAGCCAAGAGACACGCTCCCCCTTCACACCCACAGAGGGGCTCGGGGAAAGCTGAGAGGTAGGGTAGTGTCCTAATCAGCACCACGTTGCTGGGACAGACTTCCAAACACACAGTTTATGGGAGGAAGGGATTTATTTCAGTTTACAAATCCAAGGGAAGTGTCATCAATAACAGAGTTGGTTGCTTCCATGTGGCAAGCCCTTTTTCATAGTACATTAGGATGGGCTTTGTTGGTAGGCTCAGGTAGGTATGGGAGATGATTGGTGTTAGGGTCATCTTCTGCTACATAACAAGTTTACCACCAGCCTGAGATACATGAAATCCTGCCTCAAAAAGGAAAAAAAAAAAAAAAAAAATAGGACTAGTTGGAAAGAGGAAAAGGCCAAAAGCCAGTTGTGGTGGCAGATGCCTGTAGGAAACTCCTGAAGAGGTAGAGGCAGAAAAGAGGAAAATGTTTCAGTGGAAGGGGAACCAGAGAAGGATGACAATAGAGCTTTAGCTCTATTTTAAAAGTCATCTCCTAGCGTATTCATGCTAACACTGCCAAATGGTCAGTACTGCATTTTTCATCAAAGTTTATAAAAGAAATAGTCTTATTTTGGTTACTACAATAAATGATCTCCAAATTGTAACATTAGGATCTGCTCTATACAAAGAAGCTTAATCTTTCTTGCCTGAGCTTCATCTAGTTTAAGACACTGGTAAAACATAAAAATTACTTTATGTAATCAATGTGTCTAATTTACATCAGATTAATTACTACAGAGTTCTATTTTGAGATAAAGTGAAGGGGCTGGAGAAATGGTTTAGCAGCTAAGGCACTTGTCTGCAAAGCTAAAGGACCCAGGTTCAATCCCCCAGAATTCACATAAGCCAGATGCATAAGGTGGCACATGTGTCTAGAGTTATTTGCAGTGGCTAGAGGTCCTGGTCTGCCTGCCTGCCTGCCTGCCTGCCTGCCTCCCTCCCTCCCTCCCTTTCTTTCTCTCCCTCTCTCTCTCTCAAGTAAATAAATAAATAAATATAAATGAATTATGTTTTTTAAAAAAGATAAAGCTGAGAACCCCCACTCATCCAGTTATGCATTCCTTCCTCACACCAAGTTTACCACTAGTTATATTTTGTCAGTGTTACCCAGAAAGGGAGTGTTTGAAACGCAAACTGCTCTAATATAATATTTTACTTAAATGACCATCTCAGTTCTAAAATATCAAGCTCCTGTCACTTGAAATACTAAATTAGTTGACTCTCAAGACGTTATACGCCCTCCAGATTATAGCCATATGCTCTAACCAGTAGTCTCCCTCTGCTGTTCCGGAAAGCCCGACTCCTGACCTGTCTGCCTCCAAAAGCCTCCAACAACAGGCATGCTTGCCTCTAAAGGTATTCAGGTTAACAAATATATATTTTAGACAAAACACCAAGATGTTATTATGCTTCTAATTGTTTTAACTTTTTTGTAAGTTCCTGATACCTAATAAAAGTGATGAATTACAAATGTCTCTAGATGTTACCAATCTTCATTGATAACTGCTAAATATAATATACATGTCTCCTATCAAATTTTAATTTAAATGTATTCCTAATTAAAGCCAACTTTTTGGTTTCCCTTTCATTGTCCCTCAAGGCCTAAAAGCCAGTAAGAATAGAGAACCCACACTCACTCCCGTCATTCACTTTCAGCCTAAAGAAGCCGGATTGAATGATGCAAAATGCATTCTGTCCAGCTTTAAAGTAGCCATAGTTTTAAATAGTGCCAACAGTGTGTAAATGTCTAAAGTCCAAAGACAACTTCTTAACTGTGAGCCCTGTATGATCAAAACACAAGTGACAGACTTCCACAGAATAAACATTTTTGTTCTTAATGGGAGAAATGCGGGGTTGGGGGGGGGAACCATCAAGAAAAGACTGGATCAAAGCAAGACTGGACCTCGTAGGGCTACAGCTCCATGCCTGGTATCTGGGAGTCATGATGAAACTGACCTTCAAAAGGTTTGGTTAGCTCTGCCTCTCCAGCTCCGCTGCCTACATGTGCCTTCTCTTGTGAGCCAGATACACTTCCAGCTTGCAGCTTTCCTTGGTGAACATTCCATGGTCCTGGCAATTCCAACATCCTGGGGTCTCCATCATGACTTGGGGTTCGCAGCTCCACACAGTGTCCTCTCAGGGTCTCCTCGCCAGAAGTCCAGCCCTGCCTCATGTTTCCTAGCCTCGGCAGCCATCTGAAACCGTGGAGCAGGGTTCTTTGACACCCTTCATCTTGCATTCCTCATACTTCTAAAACCAGTTCCACGTGGATGATGCTGCAGTTACTCTGCCAGCTTGGGAAGAAGTCTGGCACCCATGGGTCACAGCTGTGGCAACCTCAGCATGTTGATCTTGGGAGCAGGGACATCCCTCAGCTTTCTCCCACCAGGTCTTCTTTTTCCAAAGAATTTGCATTCTTACAAGCTAGAGAATTCAATAGGTTGGGTCTTGCTCTCAGAGTATTGTTCCTTTTGTCCCAGTGCAGAGCAGCAGGGTCCTTTTTAATGGAATTGGTATTAATCCCTTTAATAACAATAGCCACATCAGCTGTCATCTCCTTGCCTGGGAGCTTAAGCTCATTCACATTTCTTTCCTTGTCAAACTTCACATTATTTTTTATCTTTGTGATGTTTACTTTCTTTTGCTGTATACCTGAATCAAATCAGCCACACCAGAGAGTTAATGCTATTCTACCTTGAAATTTCTTCCGCCAGACATATTAATCCATTATTTCTAAATTCAGCCTCGTGCATGTTCTTTGGACACAGGCAAAATGTAGCTAAATTCTTCTCCAGAATATCACATGAACTGCTTCTGTCCCAGTTCATTACACAGTCTTTGTTCCTTTCTGAAGCCTAGTGAACCCAGCCTCCGCAGTGTACTTAAAAAACAAATCAGTCTACATGGTTCTTAACAGTGTGGCCTTTTAAACTGTTGCAAGAATAGCCTAGTAATCTCTGCTTAAAGCAGTATAGGACTTTGCTAGCACAAAGTTAAACTCTTCCACATTTCTCCCACAAAACATTTCCAAAGGCTTATGAAGCACATGCTCAGATTTACTTCAGCAATGACTCTACCCCTGGACCCATTTTCTTTGTCAGTTACTTTCTCATTGCTGTGAACAAATACCTGATCAGAACAGCAGCATGAAGGAGTTTTATTTTGGGCTTCAAGTTCCAGAAGACAGAATCCCTCATGTCAGGGAAGGCACTGAAGGAGTGAGGGGTCAGTGATCAGGTGAGCAAACAGGAAGCAGAGGAAGACCAGGAAGTGGAGCTGGGCTGTAACACCTCAAGGCCTGCCCCCAGTGACTCACTTCCTCCAGCCAAGACACAAGCCAGGCGTGGTGGCTCATGCCTTTAATCCCAGCTTTGAGAGGCAGAGGTAGTAGGATTGCCATGGGTTCAAAGTCACCCTGAGACTACATAGTGAATTCCAGATCAGCCTGGGCTAGAGTGAGACCCTACCTCAAAAAACAAAGACAATAAATAAATATGTAAAAAATAAAGGTTCTACAATCTTCCAAAAGTGCTCCACATACTGGGGACCAAGTATTCAAATATGTGATCTTATAGAGGGCATTTTCCACTCAAACCACAACATCTTCCCTATCCTTCTCCCTTGCAACTTCCCTTTTCCCCTTTTATAGGCCCTTTTCAAGTTTCTTAGTCTGTACTCCCAATCCCACTATAACATCCATATTAGAAAGATTCAGAGCTAGGAACTGTGTTTGAGAGAGACTGTGGCATTTGTCTTGCTGTGTCTGTGTGGTGCTTTGATTCGGGTGTCCACATAAACATGTGTTCTGAATGCTTTGTTATGTGTTTTCCCAGTTATCATTTGGAGAGTTTCTGTATCATTTTGAGTGATTGAGTTGTGAAGCCTGTTCCCTCTTTTGTGTACTATGGATGTGCTCATCTCAGCTAGCTGAGTCCCTCAGCCCTTCGGATCAGATGATCTGGACGCAGTGTTGGGGAGGTATGCCTGGGATACTGGGCATCGGGGTGGTCTCTGGTGGTGGTCCTGATGCTGGCTTGTGGGGGAGACTTTGAGATGGTACCTGGAACTGTTCTGTTGGTTCCTGTTTTCTCTTCCTTCATGAACTTTTGATTTTACAGGACTAGTGTGTCAGGGGAGAGCCCCTTTCCAGTAGTTTCCAAAGCTTTTGCTGGCTCAGGCAGGGCATAGGGAGGAGAAGCACTTCCCAGCATGTGCCAACTGGAGTCTGATTCTTACCGATGGCCTGATTGCAGCTTGCAGCTCTCCCTGCTTCTCTGCAGGGCTCTCAGCTGGCTACTGAGGTCCATACAGACACAGGGCTCTCCCTGGATACTGAGGTCCACATACGCGCAGGGCTCTCACCTGGCCACTGAGATCCATACACGCCTTGGCTTTTCTTTTTAGAAGAAGAGTGTATTGTGTGTTATCTTGCCTCTTTATGTCTTTAGTGGGGCCCCTATTTGGCCTTCTTAACAGAAGTTTCCCGTTTAGGTTGCTTGGCATACGTATTTTCCGTTCTTTTATCTGATGTTTATTATCTTTGTTGTAGTTTTTATAAATTATATCCTTGAACTGATTATTGTTATTTATGAGTGATTTTGATTTATATGTAGTAGTTTCATACCCAACCAACTTAGTGCAGTAGTTTTTTCTTGTTTGTAATTTTTTTTATATTCAGGTTTTTAAATTTTTTAAAAATTTTTATTAGCATTTTCCATGATTATTAAAAAAATCCCATGGTAATTCCCTCCCTCTCCCCCCTCCACATTTTCCCCTTTGAAATTCTATTCTCCATCATATTACCTCCCCATCTCAATCATTGTGCTTACTTGTTTGTAATTTTTAAAAGGAGAATTTACTAAATTTCAAGCAATCCATCCAATTATCTGTAGTCATGGCCAGAATGGCTCACTGGTTTTTTCTGTAATTTAAATGTTATCTGTCTCGAGCAGTGTTAGTAAAAGGGTACAGTGGTTATCATACTTGACATAGAGAATGACTAAGTGAAGGTAAAGAGCTAGTGTGAGGATTATTGAGTCAGACCATCTTATTCCAAATAGAAAATTGTCTCTTAATGTTCTAATAGTATAACTCATCAAACAGTATAACACATTAGATAATATAATGTATAACACATTAAACTTGCACAAGGATGTTGAACTTAATCCATATTTTTATTAGCAAAATTCATTCACTTTTTACTGAGTAGTAGGAAAAACTTTGAGGTTTCCTTCCCACTCATAACTTTTGATTCTTTGGGACACAATCCAGTGTAAGGGAACAAACATCCTTAAACATTCTGGCCATGTGGTCACCACCTTTTTTGCACCAGCTCCTCTAGGTGTGATCACTGGGGATGCCGTGGACCCTGAATCGGTATAAGCAAGTATACTCTGGATGTCCCCAGTTGCTAAGAATGTCAAGTTTCACACATAATAAAGATTCAGAAACTTCATGCTGCAAAAAAAAAAGGGGGGGGGAAGAGAGAGAAAGAAAACAAATTAATGCTTACATGAAAATAGGATGGGGATTAATTGGGAAGAAGAGTTTTAGTGGGAGGGTGGTGGGATAAGGAAGGGGTAATTGGGAGAATAAGATCAAAATAAAATATATATATATGTATGAAAGTACTGAAAGTATAAAAAAGAGAAAAAGAAACAATGTCTTATAAAGAAGTTCCATTTCATAGAATCTTGATGAAAACTTTTATTTCCTTTGCAGTGGAAATATTTTCACATACTGGTCTAATGGATGAGAAAATGAGCTACTCAGGAGACATGAACAGACAAATTAGGGGGAGGAAGATAAAGGAAGTCGAAGGACCTAAGTGTTTTTCACCTCTGCAGTATCTCTTCCTCCTTGTAGTTCTTGATGCTGTGCCAGGGAGGGGAGAGTATTTTCCTACATGAAAACCAAACCCATGATACCAGCCACATATGTGGTATATGCCTGTAATCCCAGTGCTTCGGAAGCCAAGGCAAGAGAATCACTAGTTTGAGCCCACCCTGGACTACATAGGCAAGACTATCTCACACACAAAAAAAAAGAAAGATAAAAAACCACCTCAAACCCCAGTAGTTTAGGGATATGCGTATCAGACATGGAAGTCAATAAATACATTCAATGCTAAGTTACAGTCATCACTTAGTGATGGGCTCCAGAAACTCTAGCTGATATCAGTCCACTGATGCTTAAATCCCTTGTACAAAATGGACATTTGCATTGAACCTATGATGTCTTATAATACAACGTAAATGCTATCTAAGGAGTTGCTATGTTGTGTTGTCTAGTGCACAGGGACATGATGGAAAGTCTTACATGTCCAGTGTAGCACAAGCATGGGCTGGTTGGATCTGGGGTGTGACTCAGCAGGCATGAATAGCTAGCTACTTGTGTGTTGTTTGAAGCTTAGATTTGTTTCGGCATTGGCCAGGCAATATCTTCAGCACTCATTCTTGCATGTTAACTTTCTTTTTTGCATATTAATGGAGATATATTTCACATACCTTAGTGTGTTTTAGAGAGTTTATTCATTAATAGTTGGCATTTTCCCCCATTGAGGTAGAAAGAGAAGCGTTACTTATATTATCTATAGCATTCAGTATTATCTGAGTTCCTCTCTGCCTCAGTCTCCTTATATGGCACCATCAACCCCAGATCCTATGCTAAAGGAAGACTGGGTAGTGACCATCAGACTTAATAACCTCCAGGAAATAAGATACTTGTGAAAAGAGTTGATGGGCTGCGGATGTTGCTCCCTGGTAGGTTGCTCAGATAGCATGTGCTGGGTGCACTGTTAAAAAAAGAAAAAAGACCAAGATGGCCTGGAGAGATGGCTTAGTGGCTAAGGCCCTTGCCTGGGAAGCCTAAGCCCCAGGATTGATTCCCCAGTATCCACATAAACCAGATGCACAGGGTGGCACAGGCATCTGCAGTTCATTTGCAGTGGCTAGAGGCCCTGACACACCCATTCTTTCTATCTGCTTCCTTCTCTCTCTCTCTCAAATAAATAAACAAAATATTTTAAAAAGACCAAGAAAATAAAGATATAGGAAAAATGATGCTTATGGGGACGAGAGAGAAAATTAGAAAAGACTTTTGCAATTGCCCATCTTTTACAATGATGTGATATTAAATTATATATTAATTTTGTGTATCAAAATCTATGTCAGCACTATAAACAAAGACTTGAGGTTGTGATCAGCCTTGTTCAGTTTTGGCTTATTTAATAATTATTTCCATAAACTACTTCATATGCAGCAGTACCAGCAAATCTTTCTCTAATGGAGCCAAGCATCTCTTATCATTTCCCAGGCTGCTTATTACCTGTAGTTGAAATGTTTGAACAGTTGTTTCGGTTCTGTTATATGTAAACTGACCAAGGAACACTTCTTCTCCATCACACTTTCTCAGAACGCCCTACAATGAAAGCAACAGTTATGGAGGCTGCAATGAATGGATGCTCAGTTGAAATAAATGAATGCAGCTGTTTAGTAATGATTCATTAAAAACTGCATGTGCCCACCGGGGGCAGAGACTATGCTACATACTTGAAGGGCCTTGGCCTTGGGGAATAATGAGGCCATGATAGCCATAGGGCTGACTAGATAGATATGTAGATAGGTAGGTCGATAGTTGATCAAAATATAGTAGAGAAGATGACAGACAAAGAACAAATCAAAAATACACTAGAGGGAAAAGATGATTAGATTTACAGGGAATCTTATACACTTCTCCTTGTATTTTTTTTTTTTTTTTTTTTTTACCTTCCATCCTCCTCAAATTGAAGATTTCTGAGAGAAGAGTACATTTTTTAAATTAATTTATTTTGTATTGCTAAAGGTTATTGTTGAAGGCTGGGGATATAGCTCAGGCAGACTATTTGTCTAGCAGGTGCAGAGTCCTGAGTTTAACATCCACCACCATATTAAAACTGTCTTAAAAGGAGAAGCCCAGTGTGGTGATGCATGCCTGTAAAGCCAGCTCTTGGGAGGAAGAGGCAAGTAGATCATCACAGCCTGATCTACAAAGCAAGGAAGTTCTAAGCCACTCAGGCCTACATAATTAATCCCTATCCAAAAAAACCAACCAACTAAACAAACAAACAAACAAAAAAACCCCAAAAAACTAAAAAGGAAAAACAATTATTAAGTTATGGCAATATAAAAATTATGTTAATACAAAACAAAGAGTTCATTTATCATCTTATAAAAAATTAAATGCTATTTCATTAAAATAATTGGGTATATTATAATTTTATAATATACTCATAATTACATATATATTTATGTATTACATGATCTATATACAGATACAGATTCAAGTCTAATATAATGCCTTTAGTATGTGAGTACAGAGCTAATTTTATTTCTACTTCCTTTGTGACTACTTCTTTTTAATTAATTTTAATTGTGTGTGGGGGATACCTTCTTTGAGGCAGGGTATCCTGCTCCTGCAAATAAACTGTGACACTGCTAAGAAAAGTCACCCAAAAGCTTTGGATTCCCCTGGTCCACCTCTATTGTTAAAGGCATGTTGAGCTCACAAATGCATGTGCCACTGTGCATCTGGCTTTACATAGGTGCTGGGGAACTGAACCTGGTCTGGAAGGTTTGCAAGTGAGTGCTTTTAACAGCTAAGTCATCGCTCCAGCTTTTCCTTTTTTTCTTTAAAAAAAAGTTAAAGTTAAGAGTTTCATTGTTTTTTTTTTTGTTTGTTTGTTTGTTTACTTTTTTTTTGAGGTAGGGTTTCACTCTAGTCCAGGTCACAGTGCAGTCACAGTGCAGTCTCAGGGTGGCCTCGAACTCACAGTGATCTTTCTACCTCCACCTCCTGAGTGTTGGGATTAAAGGTGTGGGCCACCATGCCTGGCTTCATTATGGCATTATATATATATATATATATTTCTTTTTCATTTATAATAAACTTTATTTTCAGTGCTATTTCATTTAACATAATTCCATAGAAAGTCTGTGCCCTCAGAAGAGCAAAGAAACATATCTAGATCTCACTGTGTTGTTTCACACTGTTTCTGAGCAAGGCTGTTAGGGCCCCCAATGTTGAGAGCTACCATTTTACCCCTTATGATTTTATCCACTGGTACAGACACGTGACATGTCATCATACAGGAGTCAAAGTGCATGAGGTGACATTAGCTCAGCTTAGAGACTCACCGTAACAACTCACTTATTCCACCACTTGTGCCATTGTGATTTTCTAAAATTTATTTACACTTGCTGTCAGACTACGTAAATGTGCTGGGCTGCTTTTCTCATACATTGCACGTAGTGGGACTTGGGAGACGTTCAAAACTTCCTGAGTCTGGTCTGGGAAGTGATTACTGTGGATGAGGTGTCTTTACAAAGCAACTCCCAAGTTTGCCAACCTTCAGCAGCCTGCACCAGTGATTCAACCCACAGGCATACATTTGCCAGAGTTGTAGAGGCATAGCCCCATATTGCCAGGAGAGATCTCAGATGTAGCTAGGAAAACCCACACATTCCTGGCATCCTGAAACAGCTAGGCACCTAGGCCCACTAAGCTCCAGAGCAGATGTTCAGCAGCCCAGGATGGCTACTGCCTGCTTTGGCGAGCCAGTGATCCCAACAGAAGCCAAGCAGCCCAACAGCCAAGGCCAATGCGACGTGAAGGCACAAGTGAGGCAGCGTCTTGCTGCCTTGTTCTGCCAGGCTTCCCAGACCTGCCCTGGAGGCTATTTCCCAAAGGCTGCATGTATGAGGCCCTAGGTTCAATCCTCAACAGCCCTCAAAGAGGAGAGAGAGATAGAGAGAAAGTGAAGGAGGGGAGAAAAAGAGAAAAGGAAAGGATATGTGTGTATGTATGGTTTGGAGAGAGAGAGACTCCTAATTCCCAGCCTGTCACCACCCACTCTGAATAACATATTTAGACAACATCTCACATAGACAGAAAACTCCTTGGGTGCACTGGAGGTGTTTCCCGAGGGCGACACCTTTTCTGAGATGTGCTCCATGGTGACTGCGGTTGGTTGGATCTTCCTGGCAAGCTTGATTAGAACATGACCCTGAGCACCTGCAAAGGCCCAGCACTTTCCAGGATGAACATCTGGCTGAAACGAAAACACCGAATTAATTCTCGGGGCACATAAACATATCTCCACGACACGAGGCCAGCTGGAGCTCTCGAGTTTACAGCACGGAGGCGTTCCGCAGCGGGCTCGCTGTCACTGCTCCGGTGAGGCGGAGCGCTCTTCGGCGGCTGGGGGCTATGGTGGGGATGCTGACGGCGAAGGCACAGGGAGGTGGCGATGGTGCTCACCTGGAGGTGAGCGTGGTGGGGAGTGGAAGCTATGGAGTACAGTGGCAGTGACAGTCAGCAGGACGATAACAGTGTTGGATGATGATGGGAGTGGTGTTTCTGATGGTACCAAAGAACAAACGAGATCTTTCATTTCCTAGATGATAAACTACAGCCTGGCAAGAGATTGTAGGCTTACCCCTGACAGCACTTCCGAATTTGCCAACTTCAGAGGTGTGGATTGGAATTAAAAATTGCTTTGTGGTATGTTGGTATGCACTGCCTTGGAAATAGAATTTAAAGGTTAAATGGAAATGTTATTTTGTTATAATTTGACTTACTAAGAATATGTACTCTGCACTAGCAAGCACATTCAACAAATGTTTGCTGACACAACGTGGCCTTGATATTCATGACCTCCCAGTGGCTGACAGTACTTACAAGGCCTGTATAATAGGGGAAAAAAATGATGGCATCAAAATAGAAGAGACTTCTTGGAAAGAAGGGATTCAGTAGAAGGGGAATTTGAGTGAGGAAGACAGCGTGGTAGGAGGGGATTTTGGTCATGGTATGTTGTTTATATTTATAGACATTGTCAATGGAAAAGTTAACAAAAGAAAAAAATTACTAAATGATTGAAGTTTTCAGTGGATAAGAGAGGCCACAAAAATAGCTGAAATGAAAGATAGAAAATTATGTGTTCCGAGAAGCAAATAGCCTGTTTGCTGATCTTTAAAAACATTAATCAGGGCTGGAGAGATGGCTTAACAGTTAAGCACTTACCTGTGAAGCCTAAGGACCCTGGTTCAAGGCTCGATTCCCCAGGACCCACGTTAGGCAGATGCACAAGGGGTGCATGTGTCTGGAGTTTGTTTGCAGTGGCTGGAGGCCCTGGTGCACCCATTCTCTCTATCTGCCCCTTTCTCTCTCTGTTACTCTCAAATAAATAAATAAATAAATGTTTAAAAAAAACATTAATCATAGTTTACTGATTAAAAAATAAATAATTCATGCAATGTAATAATCATAGAAAATAAATGTAAGGGATTTAAGGTTCTGTAGTAAGTTTTGATGCTCTTGCCTCCATTTTAAGCATTAACATTTTTGTGATGAATAATAAAATATCCTAAAATGGAAATGGGTTATTCCTAATTTCATTCTTACCTGAAGAATAATGTCTGGAGGCATCTCATAATTTAGGAACACTATTCCATGCCAATACAGTTTTGCCTTATTATTCCTGTAACTTTCTGAGGTCTTTGCTTCAATGATGGAGGCTCCTAAAATAATAAAATATTTTTAAATAAAAACACAGTGCTGGAGAGATGGTTTAGTGGTTAGGACGCTTCGCTGTGAAGCCTAAGGACCCAGGTCTGACTCCCCAGTACCAATGTAAGCCAGATGTACATGGTTGTGCATGCATCTGGAGTTCGTTTGCAGTGGCTAGAGGCCCTGGCATGCCCATTCTCTCTCTCTAATAAATAAAATATTTAAGAAATTATTTTTAAATAAAAGAACACATAATTCAAAACATATCATTAGGATTTTCATGACAGCCCTGGACTGCTGTCACTGGGAGCATCATAAACCAGGGAGCATGCAGACTCAGGAATCAGTGGGAGCCACATGAAAGTTTACATCTCCACTGAAAATTCTGTCATTTTCAAAAGACTCTTTCCATTGTTTTTTTCTTTCTTTCTTTTTTTGTGAAATGGTGGCTCACTAGGTAATCCAGGCTGGCCTTGAATTTGTAGCAATCCTCCTTCCTCAGCTGTCTAACTTGCTGTGGTGACAACGGAGTGCCACCATATTAGCTGAGTCGTATTTGTTTGATGGAGCTTCACAAACTGTCTACAACTGACTTACGATAAAAAGTGCCTTCGTGGGAGATGAGAAGATGGTTCAATAGGCGAAGTGCTTGTCTGCGCAAGGACCCGAGTTTGGATCCTAGTGCCAGTGTACAATGCTGGGCAAGTTGGCACATGCGTGCAATCCTTGCGCTGGAGAAGACAAGACAGGGAGTCCCTGAGGCCCAGTGGCTAGCTGGTCTAGCTAAACTGGAGAACTCTGGGATCAGTGAGAAACCCTGCCTCAATGAACAAGGTGGAGAGCAACTGCAAAGACAGCCAGCATTGACCTCTGGCTGCTGTGTGCACATGTGTATGTGCATGCTCAGACACGTGTACTTGCATGCAGCGTGTCTTCACACATCTAAGCACACATGCACACAAATGCAGAGAAACCATAACATCATAAATGTCCCTCAAGTTATATTCTTTTGTAAATTTTTAAGTAAATTTTTTATTTATTTGCAAGTTGAGAGACACAGAGAAAGAGACAGAGAGTATGCGTGTAAGTATTGGCACATCTGGGCCTCTAGCCACCGCAGACAAACTCCAGAAGCATGTTCCATCTTGTGCATCTGGCTTACATGGGTACTGGAGAATCAAACCTGGGCACTTATGCTTTGCAGGCAAGCGCCTTAACCCCTAAGTCATCTTTCCAACCCAGGTTATGTTATTAATAGAAATTATGTAGATTCATCAAGCTTTTCTTGCAGGAACTTAATTTTGATCAAAGAAATGTAAAACACAGGCATCAAACATTATATCTTCAAGGTATTTCATTTTAGGAGGAAATGTATAGCATATTGAAATGATAAGTTGGTTGCAGAATGCTGCTCTAATCTTTGTAAAAAAAATTTTTTTTTCACTTTTTATTTATCTATTCGAGAGCGGCAGACACAGAGAGAAAGGCAGAGAGAGAATGGGCGCCCCAGGGCCTCCAGCCACTGCAAATGAACTCCAGATGTGTGCGCCTCCTTGTGCATCTGGCTAACGTGGGTTCTGGGGAATTGAGCCTCGAACTGGGGTCCTTAGGCTTCACAGGCAAGTGCTTAACCGCTAAGTCATCTCTCCAGCCCAACTGCTGTAATCTTAATAATATTGAACCCTTTAATCCATGGACATGGTGCATTTGTCCATCTATGTAATTCCTTTATATTTCTTTTTTCTTCATTGTCTTTCAGTTTTAGCACACAGATCTGCATTTTCCTAGACATGTACCCAAGTATTTTATATTTCTATGATTATAAATATTATATTTATTAAGTTCTTGCTAATAGAAAGAATATAGATATCATCGATCACTTGGAACTGTAAAGCACACATTCTAGTAGCCATTTTTGCTTTTTTCTATGTAAGCAATCATGTAATCTATGAATGGAAATAATTTTTTTTCCTCTTCGAATCTGCTTGCTTCTTTCCTCCTCCTTCTCTCTCTCCTCTCCCTCTCCAGTGTTCTGTGGTTAGGACTCCTGTTGCAAAACTGACTAGGAACAGTGAGCGTTAAGCACTCTACTTTGTTTCTAATCTTAACAGGAAACCATTCAGTCTTTCATAAATACCAACGACGTTTTCTCCCGGTAAGCGAGGACTTAGGACAACCTGCGCTGGGTCGGGCAGCTGCGTGCCCCGGGGGCCAGACGCCCCTTTGTGGCTAAACACGTGGAGCCCGAAGTCAGGCCGGTCCCCACGGATCGGAAACGAAGGCAACGGGCATCTGCCCACACACGTGCCCCAACAAAGGGTCTGCGTGCTTTAAGTACCCCTTGAATTATGGTTTGACACCTTCCCCCCTTTTGGGTTTTCTAGAGTATCATGGGAGGAAATACCCTAAAAGGAAGGTCCCGCCCACTATGGTTTTGGGAAGGAAAAAGGGCCACCTTTCCCCAAGAATATGTTCGTGAGCACTTCTGGGCCATCCACAGCAGAACTCCCTGCTTGACCCCACAGCGCCCTTCCTCTGGGGCGCTCACCCCAGTCTCTCCGAGGAGCGCCTGCTTTGCTCTGCTCAATAAGCTTCTGCTGAAACCCTGCCTTACAAAGAATTCCTAACTTGCAAAGTGGGAGTCGTGGCTGTCCGTGCCCGGTCCTCCCCGGGCGCCCGCGTGGCTGTCCGCGCCCGGTCCTCCCCGAGCGCCCGCGTGGCTGTCAGTGCCCGGTCCTCCCCGAGCGCCCGCGTGGCTGTCCGCGCCCGGTCCTCCCCGAGCGCCCGCGTGGCTGTCCGCGCCCGGTCCTCCCCGAGCGCCCGCGTGGCTGTCAGTCCTCGGTCCTCCCCGAGCGCCCGCGTGGCTGTCCGCGCCCGGTCCTCCCCGAGCGCCCGCGTGGCTGTCCGCGCCCGGTCCTCCCCGAGCGCCCGCTCCCACTCACTGGCGCCTGAAGTGACCGAGCTCTGTGTTCTCGCTTAAGAACATGTTCAGTTATCATTGATCACATTGGAGCAAATTTCTTTTTATTTGGTTAAGAGTCTTTATCATATATGGATTGGAATTTTAAAAATGATTTTAGTGGAGTTACCTTGATTATCCAATGACCGGATTTTAAAATGTGGTGATGCAGCGAAGTGCACTGACGGATTTTCAAGGGATAAACATGTCGGTATTCCCAGGAGAAATCCCATTTAGTCATGTAGTATTGTTATTATGGATTCCTGAATTCAACTTAAAAAGGGTGTGTTGAACCATTTAAGGATAGATTTTTTTGTTTTTATCTTATATATTTATGTGTTTATTTGTATTTTTATTGCAATGTAAGGACCAAACTCAGGTCCTTGTATATGGTGGGAAGAACTCTACCTCTGAGCTAGATCCCCAGCCCTCGTTTTCTTTGCAGAAGGGTTTTAAGCACACAACTTCTCTAATTAATGTATACTGTTCATTTCTTGAGTGACCTTTGACACTTTGAAATTAGTTCACTTCATCTAAATGGTCTCTCACGCTTTCCTTCCTCCCCCTTTCCTCCACTGTTCATAAACTAGTGTAGAGTTTATTAAGGTTAATGGTTCTTAAAAAGCTCTTAAGAATTCATTTTAATTTTGAAGATACTCAGAAGGTTTCTTTATAAACAGCCTTTAAACATTGGCGTTTAATACACTATTTTGTTGTGACTGAGTACTACATGTCACCACGTTTGTTGTGACTTCCCCTCTGCCCCCAGCACTTCCGCTTTCTTTCCTGGTCCTTTTGGTACCTGCTAATGAGCTGTGCACTGTGCATTAGGAACCAATCAGGGACAATCATTTCTAACATCTTTTTTGGGGGCTATATTTGTTAACTTTGTCCCTTCTCAAGTTGCCGTATAGGTAAATATCTTTTTCAAATAAAGAAGGTTACATTGTCTTGAAGCATTCTTTTAAAAAAACATGCTCATCATTGCATTTTTTTTATACTCACCGGCTGACTTCAGGGCATAATCCGCCATTTGTACCTGGTCCTCCCTCAACTTTTTAAGTACATAATGCACCAAGTTTGACATTTCCTAGAAAAAAAAAATGTAAGAATAGTTATATGCTAACAGTCTTTCCCAACTGCTTGAGTTTTGACCGTTCACTTCATTGACCTGGATAGAATCCCTTATCTACAATAACAGTTTGAACAGCTCCAGCTGCTGTCACTGCCCAAGCCTGGCCCGGCATCTGGAATGAGAGCACAGCATTCCCAGGGGAATGAAGAATGAAGGCTTGGACATGCTCAGGACCGTCCCCAGGGTCCTACAACCAGGTGGCAGTGGTCTCCCTTTGGAAGCCCTCCCCTCGGCCATACTGGCCTCCCAGTAAGGGGCGAGATGGCTTGGGTCAGGTGTCTTCTGTGTTCCTAGCATGTCCTTTGCAGACTGGACATTCTGTAGTTGTTTGGGAAGCAGGCTGCTTACCAAGGCTGATTGTTTACACCAGAAATTTTCATTCGCTTGAATAAATATTGGGTTTGGAGCACAGTCTTATTAAAAAAAGAAGCCAGCACCCCAAACAAGTGTAGCATCTTGAGTTGCCACCAACTTACACTTTGTCTCAGTGACAAGGACAAAATGGGGCTTGGAAGACAGTAGAAGGTCTGTGTCAGAGGTCTGTGCCTCTCAGACCAGACACGAGGAGGAGGAGTGTGGCAGGTCCCGGCGGGGTGACAAGCAGAGCGCAGCTCCTTGGTTTTCGTCACCGCTTGCCTAACTGGTGCCCGCCGGAGCAAAGGCATAGTTCCTGGACCCCACAGGAGAGCCCTGGGCTAGTCAAGCGTTAGTGGACATTCAGAGACTGCTCCCGTGCAGCAATGGTGAAGAAGGAGGCTCCAGGGCAGGCTCTAGACAGAGACAGCCAGCACCAGGCAGGGTTTCAGAAGCCTCAAGCCAGTGTCAGCTGGCACGGAGGGGATGGCATGAGCACCGAGGGCACCATGTTCGGACTGTCTGCCCACTTCACCCCATCCCGTCTTGCCTCATCCAGCACGTCGGGGCTGTGCTGGTCTTGCGTGGCATCTCTGTGGACAGGCCGACTGTTACTGTGCATGCCATCCTTCATGTCTCTCAGCAATGCCTTCAGAACATCTATTTGTTCAATTAAAACCAGAATTTCACGAAAATTGCTCTCCAAAGTCTGGCTTTCCTTCCTGTATACAGAGAAGCAAAACATGCAAGAGAAAACGTGACATTCCTGTCACTGGCTACAGTGCAGCAGCAGGAAACGGAGTTTTAGGTCGCAGAAGAATAAATTACCCAGGGAGAGGGGAGCGGGGGAAACCTGCCTGTCTGAACCACTACGTCTCACTCTGTAAGAGAAGCAAAGACGTTTAAGGAGACACGTTTTTGAGGGTGTTTTGGTGCTTTATCTGCATTGGGCATTCAGTCCTCCACTGGTGACCTCATACATGTGGATTTTAGACTCCAAATATGGTTTTTTTCAAGCAGAAATGCCTTGCATTTCAACTGCCATAGAGAGCAGTGGTTTTCAAACTGTGGCCCACAGCTCCACACAGATGCCCTCGGCATGTGCAGGGGCACAGGCAATGGGCACCCAACTGTTGTTGGATTTCCTGTCTGAGTGTACAAGATTGTCTTTCAAGAATGCATTCTGTGGGCTGGAGACATGGCTTAGTGATTAAGCACTTGCCTGTGAAGCCTAAGGACCCTGGTTCAAGGCTCCATTCCCCAGGACCCATGTTAGCCAGATGCACAAGGGGGCGCTCGTGTCTGGAGTTCATTTGCAGTGGCTGGAGGTCCTAGCGCACCCATTCTCTCTCTCTATGCCTTTCTCTCTGTGTCTGTCACTCTCAAATAAATAAAAATAAAAAATGAACAAAAATATTTTTAAAAAGACTGCATTCTGCCAGGCACAGTGGCCCATGCCTTTAATCCCAGCACTTGGAAGGCAAAGGTAGGAAGATCACTGAGAGTTCAAGGCCACCCTGACACTATATAATGAATAATTCCAGATCAGCCTGGGCTAGAGCGAGACCCTACCTTGTAAAAAAAAAAAAAAAAAAAAGCATTCTGGTACATTTCAAACTGTAAAACATCAAGTGAACAATACTTATTTCTTATGAGAGAGAGCAGTGGCACCCCAGGGCCTCCAACCATTGCAGTAAAACTCCAGATATGTGTGCCATCTTGTGCACATGTGTGACCTTGTGTGCTTGAGTCACCTTGCACATCTGCCTTACACGGGATCTAGAGAATAGAACATGGGTCTTTAGGCTTTGCAGGCAAGCGCCTTAACCACTAAGCCATCTCTCCAGCTCTCTCTCTTTCTTTTCGTTTTCAAGGTAGGGTCTCCCTCTAGCTCAGGCTGACCTGGAATTATTCACTATGCAGTCTCAGGGTGGCTGCACTCATGGTGATCCACCTTCCTCTGCCTTTTGAGTGCTGGAATTAGCACCACCACAGCCGGTTCCAGCTCTTGTTTTTATGAGAGACAGAGAAAGGAATAGTATTTCTTAATGTTAACAATATAATCACTACTTGTCTAATATTCCTTCAAATCTAAAGCAATAAATGTTTAAAATTGGTATAAGCATTTCAAAAAAGTAAAAACTTTGATCTTTTTATTCTATAGAATAAACAGGGACAGAATTTATCAATGTGTCTCAAAATACTCTCAAATCATTAGATGTATTGCAGAATGACTTTAAAGGCTTCATAATTCCCCATTACATGTATAGACTCTAATGCACTCAATTATTGGCCTATTATTCTCACTTAGACTATACTTTTATAACTACAAATAATATTGAAAGCATATCCAGTGTATATTTTCTTAAGGAATGATCCATAGAAGTAGAAATATATATATGTATATATTTAAAAAACCAGGTATGGTGCCTCTTGGGAGGCAGAGTTAGGAGGTAGGAGGATTTGTGAATTTGAGGCCAGCTCAGTACTACAAAGCAAGTTCCAGGTTAGCCTGGGATAGAATGAGCCCTTATCTCGAACTCCCCCCATGAAAAGAAGTGGAAATACATAAAACAGCCAAGATATTTCCTAAAGTAATAAAAATGCTGCTTTGATTTAAAGGCATGTTATTACTATAAAGAAAAAATTAGAACTATAGCAAAGTATAAGGAAGAAAATTCCCCAGATTTCATTCTTGAAATTGTCAACATTTACATTTGGTGACAACATGCCTATATTCTTTGTAAATACATGCAGATTTAAAAAACAAGGCATGTGGGAGAGAAAATAGAGAAAGGACTAAAGGGCCAGAAGTGGTCAATTTGTACATTAATATATTTAATTGGAAAGCAGCATGACTTCATTGAAATTTTCAGAAGATGAAAATAGCTCAAGGAAAAACTTCCCTTCCTAAGTTATACATATATATTGATTCTTAAAAAAAAAATTGAGTCAAGCTGTCAGTTTGTAGCCCAGGATGGCCTAGAACTCTCTATGTACCTCAGGCTAGCCTCAAACTGAGGATCTTCCTCCTGCAGCCTTCTGAGTGCTGGTATTATAGGAATGTACCACCATGCTCAGCTTATCTAGTATTTTAAATAAATCTACCTTTTATGGTAAGAGGAAAAAAATGCTCTTGATTTGCATGAAAAAGGCCTAATCTTATAGGTAAATGATTTTCACTGTTTGGAACTACACCAGTGAGTGCACACAGCAGACAACCTCACTCACTTTAAAAGCTCCAGTTGCTCCTTAGGCATACGAAGTCTGGCCTGGAGAGAACAAAAAGAGAGAGAAATGATTTTGAGCCTTGAATATTCAAGTTGACAGTCGACTTTCTTTTGAAGTCACACTTGGACCTTGAAATACACACACTGAAGTGCCCATGAACCTGTCAGGAGCAGGGACGTGTAATGGGAGCCGTAAGAGGCAGCCACTGTGTCCCACCATGCTGAGTGGGAGGGAGAAGGGGCCAAAATGTGGAGGAGCAGGACAAGGCTGGTGCCCAGGATGATTTGGACGAGCGCAGGTGACCAATGGTGACATCAGAGGGCCATGCTGAGCCCTTTGGTCTTGTTGCTGTAAACAAGCACGGCCTCCTCCTCCTGTTCTAAATAGGAAGGGGTATGATCAGCTATGGAACATTAATCAGCAGGACACTCAGGAGCATGGCTGCCATTTGTCCATCATTGGCACCTTGACCAAGATGAGAAGATCAGGGGACAGCAAGCTGCTACTGTGTGGCTACTGTGTGGAGGTGTCAGGAGGAGACACAGGAAGCGGATGAGAGCTGAAAGGCCAGCACTCTGGGAGGAGGCTGCTGCACAAGCTCCTTTGTCCCTCACCAGGTCAGTCAGTGCCTGTGCCCATAAGCTGACCTTGTGTGTCTTCCAGACTCTGCCACACATGACAGTGGCCAGTGCCATAGATAGATCAGGTGTCTTATGGTCAGTAGCCTGGGGCACCCCGAAGCCCTCCCCATCTGCCTGTGACTAGTGCAAAACATGTGCGTGCATGTGCATGTGCGCACACACCTCTTACAATACACATATAGGCTTCTACGCACAAATATACTCACAGCAGATTATATACACACACACGCATGCATATACCTGCCATAACCTTGATTGCTCAGACAAGGTTAGTGTGATTAGTTGGTACAGTGTGCACAGAGAGAAAAGAGCAACAAAAGACAGACCCTGGTCTCCACACGCAAGTGCACAAGAGTCACAGGCAGGCTGGTGAGAGAAGAGGCAGACATGGAACGGCACCTCTCCCGAGAGCATGCAGGGTGACTGGTGAGCAGCAGCCGCGGAGGGATGACCTCTTCGTGCTTCCTCCCTTCTGAAACTCACCTCCCCCGGGCAGATTTTGTGAACATGGCTTCTCTTTGGTTCAGGCTTGTTGCAGGCTTCCCTGTGTGCCAAGAAAGAATGCAACCCCAGTGGGGGTGTGACGGTGAAGGGAGAGCCGCCTGACTCCAGCAGTCAATTCCCGCGGTCGTGCGCGGTTCAGCACATTCCCCCTGCACGGCCGACAAGCAGACATCAGGGCACTGGGCACATTTCTTTTCTTTTTCTTTATCTCACTAACAATGCTCACATTTCAGGACCCCAAAGAGAACTCAAAGTAACTGTATGGATTTCCTGGGGCTGTTGCAACAAATGACTGCAAACTGGGAGGGGAGAAGGCGAAGGCATTCATTATATCACAGTTCTGGAGGCCAGAAGTCTGAGGTCAATATGTAACTTGCCTCTCAAAGCTCTGAGGGAGGGTCTGTTCTGGCCCCTTCCAGCTTCTGGTGGACCATGTCATTCTTGGCATATTGCTCCATCACTCTAATCTCTGCCTTACTCTCGTATCGTTTCTTCCTGTTCTCTTTGTGTCTGTCCTTTGTGTGTCTTTTTTTTTTTTTACAATTATCATAATTGTTAATAATATCCCATGGTAATTCCATCCCTCCTCCCACCTTCCCCTTTGAAACTCCACTCTCCATCATATCCCCTCCCCCTCTCAATCAGTCTCTTTTATTTTGATGTCATCATCTTTTCCTCTTATTATGATGGTCTTGTGTAAGTAGTGTCAGGCACTGTGAGGTCATGGATATCCAGGCCATTTTGTGTCTGAAGAGCACATTGTAAGGAGTCCTACCCTTCCTTTGGCTCTTACATTCTTTCCGCCACCTCTTCTGCAATGGACCCTGAGCCTTGGAAGGTATGATAGAGATAGATTGCAGTGCTGAGCACTCCTGTCACTTCTTCTCAGTACCATTATGCCTTCTGAGTCATCTCAAGGTCACTGCCATCTGAAATGAGAAGCTTCTCTAACCAAAAATGAGAGTAGCATTAATATATGGGTATGAACATCAACAGAAGTACTTACTGGGCAGTTTGGTGAGCATAGTATATACATATAGCCAAACACCAGCAGATGTTAAACCCCTAGGGCTCATGACTACCCCTGTTGTAGCTTTTCAGTGTCAGAGATGTATTCATTCCCATAGAGCAGGCCTCCCATCAAATTAGAGGGTGGTTGGTTTCATCCATAACAGACGTGCCACTATTGCACCCATTGGCTCATTTGGCTTGGATTGCTGAACATAAGGCTTGCACTGTCTACTGTTGAGTATCTTCACTGGTGATTTCTCTCTCTCCCATTGAACTGCATGCAGCATGGATTTTTTCAGCTTTCTGTCAGCTGGTCTACATGGAGGAGGTTTTCAGCTCAGCTCCAGCAGGATTTCTCAGTGGCCTTGCAGCACAAACATGTGGATTCTTCAGCAATAGGGTCTTACTACCTAGTCCTGGTAGGAAACCAAGGACCTCAGCCATGGCCTGTAATGTTTTGGGGGTTAGGGTGACATTAGTCTAAGGAGCTGAAGTTGAAGAGTGTCTGGCAGTGGCATGGTGGCACCCTTGTGCACCACAGGGAGTGCCTGGCAGCTCTGGTTTCCAGGAGTTGGCTTGGATTGGCAGACTTTGGGGCTGTGTAGCCCCTTCTTGTTCTGACACAGCTTCCCGTTCCATAAACAGACATAATAACTCTCTTAATTACAGGATTGTTTTGAGGATAAAGGGAAATGTGTATTCCCTGTGGCTGGGATGCCCTCTGATGCAATTGGCATTCTGTATTCTATTCTCCACGGCAGGAGGTGGAGCCACAATGGAGCTGTTTTGTCTTCTTGGTGTGTGGTGTGCACATGTGTATAGATGCATATGCACAGGTGCACATGCACACTACGGCCAGAGGAAGACACTGGGCGTCCTCTCTCATTCTTCCACAATTTCCCTGAGACACAATCTGACGGAATCTGGAGATTGACATTTTTTGGCTAGACTGGCTGACCAGCAAGTCTCAGTGATCCTTCTTGCATTACTCCCCTCAGTTCCAGGGTCACAGGTGTGCATGGTCATTCCTAGCTTGTTTTTAATGTGGGTGCTGGGATTTGCGCTGAGGGCCTCATATTTGCACAGTGCGCTTTCATCACCGAAACATCTCCCCAGACACATATTCAGCTTTTAAAGGTGTATCAGGTCACTAACTTTCAATATAAAAAGATCACCATAAAATTGTGAATATTCTTTGTCCTTCTTTTAAGAGTGTGTGATAAGAGAGGCTGGAGGGATGGCTTAGCAGTTAAGGCATTTGCCTGCAAAGTCATAGGATCCAGGTTCAATTCCCCAGGACCCATATTAGCCAGCTGCACAAGGGGGCACATGCATCTGGAGTTCATCTGCAGTGGCTGGATGTCCTGGTACACCCATTCTCTCTCTCTCTTTCTCTCTCTCTCTCTTCCTCTTTCTCTGTCAAATAAAAATTTAAAAAAAGAGTGTGTGATAATAATAGCCAAGGATGAGTGAAAGATTCATTCATAGGAATGCTAATGTTTATAATATTAACCATTAGAAACAACCCTATCAGAAACAAATATTTATTAAATGATATTTGCTTGAGTATTAGTCATAAAATACTTTTATGAACTAACATCTCTCATCCAAGTACTAACCAGGCCTGCTTAGCATCTGAGATCAGACAAGGTCATGTGTGCTCTGAGTTGTACAGCCATAGACAATAAAATAATACCTGAGGGCAAAGGGACATATTTAAAATATAATGTCATTGAGCCACTGAACAGCATCTATTGCATGTCCTTTAGCATCCATAAACAGATAACATAAACTAAGTCCCAACCAATCTCTACTGGCTTCTGACAGAGCTCTTGTGGCTGTGAAAACCAGGATAACACTAGTCAAATAAGTAAGTGACAGAAAAATACTGCTATTAAAAATCCAGCCTCGGTATTGTTTTTTTTTTTTTTCCCCTGGAGGTAGGGTCTCACTCTAGCTCAGCCTGACCTGGAATTCACTATGTAGTCCCAGATGGCCTCGAACTCACGGTGATCCTCGTACCTCTGCCTCCCAAGTGCTGGGATTAAAGGCATGTGCCACCATGCCCGGCTTAGCCTTGGTATTTAAAAAAAAATTTTTTTTTAATTTTTTTTTGTTTATTTTTATTTATTTGATAGTGACAGAGAGAGAAAGAGGCAGATAGGGAAAGAAGAGAGAGAATGGGTGCGCCAGGGCCTCCAGCCACTGCAAACGAGCTCCAGGCTAATGTGGGACCTGGGGAATCGAGCCTCGAACCGGTATCCTTAGGCTTCACAGGCAAGCGCTTAACCGCTAAGCCATCTCTCCAGCCCTTAAAAAAAATTTTTATTAACAACTTCCATGATTATAAAAAATACCCCATGGTAATACTCTCCCTCCCCCCACTTTCCCCTTTGAAACTCCATTATCCATCATATCCCCTCCCCCTCTCAATCAGTCTCTCTTTTACTTTTGATGTCATGATCTTTTCCTCCTCTTATGATGGTCTTATGCAGGTAGTGTCAGGCACTATGAGGCTTTGGCTATCCAGGCCATTTTGTGTCTGGAGGGAGCATGTTGAATGGAATCCTTCTCTTCCTTTGGCTCTTACATTCTTTCTGCTACCTCTTCCGCATTAGATCCTGAGCCTTGGAAGGTGTGATAGAGATACTGCAGTACTGAGCACTGCAGTCATTTCTTTCCATCACCATGATACCTTCTGACTCGTCCCAAGGTCACTGCCATCTGAAAAGAGAAGATTCTCTACCAAAAGTGAGAGTAGCATTAATATAAGGGTGTGAATATTAACCGAAGTGCTTACTGGGCAGTTTGATAAGCATAGTATATACATTCAGCCAGATAACAGCAGACATTATACCCCTAGGGCTCATGACTACCCGTTTTAAATTTTCAGTATCAAGGATGTATTCCCTCCCATGGAGCAGGCCTCCAGTCCAATTAGAGGGAAGTTGGCTTTCCCCATATCAGACGTGCCACTATTGCACCCGTTGACTCATTTGGCCTGGCTGGCCAAATATAAGGCTTGCAGTGCCCACTGTTGAGTATCTTCACTGGTGATTTCTCTTTCTCCCATTGAACTGCATGCAGAATGGCTTCTTCCAGCTTTCTGTCAGCTGGTCTAGCCTTGGTATTTTTAAGGAGTGGCATCAGTGAGCGTGCTGAACAGTCTAAACTGAGAGGTAGAGGAGGGTGCTCTTGAAAATGGCGGATCCAACACCGAGGCCACTCACTCATTTTGTTGGTCCTTATTTGGCCTTTGCTAGGCTGTGGGTGAGCTCCTTGTTACAGGTTAATGGGAGGGGGAGGTAGGAAGAAGAGAATAGTAAAAATCAGGGTGTGAGGTGAGAGGTGATATTAAGATGTCTGTTGCAGTGAGGTCTGCATTGCTGGTAGAAATCACCCAACTAAGAGCAGCTTGTGGGAAAAAGAGATTTATTTTGGCTTACAGGCTCGAGGGGAAGCTCCACGATGGCAGAGGAAAATAATGGCATGAGCAGAGGGTGGACATCACCCCCTGGCCCACGTAAGGTAGACAACAGGAACAGGAGCGTGTGACAAACAATGGCATGGGGAACCTGGCTATAACACCCATAAGTCTGTGCCCCCAACAATGACACTGCCTTCTGGAGGTGTTGATTCCCAAGTCTCCATCAGCTGGGAACCTAGCATCCAGAACACCTGAGTTTATGGGGGACACCTGAATCAAACCACCTCTTTCCACCCCTGCCCCCATAAACTGATAACCATACGTGATGTAAAATGCAATACATTCATCCAACTTTAAAAGTCCCCATAGTTTTATCAATTCTTATAATGTTCATACATCCCCATAATCCAAGATCTTTTAACTGAGTCATAATATCAAAAAATAACCTTAAAAAACCCATCATGGTATAGAATAAACACTCACACTGCAAAAGATGGCATTGGGCATAGCAAAGAAATATTCAAGCAATACAAGATTTAAAACAACAACAGCAAACATCAACCTCTGTAGCTTCAAGTCCAACAACTCCAGCCAGTGACAAATCTCCAAACCAATAATCCTGACCAGCAACAAGTCTCTGGAGTTCCAATTCTGCCCCTCCAGCTAGGCTACTCACAGTCCTGGAAAACTTCATTGGGGCCAGCAGCTTTCCTGAGCAGCTATCTTGTGGTCCTGTCATCTCCCCTCAATCCACGATTCATTCTCGTGGCCCCATGGGGTCTCCATACAGGCATCCAGCAAAACTGCCCATGGCCATTTCCAAAACACAAGACCGTGTTGCAAGGTCAATGACCCCCTCTTTCCTGCATTTCTTATACTCCACAATACCAGGTAGGGCGCCAATTTGTTAATCCAGGCCCCCTACCTGGTATTGTGCAGACTTTGAAGAACAGGATACTTCTTAGCCAGGGCGTGGTGGCACACACCTTTAATCCCAGCACTCAGGAGGCAGAGTAGGAGGATCACCATGAGTTCGAGGCCACCCTGAGACCACATAGTGAATTCTAGGTCGGCTTGGGCTAGAGTGAGACCCTACCTCGAAAAATAAAATAAAATAAAATAAAATTAAAATTAAAATTAAAATTATCTTTACAGCAACTGTACTGGTGCTTGGCCACATGTCTGTGCAGCATGAATTAACCAAGCTGGCACATGAAACAAGGGCTCATCACTAACAGTCCATGTCAGGAACCACTGCTGTCCACCTCAAATGCTAGTTTCTTTTTCTGAAGATGACTTAAGTATTTGGGCCAGCTTTTAGAGCTCAGGACTGCATACAAGGACCTCTGAAGCTAGAGACATTAGTTGTCTCAGACTAAACATGCCTGTGAGGAGCCATGTGGCTGAGCTTTTGTGCAGGGCTTGAGGCTCCCAGAGCTCGGTACATGCAGGGAAAGCAGCACCTTGGAGATATGACATGATTCCAGTACCAGCCTTTGTGTGAACGTCCAGGAGAATGTTCCCGACTGGCCCAGAATGCTGCAGGGACCACACCTGTGCAACTCTTCCCTTTAAAGAATTCAGTTTTGGTATTATCAAGGGCTGGAGAGATGGCTTATTGGTTAAGGCACTTGTCAGTGAAGCCAAAGGACCCAGGTTTGATTCCCCAGTGACCACGTAAGCCAGATGCACAGGTGGCACATGCATCTGGAGTTTGTTTGTAGTGGCTAGAGGTCCTGGTGCACCCATTCTCTCTATCTGCCTCTTTTTCTCTCAAATACTTAAAATACTTTTAAAAATGCATGATCACTAGGTGTGATGGCTCATTCCTTTAATCCTAGCACTTGGGAGGCAGAGGTAGGAGGATCGCTGTGAGTTTGAGGCCAGCCTGAATTCTAGGTCAGCCTGAGCTAGAGTGAGCTCTACCTCAAACAAAACAAAACAAAACAAAACAAAACAAAACACACTAGAAACAAACAATAATAATAACAACAAAAACCCTCTAGTTTCTCCATGGACTGGGAAGTTGAGGAGGCCCTAGGGAGAAAGGTCATTCAGTGCGGGTGTGAGTCTGGTCTCTAAGTCCAAGATCACTGACCAGATGGAGCACTGTGTGTTAAGGGTCAGCACACAGGTAGGACCAGGTCAGTCAAGCTGTCTGTCCCTTCTTTCCACAGAGCAGTGGTGATGTGTACATAGCTCCTTCACCTTCCTCCCTCTAGTTTTCTGAGGGGTGAGAGCAGAGTGAGAGGGCTCAGCCTTGAATGCTGGACAGGGGGATATGGGTGCCGGGTTGAGCAGGAGAGTCTCTCCATCACAGCCTGAGATCTCAGTGGTTTCCAGGCAGCGGAGAGAACTACAATGACTGGAGATTAGGGCAGGTTAGCAATAGTCATCTGGCACTCCCCTTGGGCTGGAGCCTCTCTTGGGGTATCTGTGGAGATCAGAGGTTATAGAAAGATTTAAGTTCCATGCCTATAAAACCACTTGAAAGAATGCCATTCTGGCCGGGCGTGGTGTGGCACACACCTTTAATCCCACCACTTGGGAGGCAGAGGTAGGAGGATCGTTGTGAGCATGAGTAGAGCCTGGGACTACATTGTGACATCCTGGGCTAGAGTGAGACCCTACGTCAAAAAAAAAAAAAAAAAAAGCCATATCCTATGTGATTTCTGCTAATTATTCTCTGTTAAAAAACAAAACAAAACAAGATAATATACTGCAAGTTAGACTTACCTTGTAGTGTGTTAGATTCTAAATGAATGACATGTAACAAAAATTAATGAAATATTACCTGGTAATTATACAGCCGTGATCCACATTCTGCAATTATGGCATACAGTTGTCTAGATCTCTGAGGAAACTCTGTTTCTATAAGCCATTGGTGGTTTTGAAGTCCTGTCAAAGAGAAAAACCAACTCTATTATTATTGTCATTTTAAAATATTTTATTTTTATCTCTACATGTATGCATGCATGCGTGCATGTGTTTGTGTACATGCTTACATGCTCCAGGGTAGCTTGCCACTGCAAACTCCAGATAGACGCACCAGTTTTTGTATCCAGCTTTGCATGGGTGTGGGGATGAACTCAGGCCAGCTTGCTTTACAAGCAAACACCTTAACCACTAAGCTATCTCTCCAGCCTTCTATTATTATTATAGATATTCCCATATTTGTTTATATAACATTGCATGCATAAGTAGAATTTGACATGCACAGGCCTTGTGAAATAAAAAGCCAGATAAAATATGCTTTTGGCTTAGCATTTTGTGTACAATAATCATCTTTTAAAAAAACAACCATACCAGTTTTGTAACATGTTACATCATGCATATAGGTGCTTTTCTGTTTCTTTCAAAGGTTGGATAAATTCACTTTAGCCAGGAAAAAGAAGACCAAGTCTTATTAAAAAACTTATCTGGAAACATTTATAAAATATTTTACATGTATTAATAATGATTTTCTTAAGTTCATTGGAGGGATCATAGGTTGATAAATAGATGATGGATGGATAAAAAGAAATATAGTAGGGCTGGAGAGATGGTTAAGTGCTTGCCTGCAAAGCCAAAGGACCCAGGTTCGACTCCCCAGGACCCACATTAGCCAGATGCACAAGGGGATACAGGCACTTGGACTTCGTTTGCAGTGGCTGGAGTCCCTGGTGCACCCATTCTCTCTCTGTTTACCTGCCTATTTCTGTATCTCTCTCTCTCTCTCTTAAATAAATAAATAAATAAAAATGGAAGACCCAAGGGGACAGACCCCTGACCCCAGCTGAAGTAGACCATATGGAGCAGTCCAGGCCCAGGCCCAGACCCAGCTTGTGGTCTAGATGCTTATTTGTTACTAAGACAGTCCTGGTCACATTGTAACATTCTTGACAAGACACGGGGATTATGTTCAGATGGGCAAATCCCAAAGCAAATCAAGTCACATAAGAACCAAGAGGATATATCCCCATCAAGAATGCCCAGTCCCACAGCTAAAGCCTCCAATAGGAACTACAAAGGATGGCGGAGAGATTGCTTAGTGGTTAAGGCACTTGCCTGTGAAGCCTAAGGACTCAGGTTTGATTTCCCAGGACCCACATAAGCCAGATGCACTAGGTGAAGCATGCCTCTGGAGTTTATTTACAGTAGCTAGAGGCCCTGGTGCATTTTCTCTCTCTCTCTCAAATAAATAAGTAAAACATTAAAAATAAAAGAAATATTTACAGGAAAGCAATATTTTTCACAAGTTAAAACTTTTTTATTTTGCTTTATTCACAAAGGTATTTTAGGCATATATATATATATATATATATATATTCTGGCATAATATCACAACACAATAAAGGCTACTTAACACAGTACTTGAAGTCTTAGCTAGAGTGATAAGACAAGACAAATAAATAAAAGGGATAAAAATTGAAAACAAAAAATTCAAAATACCTTTACTTGCAGAAGATATGATTCTGTATTTAAGAGACACTAAAGCATCCACCAAAAATCTCCCAGAGCTGGTAAACACTTTCAGCAGATAGCAGGATACAGAATTTACACACAAAAATCAGCAGCCTTCTCATACAGCAATGAACAACATGCAGAGAGAGAAGTCAGGAACAATCCCATTTAATAGCACCAAAAATTAAAATATCTTGGAATATCCTAACAATACAATAAAATATTAAAACATCTACAGTAAAAATATTAAAACATTGAAGAAAAATTAAGGAAGACAACAGAAGATAGAAAGATACCCCATGCTCATGGGCTGGAAGAATTAATATCAAGAAAGTGGCATCCAGGTGTGGTGGCATACACCTTTAATCCCAGAATTTAGGAAGTAGAGATAGGAGGACCACCATGAGTTCAAGACCATCTTGGGACTACAGAGAGAAGGCTAGAGTGAGACCTTACCTCTAAAATAAAATAAAATAAAATAAATAAAATGGCCATTCAACTAAAAGTAGTATATAGACTCAATGCAACCACAATAAAATTCTCAGCACCATTCTTCACTGGAAATAGAAAACATCTCACCGTTCATATGGAAGCACAAAAGGCTTCAGATAGCCAAAAATGTCCTCAGCAAAAAGAATACTAGGATAGTATCATCATACTTGATTTTTCAGGATACACTGAAGCCATAGTATTAAAAACATTATGGTACTGGCACAAATCAGACCCACCTGTCAATGGAATAGGAGATCTAGGTATATGTTCTGGTAACTTAGTAACTAGTAAATGTAATCTTTGGCAAAAAGGCCAAAAACACACACTCAAGAAAGGTAGCATTTCCAACAAATGGTGCTAGAAAACCCAAATAACTAAATATAGAGAAAATAAATTTAGACCCTCTTCTGTTGCCATGCACAAAATCAATTCCAAACAGATCAAAGACCTCAACATAAGACCTGCAAGTTTGAAACGACTAGAGAAAACAGTAGGGAGACTGCTGCAAACTCCAGGCACAGGAAGACTATCTGAACAGACTCTGGTCGTCCAGGGAATTAGATGAACACGCAGCCAACTGGATGTCACCACAACAAAAGGCTATTGTGTAACTAAGCAAACCATCAACCTTGTCAGTAGACAACAGCATACCTAGCAAATACAAAGAACTCAAAAAATTAAGACATAGAAAAATCAAACATCTCAGTCAAAAAACTGTGGCAGAGAACTGAACAGAGAGTTCTCAAAGAAAGAAATACTAATGGTCAATAAACATTTTCTTTTTTCTTTTCTTTTTTCCGAGGTAGGGTTTCACTCTAGCTCAGGCTGACCTGGAATTCACTATGCAATCTCAGGCGGCCTTGAACTCACTGCGATCCTTTTACCTCTCTCTGCCTTCCAAGTGCTGGGATTAAAGGCGTGCGCCACCACGCCCGGCACAATGAGCATTTTTTGAACAATGATCAACATAACGAATTCCAGGTCAGCCTGGGCTAGAGTGAGACCCTACCTTGAAAAAACAACAACGAAATGATCAACATCTTTAGCCAACAGGGGAATGCAAATTAAAACTACTTTGAGATTCTGTTTCAATCCTGTCAGAATGGTTACGATCCAATAATCAAATGACACAAAAGGTTATGGAGGGCTTGGAGATTAAAAAAAAAAAAAAAAACTTTAAAAAATATTTATTTTTAGAGAGAGAATGGGTGTGTCAGGGCCTCCCAGTGCTGCAAATGATGCATGGGCCACTTAGTGCATCTGGCTTTATGTGGGTACTGGGGAATCAAACCCGGGTCATTATGCTTTGCAGGCAAGTGCCTTAACTGCTAAGCCATCTCTCCAACCCAAAACTTTTCTTCACTGTTGGTGCAAGTGTAAACTGGTACAGCTGCTATGGAAATCATTATGGAAGTTTCTCAAAAGCCTAAATATAGGTCTACTTTATGACCCAGCTATCACCATTCCTGAGCATATATCAAAAGAGTGAACACTTTTACCTTAGAGAGACTTGCTCAGCCATGTCTAGTACTGCTCTGTTCACACTATCTAGGAAATGGAATCAGCCCAGATGCCCATCAGCTGATGAACGGACCGTGACGACATGATGCACATACACAATGGAGCTCTATCCAGTGGTAAGGAAAAATGAACTTCACAGGGAAAGGGATGAATCTGGAAATAATCTTACTGAGTGAGGCGGTAACCCAGGCTAAAAAGACAACCACCACATTTTCCTCTCTCCTATGTGGATCCTGGCTTGGAGTAGTTAGATTTACTTGTAAGCTGTAGTAAGCAGCCTTAGTACTGTTCAGGAAGCTAGAACCAGGCTTGGAGAGAGAAGTGGGCAGTGATTAGAAGAAAGACTAGTAGGCTGGCCAGAAGGCAGAGGTAGAAAGACTGCAGTGGAGCCGGCAAAGCAGCAGGGGCGGGAAGAGACGCACAGAACAAAGGATGACAGGAGCAGATACTGTAGAAAGCTACTTCTCTGTTAGACAAAACAAAACAAAACAAAACAAAAAAACCTCAGCCAGGCATAGTGGCACACGACTTTAACCCCAGCACTTGGGAGATAGTGGTAGGAGGATCGCCATGAGTTCGAGGCCACCCTGAGACTACATGGTGAATTCCAGGTCAGCCTGGACTAGAGCGAGACTCTACCTTGAAAAACCAAAACCAAACCAAACCAAACCAAAACAAAACAAAACAAAAACCCTTCCCAGTGTGAAGGAGCCATGCTGAGAGCAGCGGAGACTCAGCTGGCCGGCAGGGAATCCTCTGAGGGGATCTTACCCTCAGTTTCCAGTCTCTGTTAAAGCTCACAGAAAGGATCCCGAATGGATCCCACCCCTAGACACCAGGCAATAAGTTACCCTGCGCATCCAAGCCCAGGTAGGATCTCTCCCCACCCTCCATGAGCTGAGTCTTGAAAGGCTGGGAGCAGAAGTACCAACCCTAGAACGGTATTTCCCACCCCCAGCTCAAAACCACCTTCTGAGCCCTCACTACGAGGCCCAGCACTGCGGCCCACACGGTCTCCCGGGCTTGGCATTCACGCGCAGGGGTCTTCTGATACGCCCAGGAAGAGCACAGTGCTGAAAGCGCTGAGGGCACGGGGGGTCTCCACTCCAGAGCATCATCCCGCTGGCAGCTGGGAACACCCTTTCAGCCCAACGCGGCAGTCCACTATGCTTCTGGGTTGATTCTGCACCAAAGGGCGGGTAGCATGCAGGTGAGGCTGATGCTCATGCCCAAGTGGGCTTCTAACCTGCCCATGCCAGCTCCCGAAAGTTCTGTGAACCAGGAGCGGTCACACCAGAGATAAATTCCTGACCCATAGCACACCCTTTTTGGTAGCCTATGATCTGCAGCGCATAGGATTCAGGGGCAGATCATACACCAAAGGCCAGGTAGGGGTCATGTTGGGCATCCAGCTTATGAGGTCTGCATGTGCAGCCACCACACCAGCAAGGATAACCTTTCCTCATGGGAGCCCCATTCTGCCATCTAGTTTTACTACCTAGACTGGGGCCTGCAGGGTTCTGAGTCCAAGCATGCACCGAAGGCCAGGGAATGGGTGGGTAAAACTCAACCAAGTCCAGGTGAACTCCACACCCTCCACACCTACCTAACCCCATAATCTCTGTGAGCAGTGAGCTGCCACACTAGCAAGGGGCCGCATCCTCTAGCTTGTAACTCCAAGAACGCTTGACATACCCAGCTGCTAACCCCAGCCCTGAGACACACAGGGTCCCAGTGTTGATGTCACTCCAAAACCCCAGGCAATGAATAGCACAGGCTCTTTTCTGACACTGAGCAGGCCAAGCCTCCCAGAGCCATTCCCAGACATGCCTGGAAGACCCTGCTCATACTCAAATGCACCAAACCCAAGCAGTTAGACCACTCTCCCATGCTTACCTCTTCCAAAGCTGACCAGGCCACATGACACTACCATAAAAGCTACAACTGGGGCTGGAGAGATGGCTTAGCAGTTAAGGCATTTGCCTGCGAAGCCTAAGGACCCAGGTTCGATTCCCCAGGACCCACGTAAGCCAGATGCACCAGGGGGTGCATGTATATGCACTTGGTTTGCAGTGGCGGGAGGCCCTGGCATGCCCATTCTCTCTTTCTCTCTGCCTCTTCCTGTCTTTCAAATAAATAAATTAAATTAAATAAGCTGCAATTGCTGTACTGTTAGCAAAACAAAAGGAATATCCCATGATGGGCGAAACAAATCTTGTGTTACCAAAGATACCAAGCTGAGAAATCCCACCAAGAATGACTAGCCCCGTCATAAGAGAAACCCCCACAAATTCACAGAGGAAACTCCAGGTACCAATTTGCATAATGAAACTACAATAAGCATATTCAACAAATTTAGTGAGGCTCTGAACAAAAAGCTGGGTGAATTTGAAAAGTCTTTTAAAAAAAATGTAAAGCAGAATTTAAAACATGGTGAATGGAGAAAACTCAGAAAAAGAGCTCAAAGCATGGATGAAGAAGATGCAGACAAATCATTGAGAAGTCAATAAATGCTTGAATGAATTGGAAGAGAGGCAATAAAGTATTGTCAATAGATGCCACAATATAGTTACAGAGAATTAAAAGGAACTTAGCAGACAGCTAAATGAAGTGGAGGATAATCAACAGCAACAACAGCAAAATGAACTTGGTGGTCAGTGGAACAAGCTCAAAGAGGACATTGACAAAATGGAGAAATGAAATCCAAGAGACAACAAGAAAGTCAAACCAGGCAATAAGAATATGTGAAAATAGAAATAATGAAGAAAAACATAATGGATAATAAAAATGAAGTATCTTGTTTATTTCTTCTTTTTATTTTTATTATTTTACTTCTGGATTTTTTGAGGTAAGGTCTTACTCTAGCCCAGGCTGACCTGGAACTCAGCCTGTAGTTCCAGGCTGGCCTCAAACTCATGGTGATCCTCCTATCTCAGTCTCTCAAGTGCTGGGATTAGAGATGTGTGTCATCACACCTGGCTGAAGTGTCTCTTTTAAAAGGCTCCCAAGAAAGCCTCACCAACAGAATAGAGCAGGCAGAGAACAAAATACCAGAACTTGAAGAGAAGACAGAGGAAATGGACTGGGAGTCCAAAAATAATGTCCAGTTCAAAAAAATGTGCAAACAGAATATGAGGGAAATGTGAGACACATTAAAAAAAAACCACCAAATATCCAGATTATAGGCATACAAGGAGGGGGAGAAATACAGGCCAAAGGCATAATAAAAAATATGTCCAATCGGGCTGGAGAGATGGCTTAGTGGTTAAGCGCTTGCCTGTGAAGCCTAAGGACCATGGTTCGAGGCTCGGTTCCCCAGGTCCCACGTTAGCCAGATGCACAAGGGGGCGCACGCGTCTGGAGTTCGTTTGCAGAGGCTGGAAGCCCTGGAGCGCCCATTCTCTCTCTCTCCCTCTATCTGTCTTTCTCTCTGTGTCTGTCACTCTCAAATAAATAAATAAATAAATAAATAAATAAATAAATAAATAAATAAATAAATAAATAATTTTTTTAAAAAAAATATGTCCAACCAAATTATTGAAGAAAAAATCTCTACTCTTTCAAAACAGAAGCTCAACCAAGTTCTGGGGCTCACAGAACACCACATAGATGGGATCAGAGAAGAAATTCTCTACGTCTCATCATAGTTAAAACTCTAAGCACGGAAGACAAAGAGAGTACTAGAAGCTGCAAGAGAAAAGCAGCTCATTACATGCAAAGGCAAGCGAGTCAGAATTACCTCCGATTTCTCAGTGGAAACTCTCAAAGCCACAAGGTCTTAGAGTGAAGTATTTTAAAGTTTGAAAGACCCAAATTACTATACCCAGTCAAATTATCCCTCATAATATATGGTAAAAAGAAAACTTTCCATGACAAAAAACAGCTTTATGAATATATGAGAATGAAACCAATTCTACAGAGAATGTGGTAAGTAATACACCACACAGAAGAGATGAATTTAAGAAGCCATAGGAGGGAAAAAGTAACATCCAAATCTAGAACAGATATGAAATCATACAAAGCTCAAGAAAATACCAAACTCCACATAACTTCCAATATGAAAATGATTAAGCCAAACCTCACTGTCATAATTCTGAATAATATGAATGGATTCAACTCCCTAATCAAATGACACAGGGTGTGGTGGTTGATTCAGGTGTCCCCCATAAACTTATGTGTTCTGGATGTTAGGCTCCCCAACTGATGGCAATTGGAAATTAATGACTGCTAATGTCCATTTTATGTTGGCCAGGGGGTGATGTCCACCATCTGCTCATGCTATCATTTTTCCCTGCCATTGTGGAACTTCCCCTTGAGCTTGTAAGCCTAAATAAACATCTTTTTCCCACAAGCTGCTTTTAGCTGGGTGATTTCTACCAGCAAAGAGAACCTGACTGAACACAGGGTAACATGTTGGGTCAGAAAAATGGATTCTTTCATTTTCTATCTATAGAAACCTACCTTACCATCAAAGATAGGAAGGAAACTCTTTAGGGTAACAGATCGGAAAATGATTTTCCAAGCCAATGGAAGTAAGAACTATTATCTGATAAAATAGACTTTAAACCAAAAGTAATAAAAAGAGATAAAGAGGCCCCTTCTTATTCATTAAGGGAACAATCCAATAAGAAAACATCATAATCATAAATAGGTACATCAGATTTTATAGAACAAAATCTACTAAGCAGCCAGAAATAAATCCCAACACAATCATAGTAGGAGACTTTAATACTCCTGTCATCAATAGACACACAATACAAGCAGAAAACTCACAGAGAACTAATGGAGCTAAACAACACCACAGACCAACTGAGTTAACAGATATCTACAGCATATTGCACACTAAGTTCACAGAATACACATTCTTCTCAGCAACTCACGGGACCTTCTCTATAAATAGATCATATATTAGGGGATAAGGCATATCTCCACAAAATCAGGAAAATTGTCATAATTCCTTGCATTATTTCTGACCACAATGCAATAAAATTAGAAATCAGCAACAAAAGAAACAACAAAAAATATTCCAACTCCTGGAGACTTAATAACTTGCTATTAAACAATGAATGGGACTTTGTAGACATTCAAAGGAAAATTCATAAATTTCCAGTGTTGAATGATAACACAAACACAATATAACAAAACTTATGGGACACAATGAAGGTACTTCTAAGAGGAAAATTTATAGAACTACACGCCTACATTACAAAGTCGGAGACACCTCAAGTCAAAAACTTAACCATCTACCTGAAGGCAAAGTGAAAATAAGAATAATCCAGGTCTGGACATATGGCTTAGTGGTTAAGGCACTTGCTGCAAAGCCAAAGGACCCAAGTTTGGTTCCCCAAGACCCACATAAGCCAGATGCACAAGGTGGCACATGTGTCTGGAGTTCGTTCGCAGTGGCTGGAGATCCTGGTATACTCACTCTCTACCCCTCTCTCTCTTTCTCTGCTTTTTATCTCTTTTTAATCTTTTTATCTCTCTCAAATAAATAAATAAAACATTAAAAAAAGAACAATCCAAAAGTACCAGTAGAAAGAATTAATCAAAATCAGAGCAGAAATTGATGAACTACAAATTAAGAAAACAATTTAGGCTGGGCATGGTGGCGCACGTCTTTAATCCCAGCACTTGGGAGGCAGAGGTAGGAGGATCGCCATGAGTCCAAGGCCACCCTGAGACTACAGAGTGAATTCCAGGTCAGCCTGAGCTAGAGTGAGACCCTACCTCAAAAAACCAAAATAAATAAATAAATAAAATAAAATAAAAATAAAAGAAAACAATTTTAAAAAATGATAAAATGAAAAGCTGGTTCTCAAAAAAGAAACCTAGACTGATAAACCCCTGATCAAATGAAAGAAAATAAACACTACCAAAAGTAGAAATGAAATGGAGATGCTATGATACAAATGGAATTATGAATATCATCAAGACATATTTTAAACAACATGTATTCCACAAAACTAGAACATCTGGAAGAAATAGATCATTTCTTTGACTCTTATCTCCTACCAAAATTAAACCCAGGAGAGATTAGTTACCTGAATAAACCATAACAACAAATGGATTGAAAATGTAATTAAAAGCTTCCCAACAAGAAAAAAGGCCAGTGGGGTGGAGAGATGGCTTAGCAGTTAAGGCACTTGCCTATGAAGCCTAAGGACCCAGATTCTATTCCCTAGTACCTATATAAGCCAGATGCACATGGTGCATGCTTCTAGAGTTTGTTTGCAGTGGCCAGAGGCCATGGTGTGCCCATTCTCTCTCTCTCTCTCTTTTTTTTTTTTTTTTTTTTTTGGTTTTTCGAGGTAGGGTTTCACTCTGGACCAGGCTGACCTGGAATTAACTCTGTAGTCTCAGGGTGGCCTTGAAATCACAGCAATCCTCCTACCTCTGCCTCCCGAGTGCTGGGATTAAAGGTGTGCGCCACCACGCCCGGATCCATTCTCTCTCTTTCTACCTCTCTCTCTCTAACAAATTAATAAAAAAATATTTTTTAAAGGTCCAAGTCCAGATGGCTTCATTGCTGAATTATACAAACTTTACTGAAGCATTGAAACCATCACTTCTCAAGTTGTTCCACACAACTAAAAAGGAGAGAATACTCCCTGATTCCTTCTATGAAGCCAGCATCATACCAAAACCCACACCAGACAGAAACCCAACACGAAATCATAGACCCATATCCCTGATGAACTTTGATGCAAAGATTCTTAGTAAAAGTCTTGTAAACCAAATACAAGAATACATCAAAAGTGTCATTCACCTCAACCAAGGACACAGGGATGGTTCAACATATAGAAATTGATAATTGTAATATGTCATATAAACACTTAAAGAGAGCAATCAGATGATAATTTAAATTGATGCACAAAAGATCTTGGACAAAAATATAACATCCCTTAGTGATTAAAACACTGGACAGGCCAGGCATGGTGGCACATACCTTTAATCCCAGCGCTTGGGAGGCAGAGATAGAAGGATTGTCATGGATCTGAGGCTACCCTGAGACTACAGAGTGAATTCCAGATCAGCCTGAGCTAGACTGAAACCATACCTTAAAAAACAAACAAACACTGGAGAGACTAGAATGGAGGAACCATATTTCAACATAATCAGGGCTTCATACAGCCGACCTGTGACCCGTATTATTCCAAATGGAGAAGAACTCGAAGCTTTCCCCGTAAGGTCCGAAACAGGACAGGGCGCCCATTCTCACTGCTGCTTTCAACATCAAACCTGAAGTTTTAGCTCAAACAATAAGGCAAGGAATACAAATAAAAGGGATACAAATTAGAAAGGAAGAAACCTATTTGCAGATGAAATGATTCTTTACATAACTGATCCAAAAGACTTCACCAGAAAACTTCTGGAAGTGATAAACTCTTTCAGCAAAGTGGTAAGATATAAAATCAACATGCAAAAATTAGTAGCTCTTGGGCTGGAGAGATTACTTAGTGGTTAAGGCGCTTGTCTGCAAAACATAAGAACTCACGTTCAAATCTCCAGGTCCCACGTAAGCCATACGCACAAGGATGCAACTGCACAATGTCACTCATACGCACAAGGGGGTGCACGTGTCTGGAATTCATTTGCTGTGGCTAAAGGCCCTGGTGTGCCTATTCTCTCTCTCTCTAAAATAAATTTAAAAAATCAGTAGCTTTTGTATATTCCATTGACAAACATATAGAGAAAGAAATCAGTGAAGTAGTCCTATTTACAATAGCCACCAAAAAAATTTAAATATCTTGAAATATCCCTAACTAGGAAAGTGAATGATCTATACAATGAAGACATAAAATCTCTGAAGCAGGAAATGGAAGAAGACATGAGACGCCAGAAAGACCTCTCATGCTCATGGATTGGAAGAATTAATGTCATGAAAATGACCATCCTACCAAAAACGATATACAGATTCAATTTCCAATCAAAATTCCAGTAGCATTCTTCACAGAATTAGAAAAAATAGTCTCAAAATTCATATGGAAGGCCAAAAGGCCTGGATAGCCTAAAGTATCCTCAGCAAAAGGAATGCCTCTAGTGGCATCATCATACCTGATTTCAGGACATACTAGAAAGCCATAGTAATAATGCCATACCTTTAATCCCTGCACTCAGGAGACAGAGGTAGGAGAATCACTGCGAGTTCAAGGCCATCCTGAGACTACATAGTGAATTCCAGGACTGCCTGAGCTACCAGTGAGATGCTTATCTCAAAAAAAAAAAAATCCGTGTAAGAAACTGGGTGAGGTGGTTCATGCCTTTAATCCCAGCAGTCAGGATGATCACTGTGTGTTCAAGGCCACCCTGAGACTACATAGTGAATTCCAGGTCAGCCTGAGTTAGAGTGAGACTCTACCTCGTAAAAAAACAAAACAAGACAAAACAAAACAAGACAAAACAAAAAGGACTTAAATGCATATCTTAAAAGATGTTGGTGTGGTTATAGTAAGTGTTCATTAAAGACTCTTGTGTTGAGGCTGCAGCAGTGACTCAGCAGTTAAAGTGCTTGCAAAGCCTGGATGTCTGGGTTCAATTTCCCAGTACCAAAGTAAAGCTAGATGCACAAAGTGCCACATGTATCTGGAGTTTGTTTGCAGTGACAAGAGGTCCTAGCATGCCTGCTCTCAATTTCTCTCCCTCACTCTCCTTACAATGAATAAATAAAAAATTTTTGGTTTATTTTTATTTATTTATTTGAAAGCGACAGAGAAAGAAAGAGGGAGAAAGACAGAGAGAGACAGAGAGAGAGAGAGGGAGAGGGAGAGAATGGGCACACCAGGGCCTCTAGCCACTGCAAACAAACTCCAGACACGTGCACCCCCTTGTGCATCTGGGTAATGTGGGTCCTGGGAAACAGAGCCTCGAACTGGGGTCCTTAGGCTTCACAGGCAAGAGCTTAGCCGCTAAGCCATCTCTCCAGCCCTAAATAAAAATATTTTTTTTTTTTTTTTTTTTTTTGGTTTTTCGAGGTAGGGTCTCACTCTGGTCCAGGCTGACCTGGAATTAACTCTGTAGTCTCAGGGTGGCCTTGAACTCATGGCGATCCTCTTACCTCTGCCTCCCGAGTGCTGGGATTAAAGGCGTGCGCCACCATGCCCGGCCCTAAATAAAAATATTTTAAAGACCCATGTGTCAAAGACCTATAGGTACTCAGCATGGACTATTAGGAGGTGGTGGAATCTTTAAGAGGTGGGGCCTAGTAGGCAAAGTAAGGTGCCTGGGAACAAAAATGAACTTGAAGGGGACAGTGGGACCCCAGCCTCTTTCTGCTTCTCTTTCGCTTCCTGACCAGTGTGACTCCAATAGCTGGCTCATCTAAGTGCTGCATGGTGATGTGCTGCCACAGGACCCAATGAAATCGGCCAGCTACCTGTGAGACAGAGACCCCTTAAGTTAACCCTTCCTCCTGCTGTGATCACGTTGGGAATTTTGCTGCACTGAAGTACAAACAGATGACAAGGGAATATGAGGTATCATTTCCTGGATCATACAGCAGTGAGCACAGAGTTCCACTGCCTTGTTGTGTCCTCCTGACCCAGGCCCTGGCGTGAGAGTGGACACAGTGGGCTGCCATCCCCACATACAGGCCTGAGGGTATTTCGGCCTCAAGGATGTTCAAACAAGGAGGGAGCCAGCTGGGCAGGGTCAGCTGCATGTAGCAATTCCAAGGCCAACAAAGATGAGTAAAAGGAGGGATCAAGCCAGCAGGGGCAGGTCTCAGCACAGAGCAGGTTAAGCAGTCACTTCTTTGGGGTCCACGTGACGAGCAAGAGTTTGGTTATCAAAAGTCTCCTGGCTGAACATATTACTAAATGGGGAAAAACTGGAAGCTTTTCCACTAAAATCAGGAACAAGACAAGGGTGTCCACTGTCCCCACTTTTATTTAATATAGTTTTAGAAGTCTTAGCCATAGCAATAAGGCAAGAGACACACATAAAAGGGATACAAATTGGAAAGGAAGAAATCAAGTTATCATTATTTGCAGATGACATGATTCTATACATAAAGGACCCTAAAGACTCTACTAGCAAGCTGTTAGAGCTGATCAAAACCTACAGCAACAAAAAAAATCTTCGCCAGCTATATATCTGATAAAGGATTAATATCTAGGATATACAAAGAACTCAAAAAGTTAAATAATAAGGAATCAAACAAGCCAATCAAAAAATGGGCTATGGAGCTAAATAGAGTTCTCAAAGGAAGAAATACGAATGGCATATAAGCATCTAAAAAAATGTTCTACGTCACTAGTCATCAGGGAAATGCAGATTAAAACTACATTGAGATTCCATCTCACTCCTGTCAGGTTGGCCACCATCATGAAAACAAATGATCATAAATGTTGGCGGGGATGTGGAAAAAAAGGAACCCTTCTGCACTGCTGGTGGGAATGCAATCTGGTCTAGCCATTGTGGAAAACAGTGTGGAGGTTCCTAAAACAGCTAGAGATTGATCTACCATATGACCCAGCTATAGCACTCCTAGGCATATATCCAAAAGACTCATCACATTTCCTTAGAAGTACGTACTCAACCATGTTTATTGCTGCTCAATTTATAATAGCTGGGAAATGGAACCAGCCTAGATGTCCCTCAACTGATGAGTGGATAATGAAGATGTGGCACATTTATACAGTGGAGTTCTACTCAGCGGTAAAGAAAAATGAAGTTATGAAACTTGCAGAAAAATGGATGGACCTGGAAAGGATTATACTAAGTGAGGTAACCCAGACCCAGAAAGCCAAGCGCCACATGTTCTCTCTCATATGTGGATCCTAGCTACAGATGACTGGGCTTCTGCGTGAGAATGAAAATTCTTAGTAGCAGAGGCCAGTAAGTTAAAAAGGAGACATAAAGGGTAGAGAAAGGAAGGAAGGAGGGTACTTAATAGGTTGATATTGTATATATGTAATTACAATGATTGTAATGGGGAGGTAATATGATGGAGAATGGAATTTCAAATGGGAAATTGTGGGGGTGGGGAGGGAGGGAATTACCATGGGATATATTTTATAATCATGGAAAATGTTAATAAAAATTTTAAAAAACCACAAAAATAGGCTGAGATAGGAAGATTGCTGTGAGTTTGAGGCTATCCTGGGCTACAGAGTTAGTTTCAGGTCAGCCTGGGCTAGAGTGAGAGCCATCTCAAAAAACCAAAAGAAAAAAAAAAAAGTCTGTGAATCCTATTGTTGCCAAAACCATAGGTAAATTAATAGATTTGGTGGTTATATTGATGATTACTGTCAATGTTACATTAAACTATGTATTTTAAATAAATAAATAAATAAACAAAAAAAATCTTTTAAAAAAAATGTCTCCTGGCTGAACGGCCTACATTTGGAAAATGTAGATGAAATGTGTCTCTAGTCAGCATACTGAGTATGCATAACTGTGACAAAGCTTCTATGGCTTTAACCTACAATTTGGAGAGATCCCTTTCTAAATTTTCAAGGAAGAAGCTTCTATGACTTGTATGATAGGGTGTAAAAGACAGCAAAGCTTTAGGACTGTGCAGTGCAGTCCAGAGCTTTCCAGGCATTGTTTCCTAACACAGGCAGGTCCACTGTGATCACTCTCACCACATACTCTGTGAAATAGGCTTTAGGGTAATTACTGGCAAGACTTACCAACAAGAAGGAAAGCCAGAGTAATCACTATACAAAGGATAATCTTCCATGATGGAGTTAACCTACAAAAAAAATTTAATATAACCAATTCATCTCTTACTATTAACCTTTAACTTGAACTTTAAACCTGCTCACTCATCCAGAACAAACTTGATTCATCTCATCTCCTTCCTGCTTAGTCTACATTGATTCTGTGAACTAATTTAAGAACTAGTCCATGATCTTTGAAGCTGAAAGGGAACCACTTTTATCACGATGAATGTGGGCATACACTCATGTCCCTCCCTCACACAGGGCAACAACTGGTGACAGAAGGAAGCCCGTATACCACCACAGTACAGAGGAAGCTGAAGTGACGTTTCTAAACGTGTACTGGGGTATTTTGCAGCTAAATGGGGCTTGAGTGCACGCAGTCCGTGTCATCAGACCGTATCAGGGGTGGTGGTGCACACCTACGGTCCCAGCACCCAGAAGGCTGAATCAGGAGCACTGCCACCAGTTTGAAGCCAGTCTGGACTACCCAGTGAGACTCTGTCTCTAAAATCCAAACAAGGGGCTGGAGAGATGACTTAGCGGTTAAGCTCTTGTCTGTGAAGCCTAAAGACCCCAGTTCGATTCCCCGGGAACCACGTTAGCCAGATGCACAAGGGGGCGCACATGTCTGGAGTTCGTTTGCAGTGGCCGGAGGCCCTGGCGCGCCCATTCTCGCTCGCTCGCGCTCTCCCCCTCTCTCTCTCTCTCTGCTTCTTTCTCTGTCTCTTGCTCTCAAACCAATAAATAAAAAATAAATTAAAAAAAAAAAAAACAACAAACAAGAACAAAAGCAGGAAACGAAAGCATCCCGCGGAGGCGTACCGGTTCCGGGGGGCCCGCCCGGGCGGCAGCGCGCCCGCCCCGGAGCCGGGGTTCGGCTCGCCCTCGCCCGAGCAGCCCGGGCTCTGCGCCGCCCTCGCCGGCCTCGCTCCCCCGCTCATTCCCCAGCAAGCCGCCGACCGGATGCAGAGCACCATGCGCCCCCTCTGCCCTCGTTCACGGAGCACGGGAAGCCTCACGTAGTGGCCATTGTCTTAGTTCACAGCTGTTTCTCCGCTGAGGATGAGCCTAGGAGTGGGCAGATTCTGAGAAGCCCGCGACGCTGTATTGCATCACTCTTCCTGAGACTTCACAATGGCCGAGGGGGCCACACCCAGCCGGGGCTGTGCACGTTCGCCTCCCCGTCTCCCACCACGTTTTCAAACCAACTGAGTGGTCAACATCCTCTGCTTACCTACTACCTGGGTATAAGAAACGGGTGTTTGGGTTGGAGAGATGGCTTAGTAGTTAAGGCCTTTGCCTGCAAAGCCAAAGGATAGCGGTTCGATTCCCCAGGACCCACATAATCCAGGTGCACAAGGTGGTGCATGCATCTGGGCTTTGTTTGCAGTGGCTGGAGGCCCTGGCTTGCTCATTCTCTCTCTTCTTCTCTCTCCCTCTCTCTCATAAATGAATAAAAAAGTAGGGATAATTTACTGTTCTTGTTTCAATACTTAGAAAACTATTTTTTAAATAGTGGAAGAACCTGCAACCCCGCTGAGGAAGGTCCCCAGTGGAATGGGAGCAGGGTAGAGGGAAAAGAGGGTACCAACACATGATGTACCCATATGAAATATGTTGTTAATAATAAATAAATGATAACATTATCTCAGGACAGAGTGAACACTAGAGAGTTAGTGTTCTTTTGTTGTATTTAGCCTGTTCCTAATAAGCAAAGAATCACTTAGTAACATATCAAAATGTCCTGCTAGAAAAGTGTCTTGTGGAGTTATAAGTTATCACATCTATTCTGGGACAGAGAACAAAACAATAATCACAGGACACACTGAAGCCATAAATTTCAAGTACATTTCAAATTCCTCCCTATCTTAAAGGTCTATAAATCTGGTGTATTGAAATACCATGGAAAAGAAATCTATTCAACTGAAAAGCTGTCTTATTCTTCTAGTTTAAAAAAGTTTTGTCCAACATCATCAAGAAAGCCTGTCCAAATTAGGTCAAGTTCCTTAAAAACCATGGCCTTCCATGGCTTCTTTATGGAGCCATACAAGATAACAAATGACGAAATTAAAAAAAAAATGACAGACTGAAAAATTCCACAGAGATTCAGCAGCAGATTCAGTCACGCAGGAGAAAGAATCACCAAGTTCAAAGACAGTTCACTTGAAGTTAACTGCTGGAGGGAGTAAAGAATGAGAAAGAGTGAAGAAAGCTCACACGGAACTTCTAAGATGCCATAAGGCAAGTGAACAGGTACATTATGGGAATTCCAAAGGAGAAAATGGAAAGGGACAGAAAGACTCTTTAAATAAATGCTGGATGGAAGTTTCTTGTATCTTGGCAGTGATGGGAACATTTAGATTCATGAAGTTTAAAAATTGCCAAAAGGGGGCTGGAGTGATAACTAGCAGTTAAGGTGTTCACCTGCAAAGCCAAAAGGACCCAGGTTCAATTCCCCAGGACCCACGTTAGCCAGATGCACAATGGGGCACATGCATGTGTAGTTCATTTGCAGTGGCTGGAGGCTCTGGCACACCCATTCTCTCCCCCCCTCCCTCTTTCTCCGTCAAATAAATAAATAAATAATATATTTTTTAAAAATCGCCAAAAGACAGAGACAATTTTGAAAGTAGCAAGAGAAAAGTTCTTGTCACATGCAGCAGGCAATCTGTGTTAGTGTGAATAAGTTTGTCTTATAAAGGCGACTTTGGATTAGTTTACAGGAAAGAAGCCGGGCAGTCCAACAGTGGCTGTCTGCAGGCTTGAGCATCAAGGAACCCGCCGGCAGCTGCCCGTCCATGAGCATGGACACCTCTCTCGCCTCCGTCTGACACCAAAGACCTGGAGGATTCCTGGAGGGCTGGTGCTCTTCGGTCTGCAGAGGAAACCTGATGGAACTCAGTTCCTATGCTGACAAAGGATAGTAGAAACAGATGCACGTAGGCGTGTGTAGTGAAGGCAGCCAGTTAGGGGTCACAATCCTCAGAGCTGTGCTGGGATTCAGTTGCTGGGGCTCCAGATGATGGAGGTCCCAAGTACCTAACCCACTGCTATAGCTAGTAACTTGGCCACACCCAACTTCAATGGACTGGGGATGCGTAATGTTATCAGATACCTGGGAAAACATGGGCATATTTGTGAATAATCCTACTACTGGTCATTGTAGCAAATTAGCAACTAGTTCTAACTGTACACATTTAAATTTTTCCATTTATGGTGCAGATGTGTGACATACAACACTCTTAGAAACCTTGACATTTGTCTTCTTCTTTCATATTCTTCTCAGTCTACTTAGCAGTAGTTCCGTTTGCTTAGTTTGATTAAAACATCATATCAGCCTCTATTTTCCTTTTTTCTAGTCATACTCAACATCCTACTAGATAGCCATACCCGTCAACTTTACTCTCCAGTACACTCAGGATGTTTCTACCACCTCTTATCATCTTTATTTGATATCCTCCAGGTGTAGGCTGGGATATAATATATAATAATGTTGTGGGCTGGAGAGATGGCTTAGCGGTTAAGCGCTTGCCTGTGAAGCTTAAGGACCCCGGTTCGAGGCTCAGTTCCCCAGGACCCATGTTAGCCAGATGCACAAGGGGGCGCACGCATCTGGAGTTCGCGGTGGCTGGAGGCCCTGGCGCACCCATTCTCTCTCTATATATATCTGCCCCTTTCTCTCTCTGTCTGTCACTCTCAAACAAGTAAGTAAAAATAAACAAAAAAATAAAAAAAAATATTGTTACTAAAGGAAAGAATGGGTGGAGAGATGGCTTAGTGGTTAAGGTGTTTGCCAGCAAAGCCAAAGAACCTTGGTTCAATTCCCCAGGACCCATGTAAGCCAGATAGATACACAAGGTAGCACATGTGTCTGGAGTTGGTTTGCAGTGGCTGGAGGCCCTGGTATGCCCATTCTCCACCCCTACCTCTCTCTCTCTGAAAGAAAATAATAAATATTTTTTTTTTTTAAAAAGGAAAGGACTTCAGAGGGTTAGAAGAACACTGGCCTTTATCCTCTATATTTTACAGAGAAGGTAATTAAATCAGAGAGAATATTGGAACAATATCTTTTGATATCACGAAATACATACAACTAAAAATAACTGTAAAAATATATTTTAGCTTCACATTGGTTTAACAATAATAGATCTGACTATGACATTGTCTGACTGGAAAATAAACACTGCTGAATAAAAGCCCTGAGTGAGTATATATGCACAGCAGAAATGAGGTCTCAGATGCTCAAGATTTGTGCACAATGAAAGAAGAAATCTTTTCTTTTTAAAATCTATAATAGATGATACAAATCAAAAAGGCTGCACCTGCCCCAACGGTGGGGGGGTGGGAAGGCGAGTGGAGCCTCTCTCCAGGGACTGTGCCAACAGGAACTCTGGAGAGGTGGAGCCTCTCCTGGGGCTGCTCAGCCCCTGGCCCAGGCTCCGCAGTTAGATGAGCTCCAAGTCTCAAGTCAAAATCCAATCCAAATCTCTCTGATCAGGGCCCCAGAAGAATCAGCAATCCGTTGCCCCAAGGACTTCCACAGAAAATTCTAATTCTTCCATGACACGGGGTTCTAAGCCAAGAGCCCTAATTTTCACCCAGCCCAGAGTTAACCAGCTTTCGTCCCACGATCTGGACAGAGAGAGACCTCAGCAAACAAACCGCCTTCTAGACAACAGCCTAGGGAAGTTGCCAGCCTCAAGAAGCGGCTTCAGCCTCTGACATCTGGGGAGTCCATGTCCAGCACGTCCAGCTGCTGGCCCCACTTCACCCGCTGGGGACAAGGCTGAGGAACCGAGTGCAGGCAGTTCAGTAATCGGGGTGTTCCTGCGCCTCTGCCCTGGGAACAACACACACAGGACGGGAGAGGCAGAGGGGGGAAAAGTGGGGGTTCTCTTCCCTACCACCTAGAGGACCCAAGAACACGTTGTCCACTCAGGCTAGTGGTGAATTGCCCTCATCCCTCCAGTCACCAAACCCAAAAGCTGAGCCAGGAAGTAGCAAGGACTCTGGGAGGGAGAGGACGTCTATCCTGACCTGACTCATTAGATAGCGAGCAAAACTGCGAGGCCACACTAGCGGCTTGGCCCCGCACTGCCAAGGCTTCCTTCCAACTGTGCAGCAGCCACGAGAAGAAAGATAAGAGCCTTAGAGCGTCTACCACCTTCCCAAGAAGAAAACGTTCATGGAGGCAGGGATCTACCTGATCAGCATTCCTGGTTAATACTAAAAATAAGAAAAATTCCCGTGACTTGCAGCATCCTATGTATCCAAATGCCTTCCCAGCGCAAGCCCCTCCCCTCCCTGCAAGGTCAGCCTTCAGGGACAGATGCACTATTCTGAAGTTCAAGGAGGCTTTATAAACCCCAACTTTTGGGTTCTTGTCTATTTAAACAAAGAGTTGAAAAAAGACAGAGAGATAAATTATGAGTTGTTGAATTTACTCAGGGAGAAATTATGAGGTTTATTTAGGTAAAATTGGTATCTAGGGAAAGACACCTAGAGCCCGCACGGGAAGATTGGGAAGAGGTGCACGTGGGCACAAGGCGCGACAGTGCCAGCCTTGTGTCTCCACACAGGAGCAAGTTAAGAGATTAGGCTTTGTTAACTGTTTGAGACCCTGCCTCCTTGCTTCAACGAGAGACTCTTCAAAGATCCCTTCATCTCCCCAGAAGAGGAGCCGCTGCTTCCAGGCTTTAAGTCTGCAATCTTGCTTCAGCTCGTTTTCAGCCACTCAAAGTCACTGTGGAGCTGTGTATAAGATTCTTTCAGCTTGAAGATAGATAGGGTTTCTTTTTCAACTTTTTAATATATTTTTTTAATTTTTTGTTCATTTTTATTTATTTCTTTGAGAGTGACAGAGAGAGAAAGAGGCAGAGAGAGAGAGAGAGAGAGAAAGAATGGGCGGGCCAGGGCTTCCAGCCACAGCAAACGAACTCCAGATGCGTGTGCCCCCTTGTGCATCTGGCTAACGTGGGTCCTGGAGAATCGAGCCTCAAACTGGGGTCCTTAGGCTTCACAGGCAAGCACTTAACCGCTGAGCCATCTCTCCAGCCCTTTTTCAACTTTTTAAATTGACAACTTCCATGATTATAGACAATAAACCATGATAATTCCCTCCCCCACTTTCCCCTTCACAAATCCATTCTCCTTCATATCCCCGCCCCCTCTCAATTAGTCTCTCTTTTTATTTTGATGTCATCATCTTTTCCTCCTATTATGATGGGCTTGTGTAGGTAGTACAGGCATGGATATCTAGGCCATTTTGTGTCTGGAAGATTGCATCGTAAACAGTCCTACCCTTCCATTGGCTCTTACATTCTTTCTGCCACCTTTGAGCCTTTGAGCCTTGGAAGGGGTGATAAAGATGTTTCTGTGCTGAGCATTCCTCCGTCACTTCTTCCAAGCATTATGGTACCTTGTGAGTCATCCCAGTGGTTCCTAACATTTGAAAAGAGAAGATTTGCTAACCAAAAGTGAGAATTGCATTAATATTTGGGTATGTGTGATGGTTTGACTCAGGTGTACCCCATAGATTTAGTTGATCTGAATGCTAGTTTCCCAACTGATGGAGATTTGGGAATTAACACCTCCTGGAGGCAGTGTATTGTTGAGGATGGGCTCATGAGTATTATAGCCAGTGTTCCCTTGCCAGTGTTTGTCACACTGTCCTGTTCCTGTTGTCCACCTTACGTTGGCCAAGGGGTGATGTCCACCATCTGCTCATGCCATCATTTCCCCTTGCCATCATGGAGCTTCCCCTTGAGTCTATAAGCCAAAATAAATCCCTTTCTTGGTCGGGTGATTTCTGCCAGCAATGTGAACCTGATGCAACAGCAAAGTTGGTACCAAGAGTGAGGTCATTTGCTGTTAGACACCTGACTATGTGGCTTTGGCATTTTAGAGCTGATTTTCAAGAGGAATGTGGAAGGATTTGAAACTTTGGCCTAAGAGATGCCTTGCAGTGCTGTAAGTACAGCTTGATGGACTATTTGGGTCAGAGTTGACAGAGCTGACTGCAGTAAGAACTGTGGACTATGAGGGTGAGAAAGAGCTTTTTCTGGACTGGGCTAGAAGCAGTTTGTGTGAGAGGTTTGCTGTTATTCCCATGTTCAGAGAAGTTGTGCAGGGTTGCTTTGCGTAGAAATGGACTGGTGTGAGCAGAGGGATATGGCACATAAAAAAATGAAAGCTTTGGGCCCAAATTTCTTCCTGTTCAGCTGCAATTTGTATAAAAGATTATAATCTTTGAGATTGGGCCAGTTTACCTGCATTGGGACAACAGAAAAAATGCAGACTAGAGCCGGGTGTGGTGGCGCATACCTTTAATCCCAGCACTTAGGAGGCAGAGGTAGGTGGATCGCTGTGGGTTCAAGGCCACCCTGAGAATGCATAGTGAGTTCCAGGTCAGCCTGGATCAGAGGGAGACCCTACCTCGAAAAAAAAAAAAAAAAGACTCTTTGTAAGGGGCCTGAGTGCTCAAGGAGTGTCCTGTTCTTCAAAGTCTGCTTTATTCCCCCCTGGATTAACAAATTGGCACCCCACCTAATATTGTGGAGTATAAGAAATGCAGGGAAGAGAGGGTCATTGAATTTGTGACATGCTTCTGTGTTTTGGAAATGGCCACGGGGCAGTGTGTAGCAGGTTTGCTGGATTGCCTGCATGGAGACCCAATGGAGCCTTGAGGATGGACTGTGGGCTGCAGTGGAAATGCCAGGACCACAAGATGGCTGCTAAGGAGAGCTGCCAGTCCCAGTGAAGTTTTCCAGGACTGTGAGTAGTCCAGCTGGAGGGGCAGAACTGGAACTCCAGAGACTTGTTGCTGGTTAGAATTATTGGACTTGGAGACTTACCACTGGGTGTTGGACTTGGAGCAACAGAGTTTGATCTTTGCCTTGCTTAAATCTTGTGTTGGTTGAATATTTCTTTGCCATGCCCAATGCCACCTTTTACAGTGTTAGTGTTCATTATGCGCCATTATGGGCTTTAAAAAAATATTTTGTGGAATTAAGGGTCAGTTAAAAGACCTTGGACTATGGGGATGTTTGAACATCATTGGGATTGATTAAAAGCTATGGGTACTTTTAAAGTTGGACTGAATGCACTACATTTTGCATCTTGGATGGTTGTCAGTTTATGGGGTCCAGGGATGGAATGTGGTGGTTTAATTCAGGTGTTCCCCATAAACTTAGGTGTTCTGAATGCTAGGTTCCCAGCTGATGGAATTAACGTCTCCTGGGGGCAGTGTATTGTTGGGGGCGGGCTTATGGGTATTATAGCTAGCTAGTGTCCCCTTGCCAGTGTTTGGCACACTCCCCTGTTGCTGTTGTCCACCATATGTTGGCCAGGGGGTGAGGTCCACTTTCTGCTCATGCCATCATTTCCTTCTGCTTCATGGAGCTTCCTCTCCAATCTGTAAGCCAAAATAAACTTTTTTTCACACAAGCTGCTCTTGGCCGAGTGATTTCTGCCAGCAATGTGAACTGCAATAGTGTGAATGTTAAGAAAAGTGCTTACAGGGCAGTTTGGTGAGCATAAAGTGTGCATTTAGCTAGACAACAGCAGGCATTACACGCCTAGGGCTCATTGACTTCCCCCATCATAGGTTTTCAGTATCATGCATGTATTCCATCCTGTGGAACAAGCCTCCAGCTCAATTAGAGAATGGTTAGTTTCTCCTGTAACAGACATGCCACTATTTCACCTGTTGGGTCATTTGACCTGGCTGGCCAAACTTAAGGCTTGCAGTGTCCACCACTGTTTATCACTGCTGATTACTTCTTTCTTCCATAGGGCTGCATGTAGCATAGCTTTTTCCAGCTTTTTGTCAGCTGGCCCACAGGGAGGAGGTTTTCAGCTCTGTTCCAGCTTGATTTCTTAGTAACCTTGCAGCACAATCATGTGCAATGTTCAGCAATATAGATCGCCTTTTCCTCGGGTGAACTACATAGGTGGTGACGTGTGCATGGTCCATTCTCACCATCTGTGGATTAAAAGATGTCTCTCTCCTAGAAGTTACTTGGAAGCTCAGTTAGATCCTGAGGCTTTGAGTTAAGATGCCAAGTGTCAGCCCCTGCCACATATACATATTGTTTTTTTGAGGTAAGGTCTCACTCTAGCCCAGGCTGACCTGGAATTCACTATGTAGTCTCAGGGTGGCCTTGAGCTCACAGTGATCCTCCTCCCTCTGCTTCCTGAGTGTGGGATTAAAGGTGTTCACCACAACACCCAGCTAGCTAATGCACATATTTTGAAGGAGAGACCACAACTGTGAAAGGGGCAGGGACAGAGCTAAATGCAAAAATTTAATCGATATAAATGATTCAGCAACTTTGGTTAAAGTATGCCACCACGCCTGGCTATTTTTCTTTCACTTTTTTTTGTTGTTGTTGTTTTTGTTTTTCGAGGTAGGGTCTCACTCTAGCTCAGGCTGACCTGGAATTCACTGTGTAGTCTCAGGGTGGCCTCGAACTCACGGCGACCCTCCTACCTCTGTCTCCCAAGTGCTGGGGATTAAAGGCATGTGCCACCGGCTCCCTTTCTCTCTTTTTTTAATGCACTCAAATTATTCAAAAGCAATTAAAAAATTAAGCCACTGTATTGTTTTGAGATCTCATATAGCCTAGTTTGGCCTTGAAGACCTTGAACTTCCTGTCTGTACCTCTCAAGTTTGGGGGTTTACAAGAATAATCATGCCTGGCTTCTTCCTCCTCCTCCTTCCTTTTCTTACCTCCTTCTTCTCCTTCATTCTCTCCCCATCATTATTACTTTTATTATTACGATTATTCAAGGTGACATAACCACATGCTTGGAAAACAAGCTGTGAGACTTTCCACTTTACCTACTGGGGTGACAGATTACCTGCTCTAAGGGGGGGGGGGAGTTAGGTCTGGCCCCGCCCCACCTCGCTTGCCTTCACTCTGATTGGCTAGCCGGCGTTCATTCATCACTCTGCTCCTATTGGCGCTCGGCCCCTCTCATGGTGCACGCTGGTTGGCCGGCGGGGCCGTTGCCTGGCGACCGGGCTTGTTGTGGTTCCGCGTAGCTAGGGGACTTTCCCGCGCCGGCGGGCCGAGTCCAAACTTGAGCTGTGGCGGCGGTCGCAGCGCCAGGTCATCTCTGCGACGACTGAGGGGCGGGTGACCCAGGCGCCGCGGCCGGGGTGACCTGTGGGGGACCGCGGGTGTGCGGGCGCGCGCCCCTGCTGTTTGCCGCGTAACGTGCCCCGGGGGTCCCCAGCCCCATGCGCCGGCGCTGCGTGGGCGCGGCGCTGCGGGGCGCCCTCGGTGCGTGAGGCGGGCGGGCACCCGGCCAGGGCGCGGGCATCCGGCAGCTCCGCAGAGCCCGCCGCGGCGCCGACCATGAGGAACAACAGCAAGGAGGTGCCCGGTGCCTCCCACCGCTACGCGCCCTGCGGTGAGTGATGCCCGAGGGAAGGCGCCCCGGGCAGCACCCCGCGACCTGGGACCCGGGCTTGCCCCGCTAGAGACGGGCTCCCGGGCTCTCTCCCCTGGGTGAAACTTGTCATTCCTCCAGGAATCTGGTGCCCTTGCCCTAAGGGTGCGCGGGAATTTTATCACCCTCTTTGCCTTTTCAGCTGCGTGCCCCCAGGTATTTCAGCGACGTTCCTAGCTCTCCTGATTTAGACCCAACCGAGATAAACATTTCCTGCTTTCTGGGGCTGGAGACCAGAATGGAGAATTCAGTAGTAAAGGTTCGTGGTTCTGTGTGCCACGTTTGAAGATGAGAAGTGAGGAAACATCAGGAGAAGGCTGTCTTGTGCTTGCTTTCTATCTTTTTAAATTTTTATTTATTTATTTTTTCATCCTGCATCTTGAAAGGTGCTGGAGACAGAGGGGAGAGAACAGGGCCCAGCTTTTCAGTTGGGAGGGACCAGTTGCAGCCTTCCACATCTGCTCAGAGGGGAAACCTTGTGTGTGGCCCTTAACATCCCAAGTGCATGCGTAGCCCTGGCTCTGACTGGGCCACTACTGATGATGCCAGAGCCGTACTGAGCACTCTTGGGGTGGTGTGCAATTCAGGAGGTCTGGCCAGTCCTCTCAACTTGGGCTCTGGACCCTACGTCTGAGTTCTTGGTGCTGCAGGAAATAGTCCGAGTGTGAGCAACACCGATAGACCATCACATGTGCCAAGCATGTTCCGAGCAATTTAAGTACATGAACATCCCGGTTCACAGACCTGGAAACTGAGGCATGTGATGTTTGAGAAGCTGCCCAGTATTATTCCTTGCCAAGTGGCTCTCTCGCTGATGTTGCACATCTGAAGACAGCGGCCTGTGCCCCTGTGGACCTGTGGGTGTGTAACACACCGCCTGTGGCTTAGAAACCAGAGGAGCAGGTTTCAAAGTTTGGTTCACAGTTTCTTGCAGCCTCTGCTTCTTCATTAACTAAATAAAGGAAAACAAAGGCACTCCTAGCATCATATGAAAAAGCCAGGAAAGCTGTTAGAGGAAAGAAGTTGGGCAGTAAGTGATATGGTGTCATACAGGTACTGGCAATCTTTGAATGATAAAGCTAAAGGAACCTCTTCGTTCCTTTAATCTCCTGTGTGTGTTGTGTGTGTGTGGTAGGTGGTAACAGTTTGTTCCTACTAGCTGGGATTAGAGTTCAGTGTCTGTCCAAAGCTCCCAGTAATGAGAAGTCAGATACATTGTTCTCTGTGGATTAATTAGTAATCAAAACAGCTAAAAGAATAGAGAGGGCATATTTGAGCTGAATACAGTTATTTGGAGTTGACCAACCTGCTCTTAGTCTGCATGCCAATGCTCTGTTTTTTGTGTGTGTGTGTGTATGTGTGTGATTCTCCACATTTTACCAGTGTTTTTTCCTTTCCTCTCAAAACTAGATATCAGTTCAGCTAGTAAATATCCCTTATACATTTGCATTATTTCAGGGTTAAGTGTCATTTACTTAAAATTATTTTTAAGTTTATTGGGCAGGGGTGGTGGTGGTGAGGAAGACAAAGGGAGACCAAGGTAATGGCACACCAGGGCCTCCAGACACATGTGCCACCTTGTGCATCTAGCTTACATGGGCTCTGGGGAATCAAACCTGGGTCCTTTGGCTTTGCAGGCAAGCACCTAAACTGTTAAGCCATCCCTCCAGCCCCAAGTGTCATTTACCTTTATGCATGAATCCAGCTTTAGTTCTAAGGAGATTAAGCCTTTGGCTTTGTAGAATAGAGACTTCTTGTTTGTGTGAGTTCATTTGCTCGGCCTGTTTCCCTATGTACTGCCGTACGAGTTGGACTTCTGAACAGTGTATCTAGCCAGCTTTAAAAGGAGGAATATTCTCTTTAAGGAGTTGGCTCACATGATTGCGGGACTGGCAAGTATGAAATCTCAGGGCAGTCTAAAGCCCAGGAGCGAACTTGATATTGAAGTTCAAGTTCAAAGTCCATCTGGAGACAGCACCCCTCTTCCTTTGGGGGGGGGTCTCATTTTTTTTCTTAAGATTTTTCAACTGCTTGCAGGAGAACCATCTGTTCTACTCAAACTCCACTAAGTTTAATGATAATTCTTACTTCAAAATGCCTTCACAAAGGCATCTGTAATAATACCAGTCTAAAAGGTGGATACTGTGGCCCAGCCAAGTGGAACTTAAGTTTACCATCATGACTACCACAAAGAACGAGGCATTTTAGACTCTCTTTTTAAGGCAGAGTCTCATCTAACCCAGGCTGTCCTTAAACTCACTTCGTAGCTGAGGATGACCTTGGTCTTCTGATTCTCCTGCCTATAGAGCCTGAGTGCTGGAATCCTGAGGACTGAACCCTGGGTTTCCTGCACATTATGGTAACACTGTACCAAGTGAGCCACATCGTCAACCTTGTAGACGTGTGTCTGGCTCTGATTGTCATGAATTTGTGACAGTACACTTTGACAAGCCTGGTCAAATAGCGACTGTGTCACCTACGTTTTATATTCTGTGTTTATTTTTTTCCTGGACTTTGTTTCAAACTTTTCAGTTGCTGTGATTTCCCCCTTATATCGGGCATCTGGTGGACCAGTTTCTGATGCAGAATTACCCCAAACACCTACAGTCTGAAGCCCCCGGCTGGCTCCTCTCTGGGGTCGTGCAGCAGTGCTGGCAACGCCAGGCCCTGGGGTTCTGCTGGCTGTGGCAGAAACGCCTTCTCTGGGGACTTGATGTCCTCAGAGACTCTCATGAGTGGTCCCATGCCAGCCTGGAGGAGTGGCCCTGGATGCTGTCAGCTACAGTATGCTGTGCCAGCTCGGAGAAGCTGCCATGGATGCCATCAGCCAGTGTCTTGGCAGCTGCATAGTCTCAGCAGGCCCGGCACAGCCCCTCTTCCTGTGTATGTGGGCTGATGTCACCAGGGGATTAGGCCGAGGGCTAGCTCCCCATGTTCCTTTCTTTCTTCCTCCCCTTAAGCTGTGGTCTTTGTTCCCTCTTTAGGACAAAAGTCACACAATTTGGTAGTCACTGTTTTACCTCGGTTTTTCCTGAAGGAAGTCCTTAGGAATCTTGGGATTAAGAAGGTTTTCTGGGCTGGAGAGATGGCTTAGTGGCTAAGGCATTTGCCTGCAAAGGCAAAGGACCTCAGTTCAATTCCCCAGGACCCATGTAAGCCAGATGCACAAGGGGGCACATGTGTCTGGAGTTCATTTGCAGTGGCTAGAGGCCCTGGTACATCCATTTTCTCTCTCTCTTTGCCTCTTTCTCTCTTGTTTTCTCAAGTAAATGAATAAATAAAACTTTTAAAAAATAAAGTTTTCCATACTGTGTGATTGGTACAGCCTAGCAAGTTCCATTTCCTACACAGGCCTGTGTTGACTTTATTGCCACTCTGGTCGCCAGCGGGGATCCGTGGCTGACTGTGTTGGCTGGGGCGGGAGGCGGGCAGGGAGCTTCCTGTACAGCGTGAAGTAGGTGAGGCGTCTTGGACCACACCCCCTGTCAAGCATATTTGATCTTGTATATTATCTATCTGTGATAGAATTTAAATGTCATTATTTTAATATATGAAGCTAATTAAGTCTTGGCCAACATTTGCTCATAGGCTTACCCATAAGCATTTAAATGATTGAGGATTTTACAGGCCTGCACATTTCCCAACATGACCAGAAATACAGCTCAGCATTTTATGGAGAAGGGATGGGCAGAAGGGGCTTGGATAGCTCTCTGGAAGCTAACACACCAGTGGCAGAGGCTCAGCTCTCAGCTGTGGGGAATGGGCCAGTCAAGCAGGGCACTGTCCTTCCCTTAGCACCAGTGATTCGTGAGTGTGAGACTGCAGAGACTTTGTCATTGCCCCTGTTCCAGAGTGGGCAGTCCTTCCTGGCTCGTGTGCTTTGTGGCACGCACTCTCCTCACCGCCCCGCGTCCAGCACAAAGAACTCAGATACTAGCCTGGCAGGGATGAGAGGTCCTTCGTGATGTAAGTGTCCCCTGCATCTACACTGACACTGTTCCCGGCCTTCCTCCTGTCTAGACTGGTATTACCACTTCCCCATGAAGCGCTCTGAGAAACCTGTGGGTGCCCCACCAGCATCTCAGATCCCAGGGCTCAGTGATTTGGGAGAATCCAACAATGGGGACACGTCCCATGCTCGGCGATACTGGGTAAAGGAAACAGACTCGGAGTATGTGAAGCTAGCCAAGCAAGGCGGCAGGCCTGGTAAGCCCCTGACACCTAGGTGGCTTTGTGAGCAGGGTGAGGTGTTGCTTCTCATCTCATCCCCATAAGATATTACAGTATAATCTGTGGGTTTTGTCATAGGCCTTTGGGATGTTGGATCAGTAAGTACAGGTATAATCTTTGATGAAAATCAACTTTTATACAACTATACATGGAGACATATTTTAAAAATATTTTTATTTATTTGAGGGGGGGATGGGCATGCCAGGGCCTCCAGCCACTGCAAACAACCTCCAGACGTGTGTGCTCCCTTGTGCATCTAGTTAAGGTGGGTCCTGGGAATCGAGCCTTGAACCAGGATCTTTAGGCTTCACAGGCAAGCGCTTAACCGCTACGCCATTTCTCCAGCCTTTGGAGGCATATTTAGTCAGTAGAAACCAATGGTTCGAGGGGTAAGGGATCCCATTCCAAATGATAGCTAGCCTTTGAAGTACTTGACATTGAGAGATACTAAGCTCTTTCCCCTCTGGCTGTCACTGCCCCAAATGAGAATGTCATAGGAGGAATGGAAAAGCAGTGATTAAAATCTGTGCTTCCCGTACAGAAGCCAGACCACGCCATCTGGTTGATTGAGCATGACACAGCCGGATCGGGGCTGAGGCAGCCTTTCCTTAGCTCCCCCCCCCCCCCCGCCATTGATTAAGAGATTGGCAAAATCTGACTAAGGCCCATAAATTTGTAAAGGCATAGGATCAGTGCCAGGGTCCTCACTTTGCTCATTGTGCTGAGTTATGTTAGGGTTGTCTTTTGGGGGTAGCCACTGAAGGCCAAGGATGAGAGGCATCTTTTTTGTCCACAGCCGCCCGGCAGCCCCAAGCCAGTGGTGACAGAGGTGGTGGCAACAGGGAGAGGGGAGAAGAAGCAACGTGTTAAAAGTGGAAAGTTAGAAATGTCTTACTGTTGGGCTGGAGGGATGGCTTAGCGGTTAAGCGCTTTCCTGTGAAGCCTCAGGACCCCAGTTCGACGCTCGATTCCCCAGGACCCAGGTTAGTCAGATGCACAAGGGGGCGCACGCATCTGGAGTTCATTTTCAGTGGCTGGAGGCCCTGGCGCGCCCATTCTCTCTCTATATATATCTGCCTCTTTCTCTCTGTCTGTCTGTCGCTCTCAAATAAATTTAAAAAAAAAAGAAAGAAATGTCTTACTGAGAGGAGTAAGAGTTTGATGCCCACCCAGGCATTTTTATTGTCTTGCTATTGGTATTATCTGACAAAACTGGTTCTCTCCACTCACTGCCTCTGGACTCCAGGGGACAGGAGATGTGGGAGGGACAAAAAGCAGGAGGCCACTGAGAAGGAAGCTGTTGTTGTGTACCTCTAAAAGCAGCTCCAAGGTGACTGGCGAATCCACCTGGGAACCTGGAGGGTCAGGTTCTCTGGGAAGCAGCTGAGTGGGTACAAGAGACCCACGGTGGTGGGGAAGACAGTCAGACTGCTACAGGGTTGCATAGTAGCCTCGAGGTAGCCAAGGGTTGGGGTTCATCGACCATCATCCCTGGGCACCTGAGGAGTGGAAGATGAGCCCCTGGGGAAGTGATGATGGTGGCTGGCCTAGACACAGCTCAGGACTGAGAGCCTTGTGCGGGTGCATGAGAAGGGAGGTGGGGTGGAGGGGACACTTGGGCTGTCCCTGCCTGAGCAGAAGCCAGCCCAGGATGCTGCCACAGCTCCCTCTGTGCCATGCTGGTGACGGGGCTTCAAGGCACACAGGGCAGCAGGACCACACACGCTCTGTCTTTTTCTCTTTGAGACTTGCTGAAGCACTTTGCCCCTGGGACCAGGAAGGGCTCCCCAGTGGCCTACTCCCTGCCTGACTGGTATATCCACCACAGCAAGCCTCCAACAGCCCAGCAGCGAGAGTGAGTACCTTCACCCCCCCCCCATGCATTTTTGTTTATCAAAAACATTCTCACCTTGAGCTGGAAAATGATCGACATCTAATACTGACAGCCACTAGGTGATAACTACAGCTCCAGGCGCTATCATACACAGCTGGTACTCCGAGGGACACAGCCCAGGTTGTCAGGAAACACAAGTTGGGGAAACATGGATCATTTTGCCTCCTTGAGGTTTGGGTCTTTGGACCACCTGCTACTGAGTAGTGTTAGGATTTTATTTTCTGTCCCATGGGACCTGACCATATCTGTCTGCCACAGATCAGCAGCCTGTTCCAAAGCTCTCTTCTCATTACAGATGAAAGGCACTATATACAACTAGAAATGTAAACAACACTCAATATCTGTGATGGTCACAGGTTACAAGGAGCCGTTGTTCCCTTGCCATGTTGGGAATGTTTAAAAATTCTTATCTGTGGCTGTGCAAGCTTGACTCTCCAGACCATCTTTCTTGGACTAAGAGGAAACACGAAATGAAGAATCATTTACAACTTTCTTCTGGTTGGCTGTGCGTTTACTTGGGAAACTGCACCAACGTCGATCGCTTTTTGAGTTGTTACCAGTGTTTTCTGGTTTTGTCTCTAGGACTCTGGTTCATCCTGCTCTATCCGCCTTGTATTCCACTTTAGGTTCTGTCACTTCCTCTCATGTTTAGGAGGGTCTCACTGAGTAGCCCAGTCTCGCCTGAAGCTCACAGTCCTCCTACCTCTGCTTCCTGAGTGCTAGGATCACAGATGGGCACCACTACACCTGGCCATATATTTATTTTTTAAAGAACACACAAAATTGTACATTCCTGTGGTAAGGGAACATTGGCCTTTCCCACTCTTTTTGTTTGTTTGTTTTGAGGTAGAGTCTCACTCTAGCCCAAGCTCATCTGGAATTCAGTATATAGTCTCAGAGTGGCCTTGAACTCACGGTGATTCTTCTATCTCTGCCTCCCAAGTGCTGGGATTAAAGGTGTGTGCCAGTATGCCTGGTAACACTTGTTTTTATAACACAGTTTGAGTTAAGTTCAGAAAAGAAAGAGAACGAGGCAGAAGTAGAATGGGGGATGACAGAAAATCTGGTGTTGACTCCTTGGTATACACTGTGTGGGAAGACCTTAGGTCTTTGAACACCCGCATAAAAAAATGAACAAAGTAGGGCTAGGGAGAAGGAGCTGGATGAAACCTGCCGAGCTGGGCTTGGCTCTCCAGGGCCCTTGTCAGTCCAGAGGCCCAGAGCAGCGCATGCTTCTGGACTGCATGCCTCTTTCCTTCCCTTCTCCCCCCTCCTCCCTCTCCCTTTCTCTCTCTCTCTCTCTCTCTCTCTCTCTCGCGCGCGCACACACACACACACACATTTGAAAGAAAAAAATATGAACAAAGTACTAGGTGCTGTTCTCAAGCACATAGTCATGTTACCTGTGGTGTGACTTCACGTTTGGCACCCACTGTTCACTCACGCTCCACGTTTACATTTCTGAATTGTCCCAGTGGTCATATTGGCTGCCTTGGAGAAGGGCTGGTGTATTTACTCAGCAGGAAAAGAGAATAGCCCACCTATGTCTTCAAGAAAGATGGGGGGGTGAGAGAAGGAGGAGAGAGGGGAGAAAGGAGAGAGAGAACAGGGGAGGCGAGAGCAGGAGAAATGGTGCCGGGGACTGACAGTTGCTGTCCTGTGTGTGACCTTGCAGAGTCCCCATGGTCTCCATGCCAGATTACATGGTTTATGAAGAATTCAACCCTAACCAGGCCAATGGTAGCTATGAATCCAGAAGAGGCCCCTTCGACTTTGACATGAAAACGATTTGGCAGAGAGAGGCTGAGGAACTTGAAAAGAAAGAAAAAAAGGTGAGCGGAGATCATAGACAGGTGGCACCGCATCTGCTCTGCCTTGGTGGCTGTCTGAATAGGTACCGTGCTGCCTGTGCCAGCTTCTGCTGTGGCCTGTGGCATTAGTCAGGTGCTCTGTTTGAAGTTGTATCTGCTGAGAGGCGAACAGCCACACAGTGTCTTTCTTTTTCTGTGAGCATGTTGACCATGTAGGTAAGATTGCTTTTTACTAATTAACGCTTATCTGGGGGAAAACTTGCACAGCATTCTGCATTGGGCACGCAAAGGAAGGGGCTGTTACATGTGCTTATTGTCTGGCTTCTGAACACTTGTGTGTATTTTGGATGAGCGCTCTTTGGATGTCCTTCCCTGTCATGCTGGAAGGGAAGAGGACTTCTTGCTTCGGTACACTCCGTGTACTGCATAGTGAAGCCTCCCGTAAGACTTGCCTTGTAAAGACCACTGGATCCCAGGAGCAGTCTGGTCAGAAGATGGGTTGATCATGATCTCTGGCTGGTGCCCTCCCCAGGGCCCCTCCCACAACACGCATGCAAAGCACAGTCAGGCTGCCAAACCGCTGAGGGCTCTGCCAGCGCCAAGGTCTGGAAGGTGACGTGCTCACTACATCAAGAGTCGTGAGTGAAAGGATAGAATTCCTACGAGACGGCGGTGGGGTCTGGATGAGAACAGGGTGAACACTGTCATTTGAACAGCGAGGACATGGACGTGTCTTGGCCACACCCAACTCCCAAGCCTGCATCTCAGTGTCACTGTGAAGATGGACCTTCACCTTATTGAGGTCTTGGTGGTTGAATCCCAAGCCAGCTTAAGTTGGCTGCACTCAGCCACCTATTTGTTCTTCACACGGTCCTGTGTCCAGCTGTGGTTTTTGCCTTTGGGTGACTTGCATGATCAGTGCTTCGTACTCCTGATGGCAGTGTTTTATCCTCAGCTTCTGCCATCATGCTGGGCACTTGAGAAGTGTAGTCCAGCTGCTGAGGTATATAGTCCAGCTGCTGAGGTGTATTAGTATAGCTCTTGAGGCATAAAGTCCAGCTTCCAAGGGATATAGGTACAGTTTCTGAGGCATATAGGTGAGTTTCTGAGGTATATAGGTGCAGTTTCTGAGGCATATAGGTGAGTTTCTGAGGTATGTAGGTGAGTTTCTGAGGCATATAGGTGAGTTTCTGAGGTATATAGGTGCAGTTTCTGAGGCATATAGGAGAGTTTCTGAGGTATGTAGGTGAGTTTCTGAGGCATATAGGTGAGTTTCTGAGGTATATAGGTGAGTTTCTGAGGCATATAGGCGAGTTTCTGAGGTATAGGCGAGTTTCTGAGGTATATAGATGAGTTTCTGAGGTATATAGATGAGTTTCTGAGGTATATAGATGAGTTTCTGAGGTATATAGATGAGTTTCTGAGGTATATAGGCGAGTTTCTGAGGTATATAGGTGAGTTTCTGAGGCATATAGGCGAGGTTCTGAGGTATATAGGCGAGGTTCTGAGGCATATAGTCGAGGTTCTGAGGTATATAGGTGAGTGTCTGAGGCATGTAGGTGAGTTTCTGAGGTATGTAGGTGAGTTTCTGAGGTATGTAGGTGAGTTTCTGAGGTATGTAGGTGAGTTTCTGAGGTATGTAGGTGAGTTTCTGAGGCATGTAGGTGAGTTTCTGAGGTATGTAGGTGAGTTTCTGAGGTATGTAGGTGAGTTTCTGAGGTATGTAGGTGAGTGTCTGAGGTATGTAGGTGAGTTTCTGAGGTATGTAGGTGAGTTTCTGAGGCATATAGGTGAGTTTCTGAGGTATGTAGGTGAGTTTCTGAGGTATGTAGGTGCAGCATTTGTCAGGAGTGTCAGGTGCCAGTCCATTGATTTGGCTGAGCTGTGTTCCATTGTTGACCAAGTGCTCTGTTTAGGCCTTATTTCTGATGGGTATTTGGTTTCTTCCACTTCTTGGTGGTTATTACAGGGCTTTGTGAATCTCTTCATGCAGGCCTGTGGACCCTCTGAGGACGTCCCTGTAGGACCGGCTTTCCCCAAGGGCCCTTTGTATCCCCACTTTTCATTCACCTCGCCTTTTCCTCCTGAGGAGAGTCCTCAACTGCTTTTGAGCCCGTGTTGCCACTTTCGCAGTCAGGCTGTCGCGTGGGGTTACTGCTGAACGCAGTCCTGGGGTGGCTGTTGTCACGGTGCCAGTCCAGGACTCAACGTTTCCTAGCTTTGCCACCCTTGGGGAGTGTTTTCTAACTTACTTATTTGTATGTTTTTCACACAGCTTGTGAGGCTACCAGCCATCAACTCAAAGTATCCAAGCAAAGCAGGGACTCCGGTTGGTCCCAAAGACCCTGCAGGCAGCAGGCTGTCCTTTCCCCCTATGTAAGTCTTCACTTCTGTGAACAGTCGCTCTGTGGATGAGGTTTGGCGTTAGTCTTCTGTCTGTCATCCAGGTGACAGCCGTGACAGTGATGGTGCTCACAGGCCGTCCTGCAGCCCTGCCCCACAGCCGTGGCTCGCCTGGCCAGCTCCCCACCTCGTTGTGTGACTTTTGTCCCTTCTTAACGTTGCTTCTGCCCCTTTGAGCACACACCTTCCCTTCTGTGCCGGGCTGGTCCTACAGGCCTGCGGGGTGGGGCCGCCTGCCCGCTTGTGCTGCCCGGTCCTGTCGGTTTCTGTCACCGAGGTCTGAATCGGGATCTGCGCTGTGTGAGAGACGGTGGGCGCAGGCCCTGTGTGCAGCTGCAGGACACCTGTGCTGACAGCTGCCCGTCTGACCTGCAGCGGGTCCTCGAGGCCTCTGTCTCCTCACCTCCCCAGCAGCGTAGCTGAGGAGAGAACAGATGGCATCAACTGCTTGATCACTGCGCCTCATTCAGGAAAACAATTTATTCATGATACTGGGACAGAGAGGGAGGACCCAACAGGAAAGCCCTTAACAATAGGTGATTCATAAGTCAGAAACCTATGGCTTGGGAGGGGCAGGAGCGCACTAGCCGCCTTGGCAGACGTGAAGGCTCAGGCTGCTTCCACCCTGCCCTCAGTGTTGAGCGTGATAAGACCAAGAAGGGAAAGCTCAGCCTGCAGCCATCACTGTTACACTAGATCAGAAAGGCGGTCCTTTTGTAGTCTTCCTTGTGAAGGAAGGGAACTATTACTACATTTTTAAATTTTTATTTTATTTTGATCTTTGGTTTTTCGAGGTAGGGTTTCACTCTAGCTCAGGCTCTCCTGGAATTCACTATGTAGTCGCAGGGTGGCCTCGAACTCCTGGCGATCCTCCTACCTCTGCCTCCCGAGTGCTGGGATTAAAGGCGTGCACCACCGCGCCCGGCTATTACTACATTTTTAAATGGCTAGTACAAAGAAAGGTCTTGGAAACTGAACTAAACATAATCTCGTTATTACACAAGGGAAACTTTGACTTACAATTTTTATATTTAATACGGAGAGAGCAGCTAACAGGTGACAGGGAGGAGGAGGGAGAAGCATGAGAGGGAGGAGGGGAAGGAGGCGGCGCGAACACCACAGCTTCCTCACATTGTATGCCACGACTGTGCCTTACATGTTCCGTGTGTTCCATGAACACTGCTGCTGGTTTTCTCTCGATTCATCTTTGAACTTAAGTTGAACATTCACTTTTCTTTTTTTTTTTTAAGGCCTAGTCAGAAAAACAGCTCACCAACAAACTTTTCCAAACTTATTAGCAATGGTTATAAGGATGAGTGGTTACAGCAGCATCGAGGTGATTCTGACAAGAGGACTCCCAAAACATCCAGAGCATCCATGTCCTCTCAGTCCACACAGGACCCTGAAGGTCCCCAGGACACAGAAGCAAGCCAAGGCCCAGAGGCCCCCCAAGATCTTGAGAAGACTTCAGGTGAGGGACAGCTTGAAATGCATGCATCCTGGCCCCACAGGGGTTGATGGTGACCAGTGTTCTGATCTCATGATGTATCTCCTAAGATATGGGCTGGAGCAGTGGCTTAGTGGTTAAGGCGCTTAATTTCCACGGCTCTGTTAATTGTTGACCACTTGCTTCTGCATGACATATTGTGATCTTGGGGCTCCATTGCTTTGGCTAAGGAGTGAAAAGGGATGCCTTGTGCATCTGAAGTACTTGGTTGTGTTTTTTTTTATTAATTAATTTATTTATTTAAGAGAAAGAGGCAGGTAGAGACAATGGATGCACCAGGACCTCCACTCACTGCAAATGAACTGCAGATGGATGTGCCACTTTGTGTATCTTCCTTTACATGGGTACTGGGGAACTGAACTTGGTTCCTTTGGCTTTGCAGGCAAGCACCTTAACTGCTGAGCCATCTCTCCAGCCCCTCGGTTGTGCTTTATGTGCAGAGTGCTGTATGGCTTCCCTTCTATCTGCGCTCTGCAATCTGCCAATCACTCTCCTTCCAAGTAGAAAAGATGGCCATGCCGGTGTTGATTTAAAAGGAAGAGCCCTTAGAACTTTACAGTCAAGAGTGTTCTGTAGCATCTTATTGTTTTAAGTAGTTTAGACTTTTTAGTTTAATTTATTTATTTGAAAGAGAGAGAAAGAGGCGGCTATAGAGAGAGACACTGGGCATGTGAGGGCCTCCAGCCATTGCAAATGAACTCCAGACGCATGTGCTACCATGTGCATCTGGCTTATGTGGGTCCTGGGGAATAAAACCTGGGTGGTTAGGCTTCACAGGCAAGTGCCTTAACTGATAAGCCATCTCTTCAGCCCTAGTTTAGATTTTTTTACGAATTCTATAATTATGAATTGTCTTAATATTTGGTCTATTTTAGCAAGCTGAAAAACAAACACTTATTTTTATTATAAATTCTCCTCCAAGTGAGTATTTATAGATAAACTTGTATCAAAATAAAAAGAATCTTATAGAGAAAAAAGTTAGTGGACATAGTCCTGAAATCTCAGACTGCAGGCGGCCAGCTGCCCACATGACGGCCTCCCACTGTGTATGCTCTCACCCGAAGCTTGTGCTGTGCTCGCTTTTGAGATGCGCAGTACGTCATCAGCCACTGTGGTCTCCCTGCTTGCCGGTAGGTCACAGCAGCTTATTGGTCTTCCAAGTCTCTCCAGTCATCTTGTCCCAAACCCTGGTAGCCAACTTGGCTTTCAGCGTCCATGAGATGGATCTTTGTCAACTGCAAGCAGAAGTGAGGTCAGGCAGGGTCGTCACTGTGTGCCTACCTTATTCACTTAGCACAGTGTCTTCTGGCATCACTAAGGCCACAAACGATACGGTTTCTTTCCTTGATGGTTCTGTGTGTGAGTCATGTTTTCTTTATTCATCTGTTTTTGGATCTTGGCCTGATATTGTGTAACTTGGCTACTGTGAACAGTTGTCCATAATGAACACGGGTGGGCAGCTGTCTCTGACATTCTGACTCCTGTTCTTTTGGATTTATACCCAGGGGTGGGATAGCTGGCTCATACAGCGGCCTGTGTTCATTTTCTTGAGGCACCTCCATGCTGGTCCCCGTGGTTGCCATTCTCAGTTTCGCCCACCAGCAGTGTCTGAAGGCTCCCTGTCCCTTGGGTCTCTGCCAGCATCCAGCTGGCGTCTTGGACAATGGCCATTTTGGCATTTGAATTACCATTTCACTGTGGTTTTGTTCTGTTTCCCTTATGATTAGTGATGTTAAGCGTTTTTCATATATCCATTAGTAATTTGTGCATGTTGTTTTGAAAAACATCTATTTAAGTCTATTCATTTATTTATTTGCATGTGGGCTGGGCTGCACAAGAACACCAGATGTACCACGTTTTGCATCCAGCTCACTTGGGTGCCTTGGGAATTGACCCTGGCTGGTCAGCTTTACTACCAAGCAGCTTTAACTGCTGAACCATCTTCCCAGCCCCATGTTCAGGTCATTTAATCATGTTTTTGTTTGTATTTTATTTATTTTATTGTTTATTTTTTTTAAAGCAGCTTATCGTTCTCACCCAGGCTGACCTGGAACCCAATCTGTTTATTTTATTTATGAGACTGGAACTCAGGTGTCCAGGAACTCCCTAGGTACCCCAGGCTAGCCTCTACCTTTTGGTGATCCTCTGGCTTTAGCCTCTGGGGTGGTAGCATTATAGCTATGAGATACTATTACCTAACTCCTTTGCCCATTTTTATTTACTTTTTGAAGTTTTTTTAAAAAAATATTTGTTTATTAGAAACAGAGAGGGAGGAAAAGAGAGAGGGAATGGGCACACTGTGGCTTCTAGTCACTGTAGAAGAACTCCAGACGCATGTGCCACCATATGCATGTGACTTACGTGGGATCTGGAGAGTCTAACTGGGGTCCTTGGGCTCTTCAGGCAAGCACCTTAACTGCTAAGCCATCTCTCCTGCCCTCCTTTGTCCATTTTTAAATTGGGTTATTTCCTTTCCTGCAAATGAGATTTTGGATTCCTTATATGTTTTGGTGTTAACCTTGCATTGTTGCTTGTTGTTGTTAAGCTTGTTGGCTTAATGTAACCTCACTGGTTTTTACTTTTGTGTCCTGTGTTTGGTGATCTATGTAAGAATGATTGCCAACAACCAACACCGGGAGATTTTCCCTGTAGTTTTTCTTATAATTTGCTAGTCTTGTGTCTTTTATTTATGAATTTAAGCCATTTTAACTTGATTTTGTTTAGGTATGAGGTGAGTGCTCAGCGTTCAGTTTGTCGTGTCCCTATCCAGTGTTCCCAGTAGCATTCAGTGGAGACCCCCCCCCCATGTCGTTTAGCACCTTGGTTGGGAATCAGTTGTAAAGCTGTGGGTTTCCTGGGGGCCTGTTTCAGTGTTCTGTGTGTCTGCTTTTGTGCTATGTCGTGAGCATTCCGTAGAAACAGATGGATGTTCTTTGCTTGTGATATTGTTATCTGGTTAGGGTGTGAGGATCTAAGCTGGCCTCATAAAATGAGAATGGAATCATACTCTCTCCTTTAGCATTCAGGCTAAGTTTGAATCTTTGATGGGATTCAGTGGTGAACCCATCAGGCTTTCCGTTGTGGAGACTTTTGGTCACGTATATGGGTTTTAGGCTCCTTGCTCATGATTGACCTGTGCACATTTTATATTTCCTCATGATCCAGTCTTAGCAGAATTTCTGTTTGTAGGAGTTTATCCAATCTTAAGGTTGTCTGTTTGTTGGTATAGAATTGTCTCTTATGGTTCTTTGTGTTTCTGATATCAGTATACTTTGCCTCATTTCTAATTTGAGTCTTACTTTCCTAGTCTAGGCATAGATATGTCCATTTTTTTATTTTCAAAAACTCAACTCTAAGCTTTGTTGGTCTTTTGTTGTTATTTTTCAAAGTAGGGTCTCTCTCTAGCCCAGATTGACCTGGAATTCACTATGTATTTTCAGGGTGGTCTCGAACTCATGGCGATCCTCCTACCTCTGCCTCCCGAGTGCTAGGATTAAATGTGTGCACTACCATGCCTTGTTGGTTTTTTTTTTTTTTTTTTTATTTGAGAGAGAGAGAGAGAGAAAGAGGCAGGGGGCTAGAGAGAGAGAATGGGCACATCACCAGGACCTTCAGCTGCTACAAACGAACTCAGATGTGTGCATCCCTTGTGTGCATGTGTGACATTGCACACTTGCATCACTGTGCGTCTGGCTTATGTGAGACCTGGAGATTCAGACATGAGTACTTAGGCTTCGCCGGCAAGCTCCTTAACCACTAAGCCATCTCTCCAGCCCGCTGTTGGGCTTTTTGTTTTATTAATATTTTTTATTTTTATTTATCTTTTTGAGAGAGAGATAGAAAGAGAGGTAGAGAGAGAATGGTCACACCAGGGCCTCCAGCCACTGCAAATGAACTCCAGATGCATGTACCACCTTGTGCATCTGGCTTGCGTAGGTCCTGGGGAATCGAACCTACGTCACTTGGCTTTGCAGGCAGGTGTCTTAACTGCTAAGCCATCTCCCTAGCCCTGTGGGGCTTTTATAAATGATAGTTTAATTCTATTTTATTTATTCTTATGTGGTCATTATTTCCTGTCTTTTGCTAACTTTGGGCTTAGATCATTCTCTTTTAGGAACCCATCTTTAAAAAATGCACATCCAGTGGGCAATCAGGTTCACCTACATAGAGTGTGCTAGGGATTTTGGTATTATTTCCTGTATTGTATTCTCACATAAATAAAGATTACTTCACCAACATCAAAAATACATAGTCTATTTTTTATTTTTATTTATTTATTTGAGAGTCACAGAGAGAGAAAGAGGCAGATAGAGAGAGAATGAGCATGCCAGGGCCTCCAGCCACTGCAAACAAACTCCAGACGTGTGCGCTCCCTTGTGCATCTAGTTAAGGTGGGTCCTGGGGAATCGAGTCTCGAACTGGGGTCTTTAGGCTTTCCAGGCAAGCGCTTAACCGCTAAGCCATTTCTCCAGCCCCATAGCTTATTTAAAAGGCTGTCACTTGGTATTGGTATAAGGTTATAAACTTTCTGCTATGAAGTAAATCACTGCAGGTGTTATGTTATCCATATGCTTCTATAGCAACACAGTTTACTTCATTTCAGAGAAACATTTAGTTATCCAAGATTAGTAAAGTCCTCATTAAAAGTAAGGAACCCATAGTTCTAGAAAGGGAATTGGAGGGCCTGCTCATCTGGTTTGCTTCATGGTGATGGGCCACTGAAATCCAGCTCCTCACTCCCTGCTGATGCTTGTGAGCCATGTTAGGTCACTGCTTTCTTTCCACTGTGACTTAGTTCTCCTTTGTCCATCATGGTTTACATTTTATAGAGAATAACCAAACCAAAAGATGCCTTTCTACCTCCAATATGAAAATCAATCTACCACTTGTAGCTACTGTTGAAACTTTCTGTATTGTCAAAGCTTCCTGATAATGGTTCTTTCCTTCCATGAGACAAAATATTACTATCTTAATGGCTTTTTTGGGCAGCTGTCCTAGATGTGTTGGCATGAAAGACAAGGGCCCATTGGTAAGGGAGCGTGGGACTTGGAGTAGAGGAGTTGGCTGCGTTCCCTGTCCAGTGGTGAGGGTGCTGAGCACCTCTGGAGGCCGAGCTGAGCTCGCGGTGGAGTGTGGCTGTCTGAACCTCACAGCGCGTCGGCGTGGCTCAGGCATGAGACCTTCTCTAGTGGCCAGCTCTACTTGCTTCCCAGTACCAAAGCATAATTCTCAGGTTTCCCACGTGTTTGTGCTGCAAGGTAGAAATATGGGCTCAATTTTTATGGACTCTTGCTATCTTTATTAAGAGGAGCAGAAATCCGTGCTTTACTTTATTTTAAATTAACAATTTGAATATGTTTGCTCATTGTTTACTTTGCATTGCAGGCCAAGAAGCATCTCCATCTTCAACACCTGCGGAGCTCAAATAAGCTTGTAGATAATATTTAGGGTAACACGTTTTGTCACTAAGATGTGACTGTGTTCCAGGTATATTATAAGGCTCCCACCCATGTCATTGATATAGCCCTATATATATCTGGCACTGTAGTTGAGGTCATTGTAGCACGGATAGTGGAAATGCAGGCCTTCATTTCACCGGGGTGTAAATGCAGCCATGTCTTCTGCCACCCATTGCCTTGCTGCTCTGGAAACTCCCGAGGCCCGCACCTTCCTCCTGCCGTCATCCAACACCCTCCCATCTGACCGAACAGGAAGAAACTCACAAAACAAGCTTCAGCTTTTTTCATCATCTGGTCCTGAATCTTTATAGAAATAACCTTCCTGTTACAAAAAAATTAATTCAGAACATAGTGATATTGTTTATACTAAAAATATTTTATTATGCCTTGATGTTTTAGGCATTAAATATAAAACATTGTAACATAATAATACTTAACTAGTTTAAACCTCTTGCTTAATATTGAGTGTAAACTGAAGTCCAGAATACTGAACATTTTCTATTTTATAGTCTTTGGGTAAAAATATGTTTAACTTTAATACTTACTTTAATAGGCTTGACAAGAACTTCATAATATTCAGACTGAATGCTTCTGCTTTCTGACTTTTGTTACTGGTTGTATATTAGTAATGATATTAAAATATAGGCTTATATTTGTATACTTAATTCATGAATAAAATAATAATTTTGGCAGTAAAGTTTTTAGAAAGCCAAAGATATTTTAGTGTCTTTCCTGGATTAACTCATCATGCCCTTGCTTGGGGAAACTCTAAGCTTCAAATTAGTTCTTTAATGGAAATACCTATTGAGCACTTAGATCTGTATTGTCTGATCAAAATGATACTGCTATGGGAGAATATATAATATATAAAATGTGAATGGCTATATTATTCAATAAAAATCAGTATATCAACATATACCATTATAATACGTTCACCCTCTTTTTGTCCTTTATCTCTTCTTCCTTCCTCTATTTAATTCCTACCTCATTCTCCAACATTCCCACCTCAGCCAAAAAATTATTAGGCACAGATAACTGTTATGTAGAGTCAAAATAAGAGGAAATAACTGTCTTCCAGACACAAAGTGGCTGTGACATTCATGACCTCACAGGGATGATGTTGCCTACACAAGACCTGCATAATGGGAGGGAAATAATGATGATGTCAGAAATAGAAGAAAGCCTAGTTGGAAATAAGGGGTCCAACGGAGGGAGGATTTGGGAATGGGAAAAGGGAGAGTGGTGGGGAGAAGATTATGATCATAATATATTGTCTATATGTATGAAAGTTGTCAATAAACAGTTAAAAATATAAAATTAACCTCATGTTGTCTATAAGCAAGCACACTCCTAGGACTAAACACTGTACTAAGGTGAGAGGATTCAGAAGGACTCCAAGGGAAGAAGGGCTTAAGGCAAAATGATGTGGAGACAGGAAGGGCTAGACTATGGGACGCAATGAGGACAGGGTAAGAGCTCGCACGGGAGAGCAGCCAGGACAGGGAAAGAAAAGCCCTGTGACACCCAGCATGGGGGACACGCACAGCTACTCTGTGAGCTAATTAAAAAATAAAACGGACTGGCGAGATGGCTCAGCAGTTAAGGTGCTTGCTTGCAAAGCTCCATAAGTTAGATTTGGTTCCCTAGTAGGATGCACAAAGTAGTGCATTCATCTAGAGTTTGTAGCGGCTAGAGAGGCCCTGGTGCGCCCATTCTCTGTCTCTGTCTCTCTCTCTCTATTTCTCTTTTTTCTCTCTGTCTCTACTTGCAAATAAATAAGTGAATAATTTTTATAAAAAATGAAATAAGGGCTGGAGAGATGGGTTAGCAGTTAAGGCACTTGCCTTCAAAGCCTAAGGACCCATGTTCAACTCTCCAAGTCCCATGTAAGCCATATGCACAAAGTGATGCAAACAAGGAATGTCATATGTGCGCACAAGGTGGTACACACGGCTGGAGTTCAATTATAGTGGCTGGAGGCCTGGTGCACTAACCCTCTCTCTCTCTTTCTCTTGCTGTTGCTCTCTTGCATTAAAAAAAAAAAACAAAAAAACACAGTGCTAGGCGTGGTGGCACACACCTTTAATTCCAGCACTCAGGAGGCAGAGGTAGGAGGATTGCTGTGAGTTCTAACCCACCCTGAGGCTACATAGTGAATTCCAGGTCAGCCTGAGCTAGAGTAAGACCCTACCTCAAAAACCCAAAAAATAGGGCTGGAGAGATGGCTTAGCGGTTAAACGCTTGCCTGTGAAGCCTAAGGACCCCGGTTCGAGGCTTGGTTCCCCAGGTCCCACGTTAGCCAGATGCACAAGGGGGTACACGCGTCTGGAGTTCTTTGCAGAGGTTGGAAGCCCTGGCGCGCCCATTCTCTCTCTCTCCCTCAATCTGTCCTTCTCTCTGTGTCTGTCATTCTCAAAAAAAAAAAAAAAAAAAAAACCCAAAAAATAAAAAAGGAAAAAGGCTAGTCCCAAAAACAAAGTGAAATAGAGGCAGCCGGGCGTGGTGTCTCATGCCTACACTCTCAACGTTCTGGAGGCCGAGGTAGGAAGATTGCCATGAGTCTGAGAGCAGCCTGGATTACGTGAGTTTTGGGTCAGCTTGGGCTAGAGTGAGACACTGACTCAAAAAGAAAGGAAGAGAAGGAAGGGAGCAAGGGAGGGAAAAATGAATAAATGAAGAAAGCAAAAGAAGAAACACTGACTAGCAAAAGAAGATGTGTGTGTAGGACTAACTCGCTTAAGTTAAGTCTCTTGGAGCATTTGTAGAAAGTGCACTGGGACTGTACTTTCTTTTGCCTAAGTTGATAAGATTAACTTTACTTGGGAGGAACATTAAAAAGTGGCTACTTTTCTAAACTTCTTCTTCATTTCTTTAAAGATTACAAAGTTCAGTCTATGATACTTTAAAGTTGACCAAGAGTTCTGGCTTGTCAATAGTTGCTTTTAAAGCAAAGTTAGCTAAAGGGCTTCAGTTTGCTGTGTGAACACTTCCCCTTAACTCCTTGCTTGTATTATTTCTCCCTAACACGTTCTTCCAGGACTGTCTACTACACTCCATCAACGCACTTTTGGGCTTCCTTGGATAGTCCCTCTGGAGAAGTTTCCCAGCGACGCTCCTCAGCTTGAAGAAGCCAGATCTGTCTGCCCCAGTTCCCTAAGGCGGTTAGGGTTATTTCTTCAGAGGGAGGATTGAGGCAGCTTAGGGTGACGGGGCCCTGAAAGTAAGAAGCAAGAATGTCCTTGGGCCTGCCTTTGCAGTTTCCACTTTGCTAGAGCTCAGAGAATTGGGCTTTTTCTTACCTCTTGCATAAAGGAATTCTCTAGACTTATCTTTCCATAAACAACCAGAGCCGTCCCTGGGAAGGAGCAGTCCTGGAAGGTTAAATTCTGATCCTGACATTGTGGTTGGTTAGCTCAGCCCCCCTTCAGAATATAACTGACCCCATCTGAGTCACAGGGCAGGCTGTGCTCCCTCTGGCTTCCCTCATGGCCGGGCCCTCGGTACTTTCTCCTCTTTCCTTCTCTTACTCTCATAAAATCTCTCTCTAAACCTTAAAAAAAGTTAGTAATATATCTATTAAGAACATCCAACATTATTAAAATAGTTCTTGAGATAGTTTGATTATGTGGTATTTAATATAGCACAGCTTTTTATGTATAATGTCTGCAACTGGTAAATACTTGCATATAACATAGGTGATTACATGACAGTCGGAAATATCTACTTTATATAACATTAGGACAAAAACAATAGATCATGCCCATATAAAATAGAAGGCTCTAAAGGAAACAAAAATGAGGCTAGGCGGGATTTTCTCCACAAAGAAGCGCATAGGGCATCACGCTGCTTGTGCCTGGCCAGGGTCAGTGATGGCTGCTGGGGACATGTGCTCGCGGTCATGAGAGCCAGAGAGAAGAGGGGCAGGCTGTGGAAACGAACCTGTGTGGCAAGGGATTCTGAAGCTGAGAGGTTCCTAACAGTTTCCAGGGAGGTCTTTGGCATTGCCTTAGCAAGCTACACAGGTTTTGGGGAAGTGTCTGCAGTATCCTGACAGGAATTTGCTGGTGACCGCCCAACCTTGCAGTGACACAGGTAAACACAAGAGGGCAGGCCTTCCTCACACGCCCAGAGCCTCAGTCACAGGAAGCCCCATGATGGGAAGGGGGGGCGGACCCCAAACACCAGAAACAAGGTTGGAAATTACAGGTGGAGGGGAAGCTCAGATTGGGTGTGGCAGTCAGATTCGCATTGCTGGCAGGAAACACCTGACCAAGAACAGCGTGGGGTGGGGAGGGAGGTTTATTTTGGCTTACAGACTCAAGGGTGAGCTCCATGATGGCAGGGGAAAACAATGGCATGAGCAGAGGGTGGACATCACCTCCTGGCCAACATCAGGTGGACAACAGGAACAGGAGAGTGTGCCAAACACTGGCAAGGGGACACTGGCTATAACACCCATAAGCCCGCCCCCAACAATATACTCCCTCCAGGAGGCGTTCATTCCCAAATCTTCATCAGCTGGGAACCTAGCATTTAGAACTCCTATATTTATGGGGGACACCCCAATCAACCATCACACCAGGGAATTCTAGCCAAAAGTGAACTTCCATCAGAGGTTCTCATCTGGTAGGGTACATTGGCATATTTGAATTACTGAGCTAACCAGCCCTTCCTACCTGCAGAGATTGATACTGAAGACAGTCCACAGGGAAGAAGAAACCACGGCTTCCCAGCTCAGGAGGAATACTGACTTAAGTCAGGATACTTCAGTTTTGTTTCACTGCATATGTACATGATTTCTATTTTCTAAGTACTTTCATTTGTTGTTTGGTTGTGGGCAGCTGTATCTCACATGAAAAGGCTTTTATGACTTTCTCTATACCTACTCTACATTCTCTCTACTATTTCATACCTATAGGCCATATTCTTTCTCATTCTTACTTTTCTTCCCTTTTTCTCATTTCCCCCTTTTCCATTCCCTCCCCATATCACTACTTAAACATTGATACCTCTGGCCATGACATACTTCCCCTCACTGGCACCCCAGTGCACTTCAGTGAACACAGCGGGAAGCCAGCACAGGCGGCACGTGCGGACAGCAAACCCAGCTGCTGTCTTCTGCCAAATAATAGCAGCAGGGCTCATCAACACAGCCCAGACAAGACCCCAGACTCACAACAAACAAAAAGAAGGGGGCAGGTGACAAAACGGGAAGAGATGCACATCCCAACATGTGTAAAAACACACACAAAGAAAAAACATGAGCCAACAACCCAGTGAGCTCACACCTACACAAGCTTGTAGCACCTCTGCACTAAACATCACATACAGCTGGAAAAACACTAGATAGTCCTACTTTTACAAAAAATAAAATAAATAAATAAAAATCAATGACCATATAGAGAACACAAGTAAACAGATGAAATAAGGACATCAAATTAGGGTCCAAAGTTATCAAAGTGGATGAGGTATAATTCGAAGGATAAATTTTTTAAAACATGGAGGCAAAATTAAGCAAAATTATAACTCTAAAAAAAGAAATGAGAAATTCTGGAAATGTAGAATCAACCAATTAAATTAAAAAACCAAAACAAACAGTTGGAAGCATCAATAGACAGGGCCAAATGACAATTTCAGTAATACAGGACTAAGTCAAGGTAATCTGTTTAAACAAAGAAAATCAACAAACATGACCAAACTTTCAAGAAAATTGGGGTGCATTCGGTTAACCAAACCCGAGAATCAATGGGGTTGAAGAAGGAGCTAAGACAGTCTGTGGGCATAGACAATTGAGTCAATGACTTTATTGCAGAAAAAAATTCAAACCTAGAAAAAGAAATGGAAACATTTAGAACCCCAAGTAGATGTGCCAAGAGAAGAAACTCTCCACAGCATATTATAGACAAGATGTCAAAAACAAAACAGGGGCTGAGGAGATGGCTCAGCGGGTAAAGTGCTGGCTGCACAATCACAGAGATGGTTTAGACCCCCGATGACATGATATGGCAGATGCCTGGAGTCCCAACACGATGGGGGGCAGCAGGATCCCTGAGGCATAGTAGTGAGAGACCCTGTATCAGTAAATGAAGAGGTCAGTAATCAAGGAAGACACATGACCTTTCAACCTCTGGTCTCTCTATAAACACTCAAACGTGTTCCCACATGCATGGACTCACATACAGACACACACCACACAAACACATAAGCAAATAATCAGAATACAGAGCAAAAACAATATTAAAAGTTGTAAAGAAAAAAGTCAACTCATAAATGCAGAAACATCACAGCAACTTCACTTCTCCTGTCAGCAGCCTGTAAAGCTATGAAAGTACGGAATGATACATTTCAAGTTCTGAGAGTAGATGGATGTGAATAAAGATCGCTATACTCAACAACGGTATCTCTTAAAATTGGTGGACAATGTTTTCTTTGCTATTTTTTTGAGAGAGAATTGGCATGCCAGGGCCTCCAGCTACTGCAATTGAACTCCAGACATGTGTACCACGTTGTACACGTGTGACCTTGTACACTTGCATCCCCTGTGCATCTGGCTTATGTGGGATCTAGAGAGTTGAACATGGGTCCTTAGGTTTTGCAGGCAAGTGCCTTAACCACTAAGCAATCTCTCTAGCCCAAGACTGTTTCTTTCTAAAAAATATTTTTATTAATTTGTAAGGAGAGCAAGAGAGAGCATGTCAGGGCCTCTAGCCATCACTGCAAATGAACTCCAGACACATGCACCACTTTGCATCTAATCTTATGTGGATACTGGGGAATCGAACTCAAGTGTCATTAGGCTTTGCAGGCAAGCTCCTTAATGACTTAGCCATCCCTCCAGCACCAAGAATTTTTTTTTTTTTATTTATTTGAGAGAGAGAAAGAGGGAGTGAGGGAGAGAGAGGAAGAGAGAGAGAAATGGGCACACCACAGCCTCCAGCCACTGCAAACAAACCCTAGATGCATGTGCCACCTTGTGCATCTGTCTTATATGGGTCTGGCTTATGTTCGATTCTGGGGAATCGAACTTTGGTCCTTTGGTTTTGCAGGCAAGTACCTTAACTTCTAAGCCATATCTTCGGCCCCCAAGAATGTTTTAATACAAGTACAAATTAAGGCAATTCATGACAAGCAATCCTCATCAGAAAATAATTAAAAGAATCCTTAGGACAGAGGAAGAGCACTGCCTCGTCTATGAGCACAGGAAAGAATACACACCAGAAGAGGAAGAGATGAACAAGACCGAGCTGAGAAGAAATCCATCAGGCCCAACACAGGTAACCAGCAAACCCCTAATATTAATAGGGAAGATAGAAAAGGACCACCAACAATTCAATGAGTAACAAAACCATAACAGTAAATCCCTCTTAATAATATCCTTAAATGTGGTGGCCTCAACTCAGTAATTAAAAGAAACAGACTGACTGGATTAAAGCACTAGATCCAACTGAGTGTTAATTTTAAGAAACATACTATGCTGGGAAATGCAAAGGATGGAAATCAAGCTACAAAGCAAATGAGAGCTGTGAACAAACAGGCGCAGCTATTCTCAAATCTGATGAAGTACATATAATGCCATAACTAGTCATGGAGGTAAAGAAGGCCACTGCATAATAATAATGGGGAAAATTTATCAAGAAAATGTGCTAATTGTAAATCTTTATGCAACAAAACCCGAGGCTCCCAATTTCATAAAACAAACACCAAAAGACATGTAACGTGAGATATGTCCTGATGTAACAATAGAGGCGGGGGGGGGGGGGGCTCTCATTTTTAGATCAAGGTTTCCAAAGAAAATTTTATCTGAAGGAAACCTTATCTAAAAACCAACCAAGAAAATTCAGAGCTAAATTATTTCATAAATCATTTGGCTTTTAATATTCTACAGAATATTCCATCCAACAGATATTCTTTTCAGTGGCCCTTGGCATTTTCTCTAAAAATGATTGTAGGGCTGGAGGGACGGTTAGCGGTTAAGGCGTTTGCCTGCAAAGCCAAAGTTCCTAAGGTCTGATGTTCCAGGACCCACTTTAGCCAGATGCACAAGGCGGTGCACACATCTGGAGTTCATTTGCAGTGGCTGGAGGCCCTGGCGTGCCCATTCTCTTTCTCCCCTTTTCCCTGTCAAACAAATAAATAAAAATAAAATATTTAAAATTGATTGTAGAGGTAGCAGGCTTCAATGACTACAAAATATATCAAATCAATTCCTTGTATCTTATCAGACCAAAGTAAAATAAAACTAGAAATCAATACTAAGAGAAACCACAAAAATTATAACCATATTTGGAGATTGAACTTTTTAATGAACAGGATGGTTGAAGCAATGGAGAAGGAAGTTAGAAGGTGGGTTCCAACCCATGGCAGAACTTCAAGCCAGAAAGGAGGCGAGGTCTTGGGGCTCCAGTAGCAGAGGAGTCTTTCTGGACTTCCCCATGCACTTAGCAGAATCTGCCAGATTCTAACATGCTGCGCAGCAAGACTAGTTCCTTAGACCGCGAACTGGAGCCCGCAGGTGGCACACACACACACACACACACACACACACACACACACACACACACACACACACACACACACACACACACACACCACCCCCTGACCTCCGCCGGGTAGGGCAGCAGTCCCACAAGGAGGGCAACAGGTTTGCCATGAAGGGGATGGGCACGCACAGAGGGCTGCAGCCTTGCCCTGCGGAGTGCGGCGGCTGCACAAAAAGGGTGGCGGGCATACCGGGAGGGCGGTGGGTGCGCAGAGGTTGGCAGCCTGCCGGGGGGGGGGTGCTGTTGGGCACAGATGGGTACCAGAGGCACTCGGGCACTGGCGGGTAGTCCAATCTCTCACAACTAGAGGGGCTGTCCCGAGCTCCAGGGAGGTGGCTGAGCTGGAGACGCACAGGCTCAAGGTCTCCCTGCCCTCCACAAGGCCGGGTGTCCGGAGCGTGCAGGGGCCACCCCCACTTGTGCTAACGGGCAACCTCCGCAAACTGCGCGGTCAGGGCACCGGGCTGAGGCCGCCAGGCCGCCACACCCTGTCCTGCCGGAGCTCAGGAACTGTAATCTACCTGAACCCCACAGACAAACCCACAGACCTTGCATAAACGAGGGCCCTATCCCACTTATGGAAAGGGGTCCTCACTAAAGCTCCAGGGCCCTGTACACACTCTGGAGCTCAGCGAGTTCAGGACAGGGTGACAGTCCCACTCCACCCACACAGCCAGTGAGCCGCACCGCCCCCTCCCCAAGCCCCCCGAGTCTCGCTCAGTGGGGGAGAGTGCGCATCAAGTCAGAGCCCCACGGACGGGGAACTCCCAACCCCCAGAGAGAAGCCCCGTTGTTCTCTGGACAGACTGAGTGTGTATCACCAAAATGTCTCTCAAAATTAAATGCATATCCTCCCCCCACTTAAAGTTGCTCTCATCCTTGGTTAGAGAATCTGTTTTATTTTACAGATGGCAGGAAATTCTGGGGAGATCCAAGATCCAACAATTCAACAAGAAAAGATAGTGGACTGGTCACCATGAGAAACGCCACCTCTAGGGTCCAGGAGAAGCCGCAAAGGAAGCGGCAACAGGAGCATTGCTCCCAATACTAGCCTGATGACTGAAAACTGGGGAAATAGCAATGAACACCGAGGTGAACTAAAACCCATCATCACAGAAATACAGAGACTAAAGAGAACTGAACACCAAAAGCAAGCTGCTAATACACCCAAGGCTCAGGGATACGGTGGAAGAGGGAGCAAGAAAATCTTAGGAGCCCCAGGGTGGGTAGAAACACCCCGAGAACAGAGGCCCTCACTGCCTGGCACTGAACATGGAGGATCTTACTGAGGAGGGCATCCAGGGAGATGGGGATCAGGGTTGAGGGGCGTGGTAGTTTGATTCACCTGTCCCCCATAAATTTATGTGTTCTGAATGCTAGGGTTGGGGGCGGGCTGATAGGTGTTATAGCCAGTTTCCCCTTGCCAGTGTTTGGCACACTCTCGGGCTGCTGTTGCCCACCTGATGTTGGTCAGGAGGTGATGTCCACCCTCTGCTCATGGCATTGTTTTTAGAAATTTAGCCATTTCTTCTAGGTTTCTCAGGATTTGGGAATAGGAGTTTTCCCTAATGATCTTCTGGATTTCACTGGAGTTTGTTGAAACAACTCCTTTTCACTCTCTACTTTTATGAATTTGTGTCTTTTTTTCCTTTTCTTTTGTCTCAGTTGTGTAGATGTTTCTCAGATTTGTTCATCTTTTCAAAGAACCATTTCATTCGTTGATGTATGGTTCTTTTAGAAGGAAGATTCAAATTACTAAAATAAGACATAAAAGTAACAACATAAGAAAATAATATGAATAATTGTGTACTTCAACAAAATTATTATTTTTTATTTGTTGTTTATTTTTATTTATTTGAGAGTGACAGACAGAGAGAGAAAGAGGCAAATAGAGAGACAGAGAAAGAATGGGCACGCCAGGACCTCCAGCCACTGCAAACAAACTCCAGATGTGTGCACTCCCTTGTGCATCTGGCAAACGTGGGTGTTGGGGAATTGAGCCTCAAACCGGGGTCCTTAGGTTTCACAGGCAAGTGCTTAACCGCTAAGCCATCTCTCCTGCCCCAATAAAATTCTTAATGACACAAAATAATATGTAACCCATGGCCTGGTTTGGTTTTCTACTTTATTTATTTATTTAGTGTTGTTCTGGGTTGTTTTGAGGTAAAATCTCATGTAGCCCATTATGTAGCTGAAAATGATTTGAACTATTTTCATGCCTTTACCTACCAAGTCATTGTTCACTTTTTAAATTTAAAAAAATGACACACACACACAAAAAGGAAAATGGCCAGGCGTGGTGGCGCACGCCTTTAATCCCAGCACACAGGAGGCAGTGGGAGGAGGCTCACCATGAGTTCAAGGCCACCCTGAGACTACATAACAGATTCCAGGTCAGCCTTGGCTAGAGTGATTGAAAAACTAGAAAAAAAAATGGAAGATGAATGTTGAGTATATGTTGCACGTCATTTCTTCAGATGACTATGTCTTTCTTTCTTCCCTATACCATTCTTTGCAGCTATGGTCGATCAAACTTTTGATTTCCTTCAAAAATTTTTGAAAGATTTTCTAGTAGTGATCTATGGCTCCAAGGCTCAGGGCCCATTACAGAAGAGGTGGTAGAAAGAATGTAAGAACCAAAGGAAGGGTATGACTCCTTACGATGCAACTGTCCAGACAGAAATTGGCCTTAATATTCATGACCTTGCAGTGCCTAGCAACAACTTCATAAGACCCTCATAATAGGAGAAAAATACAATGACATCAAAATGAAAGAGAGATTAATGGAGAGAGGGAGAGGATATGATGGAGAGTGGAGTTGTGAAGGGGAAAGCGGGAGAGGGGAGGGAAATATCATGGTTTACAGTCTGTAAGTATAGAAGTTGTCAATAAAAAATTAAAAAGGACCTGTGAGGAATTATCTAGATTAGGTTAGCCTCTGCATATGTCTGTGAGGGATTATGTTGATTGTGTTAATTAAGGTGGGAAGACCTACCTTATCTGTGGGCAGCATCATTTCTTAGGCCAGGGTCCTGGACTGTGCATAAAGGAGAGAGCTGGCTGAACACAGCATTTATCACTCTGCTTCGTCATTGCCAACTGAAGGCGACCAGCTACCTCAGGCTTCTGCTGCCACGCCTTCTCTTGATTGACTGTACCCTGGAAATGTAAGCCAAAATAAGACCTCCATTAAACTGATTTTTGTGAGGCATTTTGTCCCAGCAATGAGAAAGGTAACTTATACACATATAGTTCTAATGTTATTGGATGATGGTGGTAGGTTGATTCAAGTGTCCCCCATAAACTTAGGTGTTCTGAATGCTAGATTCCCAGCTGATGGAGATTTGGGAATTAATGCCTTTTGGAAGCAGGGTATTGTTGGGGATGAGCTTATGGGTATTATAGCCAGTGTCCCCTTGCCAGTGTTTGGCATACTTTCCTGTTTCTAATGTTCACCTGATGTTGGCCAGGAAGTGATGTCCACCCTCTGCTCATGCCATTGTTTTCCCCTGCCAGCATAGAGCTTCCCCTCAAGTCTATAAGCCAAAATAAACCTCTTTTCCCCACAAGTTGCTCTTGGTCAAGTGTTTTCTGGCAGCAATGCAAATCTGACTGCAACAATGATCAATAAACATTTGAAAGAATTTTCAATGTCATCAGCCATTTAGAGAGATCTAAATCAAAACAGCAATGAGCTATAGCTAATCATATACCAGGGAGGCTAAAATTTAAAAACCCAAACAAAAATAGACAATACCATGTGATGGAAGGCTGAGGAGCTCTTGGAACACTCTAGAACTACTAGCAGCCTAACCTTGCCCAAGCTGAAGTCCACAATTGCATAAACAGTTGATTCCCGTAAATGACTGTGTCTTGGAAGGGATGAAAACTGTAACATTTCCTGCCTTGTCTTGCCTCACATTACTTTCTCCTCTCTAAACTAGTCACTGAATGTTTAGTTACCTAATGAGACAGGCATATTATGATGATTTGCTTGAGTCTTATTGGGTGACTTATTAGTTGGCCTATTACTTAACATGTCTTCATGCATTTATTTAACAGTCATTGTTTGGGGCACTAGACAACAGTTAAAACACATTCCTTTCCCTTAGAAAGTCCATGGGATAGACTCAGTAGAAATTCTTTGCAATAAATACTTGGCCAATATCAAAATGGGATACTTCCCTCAGATAAGATGGCATAGATTCCTGATCAATAACTGATAGAAAGGTATCTTGCCCCTGCCACTGGGATTCTTATTACTAATGTAGGGCTTCTGGGAGAAGCTGTATTCGCCCATGTAGGGCACTGTCGTAGACAGCTCCATGTTGCTGGGGCGAGCATCTATACCAGGCACAGTTCAGGGGAGGACGGGATTTATCTCAAGCTGACAGGTCTGGGGGAGGTTCATCGGTGGTGGATAAAGCAAGCAGAGAGAAGCTCGCCACCAGCAAACACCACAGCAACCAGCACAAAGCCAGCAGCAAACAGCTGGGCTTTGGCCACAACTCAGACAGCTCTGAATACCTTTGGGCTCGAGTTCAGATCTGCCGCAGACATGCCTTAGGGCTGGACCCCAGAATCCACTCCTACTGACATCTCCTTGTCGCGAGCACTCTCAAAGGTGATTGGTTGAGAGGATTCCGCCCATGAAGGTCAATAATACTCAGACGCTGGTGTACTCGCAAAGGAGTTTACTGGGATGAAAGTCACACACAAGCAAGTCCAAACTATCACAACTAATATTATAGCTAATATAATATATATCCAAATTATATTCATCACTACTAACACAATATTTCTAGTGAGTCTAAAATGTATACAACCTGATATCGCGACACTTGGGAGTATCGCGAGACTCGGTCTGTGAGATTTCTGACGTCACAACCTGGCGACGCGGGGTCCGTGCTCCGACTTTCTCTCGGTTCGCAGTTTTCAAGGCGAGTCTCAGTCGTCTCGGTCGTTCGGACAGCGTGTCGGGCAGATGAATTCGGATCAGTGATGCGTCTCGCGGAGGTCTCAGTCCGGACCGCTGAGCAGCCGTTCAGTCAGTCATAGTGTCGGGAGGACTGGGACAGCGGCTGCTAAGCAGCTGGGTTTTTTGTATTTTCCACTACTTATCTAGGGTTGCACACACCTTCTGGTAATCTCTTACTATGTCATTGTACTCAGTTTTTTTCTTAGATTTTTGCTTACAAAGGTTGACTTTGCAATTTTGCTCTCACACACAAAGAAAAACAAACTTATTTATCTAAACTGTCCCTGGACCATATGCTGGTCCTTACATGCTCATAACATTCCACCCCCTGACACCTGAAATGTAATCAGCATGAAAGGTGTCATGTACTGGTTATCCGCTTCCCATAGGATACCAGAGTTGTCTCACAGGACGGGGGTTTACAGAGTCATACGGTCGCCTATCTGATGAGCTTGTAATGTTATCAAAGGGTCTGCATAATTTTATTGGTAAAGCAAGCATTTTTGTTCTTCTATAAGTTCTATGAAGTTCATACCAAGTTTTATAAGCGGAAAATTCTTTAAGCAAATCTCTTAAGAGAGGGCGTAATATTATTCTCATAGACCATGATTGCAGTGATTGTGGTTCTGTAGGTGCACTGATTGCAGTGCAACAGTGCCAATCTCCATATAACAATTGCTCAGCTTCCTCCGGTCTATGTCTAATCATATTTCTACAAAGCTCATAATGGGCATGATTGCCTTTACAAATAAAGCATGAAAAAAGGCTAGCTAAGATATGTAGGAATTTGTCAATTGGATGTCTTTCAACATATTCTGTACCGTGACACATGAAATGAGTAAAGAGTAACAATAAGGAATCATCAGATCTAGGACCATTTAGGAATCTGGAAGAATATCTTGAGAGGCAAAAGTGGCAATCTGGCATATCATTATGGCGAAAGTTGAATCCCATGCGGTAAAATAGGTCCATAATGGGTCTAAGGTGTCTGTTGTAGTGATGCCTCAGAGTAATGATCACACCATTCTTCTGGATTAAATCACATTTCCTTCCAGAGGGATTTTTCTTTGAGCGAGGCATATTTCTTTCTCCTTCTGCAACATATTAGTAATCTCAACAAAATTATGAATGCAACAAGTATCATTATTACATACATGATCTCTTTAAACCATTCCCACCATCCATGTAGTGGGGTGCAAATAAAGTCGAGTTGTATCAATCTTGCCATATAATCAAAGAAGCTACATTTTTTGATTTGTTGTATCCAGTCCTTATGTATCATAGTATTAGTTCTAATCAATCCGACCAGATTATGTGTTTTAGTAATACTATGAGTTAAAGAATATTGTGCTTGTTGTATTTTCTTGTGGATTGAGTCTAATTGTTTTGAATTAAATTCTGCTACTTTTTCCAATTCTTGTGCTGTTTTTACAAACTGCTCAAAGTGTTCCTTTTCTAGTTGTTGTATAAAGATGTTGGGTGAAGAGTAAAAATGACTTTCTTGTAAGGATAGGGACGTCACCAGTGTCCTATTTAGAGTACTATGTGTTACTTTTGAGCAATTGTGTAAAACCCAGCATCCTGGTTGTGGGTTAAATGAGGAGATGTCATCTTCTTGAGTTGTACTATTGTAGTTGATACATGTGACATTAACATTATCTTTAGTGGTACAGATTAAGAATGACCAATCCCCTAAATCTGTGATGGAATCAATCATGGTTGAGGATGTAAGCCTTGTTTCTGCTAAATTTGTTATTGGTAGGTGTGGATAAATGTATGTATTAGCTCCTAAGTTATAGACATCATCTGTTGGAATGTATACTGGTGTATTGTTTAGGTTTATAAAGAAAAAGTGATCAATCGGTGTCACCCATTGTGCTGTAAGTGTTTTCCATGGGTCTGTTTTCTGGTCCCACCTCTGTGGTACAGATTTAGTATGAAATCCTTTATAAGCATTATCTAAGAAAACTTGTATTACATGTATCTTGCAAAAGCCTTCATCACATCCGCTATCCTCATTAGGGTCTAGGAGAGTTTGATATTCAGGAGTCCTTCTTCCTAGGCCTTGAATGAATAGCGTATCTAATTCTCTAATCATTCTTTCTGCTGCTAGTTTATATTGTAGGCACATAAGGTTATTATGATTGGTTATCATTCCTTCTGTGTGCCAAAGTTTGTCTCTTCCATATTCTGTTTTAAAAATTTCTATTTCAGCACGCATTTGTTGTTGTAGAATATTTAATGAATCAATAGATCCTGATATAGCTGCCAGGGCCTCTGAAGTATGTCTATTGAGTTGATTTATATGTGTGAGTTCAGCTTTTATGGGTTCTAACATAGCTGCAGATACACCTCCACCCATAATACCTCCTAGTATGGCTCCTGCAAGGACTGCTCCTAATACCATAAACTGTAAAGGTTTCCTTCCCACCTTTATTGGGGTTGTATATTGTAATTGTTGTAGTTTGTCTGTAATGGACTGACAATATTTGGAGGGTGCTTTAAGAGCTTGTAGGTCGACTATCATAGAGATTTTTCTTATTTTAGGATATAATATAATTTTTGCTGGTGTAGTCATATCTGGTATTATCATGGGTGCCGATACCATATTTGGTGGTCCGGGCGGTGGGCATAAATATCCTTGAGGAAAATGGGCTGTGAATAAATGAAATTCTTCCTTGTTTTGATTAATTGTGCCTCTATAGATTAGTTTACCATCATGTAATGGGGTTATGCCTTCCCAAAGTTTGTGTGTTAGAGGGATGTAATATATTTTATCCCAGTCTATCATAAGAGAATTATTTAAGCCTTTGGGTGTATGTGCGATCCATTCTGCTTGCATCCAATTTTGTTTACGTGGGTGTAGGGTCCATGTTGAAAAATGGTAGGGATGACCTGTGTGTATAGTTGTATGTGCATTATATGATGTTACGTTTATGTATTGCAGCCACAAGATAGATGTTGATACATTAGATGTATAGTGTGTAAAGAGTTTTGTTGCCGCAACTACCAATTTATTATCTGCAACTCTAAGGTAATAAGTACTATATGGTAACACATAAGAAATGTTGGTTATTGTTTCTGTAATATTAATTGTTGGTATACTTATTGGGTTGTTTAGGTTGTTGGCGTATCCTATGGTTAAGTTCCTTGTTTCAAGGAAATAAGTTGTTTCATTAAATGATATATCATATGGTATTGGAAAATCATCAATGTTTGGTAAGGATACGCATGCTGGAAGGGGTCTTGTTATTTTGTCAAACGACGTAATTTCTATTAGTGATGGAATACCTGGGATTTCCTCTGTGCCATTATATACATAATGTGAGGAGTTAAAGATGTAAATATTTGTGGTGTTATGTAAGTATAATACTTTGAGGGGTTGTTGTATGATTACATCCATTAGGTTATCTATTGTCCATCGTGGTACTGAAATATTATATCTATTATTTGTAAAGGTTGTTATTGTTTTATCTATCTGATATTGTAAGCACAGCACAATTAATGTGCCCTTGCTGGTGGTGTTGGAATTTGTTTTAATGGCTTTGGCACATATGTATTGGGGAATTCCACAAGTGGTCTTTAATGAATAATCTCTAAGTTGTCCCCACGGTTGTGGTAATATTGATGTTAGTATAATTGGGAATCTCCAATGTTCCACTCCTAATGCTAAGATTCTATTCCAAAAGGACCAATCCCAATGATCTGATGTGTTAGCTTCGGGGACTGTATGTTGGTTGTATTTTCTAATATAATGTGTCCGAAGTGGTGTTCCATTATAGTCTATAGGTGTCAAATTACCATAGAAGGGTAAGTTTGGGAATTCAGATACGCATAATATGTTGTATTTTGTAATGTTATGTGGTAAATTATCTCTAATTCCAATTGACCTGATTTGTAGTTTGTTTAAAAAAGATTTTGGGCATTTGTTCCCCCATGGTTCTGGTAGAGGTGGCATCCCTTCTTTAATAAAGATAGGTGTGAACATATCGTCCACCCATTGGCAGCCTCTAGTAATATTATTTGTGAATGACATATGTAAGGGTAATTCTAGGTCATCAAAAAGAAGTTTAGGACCATTTACCTCATAATGGGTACATGGGTCTGGTTTTGGTACTGGTATTGGGATGTTACGTGTATCAAAATCTAGGATATCAGTGTCATTGCCATCATCAGTGTCATTATATTCACTATAATCATAGTAGTCAGAGAAGAAGGTTCCTTCTTGAAAAGATTGGGTTGTTCTATTGAACATCAGGCCATGATAATATCCATAAGCTTGGAAAATCATTGGTTTAAACCAAGATCTCACAAAGGTTGTGTTCATGGCCATTCCACATGTGAAATATGGGTTATATTCTGTATTAAATTCTTCCATCTGTGTTTCTACTATCCTGTATTTATTATTAACTTTAATATGCATTTTGTTAATCTTCCATATCCTCCATGCTGAAGCATAGATTGCCATGTGGCTTGTTTTGTTTCCCCATAATTCTATCCCATGGCATTTTAATGGGTTTTGCTCATCTAAATCGGTAGCATTATAGAGCATATCTGCCATGAAAGTTTTATAATGATATGAATGTCCTATTGCTTTCCTATATTCTTCACATCCCATATACCATTGGTATTCCATACAGTAGGAGTATTTTCTCCAAAAGCTAGCAAATATGTTCCTTATTCTGGTAAAAGTTCTTATATCACTCCATACTTCTGGAAATCTATTAGTAATATTCTGGAACTTAACCTCATATTTGTCCCTAATAAATTCTGTATCTTCTTGGGCTGATGTAATTATCATAATCATAAGAAATGAAACCAACATAATGTGTAATTTATGGCCTTTGTGCCTGGGTGTGCTATGGTGAGATTTTCTACCATGGTGTGGTTCCAAATAAGGAAACAAAAATTCCATACCAGGTCCAATATGGGTAGTGCGATCCAGATGAGCACTACAAAAATGGATAGGAATATTAATAGAAGTTTAATTATCTTATTCCAGGACCACATTTATGCAATATTTTCTAGTTTAGCTAGTTTGAGATCTCCCTTACCTTGCGTGATCCACGCGTTATTTCCTGTTCCTTGGGCCACAATCTCAGCCTTTGTGATCAGATTATTTTTCTGATTCCTGTGGAGGCATAGATGAGATCTTATTAAATCTCTGTTTACCTCCACTGGATATTCTAAAAATGGTTGTAATTTTAGGGCCTCTTGTAAGGGGCTATTTCTGTTTAATCTAGGTCTCTGATTTAATTCTAATGTAGAATATAGTAGTGCTTTTTCTAATGGTTCGCCTATTCTGTGTGTTAATTGTGTTTTTAGCAATCCATTAAAACGTTCTATGGCTCCAGCACTTGTTGGGTTGTATGCTTTATGAAAGTCCCACATTATTCCTAAATTCTTTGCTATTCCTTGTGTAAGTGTTCCTGTAAAGTGTGATCCCTGGTCGGATTGAATGACTTGTGGTGGTCCATATTGGGCACACCACATTAACAAGGTCATGATGCATGCTTGCTGGTCTGGATGGTTACCTGGTCTTGTCATAGCTAGTCCTGTAGTAACATCAACCATAGTGCATGCATATTTATTTCTAAATCTTGGCAATGGTCCAATAAAATCAATCTGTACCAGAGTATTAAATCCCATTTTATAACCAACTTTTCCATGATAATTCTTATTGAACCTCAACTTGCTATTGGGACAATTAACACACATTTTTAAGGCTTGGTTTATAGTATGCCATGTAACTTTCAAATTCCTTTGATCAAACCACTGTTTCAAGGCATGGGCACCAATGTGTCCCATAGCATTGTGGAGATTCAATATCTCCTGTTTATGAATATTAATAGTCTCAGAGGAACCCAATGTTCCCAGTTCTGTATTTTCTGGGTTGTGTATTTTATAAGTTGTTACAATTTTCTTTTTAAGAGGACCAATGTCCTCTACCTTATATTGTTTTTTGATTTTAATATTGGTTAATAGAGCTGCTAATCTGTCCACAACCTCATTATTCTTATGGGTTTCATCTTGTTTTCCTGTATGAGCATCTACATGATGTACAATAATTTTAACTGTTTCTGAGATTTTATCTAGTTCTTTCCATATTTTGTCTGACCATAGTGGTTTGCCATTTATTTTCCAGTCTGCTCTACGCCATTTACCTGACCAGACTGCAATTCCATTGGCTACACACCAGGAATCTGTATATAAATTTAGCTCTTTTTTATTTTCTTTTTGAGTTTGTCTTGCAGCTAAAAGTGCTGCAATTACTTCAGCATGTTGTGCAGATTTATCAGTTCCTTGGTCTGTAATAATCATACCATCACTTGGCCTATAGGCGGCAGCTTTCCAGTTTACTCTGTTATTAGAGGTTGTTGAAGATCCATCAGTGAACCAAGCATTTGGGATGCCTTGTTGGAACTCCTTAACGCCCCACAGACCAATGGTCCGATCTGGGCCAGGTTCCTTTATTTTAGGTATCACCTTTGGACTTATTAGCCATTCTGATTCCTCTAGTGCTGGTTGTGTTCTCAGTATGTTCTCTGAGTTCTGGGGTATCTTGCCTTGTGTAGACACTTCATTGTGCTTCACAAAGTCATTTAGATACCATTTCCATTGTAGCACCTTTCCTTCCATGGGCAGTCCAGCCCAGGCTTGCTCTGGTGCCTTAATCCAATCCATGATTGGTATTTACGTTCTCAGAATGACCTTATGGCCTCTAATTAGAGAATGAGTAGTTCTGCATGCCTCATAGGTTGTCCATATGGTTTTTTCAAATAATGAGAACTTATTATCAGACCAAGGAAACCTTTTACAATAAAATCCAATCGGTGTTAATCTATTCCCTTTTGCAAAAATATTCCAATTGCCATAACCTGAAGTAAATAATATTTCAATAATAATAATATCACCTGGTTGTGTGTAGCCAAGGTCCTTGTATTGTTTGATTAGTTCTAATATAGTGGTAACTGCTTGTTCTTGGGCTGTTTCCCATACAAAATCCTCAGCCTTTTTTATTATTTTATATAATGGCTGGAGTATCAGTTGCAGATATGGTATGTGTTGGCGCCAATAGCCGAACATACCAATTAAGTGCTGTACCTGTGTTTTATTTTGTGGTCTCTCTAATGCATTTAATTTTTCTATCACTTCATCTGGAATTTTTGGTCCACTAGTTGTCCAATGTACTCCTAGGAACTTAACTTGTTCTGCTGGCCCCTGGATCTTGGATGGATTAATTGTCCAACCATGATCCCTTAAGTGTTGGATTAATTTTTGGGCTGCAGTAGCCACTGTTTCTTTATCTTGACCTAAAATCAATAGGTCGTCTATGTAAGTTAAAATTTCCACCCCCTGGCACTCAAAGTCCTCTAAAGTGCTAGTTAGGGTTGTATGGGCTATTACTGGACTGTTTAGATAGCCTTGTGGCAGTCTCAGAAATTTATATTGTTTATTCTGCCAAGTGAAAGTAGTAATTTCTTGGGAATCTGGGTGCAAGGGAATACCAAAGAACATGTCTGATAAATCTATAGTTGCCAACCATTTAGGGGATGCTTGCCTAATCCTGAGGAAAATGTCCTCTACATCAGGTAATGAGCCAGGCATTTTTGGACTTTTCTCATTAATTTTCCTGTAATCTACTGTGAATCTCCATTTACCATTGGGTTTCATTACCGGCCAGACAGGTGAATTATAATTAAAACTCTGAGTTGGTGCCACTATGCCTTCCTTAAGCAAATCCTTCAATGTATTGGTAATATCCTCAATTCCTCCTTTTATAGGGTATTGAGGGGTAAAAGATGGGGGAATTTTTGGTAATCTTACTGGGTCCATTTTTACTTCTGCTAAATTAACAAATACCTTTTTAATAGCCTTATTATTTAAAAATTCTGGAAATATTTTCCTTATTTCATTAATTCCTAGAACGTTAGAGGGCGCCGTTAAGCTTGCGGCTTTTATATCTATAAGCTTATCATAAACTTGTAGACACACATTTATTACTGGCGCATCTCTATGAGAATTTATTCCTTGTATAGAAATATATTTTTTAGCTTTTTCTTGATTAGGATGAGTAGTAATTATACTTATCTGGCTACCAGTATCTAGTAGCCACTTGGTAGGTATTAGTTTATTTTTTAATTTTATGGGAATATTTACAAACGGTCTGTTGTCATAGTTTCCTAGATTTATCTGGAAAACCTTGGTGGGTGGGGGAGGAGATTCGCGCGGTTTGTTATCTGTCTGCGCGTATTCCGCCCAGCAGGGGGCCCTGACGGGCCCCGTCGTCCTAAAAAAGTTCTGGAATAATTTGGTCTACCAAAGGGATAGTTTCTTTGGCCAAAAACACGGCGAAAGGGGCCCGTGGGTCCCTTAGGCCTTATAGGCATTGTATTTCTATTTCCAAAGGGTCTTATTTTAATATTAAAATAAGGTCTGGGTCTGTCCTTGTTCCCATTAAACCTCTTCCTGGGAAGTGTCCGTGCCTTAACTTGAAAAGACACTACATTTTCTGCTTCAAGTTCTCTGAATCCTTTAAAAAACTGAATAGCATCAGCTATAGTTTCTGCACCTTGTAAGTTACCTACAAGACTCATTTTTAGATGTTGTGGGGCGCCCTTAATGATGAGCCTTCTAAAAGCAGGTAATAAAGGTGAGGCTTGTGGTGTCTCTACCTGATTATACACATAATATAATACTCCCAGTTTTCTGCAAATTTGTATTGCGTCTGAATATGAATTCCACCTTCCTGCAGTTTCAAATTGAGTTAAGTCCAGAGAGGGGAAAGCTAATCTCCAAGCTGCAGTCAGCCAGTCTATCAGGGAATGGGTGTCACCCTTTGAAGTTTCTAAAACATGTTCTAAAGCTTCATGAATGGAGGGGTTTTCAATAATACCTCTAATTTTTCTCATTTCTGTTTCATGAAGCATCACTGTGTCTGCCCCCTTTTCCCATAATTTTACTAAATACTGGGCATCCTTTAGTCCATTCTGTGCATAATCCCTCCTTAAATCAGACAATTCTTGGGGACTAAAGGTTCTGGACTCCTCTATGCAAGTTCCCGGTTCGGCGGGGGCTTTAGACCAATTGGGAGCTAATTTTTGTATAGCTCTACCCATGGGAGTCCTTTTTGTAGTAGTAGTAACCGGGAAGGAGTAAGAAGCACCAGAAGGGTTGATCAGGTCCTTCTGCTTCTTCACAATATTCATGGCTAGCCTTTTGCCCATTAATCTGTCTTTATCTAAATCTTGCACAGTTTTCATTAATACTGCCGGCACCTGTTTTTTAGAAACTGATTTCACAAAGGGTTTAACTCTTTCTGGGTTAATTAAATCCAAATCAATATTAATTGGCTCCATTCCTATCCTAGACTGTACTGCTTCAGCAGTAGTTCTCCATTTGTCTTCCTCTTCTGAGGAGGGAGGTTCTCCTGTAACTGGAGAAACCTTTATTCCCTTCAGTTTTTTAATTAGGGAATTCATCTCCACAATAGGTCTGATAACCAATAAAGAAACTTAACTTCTCGTTTGCGAATATACCAGGTCAAATTCGATGGATTTTCTAGTCTCATGAGCTGTTCAAATTTTAAATCAGCTCTTCTTTCAATCCTTTTGCTTAGAAATTTCCACATAAGTTCTGACTTAGTGACACGGTTCCAATGCGCATCAACCCGCTCTTCCTCCTGTTACAGAGTTGGCATCGTGGCGTCAAGTTACCGGTACTTCCGCACCCTTAGGGAGGGTGGTGTTTTCTCGGCCGGGCTTTTCCCAGCACCAATACCCGCTCTTCCTCCTGTTACAGAGTTGGCATCGTGGTGGTTGGTACTAACCCGTCGGTCACTTAGTCATACACTTAGTTTCAATTTCAAAGCTAGGATTTCTAGAAGCTATAATTTGAAATTGACCTTCTAATTATGGCGGATCCTGCCGACTACGCCAGCTGTCGCGAGCACTCTCAAAGGTGATTGGTTGAGAGGATTCCGCCCATGAAGGTCAATAATACTCAGACGCTGGTGTACTCGCAAAGGAGTTTACTGGGATGAAAGTCACACACAAGCAAGTCCAAACTATCACAACTAATATTATAGCTAATATAATATATATCCAAATTATATTCATCACTACTAACACAATATTTCTAGTGAGTCTAAAATGTATACAACCTGATATCGCGACACTTGGGAGTATCGCGAGACTCGGTCTGTGAGATTTCTGACGTCACAACCTGGCGACGCGGGGTCCGTGCTCCGACTTTCTCTCGGTTCGCAGTTTTCAAGGCGAGTCTCAGTCGTCTCGGTCGTTCGGACAGCGTGTCGGGCAGATGAATTCGGATCAGTGATGCGTCTCGCGGAGGTCTCAGTCCGGACCGCTGAGCAGCCGTTCAGTCAGTCATAGTGTCGGGAGGACTGGGACAGCGGCTGCTAAGCAGCTGGGTTTTTTGTATTTTCCACTACTTATCTAGGGTTGCACACACCTTCTGGTAATCTCTTACTATGTCATTGTACTCAGTTTTTTTCTTAGATTTTTGCTTACAAAGGTTGACTTTGCAATTTTGCTCTCACACACAAAGAAAAACAAACTTATTTATCTAAACTGTCCCTGGACCATATGCTGGTCCTTACATGCTCATAACACTCCTTCAGCTGGGCAGCTGGAGACTCAAGTTACAAGGTTTAATAAAACACTTGAGTCTGTGGGGAACATACATTCAGACTACCACAGACACCTTAATTGAATTTTAAAAAAATTTTAGCTTGTTATTTCACAAGGTAGAAATTTTCCTCTGGCTTTTTCCCCTATCCTTAGTTTCGGCCAGCTCACGCTTTCATCCCCCTCTACTCCATGCCTTACCCCACCCGATTTAACCTTTCTCCCACGATTGCCCCCCTCCTTTCCTGTCACACGTGTTTGATGTAGGATTTTTGGGTTCAGGAGGGAAACAATGTTGGGTCCTTATCCAAGAAGGATAAATTATTTAGGGATAACTTACAGATTAAGGGGCTTATTTAAGGGAAATTGGGGTTTGGGAGAAAGCTGGAGCAGAGTCAAAAGCACATGGAAGATGGGAAACACACATTCAAGGCACCGCATCGTTCATGAGGCTCACTTAAGAGAAACGGAGGTCTAGGGAGAGGCTTGAGCAGAGTCACAGCGCGTGGAAGATAGGATCTAGGAGCTTATATAGAGAGACTTAGAAGAAACATGCACTCGTGTGGGAGGCACAGCATCCGCCCTCAGCAGCCCCATGGAAGGAAGTTAAGAGAGCAAGTGGTGAGAGCTTAAGGAAGAATGGCAGGGGGAAAGTGTCAAAGCAGAGACCAGGAAATTTAGGTGAAAAATGGGAAGTAAAGAGAGTTGTAACCCATGGTTACCCCAAGTTTAAAGAAATTACACATGTATCAGGCCCCGAGTTTACAGGAAATATCCACATGGAAGATCTAGAGTATAAAGGAAATGCACACGTGGTTGACTCAGAGACCACAGGAAAATCATGCATGCAATTAAAGTGAGAAGTTACCCCAAAGCATAAAGCAGAGGCAAGCAGAAACCCGCCCAAGCCAAGAAACAGTGCTTTCCCCTACCCAACTGGGTAGAGAAAAGCCAGACTTACTTGTGTTCAGACACTGATCACAGGGCAGAGAGAGGGCAGAGATCAGTACAGACAAGCCTTTGTAGTTGATTAAAAACAAATAGATGCAGCTATGTAAGTGGAAAGCCTGATTAGTTTGAAGAGTCAGGAGACAGACCTCAAAGGTCTGCCCACCTAGGTAGTGTGCCACACTGCGGTCAGCAGGGGGCGCTGCAGCTGTTGTGGATGAAACTGCATCAGACAGGAGTTCCATTCCTGCCAAGGCTGGGTGACATCTTCCTGTTCTTTCTTTGGGCTCCTGTTCCTAACTGAGATTGCCTAAAGGAAGCTAGCTTTCTCCTGAGTTTCCTTTGTGATGGAGTTTTGGGGGTCCAAGAAAGGTTTATGTGAGTTCCAGTCAGGCTCCCAAGATGGAGTCACCAAGGTCAGCAGAATGGAGGCAGAGGCATAAGGAAGCGGATCATCCACGTTCCTCAAGAAACCGCCCAGTCCTTATGCCCTCCTTGCCTAGCAATGCCCCAGGTCACGGCTTCCTGCCCCCTTATCTCGTAAGTCACGTGGTCACTGTTCTGGTGCCACATTCTAGCTATTCCGATGTTATGATCTCCCCTAAAGGAATTTTCTTTTCCTTTCTCATCTTCCCCCAACTGAACAAGCCCTATAAAGCCCATGACCTGACCACTCAGGCTGGCTGTGCTCCTGTCTTGTGAGTCAGCCGGGGCAGCTTGTGCTTTTCCTGAATAAAAGCTTCCATCTTTGCCTCAGAGTGGTTTGCGTGGTCCTGGTCTCTCCCGAACCTTACATCTGGTACTGCAAATTGCATAGGAGACTCCCAGTTGCCCTCTTGGGTAGCCAGACCTCCTCCCCCACCTCAACCAGACCACAGAGCTGCCATTGACCCTCTGACAGCCCGGGACCATGTGCCAGGGGCAGACTGCCCACCCCCACAATTAGGCTTCAGTCCGCCTCCCTCCTCCTCTGCCCTCAGTAAGTGTCTTCCACAAATTGGCTTGCTCTCAGAAGTATTCTTGCTCCATCTCTCTCTCTCTCTCTCTGCCTTCTATCTCTCCTCTAAACCTTCTCTTACCCTGTCCCTCTCCCAGTGGCTCATGACGCGGGTCGGCCTGCTCTAGTCCTCTCGGAGGCATATTCTCTCCCTCGCCGTCACCTAAACCATACTGGTATGGCAGGCCACACCCCTCACCCATTTCTGGGCTCCGTAGGTTTGAGAAAGATGCACTCTCAACCCCTCAGGACTCTCTCTGTCAGGCCACTGAGCCCTGAGGGGCACCTTTCAGCTCGGTTTGCTGGCCTCTTTCCCCTCTGCCCGGAGAGGAGAGGGCAGCTCCTTGCCCCTCCTCCCACCTACTGCCAATCAAACTTGATCAGCCACATACAAAGAGGGACCAACTCCCTTTCCCTTTGTTCTTTCTGTCCTCTCTGCTAGGTTACCTCAGCCACTCTCACCACCTAGGCCACCTGCCCCTGCTTCTCTGTCCTCTGACGCTGCCCGCTGCCCGGCAGACTGCCTCAAGCAGAAGGCACTGAGCCACTGTAATTGACACACTCCTGCCAGCTTAAAGCTTAATCTCCCAAGCCTCTGTGGTCTGTGCCCCCCCCCCCCCCGTCCTGCCATCACCACATGCTCTCTCCCCCACCCCCCCAAAGTCTCATCTTTCACTGCCAGCTGCTTACACTATCAGGAGCACAGTTGCCCGCCTCGCCCATTAACAGGCTAAACAGCTGACAGTTGTGGCCTGTACAGCCTCTGCCCAGATGGGAGGTGCAGGCCCCATTCACCCTAATGGCCAGGGGGTCATGTTGGTGATCTGTGTAAACCCAGATTAAGGCCTGGTTTCTTTCTCCCACCCTTGTTTTGCTCGTTCTCAGGCTCCTCTCACCAGCCCTCTCACTTCCATGGGGAATAAAGCCTCTTCACCAGTTTCTATTAGCCCTCTCTCCTGTCTCCCTAAAAACTTAAAGCCTCTATGACTCTTGGACAGCATCAAAGCTTGTCATCTGATTTTTCTCTGCAACTCTGCCTGGACACAATATAATCTGGACAATGGGTCGAAATGGCCTGAAAATGGTACTTTTGATTTCCAAGTTCTCACTGATTTAGGAAACTTCTGCCAATGTACAGGCAGGTGGACTGAAACAGTCTATATTTGGGCATTTTTCCATCTGCATGCATGGCCTTCTCTCGGCTCTACCTGCTCTTCTCACCTGGTCCTCCCAGCCCAGGCCTCAGGAACACGCTCTAATTCAGCCCCTCCTCACGCTCATCCTCACCTTCTGCTTTTGACCCGACGCCATGGACGACCTGGCCCCCACAGCTCCTCCAGCTCCCTCAGCCTCTCCTCACTCCCTGCTGCCCACACTCCTCTTCCTCCCCTTCATCTGCCTCCTGTTCCAGCTCCATGCCCACCACCACCACCTCCCATCTCCTCCCCTCCACTTTCCCTTCCTGCCCAGCGAACTCCTTCTTGCAGGGCTGGAAAGTACTCTTTATGTGAGGTCACAGGCGCTGAAGGAATTGTTCACGTTCATTTTCATTTTTCCATGTCTGACTTATCCCACATTAAAAAACTTCGACGGTCTTTCTCTAGGGATCAAGCACACTATACTAAAGAATTTTGCTACCTCACCCAGGCCTGTGACCTAAGCCGGCATGATCTCTTTGTAGTTCTTTCCTTCGCTCTCACTCCTGATGAATGAGAACATGTCTGGGTGGCTGCTCAGGCCCATGCTGATGAGACTCACTTAACCAGAAACACTTTCCCAGGGGGGCACGGTTGCTGTCCCCAAAGAAGGTCCTGACTGAGAATACCACACTCCCACTAACTCCCCCTGGAAGGGTGGCCCATGATAGAATGGTTCTCTGCTTCCTGGCTGGCCTCCAAAAGGCATCCCATAAGTTTGTCAATTTTGACCAACTCAGGACACTTAACCAGAGGCCTAATGAAAATCCAGCTGAGTTTCTGGGATGCCTAACTGAGGCACTCACCCAATACACTCACCTTGACCGGCTTCCCAAGAGGACATTATAGTTCTCCATACCCATTTCCTGTCCCAATCTTTCCCTGACATCAGAAAAATTTAAAAAAAAACATAAAACAAAAAAGCTTAAACACCTAAATAAGGGCCCTCAAACCCCTGAGGGAGATCTTCTTGACCTGACATTTAAAGTTTTTAATAACAGAGAGAAGCAGGAATGGACGCAAAGGGTGGCCAGAGACAGGCAGCAGTTCCAGCTCCTGGCTGTGGCCCTGAGGCCTCCTCCAGAGAAGACGATGGGGTCGCAACGCTCACCACAGGACCCTGCTTCAGTGTGGCCGCACCAGTCACTGGGCAAAAACCTGCCACAACCCGCGCCCACTGCCAGGACCCTGCCCCCACTGTGGGCTTGCTTACACTGGAAGGTCACTGTCCTTCTTTGCCTCGACTAGGTAGGTCAGCCCCTTCCCCTCATCCACCACAAGACCAATTGCTGATCTTCTGGCCTGGCAGCTGGAGATCGATGGTGCTTTGGGACCTCGGCCCCCACCAACACTCTCCATATCACAGAAGAGTAGCCCAGGGTCACGGTCCAGCTGGCAGGAAGGCCTGTCTCATTTGTTGTAGATACAGAGAGCTGGTTGGTCAGTCCTGCTCTTCTAGTCTGGTAAGGTTTTTCCCTCGCAGATCTCTGTGTTGGGTATGGATGGCCTATCCCACTCCCCACACATCCCCCCCTGAACCTGTGTGGTCCAGGACACTCCCCTCTCCCATTCATTTCTCGCAATACCCTCTTGTCCTGTTCCTCTTCTGGGTCGAGATCTTATATAGAAACTCTGTCTTTCTCTCTGACTTACTGCTCACACTCTGTGTCTTCCTCCTCACGCCATCCTCCTCTCTTACACAGGATCCAAGTTTCCCCCTTCCTGTCTCTGAGGTTGACCCAGGGTGTGGGCACGTCCTCACTGGCACTAGCCTCTCACCACAAGCCTGTCCCCATCAGACTCAAAGACCCCGTGTCCTTTCCCTGCCGTCCTCAGTACCCAATCTCACTTAAACATGGCCAAGGACTCAAACCTAGTATTTCTCACTTGCTCCAATCTGGCCTCCTTCGCCCCACACATTCCCCTTGCAATACTCCAATCTCGCCTCTTATCAAACCTGATGGGACCTGCTGCTTAGTCCAAGAATTGTGCCTGGCCAATGCCACTGTGATGCCCAGTCACCCAGTAGTCCCCAACCCCATACTCTCCCCTCTCACATCCCCTCCTCCGTGACTCAATTTTCAGTTATTGGCCTCAAAGATGCCTTCTTCTCCATTCCCCTTCACCCCGATTCCTGAGATCTTTCTGCCTTCACCTGGGACCCCGACACTCTTCCTGCCTCTCAGCTCACCTGGACTGTCCTTCCCAGGGTTTTAGAGACAGCCCCACTTTTTTGGTCACGTTCTCCACGCTGACCTTTTGTCCCCGGATATGTCTCCCAGCACACTTTTACAATATGTAGATGATTTGCACTGCTCACCTTCTCTTTCTATATCTAAACTACATACCAATAAACTTCTTAACCTTCTCAGATCTAACAGATACTGAGTCCCCCCGCCCCCCGCAACAAAAAAAAACTTGACTCTCTTTAACCCAAGTTAAGTACCTGGGCTTTCTCCTTACCCTCACCTCACAACAACAAAGCCTAGACTGCAAATAGTGTCTTTGCTCACTCTCCCCACCTACTTCTAAGGAAGAAATCCTCTCTGTTCTTGGCTTTGCTGGGTTCCTTAGGATGTGGATCCAAAGCCAGGAGTGGTGGCGCATGCCTTGAATCCAAGCACTCAGGAGGCAGAGGTAGGTGGATCACTGTGAGTTCGAGGTCACCCTGAGACTACATAGTGAATTCCAGGTCAGCCTGGGCTAGAGTGAAACCTTACCTCGAAAAACAAAACAAAACAAAACAAAAAGTGGATCCCAAACTTTGTCCTCCTGGTAAAGTCCCTTTAAGACAAAGTGAAGGGAGACCCTCATGAACCCCCAGACCCGAAGTCAGAGACAGATGCTGCCTTCTGCCTATGCGATGCCCTTTTGAAAACTCCAGCCTTTGCACTTGCAGACCCTCTGCAGCCTTTTCTTCTTTATTCCACAGAAAAGGGGGTATGACATCGGGAGTCCTGGGCCCATCCTTTGCCCCTGTAGCTCATCTTTCTAAACAGCCAGGAACCTCTGTCCAGGATGGCAACCTTGCCTGTGTGCTTGCTGCAGCTGCTCTTCAGGACCAAGAGGCACAGAAATTCACTTTTGGGTGACAACTCACTGTCCTCTTCCCCCTCAGACTTTAAGATCTGCTCTCCAACTCTTTCCTGTCTATTCTGACCCCACCTAAAATTCAACTCTTTCACATCACTTTCCTTGAGAACCCCGATATCACACTTGACTTTTGTCCTCCACGTAACCCCTTTACCCTCCTGCCTCTACCCAAGCGACTTACACACTCCTGCTTCGAGAGCCTGGAGGAACTCGCCTATCACAATCCTAAAGTCTCTATCTCCTCTCCCCAGCCCTGATCACACCTGGCATATAGATGGCAGCTCCTCTACTAACTCACAGGGCTCTCGGATAGCGGGGTATGCTATTGTCTCAGATGACCAGATAACAGAGACTGGCCCATTGCCTAAGGGGCACGTACATCCCAAAAGAATGAGCTGGTAGCTCTCACTAGAGCCCTGACCTTGGCACAAGGCAAGACAGTTACATCTGCACTGACTCCAAATAGGCTTTCCATATTCTACATCAGCATGCTGCTCTCTGGAAGGAGAAAGGCTTCCTCTCGGCTACGGGAACCCCCGTTACTAGCAGGCCCTCAAACTTAAACTCTCGTGTGTTCCTAGTTTTCCCCAGATCCCAGAACGTTCCTCTTGACGACACTGGCGCCTCCCTGCCTCCTCTCTTTCCCCCGCCCTCTATCCCTCGCCGCTGAGCGTTCACCCCTCCTTTCCTGCCTGGCGTTTTGAGGTTGGAGCTGTTGACAAGAATAACAAGCTCCTGATTCTTCCTCCTGCCCTCTCACGGTGCGCAGAGCCCGTCTCCCTCACCTTCTCTGTAACAGATGTCGCCAGCGACGGCCCCAAAGCCAGCTCAATCGAGGGCTGGGACTTCGCTCAGCACCCGGTCTAACAGCATGCTACACTGGCACTGTCAGAGGGTGCTCACGGTCAATCTAACCATCTGTCGCCTCTAGCCACCATGGGCCTGCCTCCTCATCCCCAGCCCCGAAGGGAGACCCATCGACCGCGTTATCCAGCCTGTCCCATAATAACTCATAGCCCCTATGCTCAGCATGAAACTATTACAGAAGAAAAATTAACCTTCGTTTCTTATCGTTAACAAAAGGCTAGAATGTTAGGTTGGGACGGGCTCCCAAGATGGAGTCACCAAGGTCAGAATGGTTGGAGGCAGAGGCATAAGGAAGCGGATTATCCACGTTCCTCAAGAAGCCGCCCAGTCCTTATGCCCTCCTTGCCTAGCAATGCCCCAGGTCATGGCTTCCTGCCCCGTAACCTCATAAGTCATATGGTCACTGTTCTAGGGTCACACCCTTAAGGAACTTTTTCCCCCTTCCTCACCTTCCCCCAACTGCAAAAGCCGTATAGAGCCCGCTACCTGCACACGCCGCTCGCTGTGCTCCTCCCTTGTGAGTCGGCCGGCAGCTGGCGCTTTTCCCGACTAAAAGCTTTCATCTTTGCCTCAGAGTGGTTTGTGTGGTCTTGGTCATTCCCAAACTTTACAATTCTTAAACTCCAAACCCTGAGTTTGTGTCTGTTTTACCAAAGAATTGGATAAAACAAGACTGAGAGAATAACTTGTGAGCCATTACTTTTTTTAAAATTAATTATTTATTTATTTGAGAGCGACAGACACAGAGAGAAAGACAGATAGAGGGAGAGAGAGAGAGAATGGGCGCGCCAGGGCTTCCAGCCTCTGCAAACGAACTCCAGACGCGTGCGCCCCCTTGTGCATCTGGCTAACGTGGGACCTGGGTAATCGAGCCTCGAACCGGGGTCCTTAGGCTTCACAGGCAGGCGCTTAACCGCTAAGCCATCTCTCCAGCCCAAGCCATTACAGTTTTATTCAGGACTATGTGAGGGAGGAGGAGGGTCCACGACCAACCGAGCAAGGGTAAGGTGGGGGGGGGTAGAGAGCCTAACGGGGGGGAGAGGTGGCCGAGAGGGAGAGGCTTACCTGGACAGGAACCCAGAAGTTCAGGAGAAGTGAGCAGCTAACAGATAGGGCTTGTCCAACCTGGTAAGGACCTATATGTAATCTTAATGTGGTGGGCTTTACCCTCAGACTCGGGTGAGGGTCGGTCTGAGCTCGGGGCTGGCTCCAAAGTAGGGAACCTGATTGGATGGCTGCATCAGACGTTGAACTGGGGCCCTGCAGAAGCTGGCCGGCTTGGTGTCCACTAGGTCCCCCTCCTCACTGCCCACTTAACTCCCCTTCGCCTTCATGGTCTATCTTCATCCCCACAAAATGCCGCTTCCCCTCTTCTCTGAATCTGCCTTAAAAGAATGCCGCACTAGAAACGGTATCTTCTGGGCTGAGGAGATGGCTCGGTGTTAGTTAAAGGCACTTGTTTGCAAAGCCTGATAGCCCAGGTTCAGTTCCCCACTGCCTCCCAAGCCAGATACACAAATTGTCACGTGTCCGGAGTTTGTATGTAGTGGAAGAAGGCCCTGGTTGGTACGTTCATTCACTGTCTCTAGTAAATATTTTGAAAAGAAGGTATCTGCAGTGTGTTGAATGTTACTTGGTAAGGAGTGAGAGAAGGTAGAACTTGCTAAGAACCATCCATTATGATGCCTTTTTAAATTTACATGTAACTCTTGCCATTGGCAGGGCCTCTTTGTTCTCCTGAAGTACACAGCTGGCTGAGCTCAGCAGGGCCTCCTTAACTCTCTAAGCTTTCAGCATGCAGCTCCACCCAGGGCACCAAACCAGGTGCTTCTGGCTTTCTCAAACAGGACAGTTCCAAATCACCCTGCCTTAGAAATGCCCTGTCTTGCTGGGATGTATCCCAAAGGTTAATACCCAGAAGCACAAGGCAGCCATCAGTACCCACCTTGTATCTGCCTACATTTCATAAATGTTTCCTGAGACTATTGCGTTTTCTCAGTTCCTTTGGCGATGACGAGCTGCCTGGAGCAGTCTCTGAACCTTCCCCTTCAAATTCAGATATGCATCCTTCATCACAAGTCTCTCTTCACTTCCAAGGATTCTAACGCGGAGCCAGTCACGAGCTGAAGGGATTTCATGCCTCTCCAGACTACCAGCAGCTCCTCGGGCACTGAGCTTGTGACTGACCTGTGAGCCGCTTTGAGCTGGGGAGGGGACAGGGTGTGGCCTATGAATAACATAGCAGTCTTCCTTCCAGTTCTGGGCAATCTGACTAACACTGCTGACACAGGAACGTGCTCTGCTGCACGGAAAGCAGAGAGCTTTCCACTCCACTGGCTGTCACTGACATGACAAAGGCTGCCTGGGACCTGCTGGGGCCACTTGCTGCGGCCGGCCAGCTGCTGAAAATCACTTTTCTTTAGTTTCTGCCCTCAGTGAGGGGCATTTCTAGAAACTTGTTTTGGGGAGGCGGGTGTGACCTCTTGGAGCATTGTACTAGAACGCTGTATGGCTCTACTACACAAAAGTTAGGGTTACCTGGATCTTAGGTCCACAATTTGCCATTTTACAGAAAAACGGGGAGACAGAAATTAGTAAAAGGAAATGGGTTTATTTAGGTTTTTTTTTGTTTTGTTTTGTTTTGAGGTAGGGTCTTGCTCTAGCCCAGACTGACCTGGAATTCACTATGTAGTCTCAGAGTGACCTCGAACTCACTTCCATCAATCCTCCTACCTCTGCCTCCAAGTGCTGGGATTTAAAGTGTGTGCCACCACACCCAGCCATTTACAGTTTTGACCAGACTTCAGGAGAGGAAAAAAAAAATCTGTTTCTCTCTGGCTTGCCTGTAGTAAAACTGAAATATGCATCTGTGTGTTTTGCTGTGAGATAAATTATCAAGATCTTGTCTTTCCCAAGAGACAGTAAGAAGTTCAGGTTCTTTTCACCCCAAGCCAGTGATATCCTGGAGAAATTCTTTTTTCTTTTCTTTTCTTTTCTTTTCTTTTCTTTTCTTTTCTTTTCTTTTCTTTTCTTTTCTTTTCTTTTCTTTTCTTTTCTTTTCCTTTCCTTTCCTTTCCTTTCCTTTCCTTTCCTTTCTCTTTCTTTCTTTCTTTCTTTCTTTCTTTCTTTCTTTCTTTCTTTCTTTCTTTCTTTTTTTTTTGAGACAGGGTCTTACATATCCCACACTGATCTCAACCTTGTTATATAGGCAAGGATGGCCTTGAGCAACTGACCTTCCTGCCACTACCTCCTCCATGCTGGGATTACAGTTATATACTACCGCACCTGGTTTATGTGGTGCTGGGGATAGAACGCAGGGCTTTGTACATGCTTGTCAATACTCTGCAAAGTTACAGCCCTGGCCCTCCAATTTGTTTCTTTTTTATTATTTATTTTTGAGAGAGAGACAGAGAGAAATGAATGGACATGCCAGGGCCTCTAGCCACTACAAATAAACTCTAGATGCATGTGCCACTGTGTGCATCTGGCTTATGTGGGACCTGGAGAATTGAACCTGGGTCCTTAGGCTTCTCAGGCAAGGGCCTTAACCTCTAAGCCATCTCTCCATCCCTTTTTTTCTTTTTTTTTTTCCAGGTAGGGTCTCACTCTAGCCTAGGCTGACCTGGAATACACTATGGAGTCTCAGGGTGGCCTTGAACTCATGGTAATCCTCATACCTCTGCCTCCTGGGTGCTGGGGTTAAAGGCATGCGCCACCATGCCCAGCTCTTTTCTTTCTTTTAAAAATATATTTAATTAATTTATTTATTCGAGAGAGAAAGAGGCAGAGAGAAAGAGCCTTTTTTTTTTCTTTTTGGGGGAAGGGTCTCACTCTAACCCAGGATAACCTGGAACTCTGTACCCCAGGATGCACTTGAACTCACTGTGATCCTCCAACCTCACCTCCTGAGTGCTGGGTTTAAAGGCATGAGTTACCATCCCTGGGTCACATTTTGTTTTTTTTTTTAGGGTCCCTATTACACTATCACAGGAGAAACAAGTGGCATTAGGGACACACTGGTTACTCCCTAAAATAGCATCAGCACTGGGCCAATCTGAAGTAGCTGGAAATTCCTCTCAGGTAGTCAGTGGGCTGTCACTTTCAAAGTATCCCCCCCCAAGTTGGCAACTCCCCATTCTCCGCTGGTAGGAGCTCACGGAAGGTGTTCAAGGTCCCTGATGAAGGGCTGTGGCTTGGCCTGTAGAGGCTCCTGGGCTTTTCTGGGCTGTTGGGTTGGGTTTGCTCTCCGCGGGCAGATTGATGGCAGAGATTTTCACGGGAGCCACAGAAATGGCAGGAAACCATGTTGTGTCCAGTCCCGCAAAGTTTTATCTGAGAACCATTTGGCACTGTGACTTCCGCTTTCACGTGTGCGGTCTGCAGCGGAGCCAGGCACAGGCCACTCGTGACTCTCAGGACCTACCTCGGGTCCCCAGGGAAGAAAAAAAAAAACAAAAAACAACCAAAAAACGGGTGCTGGGCTGCTCTGGCCCGTTCAGTTCCTTCTCGAGATGTCTGTCTGGGAGGGTGCCAGTTAGGGAGGTCCACCTGTAATGTGTGAGCCTGGAAGTCGCAGCTTTGGGCAGAGCGGAGGTAGGTTTTGTGTGTGTGTTGTTGCTGCCGCCAGATGAGCTGTTGTTGAATGAATGAGTCACTTCCCCTACCGGGCGTGCGTTTGCCTGGCTTTCCCCCAACGACGGAGGGACTTCCAGGATGGGGCTGGGTGGGGACCGAGACTGCCCACAGGCCGAGGGGACACAGCCGAAGATGGCTTAGCTCCACATTCCTCACGGCTTCCACGCTGCCTTTCTGCCCGGCACTTCCTCTCCGCTGCGCCCCGCGCCGCGGGTCACTTCCACCGAGACCGACGCGGACGGGGCGCTGGCACCAGAGGTGACCTTGGGAAGCCAGTCGTACAGCCGCTTCCAGGCTCGGGTCCTCAGCTGCCCAGCAGGTGTGACGGCAGCCTGGGTAAGAGGTCGTCCGCCGTGAGCGGCTTGATCGGCAACTTGGGTGGCTCTGGGTGACTTAGGGTCGCCAACCGCTGCTCGGCGCAGGACAATAGCGAGCGGAGGCGGCCCGCGGCTCCCCGGCGGGGGCGAGGGGTGAGGGCGGGGCGCCCCGGGGGCCACAGGCGGCTGGAAGCAGGGCGGGGACCCTCCTGGGGCGAGGCTCGCGGGTGACCACGGCGGGACGATCTGGTCACCCATTCGTCCAGCTGGCCGCTGCTGAGCCCGCGCGCGGTCCGCGTCCCTGCTCCCTCCCCGGGGCCGCGGGATTCAGGCCCTGGATCCAGCATCCTCGCCAGGACGGGCCGCGTGGGTACTCGGGGATGGTACTTGGGGGTGCGTGGTCCCGTGGGTGGGTTCTGCCTTCGGTTCCCGCTTTGCATGGTACCTGTGTAGCCAAGATCCGCGCGCCTGTAGGGGAGGGGGGACTGCAGCTCACGTTGATTCGTGCTGGGACCTGGGGGTGGCGGTGGGCAGTGGGCAGCGTGGTGGGCGCGCAGGCACCGGCAGGGCGAGGTGGGATGTGCTTCCGGGAGGCACAGCCGGCTAGACTCCCCCGAGTTCGGGGACCACCCTTCCCCCCATCGCCGAGCCAGGCGCTCCTGCAGTCACCTGCCTTCATGGAAAGCAAAATGACCCTCTGCTCTCCATGGATCCAGTGGATTCACTTGTCACTGACTTGCCAAATGGCATCGTGTAAAAAAAAAAAAAAAAAAAAAAAATATATATATATATATATATATATATATATATATATATATATATATATACACACACATATATATATATATCGCGCCTAGTTGTTTGGCAGTTCAGCCCGGAAACTTTACAGTCGGGCGTGTGAGGCGACAAGCCGACTCGCGTGGGCAGTGCTGCCCTTTTCACACTTGGCAGGCCCAGAGAGCGCCAGGGGCTCCAGCGCACTGGGCTGTCACACATCGCGGCCCTTCCCGGAAGGCCTTGTGGATAGCTGACCGGTTTCCAGGTGACTCGCAGTTGGTGGTGACAGGCAGGAAGCCTCGGTGGGACCTTGGCCCTCTGGCTTCCTGTCTCAGCTTCTGCATCTCTCCGCAACCACACACTGAATCCTGGGTAAAAGGAGGCACTGCCCACGGAGCTGTGGATGGGGGTTTTCAGAAGTTTGGACGGTCTCCCTCTTCTCCTTACCTCTCTCCCACCCCCTCCTTCAGCTCTCCCTCCTTCCTAACCCTCCCGTTCCCCTTCTTCCCCTTCCCTTCCCTCTCCCCTTGGCCTCTTTCCCCCTTGGTGGTGCTGTTGGATCTTCAAAAGACCGTTGGTCCCGTTCATTTGCTCTAACTTAGTCTTTTAAAAACCTTGGCGGCTTCCTTGAATGGGACTGTCTTTGACTGAGTCTTGGCAGGCCTGAGGAGTCGCTGGCCCATGTGTGCCCAGGTGTATTTTGGGCAGAGCTGCTCCTATTTTTCAGCCAACCTGTCAGTCTTTTTTCCATCTGAGGTCCCCCCCACCCACGCCTTCCGTATGCCCCCATTGTTGCGGATGGACGACCCCAGCTCCCTAAGGATTATCTGCACAGATTGTATTTCTGCTCTGGACGCTTCCAGCATTGATGGGCATTGGTGGGTCAGTTTTTCTTTGGCTTTTTGTCAAAGTGGACTTTTTTGTGCATATTTGCTGAACACAAAAACTTATTGTTAAAAAAGAAAAATCAGGCAGCAGAAGTAGGAGGATGGCCATGAGTTCGAGGCCACCCAGAGGCTACACAATTCCAGGTTAGCATGGACCAGAGTGAAACCCCACCTCGAAAAATCAGAAAACAAACCAAAACAAAAAACCAGAAATGAAAATCGAATGCATAGCAGAAAGTGAAACTTACAGGTTTTCCTTTCCCTAAAGATAAGCAGTGAATAGTCACTCTCAACCTGAGGTGACCTCCTTGTCTCCTCCCCTCCCCCCTTAATTTGCCTGTTTGTCCCCCTGTGATTCCACCTGTTTCATACCCACCACCGCTATTCAAGGCTGGTTCCTAGTGTGGAATCACGGAGGACCCACTCCTCCTTCACGGGTAAAGGGGCTGCACCTCCAGGCCGGTTGGCGCACTTCTTGGGCCTTCTCCCTTCACTGCCCCACATGGGGGCTCACTTCGGGCTTGCTGGGTTGTAACAGACACTGCCCAGAACCCTGGGGTTTTCTCACCCCCCTGTAGGGCATACATGCTGTAGGTGAAAGAAAATTTCCCTATGCCTTCTCGAAGTTCATTGTAATAAATTGACAAAGATGAAACAGTGCACACACTCACACTGTTTTATGAGCAAGAAGAGGAGAAAGTGGACTTAGGACTGTTTTGAGGGTTTGTCCTGACGGGGGAATGAGCCAGCCTAGGACAGCCTGCTTGAGTTGAAATGAATGCCAGGGGCGGGCATTCTCTTGTAGGGTCACTTAGGTTGCTTTCTTGAGTTAGAGTGAGGGTGTTGCCTTGGGGAAATGGAAGGATCCCTGTGGTCAGGTCTTAGTGCACTGAGGGGGGGGGGGGCTGTCCAGAGAACCCTTTCTCTGCACTTGAAGCCAGAACAGCAGGCTTACTAACTTTCTCGGGAACAAACTGCAGGGACTAAAAGCCACCTTGTTCTCTGAGCCCCAACTATATTACAGGCAACACTTATCCACCCACCGGGCAGTTGCTAAGCCCCTACGGACACACAGCCAGGCCCTGGACACCAGCTGTGGACCTTATTGATTCCTCAAGTTTCACCTTCCTTAATGCAAGCAATGCTTCTGTGCTTTCTGGAATCTTTCACCCATAGTCTTACACGGGCTGTGTTACTAGATGCACCCACGTGAGCTCCAGGATGTATCCTGTTATTAAAATAATATTCCTGGCTCTTAGCAGGGTGAGGTATAGGCAGACAAAACCACACAGCCCGGTTCCCATAGGGGGCCGTGGCCGCAGCAGGCTAATTCAGTGGCTGGCTTGCCAGTTTTGTTTTTCACCAGCTAAGCAGTGAGCAGAAAGTATAGGTTGCTCAGAGATTAGATCTGGGAGAATGAAGAGACTGGTGAGATAATATTATTTGTTGGAGAGTAACTGTCTGAGATGTCATAATTGTAATTCGGTGAAACAATTTAGAAGCCCTCATCAAAGGTGTTTGTCTCCGTGTTATGAGACCGCTCCCCTCCCGGAGGGGCTAAAGACAGTTCCTGGTCGCTGAAGCAGGAGGAGTCATTCCTTCCATGGCTGGTGTAGCCACGGGTAAATGGTGGGAAAAAGAAGGGGTACAGTGGGATTGGAGGGGCAGGGAGGGTAATGTGGAGTTCATATGATCAAAATGCAATATAAACGAATGAGCTGGACAGGGTGGCGCACACCTTTAGTTTCAGCATTCAGGAGGCAGAAGTAGGAGGATCACTATGAGTTCTAGACCAGCCTGAGACTACATATTGAATTCCAGGTTAGGCTAGGCTAGAGTGAAACCTTACCTTGAGAAATAAATAAGGGTTTGAAAATATCAAAAAACAAATAAGAAAAAAGTGTCATTCTAAAATTCTGAATAAATCCCTAGATTGAAACAAGATGCAAAGCTAAACAGTGCAGAAAGCAGTGTTTGAAAATTCCTGCCCTGCCCTCAGGTGTGGGGGCGGAGCTGAGCGGAGCTCCAGGTGTTTTGTCCTGGGCCAGGTATTGTTCCTCTCCCACCCTCTCTTCTCGCAGGTCCTATATTTGTGCCACACCCCACAGCATGGAAGGTGCCATGCGCGAGCTGGCCTTTGCTTCCCATCCTGGGCTCCAGCTGGTCTAAGAAGCTGGAATTTTCCCCTTTTCTTTCTGGTCCTGGACCCTTCAGTGGGTGGGGGGTAACCGTGCAGTTTCATAGTCCATGCTCAGATTGTCTGTAGTGAAATGGGCCTCTGATGATGAATCCCTGTAATGCCCCTAGAGAACCTGCTTTCACGATCACCAGACCTTTCCGAATGTGGCCGAAGTCTTCCACGTGGTGCCTGTGGAGCACAGACAGAAGTTAGTTTGGGAAGCTGGGAATGTAAAGCCCGGATGGACCAAGGTCCTCAGGGGCAGTAGGGAGAAGATTCAGCAAGGAGCCCTTGCAGGCCAGGATGGGGCAGGGAATTGTCAGCTTGATCTGTCCTGCCCTCCAGAAACTGGTCCCGGGACTGTGATATGACCACGTGTGCCCCAACTACAACTTTATCTTTTTTTTTTAAACATTTTTTTTGAGGTAGGGTCTTGCTCTCACCCAGGCTGACCTGGAATTCACTATGTAATCTCAGGGTGTCCTTGAACTCATGGCAATCCTCCTACTCTGCCTCCAGCGTGCTGGGATTAAAGATGTGCGCCACCATGCCTGGCTAAACATTTTTAAATTTTAAATTAAATTTGATTTGATTTATTTGAGAGAAATCTAGAAAGAGGGGGGGGGGAGGGGGCAGAGAGAGAGAGAAAGAGGGAGAGAGAAAGAGAGGGAGAGAGAGAGAAAGAGAAATGGGTGTGCCAGGGCCTTCAGCCACTGCAAATGAGCTCTAGATGCATGTGCCACCTTGTGCATCTGGCTTATGTGGGTCCTGGGGAATCGAACCTGGGTCTTTTGGCTCCACAGGCAAACATCTTAACTGCTAAGCCATCTCTCCAGCCCTACAACTTTACCTTTAAGTGAATAGGTGAGAGTTAGACAAGGAGGGCTGGGGGATGGACAGAACACTCCGCCCACTTCAAGAGCGCGCACCGAGTGACACTGAGGAGACAGAGGTGGAAGCCCAGAGAAGCAGGGGTGCCTCACTGCTGCTCACAGTGGTGGTTCAGGGGTGCCTCACTGCTGCTCACAGTGATGGTTCAGGGGTGCCTCACTGCTGCTCACAGTGGTGGTTCAGGGGTGCCTCACTGCTGCTCACAGTGGTGGTTCAGGGGTGCCTCACTGCTGCTCACAGTGGTGGTTCTGAGAGCCAGACTTCTGCAAGGGCAGAGCCACCTGTAAACCTGCTAAGTGGGTGCTATAGAACACTTGAAATGATGAGCCGGGGTCCTTCCCTGGGGGGCAGCACTACCCACCCTTCTTCCCTCAACACACCTGTAGGCAAAGCTGCCCTCATCTGCCCAGTCACAAATGCTTCTTTACCAGTGCTGTGTTTGACTCTTGTCTGGTGTTGTGGGGTGAAGGGTGGCCCCTCATTCCTAGGTTGGGGTGGTGGCTAAGCATGGTTTCTGCCCTGGGTTCCACCCTCATTGCTATAACCACAAAATTGACTCCCTGCTTTGATTCCCCTTGGCTGGAGGGTAAGAGGCTGGCATTTCCAGAGAAGTGTGTCACTAATGCCAATGGAGAACTAAAGCTAGACACGTGTGAGAGCCCACCATTGTGTTTCTGGAATGTGTTTGCCACTGCCTTCCTGAAATTAGCAAATACACGCTCTCTTCACTCTCACTTCACACATTTCCATGCTCTCGTTACACGTGATGTGAATATGGAGAGTTCCACCTCATTGCACCGCTCTGTCACCACTCTGGTCGCTGCTGGGTTCACTCACTGCGCTTGTTCTGTGATGTCCTTTCTCCCTAGGTCCTGCTGTAGCGACGGCATGGCTGCTGCAGGAGCCAGAACAAAGGAACTGGAAAACAATCACAGGTAAGACCTGCCAGTGCTGGGCTGCACTAGACTGGGCTGGACTGGTTTTCCTGTGCATCTTTTGATGCATTCGCTTTTCCAAGTACTTGACATGTGAGTCTCACAACTGACATAGAGGGATGAAGGGCTTGGAGGGCTCACAGTTCAGATGGTCCAAGATCTTCATCCTTAGGTGATGGGTGGAGCCTCTGTCTTTGGCCCTCAGGACGTGTGGTCTCAGAAGATCAGGCAGTTTAACGCTCACATGTCTTGCAAGTTTTCTTCTATACATGGTACTTTTCTGTAGCAAATCTGTCTTGTTTCTGAATCCTAAATATTTTTCTCTTTTCTTTCTTAATTGTAGTGTGTGATTTTTATGAGCCCTCTTTTAGATTCGAGCTTTGCTAGAAAAGCTAAACATTTTTGTATTTTCCCTAATTTATGTATATGTGCACACATGCACGTGTGTGTGTGTGTGTGTGTGTGTGTGTGTACACCCATGCATGCTGTAGTGGGAATCTGCGATGGTTTGAATCAGATTATCTCCTATAAACCCATGCGTTTTGAATGCTTGGTCATGAGCTGGTGAAAATTGGGGAGGTGGGGCCGTGCTGGAGGAGGTGTGCTGCTGGAGGTGGACCTTGAGGTTTGTGAGCCCTAGCTTGCCAGCACTCAGCTCGGTTCACTCTCCTGCTACTGCTGTTTTTCACGGCCTCTGCTCCTGCCATCATTTTCCCTATCATCGTAAAGCTTCCTCCTGAGACTGTAAGACAAAATTAAAAAACCAAAACAAGGGCTGGAGAGATGGCTTAGTGGTTAAGGCTCTTGCCTGCAAAGCCTAAGGATCCAGGTTCTATTCTCCAGGTCCCATGTAAGCCAGATGCACAAGGTGGCACATACATCTGGAGTCATTTGCAGTGGCTAGAGGCCCTGGCATGACTATTCTCTCTCCCCCTTTCTGTCTCAAATAAATAAAAATAAATATTTTAAAAAATCAACAAAAAAACCCTCTCCCCCATCAGTTGCTTTATCCCAGCAACGAGAAGGTATGTGCAGCGGGACTCAGCCCAGGGTCTGGAGCATGCTCAGCACGTGCTCCACCCTCAGCCTTCCCGCCAGTACCCTACATGAGTTCGAAGCCCATTGACTTGTCTCGGCCATTTCCTACCCGTGTGCACCACCACAGCCAGCTCCACTGACTTGTCTGCTTTCCTCACAACCCAGCTGTCCATCATTCTGACTGCTTGGGATGGCCTCCTGTTCTGTCTCTGTGACCTCATTAGGAGGCTCTCAAATAATTGTTAAATTGTAAAATAACAGAATAAAGCAAGATAAATTTCCTTGAAATGGTGTAAAGTATACAGATATTTTGCCTCTGGCTTGTTACTTTATTATTAATTTTTTTTTTTTTTTTGGTTTTTTGAGGAAGGGTCTCACACTGGCCCAGGCTGACCTGGAATTCACTCTGTAGTCTCAGGGTGGCCTTGAACTCATGGAGATCCTCCTACCACTGCCTCCTGGGTGCTGGGATTAAGGGCGTGCACCACCACACCTGCCTTATTAATTTTATTTTTGAGAGAGAAAGAGGAAGGGAGAGAGACAAAATGGGCACGCCAGGATCTTCAGCCTGCGGTGAATGAACTCCAGATGTGTGTGCACTCTATGTGCATGTGTGACATTGTGTCACTGTGCATCTGGCTACGTGAGAATTGGAGATTTGAACATGAGTTCTTAGGCTTTGCAGACCTTAACTGCTAAGCCATATTATTTAAAATTCTTAACAATAATAATAATAATGATAATAAAATAAAACATCAAGAGCCTGGGGAGGAGTTTGAGAGGTTACAGGCACATGCTTGCAAGTCGGCCTGCCTGAGGTTGATTCTGCAGCAGCCATGTTAGGTCAGATGTAAAGTAGCACATGTGTCTGCAATATCACTGTGCTTACTGCAATGGGGGGCGAAAACAGCCTACCACGCTCAAGCAAAGCAGCAGAAACACAATAATCACAAGGGAGACAATGTATAGGGGGAAGACAAATCCACTGACTTCCAGACGTGCGCACGTGTGCCCATGAACATGTCATGCATACATACAACTATAGATAGACAATAATAATAAAACCAGTACATCGAAACCTGTCCAAGGGCTGGAGAGATAGCTCAGTGGTTAAGGAGCTTGCCTTCAAAGCCTAAAGACCTGGGCTCAGTTTCCTAGTCCTATCTGGAGATCATTTGCAGCGACTCTAGAGCACCTGGTGTGCCCATTATGGTCTCTCGCTCTCTCTCTGTCTCTCTGCTTGCAAATAAATAAATAAATAAATAAATAAATAAATGAGTAAACATTTTTTTTAAACCAGTCACAGCTCATTATGGTACAATTCAGAGTTACCAATTGTAAAATCGTTGCTAATCTCAATATTACACACGACTTCCTTTTTCTTTTCTTCCTGGAGTTGAGAAGTAAAGCAAGGTCTTCAGTTTTATAATGTGAGGTGGAGTTGCCGAGTCACATCCTGTTGTGTCACTGCGAAGCTTGCACTTGGCCTTTCTGTGCTGTGCTGTGAATCCACCACATCCTAAGGGAGGACAGGGGCCATGGTACTTGGTGTTAAAGGAGCTTAGCTTTTTTCTGGGTGTGCTCTTATGGTTGGAATTTCAGATTGTCTTAGAGATCAAAAAGACTTTCTGAGAAAATCTAGGTGCGGTCCTAAAGAAACACATTCTGGATTTGGTCCCTTAAAAAGGGCCTTCCTCCCTGTATGTGAAGAACCAGGAAGCCTGACTCAAGGCGGTGGGTACACTTTGTGCCTCGGGCAGATTGCTTGCCCATCCTGATCAAGGTTTATGGAACATTGCCCTGGGTGCGGCCAGCAGGGACCATGGATGTGGGATTGGTGTGTCCATTACTGATAGTTTATCTCCTAGCATTGACCATGAATTCATCCACCGCCCTCTGCTTCCTTCATACAAGATCTCTGCCTCTCTTTATTCTTTTTGGTTTACATTTTCTATATCAGCCTGAATGTGTTCATATGTTACATTAATCTGGACACCACTTTAGGGAAACAGGCAGGAGCGGTATTTGAGAAACATGAATGGAAGAAGCAGTTATATGTATAATCAGAGGAGAAAGGGGCTCATTCCATGTCTGCATTTGAGGCTGACTGCCTGAAAAAAAAAAAAAAAAAGAAACTGGGAAATTATAAAATAAATCCAGGCATGGTGGTGCATGCCTTTAATCCCAACACTTGGGAGGCAGAGGTAGGTGGATCACCTGAGTTCAAGGCCACCTTGAGACTACATACTGAATTCCAGGTCAGCCTGGGTTAGAGTGAGAGCCTACCTCAAAAATAAGATAAAATAAAATAAAATAAAATAAAATAAAATAAAATAAAATAAAATAAAATAAAATATAGCATGGCTGATTACGCCTTGTTTCACATGCTTGGTTTGTGCTGTAGTGTGTTCAGAGATAAGATGTGGCCATTACCGCTAGGAAATGTTATCATCGGAGATAATTCTTACATGACTTACATAAATTGTTATAATAAAATGTGGATAGCCAAGTGTGGTGGCACATGCCCATAGTCCTTGCACTAAGGGGCCAAGACATAACTGGCAAGACTTCAAGGCCAGCCTGGATGACACAGCCAGACCCTATGTAAAGAAGAAGAAATGGGGCTGGAGAAATGGCTTAGCGGTTAAGCGCTTGCCTGTGAAGCCTAAGGACCCCGGTTCGAGGCTCAATTCCCCAGGACCTACGTTAGCCAGATGCACAAGGGGGCACACGCGTCTGGAGTTCGTTTGCAGTGGCTGGAAGCCCTGGCGTGCCCATTCTCTCTCTCTCTCTCTCTCTCAGTCTCTCTCTCCTCCTCCTCTCTGTCGCTCTCAAATAAATAAATAAATAAACAAAATTTAAAAAAAAAAAAGAAGAAGAAATGGGGCTGGAGGGATGGCTTAGCGGTTAAGGCGTTTGCCTGCAAAGCCAAAGGACCTTTGATCCCCAAGTCCCACATTGGCCAGATGCACGTGTCTGGAGTTCATTTGCAGCGGCTGGAGGCCCTGCTGCTCCCATTCTCTCTCTCCCTCTTTCTCTGTCGGATAAATAAATAAATAAATAAATTTTCTTTTTTTTAAAAAAAAGAAGAAGAAATAGGGTCTGAGGAGGTCACTTAGTTGGTAAAGTGCTTGCCTAGTATGCATGAAACCCTGGGTTTGATCCTCAGCACCAGTAACAGGGTCTGATGTCACATGGCTGTAATCCCAGCAGGAGGATCAGAAGTTCAAGGTTATCCTTGACTGCCACACAGCCAGCTTGGAAAGGGGGAAAAAAAAAGAATAGATAGGCAACATACAAGGAACTTGCTCCAGCAAAAGGGGAGAGTTCCACTGTGGAATAGTCTAGATGCTCTCTTACTTGGGGCAGAGTTATGCTGTCATAGCCCCATCATAGGTTCTTTTAGCACAAACTTCCTGAACATCCAGTTTAGCAGCACAGGAAACTGTAGTGGCAGAAGCTGTCCCCTCCCGGCATCACTGACCGGGGGCAGAGAGGAGCGGACTGCGTATCGCTAGCCTGAGAGAAAAATTCAAACTCAAAACTTAATTCATGCCAGTTTCTCACCATTGGAAAGCCAAGTAATTCTGGGCTGGCAGCTTCAGTATTTCCAAGTCACAGGCCACAGAGACCCTCCCTTCTCTCTTTTGTAAATTTTTTCATGAGTTCTGGGCAGCAACTTAGGCTCAGAAGAAGGAAACAGGTCTTGGTTGCTGTGAGTTCAAGAGCCCGTGCTTGCCTCGGTCTCCCGGTGAGGAACACACTTCTGGGAATCAGGAGGCATGAATTCTTGAAGGAGCTGTGCCGAAGACCAGCTCTGAGGAAGCTTGGCAGGATGGAGATGGAATCATCTAGACCTGGGACACTGTGTGTGTGTGTGTGTGTGTGTGTGTGCGCGCGCACGGTTGTGTATGCACGGGTGTGGATGTGCATTCATAGGTGTGTGGGTATGTATTCATGTGGGCTCATGTGGAGCCAAAAGGCTAATGTTGAGTGCCTGCCTGGGTTGTTTGCCACTTTATTTGAGACAGAGTCTCTCACTTGAACTCAAGCTCACCTGTTTGGTTAGTCTAGGTAGCAAGCTTGCCCTAGGGAATCCTCTGTCTTTACCTTCCCAGTGCTGGGATTACTGGTCCCTCAAGCCTGCCCAGCATTTGCATGGGTGCTGGTGATCTGAGAGCCATATTTACCATGTGGTTTGTTCTGAAACAAAGCTTGCCTTCCATTGTTTAGACCAGAAACATTCTGTCAATAAGAACATAGTGCAAATGTCCTAGTAATGAAAAATAATGAGATCAATTGTATCTCTTAATGTACTTAATACTGGAAGTGGTAGCTAATGCAGTAAGATAAGAAAAAGACATTATAGGCATGAGCATTGGGAATATTATCTCTAAATAGTAGGATTAGATTTTTTTTTAAAAAAATCTTTGGGCTGGAGACATGACTTAGTGGTTAAGGTGCTTGCCTGCAAACCCAAAGGGCCCAAGTTCATTTCCCCAGGACCCACATAAGCCAGATACATGAGATATGCATGTGTCTGGAGTTTGTTTGCAGTGGCTAGAGACCTTGGCACACACATTCTCTCCCTCTCTCTCTGCCTCTTTCTGTCTCTCAAATGAATAAATAAAATTTTAAGAAACATCCTCTTCATAATTCTAATACTGAGAACATGACTTTCAAAATAAAGTCACAGTTACACACTGAAGGGTTGGGTAGCAACTGTCTAATTCTCTGTATGGAGTAATTTAAATTTTTGATCTCTAATTCTATTGACTTCTCAGTTGTTGCTGATAGCCTTCAAGTGGGGCTGCAGAAAAGAGAGGGGTTACAAGGAAGGGGCTGGGGAAGGGCAGACCTTGGCAATGTAGGGCTGCCTTTCCCTGAGGTCTAGCGTGTCTTCTCCGTCTCGTGCCCTCTACCATCGCACTCTCATGGAATATTCCTGTGATAATGCCGGCCACTGGCCACTCAAGTTTTATAAATGTTCTGCTTTCTTGTTTTTAACAGTGACTGCTTTGTCCAACTTTCAAATCCAAATGTAGCCACAATGAAAGAAGACGTTCTCTACCATTTCAACCTCAGCACTGGCACACACGATTTCCCAGCTCTGTTTGGAGATGTGAAGGTAAAAGCCTCGGTTTTAACTCTAGGCATTGTCTTACAACAACTTTCCCCCATCCGGCATAGCTGGGCCTGCTCACCAATCGTGAGGCAGGAGACAAGTAACAGATGCACACTAACGTCTTTATCCATTTTTTGCAAGTTGTTACATTTAAAATATATGAACTAGCAAGTAAAAAAGAAAAAAAATATTCTAAGTCTTACTAAATATTGGCCCCTAATTGCCCTCTTGAAAGTTTTTATCTTTATTTAAGTGAAAAAGTTAATGGCTGGGAAATGGTTCAGCTGGACAAAGCACTTGCAGGGCAACTGAGTATACCTGAGCTTGGATCCAGGCTCCATCTACAAGCAGGAAGCTGTGGAGGGCTTCTGTAGTCCCAGTGTGCGCATGTGGGAGCCGGAGGCAGAGACGGGAGGACTCCCGAGAGCTTGTTCCTGTAGTCCCAGTGTGCTTCCTGAGAGTTTGGGAACAGAGTGGTGAACAACCTTGGAAACCCTGCCTCAAACTGGGTGAAAGACTTGGGCTCACCAGAAAGCCCTTAACACGTGTGCCCTGGCACATACCCTACATACACATCAAATAAGTAAATTAATTAAAAACAGACTTTTTGGGCTGGAGAGATGGTTTAGCGGCTAAGGCTTTTGCCTATGAGGCCTAAAGACCCAGGTTTGAGTCCCGAGTACCTGTGTAAGCCAGATGCACAAGGAGGTGCATGCATCTGGAGTTTATTTGCAGTGGCTGGAGGCCCTGGAGTGCCCATTCTCTCTTGTTTTCTCTGTCTCTGTCTCTTTTCTCTCTCTTTCTCTCTTTTCTCTGTCTCAAGTAAATATTCTAAAAAGCCAGTCTTCTTGAGTCCGACAAGATGGCAGATATAGGAGAATTACATGATCCTAGTTTAGGGCCAGCCTGGGCGACATACACAGACCACCCCTATCTCAAAAATGTGTAAAGAAGAATAAAAATGAAAATTCTAATACTTCATTGGGAAGAGGGAGGTAGGAACATTTCTAAGAGGAACAGTTAGTATGGGTAATATGTCTGTTCATTTAAGGTGTATATCGATACTGTTTGGTGCAGGTGACTTTGCCGAACACAGCTCTCAGTCAATTTTTGTTTTGTTTTCAAGGTAAAGGTCCCACTCTAGCCCAGGATCCCAGGCTGCCTTGGAACTCACGGTGATCCTCCTACATCAGCCTCCCAGGTACTGGGATTAAATACATGTACCACCATACCTGGCTTCAGTAGAGTTTGAAAAAAATTATTTATGAGAGAGAATGAATGAGAATATGAGAATATTTAAATGGGCATGCCAGGGCCTCTTGCCATTGCAAACAACTTCCAGACCCATGAGCTCCTTTGGGTACCTGGCTTTATGTGGGTACTGGGGAGTCGAGCCTGGCCTGGTAGGCTTGAAAAGGAAGTGCCTTCCACTGTTTAGCCATCTCCCCAGCCTGCAGTAACTTTTCCTACAAAGCCTTTACTCAGGGCTGATTTATCCTAACAAGCATTTTTCTAAAAATCTGACAGGGTATAGAGTGTGGTTTAGCACTACAGGGATACTGCGTGTAATTTACCAGGCCAGGCTATATTCATAATTACAGCATTTATCATTTGTTTGGGGTGGGAACATTCTCAGTATCCCTAGTGGATATATTATTACCAACCTGTTAACACATGACTCTTCAGTGTTAATCCCAGAGGTAAAGGTGAATTTTCACACAAAATTAACTAAACCCTAGAGCCCAACAGCTCTATGTGGGATCAGAGTGCCAGGGCTGGGGCTCATGTGCCATAGATAGCCCTGATCTCTGTTAGTGTTGATGCCAACCTGAGGGACAGACAACTTTTATGTCCTCTTAGTGCCCTGAATTCCTATTGATCCCAAGAACACTGATCTATTGATGCATGGTGATCTCTGACCCAAAAAAAAGGTTTTTTTTTTTTTGTTTTTCGAGGTAGGGTCTCACTCTAGCCCAGGCTGACCTGGAATTCACTATGGTGTCTCAGGGTGGCCTCGAACTCACGGTGATCCTCCTACCTCTGCCTCCCAAGTGCTGGGATTAAAGGCATGCGCCACCACGCCCGGCCTAAAAAAAAGTTTTTATTTATTTATTTGACAGATAGAGAGAGAGAGAGAGAGAGGGAGAGGAAGAAAGAGAGAAAACGGGCTCACCAATGCCTTCACCCACTGCAAATGAACTCCAGACACATGCACCACCTTGTGCATCTGGTTTACATGGGTACTGGGGAATCGAACCTGGGTCCTTTGGCTTTGTAGACAAGCACCTTAGCTGCTAAATCTTCTCTCCAGCCCACTAATTACTTTTTTTTTGTTTTTGCACAACTTTATTACTGGCAAACTTACATACCTTCTCAAGTTTCTGCCTATTAAAAATGCCTTTGTTGGTTTCTTCTCATAAAAGCTTATCATAAATCATTACTAGGAGTAAAATCTGCACCATGTGCATTTTATTTCTTTGTGTGTATGTGTGTTTGTATAGGTGTGTACGTGTTCATGTGTGTTTGCATTCAGGCACGCACATCTGTGTGTACTCTCACGGAGGACAGGTGCCAATGTTGGGTGTTGTTTTTCACACATCATCTACAGGGTCTCTCCTTGCCCTGGGTTATCTTTAGGTTCCTTAAAACGGTTCTTTACTATTTGCTAACTTGGAAAACAAAATGGTTTCTTACATGACACTTCAAATTGAAGATTTTACTAAAATTTTCCAAGCCCTTCGCTCGGCCCTGGCTCTTTTCATGCATTTGCCACTCAGGCGAGAAGGGCCACTGGTGGTCCCTTTCAATGCCGGGCTGCGAAACTGGTCCCTTGAGGAGGAGGAGGAGGGGAAGGGCGGCGCTCCCACCACCTCCGCGTCCGCCCCAGGCTCTCCCCAGCTCGCTCGCCGGCCGCCTTCCGCACGTGGGAAGCGGGAAGCGGGAAGCGGGAAGCGGGAAGCGGGAAGCGGGAAGCGCGGCGTCCACGGTCAGCGGCGTTTGCAGAGCGCGAGTCGGGAGCCAGTGCAGTGTGAGGTTCTAGCAGCGGCTGCAGAGCAGGGCTGGCTCTCGGGGCAGTCAGCAGGGCAGACTTCGGGTCCCTCAGATGCAGTGAGTCCAGGTACGGTCAGCAAATTTGCATGGCCAGCAGCCTCTTAGATAGGAAGTCCCAACCCTGGCGGACCTCTGCTGGGCAGCGTCCACAGTAACCCCGCTCTCTGGCCGCAGTTCGTGTGCGTTGGTGGAAGCCCTTCCCGCATGAACACCTTCATCAGGTACGTGGCTTCGGAGCTGGGCCTGGGCCGCCCGGGCGAAGAGTACCCCAACATCTGCGCGGGGACCGACCGCTACGCCATGTATAAAGTGGGCCCGGTGCTGTCCGTGAGCGTGAGTACTGCCCCTCGCCCGTTCGGTTTCTGAGGTCTGCAGCCGCTCGCTGGGGCGAGGTGAGCTCTCAGCAGCCCGGTCTAGACAGTAGCGCTCGGGCTCCCGTTCTTGAAGCTCAGCTTCCTGGAGAGCCTGGGTACCCAAAAGCTAATACGCATGCAAATATACACAGCGCGTGGGTGGCAGATTTAGGGAGGTCCCCAGGCCCCTCTCCCACCCCACAATGGAAGAACCTACTTTATTACAAATGTTCACTTGCCAAGGACAGTGCATGCAGAAATCTCCAGTATCTTACCAAAGAAATCTCATTTATCAGTTTTGAGTTCTGTTGTCAGTGGCAATTATAAGCGAAGGGCTACACGGTTAGAAAGGGGTCTCCCTGGCTCCTCCTGTGAAGATGCACATCCCTGCTCTACATAGCAGAGGCTGGCATGCTAGTCAGTGCAATGCCAAGGCACCATTGAGTTAGTTCCTGGAGGCATTTCCTGGGTCTGGGACCCCATGACAAATCTTACAAAGGGTCCCTTTGCAAAGAGGGCTCTGCTCTGCCCTCGCAACAGCACATCATCCCAGGGAGGGGTGTCCCAATAGGGACATGTGACTGTGGGAGGGTCTCTGAAAGGAGTAGGTGTGGGGAGGTGCACCACAGAGACCCAACGGGAGGACATGGCACAGGTGGCAGTGCCCGGGGCCAGTGTCCCAGGGGTCAGCCAGGAACAAGGGCAGGGAAAGCAGAGAATAGGCAATGGCCCTCAGCTGGTGGGTGCAGCAGGCATTTTGCGTGGTGTCCAGTACTAGAAGGAAGTTCTGGATGGTCAGCATCAGCTGCTGTTTCCTCCCTGCTCAGCCGCTGTCCTGGAGCTGCTGTGTCTCTGACGGGTGGCATGGACCCAAAAGGAGGGCACGTGTGGGACGGCTGTTTGCATGCTAAGCTTTCTAGAGTGTCAGTGATTTTTAAATTGATATTTCAAAGATCACCTTCCATTCCCACCATGGTGAGTTTATGAGACTGAAGCACGCATCATAGAAAACACACACCCATGCACAATTAGTCTCCTAACACACACGGGCCATGTTCCAAGACCCCTAGGGATGCCCCAAATCAGGATAGTACTACACCCTTCACATACTGCTTTTTCCTATACATACATGCATATGGTTTATTTTAATGTATGAATTGGGCTCAGCAAGAGATTTTTCTTTTCTCTGGTTTCAGCATGGCATGGGCATTCCTTCCATTGCCATTATGTTACATGAACTGATCAAGCTGCTGTACCATGCCCGGTGCTCCAATGTCACCATCATCCGCATTGGCACTTCGGGTGGCATAGGTAAGGACTGAGGAGGGGCTCCGTCCTGTGAGGAGGGGGCCGAAGGCCCGCAGCAGCGCCGGTGTGCTGATGGGAGGGTGAAGGAGGCCCGCTCTGAGGCTGTCGGGTGCACCCCCTCCTCTCTGGTCCAGATGTGGTGCGGACAGAAGCTCATTGTGGGGTGGCACACTTTGTGCTTGATTCACTCTGTTCTTTCGGATCCTCTCCTGTCTCCTCTGTTTCATCATTGTTCCTCATCCCTGCCTCTGCAAGGACTTAAGTACTCCATGAGAAAGACACAAAACAATGGGTGAGGGGGTATGAGAAGTAGAAATAAACCCAAAACTTGAAAAGGAAGGCAAAGTGCTCAAAATGCTGTAGACTGCTGAATTGTGAGCTAGTCTGTTTTCTGTTGCTAACCACACACCACAGACTGTGTGAATTATTAGGAATAGAGGTTTGGGCTCATGGTTATGGCCCAAGGCTGAAGGGAGACATATTGAAAAACCGCCTTGCTGAGATGGCACAGGGGATAGGGGAATTTGGGACATATTGGAAGTGTCACAGCCTCACCTCAGCTCTCGGGTTAACTCAGGAGCCAAGGCGCCCTGGGAAACTCAATGGTCACACAAAGCTCCACTGAGTCATGGCCTTGGGATGAATAAAGTTCATAAAAGCCGTATTTGATTATAGAGAGAACTTGAGAGAAAGAAGGAAAGGGAGACAGAGCTCTTGCCCATGGAGGTGACAGAGGGTCTGGGAAGCCCATCCTGAGGCCGGGGTGGGGCCTTTTATGAGCCCCTGGCTGGGCAGCTGAGCTAACGCCAGTCCGGCTGTCAGGTGTGTGGGGTCAGGGATTTCTGGAAAAGGGCAATCTTCCCAGGAATCTTAATTCTTCAGGAAGGGCCTTCTAGGAAGAGGGAAGGAGGACTTCTCAGTGGGCAGACATAAGAAAAGGTCAGATTCTCCCCTACAGACTCCCAAGACATTCCTATTTTTACCTTTGTGGTGTGTGTGTGTGGGGGGGGTAGTGTCACCTCTAAACAGCCTGGGGGGCTGTGTATGACATGTGAGATGAGGAGTAGGAGAGAAACTGAGACAAAGTGGATTTACAGTCACCCAGTTTGGGGATCATCAGTGAATGAAGGACTGTACTCTCTAGGGCACAGTCCTGGTCACCTTTTCTGTCCCACCGGGGTCCTACCTATTTCCCTTCAAATGTGGATTGCATGTTAGCGAGAACTTTGGCAGAGTATACCATAGTCAAACCCTGGCAGTCAAAGTCTCTTTTAATAAGCTGCCCTTCTCTCTGCCATCTCTTTTCTGCACCAGTCTAGTCTTTCTACGAACAAATGGATTCCAGCAATTCTCGCTCCCGCCAGGGGGACGGAGCTCTTGGAAGGAGACAGTCTTGGCCCCTGGGCAAGTTACCCTGGTGTCAGCAGCCAGCTTTGTTTGTCCTGGCTGCCTGAACCTGGGCTCTCAAGGATTGAGGGTAATTTCATAATTGAATTTTTTGATTTAAAGAGGGAACTTGTGAACTGGGTTTGGTGGCTCATGATTTTAATCCTGGCAATTGAAAGGCTGAGGTAGAGGATCAATGTGGGTTTGAGGTCAGCCAGGGACTGTGCAGAGTGAGTTCCAGGTCAACCTGGGTTACAGTGCGACCCTGTCTCAAAGGTGAGGGGTGCAACGGCTTGTTTCGGGTCTCAGGTCTTCTGAATATGTGGTCATCCCAAAGACTCCAAGACCCTCAGAGGCTGTCTACTCTCCTAACCTCCACGCATCCTACATTTGCTCGAAATCTCTAAACTACTTGTATCGCCTAATACAGCGTAAGTGCTATGTAGATAGTTCTGCTGGGATGCCAAGGCAACCATGCTACCGAAGTCCATAGATGTTCAGCACACGGATGATTTTCACCCTGATGTTTTCGATCTGTGGTTGGTGGGATCCATACATGCAGAACCTGGGGATCTGGAATGCCAATTATTTTTGTTTGTTTGTTTTCATTTGTTTCATTCTGAGGGAAGAGCTCACTATGTAGTGCAGAGTGGCCTTAAGCTTGCAAGTTGGGGAGGGGAGGGCTCATAATGACTGTATTTTCTTAATTTTTTTATTTAATTACATAAAGGGATTGATATACAAAGTGTGTGGCGCATCCATTTCTTTCCCACCCTTGAGGCTGAAGCCAAAGATCAAGGCAGACTCGGTGTCTGGTGTCCTAATTCCCAATTCATAGACTTCCTATGTCGTGTCCTAGCATGGTAGGAGGGGCAAGGCAAGTCTCTGGGGTCTCCTTCAGGCACAAATCCCATTCACGGGGACCCCACTGATATGCCCTAATCCCTCCAAACTGCTGCCACATGCGGACAGCGCCCTCTCCTGAGAGCACCCTTGCCGTGGGCAATAGGCTTTCAAGCTGTTTCTGGAGAAGCCACGATTAGTTCACAACAGTGGCCACAGCTGTGTGGAGTTAATGGAAAGCAAACGGGAAAAGCGGAGAATAATGTCCCTACAAACACGTAAACATTCCACGATTCTACCCAAAACACACGCAAAAGGAAGCCAAATAATGTATTGAGCGCAGAGGAAGTCCACGTTGTTCACTACTGGGGTAAATGTTGAAGCTGGGCGCGGGGCTCGTGCTGATTATTACACCAGTGCCTATTTTGGTATCTGCCTGAAAGCTTATATAATAAGGACCCAGCCTGGGATCACTTATATACATTATGACCATGTATGTGGTAATGTGCCAGCCAGTGGCGGCCAAAGACATTTGGCAAAGGGCGAGGGTCTCCGTGCGTTCCCCGCGACGCTGCGCGCCCTGGCAGGACGGGGACAGGCCGGTTTTGCGGGTGGCGGGTCGTGGTCTCTGCCCTGCGCCTCTGCCGCGACGTGCGCGTCTTCCCCAGGTCTGGAGCCCGGCTCCGTGGTCATCACGCAGCAGGCCGTGGATGCTTGCTTCAAGCCGGAGTTCGAGCAGATTGTCCTGGGGAAGAGGGTGGTTCGGAGCACTGACCTGGACGAGCGGCTGGTGCAGGAGCTGGCGAAGTGCGCCGCAGACCTGAGCGAGTTCACCACCGTGGTGGGGAACACCATGTGCACCCTGGACTTCTATGAAGGTGAGGCGCTGGCGCAGGGAGCTCGGGTCTCCGTGGGGCGTCCACCTACGGGGCTGCTGAGCTGTGGTCTGGGTGGATGTGCACCCTTGAGGGTGGGCAGGGCCTGGGGGAGCCTCCCCCGTCGGTATGCCCCGGTGGTGGGGCACAGTAGTCTAGAACAAGAGGAACTGGTCGAGGTGCATGTGGTTCTCCTGTGTCCCTGTGTGCAGGACAAGGCCGGCTAGATGGCGCCCTCTGCTCCTACACAGAGAAGGACAAGCAGGCCTATCTGCACGCAGCCCACGCCGCCGGCATCCGCAACATCGAGATGGAATCTTCAGTGTTCGCTGCCATCTGCAGTGCCTGTGGCCTGCGAGGTAGGCACAGGTGGCCTTGGTGCCCTTCGCCCTTCAACTCTGCTCTTCTGCTCCTCCTGGAGGCTCCCGGGGCCTCTCCTTCTGCAGCACCCCAGGAATGACTTCTGGCTCTTACCTCTTGCCCTTGAGTCCATTTCTGACCAAGGTAGCATGTTGGCATCTTAGTGTATCATGCTTTTGATCGTCACACCACAAAACACGGGATCCTCCGTGTCCCCGCAGAGACTCACACGCCACTGAGCAGGCTCAAAAACACAATGAAGACCCGCCCTGGATCAGATCTGGTGTGGCTGCCTAGTGAGATGCCCACTGTGTGCCAGGAGCTCGGCTGGCAACACTGTTTGCTCTGCTGAAGGATTAATCCACCCGCCAGTCCTGACCGGTCTTCCAGTTCCACAGCAGGACTCCCCAAGTTCTACCATCTTGTGCCCCGCGAGGCTGCAGAGGACAACCAGGAGCTGGTCCTGGAATCGACCTGGGAATTTCTTTTGTAAGCTTAAAAATAAAAGTCAGGCAATGTGGTGTGAGAGAGGGGCCAGCTCCCAGGCTCCTGCACTGAGCCTTCCGCTGCGCCAGCCCCTCTCCATCCACAGCTGCCTTCCTTGCTCTGCTTACACACTGCAGGTGTCTCAAGGTCGCTCACAGGTTGCTCCGCAGTCCTCCTTCCTCTCTGTTGAGTTGTCCTGGGAACTAGGTAGCAGGTCTGTCCTGACAGGCGTTTTTTGCTTTCCAGCGGCTGTGGTGTGCGTCACCCTCTTGGACCGCCTGCAAGGGGACCAGATCAACAGTCCCCACGACGTACTTGTTGAGTACCAGCAGAGGCCTCAGCGGCTGGTGGGTTACTTCATCAAGAAGAGCCTGGGGAAGGCCTGAGGCCCAGCTCCCTCCTCAGGACAAGATCTGGGTTGACTGGCCAATAAATCTTCATTACAAATTCCACTGTGTGTGACTTGGAGCAAATTTTAGAATTTGTGAAACCGGGGTGCCCTTTGGAGGTAAGGGGTCGCAGGTTCATCACAGAAGATTCTGCTACCACTTCATGGGGACATTTTATTTATTTATTTAACAGAGAAAGAGGGAGAGAGAGCCAGTGCGTGTGCACCAGGGCCACCAGCCACTGCAAGCAAACTCCAGATGCGTGCGTCCCCTAATGCATCTGGCTAACATGGGTCCTGGGGAATGGAACCTGGGTCCTTTGGCTTTTCAGGCAAATGCCTTAACCTCTAAGCCATCCCTCCAGCCCTCATGGTGATGTTCTAAAGCTAGCTTGGTTCAGTGTTTCTTCAGGAACATTCTGCAGAATATTTGAAGTATTTCTTTTTTTTAAAAAAATTTCTTTTTAAAGATTTTTATCATTATTTATTTGAGAGAGAGAAAGAGGCAGATATAAAGAGAGAATGGGTGCACCAGGGCCTCCAACCACTGCAAACAAACTCCAGATGTTTGCGCCACCTTGTGCATCTGGTTTATGTGAGTCCTGGGGAACTGAACCTGGGTCCTTTGGCTTTTCAGGAAAGCACCTTAACCGCTAAGCCATCTCTCCGGCCCTATCTTAAGTATTTTTAAGGTATCTTTCAGATTTAGAAGTAGTTAGCCTTTATACTACTAAATAAGAAATCTAATAAAACTATCAGATGTTTTCTTTTCAAATGATTTTGGGAGGGATTTAAAAATTCCCTTGATGTCTGCAGATAGGATGTAACACTAAGGAGTTATTAGCTATTGTTAGCAAGAGAAGAGCCGGACAGGCTTGTGTGAAATCTGGTAACCGCATCTTCTGAGGGGCTGGGAAGAAGGTACAATGACTTCCTTAATGAGGCTTTCTTCCCCTTTCACTGCTCTCCGTAGCCAAGCTTGGGGTGGGCCCAAGTGGTGCTTCACTGCCCTCTGCTGTCCACTGAAGGTAGCTCAGGTCACTCAGCGGGATGTCAAAGGGGTAACACACCCCTGCCATTGAAAGTGTCATGTGGCTTCTTGAGGACTGTGCCATGGCCTGAAACACAGAAAAGGCCCCTGAGCAACTTATCTTGTTCATTTTGGATAAACATGAGTGCTTTGGCTTTGAGAGCGGAGCTTATGGATTTAGTGTGGTTACTGAGATCTCTGGAGCTGACATGACACACACCATCAAACATCTGAATTCCTCCAGATGTCACTAAAGGCCCCTTCCTCCTCCTATACGGCCACCCTCACCTTCAGGCTTGTCCCCATGCCAGCCACTGGCCTGGTCCCCTTGGGTTCTCTTTCCACAGGCTGGCTCCAGCTCTTGTACCTTGCTCTCAATCCCTAGAGCTGACAAGAGTCCATGCCGCAGAACCAGTTCCTTTGGAAATCCACTTGTAAGGGTCTGAGAATCGCTGAAGAAAGACCCCTAACTCAAATAGTATGTGAAAACAAAGAGCATTTATTCTGAAGAATCAGCCAGCATGCAGGGGTCAACCGTTCATACAAAATGGTGACCACGAGAGGCGCATGCAGGCCCCTTTTAAGCACAACTAGGGCAATTCCAGACGGATTAGGTAAGCTTTTAAAATGGTTGGCTAGGTAAACAGCAGTTACACTTGTCCATCTCTGATTGGTTGGGGAGAAAGGTGTGAAAGGGACATGTTTGGACATGTCTTCAGGAGCTGACTCAGCCCCTGGAAAGCTATCTTTTCCAGCCACATGTCAGGGTCACTGTTGATTAACAGCCCGCTCTTTTCCCAGAAGCCTTGCCTGCCTCTCTGGGAAACTGAAACTTAGGCCTGGTTAGGATGGCCCCTTACTAAAGCCTGTCATGGCATCAGTTTGGTTCCTTCACACTCAGTTTTACTCTAGGGTTATCTGCTGGGATGGTGCTTCAGAGATGGGCTCAGAATGGTGCCAGTGGAAAGCCAAACTCTAACAACTGCTGATCACTGCAAATAGGGTGTGTCATGAAACTTTTTCCCTGGGGAGACACAAACATATGTCTACTCACCCCAAACCAAGGTGTGACTGCACCCAACTTCAACTTGGTGAACCAATGAGTTTATTTATTGGGGTTATTTACTAACAGAGCAAGGTGGGGGGGTTATTAACAGGAATATGGGTGACTCAAAATCTGCATCACTTCAAAGTCCCACCTTATCATTGTCACGAGCACTCTCAAAGATGATTGGTTGAGAGGATTCCGCCCACGAAGGTCAATAATACTCAGACACTGGTGTACTCGCAAAGGAGTTTACTGGGATGAAAGTCACGCACAAGCAAGTCCAAACTATCACAACTAATATTATAGCTAATATAATATATAACCAAAATTATATTCATCACTACTAACACAAGAATATTTCTAACGAGTCTAACATGTATACAACCTGATATTGCGAGACTTGGGACGCAGTATCGCGAGACTCGGTCTCAACACTCGGTCTGCGAGATTTCTGACGTTTTACAACCTGGTGGCGCGGGCCCATGCTCCGACTTTTCTCGTTTCGCGGTGTTTCAAGGCGAGTGTTCGGACAGCGTGTTGGGCAGATGAATTCGGATCGGTGATGCGTCTCGCGGAGGTCTCAGTCCGGACTGCTGAGCAGCCGTTCAGTCAGTCATAGTGTCGGGAGGACTGGGACAATGGCTGCTGAGCAGCTGGGGTTTTTGTATTTTCCACTACTTATCTAGGGTTCCACACACACCTTCTGCTAATCTCTTACTATGTCATTGTACTCAGCTTACTCTTAGTTTTTTGCTTACAAAGTTTGACTTTGCATTTTTACTCTCACACACAAAGAAAAACAAACTTATTTATCTAAACTGTCCCTGGACCATATGCTGGTCCTTACATGCTCATAACAATCATGGATGGTGACCTCATGGAAGATGCATCATGGAGCCCCACTTCTAGTTAACTTTCAACCTCTGTATAATCAGGCTTCTCCCAAGATCATGTTCTGCTGGTGGTGGAGGAGTTGGGGAGACAGGAGGGAGCAGTGGCTGGAATCCCATGCGAGGGTCTTCGGCTTTTCTCTCCTCCATCTTCTAGGGAATGTTAGTGTCAATAGCTCTTTTTCCATCGCCATAGACCCACTACCACAGGTTTGTTCTCTTCCAAAGTTGCCTTCACTAATGCGTCAAAAGAATTCTTTACTTCAAGATGGCATCTTGTTAAGCCCAAAGGAAAATGCCGTACCACACAAAAATACAAGGTTGTCACCAGTCTGTTGCTTTGGAGTCCTTCCTGCGCCCATCCTTCCTATGACCCGGGGACTTCTTGCAGCTTCTCCTGGCCAACTGTCTCCTGCGCTCCTTCCTCTGGTACAGTTGTGTAGCAGATTCCTGAAAACAGAGAAGGAGGCTCCGACTGGGGAGTCCAGTCTGGGTGACCTGAAACTTCAAAGGTCACTCAATAATTTCCCAAGGTTATGTTCATTAGAAACTGAGACAGTCCATCCTGGGAGGGACAGGAAGGAAGTTCCAGAGACTCAGGAGGTATGTATTTGATCAGGCCGAGCTGAGCACCCCACTCCCTTCATAGGCTGAAGTTGCCACTCTAGACTTAGGGCTGAGAGATCTAAACAAGGAAAGAGTGACCGTCCACTGATCTCTCCCATTCTGTTTTCACGTTTTCAGAAATGAACAAGTTTCCAAGATACTTCCAGGCTCCCTGGTATCCTGCCTTATACACAGCTGGGAAAAACCAGATACCTCAGTCCCTTAGGAAGGTTTTAATAGTCTTTTCAACTAAAGCTTGGACTGAATACGCCCTGGAGGGTATGGAGACAAGTGGCCCTAAATCTAGAGAGGCAACTCCAGCCTACATGGAGAAGATTCCTCAGAATAGAAGAGAGGAAGGAGGCTCTGCCTCAGGGAGTAAAGTCTGGGAGACCTGAAACTTAAAGGTCACTCAACAATTTCCCAAAGTTACGTTAATTAGTAATTAAAGCATTCCTTCCTGGGAGGGACAAGCAGTTCCAGAGACTCAGGAAGTCAAGAAGTTTGGGCAGGGGTTGTAAGACCCCCCCTGCCTTAAGGCTATATAAAGGGGAAACCACTGCTTGGGAGGAGCTTCCAATGGGCTCTCTGCAAATTTAGTGGTGTAGTGTTCTTGAGACTCCTCAGCCAGCACAGGCACAGAGGCAGCTCGGTGAGTCTTCACCTGTGCTGAGGTGGGCTTTCTAGCGATGCAGCTGCCTTTGAAGCAGCTATGGAGAGCTCATCATTCAGGATGGGAGGAGACTTCTTGTGTGGCCGCCTTTGAGTTTATTATGCCTGTAAGCAGCCCCTCACCTGCTCTGTAAGTAACCCCAAACACTCACTGGTTCACCAAACCTGGTTTTGGTGTAATCATCTTTTGGTCCACTGTCTGTGCCCCATCTGGGAAGAAGACCTGTGTTCATGTTGCCCCAGGGGAAAAGAGGTTCCCACGACCTAGCTCCCTCCCATCCGAACAGTGACAGCAATCTGCCCCCCTGAAACAGACAACGACGGCTTGTTTCTACACATTAGACCCTGTTTTCAGCCCATGTTTTAATGCCAGTGGACTGGTTAACTCACTTCCTGCAATGCCTGTGGGTCTTATGGCTTGAAGGAAGATCACATGGCTCAGAAGACATGGATAAGCTATGTTCGCTCATTGAGGCTTGAAGAAGGTGGAGGGTGAATGGGACACACTTGTGTCAGGCACTCAGATAGGACCAGGACGGTGGGGGAGGAAGGGAGGAAGAGCTCCCGAAACTCCACAGTCTCTAGTCACAACCCAGCTCTATCCCCATTTGTACCAACATTTCTTAACCATATCAAATTAATCGTGGAAATATTTCTACACATGCTGTGTCTTTGGTGGTAGTCCCCCATTGCAGCATTTAGCATTCCTCAGTGCAATCCAATCCTTCCTAGATACTGTAAGACATGAGCCAATTCATTCTAAAAAAGGACCAGGGGTTGAAGCCACACCTGGGCAGTAGTGTGTTCTCCCTAAGGGCTCCCTCGATGAAGCCCTCCTCTTCCCTGCCTGGTGCTTCCATCAGCTCCCTACCCGCATTAGGAATGTTCCCCATTAGGCAATGCCTAGTAAAGGACAGAACTATTTTCAACCAAGGTGTCCTTTACCTTGTCAGAACTAAATGAGATTAAGGGAGAATTGGGGAGTTACACTGAGAATCCTGACCAATGTATACAGACATTCAAGCAAATGCCTAAATTGTATGAAGTGACCTGGAGGGATGTGATCTTCCTATTGAAGCAAGTCCTTACCCCTTTAGGAAAGAAGAGGGTGAGGAAATGTGCCACCTAGGTGAGAAATAACTGCCTGTTGCCCATGAAAACAATGATAAGGATGTAACTCCTGATGGAGAAGACTCCGAACCCCTCACTGACCCAGACTGGAAACCCACCAACCTTGTGTGTGACTGGCTATGGAAATATTTCCTCTTTGGCACCATCGATGGTCTCAAGAGACAAAACTCAAAATTCCTTAAGTACTCCCAACTGGCCTATGTACTTCAAGATGAAAAGCAGGTGCCTATTACTTTCCTTAAGAGCCTGAGAGAAGTGACGGGGACGTACACAAATACAGAACCAGAGTCACAGGAGGGGGCATTCTCCTAAAGGACAAACATCTTAACCCAGTTGGTCCCAGACATTTGTAGAAAACCCCCCAAACTAGTGGTCAATTCAGGGAAGAAGTCTCTGAATGATTTAGTCCAGAGAGCAGCCTCCGTCTTTTATAGCTGAGACCTAGAAAGGGAAGAAAAGGGGGACTGATGGCTGCAAGTGAGGGGAGGGGAAACTACCCTACTAGGACTCTCTTCTGGGACTCAGCACAGGGAGGACTACCCCAAGGGAATACCCTTTCAAATTGAGCCGGGGCATGCTTCTTCTCTTGACAAGAAGGATATTACAGGGGTGAATGTCCCCAACTATGGAGACCACCCCTGAGACTCTGTTCCATGTAAGAGCGACCACTGGGGAAACACGCCCTCAATTCCACTTGCGACTTGGGTCATCTCCTCCTCCACAGTGATGGGTCCTGGGACATCCCATACAGGCTTCCACAACACCCAGAGACATAGAGGTGCCCAGGCAAGCTTGACTGTAGAGAACAGGAGGTCACATTCCTTATTGACAATTCTCTTTTCTTCTTGGTGCCAAGAAACTGCCATTACTTGGAGCTCATTGGGCCAATCTCTAGAATGTCATTTCACACAAGCACTTGTTTGTTCATGGGGAGACCTCCACTTTCCTTACTTGTCCATAGTAACACCTTAAACTCTTGTACCTTGTTGGGCAAAGACTTACTGTGAAAACTCAAGGCCTAGCTGCTGTGTGCCTATCATAGAAAGCAACATTCACTCCTCAGTGTGAACTGATGCAGCTACAACAGGTAGGGCCAATATGGCCGCCCAGTAACCACCCATCTCAATATGGCTGCCCAGTAACCACCCATCTCAATATGGCCGCCCAGTAACCACCCATCTCAATATGGCCGCCCAGTAACCACCCATCTCAAGGAAACATATTTCTTTCCCCACCAGAAACAACATCTGGTGAGGATGGAAGTAAAAGCAGAATTGATTCCCATAGCTAGAGAATTAACAAAAAGGACTATTAATGAACTTAAAAGCTCATTCCTCTGTAAGGCCCCCATCTTAGGAATCAAAAAGGGACCTAAAAAATGGAGACTAGCTCCAGACCTTCATCTGATTAATGAGGGAGTTTACTCTCTGTTGCCGCCTCGCTGTGCATGACAGAGGGGCCTTCTAAATTCTGAAGGGACTTTCTGGCTATTTGACAGCTGATAACTTAATGCCCTCCTGCTCCAAGGATCCAACATGGGTCTGTTAACACATATTTTATTTACTTATGAGAGCGAGAGTGAGGGAAGGAGCATGCCAGGGCCCCTTAATGCTGCAAGAGAACTCCTGATGCATGTGCACTTTGTGCATCTGGCTTTACCTGGGTATTGTGGAATCAAACCTGGTCCATCAGCCTTTCAAGCAATGCCTTTACCCACGGAGCCATCTCTCCAGCCCCCAAAATTATTCTTAAAACTTGCCACACCCTTAATCCGGTTACATATTTTCCAGAGGGAGAAGGACTTCTCCACTCTGGTGAAGAGGTTCTCATGGCAAACTATGCAGGCCATCCTGACCTCTTGGACCAACCTCTAGAACACCCGGGTCCTTCACACTGATGGGAATTCCTTACTAAGGGAGGGAGCCAGGTATACAGGATGTGCAGGAGTCACTGACCGTGAGGTATTTGAATCAGGACTGATGCCCATAGACTCCCTTGCTCACCTCTCATGCTCCCCAGAGTATTGAAACTATTGCAAGGAAAAATATTCAACATATACACTGATTCCAAAGGTGCTCTCCTCATCCTTTATTCTCAGAAAGGGGCCTCCGGACTATATCTAGGACCCCCATAAAATGTTCCCAAGAGATTCTTAGGCTCCTAGAGGCAGTCCTTTTACCACACAATTAACTGTATCCACTGCCCTGGACACTTGAAAGGGGATGACCCAGTGACTAAGGAAAACAGGGCAGCTGACTCAGTAGCCAAGAGTGTGGCATTGGGTCATGGAATGTCTCATCTCTTGCAGGGTTTGCATGAAAGCACTAAATATTCCTCAGAGGAAGAGGCCTTAACCTCAAAACTCAGGTGCCACCTCAACCCCCTGAGGATCATGGAAGATGCCTAATGACCAGCTGCTACCACTAAAGATCTTACAATGGAAGGTCCCCAAATCCCTACATGCCTCAGGTTTGGGACAAGAAAATATTTGTTCTGGCCAGGGAAATGTTCACAGTCCAGGGCCTAAAGAAAATACTTTGACAGATAATAGAAGGATGTGAAATATGTCAGAAGAACACTCGCTTAGTCAGGCTCCTATAGTCTCCAGGTATCCTGATAGGACACTACCCTTAGAGGACTGCTATTACACTTTACCAATAGGCCTGAAGGACCTAGGTCCAAACTTCTCCTGGTCTTGGTAGGTACTTTCACCTGTTTGATAGAGGTGCAGTCCCACACAAGACAGAAAGCGCATCAGAGCAGGCAGGGTCCTATGACAGTGGTAACTCCTCTGTGTGGATGACCAGGGTTACAATGGGCCTGCCTTCAAAGGGAAATCACCCAGGGCCTGGGTGGAGCTCCCCAGCATTCCAGGATTCCTCCCCCTTCTGGAACCAGTCACACCACAGGCAAGGGCTTCCCTCTGATCCCAATGGCTATTCAGAGCAGCCAGTCTGGGAAAATCCCACCCTCTTTCAGAAGCCTGACCGATCCTGGGAGTGGAGAGTGATCCACCATGTACCCCAATACAAGTCCTGTAACAGACTCCAGTTCTGGGTCCCCCTCCCTGATAGAAGTCTGCTCTTCTGTGTAGGCTTGTAGTAAGTCTTGGCTGCATGCTGTGACTACATACAGTTTGTTCTTCAATCTCAGAGAATAAAGATCAGCTCTGCAGCCACTAGATAAGCAACTAGTGGCAAGAGAAAGTCCATGAAGCTAATAGGAAAATGCATGAGAACTTAAGATCATGGTGAGGTTTTGAAGAAAGGTCATAATATAGAGGAGAGAGGATAACAGACTGGCTTCTCTAGGGGTCTGTGTCACATGTTATGTTGCTCAGTTTACGACAGGGACACGAAGAGAGGAGAGTAAGGAAGCCTGTGGCTCTAGTAGAAGCAACGTCAGCCTCATGAGCTTGGCATGTGAGAAGGCCTGAGAGGGGCTCATGGTATAAATATTCTAGAAGTGGATATTAGTGATGGTTACACACAGTATGAATATTCTAGAAGTGGATATTAGTGATGGTTACACACAGTATAAATGTTCTAGAAGTGGATATTAGTGATGGTTACACACAGTATAAATATTCTAGAAGTAGATACTAGTGAAGGTTACACACAGTATGAATTGATTGAATTTCACCAAACAATATACTTGAATGACCATAATGATAAATGTTATGTTATATGCATTTTACAATAATAGAGGGAATGTGAAAAATTCAAAGAGATAAATTTAAAAGTCCACAAAGCTAGCTGGGTGTGGTGGCACACACGTTTAATCCCAGTACTCGGGAGGCAGAGGTAGGAAGACCATAGTGAATTTGAAGCCAGCCTGGAAATACAGAGTGAGTTCCAGGTCATCCTGGGCAAGAGTGAGATCCTACCTCAGAAAAACAAAACAAACAAACAAAAGTCCACAAAGCTCTTTTTGAGCTTTGCCGGGTCTTCCAACTCCCGTATGGATCCAAAGAACTAGAGTTCACTTTGGGGTAGATGTGGACTGTCCAGGTTTACTTTGCAAGAGATGGACCTGTCTTTGTGGGCAACTGGCAGAGGCAATGTATCAAACCAAAACACTAGATGGTTATTTCATGGCTTCCTTGGAGAACTTCACCTCTCCTCACCCAACCAAGCCATGGCACATGTTCCCTGGGTTCTACAAAAAGGGAATGAGGTACATGGTAGATTTGATAAATTTCTTTGGGAAAAGTAGATTAAACCTCCTTTCTTTCTGCCCATCTGCAAGGTCAGGAGTGGGATATATTTGTTTATATTTGATATATTTGTGCTGTGTAAAATATTGAGTTATTTTTACACTTTGGTTAAAAAGTGCTCCATGCTGGTGGGTGCCAAGAGAACTACCTTTTCCCCCTTTTATTTATTTATTTGAGAGAGAAAGATGGGGGGGGTAGGGGCAGAGAATGGGCATGCTAGGGCCTTTAGCCACTGCAAATGAACTCCAGAAGTGTGCACCACCTTGTACATCTGGATTTATGTGGGTCATAGGGAAGAGAACCTTGGTCTTACTAAACCATCTCTCCAGCACAAGAGAACTAATTTTGAGATGACTAAACCTGAGAGGTTCAGGCAGATTCACATGGCTGCCCCAGGCTGACTCTGAGGGAAACATTGATCCCTCCTGGGGTTGATAAAAGCCACAAAAGCAGGATTATACCCAGACAGATGGCTGAAACTCAGTCTCTACTGGGTCCTAATGACTCCCTGTTCTCTGATGTCTTTTGGTCTGCCTTTTCTTTGGACTGAAATTGAATGTCCTTTTAAACTTTCATGATGGTAAATTATAACATAGCTCTCTTAGTCTAGGTAGCCTAAGAAATAGCCCTCTTTAAATGGAAGAATATGATAAAGACTGTCAGGTTATGAATATGAAAAAGTCAAGAAATGTTTTAGGAAATATTAGAGGCTCATGGGGTGGGGGGGGGGGAGGATGGTGGTGCATGCTTTTAATCCTAGCATTTGAGAGGCAGAGGTAAGAGGATTGCTGTGAGTTTGAGGCCAGCCTACAGAATGAGTTCCAGGTCAGCCTGGGCTAGAGTGAGACCCTATCTTGCTTCTCCCCACCAAAAAGAAACAAAAACAAAAACAAAAAACTATTAGAGGCTCAATACACAAGAGTGCTGACACTCTTCTCGGTTCCTGTAGTTATTAGACATTATTTGACTTCTCTGACACATAATGCTTAATATTTACTCCAGAGGTATTTTTGTTGTTCTTTTTTGTGTCTTAGTAATGTTTTGGTGGCTGGGACATTTTTGGAGGCTGAATCATGCTATAGGCATGATTCTAAAGGGGTGTGCCAGAAAACTCCATGTGTGTGTGTGTGTGTGTGTGTGTGTGTGCGCGCGCGCCATTAGGCAACTCTGAAAGGGATCAGTTACAGGCTTATCAGAGAATGGGAACAATGGGTCTTGCATAGGCAGGCTAAGATCAGACAAAATACAGGAAGAGGTCTTGGGTCACGATGATAAAAATTATCCAATATAGCTGCTGTCCATCCTCATTGCTAGTGAGGGGAGGGAGGGTATGGGAAACAGGAAACAGACCCCACTGGTGAGAACAACTCACCCTCAGTTCTCAGCCTTTTCTTTGCACCTAATTACAGGGAAGGCAAAAGGATGTATTTTTAGTAAAGAATTGCGTAAGTATTTCCCCACCCTTTATTTTTAATCACTAGGAAACTGACCAAGAAACAAGATTTTTATCAGAATACTGTCCCATGCTTCATGTTTGTTGGTATCAGATATTTAGTCACTCAAGAAAACAGATTCGATGATTAAGAAGTTAGATGTTTTCACACTTGTGCCCCAACTGTCTTTGTCTCAGGATTCTTTTATTATCACTTTATTTATCTAGCTTAGCATCATTCCATTATGATCTATCATCCTATTTAACTATTAAAACTTTTTGATATTTTAGATATTCAGCATCCATTGTGAATGCCATCTTTTTGACCTTGAATGAATGTGTATCTCCCAGAAGGCTCTGGAAAAATCTCAAAAATTTTAATTCTCTTTTAAATGGAGAGATAGTAAATTAATTGGCTTGGTTGATAGGTTACATCTCTTGAGAAATTTACAAATAAGAAACGATGCTACACCTTTTTTAGGTTTCATCTGTGTAGATTTAGAGCATGAACATAATCACCTCATCTAAGTCACAGAAGCTTATGTGTGCCCTATACATTATGACTGGTTGGCACAGTGTGATCGGGTGACCACCGAGCACCTCCAGGACTCCCAAGAGCCTCTGAGGAGGGAAGCCGAGCTCACTCAGGGCTTGAATTTTGCAGAGATCTCAATACATATCCTTTGCTGTGGCCTTGGGACTCTGATTTAATGGAAATCAAAGCATTGATCATGGCTTCTTAAGATCTCATTTGTGATGATTGCTTGTAGGAATCTGGAGGGTTTTCTTTTGTGTGTGGTGAATGCCTTGTGCTCTGGGGTTCTTTCTCACGTTCCTCAGCAGGCCTCTTCATGGCCGCCCTTGACCTTGACAATGAAGAAGAAAGAAGCTGAACTTGGACATTTTACTGGTTTCTAAACAACTCTGACCACCTTGGCTGCTCGGAAAACTCACAAAACAGGTCAGAACTCATTAGAACCCTTCATCTGTGAAATTGGAATTGAAATTGGGACCTCGGAAGGGCAACCTAATTAACAGTTGTAGCCAAATCGCTTGGGGTGGGACTTGGAACAAGGTCTTCCAGTCATTTATGTGAGGGGAGAAGAATTAGAATGATTCAGAAAAGGCTACTTTGGTGCAAAAACTTGGAAGAGCGAATTCTTTCTTAGATTCCAACCCTCTGTTGCCAGTGTGTAAGGTGTGAACCATTAGAGTCTAAGTGTGCACATTGCCTTCCATGGAGGGTACTTCCCAGAAGGGAGGTTAACGTAGCTTTGCCTCAGGGATGGACTGTAAATAAGGAAGGAGCAATGGCCCCCGTCACCCCTTCCTCCCTTCCTTCTCTCCTTCCTCTCTTCCATTTCTGTGGAGACCTTGTAGTGAACTCCGTGACACACTTGCCACCCGTCAGTCATATTAAAGATACTTGACTTAAAGACTTGTTTTCCATTGCAGAAGTTGAAAGAAGTAAAGTCTTTCCCAGAAAGGCTGTCGGAGGGTCTGGGATGACATCCCAGAGCTTCTACCTACAAGAGACACACAGTTGAAATAAACTGAAAAGTTGGGAAGGCAGAGCTTGCTCAGGGTTTTAATTTTTTTTTTTTTTTTTTGAGGTAGGGTCTCACTCTAGTCTCAGTTGACCTGGAATTCACTATGAAGTCTCAGGGTGGCCTCGAACTCCTCCTACCTCTGCCTCTCGAGTGCTGAGATTAAAGGCATGCATCACCATACCCGCTTCAGAGTTTTAATGTTATAGTAAAACCTTTGCCAGGGTCTTGCCACCTTGATTTAATGGAAATCAAAGTGTCAGAGCACAGGTCTTAAGATCTCTTTTATAGTGACAGCATGTGGGAGTCTGTGGTGTTCTACAATCCAAGATTGAATCTAAGATCCTGACAGCTGAGCAAGGAAGATGCAAGGCGGGAGAGAGGGAGGGATGGAGAAACAGGATGAGCCCGTAGCTGTCCCTCTAAGATGGAATCCATGTGCTTTGCTGGATGGGAAAATTGGAATACGAACATGGCTGTGTCTGGACTCCATGTACTATGAGCTACTAAAGGCATTCTTCCTGGGGATGGAGTGTTCTTTCACCTTCGCCCAGAGGTTATAGGCGTAATGAAGGACTAATTTTATGACCCATGGTGTGGGGTATATTTCAGTGTTACATCTTGTTCTTAGCTGACATAAAACCCTGGGTTCAACAAAACAAAATTTATGAACCATGGCAAAATTCACAAGTCTTTCTCAGGAAGAAGTGACCGGCCATGGTGTAGCGGGCTCGGCAGCTATGGGCATCCCAGACGATGATCTATAAACCGATCCCTGCATGAGGTGCAGAATTAGGCTCAAGATGCTTCAGGGTTTAATCGTGGTTTTGGTGGGACAATAGTTTCATGAGTATTCCTAGAGATCATCGACATCTATTGGTCGTTCTTTGTTTACTATTATTAGTTTTAAAATATAATTATACATCTAATTCAAACTTTAAATTTGTATGCAAATATAGGTGACCAGAAAGACTATGCCTACCCAAAATATGAGGTATTGTTGAGCTAAAGGCAATTGGTACGTGGATGCAGGAACGCCTGTTGACCTCCCTCTATTGGCCTCAAGTCAGGACATGTATTTACCAAGGCAGAAGCCATCTTGCCTTCCTCCTGCCTACCAGGGAGAAGAGGGTAGATACTGAATGTAGCTGTAGACCTTTACCTGCCTGGAGATGGTGTGAGAGGAAATCTACGACAGCTCTGCCAAAAGTCTCTTCTCCAATTCCTTTATCTTCCCTCAGACTGGATCCCAGAGACTCAAAGCTCTCTTCTTTTGTCTTGTCACTTCTCAAAAAAAAAAAAAAAAAAAAAATCACTGTTTCTTCTTGGAATTTTTTCTATTCTTTCTTTTTTTTTGGCAAGATATCACCTAACCACTGGATGACCTGAAACTCACTATGTAGCCCCAAGATGGCCTTGAAATCACTGTGATCTTCCTACCTCAACCTCCCAAGTGCTGGGGTGAAAGGTGTGCACCACTACACCCAACTTCACTGCTTCCCCATTTTTTTTTTTTTTTGAGGTAGTGCCTTGCTTTAGCTCAGGCTGACCTGGAATTCACTATGTGGTCTCAGGGTGACCTAGAACTTACAGTGATCCTCCTACCTCTGCCTCCCAAGTGCTGGGATTAAAGGTGTGCGCCACCAAACCCGGCTGGGCTCATTTTTCATTCTGAGTTGTCCCTCTATAAATGAGACTTCAATTGGGTACAGTGGTTCATGCCTGAAATCACAACGCTTGAAAGTCAGAGGCAGGAGTATTGCTATTTCAGTCCACTCTGGTCTATAGATCAAGACTCTGTCTTAAAAACAGAGAAAGCTAAACCAAGTAGGGCTATAGTCTTCTTCTTTTAGTGGAGGTGACAGGTGAAACCTCATGGGACCCTGATGTAGGTGAGCATGTCCTGCTTCACATAGTGCCCTGTGCGGGTGAACCCAGAGATGAGGCTGGGGAAGGAGCGAGAGAAGTGGGGAGAGGTTTGGTGGGAGGGCTGACAACATACCCACTCGTGTTTCGCTCTTTCCAGTGAAACTCCTTGGCAGCAAGCAAGCACGAAGAGCAGCGAGGAGCGGGGCTGCAAATCCCACCGGGGTCAGACAGGTCTAAGTTGCATGAGGTGGAGAGAAGAGCGAGGACGTCCGAGCCTGCCATCACGTGCTGCGGCCCCTGCCCAGGCTGACAGGAGCATGCGCTCCATCTATAATCTGAAAGGAGCTCGGGATTTTCCATGGGACATTGGCTCTTGTCGCAGAAGCTCGGTGACCTGTCCGGGGCTCCCCAGGCTGTGAGCCATGCCAACAAGTCCTTATGAGGCGAGCACACAGCCCTGTTGTCAGTACAATGGGCACTGCCACTGCGGCTGCTGCGTCAGGGTAAAATGTGAGGGAGAGATGGGCTGCACAGAGCTCAGTACCTTTTAGTGACAATGCCATCTTTTCCTGCAACTAACTTTACTCGACTGTGCACAACTTCTGATTTCTTCTAGAAATCATGTACGTATAGGTATGCTGTCATCTACTACCCTGATATGTGGGATGTGTAATGCACACTTTATGAATTACAAAATACATATGGTAGTTTTACTAAAATTTCATATAGCCAAGGAACTTACCTTTGGCATTCATGGAGTTTTACTAAGCTCTAGCCACCATGTGGCCTCAGTACAACCACAGATTGACAAGGGCAGATGCATTTCTAAACTTATTCTCCGTTAGTTTATTGTCATCCAATCTGATGTGTGATCTGCTGTTAAATTACTTCCAACCCTGAGCGACATTAATGAAGTCGAAATCTCTTTCTTCTTCAATAGTGTATTTATTGGACTGAACCATTCCCCAGTGACAAGAATAAAGGCATCACCATATCAGATAATAGTTCTGAGATGCTGCAAGAAAACTTTCTCATTTTGTGATGCTACTCACATTATGACAGCCATAGACATGACACATTTTTAAGTTTAATTTGTACTGTGACCTCATCATTTTCTAAAGTCTAAACAAGCAGCAATGTAATAACTCAAGTCCCAATCATAGTGTTTGTCAATTTCCATGGATTAAACACTCTGATCATGTTCCATTTCAAGCTACTGTTAGGTCAATGCACATGAAGTTGAGATGAGATGCAAACATAGGCTTAATAGAATAAATCACTTCAAGGGCACCTAAAGTCATTATGAGGTGATGGGTTTTAATTATTTGTTTTTCGTGTTTCTCATTCAATTTATGTTAAGTGAATTCCATTTCAAATAATGGCTTTATTAGCTGATGTGTAAGCTTTCTGACGATTTAACATTCTTTCACAGTCAGGAGCGAACTGCTCCCGCACACATGCCTCGGGCAGGGAGTGCACAATGAGGAAATGGTGCAGAGGCAGGCGAGAGAAGAGGCTGCTGGGAAAGCAGTGGGGCTAGAAAGTTCTGTCTCTACTGCTGAGACTTGTTGATTGTAGAGTGGTGGGGAGGGTAAGGGGTGAGGATCAAAAGAGGAAGCCTGGACAAAAACATGGGGAGAACTAAGGTATGGAAGGGCAAAGCAATCACGAAAACCATTTGTTTTCTAAACAACAGTAAGAAGTGGGGATTACACCAGACTACAACCTTTTACCTCAAATCGTTCTGTTTAAGTATTGGGAAAAATTATCTATTTCTTGGCAAGTAGGCAGGCAGGGACATATGAGACAAAGACTGCCAAGGGTAGAGGGATGGACTTGGTTTGACTCTGTCATCCTTAGTTGAAAACCAAGAGCAACCACATGTTAACTTGAGAGCTTTTCCAGTAGAGTTGCAAATAACTTTGACCCAGTGGGAGAGCCGACGCTAACTCTCCTCATGGCCCTGTGGCACATGACCAGGTTTATACCTAACCCAGGAATCTTGATTTCCTAAAAGCACCCCTAGAACTGGTTCCAACATCTTACTGGCTTACCACCTACTAGCTAATTTAGCAAAGCACTGGATACATGTTCATCCCATAGTCACAAGAGAGTCATGATTTTACTGAAGGCACAAAAGATAAATAAGCATACAAAAACTTGTTCTCTCACCATTTTGGAGGTCAGAACCCCAAATCAAAGGTCCACAGGGCCTTGTTCTCAGGAGGCTCCAGAAGGGACCCCTTAGCTGACCCTTCCAGCTTCTGGCAGCTCCAATTATTCCTTGGCTTGTGGCTACATAACTCTAGTGCCTATCTCCACCTTCACGTGGCCCTTTCTGCTCTTGTGCATGTGACTGTGACTGGACGTTTTGGTGAACATCCTGGATAGAATGACCGTCAGAAAAGACACACATACCCATAGGACATTTTAAATTTATGCCAAAGAATAAAATGATAATTGTTTATTATGCCACCTATACCAGTTATCTTCTCATTGTGGGGGCAAACTACTTGACCAGAAGCAGCTCATGGAAGGAAAAGGGTTTATCTTGGGCTTGCAGTTTTCAGGGGAAGTCCACCATGGTGGGGATAGCATGACAGGAACAGAAAGTCAGCTCATATTGTCCCCTCAGCAGGGAGGAAGAAAGAGCAGCGAATACCCACTGCTCAGCTTGATTGCTGCTCCTTACATAGTCCAGGAACTCAGTGCATAGATGGTGCTGCCCAAAGTTAGGGTGCTACATTTACAGCAGCATGCAGCAAAAATGTCAGATATTATATCCTTTATGTGTATTAAATATATGCTAAGAGTTAGCTATAAGATCAACATGTTACCTACGGTTATATAGATTTTTCAAATGATTTTCAGGAATGATAAAAAAAAATCTAATGACCACTACCCTAAGGATTTGTTTCCATGATTTTAAATCCTGATAGTTGAAAACCAGAGATTAATCATCACACTACAACTTTATAAAGGCTGTTGCTAAGCATAAATGTCCTTATGATTAACTCTTCTGGTCTCAAGAATAGACTCTTGATCTCAAGGATGGATGGTTCAGGAAGGGGGGCTTCCCATACAACATGTTCTTACAGGATTGAGTTTCTCTATCGTTTTAACCTTTGACATTAAAGACAGGGTTTCTCTTTCTCACTCACATTTCTCATAATTTCCCCCTCTTTTGTTACACATCTTCAATCTTTTCTTAAAATTTGTCTAACATTTTTTGACCTTCAGTCTCAGACCTGTAACAGTAGTAAGTTATTTTTGTAGGATATTGGGATTTGTCCAATTATGGCTGTTCCTATTAGTTTTTGGACCAGTCCCTGCACAAATAAAATATATAGCATCTAACTGTGGTCATAGCTCTAAAAACTAGAGAGAGGTAAGACTGAGGTCACTATAAACCATTGTTTCATCAGGTTAGAGAAAGGGTCACCAGGGTCCGGATTCTCAGCCAGTTCAGCAGCTGCAGCAGTTGGAGCTGGAGTAATTATGCCACCAGTTGTCCCATCTTGTTGGGGACGGAAGGGCAGCATTGAGGCTGGAGAGATGGTTCAGTGGTTAAGGCGCTTGCCTGCAAAACCTAATGACCCGGGTTTGATTCCCCAGTACCCATGTAAAACCAGATGCACAAAGCACAGAGTGCATGTGGAGTTGGTTTGCAGTGTCTGGAGGCCCTGGCACACCCCTTCTGTCTTTGTCTGCTTGCAAATAAATACATAAATAAATAAATATAAATTTAAAGTGCAACATTGGCCTCTCAACATTACACAGCATCATATTTACATCTAATCTGTTTTCCCATGCCTTCCTACTGATGGCAACTCATAGGTCTGCAGTACCTTTAATACCTTCCCTGGTGTAATTAACAGGCCATGGTTGATTCTAATAAATGTAGTTTATCTAATCTACATCTTATTAATGGCTAACTTCCAAAAATAAAACATTCATATCCTCCAGCTATTTAGTTTCTGGCTTTAAATTCATTAGGTACTCTTCTTGGCACACTGATATCATCTATGTAGATATGAAGATAAAATACCCTCCTGGAGGTACAAGTTCTCTTTTTCTATGAGATAAGTCAAGTTGACTCAGGACAGGCTGACTATGCAGTAGTAATGGATGGCCAGCTGGACCAAAACACAGGTGCCCTTCCAATCTGCTAGTACAGTTTCCAGTAACGGTCCACCACAGTATTACTAGACACGTGCCCCAAACACTTTCAGTTTGGTGAGGTTTCACGCTTCTCAAAGTACTGTGGCCTTGGTTACAGCCAGACACACTTCCCAAGTAATACACATTCTGCCTTCCACCACCTTTCGAGGCAGGAGGTTTATGTAATTCGCTCTGGGTACGGGAGGGCAGGTAGTTTGAAAGAGTCTTTGCCTTAGTCCCTTGGTAGCTGAAAGTAGAAAGGACAGATTTGCAAGACTGATTTCTCCAAGCTGTTTCATCCTGGAAGAAAAGGATCACGCGTTCCATCTCAAGAGCATCTGAAGTCCACTCTGGCAGGCGCGGGACCATTTGGGTCTCCAGCCTTCCTGCTGCACAGGCGTAACAATTGTTCTTGTTTGATGTGTTGACAGAATATTCAACACATTCTGGCCATGCCTCCTTTCCCCTATCCAGTTTCAGTCTGACTAGATTGTCTTAAGTCTTTGGCTTAAAAATATTTTATTTATTTATTAGACAGAGATAGAGAGGGAGAGGGAGAGAAAGTATATGGATGTGCCAGTGCCTTCTACCAGTGCAAGCTCCAAACGCATGTGCTTTACATGGGCACTGGGACATCGAACCTGGGCAGTAAGGCTTTGAGAGCAAGTGTTTTTAGCCTCTGTGCCACCTCTTCAGCCTGACTTGTTTTTGTTTTTTCAAGGTAGGGTCTCACTCTAGTTCAGGCTGATCTGGAATCCACTATGTATTCTCAGGGTGGCCTCAAACTTATAGCGTTCCTCCTGCCTCTGCCTGCCGAGTACCACCACGCCGGGCTTTCGTCCGACTTTTATAATATGTACTTTATCAGGATCATTTTTGTTTTAGGAGATTCTAATCCAGGGAGGGACAAGACTCACCGGCAACTTCATAGAGAAGTGTCTCCAGGGTTTTCCATGTAAAATCTCAGCCTATCTCAGCCTATATGTTCTGAGGATGGATAGTTAGTTCTTGGTCAAACTCCTGAGGTATTTTAATTTTTTTTTTTTTTTTTTTTACTACTAGGAGAAGAGGTTTACATTGGAGGTCTTGAAAGTTCCTTGGGGCCTTTCTCTTCCTTTATCTTAGACGCTCTTGAAAGAATGGGTTGGGGGAGAATATATCTCCAGGGTATATATTCCTCCTTGATATAGGGTAGTCTACCATATATCACTTATGCTAAGGGATGGAGGGGAGGAATTGTTACACTTAATGTAGGGAAAATTCAGAACATATACATGTATCTATTCCTGAACATTTCCCCTATCTGCTTATGTTTCTGCAGGATACAACTAGACATGGACATGCATCAAATTGAACAGTTACAAGCCGGGTGCAGTTAGGTGCACGCCTTTAATCCCAGCTCTTGGGAGGCAGAGGTAGGAGAATTGCTGTGAGTTCGAGGCCACCCTGAGACCTCATAGTGAATTCCAGGGCTAGAGTGAGACCCTACCTTGAAAAAAAAAAAAAGAGAGAATTGAAGTTGGCTTAGTTATATTAATCACCAAGTCCCCCACTATGTGAACCCATATGAAGCAAATTAATAATTTTCTTAACATTCTGGTATGAATTTGTTTAAAAAATTGAGCAATCAGTTATTGAAGAAGGAATATAAATTTTTTTTTTAAAGGAAGAAAAAAGAATAGCAAACACATGTTTCAATAAGAGAAGGGGAAAGTTTGCTTATCATGGAGGGGAAGTGTCTTGCTATATCTTAACTACAGGGTTCCCCTCCCCATATGCTGTGTACAATGTGCGGCCCTGCTTTCTCCTTCCTAGGAGATTCCCTCCTTGCTGCTTCACCCATGTGTAATGAGTCCACACTTCCTCCGTTGTTTGAACCGGGACTCAGTGGTTAGCACCGGCAAGGGCCCCTCCCATGCTGGTTTCAATCTGTGCTCCTTCCAACACATGGTTTTCTGGCTGGTAATGATGAGCAGGAAACTTCCGTGGAGGGGGTCTGGGCTAGGAGACCATTTAACTTGGCTCAGGAATTGGGAATGGAACCCTTCAATAAGGCTTTAAGTGAAGGAAGCACAGGTGACCAGAACATTGGGAACTCTTCTCTTCCCTAAGAACAAAAGTCACAGTGGGGGCTGGAGAGATGGCTTAGTGGTTAAGGCACCTGACAAGCCTAAGGACCCATGCTCATCTTTCCAGGTCCCAGGTGAGCCAGACGCACAAGGTGATGCCAGCATGCAAGGTCACACATGCACACAAGATGGCATATACGTCTGGAGTTAAATTACTGTGGCTGGAAGCCCTGGCATGCCAATTCTCTCTCTCTCTCTCACTTTTATTCCCTCTCATAAAAATAAGAGGCAGTTTGTTGGGTTTGTATCAAAAATTGTTTAAAAAAAGTCACAATGGGGCTCAAGAGATGGCTTAGTGGTTTAGCACTTGCCTATAAAGCCTAAGGACCCCTGTTTGAGGCTTGATTCCCCAGTACCCACATAATCCAGAAGCACAAGGTGGCACATGTATCTGGAGTTCATTTGCAGTGGCTGGAGGCCCTAATGTGCCCATTCTCTCTCTCTCTATCTCTTTCTTTCTCTCTCTGTCACTCTCAGATAAATAAAAATAAACAATTTTTATTTTTATTTTTATTTATTTAAGAGAGAGAGAGGGAGAGAGAGAGAGGAGAGAGCGAGAGAAAGAATGGGCATGCCAGGGCTTCTAGCTACTGCAAACGAACTCCAGACGCATGAGCCCCCTTGTGCATCTGGCTAATGTGGGTTCTGGGGAATTGAGCCTTGAACCAGGGTCCTTAGGCTTCACAGGCAAGCGCTTAACCACTAAGCCATTTCTCCAGCCCAAAAATAAACAAAATTTTTTAAAAGTCACAATGAATGATACCAGATCATTTCTTTTATAAAATTTTAATGACAAACCTAACAATGACCACTTGACAGTTTTTGTTTCAGGCATTGAACAAGATAGGAAATTAATTACCTTTAAAGCTGCAGCTTTGTCAGATCATAAGCAGATCAATATCAGTGAACTGAGTTTTAATCCTGACATCATGACACATGCTGAAATAAGTAAATTTACCAACATATTAAAAAACTAATTCTGAATTATACTTATGACATTATGTGACAAATTAAGTTTACCTACTCACATGTTCTTAAGCCATAAAGTTCCAGCTTTTTGTAAGCCTTAGGTAAAAACCTGGCTGCTACTTGCATTTTAAAAGGGGCTCTTTTAATCATTTTTTTTCCTATTTCATAAAAATCTAGTAAGAGATAATAGGTTTAGTGACCTTGGAAAGTTAGAGAACCAGAACTCTTTATTAAAGCTTTGAGGTGTTTTCAGACTTTCTCTTTGTCATAGATCCAGGGGTTAGCCTCTCCAGAAGGATCTTGGAGGACACAGAAAGATAAATTTTTTTCGGTCAGAGGCAGAAAAGTGATCCATCTTGGAGTATTATTATTATTATTATTTGGTCTTTTGAGGTAGGGTCTCACTCTAGCCCAGTCTGACATGACATTCACTATGGAGTCTCAGGGTGGCCTCGAACTCATAGAGATCCTCCGGCCTCGAACTCATAGAGATCCTCCTACCTCTGCCTACCGAGTGCTGGGATTAAAGGCATGTGTCACCACACATGGCTGGAGTCAAATTTTTAAACAGCATATGGCAGTATAATTTACCTTGCATTGAGCAAGAAAGCAATAGGGAGTGTCCTGGTCAGGGGTTATACTGACCTCCCTGGGAAAAGAGTGGTTACATCACTACTCAAGACACAGGGCCACAACTACAGAATAGGAATGGGAAATTACATTCCTTTTTATGCAAGAAAGAACATGGAGGATCAAAGACAATAAAATTCCCCCAGATGACGATGTCGTCTGGAGCTTGTGCAGTTCCCCCAGATGAAGATGTCCCCAGGAGCTTGCACAGTTACCCTAGGAGATGATGTCCTATGGGCCTTATTCAGTTTTGGGATCTGACAAAGATTGGGTGTCAGTCTCTTTTAGATATAAATGAATCCTTAAGACAATGGATATTAAAAGTTATACTTTAGGGCTGGAGAGATGGCTTAGCGGTTAAGCGCTTGCCTGTGAAGCCTAAGGACCCCGGTTCGAGGCTCGGTTCCCCAGGTCCCACGTTAGCCAGAGGCACAAGGGGGCGCACGCGTCTGGAGTTCGTTTGCAGAGGCTGGAAGCCCTGGTGCGCCCATTCTCTCTCTCTCCCTCTATCTGTCTTTCTGTCTGTGTCTGTCGCTCTCAAATAAATAAATAAAAAATTTTTAAAAAAGTTATACTTTAGGAGGATAGAGGGATGACTTAGAAGTTAAGGCTCTTGCCTGCCAAGCCAAAGGACCCAGGTTTGGTTCTCCAGGACCCACATAAGTCAGATGCACAAGGTGGCAAATGTTCATTAACAATGGCTGGAGGCCATGGAGTCCCCCCCTTCTCTCTCTTTCCTTTACTCCCTCCTTCCCTCCCTCTTTCTCTCTGTCAAATAAATAAGTGAATAAAAATAAATAAATAGAAATTACACTTTTGTGGCGTTTTGATTAAGGTGTTTCCCATAAACTTAGGTACGCTGAATGTTAGTCTCCCCAGCTGATAGCAATTAGAAATTAAAGCCTCCTGGAGGGAGTGTATTGTTGGGGGTGGGCTTATGTTTGTTATCACCAGTTTCCCCATGCCAGTGTTTGGCACACTCTCCTGTTGCTATGTCCACCTTGTGTTGGCCAGGGAGTGATGTCCATCCTCTGCTCATGCCATCGTTTTTCCCTGCCATCATGGAGCTTCCCCTCAGGTCTGTAAGCCAAAATAAACTCCTTTTTTTTTTTTTTTTTCCCCCAAAAGCTACTCTTGATTGGGTGATTTCTGCCAGCAACGCAAACTTGACTGCAGCAATTTTGTAGCTAATACTTGTCCACATAGCAAAAGTTCACAAAATACAGAACGATAGAAATATAAAAACCTCAAAGAATGATTGAGAGAGGGCACAGTTGCTTATGTGAAAAGAGATGAAGAGAAACGAAAGCAAAAAGGCAAAAATCCTGCTGTCACTATTAACCAAGCCAATGCTGGTCAGGTAGGAACAAGGATCCTGTGACCCAGACCACCATGCAGGGGTCAGGACAAAACGGAAACTTCTGGATAAGGACAGAGTTTGGCGGAGCAGTTGTCATGGGGTCACCAGCCAAGATGGGCTAAATCTCTGTGGCGATGCTATTGTCCCTGGGTCACCTATGCTCCTCAGGTTTTTCAATCCATTTATATGAAGGACTCTCTGTACTTTCCCCTTTTGAGAACTCTGCCTCTTTCCTCATAAAAGATTCACTCCCACTACGGCTTCCTCTTAGAGACAAGGGAAAACCATAAAGTAAACTGCACTTTGTTTCCCTTTCTGGATTATTTTAAGTTTGATTTTCTTCTTCCCATGGCGTCGCATACAACAAAAGGGGAACCCTGTGTGTTCCCAGTTGTGGTTGCTGCCGTGCAATGCAGACTTGGACACAGTCGGGGTGCGCCTGTCTTGCTGAAGGGAACTCCTGCTCTGCCTCTGACCTGCCCCAGCCTTCTGGGCCACAGTAGCTCCCTGTCAAAGTGTTAGTAGCTACTTTGTCTTTAAGATATAGTTTTTCTCAGAACAATCATGCTGTTAAAAGTAAAAAATAAGTATATGATTAATCCTTCTTTTATTCTCCTGGTATTCTGCACTTTCGTGTTACTTATATATACAATTAGTTTTAATTTGTTTTCATGACTTTTATCAGATAAATGCTGTAAATTTCACCACTAGATGGTACAAGCGTCTGGAGTTCGATTACAGTGGCTGAGGCCCTAATTCTCATTCTCTCCCTCTGTCTCTCTCTCTCAAAATAAATAAAATAGTTTCTCTGTTCTCTTTTTCTAGAGCCAAAGATGCTAGAATGTCAGTCTCAGAGCTCCCTGCCCTCCTAACTCTAAATTGACATCTTCCCTCACAGGGTTCCCCTCCTCCCTGGCCCCGGGAGATGCAGACAACCCCCACCGCGCCCCTCCCGCTGGCAGGCCCACCGCTCCACGCCCAAGATGCAGAACAGCCCTGGAGCCACTAGCTTCCCTGTCTTTTTTAATGTGCACTTCAACTTCTGTTTATCCACCTCAGCTCCTCATGCTCATCTCTACACATGTTCCCTCTCTCTCTCTCTCTCTCTCTCTCTGTGTGTGTGTTTGTGTGTGTCTGTCTGTCTCTCTCTTTCCCCCACCCACCCCTCTTTCCCTTGGCCTGTAGGTAGCATGCGTGTCTAGAGCCACGTACAGTTGGTCCTCCTCCCCTTAGGAGCTCAGCATGGGAGGGACAGTTCTCTCTCTAACACACACACACACACACACACACACACACACACACACACACACACAGAGAGAGAGAGAGAGAGAGAGAGAGTGAGTTGAATCCGTGGGATGTACTGACTCTTTTATATGACTTTGAACTCAATTTTACCTACATTGGTTTGTGCATGAAGTTACCTGGTTGCCAAGATGCTTTGCTTAGGACCTTTTTCCATTTCTGTCCCAATTTTCTTTTGATTCCAGGCCTCCATTGGTTCTAAGAGACATTTCTACATCCAGGCGGATCGCTGTGAGTTTGAGGCCAGCCTGAGACTGCACAGTGAATTCCAGGTCAGCCTGAGCTAGAGTGACATCCTACTTTGAAAAACCAAAAATAAAGAAAAGATAAAAACTATTTCTATTAATTCATTGTCTTTTGAGAAAATATTCTTTAGTCACAATTTGGAATTACAATTTTCTGTTAATGCAAAAAGAGAAGCTAATTCAGATTCATGAGACTGCACTGGAATTAGAAAGATATGATTTCAATGTCTGAGAAAAGTAACTTATTTAAATCACCTTTGAGGCTGTTAATTTTCAATATTTGTAAGTTTCAATTAAATAAGCATTTGGATCATGAAATTTCTTTAAGCTATGAAACTTTTAATTGCTTACTGGCTCTGATTTTAATAAAGTTTTATACAGAGACAAAGAGGCAATTTTACCTAAAAATCCTGAATAATTTACATTATAACTTTTAAACTACAATACCGTAATCTTTCAGAGGAACCAGTCAAGTGTGTGCATGAAAATCTACATTCAGGTTCATTGCATGCCTATCTGATGATTTGGTTGGTTCTTTGGGAACTATTCAGGTCTGACTGAAGCAATTTGTGTTTGAGACTTATTCCATCCAAGGAGCATTAGTTGTGTGTATAGCTGAGAAAGAGACAGAGCTGGTTTTCAGCCCCTGAGAGCCCTTTCTTTCTTTCTTTCTTTCTTTCTTTCTTTCTTTCTTTCTTTCTTTCTTTCTTTCTTTCTTTCTCTTTCTTCCTTTCTCTCTCTCTCTCTCTCTCTCTTTCTTTCTTTCTTTCTTGCATTCAGCCTTCCGCCCCCCTTCCTTCCTCATATCTCTTGACTTCAGATCTTACCCTGCCCACTTCTCTAAGGATCAAACCTTACTTTAAAGAATCAAGAATGTAGCCGTAGGGAGAAGAGTGGGTCACGAGGGAGGAGTGCTGAAAGGCATATGTTGGAGCAAGTTCTGTTGTCAAATCCTACTTTTATAGACCAACAGGAGAGGAGACAAAGTGCCAGTGGAAATCAATTCTGATTTGCTGCATGAGGCACACAGCCTCTCCTGCATAGATAACATATGACTCTGTAATTAATACAGAAATTAATTTAGAAAGACCAGTTCTCCACCAAGAAAATTTTGGTTTCAGACATTGTTACCTGGAAGTTGTGTTCTCAAGATCTTTTTAAAAAATATATAGAGAGAGCCGGGCGTGGTGGTGTACACCATGAATCCCAGCCCTTGGGAGGCAGTGGTAGGTGGATCGCCATGAGTTCAAGGCCACCCTGAGACTAGATAGTGAATTCCAGGTCATCCTGGACTAGAGCAAGACCCTATCTTGAAACACACACACACACACACACACACACACACACGTATAGGTTTTTGTTTTTTTTTTGTTTTTTGAGGTAGGGTCTCACTCTAGCTCAGGCTGACCTGCAATTCATCATGTAGTCTCAGGGTGGCCTCAACCTCACAGCCATCCTCCGATCTCTGCCTCCCAAGTGCTGAGATTAAAGGCATGTGCCACCACGCCTGGCTCACTTCTTTCCTTTTAAAAATAAGCTTTAATAAAGTATACTTTTCATTCAGTAAGGTGTATCCACTTTAAGTATAATGAATTTTCATCATTAATAATATTTTAAAGTGACATATATTTATTGTATATAGTACTAGGTTTCATAACATATTTTTTTCTTTTTTCATAAACATATTTTCATACAAGTATGGAATGTAAACTTTGAGTATATCCTCTCCCCCATAGCCTCCTACTTTTCCCATCCTCAGCCCTGCCTGCTCTCATTAGTATCCTTTGTTCCCCTGGACAGATCACTTCTGGGTTTTTGCCCAAAGAACTGTAAATCAACATACCATAGAGACACTATTTTTTTTTATATTTATTGAAGTTCTAATCACAATAGCTAAATTATGGAAGCAAGCTAGGTGTCTGTCAATAGAGGAATGGATATAGAAAATGTGGTACATAGACAAATGGAGATTTTTGGACATAAAGAAAAGATGAAATTATACTTTTTTTGCAAAGGAATGCATGTAATGGAAGGTAATTACATTGAGCAAATTAAGTCAGTATTAGAAAGACCAATATTGACTTTGTAGATCCTAGATTTTAGATAGACACATAAAATCATACACACAGACACACATACCCACACAAACACACACACATCTTAAAATTAGACACAACTCCGTGGGTTTCTCAGTGTCTTCTAGGATCAAGGAAATTTTCTGGTCTAGACAAGGCACATGCAACAGCCTTCAATTCCTTATCTTGCTTCATCTTTTTTCATTATTAAGAACATATTTTGTATAGCTACATCATGGGTTGGTACTATCTTTTCCCTCCTCTCTGGCCCCATTCCAAGGGGCCCCTCCTTAGTGGGGTTGCTAGTATTACCCATGGGGTCTTGGGTTATGCATTGTGGAAACACCAGTTATTGGGGGAAGGCAGCGGCTCTTGTGCATGACATCCCAACCTGTGACTCTTAAAATCTTTCCGCCCCCTCTTGTGCGAAATTTCCTGAGGCTTGGTGGGTGTGTTTTAAGTCTGCTTCAGTGATGAGCTCCTAGGAGCTTCTGGATCTCTGCTTTGGTAGGTGTTGAGTGTCCTCAGGGTCTGTCTCCTTCACCCTGGTACTGACTGTCAGGCTCTCCTTGGAAGCAGCACTCTTGCTCATCTCCCCAATTCCTCTATAGTTTTACCTGGGCTTTGGCTGAGATGCAAGGGTGGTTTATCTCCTTTGGTCTCACTACCTTCTGAAAAAGAAAAACAGATTCTTCAACAGAGAGCGAAGTCATCATAGTTTAAATGGGATAAGCGTTATTAATTTAGGGACAGTTTGATGTATGTAGCCTCTCTTCTAGCCAAAGGCTAGTGAGAGCTTGACACTGAAGAGCAAAATCTTTGTCTCCATAGGATTCAGACTGGCTCCCAATTCCAGATATGGGTTCCTTTCCCCTGAGTGGATTTCTTAGTCAATCAGAAAGCCATTGGTTACCCATCAAGGCTGTGTACCGCCACTGCTGTGTGTACTTCTTGTCAGCCTGGTTGCTTCTGAGTCGCTTCAGCCCCTGCTTGGCCACGCTGTTGTTGGCCGCTTTCCCCAGTAGCTCATGTAGCACTTTCTAGAACTAGAGGGGCTCACTGTCTGGGGACTGGCTCTCTTCAAGATTCCAGCCAGGTCTGTCCATGTTCGGTGCTGGCAGCATAGGTGTCTTCAGCAGTAGGGTCTTACCTTTTACCTCAGATGGGTGATCAAGTGCTTTGATAGAAGCCTGTCTTGTTTTGGGGGAACCTGTAGGTCTCTTGGATCAACAGCTCAATGTGGGTAGCATCTATTTCTGGTACTGCAAGTTATAGGTCAGAGCCAAAGTTTTTTAAGGTTAGGCTTCATTCCCAACCTCTCCAGGCCCTTCTTTTTGGGCATTGCACTTATACTCCTGTTGAGGGTTGTATCTTTTAGTCTACCTTCAAGGAGAAAGGTTTCTATGGTATCAGTTCACTTTGGCCTCTAACACCCTTCCATCCCTGGGTCTGTTGGTGGTTCTATATTAATCTCTTTCAGTAGTCTCCATATTGATTTCCACAGTGGTTGTACAAGTTTGCATTCCCACCAACAGTGAATGAGGGCTCCTCTTTCCCCACATCCTTGCCAATGTTTGTTGTCATTTGCTTTTTTAAATGATTTCCATCCTTACTGGAGTAAAGCAGAATCTCATAGTTGTTTTACTTTGCATTTCCCTGATGGTTAGGGATGTTGAACATTTTTTCAAGTATGTGTTAGCCATTTGTATTTCTTCCTCTAAGAACTCCTGATTTAGTTCTCTGCTCCATTTTTTTTTTCCAGTGGGTTGTTTGACTTTTATTGTTTAGTTTTTTGAGTTGTCAATTGTAGGTATTAGGCCTCTGTGGGTAGTATAGCTGTCAAAAATTTTCTTACATTCTGTGGGTAACCTATTGGCTCTGTTTATGGTATATTTGTTTGTGCAAAAGCTTTTTAGCTTCGTGAGATCCCATTGTTTGAGGGATTGTTTAATTTTCTTGGCTACTGGTGTATCATTCAGGAAGTCCTTTCCCCACTCCTACATCCTGGAGAGTTCCTCCTATTTTTTCTTCTGCTAGTTAAAGAGTTTTAGGTCTTATGTTGAGGTATTTAATCCATTTAGAGTTGATTTTTGTATATGGTAAGATGAGCGGGCCTAGTTTCATTTTTCTACATGTGGCTATACAATTTGTTCAGCACCATTTGTTGAAGATGCTGACTTCTCCAGTCTATGTTATTGGCACCTCAAGTAGCTGTAGCTACTTGGCTTAAGATCCAGTTCTTCAGTTCTGTTTCACTGATCTATATGTCTGTTTTTATGCCAGTACCATGCTGTTTTTGTTTCTATGGCTTTGTAGTATAGCTTTAGATCGGGTATGGTGATACCTCCAGAGGTGTTACTTTTGCGGAGGGCATGTTTGGATATCTGAGGGCTTCAGGTCTTTTTGATTAAGCTTCCTACTTAGTGTTCAGCAGGTGGAGCCCTGGTGGAGGAGGTGTGTCATGGGGTGGATCTTGATTCTAGCCCTACTAGGTATGTTGAGAGCCTGAGAGCCATCTTGTGTTCTCCCTATTCATGTGGTCTCTCTACTATGGCTACATGATACTTCCTCCACCACTATGAAGCTTCCTCTGGAATCTGTAACCTGGAAATAAACCCTTTCCCTCCCATATCCTCTTATGGTCGGGTATTTGTTCCAGCAACAGCAGGTAACTGTAGCAGGCCTGGCCTTTTTTTTTTTTTTTTGTGGGGGGGAGGGGGATTTTTGATCTCATTTCTTAATATAGCTCTATTTTAATTATATATTTTTTCTGGGCTTAACTTTGGTAGATCATATGTATCTACCAAATTTCCTGGGCCTCCCTGAGAATAGAGCATTCAACCGTTTGGCTGGTTCCAAAAGCAGAAGTGTGCAGGAATCCTGTAGGGCTCAGAGGTGACTCTGGGCTTGGTCCTGCCATCCCTACAGCTGACATCCTTCAGAGAGTGAGTTGCTTCTTTTTGCCTGTGCTCTGAAAGACACACCCCAGCCTCTTGGCAGATATAGGCGAGAGTAGAGTAGGAAGTGGGGATATAGCAGCAAAAGGAACCCACAGACCACCTTAGAACCAACTGCTTTTGCCTTCCCCCACCCCAAGTCTCTGCTACGAGACTACAAAAATGTAAATGTAAAATGCAGTGTTTCAGGAGGAATAATTACTTCTACATAAGTCAGGGGAAAGGGAGGTCAGTGGAAAACGTGGGTCTCACTTCCTCTGCATGTTCCTGTGTGTGGAGTCTTTGAAAGGGTGAGCGTGCTCTGAGTTTATGACCAGGAAGGGCCCCTGGGGCAGCCTCTTCCATGGTACCCAGCCCTCCCCAGTGCTGAACAGCTACTGAAAGGGTAAGATTTCTCAGCAGATAGAGAGCTCTGGACATTTGACACCTGCCTTATTCAAGTCACCAGTAATTTCTGTTACATCACTCAGTTTTGTTAGAATTGGCTAATAGGCAAGAAGCCCGGCAGATATAAGTGGCTGCCTTGCAAGCTGAGTGAACGGAGCGCGCAGGGAGCTGGGGGCATGGGGCATGCGGGGCGCCAGTTCCAGGCCCTGTTTTGGAAGAACTGGCTCTGCAGACTGCGGCACCCGGTGAGCGCTTGTCTTCATTTCCAGGGGTTTTGGTAGGGAGGACTGTAGGGGGCCAGGGTCTGATCTTGCCTACCCCTGCCTTCTGGAAGATGCAAAGAACCGTGCTGTAGGGAGTTGGGACTGCTTGACATCAGAACCTATCCTTTGGGCCAAATTGCTGAACTATAATGACCAGCATGATAATTTAGAAAAAGGTAACTAGTAGAAGTTGAATGATAATTGATATTTTAAGCACTTGCTGTAAAAACTGAGCTGTAGCTCCTTTTGTTTAAGGGGCAAGACATCAGATATATTTAATGCATAACAGAAGGGTGCAGTTTCTCGGGCACACACACATGCATAAGGATTCACATGAAACATCCACTCAGCGTTGGTCTTTGATGTGGTACCTTCACTGCTACTCACGCGCCCTGCAGAACGGTGTGCAACTTTCACCACAAGGCTTTCCTAAGGTGGAACTACACAATCTAAACTTGTGTAAACATTTAAGTAACAGTCCCTTAAGTAATCTATAAGTAGAACTTAATTGCTTATTATTGTGATTCACTGACCTTCATTCCTGACACTATGGAGAGAGAGTCGTGGGTCTGTAATGATACGTCTATGTTATTCCTGACTTTAAGGGTTATACTTAAAGTAAAAGGCTTTTCTTCTGACAACTTCTCCTGTCAGAAGAAAGCTAGTATTTGACAGCGAGTTTCACTTGGCAAGGTCGCCAGAGTTATTTTTCTTCCCATCTCACAATAAAGCAAATGTTACAGCAGGGTTTCTCCATCATGTGACATTGGGATCAGAATAATGTCAGGTGAAAATTTGTACAAAACAGTTGCCATCAGAAATGAACTAGTGGGATACATTTTCTTGATGAATTTTGAGTGTATTGCTTTCTGCATAGATCGCTTTCCTTTTATGAGCAGTGGATGTCATTAACATGCAAGACTTTTTTGAGGGGGTCATCTAACCCTATCAGCCATGAAACAATGGTTGAGTGGAAGCCGGTTTCCCAAGCACTGTTCTATTTTGTTTTATGTATGTCATTAACTTCAGAAGGCCAGTGAAGGAGATGTATCCAGACTACCTCCCTCTTTAGATGTAGGCATTGCGTTGTTTTAAGTTTTCACAGAGATCGCTGCTGTTGGAGAAGTATCCTCGTAAGAGATTTTCTGTTCATTCATTTATTTTGTGGTTGCTTATTTGCAATGGCAACTCCTGTACTCCAGCTTTCTTCATCTTATTTTTTTGTTGTTGTTGTACTTATCATTTGTAACGTATGATTTGTTGGTGTCTTTCTGTATCCTGTAGCAGCATGTAAGATCCAGGACAGCAGGATATTCTCCTGTGTTCCTCAGCACCCAGGATAGTGCCCGGCAGAGGTAGATGCTCAGTGAGTCTTAGTTGATCCAGGTCTGCTGGTTCATGTCTGCAATACCAGCACTTGAGAGGTAGAGGCTGGACGATCAGGAGTTCAAAGTCATTCTCAGGTATTCTGAGGTCAGCATGAGCTATATGAGACCTACCTGAAAAAAGGCCAAAATACGGGCTGGAGAGATGGCTTAGCAGTTAAGGCACTTGCCTGTAAAACCTAAGGACCTGGGTTTGATTCCCCAGTACCTGTGCAAGCCAGATGCACAAGGTGGTGCATGAGTCTAGAGTTCCTTGCAATGGCTGGAGGCCCTGGTGTGCCCTTCCTTTCTTTCTTTTTTTTCTTTCCTTCTTTCTTCCCTTCCTTCCTTCCTTCCTTCCTTCCTTCCTTCCTTCCTTCCTTCCTTCCTTCCTTCCTTCCTTTCTCTCTCTCTCTCTCTCTCTTTCTGTGCCTTGCTGTCTCTCAAATAAATAAATAAATAAATAAATAATATTCTTTAAAAAGCCAAAATACTAATTCCAATACTAGTACTAGTAAAAATAATTCTTAGTTGAATGAATACAGGAACAAATAAAGAATATACTTATTATATCCATTGCATCTCTGCTGGGGAAGCAAGGCAAATGTGGCATTGCCTTCAAGGAGCTCTAATCAGTTCTGAGCACTTCAGCCTGGTATGCAATGGAGTGTTATTATGTTCCATGGAGGTGGTTTTCCTTTCATGAGCAGTGTATTTCATTGACATGTAAATTTGCTTTGGGGATTGATATATTGGAATACAGCCTACAGATATCTATGTTCAAATAGGAGGTATTTGTGCAAGATCATCTTTTGTGGCATTGCTTATATTACAATAGAATCAAAAGGATTTGGGGTCGGGTTATGGACCCTGGAGCTTCTGCCCCTTACTAGTTGGTTTTCTTGGGCACACGTCTTAGCTGGATTTTCCTCCTCATGCGATTGTTTGCAGAGGCAGAGAGGCTCGTGTACAGCAGGACGCTGCATATGAGGTGCAGCTGTTTCCCGCTGGGTTCTGGCATGGGATATGGCAGAAATGAGGGCCTCACACACCCAGGACGTGAGCCACAGCTGGGAAGGCAGGAGAGACAAGGAGAGCGCTGGGCTTCCCGCTCGCATGAGTGGGTTAAAACAGAACCGGGGGCCAAAGGATGGCAATGTGTTTATGTCTCTTAATCAATTGCAGCGGAAATATTGAGGCCAGATCCCTCTGGGTGAATGTCTTTAGACTGACCTACTTCTCCTAGCTTCCTCCTGTTCACCAGTGCCGATCTGTAAATTCTTCATTTTCATGTTATGGAAATGGTGTGTTGGCCTTGATGGGAACAACAAATCTGACTTATGAATAACTAGCCTAAACAAATGTTTCTCTTGTGAGTTAGAACCTGGCAGCATTTGCAGGATGAAGGAAGCTTATCTGTTTTATATTTACTTTAAAAATCCTTCATTTTATTATCTTATGATTATATTTCCTATAGAAACAAATTATTATGGAAATTTTAGAGAAAAGTAGGGGGCAGTGGCTCTGGACATTGCCTTCCACTCTGTGGCACTTAACAATCTTTCCACCCGCTCTCCTGCAAATTTACACAGGGATTTTGTTTGTTTGTTTGTTTGTTTGTTTGAGGTAGGGTTTCACTCTAGTCTAGGTTGACCTGGAATTCACTCTGTATTCTCAGGGTGGCCTCAAACTTATGGTGATCCTCCTACCTCTGCCTTCTGAGTGCTGGGATTAAAGGCATGCACCACCATGCCCGGCTACATAGGGATTTCTGATGAATACATTTTGTATTAATTACCCTATGTTATACATTAAGGTCCTTGTGAGTTCTTACTCATGAGAATGGCATCGTGATGCAAGGAGGCACATCTTTGGGATTATTTCTCTTCAATTAGTTGCTCAGAACTGGCTTCTCAGGTCAGAGTAAGGGCATGTTGGTTCTGGGCTGGTGATGGCAGTAGTTGATGCCCTCAGTGGAGTGCCCCTGGATCGATATTGATCAACCTTACCCATACTGCAAGCACCTGCTGGTCACGAGCCAGGTTTTTCCACATAAGATTACATTTTTGTTTTCATATTTCATTCTAACTGTAAAATAATCAAATTTATTACTTATGACTTAAAATGTAATAATGATAAGAAAATATTACAAGTCAAATATCTGCCCTTTAGGCTGCAGAGATGGCTCAGCAGTTAAGGCATTTGCCTACAGAGTCTAAAGACCTGAGTTCAATTCCCCAGCACTCAAGTAAGAGCCAGAAGTAAAAAGTGGCGCATACATCTAGAGTTTGTTTGCAGATTCTTGAGCCCCTGGCAGGCCCATTCTCTTCCTCTCTGCTGAGCCTAGGTGGCACATGCCTTTAATCCCAGCACTCTGGAGGCAGAGGAGGTAGGAGGATTGCTGTGAGTTCGAGGCAAGCCTGAGACTGCATAGCGGATTCCAGAGTAAGACCCTACCTCAAAAAACAACAGCAACAACAATGTATGTATCTGCACTTTAGTTCTACAGGTTTTATTTATTTATTTATTTTTGGTATCTCCCATAATTTTATTTTACTATTTCTCACTCCAACTCTTGAGTCATGCAGCAGTGACTGTTCTGTGGTCACTGTACCTTGGCTCCCTGTCCTCTCCAGTGACTGCTTGCCTCTCCCTTTTTTTGGCGGCCATTAGATAGGTCTCTGAGGACATGCCTGGGTAATGAAAGCTGATAGCTTGTCGGGCTTGGTCAATCTTGTTGGAGACTTAGGCTAGTGGGATACTCGAGTCTGCTGAGGTTGCTATAGCAAAATGCCACACAAAACTGCTTTACCCAGCAAAAAAAAAAAAAAAAAAAAAGAAAGAAAGAAAGAAAGAAAGAAAAAGAAAAAAAGTATTGTCTCATACTTTTGAATGCTTGAAGTCCAAGGTTAAGGTCAAGTTGTGGGCAGGGCTGGTACCTCTGACTGGCTGGTTGTAGATGGCTATCTTCTCCTTGTGTCTCTTTAAGTCATCTTCCCTCTCTATTTGTTTCTGTGTCCAAGTTTTTCCTTTATATGAAAAGGAAGTAGTTATGTGGGATTAAGGCCAACTTTATTCCAGTATGACTTCAGTTTGACTGCCTATTTATAAAGCGATTCTATTTACAAATAAAATCACAAGACTAGGGATTAGGACTTGACAACCTGGGTTTTAGGGGAGAGAGTTCACCCTGTGCGTTAATCTGGCCCAGCTGGAGGCTCCATCTTTTTAACACACCTCCTGCCATAGTCGACAACCCCATGCCTTGAGTCCTTTGAAATACCACAATTTACACCTTAGATCCCACACCATTCCATCTGGAGAAACATTTTGATGAATTCACTTACGTCAAGGGAAGGGCAGAACACTACTTCCCTCAGGGTGTGGTGGCACATACTGTAATCCCAGTGCTCGGAGGTGGAAGAGTATCAAGAGCTCAATGCCATCCTGAGCTACATAGTGCATTTGAGGCCAGCCTGGGCGTTATAAGACCTTTTCTCTAAAATCAAACAAACACTGTCATGAGAATCATTTTCAGATCTCCATTCAGTATAAAGTGAACTACTACATCTTCCCCTTTCCAGCCCTCTACAAGGCTTTCCAAGGGGCTGGAGTGGCCAAGGAGCCCTGTGGTTCTGGTTCCTGCTACCTCTGGTATCTCTCAAGGCGCACACAGCCGGAACCCTTGTAGGACCAGCAGTCGTGTGTCTAGCTGAATGTCGGTGGTGTGTTGGGCCTCATGGATTATGCAAATAAGGCTAAGTTCCTGGACACAATGGGCCCCGCAGTGCACAGATGCTGGCTACTCTCAATGGGTCCCTCCACCAGTTGGCTGTGCAAGCTCGCAGAGTCCTTTCATAGAAAAGTCCAGCCCTGCTCCGCTCTTCCTGGTGCTTTGTCCATCAGGACTTGCTGGAGACTTGGCCAGAGCTTGCTGGCCCCTGCTTAGCCCAAGGTTGCTGTCATGCCGACAGGCCCGTACTTATCAGAAGCCACAGATGAACAGAGCGTGGCATGCCAGACTCAGGGCATCTCCCTGGTCACTGGTAGAAGTGGACCTGGGCAGCCTGTAGGGCAGTAACATGCCGACAGACCCCAGGTCTTTCTGCTTGCCCCCGCCCCCGCCCAGTGCCACCCTAAGCGAGCTGTAGCATACGCTTTGCTGAACAAGACTGGGGTGATAGGCCAGGGGTCCTTGCGCTTCTCTCACGGTTCCCAGCAGCGACAGAGAAACGGCCCGTTTCCCACGGTTAAGCTAGGCAGACAGCTTTCGTGGGCTTCTTGTCCTACTTGCTACAGTGCTCAGTGTGAGCGCCTAGTGCCTTGCAATAACCTGAGGCTCTGATCGAGGGTCCTTCCCACAACTGGGGAACAAGCGGACTTCCATGTGGTAGATAAGATAAGAAAGCAAAGGTGATGATCTTTCTGCTGGCTATTAAACCTGGTGCTTGTGAGGTCCTAAAGGTGGGCTTGGAGTGCCCTACTGCCAGACTTGGCCCGATCATGACGCTGGGGAGGAATCTGAAGGGCCCCTCTGAGGCTGCAGCAGGTCGTTTGAGTGTGTCTCAGCATCCTGGACAAGAAATCTTGTTACTGAAAAGCAAACGTGCTTCCATGTCTCGAGGCGTGGCGCTGGCTTGTTTGTTTTCTCCACTCCAGGAAGGCCCCACCTGTGGGCCTGGCTGACTCTGTCTCAGGCACTGGGCTTGTCCTGAGGAATCCTGGCTGCTCTGCATGTGCCTCTCCAGCACGCGTCATCCTTCAGGCTAGGGTCTGGAACTCTGGGGACCGTTGTACCTGTGAGCTCGGGTGCCCTACTATCTGAAAAGCGACCATTGCTCAGGTGTGTGAGGGAGGAGCAGGTGGCGTCCTGCTCGATCATGGAATTAGGAATCAAGGTGAGGCAAAAGCGAACCCAAGAGCTGTGCTTCCCCTGGACCCGAGAGCACTGTGTCCCTCTCTTTGTTCTGGCTGCTGTCATGTCTGTCTTCCGTCTCATCTCGCAGCTCAGGTGGTAGCCACGTGCCGTCTCTTCCCCAGCCGATTATGAACTTTAAGCCTGCATCCTCATCTTACATAGTCTTGCAGATCCCTGTGTGACAGTCTTCTCGTTTCCATTTTGAGATGCAGGGAGGGAAGCCGCAGGGACCGTGTGGAGAGATCTGGTTCACCCCAAAGCACAGCCCTAGCCCTTCTGGTTCCTTCAGTGAATGGCACTGAAGAAACACTTGCTGCATTTCTCTGATGAAGACCAAAGGGGGTGACATAAGACAAAATGGCCCAGGGAATTAGAATTAGGCGACTGTTTTTTGGTACATACTAGGGATGGAGTTTGACAGTCTTCTTACTAACTGTCAGGAGCTACTGGCACATTACCACAGCATGGCCTTGGACATGGTCTCTACCACAGCACACACTGGCACAAGTGGTCTGAGTCCCAACTTCCAGGTGGAGTTGAACTCTCCTTAGCAGTTCTGCTGTTGGGGAGCCTCTGTTCTCAAAGGAATCCCAGTGTCGTAACGTGCCATTCCGTTGCCATACGCTGTATTAAACATTACCTGAATGCTAGAAGTGCTTTCAATACCCTTAGACAAAGTGAGCCAGAAATGAACTTGACTTGTCGGTCACCCATCGCCATGGTCTGTGATGACTGTTGTCCAGTGTTCGGAGTAGGACGCCCAGGCCACAGAGTGCCACTGGTGTGTCCAGTGTTGGATGCTGGTAGCCCTGTGTGATTTGTGCTTGCAAGTCATTCTATCTACAATAGCATCATAGTTTACTTACTTTTCCTTTTTAGAGGGTTGTGCAGTGAACCTTTTTCATATCTGTTTTTTTTTTTTTTTTTTTTTTTTTTTGAGGTAGGGTCTTGCTCTAGCCTAGGCTGACCTAGAATTCACTGTGTAGTTTCTGGGTGGTCTCAAACTCACAGCAGTCCTCCTACTTCTGCCTCCTGAGTGCTGGGATTGAAGGCATGTGCCACCACACCTGGGTCCGTATCTGCTTTTCCCTTCCTTCCTTCCTTCCTTCCTTCCTTCCTTCCTTCCTTCCTTCCTTCTTTCTTTCTTTCTTTCTTTCTTTCTTTCTTTCTTTTTTAATAGCTTTCTATTCTGCAAGTATAGGCAGTTTGGAACCATTATTAGACTCATCCATGACCTACCCCCTCCCCATTTTTCTTTCTTTCTTCTTTTCTTTTGTGGTTTTTTTTTTTGAGGTAGGGTCTCACTCTAGCTCAAGCTGATCTGGAATTCACTATGTAGTCTCACAGTGGCCTTGAACTTACGATGATCCTCTTACCTTTGCCTTCCAGTGCTGGGATTAAAGGCATGTGCCATCACGCTTGGCTGTAACTTCTGTTCTTAGTGTGAATTGTCTACTGGACTCTTTTCCCGTCGAACAGTCAGAGGGTATGAGGACTTCACAAGCACTTTTCTGGTGCTATCTTTTCCTTATTTTTGCTGTACAGATGGAATTTGGTATTCTGTGCCATCTTTACCTTTTTTTTTTTTTTTTTTTGGGTTTTTCGAGGTAGGGTCTCACTGTAGCCCAGGCTGTCCTAGAATTCACCATGGAGTCTCAGGGTGGCCTTGGACTCATGGCGATCCTCCTACCTCTGCCTCCCGAGTGCTGGGATTAAAGGTGTGCGCCACCACGCCCAGCTCTTTTTTTTTTTTTATGAATATGGCTTGTGATTTTAGACCTGGATTTCTGCTTTCTTCATGTCAGTTTGATTGACAGTCTGCTCCTTCCATTTTCTAGAATTGCTTACTTTCATTTTCCTATTGTCTATGTCTGAGCATTGTATTGTTTTAATTGATCTCTTTTAAAAAATATCCCAAGTCCAGGTGTCCAACACCCTTGTTGAATCAGCTCCTTGTAGTGAGAAGGTTTCTTTGGACTGATGCCACTAGCCACTGCAAAGGAACTCCAGACACATGCACCGCTTTGTGCAGCTGGCTTCACATGGGCACTGGGGACTCCAGCCTGGGTCCTGGCTTTGCTGGCAAACACATTAACTGTTTAGCCATCTTTCCAGCCCTTTTTGTGTGTATTTCCTTATGTACATGAATTTTATCAGTGCCTCTTAGTACTGATTCTTTATTTTATGTTCTGATATTTCCTAGGATTAGAATCTTTCACTGCTCTTTTCTTTCAGAATTTTCCTTGAGTATAGATATTACCGATAACTAATATTTCCAATATTACCAATTAGATTGTAAAACTGTTTTTGACTTAGAAAATATCTCAATTGATATTGTTTAGATTTGCAGTCAGTGTGAACAGCAACTTGGGAAGAGGCTCCTTTAGTTCTCCTCTTCCCTCACATGTTCCCATCTTGGAGAGCTCAGTGCCCCTGTGGAGGGAACATTGGCACCTTGCACACTCATCCTTTGGTCAGTTCCAGTTGGCTGTAGCTCACTGGACTTGGCTACGGCAGAGAAGACATGACTTCCTATAGCCACTAGATTATGAATCCCAACTCTGCCCACAATAATGGGAGGCTTAAACATGTTTCACTGAATATGATATCCCTCATCAATCTGCTGAGTTTTGTGGGGTTTTTTTTTGTGACTGAAACAATGATGAAAAAACTTTGAAAATATTGTTGACACTTTATTCAATTATGCAATGAATGGGGATCCTTGAATCCTTGGGTCAGCATTGGAGACATATCACTACCTTGACTTCCAGAGAGACTGTGGCAGCATGCACGTTCTCCCAGAAGGTGCGTGCTTTCCCTGAGTGCTTGTTTCCTTTGACTCAATACAGGGAAGAACTTATTCCTTATTCAGGTTTCTATGCCAAAGTCCAAGGGTCAATATTTGATAGTAAATACAAAACAAACATTTAAAGAATGAATGTTGAAGGAAAGACAGTTGCTTTTCAATGGATTGCAAAATGGTAACAAAAAGGAGGAAGAAAGAAAAAGAGTTTGTCCACTGTTCTTATTCCCCAACCAACATCCAGATTTGCAGCTCTTTTCTTGAGGAGCTGTGAATGTCAGCGAAGAGTTTTGGAAGACTGGTTCCTCACTGTGGAGCGTTTGGCATGAACACTGTGGGAACACTGCAATGGCTTCTTCTTCTTCTTCTTTTTTTTTCAGCAACAACAAAAGGATCTCAAAATACATCTGGGAAAAATCCCTGCTTCTGAAAGACCTGAGGTGGCCAACCGGACACGATAGACTTTCATGCCTAGTGCAAAACTCTTAGTTTCCAAGGTCCTGGGCAGGCCTCAGCTTCTCTGAGAGTCTAAGTGCTCTGTGCTTCCTCTCCTTCAGCCAGTGAGGCCTCCTGGCTACCTTCTCTTCCCGAAGGGGCCCCTTTCCTTCTTAATTCATTGACAATTTCACTTTTTTATTTTAAAAAATATTTATTTATTTATGAGAGAAAGAGGGAGGGGGGGGAGAGAGAGAGAGAGAGAGAGAGAGAGAGAGAGAATGGGCATGCCAGGGTCTCCAGCAACTACAAACTCCAGATGCATGTGCCACCTTGAGCATCTGGCTTACGAGGGTCCTGGGAGATCTAACCTTGGCCCTTTGGCTTTTCAGGCAAGCACCGTAATTGCTAAGCCAGCTCTCCAGCCTGACAATTTTACTTTTTATACAAAGCATTTCATCCTTTATGGTTTTGATTTGTAGCCAAAACCACTGGCTGCACAATGAGCCACTTGGAGGATTTAAACATGGATTTAAACTTAGCCTGGAGGAGTGTTTGTGCCAGTGAGATGGAAATCTACTTGGTTATTCTGCAAGCCTGAGGTGCTGTCCAGGTTTCTTCACAAACTAGTCAAAATAATCATGTTCACAGTTTCCAAGGTGTCCAACTGGCACTATCTGACTCACTGCTCAGGCCACCAGATCCGGTCACTGCTCCAGGTGGTGTAAAGGACGCTGTGAGAGGATGGGCTGTGTTTTCTTATCTCTGTACCCCAAGAAACCTTATCCGGGGGTTCATTTTATTTTACTAGGGCTGGTGGAGTATCTCGTGTCCAAAATGCTTGACTTAAGATATTTTCCATATTTTGGGATATTTTCACCCATATAATGAGATACTTTGGGGTGGAACCTGTCAGTCTAAATATAATGTTCATAAAATAGTATATTAGTTTTGTGCATGAAGCCAAGTTTTATGATGTGTAATCTTTCACTTATGACATCATGTTGGTGATCAAACTTGTTTTGGATTTGGGAGTGTTTGGAATTTCCGGTTTGGGCACTGGAGGTGTTCCGCTGGTGCGCTGTTCCCGTCTCTCGGGCTGGGGTCCGTCCCGTCTGGCCTCTGCTCTTCTCCGGCCACGCGGCAGCGCCTGACACGCTGCCTGCAGCCTCGCAGGTGAGCGCCTGTGTGCGCGCCCTCTGCTTCTTGCATCAGTTTACTAGTCTCTTCTGCGGATAAGCTTGGCATGACTTCCAGTTTTTAGAAACAACGAATAGTTCCACTACAAACCTTCTCATCTTAGTTCAAGTATGCAATACTTATTAGCAGTTGTGTAGTACGTCTAACCATGGCCTTCGTGGATTTAAAATCAGTTTAACTTACTGTGGTTCAGCCTAGCGGATAGCTGTTGGATGGCTGGACCTCAGAATTTGCCTTGTCTGACTTATGAGCTGTGACACTACATCTCCAAATTCCTGTGGCTTCATAAGCTTACCCATGCGGGTGGCGGTGTGTCTTTTACATTGTCCAAACAGGTAGGTTTGAATGGCTTGTATTTGGAGGAGAATTTGTCTTTTTGAATACTGCTATAATTGGACAGCTGTCTTATACTTAGAAGGTATCCACTTCTTTTGTCTGGTTTCAGTTACGTCATCTTCTTATCAAATTTTGTGCATTTTTATGTAGTTTAGATATTGCACATCTATTTGCATATGTTAAAGTTGTCTTCATGCCTGTGGCTGGTTTAAGTCTCAAGTAGTTTTCTGAAAACCACAGACTTGACATGTGAATACAGTTCATTTTATTTTTTGTAGTTTAAGACAAAAACATGGTACTTTATATTTTCTTCCAAAATTCTTAAAGATTTTTAAAAAATGTATTTGTTTGTTTGCTCATTTGTTTATAGCACGTGTGTGTGTGTGTGTGTGTGTTGATTATGTATGGTGTGGTGGATTAGGCGATGTGTGTAAGAGGGTATGCATGTTTGTGTGTAAATGCGTGCACCCTGTGTGCTTCCCTGAGATGGAGTTTCTCAAATGAAGCTGCTGTTGCTGCCATTTTGTGGTCGTCAGCCCCAGTGATTTTCCAATCTCCAACTTGTCACAAAACTGGGGTCACAGATGTGTGGCTGCTCCCAGCTGATGACATGGGGGTTGGGGTTGAACTCAGGAGGCATCTGTCCCTCTCGGGCCCTGAACTTGCATAGCATGTACTCTTAACCACTCAGCCACGTCCTTAGCTCCTCTTATGTTTTCACATTTGAGGTTTCGATCCTATGGTGGTAAAGATTTCTGCCTCTTCATCTTACTCTTAGGAAAACCAATTATATAGAACAATTTATAGCATAACAGGTTCTCCCACTGATCTACCATCTCTCCTTTAAGAATATCAGGTTTCTGGTCTGTTCCTGAATCTCTCTGCCCCTTCATAGGCCAGTGTGTTATCATTTTATTTTATCCTTGAGACATAGTTTATCTGGCTTCTACATCAAGTACATTTCTTTAAGCAGTCTAGAGAAGCTTATCTGTTTTATGTTTTCTTGTTATGTATGAGTTGTCAGTAGTTCTAGTTTTTCCCTTTTGATGAAGTGTGTTTCTTTCTTGTATTTTTCCTGAGCTCTGTTTCATATCTTTCTGTGCTGAAGTTTCACTGCACCCTGTCTTAGTGTGTGTATATCTTTTTGTGTAAATGTCAGATTGCCCTCAGCCTCAGATTCATGTCTTTCATAAGCTTGGAAAAATTATTAGGCATGCATTTTTAAGAATATTTCTGTATTACTACTTTTCTCTTTGCTGTAACCAATGAGAAGAACAACCTAAGGAAGGAAGGCTTACTTCCACTCACAAGGGCATGGGGACAGGTGTTAGAGGCAGCTGTCCGCTGTGCTGTGTGGTCAGGACGCAGGAAGTGATGAATGCGGATTCTTAGCTCGCTCTCCTTTGATCTCCGCCATGGGGCGCTGCTCACAGTGAGTCTCCCCACCTCTAGTAATCCTATGACCAAAGCCCCTTCAGGCACGCCCAGAGATTTGTTTCCATGAGAAGTCTAGCTTAATCAAACTGATATAGAGATTACTGGTCACCTTTGGTACTTTTCCTTCCCACTCCTTGAAGGGACCTTCCCACTTCCCATCCAAGTACTAACCGTGTGGGATCCCTTAGCTGCCAGGATCAGAAGAGATCAGGTGAAGCTGGGTGCATTCAGGGATGGGTGGCCGCTTTCCCATGTCTTTGGAATGGAATCTTATCAGCAATGCAACAGTTGTTTCTAGCCAGCATCCCACTGAACGCAGAAGGAATATGGGTGGATTTTACATTTTCTGCCATTTTCATGTTGGCTAGATTTCATTGTCAAGCTCCCCCCCCTTCATTGTTCATGGTTAATATGTTATCTGTGTTATATCCCACTGAGAAAACACACACACACACACACACACTACACACATGTGTGTGTACTGGTGCTTCTTTGAGAGAAATTTTGTCTACGATATATATATCATACATACATACATACATGCATGCATACATACATATATTACAATCACACTTTCTCTGAGAACATTTTGGATATTGATACATCAGCCCCTGCACGGAGTGTTCTGAGCACGTGCTCAAGGCTGATAGCCCTGATTTCATGAGTCGCTTTTCCTCACTTGAAAGCGTGTGCTTTCTTCCTCCGTCTTTGATCGTCAGTGGTCTGAAGTTCGGTAGCCATCGAGCACTTACGGTTCTGTTGTGAAACACAGCACTCTCTTCTAATGCTGATGTGAGAGCTTTGCTGCTTTCATACTTATGTTCTGTCTTTGAGCATTTTTCTGTACCATTTTTATACCATTTTTATGGACTTTTAACCTCAGGAATGCTGTATGTTTTTTGTTTTCTAAATATATGAGGTTTTCTTTTAAAATATTTTTATGTATTTGCAAAGGGAGAGAGAGAGGAAGAGAGAGAGAGAATGGGCATGCCAGGGCGCCAGGTATTGCAAACAAACTCCAGGTGCATGTGCCACTTTGTGCATCTGGCTTTATGTGGGTACTAGGGATTCAAAACCAGGTCATTAGGCTTTGCAGAAGTGCCTTAACCACTGAACAATCTCTTTAGCACCCCTCAAATATACGATGTTTTCTGCCTTACTATTTTTGCCTTTAAGATGTTTTTAAAATCACTATTGTAACCTCTAACTTTATTTTAGGACTTCATATTTACCTAGTGTCTACTCTGTTTCTTTGTGGTTTCTAAGTCAGTTAGATTTCACAATGCTGTTTCTTGTTATTTTTTTTCTTTGGCTCTACCAACCTTTCTTTTCATTTCTTGATCATTTCTGTGAGCCCTTGTTCTCTGAATCTTTATCTTCACTGGGTTGCATTCTTCTTTATGAGGCCCTTACAAATCCTTCATTCTACTTGAGTTTCTTTTCTAGTCATGCTCCCTGGCTTTCTTCAGCAGCGCTGTTTGATCAGCACTGTGTTTAGAGAGTGGTCTGCCCTTTCTTCTGTCATGACTCACACTTGGGCAGCTCAGCCAAAGTTCTTGACTCTATCCAGGAAGTGCCAGGCCTGCCTGGCTCTCTTCCCTGTCTGTGCTCTGAGCGGCCCCTGCCCGCTCCTAGTTTCCGTAGCGACAGCATGGTTCAGGTGGTGGTGGAGTTGGTGAGGGAATCATGTGAGATGAATAATATAGTCATTGCATTAGTTGGACTTTATGCTCTCCTTTATATTATTAAAATATTTTGTATTTTGTTCACTCCCTTCGTCTGGGTAAATTTCTCCTTTTTTTTTTGGTGTGTGAGGGGGGAGGGGAATCAAAGCAGGCCTTGTGCACAGAGCCACACCTCTGGCCTTCTTCTGTTGATGTATTAAGTGCATCCTGGAGGTGACAGCGGTAACCTTTTTGCTCATGTTTGTTCCCTGTTTCATTCAATTATTTCCTTTTTTATTATATGTATATGTATGTATATATATATTATTATTTTATTATTTAGTAGAAACATGGTATGGATACACCATGTGTTGATACCACCATTTCCCTCCTCCCTGTCCCAATTTCCCTGAGGTCTCTCCTCAGTGGGATGGCTGCTGTTCACCGTGGGCTTTGGGTTAGGAGTTGCAAGGGCAGCAGCTAGTCACTGTCCTGCGGGACTGGGGAGGGCGTGTCCCTGGATTTTCCCTCGCACCCCGCGGCTCTACGTTCTTTCTGCCCCTCTCCTTGCCTCGAGCCTTGGTGGGTGTGTTTCAAGGCCACTTCAGTGCTGAGCTCCCAGCAGCTTCAGGATTCACGCTTTGGGACGTTTTGAGAATCCTCGGCGCCGTCTCCATCGCTGGCGGTGGGAGCCGCGCTCTGCCTCGCCTCGCCAGATCTCCTGGGTCCCCGCCGCAGTGCTCAGGAGGGGGCTTATTCAGGGAGACTGCGGAGGCGCTTGTCTCCGTAGATGTGGGTACTGGGGAGCACCAACGTTATGAGGGTGCACTGTTATGGTTCTGGAGTTTCTGGGCTGGATTGAGACTGACATCTTTGTAGTTTTTAACATTTTATTTTTAGTATTATTTTTTTTTCCGAGGTAGGGTCTCACTCCAGCCCAAGGTGGCCTGGAATTCACCATGAAGTCTCAGGGTGGCCTCGAACTCACGGCGATCCTACTACCTCTGCCTCCCGAGTGCTGGGGTTAAAGGTGTGTGCCACCACGCCCAGCTCTTTGTCGTTTTTAATGTCTTTTTTTTTTTTTTTTTTCCTTTTTGGTGTCACACAAAGATAAGTTTTCTGCTCACTCCCTAACTTTTTTGCTTTCTTCCCTCCCCATTTTGTCTGGGAAAAGGAAAGTCCTGAGGGAGAGTTTCTGAACATTGCTGCCCCAGGTCCTTGGTCCACGGGCAGTGATTTTGACAGACTCCTGAGCTCTGCTCTGTCTGAGCTGCTGAGAAAGAAATAAGGAAAGCCCCTGCTCGTGGCTGGGCGAGGATGTGATCGGCATGGGCATGGGGTAGGGCAGGGTAGCACCCGTGGAGGTCATGGGGCGATACTGTGGGGCTGTGGAACCCGGTGTTCAGACTGGGATTTCTGTTTTCTCTAGGCGTACTGTCTCTCTTGGGCCTCTGCTGGCAAAACAGAGGGCTTCTGGGTTTGTGAGGGCCATCATTTTGCAAGTGCTAGGAGATTCAACAGATGAGGATTCTTCTGAGAGCAGAGCCTGTGGCAGGACCCACAGCTGGTGCCTCTGGGCAGTGCCGAGGCCATTTTTCACACAGGCCAGGTCTGCGTGCAGAAGGGAGCCTGGAGCTGGGGAGGGAGAGGCGTCCTACCGGAGACAGAAGGCGTTCACATCCATCAGGAATGTGACTAGAAATGCTAATCAAGGCTCAGTGATAATAATGACACAGGAGAAAAAAAAAAAAACACTATGAAAATGTCGTGGGAAGAAGGGCTTCTTTTGCACCCCTGCTGAGAAAGAGCTTGGTGAAAGGAGGTGATTCAGCGGTTCACAATGGACAATGACACAGCAAAACAGTGTCTCCATAGATACTTTCCTTTTGAATGCAGTAATTCCACGTTTAGGACAATGGAAGCTTTTAGTTCTACTTGTACTTCAAAGGGGCCAGTGACCAACTTATAAATTAAAAAGTGCATGATATATTATGTTCAAGTCTAGTCGGATTTTTTTTTTTTTTTTTGAAGCAAGTGCCTTTAACTGCTGAGCCACCTCCCAGCCCCGGACCCCCTTTTTAATTTTAAGGTCTTTAGAGGAACTTCTCAGTGACAACATGTAGAGTTTTAATAATATTTAAAACTAGAAATTCATCAGTGATTTAATTGATTGATAAATTGATTGATAAATATTTACAACTTCAGAGTTATGACCAACACATTTATTTGGCACAATTCTTTTTTAGTAATTTTTTATTTTTATTTTTTTAATTAGGGAGAGAGAGAGAGAGAGAGAGAGAGAGAGAGAGAGAGAGAATAGGAGCCCCAGGGTCTCCAGCCACTGCAAATGAACTCCAGACTCATGCACCCCCTTGTGCATCTGGCTTACGTGGGACCTGAAGAATTGAACCTGGGTCCTTAAGCGTCACAGGCAAGTGCCTTAACTGCTAAACCATCTCTCCAACCTGTCGCAATTCTTTAAATGTGTTGTATTTGCATGTAGGAAAGAAAAAAAAGTTACTAAACTACAAAATTGATAAGTTGTTTGGATGGAAGCTTTAGACAATAAAAAAAGGCAAATGAAAGATTGGAGAAACAGGCATGGTGGCACATTTAATCCTAGCATTTGGGATGCAGAGGTAGGAGGATTGCCATGAGTTCAAGGCCACTCTGAGACTACATAGTGAATTCCAGGTTAGCATGGGCTAGGGTAAAACCCTAACTCAAAACAAAACACAAAATGGAGAAATTCTGTAACACCTAAAGTTAAGAGTGAGCTGAATTATTTAAATAAAAAAATGGAATCATTATTTATATGGCAGTTCAAAATTTAATAGAAGCTGGGTGTGGTGGTGCACACCTTTAATCCCAGAGCTCGGGAGGCAGAGGTAGGAAGATCACAGTGAGTTTAAGGCCACCCTGAGACTCCATAGTGAATTCCAGGTCAGCCTGGGCTAGAGTGAGACTCTACCTGGAAAAAAAAATTAATAGAAAAATAGTGATATGGCAGAATAGGAAGTTAATAGATAAGGAGTTACAGGCTTATGAAAATTTTCACATAATAATGAAAAGTTACTTCTTTTGCAGATTAGTTTGTTAAAATTTGACAAAAATTAGGGCTGGAAGGATGGCTTAGTAGTTCAGGCATTTTTCTGCAAAGCCAAAAGACTCAAGTTACATTCCCCAGGACCCACGTTAGCCAGATGCACAAGGGGGTACATGGAGTCTGGTGTTCATTTGCAGTGGTTGGAGGCCCTGGTGTGCCCATTCTCTCTTTCTCTCTCTCTGTCAAATAAATAAATTAAAATTTTGGGCTAGTGATTTACCTCAGTAGTAAATGTTGGTCTAGCATAGAAGAGGTTCTTAGTTTGACACTCAACATTCCAAGAAATAATAATAAAAACTAAATTTATTAACCCTATGTGCTATAGTTTTACTGTACTAAATGATTAGTTTAGCTCCTAAGGAAGGCATTTTAGTTATTTCTGTCCAAACTAAAACTGCATACTAAGGGCTGGGGAGATGGTGCAGCAGCTAAATGTGCTTGCTTGTAAGGCCTGGCTTCACTTTCCCAATACCCATGTAATGCCAGGTGCCCAAAGTAGCACATGTGTTTGGAGTTTGTAGCAGCAACAGGCTCTGGTATGCCTTCCCCCGACTCTTGTAGATAAATTAAAAAAAAGTATTTTAAAACCTGAAACTTAAAATTCAGGGGAACTCTGACTGCATGATTCACCTAGCAACATAACCCCGAAAGTCAGCCAGAGAAGTAAAGGAAACTCATGCTATCACGGCTGCCAACCAGGAGGTCAGGAGGTATTCCACAAGTAGGTAATTGGTTAAAGAATTAGATAGTAGGATATTAACTAGTCTTTAAAAGCAATGAGGTAGGTCTATAACTGCTAATATGAAAAAATTAAAACCATTAGTTATAATTATATACATATATTTTAAATTTCTCATTTCTTTTAAAATGGGGGAGATAAGTAAGAATGCAGCTTCCATGGTGAGCCTGACAGTCAGCTCTAGGGTGGAGATGGATGCTGAGGATACTCAACACTTACCAAAGCAGAGATCCAGAGGCTCATGGGATTTTGTGGAAGAGGGGGTGGAAAGATCGTCAGAGCCACAGATTGGGACATTACGCCCAGAGGCGTTGCCTTCCCCCAGCAACTGACTGCTGCTCCTACAATGCATAATTCACAACTCCATGGTTAAGACCTGCAGCCCCACTGAGGAGGTCCCCCAGCTAAAGGAGGGCAGGGGCAAGGAAAGGAAAGGATGGTACCAACATGTGATGTATCCATACTAAGTATTCCATAATTAATTAAATAAAAATATTTATTTATTTATTTGCAAATAGGAAGGGAGGGAAGAAAGGAGAGAGAGAGAGGGAGAGAGAGAGGGAAGGAGGGAGGGAACGGGCATACCAGGGCCTCTTGCCACTCCAGACATATATGTCACTTTGTGCATTTGATTTTGTGAGGATATGGGGAATCGAACCTAGGTTGTTAGGCTTTACAGGCAAGTGCCTTAACTATCTCCCCAGCTTCACATGTAGTTTTAATTGAATTAATAAAGCTAAGTTAGCATTTGGAAAGTGGCTGAGTGGCTTCATTTTTTTGGACTTTTAAATTTTCATAGCCATATATGTATTTATTTATAATAGCATGTTTCTGTATTAATCTTGGATGTATAAACCATTTTATTTTTTTGTGTAACTGTCTTAAAAAAAGCATCATTAAAATGGAGAATGAAAAAATAAATGTTACCTTTTCTCAGTGGCATCAAAAATCACATTGTTTAACTGCAGCTACATTTCAGGGTTGTATATTTACATTCATTCAGAATTAATTATAGAACCCATCCCCTGAGCTTCCTTACCCTAAAGATCCAACACATGGTTAACTGGTTACAGAGAATCATCAAGCTGATTTAAATGAATCACAACCTTATGCGTGTTCTTTTTGTGACCATTTTAGTTATTATTACTTGCAAATACTAATTAATATGCATATTGGCAAGTCTCAGTGTAACGTTTTTGCAGATGCACATATCGTGCTTTGATCACGCCCACCTTTCTGCCTCCCCCTCCTGACTGTGGCCACTCTTTCTAGCCCTTCAGCCTTTCATCCCTGCACCCTGCTCCACTAGGGAAATGCGTGGTGCTGAGTTTCAGAGTTGGCCAGGGGCTTTTACAATGATGCACTCTCTGGCACAAGACATGCTTCCTGGGAAACTATTTGAAAGGGTGATCTTTTCTTCTGCAATTATACCAGGAACTGAAATACTCTTCCACTGGTGTTTGCCTTGATGGTTTTGGGGCACACATGCTCACTGGTCACTGTGGGGTTTGCTTGTCCAGGGTTATGGTGGGAGGACTATGGCAATGGCTCGTTCAAAGAGCAAAGGAGACCAAGGGATCAGATGCACCTGTCAGTTTAAAGCATTAATACCTAGAGTCATAGTGAGACACCTTCATTAGTGTTTGAGCATATTCAACTTGGTGTTTTTAAGTATTTGTGGGTGAATTTATTCCCCCCATTGGTAAATTTTTATGACTTTTGTTGGGGACTCTAACATATAAATAAACTGCAGATAGGTCTCATTCCTGTATTCCCATCAGGCTTTCCTCTTTTGTTCCCTCCCTCGCCTCCATTCCACTGAGGGTCCTCCTCTGTGCAGGGATCTGTAATCACGGTGGGGTTGTAAATGCTCCTGTGTGGAGGACAATGCCTTGCAGCACACTTTCAAACCCCCTCTTCCACAGTGTTCCCTGAGCCCTGGAGGGTGTGTTAGAAGTCTCCTTTCGTTTTGGGCTCTTGTAGCCTCTTACTTTGTGCTTTGATGAGATGAGAGTCTCCCTGCATAACCCTGGAGCAGGGTCTCAGGATTGCCATTTCAGTGGCACTCCATGAATCTGCCATTTCCCCTGTAATATTTCTGGGCCCTGGTGGGTGTGATAGTGGTGAATATCCCATGCAAGGCAGTTGGCTATCTTTATTTGTCATTTAGATGTGTCTTGGGTCTCTCTGGTATTTGTGGGCATCTATAGAATCAGCTACTCTACTCAAGAGTGAGAGCAGCATGGTTCAAAAGGGAAAAGCATTGCCATTTACAAGACTTTTTGATAGGCATAGCTTCTCCATTTAGTCAAAACAGAGGACACTTCTCTCTAAGGTCCAACTTCCTTAGAAGTGTGGTTTATGGCCCTATGTATCCACTTAAAAGCAATATTGCTCCTTAGAAGTGTGATCTATAGTCTTGTGCATTCATTCACTATTAACATTGTACCTTAGCAGCATGGTGTATGACCTTATACATTTACTCAGGAGTAAAGTTGTTCCTTAGAAGTGAGGTGCACAGCCTTATGCATTCACTCGTGAGCAACATCATTCCTTAGAAGCGTGGTATATGGCCTTATGCATTCACTCATGAGCAACATCGTTCCTTAGAAGTGTGGTATATGGCCTTACGTATTCACTCATGAGCAACATTGTTCCTTAGAAGTGTGGTATATGGCCTTACGTATTCACTCATGAGCAACATCGTTCCTTAGAAGCGTGGTATATGGCTTAATGCATTCACTCATGAGCAACATGGTTCCTTGGAAGTGTGGTATATGGCTTAATGCATTCACTTATGAATAACATTGTTCCTTAGAAGTGTGGTATGTGGCCTTATGCATTCATTCATGAGCAACATCGTTCCTTAGAAGCGTGGTATATGGCTTAATGCATTCACTCATGAGCAACATCGTTCCTTGGAAGTGTGGTATATGGCTTAATGCATTCACTCATGAATAACATTGTTCCTTAGAAGTGTGGTATGTGGCCTTATGCATTCACTCATGAGCAACATCATTCCTTAGAAGTGTGGTGTATGGCCTTGTACATTCATTCAGTTGTAACTCTATACAAACAGTAAGAGAGAGCTGGCTCTGCTTATGTAGACCCTTGCAAAGTGACTATGTGAAGGTCAGAGAGAAGTGGGTCCTACCTCCAAAGCAGGCACTACAGGAATGTTAAGTACATTTAAAAAATTAAAAGCAACCGGTTAGTTGGAGTGTATGAAACATAGGTATGAAGATATTTATTTCTTTAGTGACAATTCTTTGAAAAAATATATTTAGGCAAAGGAAAGGAACAGAACCCAGGTCTGGTGAGAGAATGGTAAGGAAATGACACAGTTGGTGGTCTGGTTATAGTAACACCTGAGCAGTGAGCTAGAGCTTCTCAGGCCCTGTCTTGACTGTGTCTTTAGAATGCGCATAGTAGGGATGGCAGGGACTTCCTTTAAAAAGAGGCCTGGAAGAATTATAATTAATGGCTTAGATCTTAATCAAGTGCCTCTCTCATGCCTTTCTAGGTGCTCTCCCTCGCTGAATTCTTCTGGCCATGTATCCTGTTCATAATTCTGACAATACTTCGTTTTCAAGAACCTCCAAGACATAGAGATAGTTGTAAGTTTCACTCTAATATGATATTTGTATTACAATCTTTTATAAGAAAATACGTGACACTGTTATTTATCAACACTAAATTCCTAGTGGAGTGACTAAATATGCTATATGACACTATTAATATGTTTGCAGAGTGTATGAAGAAGAGGCAATTTAGTTTCCTTTCTGAATCAGTTTCTTTGTCCTTATTGCTGGGATAAAATGCCCTACCTGAAGCAGCTTGGGGAAGGAAAGGGATTTATTTTGGCTTACAGCTGTGAGGGGACTTGTCCATTGTGGCAGGAAAGGCATGGTATGCCTAAACAAGAAGCCTGTGTCCCATCTTCACAACAGCAGGGAAGAAGCCATGAGCGGAAGCAGGGCTGGGCTGCAGGACCTCAAGGCCTTCCCTTAGTGTCATACTTCCTCCAGAAAATCACCTCCTAGGGGTTCTACAACCTTCCAGAATGGAACCACCAGCTGGGGCTGAGGTCTTCAAACCTATAAATCTATGAGAGTCATTTCACATGTCTGGGGGGGGGGGATTTTCTACATTAGGGTAATTGAGACAGTAGAACCTGCTCTAACAGGGGGCAGCACCGTCTCATGGGCTGGAGTCCTGGACTACATAAAATGAGGAAAGTGAGCTGAGCAGTGATGTGCATTGCTCTCTGCTTCTTCACTGTGTGCTGCATGTGACCAGGTGTCAAGCCCCTGCCACCATGCCTTCCTGCCGTGACAGACCGTCACCTCAAACTGAGAGCTGAGTCAAACCCTTCTGTCCTTTATTCACTTCTTGTCAGGTATTTGGTCATGGCAATTAGAAAAAAATACACACTGCAATGAAAATAGTCATGTAGTAGTGCAACATTACAAATTACTGGTCTACCTCAGTGTGTATCCCACCTCTGGCAGCAGGTATGTATAACTCATGCTTTTCCTTGCATCTCTGCCCAGGTTACTTGCAAGCTCGAGATCTACCCAACCGAGGCTTTGTTCCTTTTGTTCAAGGACTTCTTTGTAACACTGGGTCAAGTTGCCGGAATGTCAGCTTTGAGAATTCCATGGACCACCATTTTCGGTAAGAGAAACACAAACATATTTTTCAAAATTTCTGGAATGATGAGACATTTATCCTGCCTCAACTTTACATGCTTTAGACCAGCCTAGCCAACCTGGAATGTGTCAGGTATGATATGTCTAGAATTTAGAGCTACAAAAAATCATTTTTCAGTGTTCAGATTCACATACTACCTCTTTGTATCACTTTAAAATTTTAGATAAATTTTCATTTTGGTGTCAAATGCTTGTGAAATGAGTAGTTTTTGAGCAACATATTGGGATTTTCCTACTGTGCTGTAAGTTGGCCAGGATCCTGTTCCAAGTCAGTACAAATGAAAACAGTGGCCAGTCTCTTCTTCCCTATCTCCACTACCATCCACTTGGGTTGTATGATTCTCTGATGCTGTAATGCTGAGCCATGCTGAGGTGGCCCATGGCATCACTTGTGTTGATAAGAGAGGTATAGGAGTGGTTTCAAGTGCCAAGAATCAAAGTGAAGAGGTTTAACTTGGAGAAACCACCATGTTCTGGAAACTTCTCCCAGGTCCAATAAAGAATGTCAGAGGGCTGGAGAGATGGCTTAGCAGTTAAGCGCTTGCCTGTGAAGCCTAAGGACCCCGGTTTGAGGCTCGGTTCGCCAGGTCCCACGTTAGCCAGATGCACAAGGGGGCGCACGTGTCTGGAGTTCGTTTGCAGAGGCTGGAAGCCCTGGCGCGCCCATTCTCTCTCTCTCCCTCTATCTGTCTTTCTCTCTGTGTCTGTCGCTCTCAAATAAATAAATTAAAAAAAAAAAGAATGGCAGAAAGTGATTAGTTGCTCATAGTGTTTTTATGAGTGCTGTAGGTTTTACTTTGTTTACACTTACTGCCATTAAGCAATTGAAGATGATTTAAAAAATGTTTTTACATAAGTAAAAATTATTTTCAAGGAGAGATGGGTGAGGGAGTGAGAGAGAAATAGAGACAGACAGAATGGGTATGTGCCAGGGCCTCTTGCCACTGCAAATGAACTCCAGATGCATGTGCCACTTAGTGCATCTGGATTTATGTGGGTACTGGGGAATTGAACTTAGACTGGCAGGCTTTGCAAGCAAATGCCGTTAGCCACTGAACCACATCCTCAGCCCTGAAGATAACTTAAATATAAAACTGTGTTAAATATAAAACTAATGTTAAATATATGATCTTTATCTCTTAAGTTATAGAAAGAAAACTAAATGTTTCCAGATCCTTTTGGACATAACTGGTGTAATACTTATGAATGATTCTGTCTTAGTCCATTTGGGTGGCTATAGCAAAACCCTAGACTAGATGGATTAAAAATATATATACAGGGATGGAGAGATGGCTTAGCGGTTAAGCGCTTGCCTGTGAAGCCTAAGGACCCTGGTTCGAGGCTCGGTTCCTCAGGTCCCACGTTAGCCAGATGCACAAGGGGGCGCACGCGTCTGGAGTTCGTTTGCAGAGGCTGGAAGCCCTGGCGCGCCCATTCTCTCTCTCTCCCTCTATCTTTCTCTCTGTGTCTGTCGCTCTCAAAAAAAAAAAAGTTAAAAAATATATATATACATTTATTTCCCACAGTTCCGTAGACTGGGAAGAAGTCCAAAGTCATAGAACTAGTGAGAAGTGGAATTTCTCTAGCTGTGTCCTCAGGTGATGGAAAATGCAAGATGTTTCTCTTGAGCCCAGTTTCCAGGAGCACCAGTCCTGTTCACAAAGAGGCCACCCTCCTGACCTCAGCAAACCCAGTCTCCTACTGTCTTTTAGCGGTTGACATGGGTCGGTGGAATAATGCAAACCTTCAGACAACAGCAGAGGCTTACTTTCCGGGAAAGGCATTGCAGAACAGGAGAATCTTTTGAGAGAGTCTAAAAGCATAACCTTAAAATTCCATTCCTCTCACTGCTTTGGTCTCTCGTCCATGCGCAGAAAGAGGGTGCATAAAACCGTCACCCTGAGGAACACTGCAGGACTTTGAGGCTTACTGTTCTTTTCATTTCAGGCTTTATACCTGTGTCTTACTCAGAATAGGAAGTTTAAAAAATACAGATTTTGCAGTGAAAAATGTTATGCAATCTGGCTCCAGAACCTTCTAGTTCTGTGATTCTGTGTAACTAAAGCTCTAACACCACAGGTTTCTCCTTTACCCACCCAACTGGGAATATTATGCACAAAATACAGGAGACATCTAGCACAACGCAACACATGCAAACAAAAGTCCCACCAACAGGAATTATAATAGCAAATTCTTGGCACAATCACTGTACTATTATAATTTTCTTCACTTTTTTGAGATAAAGTGTCACTATGTAGGTCCGACTGGCCTCTCCCTTGTGACCCTCTTGTATCAGCTTTTGAGTGCTAAGGTTGCAGGTGTATGCCACTCTATCCAGCCATGAAATGTGTTTGGCATCAGGAAATAACCTTTTTTCCTCTGTGCTAACCCTGTTTAACATTTGCATTCTAGCATGCAAAAGCTAAGAGATTATAGAAACCAACCTTAAGAGAGTTCTTCACATATAGTGTTCTTAAATCCTATTTAGTAACATAATTTGCCAGCCTCTCTAAGGTTTAAGAAACAAGACTAAAATTCCTCTAAGTGTCTAAGAGTGTCCAACTCAGAGATGTGGGCAGTATAAAATGAAATACAGAGGGATGGAGAGATGGCTTAGAGGTTAAGACATTTGCCTGCAAAGCCAAAGGACCCAGGTTCGATTCCCCAGGACCCACGTAAGCCAGATGCACAAGGGGCACATGCATCTAGAGTTCATTTGCAGTGGCTATAGGCCCTGGTGTGCCCATTTTATCTCTGTCTGTTCTCTCTCTCTCTCTCTCTCTCTCTGCTTGCAAGTAAATAAATAAAAATAAAAATAAATATTTTAACATGAAATAGAGAAAGAACATCACAAGGAATAAGAATGAGGGAAGCATGAGAAAGAAAGCCCCAGGAGAGCAAGGCAGCATGCTGGGGGGCTGGGGGCTGGCTCAGTGGGTAAGGGGCTTGCCACATAAGAGTGAGTGCCACACCTGAGTTCATGTCCCCAGGCCTCACATAAAAATTGGAGACACTGGGCACATTGAATCCCAGCATTCGGGAGGCAGAGGTTAGAGGGTCTGAGTTTGAGGCCAGCCTGAGAATACATTGTGAATTCCAGAGATAGAGTGAGACTCTACCTCCAAAACCCCCCCCCCAAAAATAAAATAAAAATAAAAAATAAAAATTAAAAGAAAATGGACACTGTGATGGACTTCAGTAATTCCAGCAAGCCAAAGGCAACAGCAACAAGGCTGAAGGCAAGGGTGACACGGGACCGCTGTCCTCTGAGCTCTGGGTAGCCCTGTCCAGCAATCCCCCACACAAACGAAGAAGCACGCAACCAAACTGGTTTTTAACTTCAACAGGTGCACGTCAGCCAGGTATTTCTCTTTGTTTTATGTTGCTTCAAGTGTGAATTCATTTGAACTCAAAGCTATAAATACTGGTTATCTTCTTGGTAACTGGCTCAGTTTAAAGACATCTGAAAACATGTTTTCACTTCAGGTCTAATTAGACACCATGATCGTTCCATAACCTTCCTGATCTCATGGGGAAATCTCATCTTGTCAGAACCACCAGGAACCTTCTGATGTGGGCGGCTGTGATTACGAAAGGCAGCTTCCTCATTCCTGCCTTTGTTAGGAGCCTCTCCTGCAGTAAGAGGATTTCAGAGCAAAACCACAGTCATCACCGCCTGGATTAACGGGGTTTTTCTCACAGTGCTAGGAATCACTCCTATTCAAGACAAAACAGATAGCATCCAAGCAAGCTTAAGATGTTATGTAATACTCACGTGCTGTCTACATCTGCCCCCTCCTGGTGGAGTCCGCGCTACTGGAAAGTTCTTCCTTGCTACCTAGGTCACTGGGTCTTGCCTCCTCCTATGTTGGCTGCTTAGGCTTTCATTGCCAACTTTTTTTTTAAGAGCAGTTATTTTAATTATTCTCATTTTTGATCATTGGTATCTAAATATTTCTCCATTCTCAAATACTCCAAATCCTTCTCTGCTGCTTTCCCGCTACAGCTGCCTTCAGACTTGTTTGGCAATCATCTGCTGTTGCCTCAGCTTTCAGCCTCTTGGTTCCCTGTTATTATATTGTGCTCCAAATTTTGCAGTTCCTGTTTTATAACATTTTTTTGCCCCAAGGCCCAACTTCTCTCTGAGCATTGTTAACATCTCTAACTCCAGCATCCTGAAGGCAAGAGGCAGAGGCAAGGTCAGGGGCAATCACCTGGAAGCTCACGGGCCGGCGGGCTGGGGGATGCAGCAGTAAGCACAGTGACGAAGAGCCCTGTCCCAGGAAAGGCGAGGGCCAGGGCCAGGGCCGCGTTGTGATCTGCCCGCACACACCTCACGCCCTGCCACGCGAGGCCGAACTCAGGCGCGTGAGCTGATCTGATGACCGCATGCACATGCTCTGAGACACGTGTGTCTGCTCTTATGCATGTGAGCTGATCTGATGATATTATTCACCTCTATTATTGGATTTGCCTATTTCATCATTTTTATGACTCTTTATAATAATATTAATGATAAATACAGGTTCAGAGAAAGTCTTGAATGAGGTACCATAAATTCTTTAACTTTGTTCTATTTAAAAATATTTTAACTTTTTTTTTTTTTGAGGCAGGGTCTCACTCTAGCCCAGTGTGATCTGGCACTCACTCTGTAGTCCCAGTCTGGCCTCACACTCACTGCAATCCTCTTGCCTCCAGAGTGCTGGGATTAAAGGCATATGCTACCATGCCTGGGTAAATTTGGCTTTTTAAGGTCATTTAAACCTCACATAAATTTTAACAACATCTTGTTTATTTTTACAACATAAGTGCCATTATATTTCTAGAAAAAAAATCTGAGATTTAACTCCAAAAACTATGAGATTGACCTATTTAAAGTATGTAACTCAATAGTTTTATCATATTCAGATTCCATGTCACAACTCAAATTGAACATCACAATCAATTACATTTTTTCCATCACCTCATAAGGATAAATCTGTCCCCATAGATCCAAATCTCTCCCCCATTTCCTACTGATCTGTTAATATGTGCTGTCCAAAATGTTCAAATGAGACAGAATGTAGAATAGGTAACATCGATACTTCATTTTTTTTTTAATTAGTGATCAATTTAGCTATTCACATCAATGGATGATTTAATTCCTTCCTCATTTTTGCCTGTTGTGAATAATGCTGGAGTGTTTATGTGCAAGTTTTTGTACAGACACCTTTTGGATATCTTGGAAATTCCTTAGGCTATGTGATAATGTTGCTTGGAATTTTAAAAACCTTCCAGATGGTTTTCCAAGGTGGCTCTGTTAGGAAAATCCTAGATAAACCTTCTAGCTACATCTGCTCTTATTTGGCTTAAAAATCCCTAGTTCTGGAGGTCACATAGCTGGGTGACACATTATGATAGGCAGGTTACAGAAAGGAGGGAAATCTGTGCCAGAGGCCTCAGCTGCTCTCTGATGACATTCTGGGCTTTTTGGTTGGTAGAAGTTAGGAGTCTGTACATTCCAACAGGATTTACCCAATAGTCACAAGCTTATTAGGTCACACAGAGAGGTAGGTAATAAATGTGTTTACTAGGGGCCTAAAATAGTTCAAGATAATTTGGCTCCAAACCTGCAACATTCTAGCTTTCCAGTCATTGAAGTTGTAAATCAGTTAATAAACCTTGCTGAATGTCCAGGGAGGCAGGTTTTTTAAAAAAAACATTATTTATTTATTAGAGTGAGAAAGAAAGTGGCAGACAGAGAGACAGAAACAGAGAGAAAGAGAGAGAGAGAATGGGCGTGCCAGGGCTTCCAGCCACTGCAAACGAACTCCAGATGCATGTGCCACCTTGTACATCTGGCTAACGTGGGTGGTGGGAATTGAACTGAGGTTCTTTGGCTTTGTAGGCAAGCACCTTAACCACTAAGCCATCTCTCCAGCCCTTCCTTTTTTCCAAGATTTTCAGGTAACAGTTTCCTTTGTTGGCCAAGCAATGCATTTTGGACATGAGGAGGCCAAATATTATTTCATGTCCCACATTGCTATGGTGACTCATTCCTAGTGATACAGGATTTTGAGGTGCAGTAGGGGTCCCCTAAGTTTATGAAATCCAGATTTCAGTGCTCTTCTGTTTTATTTTTTGAGGAAAACCCAACAGTCTGGCCTTTTTTTTTTAATGTGAGAGCATAAGAGTGAGAGTGACAGGTAGACAGAGAGAGAGAGAGAGAGAGAGAGAGAGAGAGAGAGAGAGAGAGAGAGAGAGTATTGGCATGCCAGGGCCTCCAGCCACTGCACTCAAACTCCAGACATGTGCCCCTTGTGTGCATGTATGACCTTGCATGTGTGACTGTGTGTCTGGCCTTTTTGGGACCTGGAGAGTTGAATATGAGTCCTTAGGCTTCATAGGCAAGTGCTTTAACCACTAAGCAATCTCTCCAGTCTGCACTTCTATTTTTAACAAATAATTGATAAGAATAGATGCAAGAAGGATAAATTATAAATTTTTAAGTTTATTCAGGGAAAAATCACAAATTGTGGGGTTTAACGGAAATTGGGATCTAGGAAGAAGGTCAGAACAGTGTCATAAACAGGTAGAAAGCAGGAAACAGGCAGTCTTGTGGAAGGCACAGCACAGCTCATGAGGCTCCCTTAAGATACAGGGAGGTCTTGAGGGAAAGACGGGAGCAGAGCCACAGTGCGTGGCAGACAGAACCTAGGTACTTATGTAAGGAGACTTAGAAAGAACACACATGGTTTCTGCCCTGAGCTTCTCCATGGAAGTTAAGAGGGAAAATGGTAGTAGCTTCAGGAAGAATAGTAGAGGGAAACTACCAAAGCAGAGATCGAGAAGTTCAGACGAGAAATGAGTAGCAAAGAATTACACCCATGGTTACCCAGAGTTTAGAGAAATTACACAGGGAGCAGGTCCAGAGTTTAGGGGAAGCACCCATGAGGCAGATATAGAGTGTAAGGGAAACACATGTGATTTACGTGAGAAGTTACCCCAAAGGGCCTAACAAAGCTACCCGACTTCCTCTCACTCTCTGTACATTACACGGGTATGCTGAATAATATATGTTGAATAGATGAAACAGTTGATTGGCTTTATAGGTAATGAGAATGAGAAAAAAAATTCTAACTTTAAATTTTGAAGATTTCTAATGGTAATTTTTATTTTAGATGATGGTTCCCAGAGTGGGTGGCTGAGTGTAAACTGGTACATGTTTAGTTAAAGACAGTTTGGCATACAGGACCACAAGCCTTCAAAACGTTGAAGAAGCTTGTTAGTGTAAATACCTGCAGTATTCATTCTACGCCTTTGAAGTTTGTCTAGGTTCCAGACTGTAGCTGACCACAAGAAAATCAACAGCTTGGCCTTTTTAAAAGAGATACAAGATCTGGCTGAGGAAATTTATGAAACAATGGACAAAGCGAGACACTTACAAACACTCTGGGTGAAAAGCTCAGAGGCCCAAGGTAGGTAAATCTCATTTCTCACACCTGTCTCACTGCTTCCGGGCAAAGCTTAGCAGGGCCCCTGAGGAAGCAGTGAGAACTCAGAATGTATCTAAAACCCCTGAACATTTAAAAAATATTTTATTTTTATTTATTCATTATTTTCTATTGACAGAGAAAAGGAGAGAGAGGGAGAATGGATGCACCAGGGCCTCCAGCCACAGAAAACGAATTCCAGATACGTGTGCCCCATTGTCCCTATGACTGACGTGGGTCCTGGAGAATTGAACCTGGGTCCTTTGGCTTTGCAGGCAAATGCCTTAACCACTAAGCCATCCCTCCAGCTCATAAAATCCCTAAACTTTTTTTTTTTTTAATATTTATTTATTTATTTGAGAGCGACAGACACAGAGAGAAAGACAGATAGAGGGAGAGAGAGAGAATGGGTGTGCCAGGGCTTCCAGCCTCTGCAAACGAACTCCAGACGCGTGCGCCCCCTTGTGCGTCTGGCTAACGTGGGACCTGGGGAACCGAGCCTCGAACCGGGGTCCTTAGGCTTCACAGGCAAGCGCTCAACCGCTAAGCCATCTCTCCAGCCCAAATCCCTAAACTTTTATTGAACTAGGTTCTCCTGATGGGGAAAGCTGTGCCCCTTGCTGGGTGAGGGTGGCGCTGAGGCCTGTTGTGGAGGATGGCATTGCAATCTTCTCCCAGGACAAGCACTACCTAGCCTTCCAAAGCACTGAGACCCAGTAGGCTCATGCTCCTTGGTGAGGCATGGCTCATCCTTCCTTCTCTGTCTTCCTTTCCCATGTTTTCTTCCTGTTTAAGATCTGTCAACACCTTTCCCAGACATATGAACATATGTACTCCAATTCCTTTTCTCTTCATAAACCATCCTTAGTCTTTTCTGTTACTGAAATTTTCTTTATTTAAGCAGCCATGGAGACTGAACACAGGGCTCAGTGGAGTACTGGCCAGGCAAGCACTCTACCAGAGCTGTACCCTCCCCAGCTCTCTTTTAGCTATTTACTTTGAGAAGTTACCCAGGCTGGCCTTAAACTTGCTATCCTCCTGCCTCAGCCTATACCACTAGGCCTGGCTTGCTTATTTATTTACTTATCCATCTATATCTATTTGAGATAGAATCTTGCTGTGGATCCCAGACTGGTCTGCATTTCATGATCATCCTGCCTCAGCCTCCCCAACCACCAAGTTGGCTTGTTGCTAAAATTTTTCTCTTATGATTAACTTGCTTTAATTGTAAGTCTTTTGGATTATTTGGTGGTCCTGTAAACAAAGGTGATTTCTGTTCATTGTGGACATATTTAGAGGCGTTGGCTCCTTATAAATCTATGGTGAAAGTTAAAATGGAATAGAGTTTAGAGTTCAGTTCACAAATGAGGTTGTACCTCAGACTGGTACATCTAGCTGCCACCTTCATATGCCCAGTCTTTGCCTATGAACAGTTTCATTAAACAGGGGGCTACCGTAATCTGGTCCTCACTTTTAAAGCCCTACTTACCATTCAAAATTAAGATATTCAGGGCTGGGGAGATGGTTTAGTTGTTAAAGGCACTTGCGTACAAAGCATGCTGACCTGGGTGGCCCAGGTTTGATTCCCCATCAAATGCTAAAGTGGCACATGTGTCTAGAGAGTTTGTTTGCAGTGGCGAGTGGCCCTGGTGTGCCTATACTTTCTCTCCTGCCCTGTCCCTCTTGCAAATAAGAAATGTAAAAAATTAATATATTTAATTAGGACTTTCAGTTAAAACAATACCTACTTTTAAGATGCCTGTTGCTCTCAATATTATGAATAAAATAAAAGATCACTTAAAAATATGAAATTCAAATTTAAATGGGTGTCCTTTTCTTTATTTGGTAAAGCTGGCTGCCCTTAAGTACACAACGCAACGTTTTCTTGTTAGACACACATCTTTATTTTATGGAGAACATAGCAATGAAAGGAGGGAGAAACTTGGCAGAGGGATGAAGAATCAGCTCAGAGAAGGCAGCATGAGAGTGTCATTTCTGGGAGACACTTATCCACTTTGTCCAGAGTTGGCAAGACAAGGGGTGTTGTGTCCCTGCGGCTGGTTTCCACGACGGGCCTCATGTGCATTAGTGATAGGCCAGACCCTTAGGTCACTGGATGATGAAGTTCCATGCACCTCTGTGAGGAGTCATTCCACTTTTATAAAAGTGGTTTCAAAGCTGAGTGTGGTAGTGCACACTTGTCCTAGTACTGTGGGCGTGAGGCAGGAGAATTGTGAATTTGAGGCCAACCTGGGCCACAGAGCAAAAACTCTGTCTCAAAAAATAAACCAAAGTTTTTGGTTTTCAAATGTAGTTCTTTTTCCTCATCCCACTGATGGAAGGATTTTTTTGAGATGAAAAATTTCAATTTGCTGTCCTTTGAGCTACTTCTCATAGCATATGCAATTCCAAAGTAATACAAAATTATAATTTCATTTTATTTTCTTTCCCATTAACTTCTTCTCTTCCTCCTTCTGTTTTTCCTTCTTCTCCTCATCCTTTTTTTTTTTTTTTTTTGAGACAGAGTGTTGCTGTGTAGATTTGGCTTATCTGGAATTCACTATGTAGATCAGACTCACCTTGAACTCAGAGGTCCTCCTGCCTTTGACTTCTGAGTGCTGAGATTCCACATGGGTACCACCACTCCCAGCTCACTTTTATTTATTTCTCTTCACTCTCCATCCTTAACTGAAGGCTCATTTTGCCTGGTGGGATCAGACACTGGACAAAAGTATACAATACTCTTGGGGAAATTACTGAAATGTGGCTTAGTCATTTATTGCCCAGGAACTCACTTGACATCGATGTGCTCCACACACAGCACCAATGGCTCCGCAGCCTCCCTCCTCTGTCTGGGTGTCCTCGGGCCGGGCTCTGGAACTTCATTTCACCTGGAAACTGGTCACTGAGGACATGGTTGCCTTGATAATGAAACTGATCTCTAAAATCTGCTTTATTGTAGGTTCTTCTTATGGCTTCGGTTTTTTAACAGTAAGTATCATCACAAAAGTTTGAAACAGTCTCCAGAGAGATGGTTATTTACCAAATGGAGCCACCTAATGATTCTGATGGAGCAGGAACACCAGTGTCTCCATTATGTAATTACACTAGACACGAACACTCATCTTTGCTCTGAGGTTTCTGATACACCAGGGCATACAGGAAATATAGTTCATGTAAATTCTGACAAGCATATAAGCAAGAATATAAGCTTACAAATAGGATAAAGCACTGCTTTCATAACAAAATTAACATTTTAAAGGAAATTATGATACCTAAATCTTGTAACATATGTTGTATAACATAATTATATATGGCTTGTGACAATGAAAAATTGATATAATAACTTTTGGAAAAATAATTTAATACCCTTTGTGCCAGTAATTGTTCTGGCAATTTATCTTACTTATAATACTAACAACTTAGGTGCTCATTTATAGTGATGGATGATTTTAACATCCAAAAGTAGGGTAAGTAAATGTATATGGCCTATTTGGCACAATCAGTTAATAATTAATATGGTGCATTGAAGACAATTATGTTATATCAAGTATGAGAAGCAGAAACCACCCTCAGATTGCACAGTACGACTGTGATGCCTAACGATCAAGGCCACACACACAGTGAGCTGAAGAGGTTTGACCACAGGAAAGTAATTCTGCTTGTTACGATGACAGAATTCTGGTGACTTTCTTGTTATAGAATTCTGATAATGATGTTACACTGCTTCATTTTTGTTTAAAATGTTCATTGCAGTCACTTGAGTGCAGGAGTGAGACATGCATCTGCCTTCAGAGAATCTCTTAGACATTGCATTGGATATAGACAGCTGGTGGCTGGAGCCGCATCTCAAGATGAGATAGGAAATCAACTCATGTGTCTATATGCCACACCTGGCTGAGGTGTGACGTAGCCAGGCACGTGGACGTGTGGGCTGAGGTGCAATGCTCGCTGTGTACTGGAGGTGGGATGAGAAGAGGGCACCATGCGTATGGTCTGGGTCAGGCCTGAGTGCGCCAGGGTCAGCATGCTTGTACTTCTGCAGCACCCTGTCTGGCTGGACCCTCTCTCACTTAGCGTGTTACTACAACGACAGAGGACAACTTTTGGTAATGTTTTTCTATCAGATGGACCTCAATAAAACTGAAGAGGTGATATCAGGATTGGAAAGCCTCCACCAGCAACGTCACGTTTGGGACTGTCTACTTTCTTTGCCTATATTACACATAACCAATGCTTCTGTAGAAGATGGTCTGTATGCCACAGTACATTGTCTACAGGTAGTTTTGAGGTAAGTGAAGAAGAAAAATACAGGCCATCACAGGTGGTTTCTTGTGCAGTTTTAGTCAGAAGATGTCACCAATAATGTCCTTCTAAAACAGCTGGAGGCCTTCTTCCACATCCTCCTCTACCTTCCATCTGTCTGTCTCATCTGGAGCCCTTCCTTCCACCTCTACCTTCATTTCCCATCTGTGTGTGTGTGGCTCACAGGGTACTATGGTTCTGTTAGAACATGTTTTATGTTAAAAAGTTAACATTATCTTGGCTGAAGAGATGGCTTAGTGGTTAAGGCGCTTGCCTGCGAAGCCAAAGGACCCAGGTTTGGCTTTTCAGTACCCATATAAGCCAGATGCACAAGAGGGGCACATGCATCTGGAGTTCGTTTTCAGTGGCTAGAGGCCCTGGAGCACCCATTCTCTTACTTTCTGTCTCTCTTCTCTCAATCTCTCTCTCTGCTTTCAAATAAATAAATTTTTTTTTTTAAAGTTAACATTATCTCGGGCTGGAGAGATGGCTTAGCAGTTAAGCACTTGCCTGTGAAGCCTAAGGACCTGGATTTGAGGCTTGATTCCCCAGGACCCACGTTAGCCAGATGCACAAGGGGGCATTTGCATCTAGAGTTTGTTTGCAGTGGCTGGAGGCCCTGGTGCACCCATTCTCTCTCTCTCTCTCTCTGCCTCTTTCTCTCTCTGTCTGTTACTCTCAAATAAATAAATACTAATAAACAAAAATTTTTATTTTTTTTTTAAATTTTTTTTTGGTTCATTTTTTATTTATTTATTTGAGAGCGACAGACATAGAGAGAAAGACACATAGAGGGAAAGAGAGAGAATGGGCGAGCCAGGGCTTCCAGCCACTGCAAACGAACTCCAGACGCGTGCGCCCCCTTGTGCATCTGGCTAACGTGGGACCTGGGGAACCGAGCCTCGAACCGGGGTCCTTAGGCTTCACAGGCAAGCGCTTAACCGCTAAGCCATCTCTCCAGCCCAACAAAAATTTTTAAAAAGTTAACATCTCATTATCATTTCACTGATCCCTGTGGTCTTCAAATGATTATTTCTGATTGCTGCATAATATTATATTTTGGTTAATAATACTGTAATTTACTTAATAATCTTAGCATTAGACTTTTGGTTGTTTCTAAGTTTTTTACCATTAGACAAGTGACATAAGCATAATCATTTAAAGTAATAATTGTGCCACAGTTGCCCAAGACACTATGCAGCCCTGATAAGCTCAGTGGTTTTGGTATATAGTTCAGCGGGTTGAACATTAGTCTGGTAATGTGGGTCTGGCCCCATGTTTCTAGGAGGGGACATCTGCAGGAAGCCCTTTTCCACAGCAGGTTTCCTATATCTTAAATAACACTTTTTAAAAAATTAAATTATTTTGTCTAGATGTATATGAACATGGTACATTATCAGTAAAAGTTTATAGTCTTTTCAGGCTTTTAACCTAACTCTTTCATCTATAATCAGTGAGAATACTTCACATTGCCTTAGGCCATGGCAAGACAGGCCTGTATCCTGCCCTTATACATTGATGCCCCCTCCATGATCCTCATCAGACTATATCTCCATGCATAACACAGAGAGTCAATGGGGCCAGGAGGACATGTCCCCATGCTCTCTGGCTCTCTCTTACCCAAGACCTCTGTATTCCAATGAGCAGAGTGCCTGGGTGGTTGGCCTTTTGTGTGGCATTCCACTGGAGTTTGCATCCCTCAGTCTAGGGGTGGACAAGGACCAGCTGCTGTGGTTGGCAGGAATAGACACTGAGGGTGTGTTGGCTCTTCAGGCTGGACTGGACACACACACACACACACACACACACACACACACACACACACACGCACGGCCTCTTATAGTCTATACAGACCTAGTTGAAGGTGGGGTTCAGCCACGGGTGCTACGCCAGTCCTTATATTTTGGAGAAGAACACTAAGTAGCAGAGATCCTAAATTTGATTTTGGATTTTTAGTTGTTATGAGGATGCATTTGTAGATGTAGGAGAATGAAACACATTCTGACAGTTCCTTAGCATAAATGGACTCGCCCTTCTGTGCTTGCCCTAAGCCTTGACCATTATGCAGTTGATAGGAGCATAGTCAAACTGGTCAGAGAGAGAAAAATATGAACTTGAAAGATACTGATGTCAGTTGTTGAAAAGTATCATCTTCAGACTGAATTTTATTTCTATACTTTGCATTCTTAGCAGAACATCAAGAAAATCTGTCATAGATAATCATTTTTCATGTGGCATATTAATTATTAGCTGATTAAACTAAATACACCATGAACATTCACTTACCAAACCTTTGGATATTAAAATTATCCATCATTGCTGGCGTGGTGGTGCACGTCTTTAATCTCAGCACTGGGGAGGCAGAGGTAGGAAGATCGCTGTGAGTTTGAGGCCACCCTGAGACTACATAGTGAATTCCAGGTCAGTATGGGCTAGAGCAAGACCCTACCTTGAAAAATAAAAACAAACAGTATCCATCATTGTAAATGAGCATCTAAGAAGTTCCAGTTTTCAGGGATGTATGCTATAGTCTTGGAATTCTCCTTAATATACAGAGTTGTTGCTGGGCATGGTGGCACACGCCTTTAATCCCAGCTCTCAGGAGGCAGAGGTAGGAGGATGGCCATGAGTTCGAGGCCACCCTGAGACTGCATAGTGAATTCCAGGTCAACCTGGACTAGAGTTAGACTCTACCTCAATGCCAAAAAATAAAAAAAAGAAAATAAAAAGAAAAAAGAAATCAAACAGAGTTGTCATGAGAGATTGTCCCTAGTAAGAAACTACAGGAAAATTATCTGCTTGGAATTACAATGGATGGTTGTGTTGACATCATATTGCTAAAATGTTAATACATCCCCATTTTAGCTAATTGTATTTTCTAATAACATATATTTAATTATAAAATATTGGTCTTTTAAAAATAGAATGAATACCATGTACTCATGGATACCTTGGTCCAAAGACCCCTATTCTCTGAAGTAGTTAGATAACCTGCTGAATGACCCTGGCATATTCTGACCCATGGGCTCAGACTCAGACAGTGCAGGATTTGGTGTGGGGTGAACGTAACTCCAGTCAGTTACTTGTGTTTCACTGTTGACCTGAACTTGCCATAGCCAAGCTGATGTTTGCTCCATATTCCAAGTCATAGCCACTGTGTGCTGGCGGCCCCAAGAGCTTGTTGTGGGAGGGACTAAAAAACTCAAGGCTGAACCTACAATTGCAGTTGTGCAGAGCTGTCCCAAACCTGAGGTCTGTGTGAAAGACCTAGAGAGAAGAGCTCGCTTCTACTTAGTGCCTTTCCTAGGGAGTTTGGGACACGTGATGTCACTCCTGGGAGCAGGGCGGGGGCTCAGGTCATGGGAAATAAGTAAGTCTGGCATTGTGGCTGTTTGGCCAGCTACCAACTTGCACTACTTTGCTTTTGTCTTGGTTCTAGTTCCTTAACATCTCTGGGAGAATTAGATTGGCTACCACGCCACCAGACCTTCTTGCAGGTGTCAGGAATTCTGAACGGGACTGTGTCGATGCTGACGTTTCTGCAGCAGCGCCGAGCAGCCGCCAATGGTAAGGGGACTTCAGGGCAGCCAGGGTATCGCAGTGTCTCAGTGCCCCTCAGGCAAACAAGACAAGCAGAAAGTAACCGCTTCCCTTCGTAGAAGGTGGACGGAGATGCCTGGCGTGGTGGTGCACATCTTTAATCCCAGCACTGGGAGGCAGAGGTAAGACGATTGTGGTGAGTTCGAGGCCAACCTGAGACTACATAGTGAATTTCAGGTCAGCCTGGACCGGAGTGAGACCCTACATCAAAAAAAAAAAAAAAAACAAACCCAGCAAAAAAAGGGTGGGAGTGTAATTAAAATTTAACTTGCTACCTCTGTGGTTTTATTTTCTTCTTTTCTTTTCTGTAGTACCAGGCTGGCCTGAAGCTCACAAGTTGTCCTTCTACCTCAGCATCCTAAGTACTGGGATTAAAGTGTGCCACCATGCCAGGCTGCTGTTAAAATTCTGCAGTCAGTGCTGGTTAGATAGCTCAGTGGATAAGGTAGTACCATGAGAGCATGAGTACCCGAGTCCAGATCTTCAGAGCCCATTAAAAGAGCCAGACGGGGCTGGAGAGATGGCTTAGCGGTTAAGTGCTTGCCTGTGATGCCTAAGGACCCCAGTTCGAGGCTCGATTCCCCATGACCCACGTTAGCCTGATGCACAAAGGGGCGCACGCATCTGGAGTTCGTTTGCAGTGGCTGGAAGCCCTGGTGCTCCCATTCTCTCTCTCTCTCTGCCTCTTTTTCTGTCTGTCGCTCTCAAATAAATAAATGAACATAAAAGAAATTTAAAAATAAATAAATAAAGAGCCCGACACTGTGGTGGCATCTGGAATCACAGCATGTCCACAGCAAGAAGGAAGGTGGAGATATGAGGAGTGCCAGAAGGAAGCTCAGGCCATCCAGCCTGGAGCACAAGAGACCCTGTCTCCAGCACGGTGGGCGGCAGGGACCTGCTCCTGACAGCTGTCCTCTGACCCCCTCACATGCATGTGGTGGCATGAGTGTGTGTCTACGCTCATTCACAAGAGCATGTGTGCACATAAACACTCCCTCCCGAAATAAATACTGCAGTCATTTAAAATATTCATATTAAGAAAGAACTGATTTGGGGCTGGAGAGATGGTTTAGCAATTAAGGCACTTGCCTGCAAAGCCAAAAGACCCAGGTTCAATTCCCCAGGACCCATGCAAGCCAGATGCACATGGTGGTGCATGTGTCTGGAGTTTGTTTGCAGTGGCTAGAGGCCCTGGCATGCCCATTCTCTCTCTCTCTCTCAGACAAATAAATAATTTTTTTTTTTAAGGAAAGAACTGATTTTTAAAAGTCTTCCATGTCTGAGGTTAATTCTTTATCTTGTAAGTTAAGGCCAATCACTTGCTCTATGATTTTAACCCTTCATCTCTCTGAGCTCCTTTTGGAGGAAATATCTGAAAACTAGTGAAGGAAGTAAGAGAGGGCACATTGATGTGCGCTGTGTGCTGAAACAGCCCTTCCATAGGGAAGGGAATAAAATAATCCTCATTGTTTTTTTTTCTTGACCTGGGACACTATGTCTTGAGTTTTCAGTTGCCTTAATGTTTTACTTTTAAGTTCTCTTATTTTTTCTGTTTCTTTGTCTCAGGCAAATGTGAAAGAGAACAGCTAAGTTAGAACTTATCCTCACCCACCTGTCCGTTTGACCTTTCGCCGACTGTATCCTTGTTAGGGTCTAGAGGGGCGGAATGAGTAGAATGGGTTGGCCTTATGAAGGGGGTTATTGACTAGTTTACGGCAGCTCAACAGCAGCTGTCTGCAGGCTTAGCATCTAGGAACCCGGCAGCTGTTCAGCCCATGTCCCTGGATGTCTCAGCACTCTCAATCTGGCACCGGAGGCCTGGGGGATTCCTGGAGAGCCGCTGGGCCTCAGTCCGTGTTGGAAGGCTGAGGAAACTTGGTTCCAGTGCTAACTCGTACCGTGATCGTGCCGTGACCAGCGAGGGCAGCCAGGAGAAGCGCTCATGGGCGAGCAGCACAGGCAGCCAGACCAGAAAGGGGTCTGTGTTCTCTCTGAGCTTCCTTGTAGGTTGCGGAGCACTGGCAGGGCGGCCCAAACTTCCTCCTCCAGTTAACCCTTCCTGGAGTCAGCCTCCTCATAGACCCACCCAAGAGGAGAGTCTCTGGATTCCTAATCTGACAAATTGACAACCGAATTTAACAATCACACCCATCCCTCCACGCATCCATCAATCCAACACCTAGCCATTAGTTTATTCACTCACCCCCACCCATTCACACCATTATCATCAGTCTATCCACCCACTTATTCATTCTCTTATTCACCCAGCCTCCACTGAACATGTTCTATGAGCCACACACTAATGACTCACTAAGGGTGGGAATGAAAAGCTGAATACAAGCTGTGTGTGGTGCCTTACGCCTTTAGTTCCAGCACACAGGAGGCGGTGGTAGGATTGTTGTGAGTTCCCAGCCCTCCTGGGGCTACAGAGTGATTCCTGATCAGCCTGAGCTAGAGTGAGACCCTGTCTTGAAACAAAACAAAACAGAACAAAACAAAACAAAATGCTGAATATGAAATGGTTCATGTTTCTGTGTGTACCTACACATGTGTGTATGGTACTGGAGGTTTATATATATATAAACATATTTACTTTTTGCATTTTGAGATAGTCTCACTAAATTTTCCAGGTTGATGGCAAACCTACAGTTCTCCTGACTCAGCCTCAATAGGAGCTGGGAACAAACATCACCAGACCCAGGAAGAAATAGTTCTTTCTGGGGCTGGAGAGATGGCTTAGCGGTTAAGCACTTGCCTGTGAAGCCTAAGGACCCCGGTTTGAGGCTCGGTTCCCCAGGTCCCATGTTAGCCAGATGCACAAGGGGGCGCATGCGTCTGGAGTTTGTTTGCAGAGGCTGGAAGCCTTGGCGCGCCCATTCTCTCTCTCTCTCTCTATCTGTCTTTCTCTCTGTGTCTGTCGTTCTCAAATAAATAAATAAAAAATTAAAAAAAATAGTTCTTGCTGTCAGAGAAGTCAAGTTTAATAAAGTATAGAGATGTCAGTCAAGGAAAAACAGAACCACAGAGGAGGGATCTGGTATCTTCCTTAGAAAAAATACTTCAAGGAGAATTTTGAAGGATGTCAGACTTCATTGCAGAGCATTTCTGGGGAAAGGGGACAGAGAGTGATGTGTTGGCCTTGCCAGGAGCCAAGAGCTCTCAGCATTCAGTGAGTCTGAGGTACAGAAAGTAGCGGCAGGACCTGGACCCAGAGGCCTTGGGCAGATTTCCAGCGGCTAGTGGAACAGTTCAGCAGATCAATATTATAGAAAGATGTTCCTGGGATGTGTGTGAGGGGAACGTTGGAGGCAGATAAGCACTGGGGTCAGGTGCCTGGGCTGAGTCTCCTGTTTCTCCCTTTGGGTAGCTCTGTCTCCTGAGCTCTATGTGTTGGCCACACAGACATTCCTTCAGGGAAGCCTCATTTCTCTGGCTGCTTGGACAACTACCATAGTATCCTTCCTCAGTACAAACTCCACTTAGCCCAGGGAGAGGAAGGGCTCTGTGAGTGCATCTAGGAGAGGAGTTAGGTCAATAAGGATTAACTGCATTTTTATGATAATTTAGTGATCAGGAACTCTCTCTTATGCTCATACAGGTTAGCTAGGAGACACATTAAAATACCTCAGTGACCTCGATATTAACACTCATTTGGAAGCTCAAGTTTTTCTGTATCATCCAAATTATAGCAATCAATTTGCCCTACAACTAGAGCATAATTACTTTAAAGAATGTCATTACAAGAAATTTTCTTTTTTAGCATTTTTACTTATTTATTTATGAGAGAGAGAATGGGCACACCAGAACCCCTTAGCCACTGTAAGCAACCTCCAGACACGTGCACCACCTTGTGCATATGGCTAATGTGGGTACTGGGGAATGGACCCTGGATTATTAGGCCTTTCAGGCAAGTGCCTTAACCTTTAAGCCATCTCTCCTGCCCTAAAAGCAATTTTCTATCTGAGATAGATTGAGGAATACTATTATAAATATACATCTAGGGACCACTAAAAATAATCTTCATTTCTCTTGTCTCCAAGAAAAATGCTTTTTACTCACGAGCAGACTGAAGTGCAGGAAGGGACTCTGTGGCATTGTCATCACGTGCCACATACTCTGCTGTTCAGCCATGAGCTTCAGAATCACCATCCTTCACTGTTTTTTAGGATATTGTCTTTCACTTTTTAAAAAATACTTTATTTTTATTTATTTATTTATTTGACATCAAAAGGGGGGAAAGAGAGAGAGGGAAAGAATGGGTGTGTCAGGGCCTCCAGCCACTGCAAATGAACTCCCTTGTGCATCTGGCTTACATGGGTCCTGGGGAATCAAACCTGGGTCCTTTGGCCTTACAGGCAAGTGCCTTAACCACAAAGCCATCCCTCCAGCTTGTCTTTCACTTTTTAATATGCTTGTAGGTTAATGTTACTACTTCCTATCCTTTCCTGGAACTTTGTCAGTAATTCTAGCACATTCTGAGAGCAGTAGTGAGTGATTGATATTTACAACCCGGGCTTTGGGACCAGATTCTTTCATGTAAATGCTGACTTACTCTGGGAGGATGTCTTTAAGTGACTCTGCTTCCTCCTCTCTCCACGTGAGACAATTACAGCACCTCCCTCAGTGATGTTTGGTGGGTACTTAGACAGACCTATTGCAGGAAATGTTTAGCCTAGGATCAAGTCCCTCTTCAACATACCATGCATACTAAGTTTTAATCTCAGGAACCAACTTTTAACCCCCTGATGTCATGCAAAGGCAATCAAACTACAAGTAAAGAGTGGATTCCTAGCATTTGGTATACCTTTTGACTTAAAAAAAATTTATTTATTTGAGAGGGTTGGGGAAGAACTAGGCAGGGTGAGAGAAAGAAAGAGAGCAAGAGAGAGAAAGAGAGAGAAAATGGGCACACCAGGGCCTCAGCCACTGCAAATGAACTCCAGATGTGTGTGCCCCCTTGTGCATCTGGCTTACATGGGTCCTGGGGAATTGAACCTGGGTCCTTTTGGCTTTGCAGGCAAGCTCCTTAACCACTAAGCACTCTCTCCAACCCCCCTTTTGACTTTTTAAAACAACATGCTGCGTGACTCTGTCTTTTCTCTTGTGCTCACATCACAGCATAAGCTGGATCGTGCATGTGGAGGTGGCTTGCAGGCCGGCTGGCTTGCATGGTGCTTGGGGATGGCTGACTGCTCACGCTCTGTGATGATACAGTTGCTGGGTTTGTGTTTCATGGCTCACCTTGTATTTTATATGCTGGTGTGTCGTTTGCAATTTCCAGGACAGGTTCCCTCTCAAATGATGGGTGTTTAGGATTCATAATTGGGGTGAAGGACATCTACATGGCTTTGCTTGACTATTTGAGTGCCATATGTATTTTGAATCTTGATTGTCTCAACTGCTCAACAGGAGGAACTTTATCCAGGGACTTAAACTTTTGGGATAGGATTCCTAAATCTCCATAGATTTTATATTGATTTTTTAAATTTTTATTTATTTATTTGAGAGTGACCGACAGAGAAAGAGGCAGATAGATAGAGAGAGAATGGGTGTGCCAGGGCCTCCAGCCACTGCAAATGAACTCCAGATGCCTGCACCAACTTGTGCATCTGGCTTATGTGGGTCCTGGGGAATTGAGCCTTGAACCGGGGTCCTTAGGCTCCACAGGCAAGTGCTTAACTGCTATGCCATCTCTCCAGCCTCCATAGAATTTTATATTAGTCTTTTCCTTGATGTACATCCTTGCTGGTTTTCAATATTCAGTTAGAAAACAAATACAATCATCTTGTTGTGGATGAGTTTTTGTTCAGTCATCTGATTGAGTTCTGTGAGATAGAGTTTTAGAAGTGAAATCATTGAGTCCATGGCTCTGCATTTTGTAAAGCTCTTAAAATATGTTTTCAAATTTCCCCTTACAGTTCTGTTATCATTTATGCCAGTGGTCTTTTGATGCCTTACTATAATTTCCAGGGTGTTCAGGACAGGAGTCCTCTAGTACAGTAGTATCCAAAGCCATCTGTATTTATTAAAGTATGAACTCAATAATTGTAGGAATAAACAATAAGTTTTAGATTACATGGCATTGTGAGTAATGAGATGAAATCTCACTGCAGCCTATTTCATTTTGCCCTGAGCATGAATCAGTCCTTTGCCTCACGTCTCTGCACAGTACAAGCTGCCTGCCCAGTAGTCACTTAGCAGCTAATAAGATCAGCCGTCATGGAGCCACAATGTTGTGTTCAAGTAGTCCTGGACTAGAGTGCTACGGTGGTGGTGTTGACATGCCACTGCAGCATGTAATCGTTGGTTCTGATCACAGACTATGCCTAGTATATGAATTAAACTTTGTTATTGGTATGTATGCAGAGGAAAAGTTACGATACACAGTGTTTAGTTTTGCATGATTTCAGGCATTCACTGGAGCCTTGTAATGCCCCTGTATCTGGAGTGACAACTGTATTAGCATTTGTTTATTGTTCTCATTTGATGCCCAGATGGCATTTGGCTTCATTTGCTATCCCTTTAAGAGTGAAAATGGTGTTATCTTCTGAATTGCTACTGACTTGTACAAATATGGAAATAACTGATGGTGTATGTCATCTGTGGTTTCAGAGTCTGATGGCCGTCTGTCCCCGCAGAGTGTGGTGTGGGACCCACAGAAAGTCCAGTCTGATCTCAAGGCTCAGTTTGGTTTGGATGACTTTCAGATGGAGCAGATCCTGAACTATTCAGCCGAGCTAAAGGAGGTTTGAATGCTTCTCACGCTGTGGGTTTCCCGGGGTTGACTAAGAGTGGCTTGCCCTGTTCTTGTGCTCTCCTTGTGTACAGATTCAACCAAATGCAGACAAAAAGATCTGGAGGAAACAAACTGTATCTGAACGCAACATCTTTGTCATACATCCCAAGCAACACTGGATAAGGACATTTGCATGTCATTCATATTGTTTTAGCTATTATCAACAATCTGGAAAAGTTAAAGTATGAAGGAAGCTGTTTGTAGGTCATATGCAACTGCTATGCCATTTCATAAAGGAGGTTTGGAGGGTCCCAGAACCAATGCTTTCTAGAAATGGAGGGCCAACTGTACGCCACTGGGTCAGGTAGGAGGTGGAGAGGGAGATGAGGTCTTGGCACACACTCAGGGTGGGGATTGCCTCACTTCTCTCACCTTCTTGTAAATACTCTTTTCTGACAATATTTTCTGTTCTTTGAACATGTCCCTCCAAACCATGTCAAAGAGCTAATTTATGAATTCAGTCATTGACAGTATGTGGAGGTATACCCTTTAAAGAACAGTTAGGACCAGATGATGAAGTCATGAGCGTGGGATCCTTGGATGACTTTGGTGGCATTGTAAGGAATGGATGAGGTGATACACTTGTCCCATCTCATCAGATAATAACTGCTCCCATGTCACGATGCAGAATAAGGCCCTTGTGAGATGCTGAGAAGATGCCAATGCTGGACTGATGCTTGCCAACCTCTAGACACGAGGAAGCCTCCGTCTCGGGCACTGTGGGATGGCTGCAGCACGCAGCACGTGGTAGCGCAGAGTTCTGCTGTCTGCCTTCGGCGTGAGCTCTGTTCACGGTCTGCGCTCTCGATGGGGGGCTTGCAGGAAGACACAGTCAGCAGACTCCTGGGCGACACAGTGTTTGCAAAACCAGTCCTCTCTAGCAGGTTCAGGGTTAACTGGCTAATGTATGAACTCTTTATATCCCACAGGAAGTGAAATTGTGACATTAGACATGGCTGTTGGAAATGAGAGACGAAACCCCAATTTAGCTTTTGCTCTCCCTTTTCAGGAGACAGTTTTCTTAGTATGTTAGAATGACATTTGGGAAAAATGCTATAAGTCTTTTACATTAGACAAGAAAATATACTTTAAAAATTACGATTACAAGGAAAATGGCCAGGAAATACTGTGAGCCTCCATAAAGCACTGTGGATGTGGCAGGCTATGTGTGTGAGCTGTTTGTTGTTGCTGTAGCACACCACCGCCAATGTGGTGGCTGAAAACAACTCACCTTGACTATTGTGCAGTTCTGGAGGTAAGAAATTCAAAATGGGCCTCCTTAGGCCAAAATCAAGGTGTGGGGTCCAGCAGAGATGCTATTGTAGGGATAAAACTCCTTTCCCTTTATCTGGGTTCAAGGCACACATCTATAAACTAAAGTAAAAGACAACTAAAATAAGGAAAAAGAAAAAACAAGTTAATTATGTAGGTATACATAGCAGTTGTCAAAAATTTAAACCAAGTGTGCTGGTGCACGCCTTTAATCCCAGCACTCGGGAGGCAGAGGTAGGAGGATCACTGTGAGTTTGAGGCCACCCTGAGACCACATAGTGAATTCCAGGTCAGCCTGAGGTAGAGTGAGACCCTACCTTGAAAAACCAACATTAAAATAACATAAAATAAAATAATAAAAAATTTAATCCAAGGAGGGGGTCAGATGCATGGTGCCTGTGCACCACTTCAGCCTAAACAAAGGACAAGAAAGGCCAGACCTCTACCTCTGAAGGCTGGGCATGGGCACGGGAGAGGGGAAGTGTCTGGTGGGTAAGGAAAAGGTCATCTTTATGCCCAGAGGAGCCCATAAGTGATCGAATGGGGTGGCGAGTCTCTCTTCCTCCCTAGTATGGCTTCATCTGTACAAATAGAAACTTTATAGAAGCAGATTTTCTTTACCAAACAAGAAATTTTGAATCAATTTTTAGGCAGAAGAAAAATCAGGAGTTTTTGAAAAAAAAATCATTTATTTATTTGAGAGAGAGAGAGAGAAAATGGACATACTGGGGCCTCCAGACGAGCTCCAAATGCAAGCACCATCTTGTGCATCTGGCTTATGTGGGTCCTGGGGAATTAAACCTGGGTCCTTAGGCTTTGCAGGCTAACACCTTAACCACTAAGCCATCTCTCCAGCCCAAAAGTCAGGAGCTTTTCCTGCATCTTTTGACTTTTTCTTTCCTTTAGTTCAAAATAACCCTTATGTCAAAGAGGCCAATTTTGTGGTGACACTTTTCATTTTCTTGCTTTTCCTGGTGTCTAGAGCTGCCCACTTTTCCAGCTGGTGGCTCCTCTGCCATCATTAAAGCCAGTAATGGCTGGCCCAGTCCTTGTCATTCCCTGCCTCTCTGACAGTGACTCTCTTTGGTCTGTTGTTACTACTAACAAGGACTCTCGTGGTTGAACTGGGCCCACCAGTATGGAGCTGACAATCAGCATAATTCTATCTGTGACCTCAGGCCTCCCGCAAGCTGCACACCACCACATGTTCACGGGTTCTGGGACTGTGCCGTGAAACTCTGTGGAGGTACTGGTTCTGCTTCCCACTGCCTGTGTTCTTGTATCTTCTACACATCCTGTTGACCCCCGCCTTTCCACCCTCCAGGTCTTGTGGGGCCGCAGCATGCGCTTCCCCAGGACTAGAGCGGGCCTCTTCTCCCTTCCTTTTTCTACCCCCACAACACTGTTCATTCGGTTCCACAGACACGAGTCCCCATGAGCTCACTCCAGCTTTGGCCCTCCTCTTACTTCCGTGACCTCTGTGACCCAGCATGTCCCAGGGAATTTGGGGTCTGCACATCTACTTGTCACAGATACTGAGCACCTAGGCAGGGACAAGACCTTATCTTTCTAAAATGATACTTGGCCTTTGCTATGATTTTTTAATTAGAGGTTAAAAACGTCAAAACAAGCCAGGTATGATGGTGCATGCCTTTAACCCCAGCACTTGGGAGGCAGAGATAGGAGGTCACTGTGATTTCAAAGCCACCCTTAGACTCTACATGGTGAATTTCATGTTAGCCTGAGCTAGAGTGAGACTCTACCTTGAAAACAAACAACAACAAATACAAAACAAACATGTCAAAACAAACCATGCGGGACCCTGTGGCTTTGGTAGTCATTGACAGATGATTTTCATCTGGATCATAAAAGAACATGTAGGATGGGCAAATGGAGCTTTGGTGTTTCTTTTTTGTGTGTGTGTTAAAAAAGATACTTATGTTCCAATGCTGAGTTTGTATATTTTCTATCTGATAAAGCCTTTATTTTGTTCCATAAAACACCTGTTTATAACAATAGGTTTCTTAAGTGTTCTACACTTTTTATTTTTTTTAATATATATTTGTTATTGACAACTTCTATACTTACAGACAACAAACCATAGCACTTCCCTCCCCTCCCCCACTTTCCCTTTTATAACTCTGCTGTCTGTCATATCTCCTCCCTCTCTTCTTTTGTCTTTCTTTTAATTTGATGTCACCATCTTTTTCTCCTGTTATGAGGGTCTTGTGTAGGTATTGCTAGGCACTGAGTGGTCTTGGATATTGAGGCAAATTTCTGTCTGGACAGTTGTATGTAAGGAGTGGTACCCTTCCTTTGGCTCTTAGATTATTTCTGCCACCTCTTCCGCAATGGACCCTGAGCCTTGGAGGGTGTGAGATGTTTCAGTGCAGGACACTACTCCGTCTCTTCTTCTCAGCACTATTTTGCCTTTTGGGTCATCCCAGTGGTCATCGCCATCTGAAAAGAGAAGCTTCTCTAACCAGAAGTGAGAGTAGCATTAATATATGAGTATGAACATTAAGTGTAGTGCTTTCAGGCAATTTGGTTAGCGTAATACATGCATTTATCCAGACAAGAGCAGGTTTTATTCCCCTAAGGCTCATGACCTCTTCTGCCACTGGCTTTTGATTACGTTTTCAGTACCAGGCATGTATTCCTTTCCATAGAGGGGGCCTTTAGGCCAATTAGAGAGCAGTTGGTTTCCCCCAGAGCAGACATGCCACTACTGCACTCATTCAGTCATTTGGCCTGTCTGGCCAAACTTGAGGCTTCCAGTGTCCACTGTTTTTAGTGCCAATGACTTCTGTCTCCCATAGGGCTGCATACAGTGCAGCTTTTTCCCAGCTTTCAGTTGGCTGGGCTATGGGGAAAAGGTTTTCTGCTCAGCACCAGCTTGATTTCTCAGTAACTGTGCCACTCAGGCACGTGATATCTTCAGCAATAGGGTCTTTCTATCTCTTTCTCATGGGAAAGCAAGGGCCTTGGCAATAGCCTATGATGTTTTGGAGGCAACAGAAACCTCCCTGGCCAACAACTCGCTGGAAGGTATCCCATTCCTGGCACTGAAAATTTTCTAGTGACAATCTATGGCTTCTGTATATACCATTATTGGTGTTTCTTTTTTTGTTTGTTTGTTTCTGTTTTTTCAAGGTAGGGTCTCACTCTAGCCCAGGCTGACCTGGAATTCAGTATGGACTCTCAGGGTGGCCTTGAACTCATGGCAGTCCTCCTGCCTCTGCCTCCTGAGTGCCAGGAGCAAAGGCATCATCCGTTCACTGTCTGCGTGTGAGTGTGTAGAGCTGTCCTAAAGCCACTGCAGTCACAGGCCTGTCACTGACTCCACTTCCCCTGTGCCTGGCTCTACACAGGTGGCTTGGGAATCTAACTCTAGTCCTGGAGGCTTTGCAAGCAAGTGCCTTTATCCACTGAGCCATCTTCCTAGCTCAAGTTTTAAAAATATTTGTTTGCAAGAGAGAAATAATGGATGCACCAGAGTCCCCTGCTACTATAAATAAACTCCAGACACATGTGCCACCCTGTGCATATGGCTTTACATGGGTACTGGGGGATCAAACCTGGGTCATCAGGCTTTGAGGCAAGTGCCTTTTACTGCTGAGCTGCCCCTCCGGCTCCTTTTAATACTTCTAGATCACTGCTATTATTTTAGTCCAACTGGGATGTTATAACAAAATGCCATAGACTTAAAGACTTACACAATAGAAACTCCTTCCTCACAATTCTGTGTTTAGTGCTTTATTTTTATTTATTTATTTGAGAGAGAAAGAGGCATATATAGAGAGAAAGAGAGTGAGAGAGTGAGAGAATGGGTAGAATTTCTAGAAGATGATAGCACATATATTGCAAGAATACAGAATAGTCTGACATAGCTCATTCTGCCACAAGCATATTTCATTGAATAATGTTAGACATGTTAGCATACAAATAAAGGAGAATCAGTTCAAAAATGTTCAAATAATTCTTAACTAGGATACAATTTTATTTATTTTTTACTGAGAACTTCAGTATATGAATGTATAGTAATTTGATTATATTCCTGTCTCTTTACCTTTTTTAGTCCCTCTCCCCCACCCCCTCCCCCATTATGTTTAATTTTTTTTTTAATTCTTATTTATTTATTTGATAGGGAGAGAGAATGGGCATGCCAGGGCCTCCAGCCACTGCAAACGAACTCCAGACACATGTGCCCCCGTGTGCATCTGGTTAATGTGGGTCCTGGGGAATTGAACCTGGGTCCTTTAGCTTTGCAGGCAAATGCCTTAACCACTAAGCCATCCCTCCAGCCACATTTCCCCCCCCCTCCCACCTTCCCATCCTATTTGGAGGTTGGAAAAGCAGAGGACTGAGACCACACTTCTGGGAACATAGGGGTTCGTTAGTGGGTCAGAGAGGGAGGTTTAGACAAGCAGCCAGGAGAAGCAGTGATGGACTGCCGCGCTGCCAGGGGACCGGGTGTGGGCCCAGAAGTGAGGGAAGTGGGCTGGGGGGCTTGCATGTTTAAGAAGGAAAGGAAAGCAGGTGGGAGACTGAGGCAAAGAGATGCGGAGAGGGAGATATGAGAAATATGCCGGGCTGGAGAGATGGCTTAGCGGTTAAGCTCTTGCCTGTGAAGCCTAAGGACCCTGGTTGGAGGCTCGATTCCCCAGGACCCACGTTAGCCAGATGCACAAGGGGGTGCACCCATCTGGAATACGTCTGCAGTGGCTGGAAGCCCTGGCACGCCCATTCTCTCTCTCTCTCTGCCTCTTTCTCTGTCGCTCTTAAATAAATAAATAAAAATAAACCAAGTGCTCTCTGCACCTTCTCTCAGAAGCTCTGTGTCACTGTGACTCAGAGGACGCTTGTGGGCTGCTTCAGAGGCATAGTTTGGCGGAGATTTATGGTTATTAAATGGCTGATGGTCTCTGAAGCCCTCAGCAGCCGTGGGCAGCTCACTGCTCACAGCTGGTTCCTGACACATTTTTATTAATAAACTGTGTGTGTCCATGGTTTAAGTTTAAAATCTTTCATTTCTGAGTAGAAACTAAATCATACACGATTGTAACAGACATTTCAATTTTACAAAAAAAAAATGAAGATGGCATAGAATTGTCTCTCTGTACTTATTTTTTCACCAAGTATGCTATTTTAAATGTTACTAATAATAATTTGTTTCTAAATTTGCAGGTGTTTGACCAGTGGCAACAGAGTGGTCTGCTTCAGAATGTGCTGGCTGGTGTTAGCCACTGTCTAGGGGTCCTCACAGACCAGTTTGAAGAAGGGGGTGAGCCATGGAAGGTGGCCGAAGCCCTTCATGCTACACTGCTCCTCCTGAGTGACAGCTTGGCAGCTGGTGACCCTAGAGACAACCATCAGTCCTCTCAGTTGTAAGGACATTTCCCTCTTTGCTGCCGTACAGTCTAATCACACTGAATTTTTAAGAATGTGTGTTAAAGGGCTAGGAGATGGCTTAGCGGGTAAAGTCTTATTGCACAATCATAAGGACCTGAGTTTGGTTCCTAAACCTGTGCAAGAGGCCGGGCATGGCCACACATGTCTGTGATCACAGCACTGAGGAGGGGGAGGCAGGAGGATCTCTAGGATTTGTTGACTTGGCCAGTCTAGCTGAATCAATACATAAGCCTGTCTCAAAAGATGAGGTGGAGGGCTGGAGAGATGGCTGAGCGGTTAAGCGCTTGCCTGTGAAGACTAAGGACCCCAGTTCAAGGCTTGATTCCCCAATACCCATGTAAACGAGATGCACAAGGTGGTGCATGCATCTAGAGTTTGTATGCAGTGGCTAGAGGCCCTGGTGTGCCCATTCTCTCTCTCTCTCTGCTTCTTTCTCTCTCTATCTGTTGCTCTCAAATAAAAATAAACAAAAAAATTAAAAAATGATAAGGTGGAGAACAACTGAAGACGGTACCCATCATCGATCTCTAGCCTCCACATTCATGCACACACATATGCACATGCACCTGCACACACACATGCATCCACACACATACTCACATGGATGCACACACCATGCACATGAAAATATATGATGCTGTTAAAAACTCATTCTGTAAAACTTCCCAGGTATTATTGTATGTGCTCAGGGTAGAGCTCTGCAATCATCTGGACACAAATACAGACATCTAAAGCAAGCTCGTGGGTTAGCTGTGCACAGGGCACTTTTTTTGTGTGCCTCAGTCCTGGCACTCAGGAGGCTGAGAGGAGTTAATCTCTTGAACTCAGGAGTTGACAGCAGCTTGGGCAACAACAAGCACTTATCTCAAAAGAATCAAAATCCCCAAACCAAAACCAAACAAACAAGCAATTTACTGGGAGTATAATACTATTTTTAGGAGGTGTCAGCTTCCTGCACTTTAGATTGCATGAGCTTGGCATTTATTAAAAACAAAACAAAACAACATACTGTCATAGCTTCACACTGCTGGGATGAACCCCAAATCAGGCAAAGTTCATGGGAGGAAGGGCTTTATTGGAGCTTACGGATCCAGGGGATCCACGATGACAGAAGAAGCGGGTCCTCTTCACAGGCACACGCAGAGAAGTGCCACCAGCAGCCCCACAACATGCGCACTCTGGCTTACCACTTTGAAAGGCATCTTCGGTTGTAAGTACCAGGTCCATGTCCATTCTTCCAGAACAAAAGTCCTAAAAGACCAAATTCCTCATGGTCAGATTCATCATACAGCAACAAACCACTCTCTGGTACCAATTCCTGTCATAGTCAGATTCATACTGCTGGGATGAACTTCTAAACTAGGCACAGTTTATGGGAGGAAGGGATTTATTGAAGCTTACAGATCCAGAGGAAGTTCCATAATTGTGGAAGAAGCTGGTCTCCTTTCACAGGTCCATGCAGAGAGAAATGCCACCAGCACCACAAGCAAGCACGCTCTAGGAGCAGAGCTCAGGCACTCTGCATACCTGCATACCTTTAAGCTGGAATTCAGATTGGCCCCCAGTAACACCTGAGTGCTGGATCACAGGATCTGCCCACATTGACTCATCTTCTAGCCAAATGGCTGGAGAACTAAGTTATAAGCTGCAATAAATGCTTCAGTCTATTGAAACTAACACACTTACATTTTAGAGGTACTTTAAATAGAAAACCTCCTGTTTTTGTATTGTAAAAAATTGCATAGAGTTGAAATGTTTATATAGAACCAGAAATATTTTAGCAACATGAAAAGTTGAACTTGTAGTTTTTTTCATTTTTAAGGTAACCAAACGTATTGCACCAAAGTGGTCTATTATGCAACAAGACTGGTTCATTTTCAATATGTGGTATTGTGGATTCACTGAAGAAAACCAATCCAGTCAAGAAGAAAGAAAATCACATTGACATGGGGGCTAGCTAGTATTGCAATCTGGAAAAAGCAAAGCAAAACAAAATAAAACAAAAACAGATTCAAACCACTTGGATAATTTGCTCCAAGGTTGGTGAAAATGTCAGTGTGTTTTCAGCATTAAATTGTGAAGGTCAGGAGTTCTGAATGGTGCTGGCAGATTTGAGCAGTCTTATAAGAAAGGGAATAGGTGCTATTTGGTTTTTGGTCTTGGTAATCTGGAAAAGGGGTTCACTGGGCCAAAAGTCAGCAGAAGTTAAGAATGTTTTAAAGATCAGTTTGCATACAGAGTATATGGGGTGATGAGTCTGTTAGATCTGACTCACAATGGTGTTACTACTCCGTCATAACTACCCAAATTAATATACTGCATTTTGGGTATATGTGTGTGGAAGTTTATAGTAATGTGAATCCTGTTATCTCATACTATCCTTAATTAAGGCCATTCTTGGAAGATAATAATAAATTTCTTTCTTTTTTTTTTTTTTTTGAAGTAGGGTCTCACTTTAGCTCAGGCTGACCTTGAATTCTCTATGTAGTCTCAGGGTGGCCTCGAACTCATGGTGATCCTCCTACCTCTGCCTCCCGAGTGCTGGGATTAAAGGCATGTGCCACCACGCCCAGCTATAATAACATTTCTTAATACTATCTCAAAAAAGTTTACTCCAGGGCTGGAGAAATGGCTTAGTGGTTAAGGTGCTTGCCTGCAAAGCCCAAGGACCCAGATTTGATTCTCCAAGTCCTATGTAATCCAGGTGCATATGGTGGAGCATGTGTCTGGAGTTCATTTGCAGTAGCAAGAGGCCCAGGCACACTCATTCTCACTCTCTCTCTGTGTCCCTCTGTCTGTCTTTAATAAGCAAATAGAAATAAATCAGAAAAAAGTTTAATTCAAATCATGAGGTACAGAAATTCTAGTTCCCCATGTGTAGCATAAAAATGAAATTGTCATAATTATGTGAGGCCATATTGTGTTACTGTGTTCTTTGATTATAGAACAAATAGAAAATCTAAACATTTTCAACTTGTTCATTTTCTACAGTGCAATGAGGTCATAGGATCTTTCTTTCTTTGCTTTTTTTTTTTTTTTTTTTACAGATAGGGTCTCACTCTAGCTCAGGCTGACCTGGAATTCACTATGTAGTCTCAGGGTGGCCTCGAAATCACTCTACTGTTTTTTTTTGTTGTTGTTAAATAATACCCTGGATAAAATGGAACTAACAGAAATTTACAGAATATTCTATTCAAACATTACAGAATCACATTCTTTTTTAAAAATTTTTTACTTATTTATTTATTTGAGAGCAACAGACACAGAGAGAAAGACAGATAGAGGGAGAGAGAGAGAATGGGCGCGCCAGGGCTTCCAGCCTCTGCAAACGAACTCCAGACGCATGTGCTCCCTTGTGCATCTGGCTACCGTGGGACCTGGGGAACCGAGCCTCGAACCGGCGTTCTTAGGCTTCACAGGCAAGCGCTTAACCGCTAAGCCATCTCTCCAGCCCCAGAATCACATTTTTTTTTTTTTTTTGAGGTTTTTCGAGGTAGGGTCTCACTCTGGTCCAGGCTGACCTGGAATTCACTATGTAGTCTCAGGGTGACCTCGAACTCACAGTGATCCTCCTACCTCTGCCTCTTGAGTGCTGGGATTAAAGGCGTGCGCCACCATGCCCGGCCAGAATCACATTCTTATTCTCAGCAGCCCATGGAACTTTTTCTAAAATAGTTCACATATTTGAACAAAGCAAATCTCAAAAAATTAGGATAATTGAAGTAATTCTTTGTATTTTATCCCACCATAATTCAAAACAGCTATAAATTAACAAGAAAAAATTCAGACAACATACAAACTCCTAAAATAAAACAACATGCTATTGAACAATAACTTACTCATTAAAGCAATCAAAAGTTCCTAGAATTGAATGAAAAGAAAATATGATATATCAAAACCCATGGGAAAAATGAAGGCATTCTTATGAGGACTAACATAGTTCAAATGCCTGCCTACATTGTAAAAATAGAGAAGCCTCAAATAAATAACTTAATGATATACTTGACAGTCCTGGAAAAAATAAGAACAAAACAAGCCCAGATCCAGTGGAAAGTAATGCTCAAAACCAACATAGAAAATTAAATAGAAATGTAAAGAACAGTTAGAAGAATTGGTGAAACAAAGAGTTTGTTCTTTGAAGAGATAAACAGAATTGACACTCTTTTTATCTAGTTGGTTTTCTTCCAGAGATTCAGGATGGTTCAACATAAATATATCAATAATTATAATACATACTTTTACCATAATAAATTGACTCAATGACAGAAATCACATGATCATCTCAATAGATTCAGAAGAGGCCTTTGACAAAGTCCAACATCTCTTCATAGTAAAACTACGAAGTCACTAGGGAGGGAGGGACTATATCTCCTATATCTCAACAACAAAAAGGGTATGTATAACAGACCTATAGCCAGGATCATACTAAATGGAGAAAGACTTGAAGTTTTCCCTCAAAGATCTTGAAAAAAAAAAAAAAAAAAAAAAATATATATATATATATATATATATATATATATATATATATATATATATATATACATACATTTTTTTTGGGGGGGGGCAGCTTTCAAGGTAGGGTCTCACACTGGCCCAGGCTGACCTGGAATTCACTATGTAGTCTTAGGGTGGCCCCAAACTCAGGGCAATCCTCTTACCTCTGCCTCCCGAGTGCTGGGATTAAAGGCATGCACAACCACGCCTGGCACAGAATTATATTTTTATGTTTCCTAACTATAGGCTTCTAGACATTTGTTGACACTATGGAGCAACCCCTGGTCTTGAATTCACCATCTTGCTGTATTAGCCTCCCAAGTTCTAGGATGGTAGGCATGAGTCAAATATTTTCAAATGTCTCCTGAGACTTGATCCTAAGTCTCACCTCTTTCACACACTACTGGAGCAAAGAGAATAGTTAATCCGTATTTATTACTTAAAACAGGTATCACATCAGCTCATTGATTGATCAATATGATTTGTCAAGAACCAAGTGAGATGATGAAGGAGAACTCTTGGCCAATGAACGCACTTCCTGAAGCGGTGGGCTATTGTCCCCTGCCTAAAAGTTTCGTTCTGGCTGTCCTGTTGACTTGCTTTCCATTTCCTTCCCTTTCTTTGTTTCCGCCTCCAGGTTCCAGCACCTGTGGAAAGTGCAGACGGTGCTGCAAAGCCTGCGCCCGGGGCCGGCTCTGAAGGGGCTGCTGCGGCTGGACGCTGCGCTCCGGAATGTGATCACCCAAGACTTGCGCTTTGTCCACGGTAAGCCAGCCCTAGCGTCTCCACCCACTCACTGAGAACATGGGTGACACTGACTGGAAGACAGACCGTACTTCCCAACACGCTTTCTAGCTAGGTTCTGGGGGCCATATACATGCTACGGTCCCCTTAGCGTGTGTCTCACACATCATGCCAGGCTGCCACAGTGAAGGGCACATGGTGCTGTTCTTCAGAGCCAGGAGCGTGCTCTGTACAGGTGGTTTCCCGGAAAAAGTCTAACTTTTGACACTAGTACTGGCTTCTCAAGCTGGAACGGCGCTGTGTGCCCGTGAACAAGCCCGTGGTCCCACCCTGCTTTGCCACTCCTCTGCTCTTCCTGGGCCAGCACAAGCGCTCGTGCCTCCCGAGCAAGCACCCTGCTGCCCCTTGAGCCCCTCTCAGCTGCCTGGCATTGCTCCTCCTCCCCTCCTCTGAGGAAGTCAACTTGACGCTTTTGCCTCAGTGAGCCCGGGCCTTTCCATCTTCCCAGGAAGAGAAGAAAAGCAGTGTGGGATGTTGCTATCTGCAAGCAAACTGCTATATGATGAGAGTATAACAAAACACCTGAGCAATGAGTCTGCAGATAGGAGACACCAGTGTGGCTTGACTCCCCATTTTTCCATTCAAGGGAGATAATGAAATGTACGATAGCAGGTCATGTTCACCGAAATGCATAGCTTTGGAATTCAATTTATTAATCCACAGTTCTTCATAAAAGTCAAGCGTGAAGAAGCCTCTCCCGGGTGAATAATAAATCAGATTGTCAATTTTGCAGAAATCCTCACTCACCTGAAGACTTCAGCAAATGAGTTTATACCCGGTGGAGCCGACCAATGGAAACTAGAAAAAGATGTGTTCTTTGGGGGCTTAAAGCAGGTAAATTGCAGCCAAGACTTATGTATAAACTATTTAAGAAGCTCATGCCTATTGTGAATTATGCAAAATAGAGAGAATACTAGGCAAGTTTCTGAAGAACTTTCTATTTGTGCTTATTGATCCCATGAAGAACATCACTGTGCCTCCCTTAACTCCCTCCTTCCACCCTCATTCATGTTCTAGCTGTGGTCACAGAATGCCTCTGCCCGCTGCCTGAATGGACACTTGTCGGAAGAGGCTGCCCTGCCTCCTGGGAGCTCCAGTGTCTGGGGCGCACTGTGTCACCGGGCCTCCTTCACCAGCACCAGGGTTTTAAATGAGCTGCTCAGGGAAGTGGACAATGCTGTGAGTATCCCACTAGCTGGTCTCTTCCAAGAGAACCAATCAGGTTGATATTTAATGTTAATTCACAGAAAATACTTACATTGAACCCAGAATTTTGACCAGGGAAGTGCTGATGTCACTGAAGTCTCCCTTCAGCTACTGACAGTGATTGTCCACCAACTCTCCTCCTGCACAGTTTTGAGTGAGCTGTGGGCGTGACACATGACCATCCTTGAGTGTACCACAGGCTTACGTAACCATGAACAGCCGTGTCTCTCCGATTTCTTGGTCCCTTGTCCTTCTGATCAGTCAGCTTGTAGTACAACTACATGATTTCCATGTCCCTGCCTCGGAGTCAGGCGACCATTGCTAAGCATGGGACTGCAGAATGGTTACAAGAGCACTGAGTCAAGTTTAGCGTCTACTTTCATGTGGCAAGTTGAGCAGTAACCTACAGACGTGCGTGCACTGCAATGCAGGTGAAGCCTTCTCAGTGTCTGCTCCACACCGTGTTGTGCTATAGGGATGGGCAGGAGGATGTAGGGAAGCTCAGCTTTGGGAAGTCTCCCCAAACAAGTCTTTGATGAGGTAATTTGGAAGCTAAGAGAAATCAGAGATTATGCCATCTAGACAGACAGAAGGTAGACCTAAACTTGTGTGGGTAGAGGAAGAGCTATGACCAGCCATGCATTTCATCTCCAGGCAGCAGATACAAGCTCTCTCCAGGCAAAAAGCCCCTTCCAAAATTCTCTGTATTTTTGCAGCATGACTCGTTGCCCACATGGAGCTGACTGACCCAGTGAGTGCAGATGGCCAGTGTGTTTCTGGGCTGCAGATGCAAATTAGCTGACACTTAGGCGCTATGTCCTCCCAAAGAACACTTGGGTGCAGTGGCTGAAAACAAAACACGTTCTAGTGCCTTTTATAATTTTGGGTGCTGACAGAGCTCAGCTGCGTGGTTCTTCTGATGGCGTCATAGGTGATCCTCATGTGGCTACAGTCTGATGTCTATGGAAGATGGAGTTCAGATCCCCAGCTGGGACACTGGAGTTGGAATCCTCTCTTTTTGCACAGGAATCACAGGGTTTCTCTGTTCTCTCTGCCACCCCGCATGGTCTCATCAGGGCAGTTAGACATCTCACATGGATATTCAAAGATGCCAAAATAGGCAAGAATGCAGGCTTTATAAATATATTTTATTTATTTGATAGATTACATATATACAGATAGAAAGAAAGAGAGTGAGAGAAATGAGTGTACCAGGGCCCCCAGCCACTGCAAACAAACTTCAGATGCATGCATCCCGTTGTGCATTTGGCTTATGTGAGTCCTGGGGAATCGAACTGGGGTCCTTTGGCTTTGCAGGCAAATGCCTTAACTGCTAAGCCATCTCTCCAGCCCAAGGATAGAGGTTTTAAAGCCAGTGGCCTCTGTTCAGAAACAGCATGACAACAGCTGTTGCATTTTAGGATGAGTGCAAGTCAGTCCGGCCCCAGTGGCTTGTGGAGAGAGCTACCGAGAGTGTGGTTATCAGGTCTGGCTCTTGGGAGGCTATCTTAAGTTTTCCCCATCATGTTTGGAAAACACATGACTGTGATACTTGAGTTCCTACCTGTTAGGTCCCTAATAAAGTGAGGTATGAGCTATCTTACTTTATTATAGTTTAAGGCTTTATTTGGGGGTTTGTGACTTCAAACATAATAAAGATCTGAGTCTAGAACTGTGCCTTACAGGGTCATCATCCTATGGGGCATCTCTGAAGCTCAGTTCATGTGGAAACCTTGATAAGGGAAACCACGCAGACCACACCTCAGGTGCCCACATTTGAATGTCTTAATTTATGATGCATGATATTTTCTTTTAAGGTTAATATTTTGCAAGAGACCATTATAGGATGTACAAATGGGACAGTTTCAATTCCTGAAGAGTATTTGGGCTGGCAAGAACTCAAGACACGGCTGTCAGAAGTGAGCCTCTCCTGTTCTCAGCTCTTCCAGGGCCCGGGGGCTGGCCTCTCACCCGAGAATAGCTCCTCATCTGGTGGCTGTGAGCATCAGCTTGTCTCCACAGTGTAAGTGTGCATCGATGGAAAACGTCAGGTTCAACTGCTATTTAAATAATGGATTAACGTATTTTCTTTGACACACACACACACACACACACACACACACACACACACACACGATTAACATGTTGGTATTTGTATGTTAAATGGTTCCCTTGAGTCTAACCATGGACTTCATTTTCCATGACACACCCAGGATCCTGTTCAGCCTGAGGTGGCCCTGTGTTAGAGGCCATTTGTGACCGACTGGGAATTCTTTGTGCTGGCTTTACTCAGGAGTCCTGCTGCTCTGGACGTTTTGCTCTATTTTTGATTGATGGCATTCTTCAAATTATTTGCATGGTTGATATGTAGTTGGCTGCTAGAAAGTACATGATCAAGTATGTTAAGTAGGAAATACATTTTGCCTAGCCTCCAAGTCCATTTTATGTTAAATTTTTTTGCATTTTTCCTCTTGAGTTATCCTTTCTTTTTAAAAATTTTACTTTTTTTATTTTAGAGAGAGAGAGAGGGAGAGAATTGGTACACTAGGGCCTCAGCCACTGAAGTTAAATTCCCGATGCTTGTGGAAGTGGACATGTGCGACCTTGCACTTGCCTCATCTTTGTGCATATGGCTAATGTGGGGTCTGGAGAACTGAACATGGGGTCTTAGGCCTTAGGCTTTGCAGGCAAGCGCCTTAACCACTAAGCCCTACACTCCAGCTTCACCCTTTTTTAAAAAATATTACCATTTTATATATTTTAGGTATTGTCATATACAGTTTACTTTCCCTTCATTATACAAATCAGGGTAGAGAATTCTTAAACAAGTAAATATTAAGTAGATTAATTCAAATATTCAAATGTTTTTCTATGTGGGCTTCAAAGTATTTTGCATATATTTCTGTTTGGATACATTTACAACTATCAGCTATCTGCAAAGTTGTTCCTTAGTTTAGTTTTTTGGCTATAGGACATCTCATATTCTTGAAAAAGTACAACTGTCCCTGGAACAAATGCCTTACTGGAAAGTCTTCCCAGAATTCATCAGAAAGACTTGTGAAATCACTCGATATGTGAATATGCATGGAAGTTTCCAGAACAGCCTGATGGGTAAGCTGGGTCTTCTTTTTTAAAAAATTTAATTCTATTTATTTATTTGCAAGAAAGAGGGGGGGGGGAGAATGGGCACATCAGGGCATCCAGCCACTGCAAATGAACTCCAGAAACATGTACCACCTTGTGCATCTGGCTTACATGGGTCCTGGGGAATCAAACCTAGGTCCTTTGGCTTTGTAGGCAAGCACCTTAACCACTAAGCAATCTCTCCAGCCCAAGCTGGGTCTTCTTACTGACAGGAATGTGCTATGTTTACCTCCTTTGTTGGGGTAGATAATACCACAAAGTCCTGTTTTACTTCATGAACGAGAGCTGAGTACTCTCTGGCCCCCTAAGTACTGTTAGCTATTAAAGTTTCTGTGTTCAGTTTGCTCTCCAGTTCTGAAATGATGCCCAGAAGTCTTGATCTGACTGGCCAGGTTGTTCCATGTAAGGATGAGAACTAAAATTCTCAGGAAGTTCTATGTGCATGAGTGCTTGTCACTGCGGGGCTCCTTGCCTAAGGTGATCTTCACATCTTGGGATAGATGTACAACTCTTTTCCGGGATATGTCAATTTCTCAGAAGCCTTCAAAATCAAGCTCTACGGATGCCTGCTGACGGCACCTGGGAGGAATGCCAGGATTCCAGTGTTGTGGAAAACAAGGAGGGGGAGGGGATGAGATCTTGCTGCTCCAAATGAATAGATTAAGTAATCTCCTATATTTCTGGTAGTGACATCTCCACCATAAAATGTGTTCATCCACACATAACAGTCTAGTCCATTTCTCCAGGACATCAAATTTCTAGTCTTCTTATGACATTGGGGAGGATGGCTGGGGCCATAGAGGTTGTATGTTAGAATTTTACTTACTCAAAATTTCATTTTGACACATCTATTCTTAGTTCCACCCCTCATTCTTATAGTCATAAATTGGTACCCCAGTTCATGAGTCTTGTGGGGGTTCTACAGGAAATCAAGTTCCCTGTTCAGATGTCTCCTCTTCAGGCTAAGCTTCAACTTCCCCATGTCTGCTATGCCTAATCTTCTTTGTCTACTTATGTTCCCACTTCTGAATGTCAGAGCTCGCATCTGCTGCTCTGTCCTTTTCCACTGACTTCAGATGTGAGGCCGAACACTTCTATTCTCTGTTGTCCTTGTGGTGGGATTTGGGGAATGAATAGAAAAGAAGGCATTTGCTTGATCTTTTAACTGGAATGCCTTATAGAAAATGTCTCATGCTTTAGGAATCTAGAAATTTAAGGGACTGCCACCATTTCTTGTCATTGGGATGGTCAAGAGGAGATTGGATATCTGTTTACTGGGACTCTGAGTTTCCCTAGGCTATTGCAAAGTAAAGTCATATTTATTATTATTATTATTATTATTATTATTATTATTATTACTTTTGGTTTTTCAAGGTAGAGTCTCACCCTAGCCTAGACTGACCTGGAATTCACTATGTAGTCTCAGGGTGGCCTTGAACTCACAGTGATTCTCCTATCTCTGCCTCCCAAGTGCTGGGATTAAAGGGGTGCACCACCATGCCCAACAAAAGTCATCTTTTTTTTTTAATTTTTTTTAAATTTTTTTTTAATTTATTTATTTGAGAGCAACAGACACAGAGAGAAAGATAGATAGAGGGAGAGAGAGAAAATGGACGCGCCAGGGCCTCCAGCCACTGCAAACGAACTCCAGACGCGTGCGCCCCCTTGTGCATCTGGCTAACGTGGGACCTGGGGAACCGAGCCTCGAACCGGGGTCCTTAGGCTTCACAGGCAAGCGCTTAACCGCTAAGCCATCTCTCCAGCCCAAAAGTCATCTTTTAAAGTGAGGGTTGCACACTTAACTGTGAATCCCATGGCTTGAAGGAGGACCCTAAAAGAATCTTAGTTAGCAGGGTAAGATAGACACATCTGGAAACTTAGGGCTTCAAATAATGAATAGAATATTAAGCAAAATTTAACTATCATATGGAAAGTTGGAGAGCTAACATGTGGGCCAGACAAAGAATAACTGAGGTTTGTAGTAGATTATGGGCTGTTTTTATTCTTTGCTGTACACAGCTGATTTGTTTATATCCTTGTTACTCATAATGTGGTCCTCTACCTCAGACCCATGAGACCCAAGTCAGAATGTGCATGTGAAAAAGATGCCCAGAGGAGCCAGAAGCACATGGGTATTTGAAAAGCACCAAGAGCAACAGAAAACACAAGTAACAACAAAATATACAGTTGCTGTACATTCACATTAGTTATTCATTATTTATTTCTTCTTTCTCCTTTAAACACGCAACAAAGCCAGTTCAATTGTGTATGGTAAGAATGTGGGGAGAAAAAAAGAATATGGCATAGTGGATTCACAAAGTGTCCAATGAATATATTTGGACAGAGTTCTTAAATTTTTACCATGCAGACAAAATATGGTCAGAGTTCAATATTTTAATGTGAGTTTTGGAAGCAGATAGTCTTGGGACCAACTATTGCAATTAACAGATTTGAATGAGTCAGCCATTTTACATTACCAGTTCTTATGGTGGTCACATATGACAACGTATGTAAAATGCCTTGTTAGAATTACAGGCATAGAAACAGGTGTGAGTTAGTCCTGTGTCCTACTGCACGGAACTGTGCATCCGAAGAACTGTAATGCCTCACAAACCATTGAAGGCAATTTACTGTGGAGGACTTATTTTCTTTTTCTGTGTTAAAAAAGAATCTCTTTTATACTGCTTGAATTTCTGACATCATTAACTTTTTTAAAACCCAGTGTTATGCACACACCTCCATTCTAATTTTCTAGATTGGTTCCATCATTCCCACCTATAACTTTATACATACTACCCAGTCATTTCAGTGGAAATACACTGAGGTTGAAAGGGTGCAAATCAATATTACTTGTGAAACATGCTAAACGCGTTAAACTACTTGTACCATATCAAAAACATTTTTGCTTTAAAAACCTAGCTTTAGTGAATCATGCACTTAAAATATACAGCTTGATAAGTATTTGTGTATCATTACAATTAAGAGAGTGAAGATTTTTATCATTCTCTAATTTTATCTTGATTTAATTTTGGATTCATTAGTCATTTAAAAGGGTATTAGCTTTCAAATATATAATTTTTCAAACAGAGGTATCCTATGTGGGTGGAAAATATTATGCATATCATATATATACATACATACATACATACATACATACATACATATAGATATATAATTTTTCAAATACAGGTATCTTACATGGGTGGAATATATATATATAATATATAATAATATATAATGTATATAATAATATATAATATATATAATATAATATAACATTATATTATATATAATTTTATATATATATATATATATATATATATATATATAAATTTTTTTAGAAAGATTCCTGAGTGGGTAATACACATGTGAACCAGGAGGGGTCTTGAGTCCGTAATTCACCTGGTAACTCTGATCTGTATGTATGTATGTGTGTATATATATATATATATATATATATATATATATATATTTTTTTTTTTTTTAATTTAATTTATTAGTTTTCTTTTCAGTAAATACAGGCAGTTTGGTACCATTATTTAGGCTCATCTGTGATCTACCCCCTCCCATTAGACCCTCCTTATTATTGAAAATGGGTCGTGCATTGTGGAGTTTTTTTTTTTAATAGAAAGGGGAGTTGTTTTAGGTTGGGAGAGACCTAGGGAGGGAGTCAGGTTTAAGGAAAAGGGGATCTAGGGAGGGAACTCCTTTAAGGGAAAAGAGATAAGGAAAAGCCAGATTTCCCCTTACAGGCTCAAAGATATTTCTCACCTTCAACTCTTTTAGTTTACTTTCAGGGGTCATGGTAACCACAAACTGCCTCATTCTCTGTCTCTGAAGAGGTCATCCTAATTAGGGAATTGGGGTGATGGCTTATAAGGCTTCTTTGAATTGAGTGAAGTCACTGTTAGTGGTAGTAGGAGTCTATCTAAGGGACTCTGATATAGTGTGGGAAAGAAATAAAGAAGTTGGGGAGAAAGAGTAAAAATGATAGGAATCATGGTAAAGTGGGCATTGAGAAAGTTGGGGCTCAGAGCTTTTTAGGGTTTCCATTCTAATAGACTTTCAGGTCTTGGAGGGCAATTGAGGAGACTGAGGTTGATGGAGTAAGATTGTGGTAGGAGTGTGGGCTGACTGTAAGTGAGAGGAGATAAAGTTTAAATAGCAGCTGACTATATAAGGTCTAAAAATTGATTATTATTACCAGAAATTATACACACACACACACACACACACACACATATATATATATATAATTTTCTTTCACCATGAAGATTGGTAAATCCACTTATAAAAAGCATAGTGGTGTCTGACATGGTCTGAACGTGTTCTTATAGATCTCTTAAAGAAGATGAAATATTAGAAGAATTATCAAGAATATACACATAGAATTTAACCTTGAAAATGGCAGAAGTGTTGTTTCAAGCAGCTGTGTGCAGATCTAAAGACAGGCTGCTCTACAAAATCAAATTATATTTTGATATTTTTTATGTATATATTGGATATATTATATATTACATTAACATGTATTTACATTTATAAATTTTATATTTTAAAGTGAACTTATAGAGTAGTAGGTTCCTTATGGCTTCCTCATGCTTCTTTATTTTTTGATTGACCCAACCTTGACCCCCTTCCCTCTCTATTCCCCACTTAAACCTTTCCACTATCAATATTCCACTCTCTTCTTTCATATCATATGTGTTCTACTATCCTTACTTATTTTGAAGAATATTACTCAGTATTGTTTAGGATTTTGAAGTCTCTCTCTCTGTCTTGGATCAAATTCTGGGCTTTGTACATGCTGTACAAGTGAGCTATACTCTTGGAGTCCTAATTTAAGTATTTGCTATAGAGAACAGCAACATGCTTAGCTTGGCTGTAGAAATTACCTACTACTGGTGACAAGTCTTTTGGTTTGCTGTGTTGATGCCTAATGAATTATAAATTTTTGCAATATGGGTATGGGTAATAGAGTATAGTCCCAATCTTGTTTGATAACTAAACACTTGTGTTTGATGTTTTAGGGATGAAGTATCCAGTGTCAAGTGTGTTCTCACATGCATAACTAGTTCTCAGTTGGCTACTGGAGGGAAGCATATGGTGACACTCTTGGTTTGGGTAGTCCTATTTGGCACTCTGTCTTTCAGACTCTAAAGTTTTATTCCAACAACAACACATGTACATTGAACTCCAGGCTTCCTCTTCCTTCTTGTGCCAGGACCTAGAATCTGCCTTATGCAGCCAGCGTGGATAGTCATAGATCATCTTGTTTGCTCTGTCTTCCATGGAAAAGAGTTCCGCATTGCTCATGGCTAGCAGTGTTTCATCACTTCTGGAAGCAGATAGCAAATCAAGAATTTCTACATCTTTGTCACATTTTCCAATCCTACAAGTCTTTTCTTACTTGACCAGACTTACTTGTTATACCTAGGTTGATATCATTCTATTTCTATTTAGCTTCCTCTGAGGACTCTCCTTGTTATGCAGAAAACTTGGACTGGAAAGTCATCAGTGAAAATTATTTTGTATTTTTCAATAACTTAATGAAATCTCCAAGAACTTCCATATTTAGGTAAGTTTTTGAAGTCAAATACCAGGTGTTAATTTAACTATCATCTGAAGGCAAGTGAGCTTTATCATAGGAAATGTATTCTTTAATATCTATGAGTTTGATATACACGTTGACATGGTTTCATATCAGGTATTCAATAAGGATCTGTCTACAGAGTGTATTACTACATAGGTTTCCAAAGATTTTTGAAGACCATACAGATTATAGGAATAAGACATTCCTTTAGTAAAAACATGATTTATAATAAATTTTCCAAGATTAAAATGTTTCTTTGAAAAAATAATTTGATCTAGTTCCTTGGAGCTTTGGATCCCAGTAGTTCTAGAAACTCAGGGGGAAATGTGATCTTTGAAAGTAAATAGCCTTCTTTGATATTTTAGTCCTGGTTTTAAAAAATCTGTTTTTATTTTTAATTTTATTTGCAAGGAAAGAGAGACAGTGAGGGAGAGAAACAGAGAGAGAACACCAGAAGCATGTGCCACTTTGGGCATCTGGCTTTATGTGGGTACTGGAGAATTAAACCTGGATCCTTAGGCTTTGCAGGCAAGTGCCTTAACCACTAAGCCATCTCTCCAGCCCTCAGTGCATGTTTGGAGATATCTGTTGTACCCAGTGTGTGCACACATGGTGGACTGTGCCAGTATTGATGGGTCAAGAGCCTTAGGACAGCGCAGCTTGTACTGTAGTAGATGAGACTTACCTGTGAAGTTGGCCAAAACCAAAAGTCTTGACTCTTGGTCCAGACATGACAACTCTCACCCTGTATATAGGACCCAGGCTTGCTCCAAACATGCCAAGTCTTGCCCTCTATGTAGGCTCCAGGCTTCTGTATATTTAACAGATCCCACACACGATTTCTCATTCACCAATATTTGTGTCTCACCCCTGTGGACCCAAGATTTGTCACCCTGGGGAAGTGTGTGCAGCCCAGCTCTCACTGCACACAGAGGCATAGTAGTAGCCCCGGCTTCAGCACAGTCAGTTCTGTGCTCATGCCAAATTTATAATTCTTCATGTTCCTGACAGTCTCAAATGGTTAATCCTAGAAAGGACAGAATTAGTGTGAATGCGCTCCAAGGACATGTTTGATTTTATATTTGTGAACCTGTCACAGCCAGTGCAGCATTGTTCAAGAAATACACTAGTTAATTTGGTGTTTATTTAATAGATAAAAATAACAGAATTGCCGGGCATGCTGGCACATGCCTTTAATCCCAGCACTCAGGAGGCAGAGGTAGGAGGATTACTGTGAGTTCGAGGCCACCCTGAGACTCCATAGTGAATTCCAGGTTAGCCTGGGCTAGAGTGAGACCCTACCTGGAAACCCCCCCCAAAAAAAAAAAAATCAGAATTAAGTATACTTAATATCATGGGAGCTAATTCAACAAAAGAAAACCTAGGCTATTTTCTACTTGTGGCATATATTAACAGGTTGAATCTGTTTAACTAACTAACTAACTAAATAAAAATCAATGTCTGGAGTTTGTTTGCAATGGCTAGAAGCCTTGGAATGCCCATTCTTTCTCTCTCCCCCCATCTGAAATAAAAATAAATTAAAAATTTAACAAATCAAAATACTTTCCACAAGATGGAAATCATGCTATGTACTTCAAAATGCTATTGTAGGAATGACGAAGATTATAGCTTTGAAAGGGCTTCATCTGCTGTGAAGTGAGATGAGCCCCTTTACCACTAGCACTGCGATTTCTACTATGGTGGTTCAAATGTACTGCTAACTCTACTCGTTGGTTCTCGGTTAGTTACCTTTCTCATGGCTGTGTTAACACACCTTACAGAAACAACTAAAGGAAGGAGAAAAGATTTATTGTGGCCCAGTTCAAGGGGCGTCAGTCTGTCAGGGAGGAAAAGTCACAGTGGTAGAAACATCTCAGTTTGTGTTGGCTGGAAGTGAGGTCACGACATGGCAGGAGGGAAGTGCAGTGTGGGAGGAAGGAGTCAGGCATGGTGTACCCCTCGAGGACCTGCCGACCGGGCCAGCTCCTTCCACGTACATTCTGCTTCCTTAAGTTTCTACAGCATATCAACAATGATCTCATGAATAGGAGGGATGGCTTAGCGGTCAAGGTGCTTGCCTGCAAAGCCAAACGACCTTTGTTCGATTCCCCTGGATCCACGTAAGCCAGATGTACAAGGGGGCACATGCACCTGGAGTTTGTCTGCAGTGGTTAGAGGCCCTGACATGCCCATTCTCTCTCTCTCTCTTTCCCTGCATCTTTCTCTCTGTCAAATAAATAAATAAAAAAATAAAGTACTTAAAATAACAACAAAACCAATGTCACCAACTAAGAACTAAGTTCAAATATACAAGCCTGTGGGAGGACCTTTCATCCTCAAGCCATAAAGACCTTCACAACTCCCAAGGTCAATATATCTGTTTTCTATCAACTCATGATTACTTGCATAGTAGTTATTTCTGCATACAGTATTTCCATGCAGAACAAAGTTAAACTAGCTTTATACTGAATTTCTCATAGCAGAACTTTCCCTTTCCTGAGACCAATTCCATCCCCCTAAAGAGAACTGCCTCAAAATTGGCACTGTTTGTCCTACAGAGAACAATTAAGATCTAAATTCAGTTCTCATGTGTTCACAACACATATGTATTGTTGTGATCTTCACTGTTGGAGAGGAAAATAACATTGCTGCATTTGATCTTTTTAAGTATATGTCCTATGTCAAATATCAAAGAGTTAAAGAAGTTAGCAAGTATTCACCCTCCCAGTCATTAATATCTGCAAAGACCAATATTCCCTGTGCAGTTAGGGACTCTTACCCAGTCAAGTAGTGAAAATTGTGCTTACAGCTAGCCTCGCAACACATGCACCAGGAACGTGGCCTAAACCTGTGTGAAACTGTATCCAGTCTGGTGATCCCACACAAAGAGACCATTCACAGGTGTCATTGTGAAAGTGTCTGGGTGCTAATGGTCAGGCATGCCAGAGGGTCTCTATGGGGTCTAAATTCTTATACCCGTAACCTCCCCAAAGTCCAATATTTTCAATTTAAAAACTTCCACAATTTCCAAAGTGGCTCATGAGTTCTGAGTTCAGGTAGTTGTAGAGCAGACTTATCATTACCTTTGAGTTTCTCTTCTGAGAACTATTGGCACTTTAAAAATAAATACCTGAAACAAAGTGTAATGGTTCATATGTATGAAAATGCTGAGTGAAGCCCACTATTCCATTTTAATAACAACAAAAGTCGATGAAAGCTAACATGCAAAAGAGCCCACCTAGACAAAAATTTCCTCATTTCCCACTAAGGAATGCAGAATTGCCTCTGGGGCAGGGAACGTCAACAGTTCTCTTAACTCATAAGAACAGAGTTTCTGATGTGTTCCACTGCTTGGGCTGCCTGTATAGCCCAATATATTCTGATGTGAAAGAGGAAAATGAACACTGTGATTCATCTGGCACAGAAACCAAAACATCTCTAATGGTAGCATATATTAACTCTCAGGAGAAAATGATATAAGGAACACATTTGGCACTAAATATGAGCAAGCATATTATATATTTCTAAAGCACTTTCAAATGTTCACATTAGATTAATGTCAGCTAAGAAATGTATTATCTAGTAAGTGCTTCATTTTGGTTTACTATAAATAATTAACTACCTTAGAAATTTGATATGTTACATTCATTTTTATTTCTGATAGTAATACGATTCTATTGATATTATAGGGCTTTAAACTTCACAAAGTACCTTCTAGTGGTGGAGAAAAGGCTGCATGCCCCAGAGGATGGAGAGAGTAATGCTTTCTTATCATTTGTGGAATTTTTTGTGAATTTATTTTTACCGTATACGTCTGGCTTGCTAAATGTTCCTGAATTCTATAACCGTTCTTCTGTCACCAAGGATGTTCTGAGTAGAAGTATTCTGTGGACAAATCAAAGTTTAGAGAAAGATGAACATGATGCTGATAATTGGACACTTTCAAGATTTGGTAAACTTGTGACTGAAGCAATGCATACTCTTGACAGTCACTGGATGAAGAAGGACTCCAGAATTATTTTGAGATTTATAGAATTAGTACTTCTCGAAATTGGCCCAGAGCTGCTAGAATTATGGCCCTATGACATTTCTAAAGGAGAAAGAGCTAAATTAGAAGAAACCTTGTCTACATTTTTAAATTCTTCTGGTCCAGAAAATATGAAGATTCCCAGTGAAAACTTTAACTTCCCTCAGTTCCTCCATTCCATCTGGTCAGCATCACCAGCTATGAACATGGATTTTGTACATTTAAGTGAAGTTATAATACAGAATCTCTACAACTTTGGATTTCTGATGCAGGAAGAGGTCTCTATAGCCCTGGACACAATCTATGCTATCCAGAACACATCTGATCTTTTTACATCCCTTTCTGAACCTCAAAAACAAAAAGTGGAGAACATTTTGACTCACATCTACCTAAATATCTTCAAAGACAAAGATTCAGCTTTACTTCTGCAGATCTATTCTTCATTTTACCAATCCATTCATAAACTCTTGAGCATCCAGAGGAGGGAATCTTTGATCACTTACCTTGCCCAAGTCTCTAGACAGACTTTCGATATCATCAAGCAATTTAATTCCCAAAACATCAGTGAGGCGTTTTTGTTTTTATCTGAGGCAGCAGGGGCACTTAGAGGGATTTCTGAAGACTCTTACTGTCAACAGCTGCTTTCGGTTTCTCGCTTTTTGGAGCTTCGGGCCCGCTCCCTGCCAGCCGCTGAGGGCCAGCGGCCGGGCATGATCCACGCTACCCTGGCAGGCCTCAGGCAGCTGCTTGCCGTGGATGAAGGCTTTCGCACTGCTTTGCTTGAGTACGTCCACCGCCTCTTCGGTGGCTCAGCAGAAGCCCCGCTGATCAATGAATGCTTCGCTTGGGCAAATGAAACCATTTCTTCTGGGACTCACTCAGGAGAAGCGGGGTTTGCACGGACCCTTCGCTGGGCACGGGTCTTTTCCAACCGCTCAGCAGGTGCCAGTGTGGTCAGCGAGCTTTCGGCTGTGCACTGTACCCTTTCATGGCTTCAGATGTGGGCTGAAATCTGGGGATTCATTTCCCAGATATTTCAATTCGACCTGAATATATTCACTCCACTTCATGCAGGTCTCACTCAGCTTTTGGATGAACTGGAAAATGCTGTGAAAATTTCCAAGAACTGCCAGGGACTATTTCCTCCCCATCACGCCGCTCGGCTCATATTACATTTGTTTAAAAATGTGACCCAGGCTACTGGGTTTTACAACTGGGATGATCTCTTAGAATTCAGGGATCTCTGGGTAGCATTAGGTGAGGAATTAGCTACTGTCAGATCACTTGATTTGGACCAGTTGGAGAAATCAGTTTTCATCATAGAAACTTCCCTGCAGCAGCTGAAGACATTTCCAGTGAACGCAAATCCAACCCGGCCATTTTTGCAGTCTCTTCTTGATGTTTTCATTGAGTTAAGCAAAACCTCAAATTATATGGGTAAAAATGTACATTTGGTAAATAAATTTCTCTCAAATAATATCTCAGATCACGGAACAAACGTTGAAAGTGTCATCACTGAGCTAAGAGAAACAATATCATTTCTCCACAATGTGTCACGCGATCGAGCTTTATTGTCCTGTATTGACATTTTCCAGCAGGTCACCGAGTTGGTTTTGGAAGATGGCTTGTTAGATTTAAACACTTCTGAGCGGACGGAACACATTCTGGCCAGGTTGAACTCTGTGTTTTCCTCTGAGAACACCACCAGCACACTGAAAGGCTGCGACGCATGGGTGGACATCATGAACCATCTAGGCGCAATGGACAACTCCAGTGTTTCACAAAGCCATCTTCACAGTATCCTGGGGAACTTTAAGGACATAGAAAACAAAATGAACTCTACATTGAAAATCTTAGCTTGGGTGCTAACTAGAAAGACACCACTTTGTTCCTTGAATGAGTCAAATAGAAATTGTGTCAATAATGTCTTTAAAGACATCAATGATTTTCTAAATATTATACTTACTACAGGCTTGGAAAAAGATAAAGTACCAAAATTTGAGATTTTATCGGTTCTTTTAAATAACTTCACACAGCAAGTCAGCATGATTATCAACAACTTAACAGCAGACTTTGGTTTTTCCTCCCCATATAACTGGGAACATTTTCATGAATTAATTCTAAGACCTATAGAAATAGCAGATAAAATTCCTGCCGAGTTTCAAAATCTTTGGTTGTATGTGATAGCACTAGGGAAGGAGGCACAAGCACTGTTAAGAGGCATTTTCCCTAATATTCAGGAAAATAATTCCTCTTCTAACATTGAAAAAATATTTAGTGTATTTCCTACTAGTCCAAGGGAAAAGGATCTAAGCAGGTTAAGCAGTTCAGTTCATCACTTAGCTCATTATTTTGTGTTCAATTTATCTCATGACCTTCAAAATTCATCAGAAGTAATTCCACGTGACATCCTGAAAGCTGTGAGTCTCAGTATCCAACTGGTGAGAGATGCATTCAACTCTCTAGAGCCCGCCATTCGTTACACTATTCCACAAAATGCAGGCGATGCTCAAGTTTTAAAGAAAGTGACATCTCTCATGCACACTCTCCGGAAGGGAGACATCGAGCTTTTAGTAGACCAGCTTGAACAAACTGGGGAAAGCCTGATGGATTTCTTTAAGAATCTCAGCAGATTAAGGGGTGGTAATTTAGGGGACCACTTGCTTGTTGACTTGATGGAAAAGTTAGTAGACAGCTCACATTCCTGGGATGTTAACCACCTGCTACGGCTCTCTCGCCTGTTTCCTAAGGATGTTGTGAAGACTGTGGTGGACCTGTACTATGCTCTTCCTCACGCTGTGGGGCTCCTACGGGAAGTCATGGATGAAAACATCACGGAGGGCCTGAGGGATGTCTACAACTTCACTCTTGTTCATGGCATGCGCATTTCCAACACCACCAAGGAAGACTTTGCAGTTGTGATCAAAATCCTGCTGGATGCCACTGAGTTACTGTCAGATCAACCAGCTATTGTTTTGGAGGCTTTAAAGTGCTTTCCTGTGGTTTGGTGCTGGAATTACACGACTTCTGAGTTTCGGCAGAACTCAAGGGCAACACACTGTAATGTCCGTGAGTTTCCATCTTCTTCTTTTTATCACTCGGTGGCCAGATTACTGGACCGTGTCCACCTGCCAGCCGTGGCCGGAGATTCATTGTGTTCAAGTGAAAACTTACAAGGGGAACTAAGCCGGGAAGTGGTCTGTGTGATTCACGAGGTAGTGGACTGGAATTCTATTCTTTCAGAGCTTTTGGAGCTTTTCCATGGCAAAACTTTACTGGTGAAAACCGCGCAGGAATTTTGGCACAAGGTGTTGCCATCTGAATTACTTTCTAGAAATCAAAGTAATGATGACATGTCTGAACTTTGCCCTGGTGGTACTATAAAGCATGTTGCCTTGAAAATCATAGAAGCATTAAAAAATGTCAACTTTACAAAACTTCTGCTAGGTGAAAGCATTCTGGACACACTAGCCAGTTTTAGTAAGATTGTCAACATTACTGAAGGCCTAGAGATGTTTGGCCCAAACAGGGTTTCCTTAAATTTGGAAAGGATAGTCAAATCGATTTCTGATGACTGGAGTCTAAAAAATAGTATCAATACCCTGCTCTCTCCACTCATTGCCCTTCTGAATACAAATCTTTCAAGCAGTAGCTTCAACGCAGTATCAAGTTTAATTGAAAACAGTGGAGAAGTACTCAGCTCTGGAGAACTGTGGGCTGACTTTAAGCCAACTGTGGAAGAACTAGCTCACGACTTCAGCCTAAGGCATCTGATTTCAGAAATTAACAGAGACTCTGAGGGTATAAATTCTATGGGACTTCGAAACATGACTTCACAGCTTTCTAATTTTCTGGAAATTCTGGCTTCATCATCATTGAAGAAATCAGAAATTATCAAAGATTTTCTACTGGTTATGAAGCCCTGGCTTCAAGAGCATGCTAATGAAGATTACTTCAGGCTGATACAAACATTATTCATTGCCATTGCTCATGAGAGTCCAACTGATGATGTAGCTTTGTTGATGAAGGACATTTATGCCTATTTCAGCTATCTCAGAAACATTTCTAGGGAAGGCAATTTAGATGTCCCCTTTCTCACCTACCTGCTGAATCAAGAACAGCTAACTAATTTCTCAGTCACTCAGTTTCTTCTTGAAAGCATTGTGATTAATTCAACTAATCAAGTAGCAGTGAGTCCTCAAGAAGCAGCTCCAACTTTAAGTGACACTGACCTTCAAATAAGGAATTTCATTAACCTCACCTTGAGCCATTTAGTTAGCTTCGCCTTGAGCTATGTACAGCCAGAAAATGGCGGGGGAGCAGTTCTTCCTCCAGGAGGCCTAGTGAACGTCTTGGAACAGCTTTGGAGAACATTTGCCTCCCGTTTACTCATGGACTCTTCTGAAAACAGAATATCACTTCTGCTTAAAGACTTGCACAGAGACGTCACTGCAGAGATGAGGTGAGTGCGCTTTGGCTTCTCGCTGTACACGCAGTCGTGACACGTCTCAGATCAGTTTGTTTTCTGGAGTAATGACAGTAACAGCAGCCCCTGTGCCTAAGAGCTCTGAATGATCCTTGAAGTCCGTTTGTCCGCATAAGCACTTTATCACTATCCGAGAGGTAAAACAATTTCAATTAGCACTTAAGCAGCAAATATTTTAACCTTGATAATCATATGTTTTGTTTTCATTTTAAATCTAAAATGATAAATTGATTATAAAATATGTAAGAAATTCTATCTTATATGGAACTGAAAAATTAGTTTTTATGAATTTGCATGCACATAGAATGGTCATTATTTTAATTGCTTACATTAATTGTTTAATCAAAAACAAAGGCCTTGGGCTGGAGAGATTGCTTAGTGGTTATGGTACTTGTCTGTGAAGCCTAAGGACTCAGGTTCGATTTGCCATCACCCAGTAAGCCAGATGCATATTGTGGCACATGGGTCTAGAGTTTGTTAGCAATGGCTAGAAGTCCTGGCATGCCCACTGTCTCTCTTTCTCTCTCCCTTTCCTTCTTTCATAAATAAATTAAATAAAATAAAAAAGACAAAGGCTTTAAATATCTTCTTTCCAACCAACCTACTGTGATGTTTGTGTTAGGAAATATTTAAATTCGTCATTGCATGGTCTTTATTCATAATCTTATAAAACCTCTTTGAAGGTTACTAGTGAAAGTGCTAGAGAGAAATTTCCACCTATCCCAAGTTGTATTCATCAGGGATCAACCAGGGAACCGCTCACTGAATCCTTGAGAGGAGTGGGCTCATGTAATTTTAGAGGCCAGATAAGCAGACCCAAACTCGCGATGGCAGGCTGCAGGCAGGGAGATCGCAGTCGGAGGGACACCAGGGGCAGGAGGTGAAGTTTGTGGTCAAAGGTGTTGGTCAGTGAGGAAGATTCACAGGAGGAAGAAACTGCCTACCCGCATGCTGCTGCTGGGGTCTTCCTACTCACCTGCCGCTGAGGTCTCTAAGTCTGGGGGTGGGGCAGGGCACTGGGTCCTATAAGACTCTTCCGCAACTTTCTAACTGGTTATGTCAGTCCCAACTTAGGACTGTATTACTTCTGAGTAACTTGAATTTAACTGATTAGGGACTTTAAGCATCTCTGCACAATTCATTTTCATCAGTACCTTGGTTTAGTGTTGGATCCAGAAGCTGATAGAAGACATGCATATTACAAAGTGACCACTGCTCCCAGCTACCCCTGATGCTCTTGAAGCCCACCCAGCCCAGACACATGAGAAAGTGCATGCTGGGGGCTGGGGAAATGGCTTAGTGGTTAAGGCATTTGTCTGTGAAGCATAAGGACCCCGGTTTGATTCCCCAGGACCCACATAAACCAGATGCACAAGGGGACACACGTCTGGAGTTTGTTTGCAGTCGCTGGAGGCCCTGTCACACTCATTCTCTCTTTCTGCCTCTTCCTCCTCCCACTCTCTCTCTATCTCAAATATAAATAAATAAAATATATTTTTTATAAAAGAAAGCGCATGCTGGGACTATTGGTCAGCTGAGCCAAGCTGACACACGGCAAAACCAGCATAGTGATTGAAGTGGTACTTTTACAAGTCAAAAGGCAATATAAATAGGCTTTATGTTGCTTTGGAGATTTACTTTCTATATCAACAATCCCTATCTAGTCTTTTCAACTCTTTTCTAAGAGCAAGAGTGAGGCTTTTTAGAATGCTAGGTTTAAGGAATTGTAATAAAATTGTCTATGAAATTCCTTTACTGTTTTCATTATTTAGCAACAAAATATAGTTTTTTTATCTGAAGAGTTTAACATGCCACCTTTCAGTCAATATCCCTCGCCCATGACACATAAAATTATAAAAATCACTATATGCTTTAATCTTTCCATTGCTAATGTGTTTAACATGAAATTTAAAACTATATTTACAGTTTTGTGCCCAAAGATAAAATTCTAGAAATTCTGAAACTGGACCAATTTCTTACTTGGATGAATGAAGACAGATTGATGAATATTTTTTCAAGTTTCAAGGAGTCTGTGAATTATCTAATTAAAAACTTATTTACATCAGGCAACAGAGAACTCACTTTTGACAGTCACCAGAGACTAGCATTCATGCAAGATTTATTTCTTACCCTCCTATTGGAACCACTGAAGAAAACTGAGAATGAAGATAATATAGACTTCCTCTCAGTGGTCAGTCAGTTGCTTTTACAGGTGAATGGTTCTAAAGACCTCTTCAAACTCAACCAAAATCTCAGGTCAGTTCTTCACCTTGTGAGAGAAAGTTCCACTGAAATTGCAAATCTTCTGGTTACTCTTTTTGACCCTGTTAATCAGGATTTCTGCGCCTCATCTCCTGCGCTTCATGAACTTGCAGAAGCTAAGCTAACTGACTTATTGTCCTTCATCAATACTTCATTCCCTTTAAGAAACAGTGATACCTTAGTATTGACTAGGAGAGTACTTGGTGCTATTTCCCGAGCTAGTGAGAAAAGTCCTCTTCTGGAGCCTGTCTTAGAAGTATCTAGAACTTTGGCCATGCTGGTGAATGATAGTGCTGACTTGGGAGATCTTGCCGCATCAGTAGACTCCACAGTGAGTCTTCTTCAGGTGGCGAAGAAAGTTTCAAGGAAGATGACCATACTATTTAGAACATTTTCCATCTATAACACCATGGACACCATGAAATTCTTTGACATGCTCTATTCGGTCATGCAACAACATGTTCGACATCTTGTGAAGGATGTGGCTACTTTGAAAGAAGTCGATCACTTCATATTCGAAAAAACAAACAATTTGTTGATGCCATTTCTTGACATGGTCTTTGGGGTGATGGGGTTGAAACCCAATGTTTCCCAGGACTCTGATAGCTCCAGCATGCTAAGCGTACTTTCACATGTGAACCAATCTGAAGAGTTTACTTCTGTTTTGGAAGAAGTGGCTGAGTTTTTAATTTCTGGGAAAATCAGTTTGAGAGATTTAGAGCATCTCTTGGTGGTGGTGAATAACAGGACTCAACATTTCTCTACTGATTCGGTCAACTTGTGGAAAGACATTCTGGATTGCTTAGTTCCTATAAATAACATGATCAAGCAAATAGACTTCTTGAAGCCTAGTCGAACTTTTACTCACAGTGACCCCCAAGATACAAAATGGAAAGGAATTCATCCAGCGAACCTCCTTTTGGATGAAATGTTAACAGAGAACCAGACAGAAATAGGCAGTTGCTTGAAAATGGTGATGAATTTCACCTCAGAAACTCTTTGGAACAGCACAAAGGAAAGCACCTGGGATATTTTAAATATGTTAGTGACACTTGCCCAGGATCCAAATAACTTTTTAAAAATCATAGGAGCAGTTGGAGAAGCCTCTGGTGGCATCAGAACCGACTGTGGAAAAGACTTAAGTAAAATTTTAGTTCTCCTCTGGTCTTTGATGGAGGACACGGAGACGGTGCTCTCAGGACCAGGGCTCCCCCGGCATCCTGGGGGCTCTCTGTGGGTAAATTTTGCAAGCGCTTTATTGTCCCCTGTTTTCAAGAGTTTTCTTTATGCAACGACCAGACAGGATGCCACATCAGTGGAAGAAGAGAGGGCCCATGAGAAGGTTGATGTCCCTCATAGCTTCAGAGCACCGTCACACGTCAAGGACCACCTGAAGAAATTAATTGTGCTGATCGAACATTGGCGAAAAGACCCCTTGTTGGACCAAAGGTAATGAGCAGGTCTCTTAATTTTCTTCCCCACACACAATCAGGCTGAGTAGCATTCCTTGTCTTCCGTACATTACACAGTTCTTTCTCCATAGAATGGCTCAAGTCATCATTTCCTTTACTTGCTTGCCTCATTATTTGACATCCAAGTATGATTTAAATTCATTCTAAGATTTTTCAAAAGTAAAAACGGAGTACTGTCCACCTGTCTGAAGACTAAGTATGCATATTTTTTTCTGTGTTCATAACCTGAGCCCTATTACTGAGTATGTAGACAAAACATGATTTTTTTCACTTCACTTCAAAAATTGGGTTTGTAGTTGTAGTAAAGCATGGGAAATGAATAGGAAGCTGGAGGCTATGGCCTCCTTAAACTCAACTCCAAGTGATTGACCTACCTGTAAGCCCTCCTGAGCCTAAATATTACATGAAAAGATTAGCCTTGAATCTACAATGCTTCTGCCTCAGCTGCTAGAATGCTGGCATTGGAGGAGCATGACGTCCAACAGCTGGAAACCTGTTCCTAAAAGTTCCAGTGTTGCTACAAAGTCAACCTCTAGACATGGCCTTGCTACTTGAGGATGGGGGATTTGTGCCTTCAGGTGTGCAGATCTCAGGGTGCTGTCCCGACCCCCAGCCGACTTCCCTCAGATCTCAGGGTGCTGTCCCCCCCCAGCTGACTTCCCTCAGATCTCAGGGTGCTGTCCCCCCCAGCCGACTTCCCTCAGATCTCAGGGTGCTATCCCCCCCCCAGCCGACTTCCCTCAGATCGCAGGGTGCTGCACCTTCCCCGGTCGTCTCTCCTGGGTGTGGTTAGGCCCTTTGGTGCTCCGCATTCCTTCACCTTTCTTTCAGTCCCATGCAGGGACTGGAGGCACCATCTGGACCTTTGTTCATTTTTCATTCTGCATCAGGCAGCCTGACCAAGTTTGTGTTATTTCTGTTCTATTGCCACAGAGCTACACTTTAGGCATGGAAAATTGTCCTCACTCGGTGACACAAATATCCCTTGGGCAGAAGAGCTATTGCTCCCTCAAAACTGGAATACTGGCCTCCAGAGCTTCCTGTCTCCTCTCCTTGTCTCTGTCCCACACTGGTCTATGCTTCACTTTGCCGCTCTGCTTGGAATTTTCTTTTGAACTGGAAGAAGTACTAGCAACTCCATTTCTGCACTTATCTCAGTTTTCATATCATTGTTTTAAATTCTTCACAGGCAAATGTATACCAGGAATCTACATCACTTTTTTTGTTGTTGTTTTTTTGAGGTAGGGTCTCGCTCTAGCTCAGGCTGACCTGGACTTCACTATGTACTCTCAGGGTGCCCTCAGACTCTTGACAATCCTGCTACCTCTGTCTCCTGAGTGTTGGGACTAAAGGCATGTGTCACCATATCCAGTTTACATAGCCATATTTTGAGGTTGATTTTGAACTTGAGATCTTTTTGCCTCAGCCTCCTGAGTGCTGAGATTATTAGTATGAACCACCACACAGTACTCATTATGTTTTTAACAATTTGTTATTTTATTTTTTTGGTTTTCCGAGGTGGAATTCACTATATACGCTCAGGGTGGCCTCAAATTTAAGGCAATCCTCCTACCTCTGCCTTCCCAGTGCTGGGATTAAAAGTGTGCACCACCACGCCTGGCCTTGTTGTTTTATTTTTGATTGACATATCATAACTATGTATTTGTGAGACACAATGTTTTAATACATATATAATTGTATGATGATCAATATCTGTCTTCTCAGAAAACATTGTTCCATTTCTTTGTGGTGGAAACATTGACACTCTTTTTTTCCAGCTATTTTGTGAGTTCCAGTTCTTTGTTAATTATATTCACTGCATTGTATGATAGAACACCAGAACGTTTTGCTCTAACTGGGACTATGTGCCCGTGAACAAACCTTTCCCCATGTCCCCTCCCTTATCGTTGCCCAGTCTTTGCCACCTAGGCTTCATCATTTTTAGGGAATGTCTTAATGTTTTGATTGCTTTAATCATCTACCTTTGCATTTCAAAAATATAGCAGAATTATGAAGGGGAAAGTGTGGGAGGGGAGGGAAATACCATGGTTTGTTGGTATATATATATATAGGCTGGAGGGATGGCTTAGTGGTTAAGGCATTTGCGTGCAAAGCCAAAGGATCCTGGTTCAATTCCCCAGGACCCACATAAGCTATATATATATATATGGGGAGAGAAAGCAGTCAACACCTTTATGGCAACATATTTAGCCTAAAGTAAGAAAGAGAGAGCTTTCTGGAGGTCATGTTATCTGCACTTTAAAAATATTCATGCAAAGCGAACATTGCTGTGAGGAGGGCCATTTTTTGTCATATTTTTTAGGGGAGAGAGGAGAGGATCGGCACGCCAGGGCCTCCAGCTACTGCGCTGGAACGCGGACGCCCGTACCCGTGCGCATGTGCCAGCTTGCATGGTTGCGTCGCTGCGCGTTTGGCTCAAGTGGCGTCTGGAGAGGGGAGCGCGGGCCTTCGGCGCTGCAGGCCGGCGCCCAGGCCGCTGAGGCCTCTCTGCAGCCTGCGCAGGGCCGCTGTGCACGTGGGTTGGGACTTGGCCGTGTGTTGGCACTTATCGTTACCACCGTCTGCTTTCCCTCAGCGTCGCTGAGAGGTGCCACGTCCTCCGGAGGCCGCAGTCGCCCTCGGGAGCCGCGGAGCCGCTGCAGAGGGCCGAGATGCTGCTTCTGCGGGCGGTCGTCGTCCTTGCAGGTGGGCTTCTGAAGTGGGGAGGGCTTACGATTGTGCAGTGCCCGTCTTCTCCCCTGGCTGGCAGAGAGATGCAGAGATTGCTCCGGAACAACGCCCGGCCTCCCTAGCCTGGCCGCGGCGCCCTCCGCACGCAGGCGGCCCGGGCGAGCGCAGCCCGAGGCGAGGTTGCCGCGCGGGCCCCGGGCACGTGGCTTTCCTCGGGGGTCTGCAGCCGCAGGGAAAGCCGGGCCCATCTGCACGGCGGGTACGCGTCTTCACAACACTCAGTACAGTGCCAGCAGAGCAGCCATGTGACTAACAGTTCATCTCAAGCCTGTACTTGCGGGTCATGGCTGCACACGCACTGTCAGCGCTCTCGTTCCAAGGACCGCACATTGTAATCATTTGAGGGCTTCCTCCAACTGGAAGGCTTCAGGCTGTGTCGGACGTCTTAGTTCACAGGGCTGTGCAGCAGCCCCCACGTAGGTGCTTTCCTCTGGAGCCCCTCTCACCAGACGCGGCCTCAGGCGGGGGTTTTCAGTCGCTGAAGGCGGCAGGACTGGCTGCAGCGAGACGGGAGACCCGGGCTGGGCCAAGGGGAGAACGCGGGGCGCTGCGAGGCGCGGCCGGGCGGGGGTCACCCTTCCCGCTCTGCAGCCCTGCAGCTCTGCGTCGTTTGATGGAATCTACTCCCGCGCCTGTCTTCTCGGCGTATTATTAGACGGTTACTATTACTCCGTTTTCTATCCTATTCCATTCTGTTTATTTTACCCTACTCATTTGGGGGGTAGAGTCTCACTTTAACCCCGGGCTTACCTGGAACTCAAGTACTTGACTCAGGATGACCTTGAATTCACGAAGGTTGCCCTACCTCAGGCTTCTCTGCACTGGGTAAAGGTGTGTACCATAGTGCCAGCTGTTCTGCCCGATCCTGACCCTACCCCTCCTCTTCCCCTGCCCTCCCCTCCCCTGCCCTCCCCTCCCCTCCCCCGCCCTGCCCTCTTCTCCTAGTCTATCCACTCCACTTCCTCTCTTCTGCTCTACTTCTATTCTGTCCTGTTCTGTCCCGTCCCGTCCCCACCCCCACCCCCACCCCCACCCCCACTTCTATTCATTTATTTATTCTGTTGTCCTGTCCTTTTTGGATTAGATGTTATGTCCTCTGGAAAGCTTTCTTTGACCTGTCCTTTCTAGGGCCACGTGGCCTGACCTAGGGTCTTCCCTTAGGCAGGACTTCCTTTCCTATCAGGTTCTAGCCATAGTGTGCTGAATTTTTTAATGCTTATTTTTCTTTCTTTTTGAAACAAAGTTTCAGTGTGTAACCCCAACTGTTCTCAAACTCATGGTCTATATGCCTTAGCCTCCCAAATGCTGGGATTATAAGTTTGTGTCACCACGCCCAGCCTGTGAGCTGTTTGAACGGGTCTCTGATAAGTCAGGCTTTGTTGTCCAGAGTGTGGAAGTCACAGAATGAAAGCTGGCTCTTGCAGCCAGTGACATATGACAAGTGACATAATGGAAGGAGCAAGAGGTTCAGGATGAAAGAGGCTGAGTTCAGGGCCTCGTGCTCGCTGAGGGACGCCAGGCCAGCTGCCTCGTGCTCGCTGAGGGACGCCAGGCCACTGCCTCGTGCTCGCTGAGGGACGCCAGGCCACTGCCTCGTGCTCGCTGAGGGACGCCAGGCCACTGCCTCGTGCTCGCTGAGGGACGCCAGGCCACTGCCAGGTCTCTTCAAGGCTTTGAGAGAATGTGGTGACACTCTTTACTAAGACTAGTTGAGAGGATTAGAAAATGACCTCGCTAGGGACAGGTGCAGGTGGACGTCACTTCTCCCTGTCTGCTTCCAGGGAAGGCTGAGGGCAGGGCCTGCACACCACCAGGAAAGATAGACCTCTGCCAGCAAGAGCTGGCTGGCAAGAGACATGGGTGGTGTGGGACTGCCTCTTGCAGGCCAGGCTCTTACACCCTCACTTTTGTCTTTTAGGTCTTCTCTCTCTCTTTCTCCCCCCCTCCCCCCACATACACATTTGTAATACACATGCTTTTTCGAACTCAAGATTTGATTCATCTTTTTGAAAGAAGAACATGAAGAAAGTGAGGAGTACAGGGACAAAGGAGAGCGGTGATGCAAGTGAAGGCCCAGCTCTTTCATGGGGGGCTTTGGATGTATGAAGCCCCGACTGGGTCATGGAGTGGTTTCTCTGGCTCTGTTTTTAAAAGCAAAACGTTTATATCTAATTGGAAGGTTCTGTGAACAATGGTAATATTGCCAAATGAAAAGCTTTATCTAGCTAAGCAGATGTCACTGAGGCAGTTCAGGGGTAGCTGGATCCTGAAAATAAACTAAGGGTGCTGTTTTTTTCTTTACCCCTAAAACCTGAGCAGAGGATATAAATAAGATTCCTAGGTGCTTGAACATATGGCATGAGCTCTGGCTTTTCCCTGTCTCCTCTTCCCTAAATGAGTTCCCTTAGTCACAAAATCTGGCAGAAAATGTGAATAAGATTACAAATCACCTGGCACCTGACGTGAGAACTGAACTGAGCCACTCGGCCCCCATGTAGTAAATTCCCATAAAACCCCAACCAGAGTCACCAGGTAGGCTTTTCCAATTCCCACCCCCCCCCCCACCTTATAGTGAGGGCTCTGCCTTCTTTCCTTCTCTTTAGCTCTATAATAAAATCTTTCTAAACTTCACTCTATTTTCTAAAGATTTCATTCATTGAAATTCAAAAGACAAGGATCTGGAGGCCACTGACTCAGCAGAAGTTCTATGTGGCTGTGAATGTTCTGCACCCTAACTGCAGAGTTACTGCCCAACCAAGAGCTGAGAAAAGCCATCTCTCTCTGAGTCACCCCAACTTCCTTATCACCACAATGGCTAATGAAATATTCGAGCATGTGGAATCATGCTAGGGTAAAATTAAAATCAAATTTCTAATTCTTGAATGACTTTTGTGGCATATAAAATTCAGCCATGTTTGAAGACATAACTGTTTTGACATTTCACAGTTGGATAAAGTAATGGATTTTAAATGAACTTAACATTTCTTGGTACCTGAATTTATATTTATTTCTCATTCTGTATTAACAGCTGCTAAATTAATGTAGCACACATGAAATGAAATTAGATATTTTTTTTAATTTGTATATTTCATTACAAGGAAATGAAAATGTGGTTATCATGGGAACTTTTGCCCCACTTTCCTGAGTAAAGCACTGCTCCGTTCTGTGCATTGGGAGGAGGGCATCAATAACCAGGAAAGAAGAGCAAGAGGTGAACAAGACATAGTGCAGAGTGGGCCAAGATATGCGGCCGCTGTTCTGTTGCACAAAGGAGCGGGCAGTCAGATCTGTTAATGCCATAATTGCCAAGTAGCATTTTTCCCTGTCTTGAAGTTGAGCTCAGTGTCCCCAGGAGAGAAGTCATTTTCTCCACCTCTGGCTTGAAACATGCCAACAATGATGTTTCAAGGGTCTGTTAGGCTCAAGGAAAGGGAAGAAACCTCATTGGGCATCTATTTTAATCATCTCGTCACTAATCAATGAACTGGAGCCCAGAGATGGAGTCAGTTGCCTGGGGTTTTGTAGTTCAGACTCAAAGGTCAGAGCCTCTCTCCAGATGAGGATACACAGTGGAGGTGTCTGTAGGACTTAGAAGAGCAGCATGGAGGTTCAGAGAGAGCTGGAAATCCAGAAATGGTGTCCAGGGAGTCTTCAAGTGAAGAAGAGGCCCCGAGCGGTGGACAGTGCTGGAGCAGGGCTGTAAAAAGTCAAAGTGATGTGGAGGAAGAGGGTACCCTGCAGGGTAGAGTCACAAGTTGAGAGGCGGCTAGTGTTAGGAGTCTTGTCAGATGTCTTTGTAGTGATGCCTAGAGGGTGGGCTGTATGACAAGGCAGAAGGTCAGGCAGCCACGAAGCCTGGCACCTTTTCCCATAAGTACTTTGTGATCTCATCTTCCAGAAATACCAGTCAGGGCCCTGTGAGTCCATGTCTTCATTTGCTCTCACCTTAGAGAAATGCCAGTCAGGGCCTTGTGAGTCCACATCTTCATGTGCTCTCACCTTAGAGAAATGCCAGTCAGGGCTCTGTGAGTCTGCGTCTTCATTACATATGCAGGCAGCAAATACCCAATAGTCCATGGTTGCTTAGTGTGTTCCATCTTAGCATCCCATGATGCATTCTCCTCTCTTTGATTTGAACAATGTCATTCTTACTTTATTTCTTCCAAGCAGAGGATCCATTTATACTCAAAGGTGGATACTGTGACAGTATTCTTTTGTTCCACATTTAAGTAAGGAGTTATTTTAGAGGCATATTTCATTTTTTTCTCCTTTTCTCCTTCCTTCCCTCCCTTCTTTCCTCCCTCTGTTTCTTCTGTTTTTAGAGTCAGGGTATTGTTATGTTGTCAGGCTGGCCAGGAACTCACTACATAGCCTAGGCTGGACTTTAGATAGCAATGGTCCTAATTCAGTCTTCTGAATGCTGTAATTACAGGCAGAAGCCACCATGTCCAGCTTTCCTCCCTTCCTCTCTCTTTCCTTCCCTCCCTGTCTTTTGTCTTTCTTCTTTCTCTCTCTCTCTTTTTCTTTTTTGTGGTGGGTGGGGTGTGGGGAGGGAGGCCTAAAAGACAGAGGTGGCAGAATAGTAAGATGCTGCGGAGGCTGTTAGCAATAAAGAGAGGGGCTCTGAGATGAGTGCAGAGCTAAGCCTGGGCAGGAAGGATGACTTCTAACCTGCCGTAGCCCAGTGTGACAACTGTGATTGTCAACAGTTAGCTGAAAAGTGTAGAATAGCTAGAAGACAGGACTCTGAATGTTCCCAACACTAAGACACAATAAATGTATAAGGTGACACATATTCCAATCACCCTGACTTGATAGCTCTCTCTGTACATATATCTCTCATAAATATGTGCAATTATTACATATAACTTAAAAATATTTTTTTCAAAAGGCACAATTTTGCCTTTATCTATTTGTCTTGATGATTTAATAAATCTTTAGAAATCTGTATCATTTGAAAAATGAATTTTGGGAGTGTTTATATGTCAAGAGAGTTCTGCTGAGTAACTGGTTCTGTCTTTTTCCTCTGGCAGAAAACCCTACCCTCACCAAGGACATTTTGTGCACTGTGCTGAGTTGCAATCAAGGTGGAATAAGGCATCTCATTTTATCTGCTCTGCAAGGAGTCGCTTTGGTACACAGCCATTACCAGGTTTGCCATCATCTATGTGGGAAAAGTTTATGTTCATTACTGATGGCCCCGGGGCAAGGTGGTGAAGTTCTTCCAAACTTGCTGCTTGGTCCTAATAACCAAGCATCTGTTGTGAGCCTGCTGGATGCTACGCTTGCAGAAGGGCAGCCCGCTGTTCCTCCATCTGGCATTGTCCCAGCAGTGTGCAGAGCTGGGCTGGCACGCTGTTGTGAGAGCGGCTTGCTAAACTCTCAGAACTTTTTGCAAGTGTTTGCTGAGCATGACCGTCATTAATTGTCCAAGCATATAAACATATGATTAGACAAATGTTAGCAGTAAAGCAATACAACTCATGTCCCCACGTCTTGCTATGTTGTGCTGTCAGCTGTCTTGAGATTGTTTGTATCTGCGTTACCTGCACGGTGGTGGTGTGGGTCTTCACAAGCTGCTGAGTAGTTCTCCACGCCTTGTGTCAGTGGTGTGTTGTTAGTGGTCAGTTGCAGCTTGAGCCAGGCAGCATGGAGCATTCACCATGGGGACTGGCAAGTGCTGTCAGTCATATCATGTCTCCATCTGTGGTAGCTGGACTCAGGTGTCCCCCATAAACTTACGTCTTCTCAGTGCTTGATCCCAAGCTGGTGGCAATTTGGGAACTGGGTCCTCGTTAGAGACTTGTGGTTAGGGAAGGGTTTACAGGCGTTATAGCCAGCTTGCCCTGGCCAGTATTTAGCACACTCTCTTGCTGGGAATGTCCACCTGATGTTGGCCAGGAGGTGACATCCAGCCTCTGCTCGAGACACATTTTTCTTTGCCACCATAGAGCTTCCTCAAGTTTATAAACCAGAATAAACCTTTTCCTCCCATGAGCTGCTTTTGGTAGAGTGCTATCTGGCAGCAAGGGGAAGTTAACTGCAACACCATCTTTCTATCATCTACCTATCATGTACATGTCTGTCTCTATATCCTCTATATATCTCTTTTAATGTATATATCTATTTTTCATCTATCTCTCATATATCTATCTTTTATCTATATATCTATCTTACATATGTCTATCTTTAATTTATTTATTATCTATTTTCTATGTCTTTTTAATCTATCTATGTATCTCATCTTTCATCTACTTTCTGAAGAGCTAGTTTTTCAATATGTATTGGCCCACTATGGGCTCTAACGAGTTCACTGGCAAGTAACAAGAAATGATGGCTGGGTGAGAACCAATGACAGTTTCTTTTTTTGTAATTAACTTGTACAAATATCCAAGGTTATAGCACAGAGGTTCCAATTTGTACTGAATCACTGTGACTTTTATCTGGGTTCTGCCCATGCATCAGGAATTAGAGGCCCAATGTACTTAGGAAGTTTCTTATACTTAGTACTTAGGAAGTGTTTTTCTAAAAATGGAGTGAAGGTTTATCTTTCTTCTAGATCCAGTTCTGAGTGTTCATTGATTTGTGGTATAACACCTCTACCCTATTTTGTATTAAGTGAGTGTTTCCACTGGAAATTCTCCCAAGAAGCAGAAAGTTGATGCTGAGAAAGACTAGACATAGCCAGATCAAAGTCTCACAGCGTGGTGAGGGTCTGGAGGGCTGTTCCTCTAGGGAAGTCTGAGAAGGGAGCAAATGAGACAAGCAGTGTTCTCCAGCATTCACAAACAAACGTATGTAAGCAATAGGCCATGCGGAGTCCCAAGAAATAATTCCCGTGTAGCCTCTGTAGTTTTCATGGTTTGTTTAGATGATTACATACCTATTACTTTTTTGAAACAGAGTGTAATTCGAATTCCAAACTGGCCTTGAACTCCTAGCAAGCCTCCTACTTCAGCCTCACAAGTGATGGGGTGAAAAGTGTACATTATCAAATGCCTGGCCACACTCTTCTTTTTAAGTTGTGTATATTTTTGTCTAGGCTGGGCTGTCTGTGGTCTGAAAATTCTAAAGCCAGAGTAGTCCACAGTCTCAGACTTTGAACACCAACCTGATACCACTCATGAAAAGCATATACTTGGCCTCATGTGCTAGGCAAAGTACAACCACACGAAAATATTAAATAAAATAACTTTGTACCCTGTGTAAAAGGTATGCTTGAAACACGAAGTCATGCCTAGAGTTTGTTTGATCCTAAGTAAGCCCATATTATGTATGCAATATGCCAAAGTCCCCAACTATCTGAAATCTGAGGCAACCTGCATTAATTAAGTAAAGGAAATAAAAGTCAGGTTTTGAGTGCTAAGAGACGTTTATGATAATAAACAGGTTAAGACACTTTAGCTTTTCAAAGCAATGACCCAGAGGTTTATAGTATTTGTATTTACAGTTTCCGTTATTTCAGGACTGTCAGTAGTCCTGACTGGTAACATGTTAAAGAACAGAAGTTCCTGCTCCTGCTTCCATGGCAAAAATAGAACATTGCTTGTCTAAGTATGCAAAACATTTAGAGTGGGTCTGTTGTACAAGGGCTTTAAGAATGTGAGTCTTTCAGAAACACACATCTCTTGTAGGTGGTGGAGTGTGAATTCCTCTGTGCCTGACAGAGGAAGGCCAAGGACAGAATGCCATGTGTGTGTGTGGGGGGGAGAGCGCACGTGCGCGTGCATGCACGCCAGGGTCTCTAGCCACTGCAGTTGAACTCCAGACGTGTGTGCCACCTTGTGTACATGTGCAACCTTGTGCACTTGCATGATCTCATGAGTCTGGCTTACGTAGGACCTGGAAAGTTGAACATGGGTCCTTAGGCTTCATAGGCAGGCACCTTAACCACTAAGCCATCTCTCCAGCCCAGAATGCCATTTTTTATTATTTATTCATTTGCGATATATATATATATATATATAGAGAGAGAGAGAGAGAGAGAGAGAGTGGGCACGCCAGGGCCTCCAGCCGCCATCAGTGAACTCTAGATGCTTGTGTCACCAGGTGCATCTGGCTTTCGTGGGTGCTGGGGTGTGTAACCTGGGTGCTTAGGCTCCGCATGCAGCTGCTTTAACAGCTGAGCCATCTCTCCTGCTCCAGATCGCCATTTTTACTTGCTAACTATTCTAGCATGTAGCCTCGCTCAGAACCAACACGGAGTTTCCAATGGAAATGCTTGTCTCCATGAACTGATCCGACACCAGGGTCTCAGAGTGTCAGCTCCTCCCCCACTCCTCCCCCACTGCAGAAAGTGATAATCAAGAGCTAGCTGGGGCTCGACAGTTGTTTCAGCACTGGCAACCAGGGCCCGCTGAGTTCTGGCGCTTCTGGGACAAGCTGAATTGAGTGTTGCTGGGACCGCGTTTGTCCTGGGTGTTTCTAGACACCTCTGCCAGTCTGCCCTTTGGACTCACCCATGTAGACTCACCCGCCCAGTGCCCGGGTGATGCCCTGTGCTAGTCCTACAGTCTGGTGTGCTGTCTGCTGCACCCGGTTTTCCCAGTGGTGCCCGGACACCTCACACCGGAGCCCGACACACCTGTGCTGAAGACGGCGGGTTATTTTCACTTTACTACCTGCTATGATAAGAAAGGTGCGCTTTCTTCATATCTCTGTGTCAAAGCTGCTGTGTGTTGGATTGAAGAATAACATTGCAGGAGGGGTGTTCCACATGAATTGGATTTACTTAAGCATCTGCAGGAAGCTCTAAGTTAGGAGGGATTGTTCCCTGGGCAGGAGCTTCATGAATTGCCCTCATTCTAACTGTTGTTCTCAGCAGTGGGCTGGTCCCTAAGTCCACACACACTTTGCCTGTTGCTCTGACCTGGCTGTGTCTTAGCAACGGTTGCTACGAGACTATGAGAAGGGAGCTCTGTGGAGGAAGAAGGGAGAGCTCCTGGCGCGGGAAATGCTCAGGTGAAGAGAGGGTGAAGTGGCGCAAGCTCCGCCCTGAGGGGCGTGGGGAGGGAAAGACGGTGGAAGAAAGGGCTTCCCGGGCAGGCTAGACGTGCACACAGCAGGGCGGCAGCACACCCGCCATGCCATCACTCATCCACTTCCTGTCTGCTCTCCTGGGATCACACCTGACAAGGACCCGGGGTGTGCACCTGTTTGCAGGGCAGTGAGGAAGGAGAGGGTGAAGCGTCTTCAGGGATGCAGTAGATAGGAAATCATGGGGCAGAAAGGAGGCTGTACATCCAATCCCCCAACACCCCCCGCCCCAATAAAGAGAGGAGAGCGGCCTGCATGGGTGGCTCCCTCACACCTCTGCAGAAGCAGAGGGCACTGGCCGGCTGCTGCCCCTGCCAAGGACCCGTTCTGCTGGGTTCTCATTTCCTCACCACACTGGTGTAAGTGCAGTGTTTTTTTTTTTTTTCTTTCTGTGACTGACTTATTTTACTTAGCATTTTCTCTAGGTTCATCCGTGTAGCTGCAAGTGGCTGAGTAATATTTCATAGCGTGCAGAATATTTTCTTTCTCCACTCATTCTCTGTCACTGGGCCCCTGTGTTGATTTCATACCGTGCTTATTATGAACACCACTGCATGAGAGCCCAGATATCTCTCTCCTATGTGACTTCGTTTCCACTGGACTTACACCCAGGAGTGGTATTGGAGTATCATCTGACAGTTCTGACTTTGAGTTTTTTGAGTAACTAGTATATTGTTTTCCTTAATGGCTGTACTGGTTTATATTCTCACCAACAATGTACTCTTTCTCCATGCCCTCAACACTTGTTTTAACTTGCCTTTTGAAAATATATTTTATTTATTTATGAGAGAGAGAGAGGCATATACAGAGAATTGGGCATGACAGGGCCTCTAGCCACTGCAAATGAACTCCAGACACATGTGCCACCATGTGCATCTGGCTTATGTGGGTACTGGGGAATCGACCCTTGGTCCTTACCCTTCACAAGCAAGTGCCTTAATCACTAAGCTTAAGCCCCTTAACTAGCTTTTAAAATAATAGCTACCTTAACAGATGCATTTCCCTAAGTATTAATGATATGATCTGTCATCATTCTGTGTCTTTTCAGGTCTCTGTTTTCATTTTGTTTTACATTGGTCACTTTGTTTTTTGTTTTTTCCTGTAATATACTGGGCCCTTGTGTTGCTTCCATACCTTGCTTATTATGAACACTATGATTCAGTGAGATGTCTGAGAACACTACTCACAGTTCAGTGGGAAGTTCTGGGGACTGCGCTCAGGGAAGGTCAGAGCAGGCCAGTCAGCAGGATGTTGCTTTTCTCTGTCATGCTCTACACAGCAGGCTGCCTTGCTGAATCAGTCAGTGGCATAGCGGGAGGAAGATCTGGGCTTCTATAGCTTCTAGGCAAGGGTTCTTCTATTACCTGTCTACACAGCGGCAATTGGCCATGTTCTCCCACACTGCTGAAAGTAAGCTTATGGCGAAGACTTGTGATTACCTGGAAACTATACTTAATGCTTATGAAAATAAGAAATGGTACTGACCTTTATCATCGCTATGTTTTCTAGGAAATTGGAAGGATATGGTCTTCACCTGATCAACTAGATTGTGAACACCTCAGCAGGAATCTTTCACGTGCCTTGGAAAGCTTCGTAAGCCACCTGGAAAATGCCTCCAGCCAGGACTGCACGTGCCATCCCCTGGTGGTGACAGTTCAGCAGCACATGGACACGTATGTGCAACATGGCCTCCTTCCCCAGTGTTCTCATTTCTAAGGAAGTTGTGTAGCATTCTTAATGATCAGTTTCAGATACATACTAGTTGGTACATGTACTAGTTATTTACATGTAACTGTGTATGTTTTTAGAACAGCACTTTTCCAAGAATAAGTTTTAAATGTTAAATTCTCAGTGCAACCTTCATTAGATCAAGATATGAGGTCAGAATATCAGGCCCCAGGGTAACAATATGGTATTAAATATATTTTCAGATTACTTCATATTTTATTAAATGTTTTCATTGTTCTAGAAATCTGAGCCACAAGAAATCGAAATCAGGACCTTTGCATTCTGCACAGGACCCAGTCACAGAGATAGGGTCATCAAGTTCCTGCTGTAGTGGTCTCTCAGACATCTCATGGTCTTTCTGCCTATTGTTTTCACATTTGTAAGAAGCCATGTATCATGCACCTTCGTAACCCTAAGTCAGATGCTGGGCAGGAGTTTGAGAGGGAAATGCTGGAGTGGTGAGTGGTGGTCAGTGAACGCCCACCCACAGAGGATGTCACGGACAGTGTGTTGCTAACTATCAGAAGGATCTTGTGTTGTCTGGCTCAGGTCCTGAGAGCCGAGACAGTATTATTCACTCTAATATTGCTTCTGGAGTTTTACCTTGCCTGATTTAGTTTTAATTTTCTGCCATTTTAGGTTGGCCCAAAGCTTTAAGGACACTTGGATGTCAAGAAACCCCATTATGGCTTTCTTTAGCAATTTCACAATCACTGAGGGTATGTGGTTTTTCAAGTTTGCTTGATTGAAAAATAAATTTCATTTCTCACTCAAATATGTTATTAAATAAATCATAAAAATAGGGACTAGACTCAGTCAATGAAGTGTTGTAACACCTGAGTTTGGATTACGAGGACCCAAGTAGAATCCAGGCATGCTTTTAATTCCAGAACTGGGGAGATTGAGATTGCAGGATGCTGGGGATTTGCTGGTTAGCAAGTCTAGCTTAAATAGTAAGCTCTAGGTTTAGTGTGAGACCTGGTCTCAAAAAATAAGGTGGAAAGCAGTTGAGAAAGGCACTCAATATCGTCCTCTGGTCTCCAACTGCACATGCACATATGTGCACATGTACCCACATTTACACATGTACATACACACGTGCTCACACACACACACACATACAGAATCGTGCTGTATGTGATAGAAATGATAAGATTTTGGCAGATCCGAAGCTTTTGGGCTCTGCAGAGAAAGTCCTGAGATCCCAAGTCCTGGATGTCAAGCAGAGGAAGAAGAGGAACCCTGAGGGGAGGGTTTCCTAGGGTCCTCTCTTCCGGGATTGAGCTGTTCTATGCCTGTGATACTCTCTTCTTGTCTGCTCCACCTGCTCAATCATGAACTCCTGTAGCGTCAACAAGCTAAGGCTGAAGTCCTTTCATGACGTAGATGTGTGAAGAGAAATGAGTTTTCAGTAGCACTTGGTTCTCATTTGTAAAGACACAGTTCTTTCTAAAATAAATCTTAAAACATACAGGACCTAGAGTAAATGAGTGATGAGAAGATTCCATACAACCTGAGGCTTATCTTTATTTAGGAGGGATCTTGGTTACCATTAGAGGAGTGAGATCTAAATTTATTCCATGTGCATTATAAGCTGGATATCTTGAGGAAAGCTACCTTGGGTAAAAATGTCAAATTTTGTTTTAAGTAAATAAAAATTTAAAAGCAACAATTATAAAATGTCCTTACTTTTGTTTATTCTCCAGGTATAAAAATAAAAGATTTGATGAAGAACATCACCAAGTTAACTGAAGATCTGCAGTCCTTTCTCCACATGTCAGACGAAACCATCCACAGCATCTTAGAAGGAAACATTTCCTATTCCAAGGTAAAGGGTGGCTTCTTGTTGCTATGTCCCCAGAACCCTCAGCGTGTAGGTATAGGTGGGCTGCCTCCTCCCCCAACCTTACTGCAGCTCACTGGGTGGTGGCTGGCACGTAACATCACCAAAAGCAGAAAGGACGTGAGAGAACAAGTAAGAAACACTGTGCCACTGTCTCCTGCCATAGCCCAGGGTGTGCAACTTCATAGCATTGCCATCATGTGGGATACAAGGATAAAATTGGTGGTGGTGTTTGCATAGGTGATTGAACTCTGTGGGACTTTTTTTTGGTTCCATAGGTGTCATACAGGTCAAAATTCTCCTCAAACAATGCAGTTAGGGTACATAAAAATTTACTGTGGTCCCCTGGAAGTGGAGGGTCTGGCCGTGTGAAATGTGAAATGAAATAGGGGTACTCTACATCTTCTCCAGGGTGACTGAGGTACTGTTAGGTAGCAGATAAAAGAGACATTCAGGGCTGGAGAGATGGCTTAGCAGTTAAGGTGTTTGCCTGTAAAGCCAAAGGACCCAGGTTCAATTCCCCAGGACCCATGTGAGCACAAGGTGGCACATGTGTCTGGAGTTCGTTTACAGGGTCTGAAGACCCTGGTGTGTCCATTCTCTCTCTCTCTCTCTATCATATAAATAAATATTAAAAGCATTTTTTTAAAAAAGAGACATTCAAAACTATCAAGGAGCTAGTGTAACAAGTGAGAAGTGGCACATGTAATTGGCATGGAATATGGTTTGTTTTGGAAGAGAGGAACAGGTGGATGTCATGTTGACCACAGTGGACATCACCTGGACCCTAAGCAAGTGCTTTTATGAGACAACCTTCAGCACTACCAGTGGTTCTACTTTCCCCTGGACCTCCTGGGTGTAGAGAAAACCAACTCACATACAAACACCTCAAATAGCAATCACCTGGGTCCCATTTAATTTCATGTTAATTCCAGCTAATTGGGGCTAAATGTAAGCTCAGTAAGTAGATTCATTAAGAATTAATCTAAGTTGGGCTGGAGAGATTGCTTAGTGGTTAAGGCATTTGCCTGCAAAACCTAAGGACCCCTGTTCAACTCTCCAGATCCCACCTAAGCCAGATGCGCACAAAGGTGAGGTGAGTGCGCAGGGTCGCACATGTCCAATAGGTGGCGCAAGAATCTGGAGTTTGATTGCAGTGGCTGAGGCCTTGGTGTTCCAATTCTCTCTCTCTCCCTCCCTCTCTCTCTCTCTCTAAAAATAATAATAAATCAAATAATTAATCTAAGTTAAAAAAGAAATAGGTGAGAAGGTAGGGGGCCGAAAATTCAAATTACACTATCACCAAGTTACTGATCATATGAATCATAGCTTATATTGATAAGTTTCAGCTTCTGAAGCACTGCACATCCATGTTGGAGGTGAAGGTGGAGGTGGAGGTGAAGGTGGAGGGGATATGGAGGTGGAGGTGAGCAGAGCAGTGAGTTAGCGATGGCACTTCTGCTCCTGAGCTCATTGGCAACTTTGCACAGCTCTCGGACTGTGTGGTGCTGGAAATTTCCCCATGAACTGGACAATGACCAGGCTTGTGTGAGCAGCTACCTCACGGTTTCTGAGAGAAAAATCAGAGCAGCCCATCTCTGGATGGTCTCCAGCTCCCCCGGCATAGGACGCTTCTGGGTCTGGGCACACCTGCTTGGTTTGCTGATGAAACAAGCAGCCACCGGGTGTCACTGACGTTCTATCAGTAGAAGGGCTGTGCTCTGAGATGGCTCGAGTTATGAAGTGATAACTGCGACACGGATGGCTTCATAGCATGCTTTTGCAACCTGTGTATCTTCCTGTGCATGTGTCATACAAACCACTGTTGTGACCTGACACCTGCGTCCTTAGATGGTTGGGAGGGGTCTAAACAGAGGTGTCTTCTTGCTTTCAAATATAGAATGAGGTGATTTGCTTTAATGCCTAGGTACATTCCTGATGCCACAAAACCCACACATCCTAGGTAAGAGACTCGTGTCATGTTAGCAAGTGGCACTTGGGGCTCCGTGTTTTCCCTAGATTGTCAGACTGACGGCCGTTTGCTGAGTTTTGTCCCCAGGCGTCTCCACTGTGGTCTCGTCAGTCACTCTGCAAATTCATCACGCTGGACTCGGTCCACGCTGCCGGCAGCCTGTGGGGAGCACTTCTCAGCGTTTCTTTACCAAGTTGGGGAAGTCGCTGGCCCCACCTTCATTATTCATGCAGCATCTTCCTGCACATAGGCATGGTTTCAAAGGCTGGGCTCTTCATTCTGTGTACATAGCATGGGGAGTATGTAAGCACGCTGGTTTACCGTATGGCCCCACAGACTCGGGATTGAATCTTGAGAGGTGTTTGCGTCTGGGGGTGGATGTTGGAATCCAACTAAGGTGTGTGGAAAGTAGTTGGAGCTCTGGCTGTCACTGCTTGTTGGTGGTGTTGCCTGTTTGGTGGCGTCTCTGCCTGGATCTATGGAGGGGAGCCAACTTCTTCTGCCTTTGATGGAACATCCCCCTGGAACTGTGAGCCCGAGATAACCCCAGTTCCTTCTATAAAGCTGCTTTTGGTCTGGTGTTTGTCCAGCAATGTGAACCTGATTGTGACAGTAAGTGAAGATCTAGAAAGGTCTATTCCACACATGTAACACAGCGATGGGGGAAAATATTCACTAGTGACTTTGGAGATTGGGCTGGAATAATGTGAGTCACAGGACTTGGCATTGTACCAAGGGCCCGAAGGGAGAAATGAATAAAAGGAGGTAAAGACAGGCTTATGTGTTTACATCCAGCCATGGTAATTTCCTTGTCTTGAGTCTTTAGGGAGGCTCCTTTTCTGCGGAGTTCCTTTCCTGAAGACCAGTGTCATCTAAATCAATCTCAGACTGCAGATACCTGAGTCTTGCTGGGTCCTGAAGCCCATCTACCCAGCCTTCTGTCCTGGGCTCGACCTCCTGTTCTGTCCTGGGTAGCATTTAGCCACTGGGTGCTGCACCCCTCCAGAGATGCAAAGAGAAGGTTCCTACACCAGTGTTCAGGGTCTGCAGTGACAACACCCTGAAGGCCACCTGGTAGGGCTCAGCTCAGGACTGAAGTGAGGAGTGGGCATGTGGATGCCCACCTAAAAGTAATCTTACCCATCCCAGTGCGGGATGGTTCTGTTTAAAAAACACAGGAGGACTTGATTAGCTTGTTTCTATCATCTGTCTGTCTGTGTGTCTATCATCCATCCATCCATCCATCCATCCATCCATCCATCCATCCATCTATCTATCTATCTATCTATCTATCTATCTATCTATCTATCTATCATCTATGTCATTGACCTCATATCTTAAATTGATTTCTTATTTGCAGCACCATGGCTGAGCACCGCAGACAGGCGCAGGGGTGCTGAGCACCATGGCTGAGCACCGCAGACAGGCGCAGGGGTGCTGAGCGCCATGGCTGAGCACTTACACACTTGTCTCTGTTGCTGAAAGCTGCACATCCCTGATTCTAGTCCATCTCTCTGGAAGCTCTGGGTCTGCCATCACTATTGCATCATCAAGGAGACTGAGGCTTCTAGACACACTCAGTAGCTTTCCAGGCACACAGCAAAAACTGGGCTTGGTTCTAACTGACCACTGACTTTCCAGTTGGTGCTTCGTTCCTTCTAATGGCATCCTGGCAGCTCCCTGCTCCTCTCTCATCTTTCTCTCTTGCGTTTGCCCCTTTGTCGTGTCAGTAGATCTGAGCTCAGCTGCAAGTCCAGAGCACAGAAATGTTGTTCACAGAAATGTATGTGCAATTATCTTTTCTTATTTTCCCTAGTTTTGCTTTCTTAGCTTCCAAAGCTTAAGTCATCAGAATTGCTCTTTTCCATAGTCCCAGTGCGTCTGCATTGCTGTCATTCCTTCCTTCCTAGTCAGAGGCCCTGTACAGACACGTGTTTCATCTGTGCCTCTGAGTTTCAATTACTAGCTGGGCAGCAGGGCGGCCGTATCCTCTTCTCTGCTTTAAGACGATTGTGCATGTCCCACAGGTGTGCAGCTCTGAAACTAGAAGTGCCTCTTCTGGAAATTCTCATCGTTTTGAAACTGAACAAATATCTAAGCAGTCTGAGTGGAAAGACTTCTGCCCTGTGTCCTTGCTTCTCTTTCAGCTTTTCAAGCCAAACGTGGACATGGAGAAAGTGTCAGAAACTCTGGCTCCGTGTCTCTGGTGGTTGTGGCATTAGCCTGACTCAAGCCCAGGTGGAAAGATTGGGCTGCACGCTGAAAAAAAAAAAAATCACATTTGCTGATTTAGAATTAAATCAAGGAATTCACCACCTTCTCTCACTCTTACACATACTTTCCGAATAGGCAAAACAGGCATAGGAAGGTTTTTAAAGATCAATAGTATGAATTTGAAATTCACAGAAGATGAGTGCATGGGAACATGTAGTCAGCGCAGTTGGCCTCGTGTTGTTTTTCTGGCACTTCTAGAAGATAGATGTAAAACAATTCCAGGACAATTATTTTGCCCTGGATTGTATATAAGACAGAAGCTGCTATTCTAGGAGCTGACCTTGACTTCACCGAGCATGCACTATATGGCGACTCAGTCAGAAGCTCTGTAAGCAAGTGCCAGGGGGCTTGGGTGGGGTCAGTTGAGGTTGATGCCCATCCAAAGCTAGGAACAGCACCTCTTGAGGTGAGGGTTTGGGTCTGAATACACTGTATTTCCCAGGACAGTCTTTTTTTCTGAAGCCCACTTTAGAGAACCAAGCAGAGAAGCAGTACGCTGATGAAAGCCAAGAGCGAAGCCAATATCCTAGCCCAGGCTCTTCCAGAAACGGCTCTTCCAGAAGCACATTGGAAACAGAGTGACCAGCGAGCATCTGCTCCACACACGTCCCACACCCATACAGGCCTTCTTGGTTCATAATTGCAAGCACACCCCCAGTGCCTCTGTGAAAGTATTCTTTAGGTGAGATAAACATTGAATCAGCAGACTGCAGAAGGCAGGTTCTTTCGTTGGTGAACTGGGACTCATCCAAGTCATTGAAGGCCCTAAGAGCAAACACAGTGAGGTCCCAGGGGGCGGGAGTCCTGCTGTTCGGTCGCCTCCAGACTCCAGCTGCAGCAGCAACACCGTGGGTTCCAGCCTCCGGTCACCTCACAGCCTGTGCTGGCAGTCTCCACAGCTGCAGGAGCCAGTTATTTACAATGAATTTAGAGTTCTCTTCCTTTGTAGAATAAACACACACATACACAGGTTTTGTTCTCTGAGGACTCTGGACTAATAAACCATGCTGTATCTCTTTCCTTTTGAGGCAGGGTTTCATTCTAGCCCAGGCTGACATGGAACTTACTCTGTAGCCCTAGGCTGGTCTCGAACTCAGGATGACTCTCCTACCACAGGCTGCTGAGTTCTGGGATTATAGGAGCAAGTCAGAATCACTGGAAGTGGTAAAGAACACTAATAAAGCATAGGATACAGATGCAGTCTATCTTCAGTGTCTCCTTCCAAATTTATTTGCTTTTACTTTCTAAGAAACTACAAGCTTGTCAATCCTGTTTTGCAATCTGGAAGTGGAGGAGGCAGAAAATATTAGTTTTATGCTGCTCGCAGTGAACAGCGAGGAGCTGGTAAACAAATTGAAAGGTATTAAGACTGAGCACTGGGCTGGTGAGTTAGCTGAGTAGTTAAGGCACTTGCCTGCAAAACCAAAGAACCCAGGTTCGATTCCCCAGGACCCATGTAAGCCAGATGCAGAAGGTGGTGCATGCATCTGGAATTTGTTTGCAGGTGCTGAAGGCCCTGGTGCATCCATTTTCTCCTCTCCTCTTCTCTCTCTGTCTCAAAATAAATAAATAAAAATATAAAAAAAATAGGCTGAGCATTGTGCAGACAAGGCCCAGAGGCTGCATATGGCTCTGTAAGCCGGAGTAGAGTGAGAGAATGTGAGTGTTCCCCTGCAGAGAGAAAGAGAGACAAAAGCTTTTGCAACAGTCCTTGCTCTTGAGTCTCCTAGCAAGCACCGGCCACACAGGCTGAGAACAACATATTCATTCAAAATGTTGAAGCTAGAACAGAAGCTGGGGCTCTGCTATGGTTTCTCAAAGCCCATGTGTTAACGCTTGGTCCCTGGTCTAGGGGTGCTTGGGAGGTGGTGGGACTTTGAGGGAGAATATCTTGGCTGTGCCCTTGAAGGCAACACACAGGTAGGCCACAGACAGAAATGTGAAGCCATTGCCAAAATAACCTCTCTTCCTCATAGTGTCTTACAGACACTGCTGTGGGGTCCAGTGGGACACAAGTAAGACCATTGGCTCACGGAAGGTGAGGCAAAGTTTTATTGGGGAAGAAAGAAAGAAAAGGAAAAAAGAAGAAAGTCTGGTGTATCAGTTCTGTACCCCAGAATCTCAGAGTGCAGCCCTGAACTCTTTGGAGTGTCAGCTTTTATTGGAAAAAACCACATGATGTTTATAGAAAGAAAAAAACAAACAAACCAGGATGGGAGTTAACCAGTTCACAGTTTACATATAACAGTTATAGCCATAAAAGTAATCTTAAGGGGCTGGAGAGATGGCTTAGCGGATAAGCGCTTGCCTGTGAAGCCTAAGGACCCCAGTTCGAGGCTCGATTCCCCAAAACCCACATTAGCCAGATGCACAAGGGGGTGCACGCGTCTGGAGTTTGTTTGCAGTGGCTGGAGGCTCTGGTGCGCCCATTCTCTCTCTCTCTCTCTCTGCTTTTTATCTCTCTCACTCTCCAATAAATAAATAAATAAAAATGAACCAAAAAACTTTAGAACAAAAAAAAAAGTAATCTTAAACATAGTGGGGAATTCGGTGTATCTTAGAAGATGAAAAAAGGAACTTGTAAACAGGTCTATGGGTCATTACAGGAAGCGCCTGCGGGGGTGGGGGGTGGGGGTGAGGTAGGTCTGTGACCTGGAGTCTCCAGCTGATCTGTCCTTTGTTCAACAGTTCAGGCCCAGGTAATGCTGTTCAGACCAGCAGGCCTCCTGTGTACCTGCCATTAGCAGAGCCTCCTGTTTATCTACCACCCTCATCTGCATAAACAAGTGTTTTCTTCCATTCCTTTATGAGCTCCTACAAGGAAGTGACTTCTACTTTTTTTCTAAGCTAGGTATAAAGGAATGTAGAGAAATACAACATTTAGCTCACTTAAAATACAAAATATTGTGTTTCTGTGGGTGGTTCTCAGCACTGCGGCTTTCCTTGAGCACGTAGTCAGAGAACTGAAGCACAGGCTTGCTTACGTCTGTGCCTTTCGCTTTGAAGCAGGTCCTCTCCAGTGCCCTCACCATAGCTTTGTCTGGAGAGTGTGATGAGGAAATTCTTCATCTCCTGCTGACGTTTCCTGGGGAGGGAAACACCCGGCTTGCCATGCAGGAACTCTGTGGGCTGCACGGGTCTGACGTCTACACTCTGCTTGTGGTGCTAAGCCAGAACCTGGACCTTCGGACCTTCGTCTACCAAGTAAGGAGAGGGTGTGGGCGGTGCGGCTGGTGGTGGCGTGCTGTCTTCTTCTCCTTGAGTACCCCAGAGCATTTGGTGCTAGGACCCCAGGTCCAGTACACTCAGGGCCTCACACAAAATGACATGGAACGTTCATGGAGCCAGTGCAAATTCTCCCATACACTTTAAATATTCTCTAGATTACTTCTAACACCCCCCAGAACTGATAAATGCTATGTAAATAGTTGTGATGCTACGTTGTTAAAGATAGGGCCCAGCACATTCAGTATAGATGCAGTTTTAAAATATGCATATATTATTAACCTCCAGTTTGGTCCGTGGCCAGGCGTACCAGCTGAGGCATAGCGCCAAAACGAGTACTCTATGGTGGCCTCAGCTACCCGGGGATCCCACGTTGGCTGGCTCAGCATGTGAGCTAGCATCTCAGTTGGATCTTGTAAGAATTAAGGAGATTCCAGGAGACTTTTCAGGGTGTCCTTAAAGTTGGGCCCATCAGAGCACTGGGCCCAGCCTGTCAGAAGTGTTTACAGTGAGGGCAGTCCACCAGCAAGAAATGTGCAGACCTCCGGTGTCAGCTGTTCCTCCCGCTAAGGGACAGCTTCCTGGCCACCTTCCCTCCTGTCGCCACAAGAATCCCCTGGGTACATGTTGGATTGCACCCATTCACTACCCACCTAAACACCCTCTCCTTGCACACTGCACCCTCTCCTAAAATAGGTGTTAATTTTATGACAAGCACACTTTAAAGCTTCAAGGAGGAGGATAAGCATTGCTGAAGTGGCTCAATACTTTGTGCCACTCTGTCTTGGTAGAATTGACACTTCAGTGGATTCCCTGGGCACCTCGTCCTAATCCACCCTTTGCTTTTGGGGAGGCAGATGCAGCGCCACCTAGTGGTACGAGGTAGCTCATATGCTCTCAGAAGCTCTGATGTGGAATGAACACTTCTAAGGGCCCAAATAATTATGATGACAAGGTTATCCATCATCCGCGCCCAGAATTCCCTGGAGCAGGGACATTAGATTGGATTCTGCCTCCTGGACACAGCGAGATGACACCACCGTTAACAATAGTGGCTCCTGTTACCATGGGCTTCCCCTGCCCCCACCCAGCACAGCTCTGTGAACAATGGTCCGCACGTGGCAATCTTGGGGCTGGCTCCCGTCGGGCACACATTGGTACTGGGGCCAAGTGCAGATTCCTCACACGTGTTTTTTGTCCTGCCAGTGAGCTCCCTCCCGCAGGCCTTTGGTAAAGTCGCTCTACTAGACTCACCCAGCAGCTCACCTGTTCCTGGTCACCTACCACATAAGGGGGAACTCTGTGTCACTTTTCAGCTGCAAATATAAAGGAAAGTGGAAAAACCACCGACAACAGTCACGCTGTGTCATTGGCTCCTCGTCCCTAGTTTCAGCGGGCCATGCATGTGCTTGTCACTGCTAGCATAGCGAGCATTGTGATCGGGAGTAAGGGTCTCCAGCTCTGAGAGGTCCGCGGTGCAGCGGAGGATTCCAGTGAGCAAAATCAGGGAGTGGCCACTGGCTTCTCACCCCAGTTTGGCAAGCTGAAAATTCAGAACACAGATGACTTTCCAAGAGAAGAGAGTCCCTTTGATCTTTCCCGCCTGTGGAAATAGGTGGTGTTTGCTAATTTATCTGTTCACCTGACACCCATTGTGTGGCTTACATTGCCACCTGTATTAGTAAAAGAGCAAGAGGGATGACCACCCCGCCCTGGAGTTTGCATTCTAGAACTGGAAATATGCACATGAGGAGCAAGATGCATGTCAGGTGGTGAATAGCACGTGGGCTTTGAAAGCCATTGATGATAACCCTCCTAGCTGAGAGGCTCCAGGAAACCTTTCATCTGCCCTCCTAAGGCACCATCATTCATGCACATCCCCGATGGGTTAGGAGGACAGCGACCATGTGAGCATGCTGTAAGGACAGTGGAGCAGCTGGTGAATGCAGTGCATACTGCTGCATATAAAACTGCTGTTTTATTTTGAATTACTCAAATTGACACCACAGACACCTCAAAGATACAAAGAAATATATTTTCTCTTTTTCTTTTTAATTTCACACATACTTAGTGTGAAGTTACATCATGTATCGGTACCACCCTTTTCCTCGCCCCTGTCCCCATTTTGCTGGGGACCCTCCTTAGTGGGGTTGCTGCTATTCCCCGTGGGATTGTGGGTCATGTGTTGCGTGAGCAGCCATCAGATTTTGGAGGGGGCAATGCCTCTGGGTATGACGTCCCAACCTGTGGCTCTTACAATCTTTCTGTTTTGAAAATGAATTGAATTGTAACCATAGATCACAGTTGTTTCTCTTGTACAGTCTGACAATTGGGGTACAATATAATATGCCCCATAAAAAATTATATCCACTCTAATATGGAGAATTTTGAGAGTATAACAATTATGTCTGTAAAGTTCAAGAGAGGATAAAATCAAATAACCAAGTTTTCACTGTTCAAAAGATGCTTGTGAGAATAAAACTAATATTGGTTATTTCATGTTTTTCTTTTTCTCTTATCCTATAAGGCTCTGATACCCTCTGAAATAAAAGACATGCTCGACTCCCTGTTGGATGTCATTTCCAGCCTCAGCTCCCTACTTGCCAAAGCACAGCACGTTGCTGAATACCTTCCAGAATTTCTCCACACATTCAAAATCACTGCCTTGCTCAATATGCCAGACATTCAACAGGTGTGTGTTTGCTCTTTGCATCCTGGGGAAATGTTCTTATTTGGTCTCCTTCTCCTATATTTCTCTTCCATCATCTAAGTTTTGTGTAAGACAACAGTGTGTATGTTTGGGGATATCTTTTAGTGGCACTGGAGACAGCTGCATGTCAGGGAACCTGGCGTCACCCTAAAATCTCCATGAAAGACACTGCTGATGCCACCCATGAGGAAGTTGAGATAAATTTCTAAGACAATCATCACTACAAATGAGATTTCAAGAGCCTGTTTAACTTGATTCACAGAGCAAATTGCTTTCGAGGGCCTTGGAACATTTATTTACATATAAATAATTGGCTTACAAATTACAGATCATTTTCTGCTAATGCAAACACAAACTTGAATGAGCTTTGTGGCTTAGTATTCTGTTTTGCTTGAAGTTCTTTTGCTTGGGCTGGAACTAACCAGGAATGAACAGGGAGAGTTGAGGTAGAGAAGCAGCGTCCTTGCCAGGAAGGGACGTACCTGGGCAGAAAGTAACCAGGAATGGATAAGAAGAATTGAGATTGGATGTGCTCAGGTGCCTTGGAAACAGTAGTATTTCACTTGTGTTCATCAGCTGGTGGTACTGTTAAGTACCAGGTAACTTAGCAGTAGAAACACATGTTAGGACTGTTAGTTCATTTGAGCCAGTGATACTTGATGGATTAATAATTTATATTTTAAATATTTTTATTTTTATTTATGTACTTCACACACACACACACACACACACACACACACACACACACACGGAGAATGAATGAATGAGAATGGGCATGCCAGGGCCTCTAGCCACTGCAAATGAACTCCAGATGGATGTGCCACTTTGTGCATCTGGCTAACGTGGGTCCTGGGGAATAGAACCTGGGTCCTTTGGCTTTGCAGGCAAATGCCTTAACTACTAAGCCATCCCTGCAGCTCAGATTAATAATTTATTATTGGGCAAACAAGAACCTACTGGTGTGTGTGTGTGTTCATGCGCGTGTGTATACATGGGTGTGAGACAGGTTTCTCCTCAGGTGTATTGGACCAAAAAATCATTTCAGTGATTTGAATGGTTTCCTAAGATCAGAAAAGACTCAGGCCAAACCTCTCGTCTTTCATTTGGCAAAGAGCTTATACATTCAGTGAGAGAAGAGACTAGAAGAGTTCTAGAAGTGTGTGAGGAAACTATTTTAAGTCAGTGTGTAAGTGCGAGTGGTTTTTCTTACATACTTAGGTGTCGAAAGCTAGCCACGCACGAAGCCCAGGCTTTGGTTCCTTCCAGTGGGTGATGAAGCTGATCTGCCGGGACCACGCCTCCCTCCCTAGCAACTCTAACATGTTCCTTAGCCTGCCCAGAGTGAACGAGCTCTTGGAAGATGATGAAGATAAATTCAACATTCCAAAAGATTCAAGTAAGACTGAAGCTACTTGTGTTTATGTGGTTGATTTGTATAGTGATAATAAGGGCCACTTTGAAATGACATTGTGTAAGCAGAAGTCACTAGACCCACTGGGATGGAGTTTACTTCCTTAATGTTGTGATTCTGTGTACTGTCCATTAAACACAGGCAAATCTCACCTGTGTCCCCAACATGTGACATACCCGCAACCCCAGACCCTTTGGTACCATGTGTTAATCTGTACTGGTGAGGGTCCTAAGGGAAGATAATTAGCACCATGTGGGCCTTTGAAAAATGGTTGAGTCATAACTGTCTTAGAACCTGTAAACCAGTACATCCACAGCTAATGGATAACCTGGGCAGCTGTCAAATACCAAGGAAATTCAGTAGTAAAGACAAACACTAAGCCTACTTAAATTTAGCATATTTTTCTTATTCTAATTCTTATTGTTTTCTTGTGTTTTTAATTTGGGAGTCTTGATGATTGTCCCTTTCATACATCTCTCCATTCATCCGCCCATCCCTCCGTCCGTCCATCCGTCCCGGCTTACCCACCATGCTGCTGCCCCATCCGTGTATGCTGCCATCTTACACAAAGCTTGGTGTTGGCAGAGAAATGAGAGGATGGGGACCAAACACAAGGAAAGAGCAAATGAGAACATTTCCCCGGGGTGCAAAGATCACCCATCTGGTCAGGTGCTTACCATTGAGGATCAAACTCTGTTGGCCTTTTTGTGCATTTTATTTTGAATAATTGTCATAGAAACCACTAGACAACATCACTGGGCTCTTTGTTGAGATGCACAAAGACCATCAAGTAATGGGTCTAAGCTTCCTTCCCTCGCAAGGCACACAAGATGCCATGATTTTTGGTTTCAACTCTCTTGCTCAGTACATGCTGCTCCCATCTATATTAGGCCCATAATGTAAAGAGTAAATTGTACATAGAGCAGCCTCTCTTCTCAGTTCTCTAAGAATTAGTATATATTAAGAATTAGTAAGGGCTGGAGAGATGACTCAGCAGTTAAGGTACTTGCCTGCAAAAACCTAAGGACCCAGGCTCGATTCCCCAGTGCCCATGTAAGCCAGATACATAAGGTGGCACATGTGTGCAGTGACTAGGGGCCCTGGCATGCCCATTTTTTTGTCTCTTTCCTGCCTCTCTCTCTCAAATAAGTAAATAAATAAATAAAACTAAAAAGAATATGTTGTCTGCTTAACTTATATTTTATGAGATTATTATAATAAATTTTATTGTATTTGGAATAAAGAATTTGTTTCTGTTCAAGAGAATTTGGAAAGATGAAATTAATACCTACAATAATCACAACAGGACTTGTCATATGAACCAAGATGAAAGCTATAGTATTTGTATGTTAAATGTTTGTTTTGGGGTAAAATAATGAGTTATATTGATATGGTCATCATTATTTTTTAAACAGACTAATATATGATTGTTTATATTTGTGGTAATGAATTACCAATTAGCTTAGACAGTTAAAGATGTTTTAAAATTGATATCATTTTCACAATGAAAGCCATTGCAAGAAATACTAGGAGTTAAAATTGTATAATTAACTGTACCAAAATAGCAATTGTGATAGTTTTGCATGGATTAGCAAATAAAATCCAGGAGCAACTTCAAAATGTGACTCCAGACAAAATTAATTCTGTTCTCGAGATTAAAATTTCTGAGATATGAATTTTCATGACTAAAAGCTATTTTTAAAAAATACTTATTTTTTTACTTATTTATTTATGCAGGGGAAGGGAGAGAGAGAATGGGCATGCCAGGGTTTCCAGAATTTGCAAACACATTCCAGACATATGTACAACCTTTTGTATATGGCTTTACATAGGCACTGGGGAATCAAATCTGAGTCCTTAGGCTTTTAAAAAAAATATGTATTCTATTTACTTACTTATTTGTGAGAGAGAAAGATGGAGAGAGAGAGAGAGGAGACACAGAGAGAGAGAGAGAGAGAGAGAGAGAGAGAGAGAGAGAGAGAGAGAAAGAGAGAGAGGGAGGGAGGGAGAGAAAGAAAGAATGGTGCGCCAGGGCCTCCAGCCACTGCAAACGAACTCCAGATGCATGCATTCCTTGTGCATCTGGCTTACGTGGGTCCTGGGGAATTGAACCAGGATTCTTTAGCTTTGCAGACAAATGCCTTAACCACTAAGCCATCTCTCCAGCCCTGAAAGCTTTTCCTTTTTTTTGTTTTGTTTTGTTTTGTTTTTTGAGGTAGGGTCTCACTCTGGTTCAGGCTGACCTGGAATTAACTCTGTCATCTCAGGGTGGCCTTGAACTCATGGCGATCCTCCTACCTCTGCCTCCCGAGTGCTGGGATTAAAGGCATGCGCCACCACGCCTGGCTTTTTCCTTTTTTTTTAAATTACCAATTTCATTTTAATTGTGATGCCACTGTGAGGGATAAGGTGGGATCTTTCTTTGCTTTCTTGCAAGGTATTAACATGTATATAGCATCCTGGAGTTTCTTAGGGGAAGGAACCACTAAAGACAGGGACATAATCATACTTCTGGCTGACCTGTTCAGAACTGCACCATGAAAAATACATGGAAGTTATCCATTGAAAACTCAGCTATTGTGGATATGTAAACACATTTTGCAGTTAATGTGGGCACTTTTTTTTTGCCATCGTGGATTAAGTAATACTTGTTTTCCTCTCTGTTAATTGTTATAGCTCCATTTTGCTTAAAGCTTTATCAGGAAATTCTACAGTCTCCAAACGGGGCATTGATGTGGTCCTTCCTCAAACCTATATTACACGGAAAAATACTCTACACACCAAACTCTCCAGATATTAATGAGGTCATTCAAAAGGTAAGTTAAGGGACAGGGGAGGTGGCTCAGTGGGTTAAAAGGTGCTTGGTTTGAAAGCTTGCTGATGTCAGTTGGGATCATTACATGGAGCTGGGTGGACAGCTGGACACCAAGTGGCGCCACCTCTGTGGCCACAGCAATGGCAGGCACTTAGGAGACTGCGTGTGCTTGGGGCCAGCTAGTTTGGCCTTCCCAAAGACAAACATAAGAGATACCCTGTCTCAAACAAGGTAGAAGGGGAGGGCTAACACCCAAGGGACACACACCCACACACATTCATCATACCCACACCAAAAAGAGGCTAGTTAAAATGAACAGAACAGACTTGTGCAGTTACCGTCATGTTGCTGGCAAAAACACATGACCAAAAGCAGCTTATGGGAAGAAAGGACTGATTTTGGCTTACAGAGTTATGGGGAATCTCCATGGTGGCAGGGGAAAATATGCCATGAGCAGAGGCTGGACATCACCTCCTGGTCCACATCACATGGACAGCAGCAGCAGGAGAGTGTTCCAGACCCTGGCAAAGGGTAACTGGCTGTAACACCCTTAAGCCCGCCCACCCCCAGCAACATGCTTCCCCAGAAAGACTGCAATTCTCAAATTGCTGTCAGCTGAGGCCCCAGCATTCAGAACACATGAATTTATGGGGGAGGGGGGACACCTGAATCAGACCACCACAATTGTATGTGATACCTTCTTGGGTTATATAAAAGTTTCTTGATTCCAGTTCAGGTTATCCTGAGTTCCATCCTGTTGCCCCCGGCTGTTCAGTGGGGATTCTTCCGGTGCCTTGTTTTGAGGGCGCTTTGGAGTCAGGGAGGATTGTAGAATCACAAACGCAGTGAAGACACAAAACTTTACTATCCAAAGTCTAGGGCAATCAGAACAGAGGACAAATTCAGGTTAGGCATAGGGGAAAACATTGTGAATTAACCCAGTCTGTCTTGCTTGATGGATTTGATATTTAAGAAAGGGCTCAGAGATGCATATGCTAACACTAACAAGTAGTATTTTGATGAATGATATTTTTGGAAACCCCTGTGATGCTAATGGAACCCTGTAGAGAATAAAATGACATGGAAAGGCCAAAAGAATTCCCTGGAAGGAATTAACATGTGTGGTTTTTCTTGCTTCATTTTTAATGTATTGTTTTGCTTCTAAGTCTACTTACTACAGTCTCTGTGATTATTAATATTTATGGTTTTCTTTTAAATGATTGTGACTTTTCTTATTTTTTTTAATTAAAATATTTTATTTTATTTTTAAGAGAGAGGAGAGAGAGGGAGAATGGGGGGGGTAGAAAGAGAGAGGGCGGGAGAGAGAGAGAGAACGTTCTAGGGCCTTCCAGCTGCTGTGAACGAACTCCAGCTGCGTGTGCCCCCTTGTGAGCTTGTGCAACATTGCGTGCTTGGTCACTTTTGCATCTGGCTATATGTGGGTCTCGGATATTCAAACATGCTTTCTTAGGCTTCACAGGCAAGCGTCTTAACCGCTAAGCCGTCTCTTCTGCCTTTATCTGGTTTCTTTTCAGTGATTGTGCTGTATTTTCCAAGGAGGCCTCTCTTGTCTCATGGTAGCTTGTGAGCCTGCCAGGGATACTTTCCCAAGGATGTGGGAATGGTTTGATCTTACTCTGAAACCCAGAAGAGGAGATACCTGTCCCTGTAATGATAAACTTCCAAGATGTGAATAGTATTAATAACGTAAATATGGTCCATTTTGAGTCACTTTTGGTTCAATTCCCTGTCACGTGTTCCTGGTGTCCTGCCCTCGTGATGGCCATGGGGGTCTCAGCAAGTTTCCTGGATGCTTTCCAGCTGCCACTTAGGTCAGACGCAGCCTGCTCCCAATAGTATTTATAAATTTATTTTTTTAACTTGAAAATGCCCTTTTGGAGGGATTTTTGCTAAAGATTATGGCCTGCCGCAGTCACTCTGGCTGTTGGGGCTCTGGCCTGAGGCTGTCGTTCTAAGACCGCACTAAGAAGAGTTGCTTAGGCCTGGCCAAACCAATGTTAGGTGATTCCCTCTGTCCATTAAACTCATTAGGGTCTTAAATAATTTATCAATTTCATGGAGAAATGGCTCTACATCGCAGCTTTCTGATTCTCTGTGTTAATGTCTTTAAGAACACACAGGCTGCTGTTGTGTGTCTTACTGTATAAATGTACTGCAGTGAGGAAGTGAGGGCAGCCAGCTACAGACAGAACGGAGAAGCTGTCTAATGAGAAATATGGTCCAGGGATGGAGGGAGGGGCTGACCAGCGACTCCTCTCCCTAGAGGTCCTAGACAGAGGACGAGGAAGGACACACCTTGAGTGGGTGTTCTGAGAGCAAGCAGAATTTAAGCAGAAACAGTAGAGTTCACTGGTTTTTGCTTGGCCTCTTGTTGGATTTTATAGGCAGGACTAAAGGTAGGGCTCGAGAGTTGGCTTAGTGGTTAAGGCACTTGCCTGTGAAGCTCAAGGACCCAGGTTCAATTCTCTAGTTTCCATGTAAGCCAGATGCTTACAAGGTAGCACATGTGGCTGGAGTTCGTTTGCAGTGGCTAGAAGCCATGGCATACCTATTCTCTCTCCCTTTTCCTCTCTCCCTTTCTTTGTCTGTAATAAATTAAAAAAAAAATACTTAAAGTAAAAGTAGATGCCTAGTTTCCTTATTTAATACAGCTGGGGACCACAGATTATCTTGGAAGCTAACTTTATAGCTTTGTACGTGGGGGAATTATTCTTTCAGTCAACCATGGCTATTTCACTTTATGAAAATTGGCTCTAGTCCTTGGACACATGTTCCAGTGTTCCACACACTTGCTGGTTTGTCACTTGGTTTATGAGAAGCAATGTCATCTATGCTGTTGGAGTGACTGATGCGGTAAATGACAGCCATTCTCCATATTGCAGTGTTTCAGTTAATGATGGACTGCATAATTAGTTGTTATAATGCCACTGAAAAATTTCTTTTGCCTCATGGTGATGTAGCCATAGCACATAGTCACAAAGCCATAGCACAACAGGCTTCTCATGTGTTTGTGACGATGTGGGTATAAACACACTGACTGCACACCAGTTGTATAAGAAACAGCAGAGAGAGCTTGGTAGTTGTGGTTGATAGTGGGAATAATCATGTTATACATTTATTATGCTATACTTCTAATCATTATTTTAGTGTCTTCTTTCCACTTTTGAGAAGGTTTCCTATTACACTGGCAGTAGCCTCACCTGGTCTGGGCTTACCACATCTCTTGGTTGACCTGCATCAGTCAGGTTTGCCCCAGTATGTGCATGCTGTTTGCCCAACGTGAAGTGGCATACTGATGACAATTCTCAGAATGTGGGGAGAATTTTTATGCTCTAATCATTACACTGAGACCCTTCTGTTGTGGGGATCTCATCTGAGCCTTGGTCTACTATCCAGAGTTGTGATAGCCATCAGTACCTGGCTAGCTTTCAGTGTAAGTGACCATGGAAGGATCTTTCACTAGTTGGTAAAAGTGGCATTTGAACCCCTATCTGTTTGACCACATAGCCAATGTTTTATCTCACACTTTTCTACTCTGCTTCATTTTCTCCTCATGAAGATTCTCCCATGACAAAATTCGATTTGTTCTTGCAAAGTCCCTGGCCATGGTGCAGAGGAGATGGTGCCTGAGAAACAGAACCTGGGGAAGATGGTTTCTTGTGGGCTGAGCTGGCCTCCAGCTTTGGGATTGGTATCAGATCTCAATGGGCAAAGGCTGACTTTCAATCACATATTTCTGGTGTAGTTGATGCCGATTGGATCTGGAGTGTGAGAGAACATTTTTCACAGTTCTGGAACTCTGGAGTGAATTTCATTATCTCAGCACAGATGGAATCATTGTTCACTGAATACTTATTTCTACAAGGTCTGAGGATGGGTGATGGATGCTCCCAGTGCTTTCTCATTTATTTCTCAAAAGAACTAGGAAGGGCAGGCATAGATTAGGCCTGTTTTACTGACTAAAAACTAAAGGATCAGTAAGACTCGCATTTTCAAGTCGATGAAGCAGTAAGTGAAAGTCCGTGGGTCAGACGCGAGGTTGACGGGCTCCGCTGCAGGGATTCTTTTCATTACCCATATTTACAGTGCAGGTTATCAAGCAGCAAGGACCACACATGAGCTCTGCTTTTCCTGCCGTCAGTCTGGGATACTAAGTCAGTAAGATAAGTAGGCACACTGACCACATGTTTGTAAGGCTTCATGTCACAGGTTGTGGCCTTTTCCTCCTTCTTAGAAAGCTGATTGAGGGCTGGAGAGATGGCTTAGCAGTTAAGGCATTAGACTTCAAAGCAAAGGATCCTGGTTCGACTTTCCAGGACCCCCGTAAGCCAGATGCATAAAGGGGCACAGGCATTTGGAGTTCATTTGCAGTGGCTGGTGCCCTGGCATGCCTGTTCTCTCTCTCTCTGCCTCTTTCTCTCTCTCAAATAAATACAGAAGATATACTTTTTTTTGTTTTTTTTTTTTTTTTTAGAGAGAAAGCTGATTGCTTCAGAGGCACACCTTTGGGTGGAAAATATTTCAGTGACACAGGTTAAGATGAGGCAGTTCAGTATAGTTTTTACTATTAAATGGTTATAAAGCCTGATGGTTGAGTGGCTTGGATAGATAGGAAAGTACATGGCTTGGATACTTATCACAGATGGGGAATGTTAGGGACACTGCCTAGCACACTGTGTTGATAAAGATGGCTAGCAGAGGTTCTGGGCCCGGAATATTTTACATGTGCAGATCAGTGTATGAAGAAAATGTGCAAGACCTCTGGACGGGCTGAAGTTTCCCAAGGCAGCGTGGTGCAGGAACGGACTCTATGGCAATCTGCTGTCTGGCTGTGGGCATCCAATCAGAGTCTGACAACAAGTTTTCAATGACTCAGCCTCCAGCAGAGTTTTCTGATGAATGCACATGTTCGACATGGAGCAAATTTCAAAACTGAAGAGTGTTGCTCAGGGCAGAAGTAATTATGTTTTATGAATAGACTTGTTTGACACAATCCCTGTAAAACAGCAGGTCTCCAGGGAAGCAGCACCAATAGGCCTAAGGATGTTCTTGTTCTGTGAGGGGAGGAAGTACGGATACTGTACTTTTGTAGACCTTGGGTATCTGTGAGTGGCCACTGTTTTAGTTTCAGGTCGAATTCCATCAGTTAATGTTAACAACCATGGGGTGGAGGGTGCGATAGATGAAACCAATCAACTGACCACCCCGCCAGCGAGCTGAGAGGTGCCGCTGAGAGGTGTCACTGCTCTGTCCCTTCCACAAACAACTAGCCTCCCTCGGGTTGCTGAGATGGCTTGTCCAAGCCTGGGCCAATAGTGGACTTGAACTCATGTTCTTGGACTCAGAATCCTTGGAGCTCTTTGGCCATTCAGTCTCAGTGGAAGAAGAGCATGTCAAGCCATATCCTCTGTCTGGAAAAGGCAGAGCACAGGTCCACTGTGTTTCCAGCACAGTCAAATAGCCTTTCTATTTTATTCCCTCACACCCATATCCAGACCCATGCACCCATGCACCCATGCATCCATGCATCCACATAGCCCTCTCTCTGCACATTCGTCTGCCCATGTGCAGATTAACATTGCAAAGAAGTGGCTCCGTCCAGTGTGGAATAGGTTGTGTGGGTCATGGAAGACGCTTCTGTGTTTTGTCCTTACAGACTGCAGCCAAAAGGAAATAGATACATTTATTTACTTCAAGTCTCACCAGTTTTACCTTAAAGTTCTTTTACCCTCTTCACCTTTGCACAGGAAGAGAAGGAAGAATGTGGCAGAAATAGGAGAATATGAAGTTCAACAGAGGAGACATGATTCCCAAGCTGTTGTCTATGCTATGACCTGGCACATTGTTGTCTATCATGTGACCCAGTCCCCTTGTTCTCTTTTGCTGTGGCCTAGTGGTCTTGTAATTTTTCTACCTATATTAAAAAATGAGTAAGACAGAAATAGGCTATTGTCTTACGTCAAGTGAAATAGTGAAAATGCATAGATTTAAACCTATTTAGTATGGATGTATGTATTGATGCTCAACTTGAACCATCTGGTGAGTGACCACTTTTAAAATTAGGCTTATAAGTCCTTTTAAAAATTAACTTTTTATCATGAAGCTATTATATATTTACTTGGATTTGTAAGGAACAACAGGAAGAATGGTAATTTCTTGTAAAGCTCTGGTACAGTCACCACCAGGATTATGACATTGGTGAAATTTCATGGATCTTATGCAGATTTCCTATGTTCACTCATCGCGTGTGTGTGTGTGTGTGTGTGTGTGTGTGTTTGCGTGCGCGCATCTATTAGCATTTACTTTTGAAGAATCTTATCACTTGTGTAGGTTTATGTATCCACCATCAGAACAGAGGCAGAGTGGTCCTCAAGCTACAGGTTCCATGGAGTTATCCTTATACAACCCAGATATTGTGCTTAGCCTACTTCTCCAGGTCACTGGGCTGGTAATCTCTAATCAGTTTTCATTTTGTGATTTCAAGATGTTAGATAGATGGAATACTGAAGTATGTAATCCTTAGGATTGTCTTATGTTACTTAGCATAAATCTGTACACCTATCAGTAATGCACCCATTTTCATTGTTGGCTCACATTCCATGGTGATGTGTGGGCCATTTTTTAAAACCATTGTTGGTCAGACTGTATGACATATGGGTTCCTCTTAGTTTTTGGCTGTTGTATTCTTTGTTTCTCTGTTCTTGCCTTCTTGTGAATTACTTTAATTTTTCCTAGATTTCTCAAACCCAAGAAATGATTTTAGGATCCTCATATTGAATATATATACTTACTTACTGTGCTTTTAGGCATATCTCTTTGACAATGTTCTTTGTAGTTGCTTTTTTCCTAGTGACTTTTCAGCATACTTTGTGCTCAGCATGGGAACTTTACTTGTACCTAAGACTGTCAGGTGTTTTGGGAAGGATCCCAGAAAGAGGCTTTGAGATGAAAAGTGGGCATTATCTATCAAAAGTACCTTATTGATGTACCCCAAGTGGAGCCATATTACAGCTTTAAGAATGGAGGAGAAGTTTAGCAAGGGAGAGGACCTGCCTCCCGGTATATAGTGCTGGCCTGTGGCCTGGATGCAGGCTAGAGTGTTGGTGTGGGAAGTGGGGTGCTGTTAATCTGTATACCTTAAGGGGCAAGCAGAACTAATACCTCCTTTCCAGTTACAGAACAACTATATTAGGTGTCAGGGGGCCCAAGAAAAGAAGCTCTGAGATGGAATGTGGGGATTATAAATCAAAAGTACATTATTAATTTGCTCCAATTAGAGTTGTGCTGTAGTTTTCAGAGTGGGGAAGGGGAAGATTAGGAAGGCAGAGGGACCTGCTCCTGGCCTGCTGCTGTACCCGAATGTTGACGTGGAAAGGCGGCCTGTCAGCTGAGGGAGAATCAGAGAAGGGAGGGAGGGAGAGAACAAATGAGAAAGCAAGAATGAAAGAGAAAGAGAGAGAGAGATGTGTGCATGTGGGAAGGGAGCAGGGGTAGAAAAATATGTACCTGGACAGAGAGAGCGGAAACGGGTGGCGGCAGGGCCTTTATGTCCTTGGGGCCTGGGGGACTGCCTGTTGGGAGATGGCCAGTTGGGGGGGTGTTGGTGGAGGAGCCAGCTCAAGGACCAAGTTGTCTGCATCCCTGTGGAGTAGAGGGGCAGGGGACCCCTTGGAGGCATTTTCCAGTTTCAAGTTGGGAGAGGGAGCACTGAGATTGACAAAGCCATGTTATATTTCCCATTTTTAAATATACAGATCTTTCCTGTTTGTGGCCCACAGTATATGCACGGACTTTGGATATCCTGCTGATCCACCCAGCCTGATGGATCTGGTGATCAGAAGCATTGTCCTGCACAGTACTGGCATTTGATCCTCATGATCTGTGGGGCTGCCTAGTTGTTGCTGCTCATGGACTGCCCTGCCTCAGGAGAGGACCATAGCACATACTGCTAGCCTGAGAAAATATTGAAATTCAAAGTTGGGAGGACATTTTTACTGAATGCATATACAGTTGCATCACAGCAAAGTTAAAAACTTACATTGTCATCAAAAAGGACTTATAAAACTTAGAAGACATAGGATAATATAATTTCTTTTCGGACCTTTCTGGTTTTTCCCCCTTTATCATGCTCTGTGATACTGTCATATTTCCTTAGTTGTTGAGTAACTTTTTCAATTTGTAAAGTTTTCTTCATTTGAGGATGTTTTCATTTTTTCTTCATTCTGGAAGGATACTTACAATGGACACTGAGTTTATGCTTGATATTTTTTTGGATTAAGTTAATGCTTGGATTTTCTAGGTAGCTGGGTATCAATCGATCTGATGTTATATATCTTCAGGGTAGGAGCTTAAGGTGTTAGGTATGGCTCTTAAGACTCAGAATATCTACAAAAGTGTTCCTAGGGGTTGGGTTTGCCTTCTATGGGAGTATTCAAGTAAACTGAGTGGAACAAAATACAGATAGAATCTAAAATTTAAACAATGTACACATTCAATGAAAAACAGTACTGAGTATTTATGCAAGAGTAGGTATTATAACAACCAGATCCTTTATCAACAAAGAGGTTAAGATTTCTGGTCTGTTGAGGGTTCCAAGTCAGCTTGTGACCAAGTGAGACCCTTCCCTGGTGCAATCCCAGTTACCTTGGATGATTTTGGTCTCAGTTATTCTGCGCTCTGCTTGCGTCCCTCTTTGGTGCCCTGTGGGTTCAAGTAGGCTGGCTGGGTCGCTGGACCGCTGTCCTGTTTTCTGGAGCTGGGCACTGGCTTTTCCTGTGAGGCAAGCTGAGCCTGGCAGCTGTGGCCCTGCAGACCTGGCACCGTTGCTGCTGGAGCCGGAGCCGGAGCTGGAGCCCAAGCCCGGGCTGGAGCCGCTGCTTCTGCTGCCGCTGCCGGAGCCACTTCGGCCGGCCTGTGTGGGCTCTGCAGGCTCTGGATCTCTTCTACTTCTCTGCTGCCATTTTAATTTCCTATACACCTCACTTTTTAGTAAAAGTGTGTATTTTGCTGGGTTTTCTTTGGCTTTTTCCCACCTACGCTGCTTTGGCGTGGTTCCTATGCTGCCATCTTAACCAGAAGTCCATATTTTCTTTCTTTTTCTTTTTTTTTTAATCTTTCTTTTTTTTAAAATTTTTAAAAAAATTTCTATTAGCATCATATTTTCTTATAACATGAGAAGTATTGGACTACTTCCTGTTGTGGCCTCAGGGGACATGCCTGTTAATCTTCAGTTTGGTGTTGCTTGGATGCCTTTAGTTTTGAGAACCTTTTTGCATAGTTATGATTCAAGATCTCACTTTGGAGCCCAGGCTAACTCAAACTCAAGATCCTCTTGCCCTTGTGTCCTGGTAGAGGTACAATTATGGCATGGCTTGTGTTAGACTTCCCTGTTAATCAATTTGGGAGTTTGTTCAGCTTATTGAATCTCTAGCTATTTTTCAGCCACTGTTTTCTCAAAGAGTCTTAGCTCCTTTCTGCTGCTCTTTTCATTCCGAGACTCCTGTGATCTGGATGTTGGATGTTGTTCTTGTCCCTCAGTCCCTGAGGCTCCCTTCTTTTACAGACCTGCCGCTCAGATTGGTGAAGGGTACTGGCTAGTCTTCAGACTCATTGATTCTGAATGGTCATCTCCTCTTTTGTGAACGTACTGTGAGTCAGTTTCATTACTCAGGTATTTTCAGTTCTAGAATAGCCACCCTTTTTCTAACTTCTTTACTATTTCATCTTGTTCATGTCAATTTGTGGTATTTGTTGAAGCATTTTATGATGGCTGCTTTATAACACTGGATCATTTCAGTATCTGATATTTCTCAAGTGTTGGGTGACTGTTTCTTATACAGGTTGTTTTCTTCATGTGTTGGGCAACTTTCAGTTATGCGCTGGGCATTCTGCCTACTGTGTTAGGACATTCTGGGTCTCATTTAAAAGTCTGAATTTTTTAAAAAATCATATTTTTTGTTTATTTCTGTTTATTTGAGAGTGACAGAGAGAGAAGGGGGGGGAAGAGGGGGGGAGAGAAAGGGAGAGACAATGGGCACACCAGGGCCTTCAGTCATTGTAAACAAACTCCAGATGCATGTGCCCCCTTGTGCATTTGGCTAACATGAGTCCTGGGGAATCAAGCCTGGAACCGGGGTCCTTAGGCTTCACAGGCAAGTGCTTCACCACTAAGCCATCTCTCCAGCCCTGAATATTTTTTTCACAACAAAGGTAGACTAATTTTCATCTTTGCTTTTGTGGGACACTTTTCCTCTGCTTTGTTTGTTTGGTGCTCTGGATCTCCTGTCCTCTCTGCTGCTGGACCTTGAAGAAAAAGGTGGGTCTTCCGTAGGTCTGGTGTCTGGGTCCTCTATATGGCACATGCAGTCTTGGGAAGCGGGAAGCCCTGGTCATGTCAGGGACCTTGGCTGTAAGGACAGAGGAGGCATTCCGGCTGGCCACTAGTGGCTGCAGAGCCTGTGCTGGCATTTCCAGGCTGCCCAGTGTCTGGATTCTGGCTGGTTGTGACAGGAGCCCTCTTCACTAGGTTACCCCAGGACCCTTTCCCCACTTCTCTGGTCACAAAAGAATCATCTCCTGGCTGCCTATTTCCATGTGGTATTGTAGGCTAGCTGCTTTTTTCAGTGAGCACCCAGCTTGGCTTCCATTGCCAGGTTTCTGAACGGGAAATGCAGAGGCTGTCAGCTGCTTTTGCCAAGTGGAGATCACCAGACTCCTTCCTACTGCACTGCCCCTGTTCTAGAGTCCTGACTACTTTGCTTCCCTCTTGCCCTGCAGAGCTCTTCCTGATGCCACCGTGCTGTTTCCCAGGTATATAAGGTCATTTAGAGGATGGATCACATCTTGTCCAGAAGGTTGTTTTCTAGGACCTGATACGGCTTGAGCTGTCCTTGATAGCAACCTTGCTGTTCAGTGAAGGCCCAGTCTGCTCTCTACCTTGACCCTTGATCCAGCCACACCTCTAGCAAGTTCTGGTTTATTCTGCATACATTTGAAGATCACACTCTGGGTCATAGGGTGACTTCTCAGGGCTGGTTATTATTTCTCGACCCATTATGCTTACCAAAGTCACATGCACTTGTCGTATGAGAGTTTTATATGGCTTATTGACAATCATTCATTTTATTCTTAATATAAATTCACTGATTTAAAAAACCTAGCTTCATATGTTGGTACATGTTATAGGAATTTTTCACGTTTGGTGGCTTTGTTTTTTAATATTATTGCATTTAAAATAATCTTGAAATTTTTTTTCTTTTTTGTTTATTTTTATTTATTTATTTGAGAGTGACAGACACAGAAAGAGGCAGAGAGAAAGAGAGAGAGAGAGAGAGAGAGAGAGAGAGAGGAGAGAGAGGGAGAGAATAGGCACGCCAGGGCTTCCAGCCACTGCAAACGAACTCCAGACGTGTGCGCCCCCTTGTGCATCTGGCTAACATGGGTCCTGGGGAATCAAGCCTCGAACCGGGGTCCTTAGGCTTCACAGGCAAGCGCTTAACCGCTAAGACATCTCTCCAGCCCTAATCTTGAAATTTTAAATATTATCATTTTATTGTACTTATTCATATTTATGCTTGTGGCTTGGAAAATTTCTCAGTGGTTAAAGGTGTTTGCTTACAAAGCCTGCTGGCCTGGTTTCAGTTCCCAAACTACACACATTAGCTGGATGCAAAAAGTGACACATGTGTCTGGTGTTCATTTGCAGTGGTCAGAGGCCTCAGGGCACCCACGCACATATACACACATATGTGAATAAATATATAAAAATTTAAAAATATCATGCCATATTAACTGATTTAGATGAATGAAAATATTTAAATAAATATTAAATAATTGAAAATTTGTCCTTCCAAAGATGTTCACATTTTGCTATTGATTTAAAGGTATAGCTCTTACTTTTGCTTTTTCTAAATCTTAAATTTATCTTGACATATTTCTTCTTTCTCCTTTCCTCAGATTTTCTGTTTTATTACTGTTATTTATTTATGTTTGGTTTTTCAAGGTAGGGTCTCACTCTGGTCCAGGCTGACCTGGAATTCACTATGGAGTCTCAGGGTGGCCTCGACCTCACAGCGATCCTACCTCTTCCTCCCGAGGGCTGGGATTAAAGGTGTGTTCCACCACGCCCGGCTATTACTGTTATTTTTGAAATAAAATTTAGTTCATGCTCTGCAACTGACAGAGAGCAGGAAATGACAAAAACATTCCTGTATGTTTTATTATTTTGCTGATGTTTAAAATGCATGGTTAACCTTTACTTCTTTTTTCTTTTTCTTTTTTGTTTTTTTGAGGTACGGTCTCACTCTAGCCCAGGCTGCCCTGGAATTCACTATGTAGTCTCAGGGTGGCCTGAACATGGCAATCCTCGTACCTCTGCCTCCCGAATGCTGGGATTAAAGGCATGTGCCACCATGCCCAGCCAAAATGTATTTAATATAAGCAAAATTCAGATTCAAATACATTCAGTATTAAATTAAAAAGTAAAGGTTAGCTGGGCATGGTGGTACACGCCTTTAATCCCAGCACTCGAGAGGCAGAGGTAGGAGTACTGCCATGAGTTCGAGGTCACCCTGAGACTATATACTGAATTCCAGGGCAGCCTGGGCTAGAGTGAGACTCTACCTCAAAAAACAAAAACCACAACAAAAAAAATTTTGGTAGCTATCATTATTATTATTTCCTGTGTAATGATTTCTTGACTAAGTTACTGAAATTGAAGAGGTTTATGTTTTAAGGTTTCAATTTGTTATACTTATGATTTATGAAGTTCATTATAAGGTTTGAAAATTTCAATTTATCAATCTGAAAATTATTTACAGAAACTTTTTTCACCTTTTTTTTTTTTTTTTTGAGACATGGACTCTTGCTAGCCTCACTGTATAGCTGAGAATGATTCTGAATTTCTGAGTTTCCTGTCTTCACTTCTCAAATGCTGGGGTTACAGGCAAGAAGTCTACCCCGTAATGCCGTGTTGGTAAATGGACGCAGGGCGGGCCTTTGCATGCTGTCCTGGCATTCTCCTGACCGAGCTACACCCCAGCTCTACACAAACGTTTGATAAAAAGTTTCAGCTTGGAAATATTTGCTTAAACAACGTATATTTTGATATTTGACTGGAATGTTTTTTGAATCCTAACATATTAATTGTTGTAAATTTTTCTTTGGCATTTGAGAAATATATAAGATACTTTAGTATATTTTCACTTAATTAAATGCTAATAACTTGCTAGATATACCTTGTGTATCCGCATACACATGGGCATGTGTGCATGTATTATGTATTTTCTGATTTGCGTGACTGTTAATCCTCTCAATCCGTTATAGTAATAATGTATTTGACTTCCATGTGTCTGCCTTTTCTTTAAATCAGCAGACTAAGCAGTTAGTATGTACTGGGTCTGTGTGAGGGCATCAAACTGTCATTTCATCTGAGTTCTCACAATTCTCATCAGTTTTTCTTGAAGACCGAAGGTTTGAGCTTCCCTGTGTTAGCTGTGGTCACTGCTGTTCAGTTCCCATGCACCGTGAGGGTCTCCCTGGGACTCTTGGGAGAAAGACCAGAATCTCAAAGTCACCTTCATCATTGTACCTTTGGTATTGAGTCTGTTTTCAGCACTGGCTTGACTAATATTGTAACTGATACCTTCATAGATACAGCTTTATGTTTTATTTAAATCATTCCCATAGTCCACAGTCTTTATCTTGAGAGGGGAAAAGCATGTGCATTTTATGGTCTGTGGTTGAGTGTATTTTTGTGATACTAAATCATTTTAGAAAGGCTTTGTGCTGCAGTACTCTTGGCAGCAGTCAGGGAAAGAGCCCTCACTAGGGAGGAAAGTAAGTGCCTAGAGGTCAGTTGAGAACAGGTTTTGGAGGAAGAAATGTGTGTAAATGTGTTTTACTTGGTCAGTATGTATGTGAAACTTACATTTTCCACACTGGTGGGCCTACCCTGGGGACACAGTGGTGAGTGGCAGGAAATACCTGATGGGTGGATCTAGCAGAGAAACAGCATGGGCAGAACTCCTCAGAAGGCATGGGAAGCATTTCTGCTGTTTAACGGAGTGCCGGGGAGGTGTGGGGTGGCCATGTTACACACGGGGCTTGTAGTGGCTGCAGGACTGAAAAGTCGTCTTGGTATGATGGGCCATCTTCGTGTGCTTTGTGTTTCAGGCTAATCATACATTCTATTTTGTGGACAAGCTAAAAATTTTAGCAGAAACACTACTGAAGATGTCCACCCTTTTCCAGGGAAGTGGAAATGGCCAAATGGCCAGTAAGCTGCAGGTGAGTGGTGCCCGGGAGCTGGGAGCTGTCTGCCGTAGACCAGATACACACAGTGTAGATTTGCATAAGGTCTCTGCTTCAGCTACAGGTGCCAACATGCCCTGTGATAAGTGCCAAGACAGTGACACTGAAAGTGCCATGAGAAGGCAGAGGGTCTGATGCCCATGTGGTGGTGGCTCCCTGTCAGAACTAAAGTCATATAAAAAATAAAAAAATAGTTTGTATGCAGATTAGTAGGTTTCCTTAGGGCATTTTCACATATACTTAGTTTATTGTTCCTCCTCCCGAACCTGCAGAAAATACACAGGATTGTCCTTTTGAATCTGGGTTACCTAACTTAATGTAATATTTCAAATTCCATCCATTTTCCTTAAAATGCCATGACCTCATTTCTATTTATGGTTGAATAAACGTCTGTTGTAGGGCTAGAGAGGTGGCTCCGTGATTAACACACCTCCCTGCAGTGCCTAACAACCTGGGTTGGACTCTCCAGTACCCGCATCAAAAGCCAGATGTACAAGGTGGCACATACCTCTAGAGGTTGTTTTCAGTGTTCAGAGGCCCTGGTGGGCCCATTACTTCTCCCTATAAATAAATTAAAAATTATATATGTACATATGTATATATATACACATATATATCTCAATTTCATAACCCAGCCATTTGTTGATGGCAGTCTAAGCTGATTCTATTTCCTTGTACTTGTGGATAGAGCAGCAGTGAACATGGTTGTACAAGTATCTCTGTGATATGTATAGAGTGCTTTGTGCATATGCCCAGGAATGGTACACCTGGATCATACAGTAGTTCTGTATTAAAAATATTTTATTTTTTTATGTATTTGACACACACACACACACACACACACACACACATGCAGAGGCAGATAGAAAGAATGGGTGGCCCAGGGCCTCTGGCCACTGCAAACAAACTCTAGATGCATGTGCCACCTTGTGCATTTGGCTTAGATGGGTTTTGAGGAATTGAATCTTGGTCCTTTGGCTTTGCATGGAAGCACCTTAACTGCTAAACCATCTCTCCAGCCCAGTAGTTCTATATTTTATGATTTTTGTACACTGTACACTGATTTCCATTGGTATTTGATCAGTTTCCATTAGTGTTTCCATTTCTACTATTTAGTGGTTCCCCACTTTTTTTTTTAAAAAACCAGCATTTGTTGTCTTGATGATAACCTTTTTTATCAGGTGAGAGGGAATATCAAAATTTGTTTCCCTGATGGCTAAGGATGTTGACTACTTTTGCAAATGTATCTCTTCTTTTGAGAACTCTCTGTTCAGTTATTTGGCCCATTCATTGATTGGTAATTTTATGGGTGCATTTTTTTCACTGTTAATATTTGTAGTTCTTTATATATTCTGACAAAAATCTTACCTTTACATTCAGTGAACTTGCAAGATACAAAACCAACACACAAAATCAGTAACTTTTCTATCTACCAACAATTAACTTGCCGAGAAAGAAATTATAAAAAATATCTGACAGGTTCACAATGGCTTCAGAAATTATAGAAGAATAAACCTAACCAGAGTGGTAAAAACCGACTACAATGAAAACTTTAAGACATTGAAAAAAACTGAGGAGACACAAGATGATGGAAAAACCTTCGTGCTCCTGGATTGGCAGAATTAATATTATGAAAATGGCTATATTACCAAAAGTAATCTATAGAGTCAGTGAACATCCCCATCAAGACTCCAGTGACATTTGTCTCAAAATTAGAAAAAGTTCTTAACATTAATATGGAAACACCAAAAGATCATGCATGGATAGCCAAATAAATCCTAGGCAGAAGGAACACTGCAGAGATATCACAATATCTGACCCCAAGGTACACTATAAGCCACAGTGACAAAGAAAGTATGGTGCTGGCACAAGACGGACTTACAGACCAGTGAAATACACGTGGCATGTTTGTCTACTCTTATAGAACTTGTTACTTTACATAGGCTGCACTGCCGTAAGTTACTACTCTTTCTTACCCTTGGGGTCCTATTTAGGGATGCTGTCAGTCTCCGTGGGTTTTTAGTGTTGTACCAACCTGGTTCTGCCACTAGATGGAGTCATTAGCATCTTTGGGTGATGCTCATGGCTCTTCTGCAGGTGTCTTTCCCCACCAGTGAAAAGCAAGAGTAATTTCCTCAAGGGAATGTGGCTGAGAATAAATGAATTAATGCATAAGAAAGTACCAGCCATATCCATTGTCTGGCAAGTAGCTACTGGCAAGTGAGAGAAGATAAACAAAGATTTGAGAAAGTCAGTTTACATAATAAAGTCTGTCATCCTTAGTCATGGCTTGATAAAAAGTACCACCACGAGCAGTGAGAGGAATGTGAGCTATGCAGGCCCTAGACGCATTGTTTGAGAATTCCTAATGGGAAGTGTCCATGTAATGAGGTAAGTGCGATGTGTGTGTGTGCGTGTATGCGTGTGTGTGTGTGTGCATGAGTGCACAGCAAATCCTAAAATTAACCCTTACATTGTAATTTTGGTCTTTGGAGCCCATGATGGAGACCAGAAACTTTTTGGTTTTGAAGAAATGATCTTTTCCCAGACAATTGACTTTCATATAGGATTATATAAATGAGGAATTTTCTAGGGAGAAAAGGGTTACCATGTATGTTTATTATAAAAATTGCCAATTTCATTCCTTATTAGTTCATCATTACTATTCTAATCAAAAATTTCATAATCGCACCTTTTGTTTTTCAAGGTTCAAGAACCAATCAAATGTAAACCTGATATTTATTGTGATGTATTAGAATTTTTTATTTTTTAAATTAATTAATTTTTAATTTGTTTGTTTTTGTTTTTTTGAGGTAGGGTCTCACTCTAGCTCAGGATGACCTGGAATTCACTATGTAGTCTCAGGGTGGCCTGGAGCTCACAGGGATCCTCCTACCTCCTGAGTGCTGGGATTAAAGGCATGTGCCACCATGCCTGGCTTAGAACTTCTTTTAAATGGATTTGTCTTTTCTGTGTAATAGAACATTAAATAAAACGAATTATTCAGTGAAAGGATGTTATGCAATTATTTCATTAAGTTCCATTACTTTCCTTTAGGAAGCACTGAGTAACAAATTTATAAGAAAATTTGTGGAGAGCCACTTGCATATTGATGTGAACCAGCTTACAGAAAGTCTCCAGATACATGGTAAGTGTGTAGTTTGTGGTTCTTCTGCCTAGGGCCTAGGCTGCTGGGACTCCTACCTCTTTGGTCACAAAGTGGCTGGTGACATTGTCAGTCTGTCTTTTCTCTCCTGAAATGTGAAGGCTTGAACTATATTTTCTCTGCTTGTTCACACATGAAATTGTTTGATTTGCTGTTTTGAGGCTTGGCATGTTAAAAAACATGGTTAGGCTGGGCAATAAGAACAGATACAGCGGGACATGGTGGCTCGTGCCTCTAATCCAGCACTAGGGAGGCAGAGGTAGGAAGATTGTTCTGAGTCAAAACCAGCCTGATGTTACATAGTGAATTCCAGGTCAGCCTGGGCTAGAATGAGACCCTACCTCAAAAAGCCCAAACAAAAAACATAGTTAAATATGAAGGCTTGTAATTAGAATGCAGTAACTGAGAGTTATAAAGTGAGTTTATATAAAAATGCTATTAGCAGTAAATTAAAGTAGTTGTATTGATTTGGATATGAGATCAGATTTTAAAACATCTATCAGTTAGTAAACATTTATTGTACCTCTGCAATAATGCCTGTGAAGTGTTTAACACCTACACACAGCTCCGTTCGTTCATTACTTCGTTTTTGTTTTGAGGCAGGTTCTGTAGTCCAGGCGGCCCTGTGTCAGCCTCCTGACAGCTGGGGTCCTGTACATGTCCCACCAGTTTCGGCATACCAAATACACACTGAACACGGGAGGCAGTTCCAAGCATGGGCGTGTAGAGGGCCATGAGCTCTTCCTGCCCCGCCACACGGCACAGGGAGGAGGGAGCCCGTGCTTAGAAACAGCTCTGCTGAGGTGGAGTCGGGGCTCTGCAAGAATCATGCTGAGGATATTCCCATCGCCTGCCTGGTAGGGAAGGAAGAATGTGGGGCTGCTTCAGGTCCGGGGCACTGCGCTTGGGCCCAATGCAGGGCTCAGATCTACCTGGAGCATGAAGGGCTTTAGGAAGAAAAAAATTTGTTAGACATAATCTTTTCCCTTATTTTATTTTATTTTTTTTTTGCTGAATTTAATTCTTTACAAAGGTGGTAAATACAGGTTGAGTATCTCATATCTGAAATGTTCCGAACTAAAAGCACTTCAGATTTTGTGGTGCTTGCATATACTTAATAAGGTTACTTGCTGACAAGATGCAAGTCTACTGTAGTGGTTTGAATGTAAGCTATTCCCCTAGCCTCAAGTATTGATAGTTAAACCTCCTACTTAGGTCCCAGCTGGGGCGTCTTGGAGCAGTGGAACCTTGCTGGGAGAGGTGTGCTATGGGGGAGGGCCTTGAGGTTTGTTAGTCCATCCCACTGAATGTTTAGTTTTCTTTGCTCCTCTCTGCTGCGGTGGAGACATGATGCCCAGCTGTCTGCTCACACTATGCTCCCTTCCATGATGAAACTTACCCTCAAAACCGTAAACTTAAACACACTCTTTCCTTCCATACCAGAAGGTAACTGCTACAACTACACACAGAATTCTTACAGGTTTCACATATGCCTTCTATGCAGCCTGATGGTGTGGAATTTTAGACATGTTTCATTTTGGCATTCAAAATGTTTCAGATTTGTAGCATTTCAGATTTTCTGATAATTTTTTTTTTTTTTGTACCAGAGCTCAAACCCATGGTTTTTCACAGCTTTCTGGAGGAGCTCTAGATTGTTTTCTCTCATGGATTGTTGGGAAGGCTCTAGAATATTCAGATTAGAGATGCTTCATCTATGTTTTAAAATCAATGTTAATATACCTAACTAAAATACTTTTTCCAAAATTGAATCATGCCAAAACATCTTATATGGAGTCCCCATCCTGTATAGTTGGCATCATTGACTGGAATTCTATGATTTTCTGGAGAGGATGCTGTGAATCCTGGCTTCCACTACTCCTTTTTGTTTCATTACTGTTTTGTGAGTTTCTGTTCACAAATATAATTCTGAAAATGGGGGCAACTTTTACTGGAAAGTCTTTATCACTGAAGATTATGTGAAAAATATACCTATTTCATTTCTTGATAATTTTGATTTAATAACTTAATAATGTGTTTATTCTCCTCTCCTCTTCCTCCCTCTTCCATTTTCCCTTCCCTTCCTTCCCCTTGCACCTCTCTGTCCCTCCCTGTCTTTTTCTCTTTTATTCTCCCTCTCTCTCCTGTATTTTGTTCTGCTCCCTGTCCTATCTTTTTTTTTTAAATTTTTTATTTATTTATTTGAGAGCGACAGACATAGAGAGAAAGACAGATAGAGGGAGAGAGAGAATGGGCGCGCCAGGGCCTCCAGCCTCTGCAAACGAACTCCAGACGCGTGCGCCCCCTTGTGCATCTGGCTAACGTGGGACCTGGAGAACCGAGCCTCGAACCGGGGTCCTTAGGCTTCACAGGCAAGCACTTAACCGCTAAGCCATCTCTCCAGCCCCCTGTCCTATCTTTTTTTAAATCACTCAATAAGGTTGTCAATTTTATTAGTTTTTTTCAAAAATCAATGTTTGATATTGTTGTTTCTCTGTGTTGCTTTTTTCTATTTTACATTTTTTTTCTTTTTCATTCACTTTGGTTATTGGTATCATTTTACTCTCTCTTGTCTTCTTTCCCCCCTTCCTTCATTTATTGTTCCTCCACCCCTCCTTTCCTGCCTTCATCTCTTCCCTTCCTCCCACTTCTCTGTATTGAAATAGACTTGATTTCTGCCTCTTTTTTCTTCTACTATTAGTAGAATATAATATATATTAGTAATATATTAGTATTCATACTTGTAAATTTCCCTTTGTGAATCAACTTTATGCACTCACAAATTTATATCTTATTAATATTTGCCCTTTTGAGTGTGTGTGTATACATGCATGCATGTATGTGGCATATACCTTTGTATGTATTTGTGTAGCTCCCATACACTCACCTGCAGTGAGTGCACTTGCCTGTGCTGGCTAGAGGTGAGTTTTGGATGTCTTGCCCATCGCTCTTTAGCCCAGTCTTACTTAAGCTGCAGTTTCTTACTGATTCAGAGCTTGCAGTTTGTTCATGTGCTCTGGTACTTGTCCAGTCTCTGTTTCATTATGGAATTGAGGTTACAGATGAGTGTGGCCATGACCAGCTTTTTATTCATGTCCTAGGGATTGAGCTTAAGTGCTCTCTCAGGCCTCTTCCTGTCCTCATGCATACATAGAAAATGTTCTTAAGTGCCAAGCTATCTCACAAGTTTTGATGTTCTATTTCAATTATAATTTAATTAACAGTATGTTTTTATATGGAGTATAATTTCTATTGAGGTGTTGGTTAAATGAAAGACTATAATTTGGGCTGGAGAGATGGCTTAGCAGTTAAATGCTTGCCTGTGAAATCTAAGGACCCTGGTTTGAGGCTTGGTTCCCCAGTACCCACGTAAACCAGATGCACAAGAAGGCATATGCATCTGGAGTTTATTTACAGTGGCTAGAGGTCCTGAAGTGCCCATTCTCTCTCTCTGCCACTTTCTCTCTCTGTGTGTGGCTCTCAAATAAATAAGTACAAATAAGCAAAAAAGGAAAGACTATAATTTTCATATATTTGAAAATTTTCATTTATCCTTATGCATATTTTCTCTGGTGCAGTGGTCAATGAATAAAATTACATTGTTTGAAATTTTTTGAAACCTGTTCAATGCTCTTAAACATGGCCAATTTTGTTCTTTCCTGTGATGGTTCTGGAGCTGTTGGATCGCAGCCTGTGTTCTTACCATCTCCTTATTCTATCTGTTGTCTGTCTTTATTTCACATTATGATTGTGACTTTTTAATATTTCTTCCTTTCTCATTTCCCTTTTCTCCCTTTCCTTTGCCATCCCTGCAGCTTTACTGTAACTTATTAGGTATGGTTTTTGTTAGGAGAATCCGGCTTTGCTTTGTAGCCCATCTTGAGTCAATAGCATGATAACTAATATTATAGAAACATCTTGGCCATTACCTATTGAAGTCCTGCTGTTTTGTGGTTGGGAGATGGCTCAGTTGGTAAAGCACTTGCTATACAAGCACAAGGACCTGAATTTGGATCTCCAGTGTTTATGTAAAAGCCAAGTATGGTGGTGCATGCATATAATCCCTGCACTGGGGAGGCAGAGACAGGAGGGCCTTTAGGGCTTGCTGACTAGGTAGGTGTAGTAGACAGCTTCAGGTTGCTGAGATGAACTTCCAGACTTGGCACAATTATGGAGAAAGGGATTTATTGAAGCTTACAGATCCAGGGGACGTTCCATAATGGCAGAAGAAGCTGGCCTGTCTTCAAAGGTCCAAGCAGAGAGAGAGAAGCCACAGTCCCCAAAGCCACACAGCACAGCACACTTCAGCAACTCCAGATGGAACTAGGCACACTTTGCAGATCTTTAGATTGGAATTTCAAACCCATCACCACACCTTAAGATCCACCCAGTGACACCTCCTCCAGCCAGGTGGCTGCAGATGCAAACTACAAACTAATAAATCACTGAATATATTGGGGGCCATCTATTTAAACTACCACAGTAGGCTAGCTGAATTAGTGAGTTCCAAGATCAGGGAGGGACTCTCAAAAAATGAGGTGGAGAGTTATTGAGTAACACCCAACATTGGTCTCTGGCCCCCTAACACACATATGAGCACACATATATATATGCACATGCACATCACACACGCACGCGTGTGTGTGGTGCGGGGTTGGGTTCTGACCAGTCATCACTGTTCTTCTCAATGGCAGTCAACCTCTCTCCACCTGGTGCTTATGTCCTGTCAGTATTTTTTCTCTCTCTGCTTCAAATGGTGACTTTTTTCTTTCTTATTTATTTATTGAAGAGAGAAGAAGGTTGGGGGGGGGAGAGAGAGGGAGGAAGGGAGGGAGAGAGGGGGCACACCAGGGCCTCTAGCAACTGCAAATGAACTCCAGATGCATGTTCCACCTTGTGCATCTGGCTTATGTGGGTATTGCGAATCAAACCTGGGTCATTAGGCTTCGTAGGAAAGCATGTAGCCCAGGCTGACCTGGAATTTACTATGTGGTCTCAGGCTGGCTTCAAACTCAGGGTGATTCTCTTACTTCTGCCTCCCAGGTTCTGGGATTAAAGGCATACACCATCATGCCTGGCTAGTTGGTGGTATTTTTATACCATTCAGTTCTCTCTGTAGCTAGCTAGTGTAATCTTCTATTTAAATTACCATGGAGTTTCTTATTTCAGTTATTGTATTTTCCATTTATATTTATATGTTGTTCTTTTTATAGCTTTTAGTTATGTATTGGAAGTCTCCATTTTCAGCATTATTGGACATAGTTATCCATAGTTATTTAAAAGTCTCAGGCTTATCATTTCAGTGAACTCTGGAGGCTAAGGCTGGACCACCCAGGCCTTCCTAGGCTACACAGTGAGACCTCCTCTCAAGATAAGAAGTAAAACAAGACTGGGGGCATAGCTCAGGGGAGAGAACTTTGCCTAGCATGTGTAAGGCCTGTAGCTTAATCCCCAGTAATGCAAAATCAAGCAAAGAAACAGGCAAACCAACCAAAAAACCAAATGACCCAGCAAAGAAACAAACACACAAATGAACAGACAGACAAACAGCAACAGTGGCAGAAACAGAGCACTACAAACCCAGACGAAGAAACAGGTGGACACATGGACGCGCCCACAGGTGGACACATGGATGCGCCCGCAGGTGGACAGTGACCGAGGCAGAAACAAGGAAGAGAGAGGTGATGCCGCTGCTCTTTTTGTCATCTTCTTTTTTAAAAAATTCATTTATTTAAGAGAGAATATGGAAAATATAGGCATGCCAAGTCCTCCTGCCACTGTAAACGAGCTCCAGATTCAGGCACTTCTTTGTGCACCTGGCTTTACTTGGGTACTGGGGAATCAAACTCTGGCCATCAGGCTTTACAAGCAAGTGCCTTTAACCACTGAACAATCTTTCCAGCCCTGACTTCTCATGTTTACTCAGTCCAGTACCACAGCCCATCTAGGGTGAGTTTTCCCACCATAGACCCAAGTAGAAAATCCCTCCCAGACATACCCAGAAGTTTGTCTGTTAGGTGATTCTAGAGTCAGTCAAGTTGAGAATATTAACCATCTCAGTAGACAAGCATATTGGGCATGTCCTAACAAGTATGCAAAAATAAAAAGCAGTTTATAAATACACCCAGTTGCCTCATCCTATAAAATCAAACACTCTTCAATTCTCCATTCAAAAGAAAATTAGTGGTCCTGCAGGATAATGGGATAATGGATAATGTATTTTTCCTGTCTCTTATTTTGAAGATGTTATTCTTTGTTCAGGCAGAAAAAAATAGACGGATGATTGATGGAAGCTGTTTTGTTTTCTTTCTTTAGAAAAAAATCTTATTTCTTTTTTTTTAAAGGTGAGAGAGAGAAAGAGAGCAAGAGAGAGAGAGAGAGAGAGAGAGAGGGAGAATATGAGAATGGGCACACCAGGGTGTCTTGTCACTGGAAATGAACTTCAGATGCATGCACCAATTAGTTCAATTGGCTTTATGTGGGTACTGGGGAATCAGGGTGGCTAGACTTTTCAAACAAGCGCCGTTAGCTGCTGAATCACCTCTCCAGCCCATTTTCTTTAAAAATAGAAATATTGTAATAGCATCCAGTAACATGTATGGTGACCTCAAGTTTTAAAGATATACACATATGTATATTTTATTTACTTTTTGGTTTTTCAAGGTAGGGTCTTGCTCTAGCTTAGGCTGATGTGGGATTCATGATAGTTTCAGGGCAGCCTGGGGATCCTCCTACCTCTGCCTCCTGAGGGCCTATTTTGTACACATACTTTCATATGCTTATTTAAATATATACTTAATTCCCATGACAACTCTGTGGGTGATGTTGCTCTCCTCATGCTACAAACGAGGGATCTGAACATTTGACAGATTAAGTAACTTTCCGCTGTAAGACATGCACTAGGTCAGCGAAGTCCTACGGGAGCCGCTCGGGCAGCGCTGATGTGTCGGGGCGATCACCGCGGCCAGCAGCGTCGTTGCACGGGAGCTGCGCTTCGTGGTGCGCTCCCGCTCCGCTCCTTGTGCAACGCGTCTCCAGAGAGTTCTCCTGTAACCTGCACATGCCACCGTCAGCAGCATTTTGTAGCGCTCTATGCTTTGACCATGGGAGTGACAGCCGGTGCCAGGCGGTGTGCCCGAGCTCCCAGAGAGCAAGAGCGGGGTGGGGTGTTCACCGGCACCCCTTGCTTCAGCGTTTGGAGGAAACAAGAAATGCTTTAGAGCAAGACAAAGGGGAGGAGTAGGCCAAGACGACGCCACTTTTTCCCACACACACTTTTCACCTCACAACGCTTCCAGAATGCTCTCTTCTTCCTGCCCCTCTCTCCTCACCCCCCTCCTCCTCTGCTGGGAGCTCCAGTGGACACACTTGTGGCACTGGTTTGAATATAAATGGTACCGTAGCCTCAGGTATTTTTGATTAAACCTGATACTGCACAGGCCTGCACTGCCCCCTAGGGTGACCAGCTGACGGCAGTTTAAACACACAGTGCCATGCTGGAGGAGGACACAGAAGGAAAATGGAAGAGGAAATATCAGACGGAAGTGCCAGCTTTGCCCCTGCATCGGCCCGTCACGGCCAGTCACGGCCTTGGCACCTGTGTTCACAGTACATAGACTGGGATGTAAGTGGTTGTGGCAGGTTGACTGTAAATGGCAACATAACATAGCCTCAGGGTTTTTTGGGGGGATGTTGAGGTAGGGTCTTCGTTGCACTCAGGTCCACATTGCTGGTAGCAGTCACCCAACCATGAGCAGCTTGTGGGTAAAAAAGAGGTTCATTCTGGCTTACAGGCTTGAGGGGGAAGCTCCATAGTGGGAGGGAAAACGACGACATGAGCAGAGGGTGGACATCACCCCCTGGCCAACATAAGGCGGACCACAGCAACAGGAGAGTGTGCCAAACACTGGCATGGGGAAACTGGCTATCACACCCATTAGCCCGCCCCCAACAATGCACTGCCTCCTGGAAGCATTAATTTCCAATTGCCATCAGCTGGGGAACCTAGCATCCATAACACCTAAGTTTATGGGGACACCCGACTCAAGCTGTAGCCCAGGCTGACCTGGAACCCACTATATAGTCCCCAGGTGGCCTTGAAGTCAACCTCTGCTTCCCAAGTGTGAGTGCTGAGATTAGAGGCCTGCGCCACCATGCTGGGCGCCTCAGGCTTTGTTGATTAAGCTTCCTTCCTAGTCCCCAGGGAAAAGCTGTGCCGGTGGAGGTACGTCACTGGGGGGATCTTGAGTCCAGTCCTGGGGTTTTGTTTGTAGCCAGCTTGAGCACTGGCGTGTTCTCTCTCGAAGGGGGATATACGAAGACTACCTCTCCCGCTGTGAAGCTTTCCCTGGAACTTGTAAGGCTGAAATAAACCTTTCCTCCTGCAAGCTGCTCTGGTCAGGTGTGTGTGCGAGCAGTGAAGAGGTGACTGGGACACGTGCCATCTCAGCTGTGGTGGGGAGTCGCTTGTGAAGCTGGGAACCCTGTTGTCACACAGAGCAGTGCTCTGATCCTGCTGTGCACACCCAGCATCGGATACAGTGATGTTAATGAAATAACGCATGGAACGTGTCTGGCCCTCACTGTATCCGATGCTGGGTGCGCACGTACCCAGTATTTCATACTAGCCCGGTCACTGATACATGGTGTAAAGCTGATGTCTCGTAGAGGCCCAGATCAAGTTCACTTGGTCCTGCTCTAAGGGATAATTGCTTTTGGAAACTTAATGTAATATATGACTTCCCAAATGCTGCTTCAGAGAAGGCATATTGTTTAGAGTTATTTTATGCTATCTGAAACATTATTTTATATTCTTTATTTCCAAGTTCTTTACCAAAGGGTTTCCCCTTCTTCTCATATCCCTGTTCCTCTTGTTCATTTTGTACAGATTTTACTGTCACAGTGTTCCTTGACATGCTGTGTGAAGTATTAATTGGCTTTATGAGGTGATAAACTACCTGACAAGTAACTTAAGGGAGCAAGGTTAATTTTGGCTCACACTTCCAGAGGTGTCAGTCCACAGTGCAGGGAGGGTGCAGGGGAGCTGAGTGGTTCCAGTCGTGGCAGAGAGAGGGCATGCAGGATATAGCCCCAAGGGCACGTCCCTGGACCTACTTCCTCCAATGACGCCACCTCCTACTTTTCACCTCTTTCTAATGATATCATCACATTACGGATCTGTTAAAGAATCAACCTGTTAATTAACATTGATTGGTTTATTGGTTAGGTCAGAGCCCTCATGTCAAGACAAGACTATACTGTGTATATTTTCTACATCTCAAGGCATTAGCATTATAGAGAACATATATAAACTTAGAGAAATTATTGTTAGCAAAAAAGTGTCACAGTTTGGATATAAACAAAATTGGATTTGATAAGCTTTTAATATATATATATATATATATATATATATATATAAATTAGAATATAAATGGTACCGTAGCCTCAGGTATTTTTGATTAAACCTGATACTGCAGAGGCCTGCACTGCCCCCTAGGGTGACCAGCCGATGGCAGTTTAAACACACAGTGCCATGCTGGAGGAGGACACAGAAGGAAAATGGAAGAGGAAATATCAGACGGAAGTGCCAGCTTTGCCCCTGCATCGGCCCGTCATGGCCAGTCACGGCCTTGGCACCTGTGTTCACAGTACATAGACTGGGATGTAAGTGGTTGTGTGTGTGTGTATATATATATATATATATATATATATATATATATATATATTTTTTTTTTTTTTTTTTTGAGAGAGAGAATTGGCATAACAGGGGCTTGGCCACTTCAATTGAATGCCAGATGCTTGCTCCACCTAGTGGGCATGTACAACTTTTCACTTGCCTCATCCTTGTGCATCTGGCTTAAGTGGGATCTAGAGAGTAGAAAATGGGTCCTTAGGTTTCACAGGCAAGCGCCTTAACTGCTAAGCGAACTCTCTAGCCCTTGAGCAGCTTTTAAATGAAAGGCACTTATTTTCACTGTGTATGAGCTCTGTGGTAGAAGCACTTCATGTCTCCTAACTTGTTCACTCTCCTCAGGAGCGATTCTGGATCAAACACTTAACCATGTGGGGGCTGGACACTTCCGGTTCTTGGCCAGCATCTTGGTCAATTTGTCTTCCTGCGTGGTGCTGGACCGATTCCAGGCAGTGGAGTCTGTTGACATTCTGGAGAACATGGCCCATGAACTCATGCAGCGAAACAGCTTTTTGGCCAGTGAGTACTAGGTTGTCATCTTGGGATTTTCTCCTTTAGGATATTTTAAGTTGGCTCAGAAAGAGCTCTTTCCTATATGAAATACGAGATGAAGTAGAAATGTGCACAGAGTTTGTGAAAAGACAAACCTTCTTCCATACCAACAGCGTTTTCACCATCTTGAGGACTGTATCTGTTACATTTACATTACTGTTGCCATTTTATGGTTGTATCTTACATGACAAATATTTTTCTTGACTAAAGTTATACTCAATTTGCCTTCATCACCCTTATTTTTATCATAGTTTCTTGATGTCAAGGAACGAGGAAGAAAAGACAGTGGTAAACTAGATACCATTAATTGTGTATTTATTCAAGATAAATACAATGTGTGCTTTTATATTATTTTTTTGAATAAACATTGAATTATTATTACTATTGGATTCTGGACACTGAAAGGCCTTGTACAAGTTAAGCCCATTTTCTATCTCAAGCTACACTTCTAGCCCCCTTAATGACTATTTATTGAGGTTTTAGATGGGTTTGCTCTGGTCCCTAACAAAGTATTATAAAGTTAAGCTTGAGAAACCTAAACACCAGAAATTTGTCTTACAATTTTGCAGGCTGGAAGTCCACATAGAGACCCTGCTTGTTCCCTCGGTGCTTTGGGGAATCATCTTCAGAGTCAGTATAAGTAGAATATTTGATGCTGTCTGGAATGTTCTTTCAAGATTTTATCTCCTTAATGTGGGCTGGAGGCATGGCTTAGCTGTTAAGGTGTTTGCCTGCAAAGCTGAAAGAACAGGTTCGATTCCTCAGGACTGACGTTAGCCAGATGCTCAAGGGGGCGCATGTGTCTGGAGCTCGTTTGCAGTGGCTGGAGGTCCTGGTGCACCCATTCTCTCTCTCTGTCTACCTCATTCTCTCAAATAAATAAATAAAGATTCTATCTCCTTAATGTGGTCACATTCCAAGGTCTTGGGGGTTTGGGACTTCCATATGTGAATCTTGGGGGCTTACATAACTCAGCTTATAATAAACGCTATGCATCAGTGCAGAGAATGTAATGCAAAGCAGAATTTAGTATTCAAGCTGTGGGCACTGCTGCCAAAGCTGTGGACTCTGTGCTTCAGCCACGTCAGCAGCCTGAGGAAAGGGATGCCTGGTTACTTGATCAGCCCGCCATAACTTCTCAACCAAGTGAAAACAGGAAGCTAACAGTGTCTTTGTCTTAATGAGAACACAGTTTAGTTTTACTTAAACTTGAGTAGAGCTCTGCCCTCCTGTGGAAAAGCGAGGCTGTGTGGAATCCTGACATCCTGTCCCACCAGTGCTGGTCCAGCGTACCCTTCCAGGGCTGTGATGCTACCGAATTTCCCTTTCCTCCCACCAGGTGTCATATTCAACAGCTCCTTAGTCCGCAGGCGTATCAGAGCCGCCTCTCTCACGTTGCCGCCCCATGTCACATACACAATCCGGACCAGCGTCTTATACAGCATGAGGACAGACCTGATCCAAAACCCTTCCTGGAAGTTCCATCCGCAGAGTCTGCCAGCTGATGGATTCAAATACAACTACGTCTTTGTCCCACTCCAAGACATGATTGAAAGGGCCATCATCATGGTGCAGACTGGAAGGGAAAGCCTGGAGCCCACCACACAGACCCAGGCCGCTCCCTACCCATGCCACACAAGTGACCTGTGAGTAGCCATGGTCAGTCCGTCTTTCCGCTAGTTTCTACCTGCAGGGGAGGAGCACTGCACTGGGAAAACAGACTAGAGAAAGACGTTTCTTCTCTATGGTCATTAGGGAATTTTATTATTTATTATTATATTATTTTATTATCATTTATTTTATATATTATTATATTATTTTATTATTTATTAACTTATTTGAGAGAATGGGCGAGCCAGACCCTCCAGTCACTGCAGTTGAACTCCAGGCGCTTGCACCATCTGTGCATCTGGCTTATCTGTGTTCTGGGGAATCGAACCTGGTTCCTTTGGCTTTACAGGCAAGCGCCTTAACTTCTAAATCATCCTTCCAGCCCCTAAGAGAATTTTAAAAAATTCATTTTTTAAAAAAAGTCTTAAAGTTCCTTCTATATATTTGAATTATTCAGGTAGAAACATGACATTAATATATAGTTGATTGTTGTCATCCATAGGTCCTGTATTTACAGAGTCAAATGGATTGAAAGCCTTTGAAAAGCAAATTCCAGAAGTTTCCCTAAGCAAAATTTTATTCATGTGCCATGCATTCTTCTGAGCCCATCTGTGTAACGTGACAGACACTGAGTACAGTAAATATTGTAGAGATGACTGAAGCATGTGGGATGATGTACGTAGTTTCTACCACAAAATATTACACTACTTTATAGAACACACTTTGTAATCTGTGGATTCTGTTATTTCATGTGGCTTCCAGAACCAGCACCTGGTAAACACCCATGAGCAACTTCTGTAAATTAGGGACATTTTAAATCTGATTTATTATGCATTAATAGTTTGAAACACCCGGGCTGGAGAGATGGCTTAATGGTTAAGTGCTTGCCTGTGAAGCCTAAGGACCCCAGTTCAAGGCTCAGTTTCCCAGGACCCACGTTAGCCAGATGTACAAGGGGGCACACGCGTCTGGAGTTCGTTTGCAGTGGCTGGAAGCCCTGGTGTGCCCATTCTCTCTCTCTCTCTCATTGCATCTTTCTCTCTCTGTCACTCTCAAATAAATAAAAAATAAAAAAAAATTTAAAAAATGTTTGAAACACCCTTTGAACAAACTTGAACATTATTCGCAGGGGCTATATATGTCTGGCTACTGATACTATCTCTCTGTATTTAGAAAGCATTGGGAAGTCATTCCCTGTTTGGGCCAAACCCTTGAAAAACAAGTTGTGTGCTGTCTACCCAGGGTGGTGAGGAATTCCATAAAGTTCTGTGCTGGTGGCTGCAGTATACAGGGCACAATCTGAGAACGTTACAAGTGGAATTGTAGGCTTTGGCTGAGTTGTTGGAGAGACTGGAAGTACTTTTTAAGGCTGGAGCAGCTGGGCAAGATGACTTGAAGAAGTTGGGAAACATTAGTGGAGCTAGGCTGGGGTGTTTGGCAAGTGGAGCAGAGGCTAGTGTCTGCTGGGGCCTTGTGAACTCCAGGATGAACTAGCCTGGCTAAGTACGAAGCATACCAAAGCGGTGAGCCCCCCTGCTCAGCCTTGGGAATCAGCCTCGCTTCCTTCCCCTCCCCACACTGGGTGCTGTTCTAATAAGAATTGGCATCCATACCTAGCTGGCCTTGGGCAACAGATGAAGGTCATTTACTTTCCCTGTGCACAAACTCTGGGGTAGTCTTGAAAGCTCTTTGAAAGCACAGTGGGAGTAGCTGAATGTGAGTTCTTTTTTTAAATTATTTTTCTTTTTTTTATTATTAGCTATGGACATATTTTGTATGTAAACATCACATGTTGGTACCATCCTTTCCCTCCTCCCTGTCCCTTTTCTAAAGAAGCCTTCCTCATTGGGGATGCAGGTCAACCCCATGGGGATTGTGGGTCATGCATTATGGGTCAGCAATCAGTTATGGGGGAGAGGCAGTGTATCTGTGCAAAATGTCTCGACTTGTGGCTCTTAACAGTCTTTCCGCCCCCTATTCCACAAGATTTCCTGAGCCATGCTGGGAGCATTTTAAGTCTACTTCAGTGATGAGCATTTGGGAGCATCTAGATGTCCGGCTTGGTAGGTATTGAGCATCCTCAGTATCTTTCTCCATCACCCTTGTGCTGATATCAGTTTAACTGAGAGAGCAGCCTTCTTGCTCATTTCCCCAATTCCTCTGTGGTTTCAGCTGGAGCCAGGGTGAAGTGCAAGGTCCTTAAGTCCAGTTCCCATCTTGCAGGGAACTCAGACCCAGGCGGTTCTGAAAGGGGTAGCTTGGGCTGAAGCTGGTTAGGAGGACAGGCCCAGGCATTCATCTTTCAGCAAGTTGCTGTAGGTGATCACTCATGCACATTCCATCCCAGAAGTTGGACTCCTTCTCCAGGTGAATGGGAGCCTCTTCGTAGGGATAGATGACTCGATTTCTTGCTCCGTCCAATATGGCTATCCAGGATAGCTCGTCAGCACATCGTTGGCAGAGGTGCAGTGGTGTAGGGCATAGGACTCAACGGTGGTTCGACGAGGGGGGAGGACTGGAAGCATGGAGCTCAACTGCAGCGCTGAGCCCTTGGTGAGCCAATTCTCTCTTTCTCTTAAAAATTTTTTTAAAAAGAAAGGAAGAATGCCTGATGGTGTCTGTCTCCAGCATCCTAGTGTGGTGGTGAGAATAAAGGATCATGAAGAAAGAGACCAGGATGCCATTCTCAGCCAGATATTATTACTTCATTAGCAAGCTGTCAATAAGACGAGTAAATCCTTCTTTGAGAGATGAAAGCTTTTCTTTTTTTAAAAGCAGTGTTAGTTTTTGACTGTGAATGCTTTCAAGATTAAAAAAAAAGTATCCTAAGGTATTTTTGTTGGAAGTGACAGCACAGCCCTCAGCAGACAAGAGCACTACTGTTTGGGGCAGGGGGTCACTCATGGGTGTGTCATTTTAACTCAAATTTCAGAGAAACCTGTGAAACAATAAGTTTTAGATTCTTCAAGTAGCCAACATATTTTGATGCAATTTTTCAAAACATGAATTTGAAAATAAGAGCCCATCTGACGGCCTCCTTCCGACTGTGTAATATGCTGTAATCACCGTGCGAATGAGGAGTGTGCATTTGTGTGAGTGGGAAGATGCAACTCCCTCCAGTGTGGTTCACAGGAGAAGCCATGGGGTGACATTGTCCACTTTGACGCTGGGTACTCCCTGGGTAGGCGACACATACTTAGAAAATTTGTTCACAATGAGGCTGGGGGTAGCCTTTGTTTTCCACTCTTGGTTGTCAAGCATCGCAGAGGTTTGAAGAGCGCTGTGCGTGAGGCAGATTGAGCTGCAACTTCTCCTGCCCTTGCAGATCAGCTGTAGTGTGAGTGGAGCCTTCCTGCCAGAAAGCTGCACTTCGTAGGATGTCCAGGCGTGATGCAATGCTGTGAAAGGCCGTCTCTTCACCTGCTCACTAGCGTACTGTGACACAATTCCTTGGCAGTGTCCATTTTACTTGCTTGCAGAAGTATTTTACCACTCTGAAGGATTTAGATCCCGAGACCACATTCTGTCACACAACTTTCCTTTATAGTTACTTTCAAAGTGTTTGTGCTGCTGGAGGCTCAGGGTGCCTGCAGTGACTGGGTAGGTCTGAAGTCTGTCAAGAACTCATCTACCTGAATAGAAGTTCTCACGCACAGTTTGGACCCTAGAGCACACTTCCTCACTAATTACCTTTAGCAGTTTCCCGCTGCTTGACGAACAAGTTACACATCTGTTAATTTAATGTATCGAGTGCTGTTTGTGTGCTGTCCGTTTTCTGGGTTTGGAGTGAGTGTGAGAAGGGAGCTGGTGAAAATCAGTGCTCTGGGTGGGAGGCAGTGACAGTTCAGGAAGTCTACACATGCAGAAAGCAAGATGAGTGCATTGAATGTTAACTGCCATGGTGTTCAGGAGAAGTTGCGGGGGTCAGGAGTAAAACAGCAGGGGGAGCTGGATTAAGTATGTGGTTGAGGTGGACCCCCTCCGGAATGTAATGTCAGAGAAGACTTGGAGGGGACACAGAAACAGAGGGGAAAGTGTGTTCCAGGATGGGACAGCAGCTAGTAGAATGTCCTGTGGAAACATGGCCTGGTGAGTGAGCTCGAAGAGCTGAGCACAGTGCGTGGCTGTGAAGCGAGTGACATGGGGCTGCGGAGGGCTTTGGGGGAAGCCATGTCAGCTGACATTAACGTTGGCTCCTTCACATGGCTACACGAGAAGAAGCTCTGTGTCACTGTGTGTACGTGCGTTGGGCTAATTGTAGGAACTGACATAACAATGGAGGTGAGAGATGGTGGCAATCTGGTCCTCTAGCTGGCAACCCCACAGGTCTCTTCTCACATGACCTTTATGGCAAGACCCACTGAAGTTGCATTGATCATCTTATTCTGTGAGCTGGTGCTGGTCACATTCTCTGAGGTAGAAGGAAAGGTCTGACCAGAGACTTAATGAGGTTGTCACAGGTACTGAAGTGGATTCCACAGGTCACTGGATCACTAGAAATTTTATGAGAGAAAGAAACTGATGACCAAGGTGATTTCAAGGAAAAGAACAGAACTTTGGTTTTGAACAATATCTAGTTACTTCTTAGAAACCCCAGGGAAATATATGTAGACTGGTTTCTTCAGAGTTGGGGTAGATCCAGCCTGATGTATGAGATGAGTAAAGTGATCACAGTTCGAGGCCTGGAGGGTGTTCCTGAAGGAGGGAGCAGAGCTGGGGAAAACATGCTTGAGAGCAAGCCTCGTGGCCAAGTCAGGTAGGAGAAACCAAGGACAAGTAGGCTTGAGAAAGAAGGGAAATGGAGAGTGTGGAGGCCTGGCTGAGGAGGAAACCCCGAGTGTGCAGTCCTGTGGGCTGGGCTGAGCGAGGGTTCTGAGAAGCTGGAGAGTTTCACAGCGCGGGTCATGGGTAAAACGAGATGAAGGAGGGCAGTTCACTGTTGAACTTCGCACGTATGTGTGCAGCCCTGGCGACCTCACAGAAAGCAGCATCTGTGACACAGTGAGAATGAAAAGCAAGTGTGAATGCGGGGAAGGAAGTCCTGGAGGACAGCGTCATAACCAGAGTCCCAGGCCACTGGCCGGATTCTGGGGCTTCCAGCATGTTGGGACCAAAACAGCAAGTGATCATAATGGTGATGAAAGGTTTTTAATCAAAATGTTCCTTTAGGAAGATGGATAGCAAACATTTTAGCTCATCTTTGGGGCCCTGCGATAAACTTTAGAATTAAATAGAGGGAAAGTATGGGCAGTGGACTAGAAGGATGAATGATGCAGTACTGGTCAAAGTGTGGTCTGGTTGACAGTCACTTCAGCTTTGTTTCTGCAAGTTGACCCGATGCAGTCCCATGGCTTGAGGGAATAAATTAGGGTTGAAGCCAAGCTTCCACTTCCTTGAAAGTGTTTGCCTTTGGTTACAAGGTCCTGCTTTCTGTGGAGCTCTGGTCTTTGTGGATTCCAAGGTGATTGCGGGCACAGCCTAATGGACAGACTTGATGCCTTGTGGGGGGTGGGTCTGGAAGAATACAGGTCAGAAGCTGGTTGGAAAGTACACTGGCTACTCTTTGTCTTCATGTCTGTAGCCTTGAAAGGGGGTTGAGATGGGTTAGGTGTGCCCCATTTTAATACAAACTCTCGCTGAGTGATTAATCTGCCAGCATAAAGAGCTAGACAGGTGCCTGACCCTGAAGTAAAGGAGATAGATACATAATGAAAGAGAGATACATAATGAAAGAGAGATGGCAGAATTTAATCCTGCAGGTGCAAATGAAGACTCAGTGCTTTTTAGCACAAACAGTTTCTAAGTGCCTGTAATAGAACTGGAGTTTGAGCTTGTAGCCCTCGGGGTTTTGTGATAATGGGAAGAGATAAATGGCTAGGAGATGGGTGGTAATTGGGGCAGAAAATGTTCTATTTTGCTTTCTTTTTTAAAACGGGGTGCTAATGAGAAAATCTGGTAAGAGAGAAAACCTGGTCAAGTATAGGGCTGGAAGGGTCACTGTGTCCATGAACAATTGAGGGAGAATCCTCAACAAGTGGAAGTCCAACTAGAGACAGGAAGCTGACATTTAATCTTTGACAATATGGCTTGTTTAAGTTAACTGAGAATTTTCAACATTCATTCAACATCTCTTCTTCCAGACCCTATCACTTCTCCCTTTATGTTACGTCTCTCCATGAAGTAAACCCTTGGAAAGGCATTCCTTGGGCCATATTATTTTTGACATCAGAGAAGAATAGAAGTGGGGCTTTGTGAAATTCAGTGTTCCCATCAGTTCCTTGATTCATGGGGAGTTATCACAAAGGCCATGTTAGAAATATGGACACATATTAACTGTTAAGACAGTTTTGTGGTTTTAGCTGCAGTACAATTAATACATACCAAGCATCTCAAGTGTTAACACATTGCTTTGAAGAGTAATGGAGCATACTTGTTTTCAGAAAACAAAACTTGCAGCAATAATACTCTAGAAAGCCTTTAATGCAGAAAGATTTGTCCATTTTTCCTTGCTTGATTTTTGTTCCTCCAATCCCTGGCACCTTGGAGTTGGGTCTAAGAGAAGGAAGAGCAGAGCTTGCCAGGCTTTGCGTGTTGGCTCCCAGGACCCGTGGCATTGAGGCTGTGTCGTGTCTTGGGAAAAGTAGAAAATGAAGAGTTAACAGAGAATCAGTCATGCTTGAAATCTCAAATTCTGCTTCATTGGTCTCCACCGACCTGTGAGCAGGCTGCCATTTTATAGGTATTTTTTTTTTGTGTAGGCAAATATGTATAATTGCATGTGTGTATGTATGTGCAAATGCATGTACATGTGAGTGTGTATGTGTGTGGAGGCCAGAGTGTTACTCTATGGCTGGCCATCTGCTGTTTTGAAATCAGGTCTCTCATTGCTCAGAATTAGACTATACTGTCTGGCCTCTGAATCCCAGGGATACTCTTGTCTCTGCTTCCTTAGCTCTGGGACTATAAATGCACTTCACAATGCCCTGTTTTCCTATGTGGGTTCTGGGGATCAAACTCAAGCCTTCATGTTTACATGGCAAGTGCTTTACCGACTGAGGGATATCCTCAGCACTTCATTTTATACATCTTAACTATTTCTGTTCTTTGTGCATCCCTCAGGTAGTTTAGTAAACACCTCTCTTCCCTACTTAGTCATATCCTTTGCCTTTTGGCAGAAATCCACATTTTTCACACTCAAAGCTCAGAGCTGCTGGAAACTCCTTCCCTGCTCTAGGTTTCACTCTGTCCTACTGAGGGACTTGACCACAAGAGATGGACTGAGGACAAATAGCTGTTATAGGAACTATATTCGTAAGGATCTATAAGTTGCTTTGGGTAATATAGCCACTTTCACAGTACCCATTCAGACCACAGGCTTGGAGCCTTTCCATCTTCTGTTGCCATCTTCAATTTCTTTCTTTTAGTGTTTTAAAGTTTTCACTAGCAATCTTACAATTTCTTGTTCATTCTCAGGTATTTTTGGAACGTATTGTGAATGGATTTGCTTTTCTGATTTCTTTTCCAATATCTCATCACTGGTACATTGGAAAACAACTGATTTTTGTAGGCTGATTTTGTATACTGCTACTTTGCTGACAGTGTTCAGTTTTGAGAGTTTTCTAATGCAGTGTTTAGAGGTTCTTAATTATTGAATCATATTGTCTACACATTACAATTATTTGATTTCTTCTTTTCCTAGTTAGATCCTTTTTATTTCTTTCTCTTGTCTAATTGATTGAACTAAGACTTTAAGCACTATATTGAATGGGAAGAGTAGACGTCCTTGTTTCATTGCTTTTATTTTTAGAGGAAACGCTTTGTTCCCCCTCCTCCCATTTAGTGTGATGTTAGCATATGTTTGTCATGTATATCCTTTTGTTTTGCTGCAGTATGCTGCTTTTTTGGGACATGGTGTTGTTATGTAACCATGGCTGCCTGGTACTAGCTCTGTCACTCAAGCTGGCCCTCTAACTTGTAGCATTATTTCTGTCCCAGCATCCAGAGTACTGGGATTATAAGTGTGAGCCACCATACCTAAGAGATAGGTGTGTATTATGTGTGATATGGTGTTCATGGCACATGCATATTTGTGTCTAATTGCATGTACCTGTGAATGTGTGAGCGGAGACCAGAGGACACTGGGTGTCCTTCTTTCTCACTTATCCACATACTTCCTTGAGGTGGAGTCTCTCACTGAACCTAGAGCTGCCATGTTCAGACTGGCTGACCAGCAAGCTCCAGCAATTCTCCAGTCTCAGCTTCCCATGCGAGAGGGATTAGAGGCAGGCTCAGGGAATTTTATGAAAGGGGGCAGAAAAAAATGTAAGAGCCACAGGGTGGGAGGGAATATTTAGAGGCATTTTCCCTCACCACAATTACTGACTTCTGCCCTCACAACTCATAACCCACAACTCCATAGTGTCTACCAGTAATCCCACTGAGAAGAGCTCTCAGAGAAATGATGGTACCAACACTTAATGTAGCTGTACACAGTTTCTGCTTCATAAATAAGAAAATGGGAGTGTGTGAGTGTGATGGAGAACAATGAGTTTTCCTGGATGTTGAGAGCACAGAGAAGGAGGAGATGCTCTGTGTGGTCGGCATTTTCAAACAAAGCTTAGAGGGCAAGGAGGATAATGGAAAAATTTTTAACTGGATTTGTGACATGCTTGTCACTGATGTACCAGCTGTGTACTAGGAATGGAGCCCAGTTAGAGTAGGTGGAAAAGTGAGTGTTGGAGAAATAGGTAGAGAGAGACTCATTGGCCAACTTTTACATATTTTATAAATGATAACCTGTGATTAATGGGTATCATTAATTGAAAATAGGTGGTGATTCTAACTTAATGGGAGACATTGTAGACATGGATTACTCACATGTTTCCTTCCTCGGACCTGCTGTTTCCTGTAACAGGTATCAGGTAATAGCTTCCTGAAGGGCCTTGAACCCACTGTGACTCCTGCATAATTCCCTTCATGCATTTGGCACCTTTAAACCAGGCCACTAGGTACAGCTGCCATGCTTAGTTGGTAGACCTGTTGAAATATTGCACCCTAAAGTGTTTGTAATTTGTGAAAAAGTGCTAAAAGATTAATAGCAGCAGAGCTGTTTCCTGCCATGACCTGAGCGGAGTCACCGTGCTTGCCCTTGGATGCTAACTGAATTACTTATGCCCGCACAGGTTCCTGAACAATGTTGGTTTCTTCTTTCCACTGATAATGATGCTGACTTGGATGGTGTCTATGGCCAGCATGGTCCGGAAGCTGGTTTATGAGCGAGAGATCCAGATAGAGGAGGTGAGTGCTTTCATCTTGCTTGAGGGGATTGTGGCGGGTGGGAGGGGGAGGAACCACAACCACACTGCGAATTTTGTAAAGTAGTCCTGTTGAGCAGCAGATCTGCCTTTATCTATTTATTCTTCCCTTCCCTCTAACGAGATGCTTTGTCGGCTCTAGCTGAGTCCCTCTACCAGGAGGCTGGAGGAGATGGCCAAGCCTAGCAATGAGATGAAAGGAAATAAAGCAATAAGCGCACAAGGCTGAAGGAATAAAGCCAGTGTTGTGCATTTGGCCATTTTTTATAAAGCACAGAGAAGCATAACAGAATTTTCTCCTTAACTTCCAGCTGGATGAGTTTAAACCAAAGTCTTGCTGTTTTTGTCTTAATATTGTTAAAATGGAAAGTACTGAGCTGGAGAGATGGCTTAGCGGTTAAGCGCTTGCCTGTGAAGCCTAAGGACCCCGGTTCGAGGCTCGGTTCCCCAGGTGCCACATTAGCCAGATGCACAAGGGGGCGCACGCGTCTGGAGTTCGTTTGCAGAGGCTGGAAGCCCTGGCGTACCCATTCTCTCTCTCTCTCTCCCTCTATCTGTCTTTCTCTCTGTGTCTGTCGCTCTCAAATAAATAAATAAATAAATAAATAAATAAATAAATAAATGGAAAGTACTGGTTAACAGCTTTAGGGATGGAATTTTGTGAAAGTACCTGGTGACTGCCTATTAGTCCTTGCGTATGAGTGATACCAGATGGTTATGCTATGCATTATTTGATTAATGAACAGCTATGGAAATAGAAAAAAAATGTGTGGATAGTGTAATATTTAGTTTTTATGTTACAAGTCATGTAGAAAATTTGCATTACTGTTTTACATGCATTTATCTATTTAGAAGCTATTTACCCCAAGGTACACATGTTATACATATTTCTTCTTCATTTCAGTTTGGCCCCGAGAACAGGAACTGGGAGACTGAGGGTTTCCTAATATATACTCCTGGAGGGGGCGGTCAACAAAGGTGCTTGTGTCAGAGTCTCAAATCTTCCTTTATGGTGGTATGGTAGATGGGCACTTGGTAGATTATTGCAGGAATTCATTTTAGTCTTACTGCTTCAACCAGAGTTACCTTGCCTGTGCAATGGACATCCACATCAGAGTGTAAGGACTAGCACTTTCCATCTTCATTTTTCACTGTGTTTATTCAGTAAAATGAATGTGAACTGAATACCAGACACTAAGACAAAAATAATAAATCCCAGCCTGGAGAGATGGCTTGGTGGTTAAGGTGCTTGCCTGCAAAACCTAAGTATCCAGGTTTGATTCTCCAGGTCCCACATAAGACAGATGTACAAGGTGGCACCTGAAGTTTGTTTGTAGTGGCTGGAGGCCCTGGTGCGCCCAGTTTCTCTTTCTCTGTCTCTAATAAATAAATACAATAAAAATAAATCTTTAAAAATTAAAAAAAAAATCCCCACAAAGAAGAAAACAATGAGACATCAATCAATCAAGCCTAAAGTCCAGGACACCTGTTCATACTCCTTCCCGCTTTTACTGGTTCCTCCTGTGCTCTTACTGGTGATCTTGTCTTCACATGTCCTGGCCTCACCTCTTTCTCCACTAATAAGGTAAACAGTTACAGTTTCATGTCCTCTTAAAAAAAATAAAATAAAATAAAACCACGGGCTGGAGAGATGGCTTAGCGGTTAAGCGCTTGCCTGTGAAGCCTAAGGACCCCGGTTCGAGGCTCGGTTCCCCAGGTCCCACGTTAGCCAGATGCACAAGGGGGCGCACGCGTCTGGAGTTCGTTTGCAGAGGCTGGAGGCCCTGGCGCGCCTATTCTCTCTGTCCCTCTGTCTTTCTCTCTGTGTCTGTCGCTCTCAAATAAATAAATAAATAATAATTAAAAAAAAAAACACTGTGGGGCTGGAGAGATGGCTTAGCGGGTAAGCGCTTGCTTGTGCAGCCTAAGGACCCCAGTTCGACGCTCAATTCCCCAGGACCCACATTAGCCAGATGCACAAGGGGGTGCACAGTTTGTTTGCAGTGGCTGGAAGCCCTGGTGCACCCGTTCTCCCTCCCTCTCTCTCTCATTCTCTCTCTGTCACACTCAAATTAAAAAAGAAAAACACTGTGGAATGAAGTGTGGATTTGCAAGCCACATGGTTCATCCTCACTGGTATCCCTACCCTTGCTCATAATCTCACCTGTCCCCTCATAAGTGCCCACTGTGGTGATAACCTCAAGTTTCTTCTTTCTTCAGTACATGCGGATGATGGGGGTGTATCCCGCAACCCACTTCCTGGCCTGGTTCCTGGAGAACATGGCCATGTTGACTCTGAGCAGCGCTGCCCTGGCCATCATTCTGAAAACCAGTGGAATCTTCGCACACAGTGATGCCTTTATTGTTTTCCTCTTCTTCCTGGATTTTGGGTTGTCAGCTGTCATGCTGAGCTACTTCTTAAGTGCGTTTTTCAGCCAAGCGAATACAGCAGCCTTGTACACCAGCCTGGGCTACATGGTCAGCTTTCTGCCCTACATAGTCCTGTTGGTCCTACGCAGCCAACTGGGTTTTGCCATTCAGACTCTTCTGGTGAGTGAGTTTTCTCTGCAGCAATGTAAAACCAAATGCATTAGTTGCTCTCTTGTTGCTGGGGCAAAATACCTGACCAGAGCAGCTTATGGAAGAAAAATGGGGTCATTTTGGCCTGTAGTTCCACGGTGTCGCGTCCATCGTGGTGAGGGGGTGTGGCAGGCTGGAGGGAGGCTGGTGTCACAGTATCATGTCACGTATGCAAGGAGGAAGAGGGGGGGCTCTCTAAGCAAATAAAACATCATCATTTTGCCAGTGTATCATGCGTGAAGTGGTCTCCTGTATTTTAGCCACACACAGAAATGGTGGCAACTCACCGATTCACAGTAACGCAGCGGCAGCCTGTTACGGATTACCAGCTTTCTGTAATGGAGTGTCTCTGCAAACTCTGAGAAACAAGCGGCCGCCCAGAGGAAGCATATATCTTTGACTTCTCTTTGTTTCATGCATGGAAAGAAATAGATTTCTAAAGCTATTTTGGAAGTTAAAAGTAAGCATTTTTCCTGAAGCATCATGAGCTATATCACATTAAGCAGAAAGATTTCGGTTAGTAATGTCAGAATTGCTCATCCATTTGAAATATACCCTCTGAAAAAGAATGAGAATGCTTTCAGGTCTGCGCCATAAAATGCACACAAGATAGACAGTACACTTCCATGACGGCTGCCTGGCGGGCACCGTGCCTGACGCGTGGCAGGCATGCAGACCGCGTGGAAGAGGTGGGCAGGTCAGTCATAAGTGGGTTTTCTCACAGACCCAAGGTCATCTGTGCCCTTTGCACTGGGCTGACATCTTTATTTCCTCTAATAGTTCAGGCGATGTCCTTAATGTACACTTTTAGGAGACATGGCAAGTATCACTTTGTGGAAGGATCAGGGAGATTTGGAATCTCTGCATTGCTATGGAGTATTTAAAAGCCTTTAAAGTCATTTCATCTAGCACAGAATCTTTATAATTCCACATATCACTTATTCATAGGAACAGAATATTTTATGCTCAATTAAACCTTAGAGTAAAACCGATCCATGACAGCCAAATCATTTTTCTCTAATTTCAGTTACACAACAATTTGACGGTCTTTCTTTTCTTTCTCCTGGTCCTAAGGGTTGAACCTAGACTCTTGGCTCTCATAGGTACTAGGCAAGCTCCTTAATATTGAACTATATCTTCAACCCATTTTTTAAATTTTTATTTTGAGAAAGGATCCTATTAAGTTCCTCTGACTGGCCTTGAACTCACTCTTGAACCATGTGGCTTGCACTCTGTAGCCTACGCAGGTTTTGGACTTGGGATCTTTCTCCCTTATCCTCCTGAGCAATTGGGGTTATGGACCTGCACCAGCAGGCCCAGCAGCCATCTGGTTTTTCTAGACAAATGCACACATCATAGGTATGCACATATAATAAGATGGCTTAACTGAATTAGTATCTGGTGCACTGATATGTGTTCATCAGTTTGGTTATCTTACACAGTAAGTCATCGCCAATTATTTGGTGTCACTATTGATTTAGGGATCTTGAATGATTAATGTAAGTGGGCTGCTTAGTGTCCTTCCTATATCAACTCTTTATACAGTCATTGATGATTTGAGCTGAATTCCAAATGCTCTTACTTTTGCTTTGGCCTCAGTTCCTAGTCTAAGGGGATGCCTATGCACTCAGCATTTTCTTTCTTATCTGCATATTCAAAAGCTTTCTAGTAATTGATAAAAGCTAATGGTGGAACATTGTATTTTTAAATGCATGATGCTTTTTAGTGGTTTGCTTTTCTGACATAAGACCATTCCTACTGAAGTTAAAATAACATTTCCTTTCAACTCACTCCCTTTCTAGTACAGAACCGTGTAGACATTCCATCAGTCTGCTTGCACCATGCCTCAGGTCGTTCACTTAATAATGAACAATAGCAAATTGCTCGATTCCATTTTCCACTGTTTGGTGCGTAGTGCGTTGGATTCATGACTCTAAAAGCCTTGGAGTCAAGTGAAATAATTCCCTTTAACATGAAATACTGGCTGGTTAGCTCGTTGTTCAGAGTGGCTGTCATTCTGCTTAGACTTTTAAGCTCAGATGTTTTAATTACTGCCTGAAGCAGTGGTCTGGAATTTATAATCTTTAGAATTTAAACTTGGGAGTTAACTTGGCCTCCCCTTAGATGAAACTCTAATGGGCTGTTTTCTCCCAACTTTGTCCATCCCTGAACAGTGCTTCCTCTCCACAACTGCCTTTGGACAAGGAGTCTTTTTCATCACGTTTCTGGAAGGACAAGAGACAGGTAAGAATATATATATTTTAAAAATATCTTTTAGTTATTTATTTTTATTTATTTGACAGAGAAAGAGGGAGAGAGTGAGTGAGAGAATGAGCATGCCAGGGCCTCCAGCCACCGCAAACGAACTCCAGATGCATGTGTCCCCCTGTGCATCTGGCTAATGTGAGTCCTGGGGAATTGAACCTGTGTACTTGGCTTTTCAGGGAAATGCCTTACCTGCTAATCAATCCCTCCAGCCCAAGAATACACATTTTTAGAAAGTAAAATGTATAGTTATTCTGTAACTGATCTGGAAGAAAGTTTTTGTTGCCAAGTGAAACGTTTGGAAGGAAATTTTATTTGGTTTTGTTTCTGTAACTGTCATTGCTCAGTCTTTGAGAACCAGTCAAGAATGATCATGTCATAACACTTGCAGCAGGTACCACCTAGGTCAATCCCCCAGTGAGTATGGATGCATAGTCAGCCTACTGACCTTATGCATTCTTCCAATACAGGGGGTGTGCTTGCGTTCTGCCTACTCGATTATTTAACTAGGATACGTCTTTCTGGATCTTATATGTACATTTTCTACTTTTTTCTCGTCCCCTCTTTACCTGACAACCTCTCATATGTCAACCCTCACTTGGCTCTAACCTGCACAGAATAGGGAAAAATTATCTTCTCCACTTTTCTATACATCTTATCCTTACTATTCAGTTTAAGATATATATTTTTTTTGAGACAGGGTCTCTTTCACCCCTGGGCAGCCTCAAACTGTGCAGCTAAAGGCGATCTTAAACTCATCATCCTTCTGCCTCCATCTGCAGAGGCATATGCTATCACACCTGGATTATACAGTGTGGGGACTGGAACTCAGGGTCTAGTGCGTGCCAGGCAGGCACTCTACCAGCTGAGCTACGTCCTCAGCTTCTTAAATTAATTTAAATAATTATTCACAGCATTTTTCACTTGTTTTGAGATTTTCATAGGAACAAATATAAATTTTTGGTTGTTCGTATGGTCTTGGGGTGTGTTTTTTAAGGCAAAATATATACCATAAATTTTAATGCTGCTATTGTTGAACTGGCCAATCAATTTGCACTATTTTTAGAGTTCCTTGGCCTTTCCAGTAAGACACATAAAAATATTCTTTTAACCAAGAATGATCTTGCTTGTTTTTTTTTAAAATAGATTTCTCTATGATTTATTGCCAGTATATGTTTTAGTTGTGTACCTATTTTATTTATTTATTTATTTATTTATTTTGTTTTTTTTGAGGTAGGGTTTCACTCTTATCTAGGCTGACCTGGAATTCACTAGTCTCAGGGTGGCCTTGAACTTACGGTGATCCTCCTACCTCTGCCTCCCAAGTGCTGGGATTAAAGGCATGTGCTACCACATCTGGCGATCTTGCTTGTTTTTATCCAGCTGATCATTGTAAATTTAATCAAGAATATACTGAATAAAAATAGTTAAAACTAAAACACTTGATTATTTTGGTTCAAATGACAAGAGTTATGCAGTGAATAAAACATTTATTATATTGTGTTCTATGTTAGTACCATGAAAAAATTTAGAAAGAGGAATATTTTTCTTAACTTATATTTTAATCTAGAAATAAATGTCTAAAGTAAGAAAATAATGACCTGTACCTTAGAGCTTTAATGTATTACAAAAAGCAGAGATTTAAAGCTTAAAATTGGATTCAGGTTAAAATATTTTTATATTATATATTTTATATTTAAGAGATTTACTTTTAAAAGTGCGTATTGCCAGCTGAGCTTGGTAGCACACTTGGGAGGCACAGGTAGGAAGATTGCTGATAGTTCAAGGCCACCCTGAGACTACATAATGAATTCTAAGTTAGCCTGGGCTAGAGTGAGACCTTACCTCAAATAAAACAAAACAAACAAACAAATAAATAAATAAAAATAAAAGTGCTTATTGTCTTTATATGTGGAATTGCTTCTTAGTTGAGTAAATAAAACTGGATATAAGTGATGTGGCAGTTGCCTTCACATTGCTGGATAAACATCCAACCAGAAGCAGCTTATGGGAGGAAAAGGTTTATTTCAGGATTACAGAATCTGGGGAAACACCATCAATGTCAAAAGAATGTGGCTCACTTCCATAGAGCCAAACAGAGAGACATCCCCAAACAGCCAACAAACACAAACAGCCAGAGCTCCCCAACAGGCTCTTTCCATATACCTAGTGAGCAGACTGAAGTTCTGCCCCACCCGCAGCACCTCCTCCAGCAGGGCTCTGCCTACTGGAGACTCAAGGTGCAGGCATTATCAAAACACCTCAGGTTGTGGGGGACATGCAGTCACACTTGAACCACCACAAGTGACTTTTATAAAGTTCTGGGATGCTGATGATCACTCATGTGATGCTACTGAAATGGAAGCATGACCCATATGTGCACCCCCTCTTAGCACGACTGGCTTGCCCTTCTGATCATTTAACTCGAGACTCTAGAACAGATAAACTTGCCTCCCAAGATCTGCAGGGAATGAGAAAACACAGCCTGACTCTGCCCTTTGTCTTCTTGCCAGGGATTCAGTGGAATAACATGTACCAAGCGCCAGAACCAGGGGGCATGACGTTCGGCTGGGTTTGCTGGATGATTCTCTTTGATTCGAGCCTTTATTTTTTATGTGGATGGTACTTCAGCAGCTTGGTTCCCGGTAAGACTTCTTCCCGTTGTAAGAACAAAGTAAGCAGAAATTCCTTAAACCTACATTATGAATATTAGAATGATTATTCTTTGTAGAAGATATTGAAAAGTGAAGTCTTAGGATGTATTTTTGAAGGAGCTGTGAATTTTGGGACGATTGTGTACCCCAGATGAAAAGCCAAAGGATAGGTGAAGGACTACAGGATGAATGCAGCATGGAAATCCTCTGGGCAGCCCCGAGCAGCTCCCAACAGGTGGGCTTCTGTGGACCTCACTATAAAGCTCCTGTTTTGCGAGATAGAGTGTGTGAGGGAGGTGGGCATGTGGCGAGTGGGGCCACAAGAGTGTGGGGCTCCTGATGGTGTTGGCTTCCAAAGAACAAAGAAGTCTCATTAGGGTCGGGGCCTAAGATGCTCGCTGAGGGTAACAAAGCGACCGGGTACTCGGCCAGTGTAGGTCATAGCAGGTCAGTGAGAAGCAGATTCGGCAGGGAGCAAGGCAGAGCGTGAGGGCCGCTTAGGTCTGCCAGCGCTGGCTTAGGTAGGAGATTTCTCTTAACTTGATAGCCTTCTTCCTTAATGTGGTAGGCACTCCCATCACAGTAAAGGGCCACATGGATAGTGAATATCTCCTATTTGGTCAGGAGGGAAAGAAGCATGCATTTCTTGTTTGTGTGAAGTTGTACTCCTTTCTTTTCCACTTTTAAAAATAGCATATTGATAGTATTAATATTTTCTTGTTGAATTTGCCTATGACTCTGGCTCTATGTTATCTCAAGGAATTGAATTGACATTTGACCTTTAAAATTAAGAACTGTAGACAGAGACTCTAAACATACACAAACAGAAACAGAGGGCTGGAAGAAATAAAACTCTACTTTCTTCCATTTGTGCGAACACTTACTTTTCTGACATGGAGAACTCATGAAATTCTTTAAGTCTGGAAATATGTAAAAACATAACTTTCCCTTTAAACATGACCTTTTAGCAATTTCATAAGGAATGAATATTTATAGCATTTTATAAGCATTTGTAGCTTAAAAGGGTTCTATGCATGTAACAGGTGGCTTCAGTTGGCCTACTTTCACTGAAATTTGATTCGATTCAAGTGTTGCATTATTTTACAAGCATTAGAATTCATGGAAAAGATTATTTCACAAACTAGTAAGAAAATAAGGCCTTAAGAGGTAGACAGAAGTTATCATTTCAACAGGGAAATTATTTTAGAAAAACTAGGATTGCATCATGTAGGAAATGAAAGGTTTAACAACATGAATCGGGGAGATCAAAGTTTGCAGGCAAATGCATGAGGGAGAGTAGATGTTGAAAGAAGCATGTAATGAATGTATGTAAGGAATGCTTGAAATAGGCAGGTGGTGTCAGTTCACAGTAGGAAACAGACATGAAAATAAAGGTGTGAGCCAAGCTGGACCTGGTGCTGAAATCCCAGCACTCAGGAGGGACAGCAGAAGACCCTGAGTTCCAGGCGATCCTGTTCGTTGGGATTCCTGTCGAGTATCAAAGTGACTTTCCATTGAGATGGGCAAGAAGGGCCCAGGTGCACACAGCAACATTCACCAGGGTCAGGAACTGGGATGCCTGACCATGCCCCGGCCCTAGAGCTGGGGGACTGCTTCTGGTGTCCTCTGGGATCTCAGCCCATGGACATACTTGTAGTAAACATGAAGCTGAACATTGAGATGGAAACTCTCTGCACAAGAAAAGGGAGAAAATCACAACCAAAGAGAAATATCAACAAGAGGGGACAAAAGCCTTATTCTGTGTGAGAATCGATTAGAAATTACATGCAATAATTGGTAGTGTTGCTATGTGGCAGCAATGGATAATGAATGTGGAGCAGAAAAGGAAAGGAATCCATTCTCTAGGCCACAAAATTATGTGACTCAATATAAATGCATTGTTGGAGAGAAGGTATTAAGTAAAAATGAAAAAAACTGTCAGTAAATATGACTTAAGACGAGAAGAAATGAAAAGATGCTGTATTACTGAACAGGCATATTCCTTATTGTAAGTAGGCTGGTTTCCTTTAAATTAATGTACAGTTCTATGGTTTTACATTATATGACTTCTGTATGAAATTGAGCTAATGTAGCATAATGCGAACTACATAAATCATTAAAATGAAAGAGTGACTAAGCTAGGAATCCCTATTTAATTGACAAAATGTTTCTGAAGGCTAGCTAGAAATAGAAATTCATAATTATCGACAAAAGTTATTAAAATGACAAACAGGCATGGAGAGATGGCTTAGTGGCTAAGGCGCTTGCCTGCCAGGTCTAAGGACTCATGTTCTACTCGTCAGGTCCCAGCAAGGCAGGCGCCCAATGTGATGCAGGCGCACAAGGTCACACATGCCCTGGCATGCCAATCTCTCTCTCTCACACACACTCTCTCTGATAAAAAAATAATTAAAAAAATGATAGACAATGTTGGGGGCTGACAACTTATATACAATCTCTGTAAATCAGTAAATCTGTAGACAGCAGAGGAGTTCTGTTGTAGTATAGCTACAGTAAGAGGCTTGGGCCTAGTTCAGGACAGGGCTCCTCTCGCAAGCTCCAGATCTCACGCTTCTTCCAGCTCTGCAGGGCAGGGTTAGAACAAGAGACAGAGAAGAAAACTTAGTACCAGTTCAATTAATCCAGCTTGCTGTGTTAAAGGTGGCATTTTTAATCAGTGGAAAAAGAATGAATTATCTTTTAAAAATTTTATGAAGAAAATGTGTATTCTTATTCATAATGTACTTACTGTAAATGAAGAATCCCAGGCTTGATGGAGCTGAGGGGAGGAAACTTGTTGAGTATGTGCCAGACTCTGGACTTCATTGCCAGCACTGCTAGAAAGAAAACAAGTAAATAACACTAAAAATAATGAATCAAGAGGAAAAGTATGATTTTGGAGACAAGCAAGGCCTTTCTACATAATACCTAAAATATGAATAGCATAAATAATGAAAACCAGTTTTTTTTCTTTATTGGACTTTTAGTATTACAAACTACCCCAGAAAGATTATAGAAAAATTTATAAGCCCATGGACTTTTGATAGATGTGTGAGAGCAAGAGTTGAATTTCTTAAATTAAATTTTAAAAAGCTGTATCTCAATGTCTCCCCAGCCCATTTCTCCAGTTTTAGTTGGAGTTCCTATAGGTGCCTAGTAATTTACCATGAGGGTTTTGAAAGGCTTCCTACTCACAGGTTCCATGATATCTAGAAGTCAGTAAATGCTGACTCAAGTCAGGAAGCCCTCAGTGGGCCAGCAGCCTCAGCTTCCTGGAGCAGACATGCTGTTTTCTCCTTCCTCATTGACACTAGGATTGTTCATTTCTTTTTATCTCTAGCTTTTTAAAAACTAGCTTTCCTACTACAGGGGGAGAGGGGCACATTATGAAAAGACAATACAAACAAGGTCTCAGCCAGGAGTGGAGGCACACACCTTTAATCCCAGCACTCAGGAGGCAGAGGTAGGATGATGAGTGTGAGTTTGAGGATAGCTTGAGACTACATAGGGAAATACAGCCTGGGCTAGAGTGAGACCCTACCTCGAAAAACCCCTCAAAAGAAGAAAGACAAATAAGAGAAAGTCCCCTCCTTTCCCACTACTGCCCTTACCCAACTTAGCACTGCTCAGAAGTAACCAGAGGTAACCATAACCCTCCAGAAATCTCCGCACAATCACAGAAATACCACCAGCGTTACTGCATTGCATCATACAAGTGGAGTTCTATCATGTGAAACTTGCACATCAGCATTTTCCTAATAGTGGACATTTTTCCAAAGTAGTGTATATGGGTGCTTCTCATTTTTCAAAAGCTGTTTTTAATCATATACCTCTATTACACATTCTTCAAATAGACCATTAATAGATAGTTGTATCATTTCTACTTTGAGGTATTGCAATGTGCTATTCATTGTATGGCAGATTGTTAAATACCAATGTTATAAATATCTTAAAAACTGCCAAAATCAAGTTAGATTCATTTCAGGAACATAGATGAATGTTAGAACATACTACATAATGTAACTAAATATTAGGAGGAAAAAAAATCACCTGGACTTCTGGGTCATGCAATAAGTCTATTGTTTAATTCTTTGAAGAGTTGTAAAACAGAAATAGACATTTTCTTAATGTTGATAAACTACATCATGAGTGCACATGGCATACCAACCTCAAAAACTGGCAGACTACTCATTGGAAAGGCATCTTTTAGTGACCAGAAATAAGGACGTCCACTATCAACATTACCATAAGAGGAAATACTTAACATTTTCTGGACATATCAACTAATATAATAATGCTGTGTAAAAGAAACTAAAAGCCATCATAAGTTAGTCAACTTAAAATATCATATTTTTAAGTTGACACATAATTTTTGTGCCATAAAATTCATTCCTTTAAAAAGGATTTAAGGCTGGCAATTTAGGTAAGTAATTGTTCTTTGCAAGCACGTGCAAGGCCCGGGGTTTAATCCCCTACACTGTAAGAATCCAAATATATAATTCAATGGAGTTTTGCATGTTTGAGGTTTTGTAACTATCATACTATTTCCAGAACACTTATGTGACCCCCCAGAAGAGACCCCACGCCCGTCAGCAGTCACTTCATGTTCCTCTAGTAACCACTGGTTTGTAGACACAAGCCCAAGTCGTTCCTGAGATCAAGATGCTCTTGCCTCAGCCCCCAAGTACTAGGATTACAAGCCTGTCCCATCATACCCAGCCACTACTTTTGTCTCCTTAGATTTGCTAAATTGAATGTTTTATATAAATAGAATCATACAAAAAATCTGCATATTAATAAAAATGCCAACAAATAACTAATAAATTGTTTGTTAAAAGGCAAAAATTTATATTTAAATTTTAAACTTAACAAAAAGACTTACTATCACCCCAAAAGCATATAATTACAAATATATAGAAGGTGAATTTTTTCTTCTCTGGCAACAAGTGTAAGAGCTGTCATGTTTCTTGTATAGCTAAGCAGCAAGAGAAAAATTGCTTACCAGGCTAATTGACAGCCATCATAAGTGTCACACTTACGACCTGCATAATATTACCTGAAGCATTTATTCTCTTTGACTGAAAAAAAGTAAATGCAAGAGATACCAACATGTGTGTTCCTTGCAGATTAATTACAAAAGCAACACTACAAAACCTGTATTTCTAAGAGTGGCTGATGAACAGAAGTGGTATATGCAGCTTGTATTACTGTGACACACTCTTCAATTACTGAGTTCTGCAGTACTGGAATGAGCACTAATGTGGGCATGGGGTAGCATATGCTTCTGTGGACCCATGCTTTGCACAGAGGGAGGCATACAACATAACACATTCCGTTTAACATTTAAAAATGTGCATAAAAATTAACATTTAAATATGCGCCAAGTTGTTAAAATGTATGTGGAATTGAGTGCCTTGCTTTTCTGTTTTCAACTTTTCTGCACTGAAGACACATTTCATTTGTAATTCAAATAAACCATACAAATTGACTGCATGACTTTCTTCAAAATAGTAAATGATCTGGTGAAAGAAAAAGAAACAAAAGTTCTGTAAGCAGGCTGTGGAGTGCACGTCAGTGAGCAGGACGCGGTGGGAGCTAATTGGCACGCATATGCTTCTGGCTTCTGAAAGCAATTAGTTTTTGGTTTTATAAAGGTGAAGTCTTACTCTAGCCCAGGCTGACCTGGAATTTACTCTGTAGTTCCATGCTGGCCTAGAACTCACAGAGATCCTCCTACCTCCGCCTCCTGAATTAGTGTGTGCCACCATGCTCGGCTTGCAAATTTTTAACTTTATGGTGCAGCATTGTTGACTGTAGACACAATATTTTGCTGTCATCTCTAGGATTTAGTCATCCCACATACTGAGATTTTGTCTTGTTTTGGCAAGCCCGACAGACTGGCCTTCTTTATGGGGGGTGGGGGATTAGTGTGCCAAAGCCTCCAACCACTGCAGTTGAAATCCAGATATATGCACCCCCTTGTGTGCATGTGCGACTTTGCACATTTGTGTTATCTTGTGCATCTGGCTTACATGGGACCTGGAGAGTTGAACATGAGTCCTTAGGCTTCACAGGCAAGTGCCTTAATTGCCAAGCTATTGCTCCAGCCAATTGTCTTTTTTTTTTTTTTTTTGTCCATACCTCCTTATTCCATCCCTCCTTAGCTAGTGGCCACTGTCATTCCCCGCAAGGTCCATGAATCTGACTGTTTTAGATTTCTCATCTGAGTGGGATAATGCAATGTCTTTCTGTGTTTTATTTCACTTAATATAATGTTTGTTGCTTTTGTGACAAATGGTAGGTTGTCTTTTCTCAAATCTGAATAGTATTCTGTTATATATGGGAGACACATTTTCTTAATCTGTCATCAGAAGACAAGTAGGTCGTTGTCCTGCTGTGGTTATTTTGATTAGTATAGCCGTATGTGCAGATGTCTCTTCTACATGCTGCTTTCAATTCTCCTCATAGATAGCAGAAGTGGAGTTGTTGCACTGGGCGGTAGTTCTATGATTAATTCTGTGGAATGTCCATACTGTTTTCTACCATGTTATCATAATTTTTACACCCACACCAACTTCATACAGGCTTCCACTTTTATCTACATCCTAAAACTTATCTTTTTCTTTTGCTAACATTTGAACAATTGGGAGGGGAAAATGATTGTAGTTTGCTTTTCCCTGATGATTAGTGATGCTGAGTGCATCTATACAAACCTGCTGCTCAGTAGTTTCTCATGAGCAGTGTCTTGTTAGGTTATTTTTTGCCCTTGAAAGAAATTGGGTCATTTGCTTTTTGGCTGTTGTTGGAGTTTCTTATATACTTTTCATTGTTCTTTTATGAGATATATTCTTTGAACATATACAGTTCTATTTTGTGGTTGACATTTTCTTTTTGTCAATTGTTTCCTTTGCTGTACAGACAGGTTTTAGTTTGATACCATCCAAGAAGGCAGTATCTTTAAGAAAGTGAATGGTATGCCTTGCAGGCAACCTTGAATATAGGTGAGGAGAAAATGACAAACTCTACCAGTTGTGGGGCCTCTCATCCCATCCTCAAAGCCAGACAAAGAAGGTCTTAGGCACCTGATGCTCTCTGGCATTCACTCTGTTCTCTCTCTCTCTCTTTTTTTCCTTGCCTGTGGTCCATGCTTTTTCTTGGGTCTTCCAGGTCATTCCGGGTGGGTTTTCTTGCCCACTTCTGCTGATTCCTGTGTAGCTTGCACTGCAGATGAACCTTGGATCATCTCAGTATGAGACCTTCATATTGTTCTCATTCTTTCCACTTTTGGAAGCTCCAGACATCCATCGCATTCAGAAAAGCCAAGCAGTGTTGGAAGCAGTGCCCCATTGGAAGACAACTGGTGTCACAGGAACATCACAGGTCAATGACTTGGCAGAAGAACTTGTTTCCCTCTAAACCTAAATAAAGTCAACTTGGGTCTCAGAGGGAAAACAAGAGCTGTTTTCCTTAAGGACTAGCAGATTTAATCACCAAACTTAGTTGTCTTGTGGAAGAACTGTTTCATCTGGGCCATGTTTTGCTGGGTGCCCAGCACTTGGAACTCACGCATACTGTGAAAGAAGCAACATCTCCTGCTCTGCCTCCCGCTCTTCATTTCTTCAGTCTCCTCCCTCCCTGTCTTTCCGTCAGGTGACCCCCGTGACATCTGCCCACATCTCTGTGCAGCACTCCTGCAGTTCCACAGTACCTGTTTTGGTCAGCTTCTGCCCAAAGTACTAAACAGGAGCTTTGAGTCATCTCACAGTCTGCTTTCTCCATATCACATCTAGCCAGAAGACACACCTGCTGGTTTCCCTTCTCAGTCTGCCTTCAATGTACCTGAATGATCCTTCCCCAGGAAATAGTCTACCCTTTCTTTCATCTGGATGGATGAAGTGTTCTGTGACCCTGAGTGAGTTGTGACTCCCACTCGATTGGGTTCTAGTCCCTGCCCAGGAAACACAGGTGAGAGCACTGGAAAGTCATCTCTGAATGATGAGCCCCCGTCTTTTCAGAATAGACTATCAGGGCACCAACATCTTTAGAACATGAATTTAAACATGAAAGAGAGAGATGCAGGAAGGCAAAAATGAATATTTTCCTCTATCACAACATTGCTGTTGTTTTATTTTAAAATTTAGAAGAATAATTGGAGTTGGGAATGTATATCATTAAAGCATTTTCATCTTTTCACCTTTGATAAAGTCTGCCAATAATAACAAAAAGTAAAATTGCTAGAAAACACTAAAGGACGTTCAGATATGGAGAAAGGTAGGGTTGTAGGTGGGCTTGTGAGAAGAGTTCTGAAATGTGGCACTTGACTTTCAAGGCAAATATATTCTGTTACCTCCTTTACACACATGAAATGAAATTCATATATAATAAAACTAGCTATGTGATTGATTCACTTCAGGTAATATTTTAATTGCAACATGAAGGAGAAACAGAAAACAATTTGTAATAAATAATCATGGTAGAGAGCAGAAACTACCCATTGGCCTGGAATCCCATCCTGTGACCATAGCTCCAGGCAGTTCTCTGATTCTAGACTTTGGTGTTTATTCCTCGTAAGTCAGAGGATTGGAGAGGGGGCTGCACAGAAACACGCTGCATGAGGGTTAAAGAGATGCTTATGGGCAGGGAGCCACATATTAATCATTTCAGTGTGTGAATTCTTGCATAAAAAATTCCTTCTCTCTTTCTTTTCTTCTTTTTTTCTCTCTTCCTCTTTCTTTCTTTCCTTTTTTATTTTTCTCTTATTTCTTTCTTTCCTTCCATCCTTTGTTCTCTCCCTCCATTCTCCTTCTCTCGACTCCCCTTTTCTTTCTGTCCCTTTCATCTGGATATACTAAATTTTCTGTGATTCTCCCTCCCAAGGAATATACCTAGCTCCTATAATGTCTCACTTCTTCCAGACCTGATCACTTCAGCTGACTCCTTTATGGTAGAGGGAAATGGAAGGATGTTCTTCCCTGATTTTCTCTTTTTAGTTTGTTCGAAGCCAATCATGAGTTCAAGGCCACCCTGAGAATACAGAGTGAATTCCAGGTCAGCCTGGACTAGAGTGAGACCCTACCTCACAAGACAAAACAAAACAAAACAAAACAAAACAAAACAAAACAAAACAAAACAAAAAGAAAGAAAAAGAAACCTCACAAGACCATGCTCTTTGTTCAAGTAGAACCTCCCCATTCTAAGTTGGAACTTCTTGCAAAAGAGGCCATGGGGAAGATGATGTTTTCACTCATGTCTCTTTTAAAGAACTATTGTGAAACTGGGATGCACAGTAGTGAACGGTGCCATATAAATCTTATCTACCATAGATGTATACCTATAAATAAGTCATCACAGTGGATCCTAGAAACTCATTTTCTTCACAGTTTCTGGTGCTGTAGAAGCGTCTTGTGCAGTGTTCTCAGCCCCTAGTGCTAGGTGGGTTCTCTCTTGCATGACAAGGAATAATGCTATAGAGAAGGCTGAGGCAGCTAAGAGAGAGTCCTGCTGCCCAATGACTGTTTCCATGTCTGCTCTGCCTGATCAGGCTAGAAACTATGACTAAAAAAGACACATCAGAAAAAGAAAAATACCCAATATATAGATTTCTATAGTACTTCCTGTATTCTGCTCCTCCACTTTTCTTCTGCAAAGTACTTTTTTTTGTCATTATTCCTGATTATTTTCAGCAGGAACTCACCTGTTTCTGTCACAGCAAGAAGCAAGGTAGTACACAAACAGAAAAATCCTCTGAAAAGACTGGGAAACAAAAGATTTAACCCAAGAGAGAGAGAGAGGGAGGGGAGCAAAGGGGAGGGAGCTTGGGTTTGCTTTTTAGCTAGGACTGGAGATTAGCAAAGTATGATAAGAGCCCAAGCCAAAAGACCCTCTCACAAAAGAGATGGGGGAGCTGTCATGCGCATAGCAAAGCAGGACAATGTCCATGCCAATGAGAAACCCTCCCCACTCCCGGCTTGGGAAGGGGAGAGTTTACAAACAGGGGCCAGGAAGCCAGAAGCAGAAGAGAGAGGAGCAAGCCAAGAGAGTTTGACACATGTGGTTAGGCAGGACAGCACCCAGAACAAGGTGCATGTGGAAAGCCAGCAGAGAAACACCCGAAAAGAAAAGAAATTCCTCCCCATTTTTTCCCAGCCCGACTGGTGGGGGAGAACTTCCGAGGAAGGATTCAGGAACCAGGAGCGTTTGAGCACCCAGAAGGGTTCACGTGTGTGCCTAGGCTCCTTTATATGGCTTAAAGATACAATTAGGATGAAGCTCATCATCAGAGCCAGTGTAAGGGGAGAGCTGACTGGCCAGTGGCCAGCCCTCCCACGTGTGCTGAGCGGAAGCAGCAGCAGGAAGTTGCTGCCCGGAGTGGTGTTTGCGGCCTTCCTGGATGAGAGTAGATCAGATGTGGGTTCTAGTCCTACCAGGGCAGGCGTCTGTGTTCTCCTCGGGCCTTTGTCACTAGCTGGCTGCCTAGAAGAAAGCGATCTTTCTGCTGCTCTCCCTTCACTATAAGTGCTCCTCCTATAGAGGGTACCAGGTGCATCAGGGAGCACTCCTTGGACAAGTCTGGGGGACAGAAAGCTGGGCGTTAATAAGCATCGGAGAAGGCCACTCAGGATATGACTTGGGACATGAAACACTTGGGGCTCAGCGGCGATGCTCTGGGGTGAGGTGTGGGAGTTACTACAGCATGGTGTGCCCATGGCACAAAGGATGGGCCTGAGCTGCGGGAATGGCTTCAGGAACAGAAAAAAGGAACAAGATCTGGAAACTTTTTTTTTTTTAGAGTCAGAAAGAAAGAAATTAGTGGTGAATACAGTAAAATGTTAGCTTTGTGATTAAGCCATGTTTAATCTGCCCGGACTTTTAAAATCCTCCCGGTTAACGTGTTCCTCTCACGGAGGCAGAAGCTGCCGAGCCACGTGAAGCGGCCGCTCCGCAGCCTTACTCTGCACTGCGCTTTTCCCTGGGATCTGAATTTACGTTCACACCCTGGAAGCGCGGGCACATTGCCAGTTGTGATGCAGCTTGATTTAGACCACGTTTTGACCTCAGAGAGAAAGGCTACTGGTTTGTGGCAGCCAGGAAACTAACTAGCACTACCGTCCTCCCCCTGCTATAAAAAAGGGGTAGCAATACAAGAAAAAAGTCATCAAAATTAGACATTTCTAGCAGAAGCAAAGTTACTGGGAAGCACATAAAGAAAGGTTGATGACCTTTAATCCCAGTACTTAGGAGGGAAAGGTAGGAGGATCACCATGAGTTTGAGACCACCCTTGAGACTACACAGGGAATTCCAGGACAGCCTGGGCAAGAGTGAGACACTTCCTGGAAAAATGAAGAAAAAAAAAAAGGTTTATGAAGCGAAAATGCTTGGAGTGGACTGGGTGTCTGCTTATGGGCTCTTGGACCACAGCTGAATCCTCTCCCATATGATGGCAGCGAGAAAGGTTAGCACTGGACCCCTAGACACCTTTGTGGTCAAGTAAGAGAAAAGAAGTGGTGAGAAATCTTGGTGTGTGTGAGAGAGAGAAAGAGAGAGAGAGAGAGAGAGAGAGAGGGAATGAATTAGCCCTCACTCTCATTTGGGAGGACCCTCCTGCCTGCAGAGCACTTTGAAACAGTGATTCCAATTTGGGGGCATTTTTAGACATGTGGGAAGGAGGATTTTTGATGGTCACAGTGAGTGAGTATTGTGAAATGCACATTTTATATTGTTTATTGTATGATCCAAAGATTAGAAGACAGCTGCCACTCAAAAGAAAGCTCACCACTAACACTTCCCAAGAGAAGTGAGCCTAGCAGGCCACCCAGAACCCACCTGGGGGAGAACCAGGGCAAGCCAAGAGACAGGAAGGACAAGAGGAACATGTGACCCGGACCCTGTATGTGGACTGCAGGAGAAGGAACAGATGAGGAAGGGCATGTTAGTTTAGACTCGATGGGCTTATATAGTTTCATCAGATTAGGGGGCTAAGGAAGGGCTGTCTGTGGCTTTCTGGCACACACAGTGTCACTAAGGCTCAGATAGCAGCCCTGGCTCTGAGAGCTCCGAAGCAGAGGGCGTGGAGATCGGGGCTCGGGACTGATGGACTACACACGAAAAGCAAACCCACAAGCTGGCTCTTTACTCTATCTGTCTAGCCCTGAGAGGGTCTATGAATCAGAAGATAAAAGCATGATTGTTGTAATGGAGATGCTATAATTTCCCTTACTGCACAGAGGCCTGAGACAATAGGGTTATCCTAAACTTATGGGACAGTCAGGCTGTCCTTGACTCATCTTCTGTGAGACCATCAGTCATGCTTATGCAAATGGCAAGTCGTTTTAGACTTTGGGGGCCTAGAACATAAAAACTGACTTTCCAGGAGGGCAAGTGCTGCGTAAGCCACTGTGTGGCTGCTTGGTGCCGAGGCTGTTCCTCCTTTCAGATGATGAGTCTCAGGATGACAGCTGGGGATCTGGATTGAGAAGCAGGGCAAGTTACAGGGCTTCTGGTGGGCAGGCTGGTTAGGTTTGTGTTGGTGGCCTGCTGGAGCTGAGCAATCCAAGACACCTCTTTGGAAATGTGGTCCAGAGAAGAAAGTTCTCTCTGTGTGTTAGAAAGCTGATGCCACTGAGCTCGGCCGTGTGTCACACGGGCCACCTACCACAAGCAGCACGAATCGATCACGCAGCCATCCAGAAAGTCCCAGTCTGGCCAGCAGCCGTGCAGGGCATCAGCTCTTGGGCTTGCCATGATGAGAGGCACACTGCCAAGCCTGGGGGGGGGGTGCCGAAAAGCCACCGAGCAAATGAGCCTGTGGCGGGTGCATACCGCCCTCCGATTCCATGCACCTGGAGCCCACAGAAGGAAGGTTTACATGGACACAAGGTGGAGCTGGGAGCAGCTGCCTAGCCCCACCTCATCAGCAAAACCCACAAGACAGCCCAAGGCCAGCACTTGCCAAGATTCTCCCTGGCTGCACAGGAACACAGCTTGTGTATAAAGTGTGCCCATATGCTACGTGCCCAGGGCATTTCCATCTTGTACAGGAGTGCCAGCGTTACCCAGGAGCACCTTCTTCTCCCTGGTAAAATGTGTGCCTTCTGGTGTACTAGTTCAATGCCAATGGCATTTGATCCTGTATCTCATTTGCTGGGGGGCCTGGGACCCGAGTGCACATAAAACTGCCACAGGTGTTTTTTTTGTGTCAAGTTTGTGGATCTTTTGGTGGGGTGAGGAGCTGCTAAGGCAGCCATTGAAGAAGACCCCAAGATCTGCTACAAATGGGAGCATGCAGACACCCATGGGTGACTGCCGAGGCAGCATGATTGACCTTCAAAACTCCAGATGTTCTTTCTCAACCGCCCTGACCAGGAATTAGAGCCATAAAGGTTGAATGGCCCGCGGGCTGAGCAGAGGATACTCATCTGGGTGCAGCCTCTCTTTGTTGGAATTGGTAGGAGACTCCTGAAGACTCTGTCTATGCAAACGGGCTGCTGCATAGCCTTGGAGGAGGACACTGCCGTGGCGGGCAGAGGCACCAGTGGGAGCGCGCGATTGTCCAGGACGCCCGCTGCAGCACACAGACTCGCGTTGGCAAGGGGACCCGTTCTGTCTTGCAGTGGTCCGTCATCAGCCCTGCTCACAGGGGGGCTACAAGGGCACTAAGTGGCTCATCCTGGACTCCCTTTATTTCCTGTACCACGGGCACTGAAGGAGGGAGACTGTCGCCAGCTGTTGCTCTTTGAGGGTGTGGCAGCCATTGGTGTGTGTGTCAAGAAGGTCATCAACAGGCCCAGTTGCTCCTTTCCAACAGCCAGTTGCCACCGGTTTTGCCTCTGCGATACGGATGTAGAGACTTTTCCTTCTTGCCTGCTGATTCTGAAAATGAGCTGTGACTCGTGACATGGTTCTCTGTGCACTGTAAATGCTCCTCAAGCATTACATTGACCAGGAATCAGGAAAGAGGCCCACTGTCTCCAGGTGGACTAGCCAGAATCCATCTCATTCTATTCTTTCTTTCCAGACACTTCTCTGTATTGTCTACACACAAAATTTGGCATTTTCAGCAGCATGTATTAATATCTTTAAAAATACTGTTAACAGCCGGGTGTGGTGGCACATGCCTTTAATCCCAGCTATTGAGGGGCAAGATCGCTGTGAGTTCAAGGCCACCCTGAGGCTACAGAGTGAATTCCAGGTCAGCCTGAGCTAGAGTGAGACCCTACCTCAAACAACAACAACAAAATACTGTTAATGGTTATTCAACATCTTGTCAAATGAGACAATATCTTACATGTTTAACTTACCTTGAAAATTTAAGTGACTTGCCTTATTCCCAGTATAAATGACACCACAGTGAATGCTTATGCTGAGAGTTAGGTCTTCACTTCGTTGTCTTTTCATGGAGAGATTTAGTCCCCAGCTCACAGTGTGCACACTCTAAAGCATAGAAGCCTGTGCTGATTTCCCCCCCTTGTTCCCAGCGGTGTCTGTCTGAGCACATTCTACTCTCAGGGACCCACTATGTCAGAGAAAGTGGGAGATCATGTATCAGCAATGGCAGGATTGTTTTCCTCATGTATTGCTTGCTCGTCATCTCCTCTTGCCTCCATGACTACCTTGTTCATGTGTATGTGTGAATGGAGCTCACTGGATGATTAAAGAAACCAGCACACTGGAGGCGGGGTAAGTCCTCTTGCTGGACTGAGGCAAGAGCCCCTCGTGTCTTCTTGTGGCCTCACTGTGCCGGTTCTTCAGATGGCAAGGTGAGATCAAAGGGGAGCCAGTTAATACATGGCTTCTGTGTTAGGAGACAAGCCTCCCTGTCACCCCCTTTCCACCAGAAAGTAGAAGTAATAATGGTATTGACACCCTGATGGTCACAGTACTTGTGAATTGATGCGAGTGAAGTCCCCAGACAGTGTCTGGAGCAGAGAAGCCTGTGCAACCCTGCTGCAATGTGAGCACTGGTCCAGGCAGCACACTTTCCTCTGCGGGGCAGAGGCGTAGTTGGCAGATCACTACCAGCACTGTGCCACAGGCTGAGCGACTTGAACAGAGTCCTGGAGGCTGGAAGCCCGAGACTGTGTGTCTCCATCCAGATTGTAGTTGGCTGTCTTCTTATCACCTCACTCTGCCGTCCCTCTGCACGCCTATGCCCTAAGCTGCTTTTCCTTGTAAATAAGGACACAGTCCAATTGTTTGAGGATTTTTTTAAACCGTACTTTTCCATAACTATTTTAAAAACTGCTTGGTCTAAAACAGTCTTTCTCTGAAATAGTCACAGTTAAGGTTTTAAGGTAAGAATTTGAGGGACACAAGTCAACTCACAACGGGCGATCATTATTAGACCTCGTTACAAGCCATCTGCCTTCCCTTCGCTCTCTGTGCATTTCCCTGAGTGTGGGAGCATCTCTGTGAGTATTCTGATCAGAACATGTAGTGCTTACATATCTTTCTTGTGCTGGACAGCTCAAGAAAACTGAAATACTAGTGGTGGTTTTTTCTTTCATTCCAATCATTTGTAGAATTTAGGCTGACTATCCCACAGCAGAGTTAAACTAGGATGTGTGAGGTGTGAGCATTTACAGCCCCTTTCATCTGTCTGTGCAGCAGAGGGCAGAGTGAATACTGATTGGACTGAAGTGAATTTGGAGAATATGTTTAAAGAACGGTGAGCCTTTTCATGTGGAGGTATTAGCAGCATGAAATATTCTCCTTATGCCAGGTTTAGGTGATTTATCCTCTCCCGTCTTCACTCCCCCACACATTTCCTCCTTTCTAGTCTGGCAATCCTCGCAAACATTAAAAACAGGTAAAAGACGAGCGAGGGCAGAGCAGGGTGCCGTGAGGCAGAGGAGACTGACTCCCACTTGAAAAGGAAAAGGCTCACAGAGCAGGGCGCCTGGGGGCAGATGGCCTTGGCTCAGGCAAGAGAGGCGTGTTTCCAGTCCCCTCAAGGCTGATTCTTTGTCCCACAACTGGTTTCATGTGAGGTACATATAGAAAGAATTGACGTGAAATAGCATTTCAAATTCATAAGCTAAGACGCTCTGATGCAGAATTTTGTCTACATAGGGAAATGATGATACTGATTTTAAGTATCGTATTTTTTAGGAACCTTTGGTTTCCAGAAACCGTGGTATTTCCCCTTCACCGCACGGTATTGGAAAAGTCTGTGTGGCTTGATGGAGAAGCAGCGGCTTTCTCTGAGGTCTGGTCTGTTTTTCTTCAATGAGGACTTCAGCCATGAAGGTTTGTAGGGAAGCATCCAGGGCCAAACACATTTTTCCTGATCAGTTTTGATTTTCATTTCTGGAAGAGTATACTCCTTTAACTGTTTTTTTTTTCTTATTATTATTAACAACAATATATTTCATATGGATACATCATGCGTTGGCACCCTCTTTCCTTCCACTGGGGACGCCCCTCAATGGGGTTGCAGGTATTCCCTGTGGGGCTGTGGGCTATGCACGTGGGAGCAGCAGTCAGTTATTTTGGGGGGAAATGAATGCCTCTGGGCATAATGTCTCAACCTGTGGTTCTTAGAATCTTTCCACACCCTCTTCCACAAAATTCCCTGAGCCATTTTGTACAAATTCCTAGAGACTCACATTCGGGCTATTTTCAGCCCAGGCTGCAAGGCAGTGTGCCCAGCTAAGGTCTACGTAAGCCGAGGGACCTCCCAGTGGTCATGTGACACCTCATCTTATTAAGTGTGGCCCTCTATGTATTGTTTGCATCTGCACATAACTTTTATTATCAATTAAAATTGGATATCAAAAATTTAAATCCAAAATCAATATGTCTAAAATAAAAGCTCAGATACACAGCTTCCGAGAGCAGCACACTTTAAAATTCTCTAAGCAGGGCTGGAGAGATGGCTTAGCGGTTAAGGCGTTTGCCTGCAAAGCCAAAGGACCTTGGTTCGATTCCCCAGGACCCACATAAGCCAGATGCACAAGGTGGCACATGTGTCTGGACATTGTTTGCAGTGGCTGAAGGCCCTGGCATGCCCCTTCTCTCTCTCTCTCTCTCTCCCCCTGTCTCCCTGTATCTTTCTCTCTCTCAAATAAGTAAATAATAAAATATGTTAAAAAAAATAGAATTCTCTAACCAATTGCATACTTGCCAGCTTATATGATTCTTCCCATGAGAGAGAATCTCACTCCCTCTAAAGGCTGGGGAATGTTCTCTGGAGGTCCTAAGTTCCTGAGGATAGCAGACCAAGATGGTCCTGTCACTCTGTTCCACTGTGGACCTCTCTTGCTGGCCAAGTGTATATGACATTCCTGCCAGAGGTCACTGGCAAGGAGCCTCCCATGAATAGATGGGCCGCCCATGGACCAGCTAGCTCCCACCATGGTGGATTTATGCTCTGAGCCAATATTGGAAAGTAAAATTTTCTAATGTGACAAGTGAAGTAGGAATGTTCCAGGAAACTCCTCTCCATCACAGCATAGGCTGAAGCATCTGAGCGTTCCCAGGCCGCCTGCTGCATTCTAGCCTTGTCTCCGCAAACAACGCCGGGTCTGTCTTGTTTCCTTGCAATGTGCTTCTCATGAGGGTGTGGTCAGTGATGTCACCTCTGCGCTTGCTTTTGGCCAAGAAAGTTTTTGGAAGTGCTTGTTGTGCCTCACAGAGCTGCAATTCCATGCCAGGGGGGAGGAGGAATTGATAAATGGGAGTATTATTTTCCCTGCCTTTGAAAGCCCTCATGGGGAATGTGCATATTCCTTACAGGGTCTTCACAGAGAAACACAGCGCGAGAGCTGGAAGAAGGTCCTCCTGGAGTATCTCTGCTGTCTGTGACCAAGGAGTATGAGGCCCACAAGGTGGCTATACAGGACCTCACTCTCACCTTCCACAGGGGCCAAATCACTGCCCTGCTGGGGACCAATGGAGCCGGCAAGACCACCATCATGTATGTGTGCACCATTTGCCTACCTTTCAAAATATTAATCTACCTTTCAAAATATCAGTCTACCTCTCAAAATGTTAGTCTACCTATCAAACGGAATGTTTGCTTTGGTGCCCCTCCAACTCTACCCCTCCTTTCCGTTCTTCTTTCCTTTCCCCTTTCCCTCTTCTTTCCTCTTGGATGCTGAAATAGAACTGGAAAACACTGGTATTTGCAAATAGGAAATAATGTACAAATTGCACAAATAATAACTCAGCAAGCATTCCATATCATGCTTTTACAATGAAAACCTGGTGTGCTTATCTAGGAGAACAGTGGAAATTAAATTAGTTCTTGATGTTTAAAGGTTCACTGGTGACATTGCTTTTAGTGTGCATCTGAAGTGCAGCAGAGGCCTGCTAAGTGCTCACGTTTCTCTGCAGAGCTCAGTGGCTGAGAGCCAGTTAATGAACTGGCCCTTCACCATATAACAAAGATCCTTCAGGCTCATGCACAGTGGGTGCAGATGGTGTTCTGTCCACACACTCCATGACCAGAGTCACACAAGTGTGCGTCAAAAGCTAACTAGCTAAGCCGGCGTGGTGGCGCTCACCTTTAATCCCAGCACTCAGGAGGCAGAGGTAGGAGGATCGCCATGAGTTCAAGGCCACCCTGAGATGACAGAGTTAATTTCAGGTCAGCCTGGACCAGAATGAGACCCTACCTTGGGGGGGGAAAAAAAAAAGCTAACTAACTAAATTAATAAAACACATTGCACCCATACTAAACATGTATAGAATTTTTTCTTTTCAGTATTCACTCAAAAATAGAATATAGGAATGATTTAAGGCATATAGGAAGATTGTGTAAGTTATGTGCAAAATACTGTGTTATTTTATCTAAGGAACTTGAGCATGGGTGAATTCTTGTATCCACAGTGCTGATACCAAGTTGGACCAACTTCCAAGGTCACTGAGAAACAACTATATTCATAATTTTATAGTAGTCCCCAAATAGCTTTGAATAGTACAACAAAGACTTGCTAAACAAGTTTTTTGAGGCATAATTCATGCATAGTCAAAAGTGTATTTGTGCAAATAGTTCAGTGAGTGTTGACCCATTTGGCTAATGTGAGAACAAACACTGCGATGAAGATATGGAACATTTCTTGCCCCTTCAAGATTTTCCGTGACCTCTTTTGGACCTGGCCCCTGAGTGACCACTGACATGTTTGTTGTTACAAATTGGCTTACTTATTCCAGAACTTTATATAAATGGAAGCATGTCTAGCTTCTTTCATTGGTCCAATCACTCACATTGTAACTGGTCTGTGATCATGCCATAGCCAGTAGAAGATTGGGCATTACCCCATGCCTGCTGTTCCGTCATCTCCATACACAGAGTTTGGGTTGACCATGTGGAAAGCTGGTCAGTGGAAGTGTGCATGTGAGGCACACGAGCTTCTAGAAGAGTCTCCTCAGGGGCTGATCTCTCTCCGCGGTGATCTATCTTCTCTGGCAGATCCATGCTGACGGGCCTTTACCCTCCCACTTCTGGAACCATCCTGATCAATGGCAAGAACCTGCAGACAGACTTGTCTAGGGTCAGAGCGGAGCTGGGGGTGTGTCTCCAGCAGGACGTTCTGCTAGACCACCTCACCATCCGGGAGCACCTGCTGCTCTTCGCTTCCATAAAGGCTCCATGGTGGACGAAGACGGAGCTACAGCAGCATGTCAACAAGTTAGTGAACAGTTTTCTCTTTGCACCTCTTGGAAACCACAGAGACGTTTAATAGTCACGTCTGTGTATATACTTATGAGAAGGAAAATAGCAAGTGGTTCTCATCGTTGGAATTATGACTTAGCCAGCAGCATCGAGCATAGCAGAGGTAGCTTTCCAGGGAGAAACTGGCCTTGGTTTCATTTGTGTTTGACATGGGGAAGAATGAGCTGATATGGAAGTTTTGTGTGCTGGAATGAAGAGTTGCTATGGGTGTTCTGAAATAAACAGAACACAAAGACAGGCAGAAACACTGATCGTAAAGAACCTTATCAGTTATGCAAGGCGGTGATCCAGGGGAGAGCATGTGGTGAGCTGGGGTGATGCCGATTCATTTTGCATCAGTGAGCAGAGGGATGTGAGGGAAAAACAGGTCAGTGGGAACCCCTGTAATGCCCATAGAAGGGGTTACAGTACTGTTGTGACCATGACTATCTGTCTTGGGAGATGTGGGAGTTTTCTTCTGCCAGCAGATGCAGCAGCTGATGCTCTGGGACATGGAGCCATGCAGCTCACTGAAGGTAGTCGTCAATCTTCCGGTGCTGAGCGTGCAAGGCTGCCTTTTCTTTGGACTGTGCTGCAGAGTGTGGGGTGGAGGCCACTGAGACGAGGCTGACTGGGGCAGAAGGAGGGGTTCTGTAGCCCGGTCGTAAGGCTGCCAACTTGACCACAACATGAGTGCTCCCGAAAGAGTTCCAGTGATCTGAGAAGCGAAGGCAATTTGTTACCAATTGTTCTCTGTGAGCCTGGTGGACGTAGGTAACAGTTGCTTAAAAATGCAATGTAGTGGCCAAGGTAGGCAGGAGAGCAGGCCCCACAGCGCCCCACAGTGGTGGTCTTGTGGCTGAGAGAGTCCTGGCTCCTCGTGGAAGCTGCATCTGTCTGGAGCATCATTCTCTGAGGAGTCTTTCTTTTTAAAAAATATTTTTTATTCATTTTTAAAAATTTATTTGAGAGCGACAGACAGAGAAGGAGGGGAGAGAGAGAGAGAGAGAGAGAGAGAGAGAGAGAGAGAGAGAGAGAGAGAGAGAGAGAGAGAGGGAGAGAGGGAGAGAGGGAGAGAGAGAGGGAGAGAGAGAGAAGACAGAATGGGTATGCCAGGGCCTCCAGCCACTGCAAACGAACTCCAGACGTGTGCGCCCCTTGTGCCTCTGGCTAACATGGGTCTGGGGAAATCCAGCCTCGAACCTTAGGCTCACAGGCAAGCACTTAACTGATAAGCCATCTCTCCAGCCCAGAGGACTCTTTCTTGAGTAGAACCTTCTTCAGGTGCCAGTGTGCCTTGGTGCACACCTTGGGCTTCTGGAGGGACAGAGCCTGGCTGTGAGATGGATGCTACTTTGTTAGAAGTAAAACCAAGGAGCCAGGATGTGAAAACATAGTCAGGTGGAAAGCCCATGCAGGTCCCCTGGCGCCTCTGACTGCAGGGTTGCATGAGAAAGTGACTCTTACTTCTCCAGCAATGCGCTTGCGCACTGGCTGTGCTTCCCACACCTGGGGGAGATTGGTGTTTGCATGACCTCAAGTTGAACGAGGTGGCTGTGCTTAGATATTGGCTAAGACAAGAGCATAGGTAGAACAAATCACATGTCCCTTTGGACAGATGCTTATATTCCGAAGGTCAAGTGCAAATTAAATATGAATTCATGGGGAAAAAAAATCTCAAGGGACAGGAACCAGTGTGGAGAGTGGCACATCATATCACCAAGTTTCCGTAAATAGCTCTCTCTTCATTTCCTTTTCTCTCAGTCCACCAGTCCACATGTAATGAGCCCATTGTTTACTGCCAAGGGGACTGGTCATTGGAACTTAGCTGGCAGTAGGGATAATGTAATTGACAGTTATCTCTTGAATGTGCTTGGAAAACATGTACTTTATACTATTTAAGCCTATCTCACGAGTGGGTACCTAATAGAAAATGACTAGGTGGGCTGGAGAGATGGCTTAGCGGTTAAGCGCTTGCCTGTGAAGCCTAAGGACCCCGGTTCGAGGCTCGATTCCCCAGGACCCGCATTAGCCAGATGCACAAGGGGGTGCATGCGTCTGGAGTTTGTTTGCAGAGGCTGGAAGCCCTGGCGCGCCCATTCTCTCTCTCTCCCTCTATCTGTCTGTCTCTCTGTGTCTGTCGCTCTCAAATAAATAAATAAATAAAATTAAAAAAAAAAAAAGAAAACGACTAGGTATTGTACGGACTACATATATACTAATTAGCAAGTTGGGTACATGCAACCTGCTTTTTATCTATGAAAATAATTATAGGTAGCAGTGTGTGGTGGTGCACACTTTTAATCCCAGCACTCCAGAGGCAGAGGTAGGAGGCCATCCTGGGACTATATGGTGAATTCCAGATCAGCCTGGGCTAGAGCAAGATCTGACCTTGAAAAACCAAAGACAGGGAGAGGAAAGAAAAGAATCATTAGAGGACACTTAATTTTAATTACTTGAGAATTTTTCTCTTATATATTTTTAGTTTTAATTTAAAATGTGTATCATTATGACATTTGAACACATGAATATCATTGTACTCTGTTTAAATTCACTCCCATTGCTTTTTCTTGTACCCCTTTCTCTGTCCTACTGGTTCTTTCTCTTTCCCTATATTGTCCCCTTTCTCCTTTCCTGTCAAATGTGTGCACATATATTTAAGTCTACATTCCGCACAGTTATTTTAATTTGAAAAATTGTGTCTAAACTGGACCATAGTAAACCCTTTTGTGATTGTACCTTGGGGCTTACTTCAAGCACCTAACAATGCTACGTAAACTTCATTTTCTTATTTGGGTGCCAGACAGCCTTATTGGTTGTCAGTTGACAATGCGTTACCTAGCAACAAAGCCAATTTGCACAAAAGCAATCAGAATGGGATCATGTTGCAGGACAGTGGTTCTCAGTTAGAGGGAGGAAAACTGAAAACATTTTGATTTGGAGCCAACATGCTTCTTACTGGTGTCCTGTAGCATCGCTTGTTTTCCTCAGTGTCCAGATTCGTTAGAATGTGAATTCAAGAGTGGTAGCAAATCCAGTAGAATCATTAGAACAGACATTTGTCAAGAGTCAGTTCATTACTGTTTTGTTCCTCCTTTGGTCTATAGAAGGTAAGAGTAGTCTTTTAGAACATCCTCAGGACTGCATTCAGTGGGGTCAATGTGAATGAATTATGGCAGACACTAATTGAACTCAAACTCTAATGAATACGTGGCATATTGACTTGGTTTAAGGAGATCAGTTTACGACAGGGGTGAGATGATGATGTATTTAGCTCTGGCTACAAGGTGGTGATGGGTAGATGAGAAGGGACCAGTCAAGGAGGCAAGAAGGAGGGAGCCGCATTGAAGGAGGGAGGACAGCAAGGACGCTGGGTCCCTGAGGAAGAGAGAGGGATCGATACGCTACCTCGGTGCCGTGACGGGTCAGGTGAGATGAAGCCTGAGCATTGATCCGTACAGGAGAGAAAATGAGAGCAGCGCATCTTCCCAACGTTGTCCTGCAAAGGGAGTAAAGAAATGAGAAGACACCATGGTGGAGGAGTGAGGTTCCAAGGAGGGTAATGCAAAAGCAGGATTCAAAGTTATCATGTCTGTCCGTGCTGAGAATGGCCACTAGGAATGGATGACTGGGTGAACTAGAGAGAAGAAGGTTTTCTAGAACACTGTCAGCATGGGCGGCAGCTAATAGACGTCGAGGAGAAACCCAGAGGGTGGCAGGGCAGGGGTGCATGAAAGGTATCAGATGATAAGGCAAAGCGTGCCGGAGCCTCTGTCCAGCTTCAGTGTTTGTCAATCGCGTGGACCAAAAAGGTGATTATAATAGGAACCGTGCACCTAAAGGTGGAGGGAAGAATGACTTCAATGAATGAGGAACAGCAACAAAATGATTTTTGTGGAGTTAAGTGATTTCAGGGTACAGAGAAGAAAAAATATTACCAGTGACGGATGCGGAACACTGAGACTCTGGAGGGAGGAACTGTGGTGGCTGGACATGGCAGAGTCTAGACTGTGTCTTGGTGTACCAGTGGAGGTGAAATGAGGCTGTGCCCCATGAGATTCCAGGATCCCCAAGAAGATAGATAAGAATGGAACTGGAGGGGAACAGAGCCCAAGAGAAGATTCAGGAATTTGCTGATGCCAGCAAAAATAGAGGCGATAGTTGCAAAAGATATGTTTCAAGGGTGGGAGTTTTGAAGCAGATGGAAAAAAGAAACAAAACAAAGCAGAGTGATGCGCTGAAGATCACATTGATGTGTAATAAGTCACTTTCCCCAGACACCTGGTGAAAGCAACATTGTGAGGGCACACTGCCTGGCTGAAGTCCTCTCCTGTTATCCTAAGTTCATCATATAACCTGCCCTTCATTTCAAGAGACTCCTTCTGTTTCTTGCATGTGCCATTCTTTCCTTCAAATTTCCAGGCAAATGTTTTCCTACTTTCTTGGCACACACTGCTGAAACACCCCTACCTCACCAAATCCCACCCTCTGTCTGTCCGTTTGGATGACTGCTCATGCTCCTTTCTCTGAGGACAGGACATTCCCTCAGCTCCTGAGACCTTCCTCTTGCTCTTTTGTAATTTCTTATCTGGCTTTTCCACCTGACTCTGAGCTTCTAGAGTCATAGACAGACTGCATTCATTTCTTCACCATACATTGTTGGGCTTCAATAAACTGTTGCTGAATAAATGAGTGAATGATTAAAGAGAAGCATTCAAACATGCTTCTGGTGTGTAACAGTGCTTAACACGAGAAAAGGTCTCTTGCCCTTTCCATGCTGCTTAGTAATGTTCTATTAGAGAGTTTTCCTGTCCCTTTCACAAGGGAGCTGACAATTTAAATTTGTAGAAATTATTTGCTTCTTTTTGGATTTCTGTAGCCTCAACAATTGAAAAAATAGTAGCCCCTACAAAATTCTGGACTTTAAAAATCAAAGAAAAAATTCAGCACATAGCACCTGGTCAATGCTTATAAATTGTTTCTGTCTCTGGTCTTTGAGTCTGATCTTAATGTCTAATCCAAGCTCACAGGCCAACAGCACTGGGATGAGTGAATTTTGTAGCCCTGTCCTCCTCTGGCCCCGGAGGGCTTTCAAACACTGCTTGTGTCCCCAGACAACCCCCAGGACTCAGGTTCTGAGCAATGGATCTTTACCTGGAGAAGAGTCAAGTCCCTTACTATACTTTTCTCAGGTATTTTTTTGAGGCAGATGCAAGAAGTAGGGTCTGAGGCTAGAAACGTGGGTGTTATAAGTCAAAATACCTTATTAATCTACCCCTAAGATGGGCTGCTGTAGCTTTAAGAGTAGGGGAAAGAGTAGAGGAAGGAGAGGGGAGGGGGCAAGTTGAGATGTTGACTGTGCACTGGAGATGTGAGTTCCTACTCGGAGAGCCTCTGCCATGTAAAAAAACCTGCCGAGAGGGAGGAAGACGCAGGGCTATGTGCACACGCTACAGGCTGGGGGAGGAGTGGAGTCAGAGAGAGAGAGAGAGAGAGAGAGAGAGAGAGAGAGGGGGAGAGGGGGAGGGAGGGAGGGAGGGAGGGGGAGGGAGAAAGAGAGAGAGAGAGAGGTGCAATTGAGTAGGGAGGACAGATACCTGTGAGCTGGGGAGAAAGCAGGAAAATAAAGAGAATATATGTACCTGTCGTAAAGTAGGAGGTCAGAAGGACAGAAAAGAGAAGAGGCTTGTGTGCTGAGGGCTCCTGCCCCTTGGATGTGGTGGATTGACTGTGGGAGTAAACTGACCAGTGGGAGGGGCTGTGAAGGGGCCAGTTAGTCAGGTTGTCTGCGTCCCTGTGGGGGCTGGGCCCTTCATAGAAGTATCTCAGGGAAAGGTCAGGAGCTCTGAGAATGACGACTTTTGTTAGTATTACACTGGCATTGATTTTTTTCCATGCCATGAGTGAAAACCATCATCAGTCCATTTGTTTGTGACAATACAGACTATGTAGCACTAGTAGAAGAAACAAAGAGGGGTGTGGTATAATTTACGAGTGGAATCAGAACTTAGTATTCAAGAACACTTGACAATCTTTTGACTTGTTTTCTTGTCTGTTTTGATATCTGATTTCTCACTCATGTGCTCCAAATTGGGCATAATGGGCCCATGTCTTTCATTGAACTGGATTTGCCCAGGGGACAAGGTGTTGTAGATGGTAGGACCCAGACAATTACCATAAAATTCTGGAGTTACCACGACCACGCACACCACTCTGAGGCAAAGATGGAAGCTTTTATTCGGGAAAATCACAAGCTGCCAGCGCTGACTCAAGAGCAGAGCATGGCCAACCTGAGGTTCCAGGTAGTGGGCTTCATAGGGCTCTTCAGTTGGGGAAAGGTGAGGAGAGGAAAAGTTGAATAAAAAGACAAAAAAGAATGTTTCTTTAGGGGAGATCTAAGACAGACAGGGGGGCCACAGAACAGTGACCAGGTAACTTACAAGATGAGGGGGCAGGAAATCAGGACCTGTGGGGGAGGCATGGCTAGGCAAGGCAGGGATAACGGCTGGGCGGTTTCTTGAGGAATCTGGATGGCCCACTGCCTTGTGTCTGTCTCTGTCCTGCTGTCTTTGGTGACTACATTTTGGGGATCCCATCCTGACCTGACAGTTACCTGCTAAAACTGAAGCATTCTTCGTCCCCCATGTTGTACTCCACTTCACACTGCTGAGATGAACCTGCAGACCAGACACGGTTTCTAGGAGGAGAGGGATTTATTGCTCACTGAGTTCCAGGAGAAGTTCCATAATGTCAGAAGAAGCTGGCCCCTTATCTACAAAGATGGAAAGACCACCATCAGCACCACGAGCAGGCACGCTCCAGGAACCCCAGGCAGAGCTCAAGCACTCTGAATACCTTAGACTGGAATTCCAGATCTGCCCCCAAACGCCTTAGGACAGGACCCTAGGATCTTCCCACAGAGACACCTCTCCCAGTCAGGCTGCTGGAAATCCAAGTTAAACCTTTAATAAAACATTTGAATCTAGTGGGGGACATAAATTCAAACTTCCACACTCCATTTTTCAGTTGTGCAAACCATGGACATGCATGGAAAACAAGGACTTACTTATTGCTCTGTGTTTAGGTTGAGATTTAGCCAACAGGAACTGCATCCTAGTCTTGGATTAAATACAAAATGCCTAGGCTAAAAACTAGACTCTTAAGAAGCTGTTGTGAGCCTCTGAATCTGCACAGAAAGGGCAGAAATAATGAAACCTACAAGAAGAAATTACTCATTCATTAGACAAGGAAGTCCTTCTGATTCATCTAGTTCTTTCCTTGGAATCTGGAAGCATTCCAGGCACCAACTGACTTTGAAGCTCAGCTATTTTCAGTCTTTGTTATTCTCTGGGTCCTATCTGGACATTTTCCTTGGGGTATGGTGATCCTTCACAAAGTGCTGAGCAGCCCTGTTGCTGGGGTGGCGGTGGCGGCAATACCTCCTTTTGATTTGTGTGGTCTGGACAAGGTTTAGGAAGGCATTGTTTAAACTTCATCTTAAACAGTAAGATTTAAAGTAGGTAATGAGGGGAGTAAGTATCTTCACAGTCTTGAGTGGCACAGTGGTGATCCGGAGTGAAAGCTATTTGTGAGGGAAAAGGGCAGACTTGTAGAGGGAGGGTGAAGGACATATTCCTGCTACTTTCTAGAAGTCAGAACTCTCAAGAGGTAAATATCTCTGAGACAGTTAGAGGCATGTTCTGATAATAATGGCAGCCAGTTATTTCTTTTCTTTTCTTTTCTTTTTTTGCTATCCCTTTGATGTTTAGAAAACATTTTTATTAAAACTTCTAAATTAAGTATTATAATACATCTTTTTGGAAACAAGCATTTATTTATGATGTGGCATTTATATTACTACAGTAAATATTAAACTGCTTATTATGCAGTTAATCAAACTCTGATCTAGTTTGCATATTTGACTAAAATCCATTTATATGTTGTTTGGTGCGGTTTTTCAAAAGTCCATCCAATCTTCAGCCTTCAAAGAAATATTATTACACAAACAGTATTGCTACTAGAGTGAGGCAAACTTGGGAGTGGGGATTACACCTGACTGTGGGGTTATAGGAACAAACACCCCAAGATGGATTTCTGTTTTAGCAACGTGGAACACAAACTAAGCGTTAGATCAGGAAAAGGTCATGCTAGATGACATGAGTCACAACATTTCTGATGCTATTGTCAGGAAGGTGGGCCACAAAATATCCATTTATGGTGGGCCGAGAGTTAAAGCTTCTGGTGAGCCTTGTGCTTTTCCTCAGCTTTCCCTCTACTCTCCGCACTGACTTAGGGGGGGCCAGTCCTTCCTTGGCAGAGGTATGAGTGGAATGAAGAGAAATAGTTCTCCAGAGAGATGACCAAAGATCTCACGTAATATCTGGCAGGTACCATGACTAACATGATACTTACACGGACCCAGTGCTGCTGCCTTTCAAAGGGGCAGTGCTGCTCTGTCAAGCCTCATGAACTTACAGAGCACCTACATCTCATTGACAGAACCCTGCACGATATATAAAGAACTCGGGCACTTTAAACCATTGCACATGAAATAAAACTCAAAGCAAAGCTTTCAGGTGTTCAGAGCGAAGAACGAGAGCTTTCTTGTTGTTTTAGAACTCTTGATGAAGTGGGGTTAACACAGCACCAGCACAAAGCAGCCCAAGCCCTTTCTGGAGGCATGAAGAGGAAGCTGTCCATTGGCATTGCTTTCCTGGGCACATCAAGCACCGTGATTCTCGATGAGCCAACCAGTGGGGTGGATCCTTCCTCTCGTCGCAGCCTCTGGGACATTCTGCTTAAGTACCGGGAAGGTAGGAGCTGGGCTTCATCCCACTTTCTCTCCCCACAAGGTTATGGCTTAAAATAAGTGTGGCTATACCACATGACGAACCATGTCACATTCCAGTGAAGATACTGATATGCCTCTGAGCTATCATTATGTTCTGAATATTTTATAAGATATTAGTTAAATAATATATTTGCTAACACTCAGAATGCTACTTTGTGTTTGATTTCTTAACTCAATATTAGCAAATGGCTAATTAGATGGCTGCCAATAAATCTTCATCATTATTTTGATTGAAATTATTTCAGTAGAAATTGTCTTTGCCCACACTGTATTTCACTTTGGAAACATGGATGATTAGAAGACACTGCTGGAGGTCATTCAGAACACCCCCACACCTCCATGTTACTATTATGCTGCTATGGCAAATACTCATGAATGCCAACTTGTTTTGAAGACAAAGCCTCTGGCCTTGAACTCAGTATGTGGCTGACTATGAGATGAATTTCTGATCCTCCTGCCCACTCCTCACAAGTACTAGGACTACAGGTGTGCACTACCATGATGCCTGATTTACTAGGTGTTGGTGATTGAACCCAGGGCTTTATTAATGCTAGGCAGACACTATATGAACTAAGATATATATATATATATATATATATATATATATATATATATATATATATATATATATGAATATGTATATATGGATATATATATGTATGTATATATATAAATAAATAAATAAATAAATATATATATATATATATATATATATATATATATATATATATATATATATATAGAGAGAGAGAGAGAGAGAGAGAGAGAGAGAGAGAGGGCCCAAGCAAACAACCTGATAAGGCAGGAAGATTATTGGAGGTCATAATTTTACAGGCTACAGTCCTGTGGTGTGTGGTTGTATTCTTTTAGGCCTCTCTTAGTCCACTTTATTATTTATGGTAGGTGGTACAAGGTGCTTAACTCATGATTGCTCAGAACCAAAGAGAAATGCAGGAAAGGTATGGCACACTGCCTATTTCCTTCCACCAGGTAGCAATGCCTAAAGGTTCTGCCACTTCCCAGTAGCACCACAAGCTGGTAAACCAACCTTTAGCACCTATAACTTTAGAAGGTATTCAAGATCTAAAACCATAGCATCTCTATCTGTCATATGAGGAAGTTGGGGAAGGATAAGATGGACATATGATTGGCTCACAGGTCTAGAGAAAGTTGGCTGACAAAGGGGAAGCGTGACTGTGGCTTACAGTGCCTATACTTTCTTGTTATTTATTACTTGCCATTGCAAGCATCGAATAGGCACTTACTGATTTCTACACACGAAGCAGGCAGGGAGCCCTGCACAGAAGTCTTCTTGCTCCAACAGAAAGGCAGACAATGCTGCGGAGTGTCAGTGCTGTGAAAGGAGTGCAAAGGCATCAGAGAGAGGCTTCAGCAGAATCAGGAGGTGTTGTTTTGCTTTTTCCATTTGCTATTTGAGCACAGAGCTTTCTTCTGGTTTGATCTAAAGCCCCCACTTTTGTGGGAGATCAGGATTTGCTACAGGAGAAAAGCACAGGAAAAGAAAAACAAGTAAGGTACTGTCATTTTCTCCAGCATACAGAGAATACTCCTGTTCCTTCCATCCCACAAGTTTGCAGAATTATGGAAGAAAACACTCAGCAAACAGATGTGGCTTCATTGGGGCTTGGCTTGCAGTGGGCCAGTGCGTGAGGAGAGAGTTTCACAGCTAGTGATGGCTCCAACACTAAGGAGCTGAGTGGAGCCCGGGGCCTATGGGAGCACTAAAGACGCTGTGACACTCAGGGGTGGGGGAGCTTATGAGGGATGTGTCCTTGGAGCTGGCCTGCAGGAGCCCAGAGCACATTTAAGGGCCTGTGGCCAGCAGAAGCTCAGAGAAGGTGGGGACAGTGAGGGAGCATTCAGTACTCTGACATGCAAGAGCGACACGTGCTAAGGAGAGAGGGGTTGATGTCAGGTGGCCTCAGTCATCACTGAGAAAACAGAAGAGGTTAAATTCCTTGTACCCCAAACCCTAACCCCTTCCCTCAGCTGCCATGTGCCCTTTGGGAGAAAAGTAGAAGGGCAAAAATGAGAAAATGCACTTTTAGAGTAAGACATGAGTGGCTCCAAAAGAAATCGAGTGAATTTAGAAATTAGTCTAATGGTTTTACTGCTGCAGAGAGGGATGGGTAAACACATTGCACTCCCTCTGGGCCTGCGAATTATATAAATTGAATACTACATGTATCCTGCTGTTGCTTACTTTAAAAATCTGAGCTGAACTCTTAAATATTTAGCTGACAGAACATTTGAGTGGCCAGCATTAAGGTAATTTTTGACAGATGCAGCGCAAGACCGAGTAGAAGAGTGTCTCCCCAAATCCTGCTTTTTATGGGCGAGGTGGTTTTCTCACCATCCTTCATGGTTTAGCAAAGAGTATTACTTTTTGTCTTTGGAGAACTCCTGTGGAATCATCCTTGTGTTGACTGAATTGGATTAGAGAGGCTCTAGTCAAAGGCAAATGTGTCTTCAGACAGCACACGCAACAAACTGCCTTTTTTGTAAACAGTGTCAAGGATTCTAGTACCCAAGAAAGCTTTGTGAGAAAGATCTCAGATGTGCAGGTAAATGTTACTTCAGAGCAGGACTGAGGCTCTCCGGTCAGAAGACTAGTTTACCAGGTGCTCTGCCTCCTGCGACTTTGTGTGTCCCTTGCTTAGTGATAGCTGTGTGAGAGCTCTGGATCAGCCCTGATGCCAGGGCTTCTGTGTGAAAGTTGGCACATCATTGAGAAATTCCATTACCAGATCCAAGCAGACGCTCCAGTTCCTGTGTGAACCTGCAGAAATGGTCACATTCCTCTGAGGGTCTGTTTTCTCTTTGTAAGTGGAGATGGTTTTGTCATCTCACATGGCTCCTAGGGTAAATGTGACAGTGCATAGCTCATACATGTTCTGAGGATCATCTATCCATGGCAGGGCATCATTATTACTCTTAGGAAGACAAGGTGACTATGGGAAGTACAACTCTTGGAGAAAAAGCTTTTGAACATGTCTTCTGAATTAGGAAGGAAAATAATATCATGGGGAAAAATGTCCTTCAAGGATAGAGATTTGTCTCCTGTTTTCTTAACACTCATTAAGGAACTATCATGGGTCAAACATCTATGACTTAAATCTGTATTCTTTAAGAATCATTTACTTATTTCACCATCTCTATTAAGGTATGAATGACAAATAAAATACGGGCATAGGGTGTGCTGTTTATAAATGTACATACATTGAAAAATGATTAAACAGATAATTAACATGCCTATAACCTTACAAAATGTATGTGTGTAAACATATGAAGCCTAATATCTCAGTAATTTTCATGTATTCAATGAATTGTCATTAATGATAGTCATTGTATTGTGCAGTAGGTCACCAGAATTTATTTCTCTTGCATAACTGAAACTTCATGCCATTTTGCCAACATCTCCTCCTTCAGCTTCCTGTCCGCTCAGCCCTTGAAGTCTCCATTACGCTTCCAGGTCTCTTGTACATTTGGAACGAATGGACTTCACCGTTAGGTACTTTGTTGTATGGGAACATACATCTGAACTGCGTAAGGCTCTAATCAAGTATCTAGCCTGATCCCAGGCCAGGTACTGAGTGTGTTTTCTTAGCATCAAAGGACTGAAGGACAAAGACGTTGTCTGTGGTCTTTGGAACACATCTATGACTTGACCTGGCCCTGTGCCTTCCACTCCCTGGTGTGCTTGACTCTAAGCCATTCTTTCATTCTGGATAGATATTTTCAAAGGGACTTAGACTCCAGCATGGCAGCTCATCCCTCCCCAGTACTCAGACACTGAGGCCAGTTACTACAAGGGGTCTCAGACCTACCTGCGATACATTGAGGGATTGTTTCAAAAACAAACCAAATGACCCAAGGAGAAAAGAGAAAGAACTAGAGACCGAGTTTCACCCAGTACTGAAAAATCCAAAACTGAGTATCGCTAAAAACAGATTTGGTCTTTTCTTTGTGAAAATTTGCTTTTGCAATCAGAATCAAGCCACATGTTTATTCTGTTTGGACATGTGAATGATGTTCTGTGAGAGTCGGTAGGGAGAGGAGGAGTTAAAGGTGGCTTTGCATCTGCTGTTTAAGTAACTGAAGTGAACTTCCCTCACCCAACTTTAGCTTCTGTGACCTCTGTTCTTCTAAGGTCAAGCTCAGGCTTTTCCTCCCCTAGAAATGATAATAAAATGTGACAAGATGCCAGAATTTGTGGAGGACACATATGAGCATAACTTTGTTTCTGCCAAAAGCAGCCCCATCTGTTGGGCTCAGGGACATTACTTCCTATAGGAAGGCCTCTGACTTAAGGCCCTCCTCACTAGCTCCCTCTTGCCTCTTCTTGTGGCTCAGTGCTGATGTGAGACTCCCAGGGAAGGAGTGGATGTTTGCATGCCATAGAGGACAAGAGTGGAGAACAGAAATGTTGAGTTTTGTATCTGCTTCACTGGTGCCTGGCAGTGTTTCCCCCAATGGAAGAAGGGATGGATGGTTTGTGAAACTGATAGTCATGACCTTTGGGGAAAGGATAAATGAACATATTTAAGGGTTTCTAACTTGCTGAAACTTTTTTTTTTGAGGCAGAATCTTCCTCTAGTCTAGGCTGACCTAGAACTTACTCTGTAGCCCCAGGCTGGCTTCAAACTTATGCTGACCATGCTCCTTCAGTCTCTGAAGTGCTGGGATTAAAGATGTGCATCACCATGTCCGGCAGGACAAAATGGACATGACTACATCTTTCACAGCACCCATTTCAGGTTTTCCCCTGTTAGCAACACTGGTGGCTGTCCGGGCTGGGCACCCCTGGTTCTGACACGCCCTGGGCTTGCACGCAGGCCGCACTATCGTTTTCACAACACACCACCTGGACGAGGCTGAGATGCTCAGTGACCGTGTGGCCGTCCTCCAGCAGGGCCAGCTTCGGTGCTACGCTCCTCCTTCCTGCCTGACAGAGGCCCACGGCCAAGGCTTCACCCTGTCGCTTGCCAAACAGGTGAGAAACACTGCTCTTGGGCTCCTCTGGGGAAGTCCCCGTCCAATCTGTGGCACCTGCAATGGAGTGTGACAAGTGTACAACAGTAACATCAAACTAGAGACCTCTGGGCACAAGGTCTTGTCCCAGAGACTGAAGTCAGTACACTCAGGTCTAAACGGCAGGAGCTAGCCCCCGTGCACCCAAGAGAGGGTGTGTATGTGTAGGCGCCAGGGCAGGAGGGCAGTCACCAGGACAACCTGATAGTCACGACGGAAGCACGGTGGCCCACAGGCTCTAAATGCCTTTTGAAACCATGGACTCTCATTGGGAGGTTAGAACCGTGAACAATGAGAAGTAGTTTGGAGAAAGAACAAATGGAGCCTGGACCTGAGATGCCAGACCTCTCAGTCATCATTGACTGGTGTCGGCAGGGCATTGAGTTACGGTGCTGGTGATGGAATTCGGAAGTTACCTCGTCATTGCCTGGGGTCAATGGGGACACTGAACAGTGTTGGTTTTAGAATCGGTGAAGTTACCATCCAGATCGTGATGACTGTGTCAGGTCTTTGGTGACTTCAAAAATTCCGCCCTTGGTTCCAGAATCATGGCTTCTGTGTGCCTTCTTTCTAGAATGAGTGATGGTCTTGCCATCCTGAGAGGGACACTTCTCTTTGACTGGGAATCCTATGCCCAATTTTAAGACTCAGAACTGTTTTCTGTCGTCTGATTGGTAGTTGAGTCTCATTTGTGATTCTCCCAGAAGACAGAAGGCATCTCATGAATATAGACCCCAAGAGGCTGGCTGTAGTGTGTTTGAAGTCAAAGATGGTGATGTGAGTCTGGCCTTACAAGGTTTATCACTGTAGATTCATATTTTATAACAAGGGGAAAGAGAAAACATACAACACATAATTTGAAATGCCTGTCACATAAATGCAGCATTCTGTCACTGGAGGTTTTTAAAATTTTTTCTTTACTTTATTTATTTGAGAACAAGAAAGATAGAAGGGGGGATAGGTAGAGAGAGAGAGAATGGGCATATGAAGTCCTTTAGCCACTGCAAACAAACTCCAGATGCATGTGCCACCTCGTGCTTCTGGCTTATATGGGTGATGGGGAACTCAAACCCAGGCCCTTAGGGCTTTGCAGGCAAGCACCTTAACCACTAAGCCATCTCTCCAGCCTGTCACTGGAGATTGAAATTATTTGCTTATGTGTATATAAGAACTCAATTGATATGTTTGCATTGACCTTCCTTACTAGTTTTTCACCATTTTTCTTTCTGGTAGAACTCTGTTCTGGAAGCTCATGATCCCAAGGGTGTAGCTCCTATTACATTCCTTGTACAGAGCTATATTCCACAAGCATCTCTCAAAAACACCAATGGGAGAGAGCTGACCTACCTCATCCCCAAGGACTCAGACAAGACCTGCTTCAAAGGACTTTTCCAGGCCCTGGAACAGAACCTACAGCAACTGCACTTGACTGGGTATGGCATCTCAGATACCACCTTAGAAGAGGTAAGTGCTAAGGAATCTGAAGCATGCTCTCATGGTTTTTAATCTCATGACCAGTTTACCTTCAGTAAAGAGATGTATGTAATAGGAGGGGATGCAGAGCAGGAGAGTACTGTAATTATTTTTTATTTTCATCTATCTACTTGTCTGTCTGTCTGCCTATCTATCTATCTAGCTATCATTGTCTATCAATTAATTAACTATAATTTATCTATCACATATATATCTATGATCTATCTATCTATCTATCTATCTATCTATCTATCTATCTATCTATCTATCTATCTATCATCTATCATCTGTCTGTGTATCATCAAGTTCTGATTAGGCCAGGTATAGTGGGAGCCAAAAATTGAATTGAACACATCAGACAGGTGACTATTATTTAAGGCAAATCACATTTTAAATTGGAGAAATGAAATGTTTGGGATACTTTGATGTCTGGTCATTCTTTAGTAGTAGACGGTGAGGTACCTGGCTTCTCCCTGTGGCCTTCTGTTTGGGAATATTGATCCCACACTGTTTAAACAGGCAGTGGTAATATCTAGCATCCAAATGTAGCTGGATGACTGGCCAGTTCCTCATCACATTCCTCCCGACCTGGGTCTGAGCCTGAGACCATATAGTAGTGTGGTTTACAGATTTCAACTGAAGAAAAATAAGACAACCCTTGTGTGGGTCCTTGAGTTTGCCTCTACATGTGACCACATTTGAGTTTTAATTTTATATTGATCTCACCTGTGAAAAGTTCTACAGGTTAAAAAATATATTAAGAACAGCAAATTAATGTGAATAAAAACTCTGGGAAGTATTTTGGGTTAGCTTCTCTAATTTACCTGTTTCAATAATATTAGTGTGTGAATAGGTCCCTTTTTTGGTTGTTGGCACTGAGACTCTGAATCAAATGTTAGAAACTGTTAATAGCAATGAGAACCAAAATGCCCCAAATTTCTGGAAGTCAGTGAACATTCAGTGTGCTTTGGAATAAAGTTAGAGGTGGAAGGTGTTTAGCTCAGTTTGTGATGTGGGAGGCCAGATGATCTGTCAGTGGACAGTGGCTTCCCTTCATCTCTCCTGTCACTCTCAGTCAATTCTGTGACCTATGGTCACCCATGTTCAATAAATACAATATAGGGACAAAAATACTTTGAGAGAGGAAGTGATAAAATTCACATGAGCTTTATCACAGTGTATTGTTCAAATTGTTCTGTTTTATTGTTATTATTGGTTATAGCTGTTAAAATATTTTGTCTAATTTAGAAATTAAATTTTATCTTAGGCATGTAGGTCTAAGAAGAAAAAGAAAAATACAGCTGTCTCTCTGTATTTTCAGGTTCTGAATATGGGGGTTCATACCAATAGCACCTGTTAAAAATACCATGTCTATAGTATTTATGTAGAAGAAGTACTAGAAATAACTAACACTGAGCTATATGGGAGAATGTGTGTAGATCACATTTATAAATACAACATCATTTTATGTAGTGGATCTGAAGAACTGAATTTTGTATCCACAGGGGGATTAAACCCCTATGGTTATTGATAGATAACTATTCAAGTTTTTTTTTTTCTCTCTCTCTTTTTAGTTTTTCAAGATAGGATCTCACTCTAGCCCAGGCTGACCTGGAAGTCACTATGTAGTCTCAGTCTGGTCTCTAACTCACAGTGTTCCTCCTAGGTTTCAGGTATTATCTATTGGTCTTGAAATGTATCCTCCATGGAAAAGGGAGGACCAATAATGTCCAAAGTTGACAATGGCCATAAAGATTTTGTCTGAGGTAAATAATCATGAATAACTGTAGAAACAAAAGATAGATAGTTTTGAAAGGTACTTGTGTATTTCAAATGTATATGTCGATGGAAAAGACAACTCTCACTTCAAGGAGAAATAAAAGGTAGTTTATTCTGGAGCCAAATATGAGTGACTGTGGCCCAAGAGCACAGATTTAGGTTACCCCAACTCTGTGTTCCAGAGTTGTAGCAGTTTCATGAAGTTTTTATAATTACAGAACAAAATATCGTCATAAACTAAGACACTTTCCAAATCCATTGGCTGACCAGGTAGGAGGGTTATAGCAAAGCTGGGAAATCTCCACCATACACTTCAGGTGCTGTCTGATGACATTCTTAGCCTTTGGGTGGAAGCTCAGGGTCTCTGCTTATATACCAAAAATGATCACTGATAGTCACCAGGATGTTATGTCAGATACAGAGGTGGGCAATAAATGGCTATTAAGTGGCTAAAGGTAGCCCAAGGTAAGTTGGCTGTGATCCTGCAACATTCCATTTCTATAGAAGATCTATCACCCTATTCAGCCTTATTACCTAAGGCAGATGCAGTATTTTTCAAGAGTCCATTCAGCCTTTTATGAGGGAGATGCAACACTTTCAGAGAACTTCAGCTCACACATGTGAATCCCCACAGATTCTAAACTTATTCCTACTTTAAAGTTGAGGAAGCTGAGCCTCAGACAGGCTGACTTCTTGACTCTAAGTTCCATAGCTCATAAATGACAGAGCAGGGTGAAGATGGAGATTTTAAGGTAATGTGTTGTGCTTTCTGAACACGCCTGGCCTTGTGGGTGATGCTTTGTGGGTTTTTGGAACATTGGGGCAGGGGAACATTGATTCCTGCTGACCCATTCTGTCCTTTTTCGATGAAGTTGGGCCATACATAAACAAACAAAGGCAGCCTAAGGTGTGCATACAATGCCTGTGAGCTCCTCTCTAGTCAAAGGTTGAAGAGGCATTGTGTCTTCTATGGCATTCTGGCTGTTTACTACTTTTATCCCCCAAATTTTGACATGAGTACCACCTGGCAAGAAAGTCTGAAACATTAGGGCTCCTCAACATCAACCCAATGTGGTTCCCTCCTCCTTGAAGCATGCCGTGTCCTTTTTTTTATGGCTCCCATCCTGAAAAAAATTTGTGAGCATCTGTAAGTGGCCCAGCCTGGGGAGGGTGCGCCCCGGGAGTGTCGTTCCTCTGCTCCTTGCACAGCGGAAGCACCAGTGTAGCCCTTGGCACCTAAGCGCTTGCCTGGTAAACACTTGCTGCCTGCCTGACGGATGTGCTGTGCAGCTCTGCCAGCACATCCAGCTGATGAGACTAGTCACAGTGGAAAGAGCACCAGCTCCGTATCCCTCTGAGCTCTTAAGTCCTTGCATCATCAAGCTTTGATGAGCCTCAGTATCTTATGTCTGAAATGAGACAAATCAGAAGTCCACTGAGACTTTACCTCACCCTGGGCAGGATGGCTATCATCAAGAAAACAACCAATGCTAAGATATGGGGAAGAAAGCTTCACACACTGAAGATGGGAATGTAAATTAGTACAGCCACTATGGAAATTAATATGAAAATGTAATGGGAATTTGGGGATCCTTGCCAATAAATCAATGCACCAATAAATTTAGGGTATCCATGAATCTTTTTCTTATGGATTTAAAGAATGAAAATCCACAGACCAGAGGGTAAGTCTTAGAGAGAGACTTTATTAGATTAAGAGAAGGAAACAGGCAAAAGTGCAGAAAGCTCCTGCCATGTGGAAGGCAGGAGGGCATATGGAGCCAATGTGGGCATAGGGGTCACCCCCAATCTCAGTCCAGATTGGCTGGCGGGGTGCTTACCAGAGCAGGAAGCTGGAGGTTCAGGAGAGGTAACAGCCAAAATGCAGCTGTGCCCATCTGGTAAGAATCTTTTTACAATCATACTGTGTTGGGTGTTACCCTCAGTCTCAGGGGAGTCTGAGAGCAGCTGATTGGTCTGGACTCAGGGGGCTGGCTCAGGATGAGGTCAGCACATCTGAATATTGTGGGGGAGAGGGAGAGAGAGAGAGAGAGAGCTGATTGGATGAGACTGGATAAGATGCTGAATTCTGGTTTTGCTGAAACAGGCACTGTGACATTTCTTTATTTTCCTCTTTGAGCCCTTTCCTAACTGGCTACCTGAAAATAAATCTACCCAATTAATTCCCTCTCAGAAGTTCCTCAAAACAAGAAAATCTAAAAGCTACAAGTATCATGTTGAAATAATAGTTACTTTTTCATTGCTGAGACAAACACCTGACTAGAAGCAGCTTGTGGGAGGGAAAGATTGATTTCAGGCTTACAGTTTCAAGGAGAAGCTTCATCATGGCAGAAGTTGTCTCACTGCATCAAACGTCCACAGCAGAGAAGGACAATGTAGCATATATGAGTTAGCACTAAGCACACAGTATGGCTGGACTCAAGGTCTGCTCACAGAGACATACCTCCTCGGCAGGATTCCACCTTCCAAAGGCAGTGTGTGTGTGTGTGTGTGTGTGTGTGTGTGTGTGTGTGTATTCTATTGAAACCACCACATGTATGATCTAAATATACCACTCCAAGCCAGAATACCATACCACAGAGAAAGTATATACAACTAGAGATTATTATATTAAGTAAAATAAGCCAGACTCAGAATATCATATGTTCGTCTCATATGAAAAATATAAAACTTTAAACAAGAGTTTAAAGTAATGGAGAGGGGTCTGTTTGGGAAGAGGAAGGTGGACTAATGGGAGAGGGTCATAGGGGATGAATCAAAGTAAATGACAGACGTGCATGAAAAAAATCACAGAGGAAGCCATTATTTTGTACAATGAATATATGCTAACAAAATTAATAAATAAACTGACAGACATACACAAACACAGGAAAATCAGAACAGTTTCCATGGTTTATTCCAAGGATGGTAAATAATACTTACCTGCCTGGACAAATTGGTCAGAATAGTGATGGCTTCTCTTACCTACAGTGTTGTGGCATGGGAAACTCATTTTTTTTGTGTGTGTTAGTTGCCTTTGTGTTGCTGGAAAAACTACCCCACAAAGCAACTGGTATGAGAAAAGGGTTAATTTTGGCTTACAGTCTGGAGGAAACTTCCGGAGGGAAAGGGTGGTAGAGCAGAGGCTGGACAACGCATCTTGCCAGAACAGCTTGCCCAGGGCAACAAGAGTGAGCTGAGATCTGACAAGGGGAAGCTGGCTATAACATCCCTAAGCCCACATCCAACTGGCTCCACTTCCCAGATTGCCATCAGCTGGGGACCAAGGATTCAAAACACATGAGGCCACGGGGGACAGCTAACTCAACCCAACACACTGCTCAAGTGACAGTGGCATGAAATCACATCCGTGCTCCAATATTCATCTCACCTTCAGGGATGTTTCACAGATAACAGCCTTTGCTGTTAAAGTAGAATTCCAGGAAATTCTGTTTTTAAGCCTCCTCATTCTGAAAACACCCGAGTCAGATGGGTCTAATGTCCTCCTTGGAAGCGGGCTCTAGGCCCACAGCTCATTAAACTACCTGATTAAAGGCTATGCCAGGTACCATCACTATATCTGATGTTTAGATAACAAGTCCAACTAGTTAACTAGTATTTTTGGATAGGTGGGATCTTGGAGCTGACACAAGTCATGGTTTTCCTGCAGATATAAAGAGCTGCCATCTTCAGAAGTTTTTTCACATCCTGGGTATTACAGGAAACCTTTCCCTTGAGTGATGTGATGACACAACTATTCACCCCAGATGGAGCATGGACAACAGACCAAATAAAATGCAATTATATCAAAACCAATTTTAGAAACAAATGAGCTTTTTGGCATGACTTACAGAATCAATGGAGACCTCAAAGGGATGATCCAGGATCACTCTTAAAAACACTCTGCTCGTTTAGGTGTTAACCTACTCCTGGGAGACCCACCAATTCCAAACCATCATTAATTCCATCACAAGGACAGTAATGGCCCAATCACTTCTCACTAGAGACCACCTCTTCACAGGGCTGCAACTTCACAACAACCATATTGAGGACCAAGACTCCAGCAATGTAAATCTTTTGGGAAGAAACTCAAACTATATCCAAACCATAACAGAAATCAATGTGAGATGCTCCTTGAATAGCTACTCAACAGAAAGAGCTCTGAGGGCTAGTGTCCTGCACCAGACACTGCAGGAGGCTTCTCCTCCTGGGCTCCCATGCTGGGAGGTATGAGACTTAGGAATCAGGGCCTGTGTGTGTTTTACCACTGTTACCCCATCTTATCTCTGGCTTCTGCTGTGCTTCCCATCAGCTTGCAGACCCGGGCTCTCTCAGGATAAGCACAGCTTCTCTTTCTTATTTTATGATTTTTGCTCCTTCCTCGTTCTCCTCCCTGAATAGCTATGGTTTCTTAATAACTGACATTTCTCTCAGTCATTCCATGTCAGAGATACAAAACAGATTTGTAAACTCATGGCATCTATCATTTGGGAGAGCAGTTGCTCAATCAATAATACCTTTAAATTTCCCAATAGTTATCATTTTCTTGGTGACGTTGTTTCTGCTGTCAAGAGCTCCATACATACTTGCTGTGTTCCTTGATATAGGGCATTTAGGCTTTCTTCAGCATTTGGATTTTACTGATGAACGTCAAATGTTTTCGGAGGTCGAAGAATAAGGTTCTGAGATGAGAAACATGGATGTTATAAATCAACATACTTTAATCAAAGTATTATCCCTAAGTAGGGCAGATGTACCATTAAGAGAGAGAAAAGGGATCCCAGGTACACACAGGGGAGTTTGCAACTGGTGGCTGTTGTGTTAGTATGCCCAAACTGGACAGTAGCTATAAGGGTGGTTGAAGTCTAGGGAGAGGGAGCCCCAAAGAGGCTGCGCCATTCCGCACTTGATCAGCAGTGGGTCTGAGCTGGTGCTGCTTCAAGTCTTGCTGACACTTGGTTTTGTCAGTGTTCTGATTTTATTCATTGTCATGGGTGTGCAGTAGTGTGTCAGTTGTTTTAGTCACTGTTGTGTTTTCTCCCTTTGTATTTCTAATGCCACACTAGATAATGTCAGAATTTTTTTAATAGCTGACATATCTCTGTTTCTATTTAGTATTTACTTGTCTTCTCCAAGTTACTGGTATTTGTAGTTTCATCGTCCATGCCCATACTTTCAGAAATTTCTTAATCCTCCTCCTCTTTGTCTTTTCTTAAAATACAACTATTTAGGGGCTGGAGAGATTGCTTATTAGTTAAAGGCATTTGCTTGCAAGGGCTGAAGGCCCTGAGACAATTTCCCAGTACCCACGTAAAGGCAGATGCACAAAGTGGCACAAGTGTCTGGAGTTTGCTTGCAGTGGCAGGAGGCTCTGGTGAACCCAGTGTTTTCCCTGTTTCTCTCTTTCCTTTTCGAATAAATAATAAAGAAAGAAAAACTATTTACTCATTTATAGTAAAAAAATCACTCTGAAATTGGCAAATGCATAGAGCTTTGGATACATTATCACAATGAAAATACAAAGGGCTTCCGTTCCCTCCACTTTCTTATAGGGATTGTTTGTCTGTGTAACTCATCTTTGCAAATTGTTCTGTCTTTAACAAGGATTCATGTCCCTGATGTTTGTCACCCCAATAACAAGCTTGAGGAAGATTAACAGGATACATTGCTCAATTACTTTGGAGGGGTTAGTACGTGTTTCTCTGATTGCTGGCAGCAATTTTCACTTTCTACATTTAATACGTGCTTTCCACACAGTGGATCCTAAATAAATATTGATTTGTTAGATTTTTATATACATCTTTTTCTCTTGCACACAAGCATAAATGTTAAAAAAAAACTTTCTTGTCTTAATGGCAGCTATAGGCAAAGATTTAGAATATCTATAATGGATACGGGACTTTATAAAATACAATATTACAGTGCCATATGATGTATTTGAGAAAGTTATCTTTAATTGGAAAAAGATTAAGCTCCCTAAAAGGATTTTCTTTTGTTTGGTGTAGTCTATCAAAGTCCATCTCAGCCAATTTTGTCTCTTCACACTTGGCGAGCATTGACCGCTTTCTACTGACACTATCGACCCAGGTGATGGGCTCCTCTGTGTTTCCTCCCTTTTGTCTATCTGCGCTTCGCCTGGAGACTTTACTGGAGTTGGGAGGACTTGTCGAGTAGCTCTCCTGACTCTTCATATACCTAGAAAACGGAATCCACAACAAATTTCATATTTCAAATTTCAAAACATGGTCTGCAGATATACCTCAAAGCCACGAAAACTGGCATTTTGTGTATGTACATACATGTGATGTATATGTGTGTAAGATGTGGGTGTGTGAATGAGTGCGTGCATGCCGTGGAGGGCAGAGACCATAAGGTGTTGTTCCTTGCCTTCCACCTTATTTGGGGCAATGTCTCTCTTGTTCGACACTGTGAATTCTAGACTTTCTAGCCTGTGGGCTTTGGGATTCTCTTGGCATTATATGGGTTCTAGGGTTACCAGGCTTGCTCAGCAAGCGCTTTTAACCACTGAGCCATCTACTCAGCCCAAAAGTTGACACTTAAAATTGGATTTGCCTGAGTTTAATTGAGAAAATTACTTACATTTTCTGCTCTGTTGCTTGTACATGGGCAAGAGTAGCAAGGAGTGATGGTAACTTGTGAAGGATCGAGGACAAAGAAGCTGACCTTATGAGGGGATGAGAGAGAAGAATTTGAAAGCCTGGCTATGTGTGAGAATTCATTTGCAGCGTCGCTGAAACCCAGTCAGAATTTCTAGTGTAATACAGATACAGAAAGCTTTAGTGTTTTGGGGACAGAATTTCACAGTGTAGTCCAGTTGGCTCTGAACTTCTACATAGCTTAGGCTGGCCTTGCACTTATGATGGTCTCCTTCCTTAGTGTCCCAAGTGCTGGGATTATAGGCAGAAGCCATCCATCCATGCCAAGCCAGTAGTATATTTTTAACAATTTTGAAGCTGGTAATAGTGAAGATGAGTTGGGTGTTGTCTTCTCTCTTGTCCAGTCTTAGTGATCAGGACCCCTTTGCATCCCCGTCAGAGTTTGTGGATTTCCATGGGTCCTTGTGTGCAAGGCTCAGCCATTTGTCTTCCTCCCATGTGGCATGTGGTGGCAGCATGTCAGCTTGTGATGAAAATTAAAGCCAGAGTAGGGCTTGCCCTGTTGTTATTTTTATGATTTTTGATTTTTTTTTTTTTTTTAGCTTTTGGAGTCCAAGTTCTAAGAACAAACAATTCCTAAGCAGTTTACCCATTTATGAGTCATTTGTCACCATCATGTCTGGAAGAGCAAAGATGTAACCCAGGATCACAAGCCTCAGCCTGTGCTTTCCATTTTAGTCACCGGCAATCTGGAAGAATTCCTGTTTCCGTGATTTCCATGACCCCTGGACTTTTGTTTTAAGAGAGAAAAAGAGATAGAGATAGAGATAGAGATAGAGATAGAGAGAGATAGAGAGAGAGATAGATAGATAGATAGATAGATAGATAGATAGATAGATAGAGAGAGAGAGAGAGAGAATGGACAAGCCTGGACCTTCAGCCTGCTGTGAGTGAACTCCAGACACATGTGCCCCCTTATGTGCATCTGCGACACTGCATGCTTGTGTCACTGCATCTGGATATGTGGGACCTGGAGATTTGAGCATGAGTTCTTAGACTTCGCAGGCAAATGCCTTAACCACTAAGCAATCTCTCCAGCTTGATCTTGGGACTTCAAAAACTATACAGTGGTCATTCTGCAGTGACCTCACCACAGCTTCACCCTATCTACTTGTGACTGCAGTGTGGTCATGCTGCACAGTCACCTCACATGGCTTCACCCTGTCTCCTTGTGATTAGACCAGGTCACACTTTCCTGTCTGGAAGAGTCTCATTTCTCTGTCTCTTGCTCTGACAGTCTGGCCTGTGGTACGGATCTGCCTCATACTGGTTGGAGAAATTTGGTCACCCAGGTAAAGAGTGCTGAACAGGCTTTCACTGGAAAGTTCATTTCCTTTCTTTACTATTACTTTTGGAGGACATACTGGAGGACTCTCTAACTTCCTTTTTATTCACCTACCGGTTTCAGTCCCCGGTGAAGTTCCTTGCCTCAGTCACTGTAGCATTTGTTGCATGGTGATCTTCATAATTGTATCATTTCTACATGTTTAAAGAAAAGTGCCTTCATATTGAGTTACTTATGTCAGTACTGACTCATAGATTCCTATTTCATTCACTTATTCCTATTTATTCATTGTGGTCATTCCTTTGGTGCTAAATCATACTGGGTTTGGTAGTGGGAGCTCCTTCATGCTGGCCTTTTATCTTCTAACTCCCCTCCTTCATTCTTTGAACAATTTCTGAAAAAAGCAAGCTCTGGCTCTTCCAGCCTGGCCCCAGAATGAACAGTTTCTCAAATAAGTCCCAGCTGCTCTATCTTTGTGGCCTTTAGGTTTTCTCTGGAATGAAGTGTCAGAGATTTAGTGGCATCTCTTTCTACCTCAATATTGAAAAACCAAGAGCTCAGTTTTAATCCAATAATAGAGTGTTTGGTTAGACTTCCATGTTTATCCCTCCATTGTCTGGCCCTGTGGTCTTTGACGTTCACCCATTTGCTCAGTCCTCCTACCCGGCTCATCTCTACATCTCTGCAGAGCCCTTTTGTCAGATCTACCTTACTCCCACACCGCACTGTGCTGGACCCAAACGCTAATCTGGTATCTTTGTTACCAGAAGAAAAGGAAGGAACCAAAAAGAAGGCCAGCAGAGAAGGAAATGAGTAGGTCTTAGTTTTTGAGTCTCTTTCCTTCCCTCCCTGTAACCCCTTCTTCTTTTCTCCTGATTGTTCTCATCAAAGTACAATTTCTTGAATATTTTGAGGCTGGACTTAGGACCAGCCTCAGAGTCCAGCATTCAGGGCAGCTGGTTATCCCCCAAACACCATGGCTTCCATCCTTGTGGCTGAGGCCCCGAGGCCCATCCTTTGCATTCTGTGTTTCAAAGAGATATTTTAGGGTAACTTAGTCCCTAACTATGACTCGAAATTACCTCTCTTACACCTATCTAATCTATCTTCATTCACAGGGAAGCAGCCTGAATCTGCAATATGTTACCTACCACAGGAATTAGAATTTGTCACTATTTTCCACTCTACCTTCTGTCTCCAGAGTACCTGGGGACACAGCGAGCCAAAGAGCCTTGTTTCAAAAATGTACTAATGATGGGATTGTTCTGTGATAGGCTGAGTAATGGGTCCCCTCCCCCAAAATGTTCATGTCCTAATTCATAGATCCTATAATTGACACCTTCATGGAAGCTGTGATTGGGAAATGCTTCTGCATTGCCTGGGTGGCTCTGATGCAATAAAGGAGAGTTACATTGAAGGACATGGGAAGCTCAGGTAGGAAAACATGATATCTTCATGCAACAGTGGCTGGAAGATGGAGGATGGCCTCATAACGTGCCACATGGAGGCCCCCGAGTACGCCTCCTTCACTGTGCTCCAGAGGCCTGCTTTAGGCTTCTCACCTCCAGAATAGCTAGGTCACACCATGGTATTTTAGGTCTCCATGCCTGCGACTGACACAAATCCCCACAGGACGAGACAGTCCTGCGCCTGCACCTTCAGTGTGGCTCAGTAAGGGGCAGTGTCCAGAGCCCTGGGTTTGGGGAGGATTTCCCTGTAATTCTTGTTTTTATCATCATCAAAGCATTGAAGCTCTCCTCACAGTGCTGTCTTTTCCTAATAAAAAGCAGCCCCTAACCCCCAAAGTGTATCATGGTGGGGAAATTGAAAAAAAAAATCATACCCTATGTCATACTTTAGCTAATGTCATCACACAGCTGGGCTTGGCTGTCACCAACTACAGAAGTTTGGTTGGCCTCGCCAGTGTCTCTAGCATTAAGACAAAAGGCACCTTGTGCTGACCATCTCTAGGATGCAGTCCATCACACTGACACTTTGAGCGTGGATGACACATGGGGTCTGACACTATCTGATGGCACCCTTTAATCAGAGCACACAGCAGATGACCCTCTGTAGTCCAGCCAGGGGATCAATCACACCACCTATGGGCAGCCGACGCTGGGGTGGAGGAAATGCTTAGACCTGAAGCTCTTGAATTAAGAAGACCTACTGCCCGAATATTCTCCAAACTGTTGAGTTCATTTTCCCCCAATAAAGCATAAAAGCTCTGCAGACATTGCATTTTAAATCTTTCTTATTTTTGCTCATCTATACACTATTTTCATGCTAGTCAGTGTCTTTGAGATTTCATTTTACTGGATCGTATTTGCGTTTGTTCATATTGTGTGACTGAATAAAAATAGGACTGGTGCGGCCGGTTTGGTGGTTGTTAACTTGAGAAGGCTGAGCTGATTCCAGTGAAATGCAAACTGTTAGATGAGACTGGAAACAAGTGTCTAGTGCTTTTGTACAAAGGCAGCTGTGTGGGGTCCTGCTTGGCTCATTTGCGCTGACCTGTGGCGCTTGCTCAGGCACAGGTGACAGAGGAGCCATCAGAAGAGGAGGGAGACGTGGGACACACAGCGCCGCCATTTCCTACCGAGCGCGCTGCCTCTGACAGTGGGAGATGGAGCCGCGTCTTAGGTGCTCGGCCTGCGCTCAGCTGCTTCCTGTGCAGGGGCTCAAGTGTTTTCCACCCTTTCTGAAGGGTGTTTGTGTCAGAAGACCTTTCATAACCCTACCTATAATGGGGAATTTTGTTTTATAGTACTTTGCATCTACTCATAATTGTACAAGTGAAACAAAGTAGGTCATCCTATTTTTGTTATCTAAAAATGTATTTGGCCAAGTACAGATAATGATTTAAAGTTTTGGAGAAAACATATGTCAGATAATAAGGAATATACTAAAATTATAATGTGGGAGTTTCATTTCCCAAACCCAGTGGAATGTTAGGAATTTTTTTTTTTTTTCATTAAAGCCCTGGGAAATGTTCTGGTCTGGTTGTGAGGGTTGCATGAAACATTTAAAAGGGGAATTGTGCAGTAACTTACTGCTTCCATTTAACATGAGAATCGCAGCTCAGAATAGCAAGGTCAGTATCTGCCATCAAGATCCTAGACCTTTGACTACAGTGTTTAAGTGTTTGCTGTGAAATTGTGACCTTTTATATTCACTGGGCTACTTCTGACTTTTTTTTTTTTGGATTTTCGAGGTAGGGTCTCATTCTAGCCCAGGTTGACCTGGAATTAACTGTGTAGTCTCAGGGTGGTCTCAAACTCATGGTGATTCTCCTACCTCTGCCTCCCAAGTGCTCGGATTAAAGGCATACATCACCACTCCCACCTGCCATTTTTAAAATTTAAATTAATTTAATTTAATTTATTTGCAAGAAGAGAGAGAGAAAGAGATTGAAGAAAGATAGAGGATAAACAAGCCAGGGCCTCTACCCACTGCAAAGCAACTCCAGACACATGTACCATCTTGTGCTTCATCTGGCTTACGTGGGTCCTGGGGAATAGAACCTGGTCTTTGGCTTTGCAGGCAAGCACTAAGGCATGTCTCCAGCCAGACAGTATTTATTTATTTATTTAATTAATTAATTTATTTATTTATTTTAGTTTCCAAGACCCCTGGTCAGTGTACCCGCAGTTAAGGAGTTCAACACTAGATGGCGATTACGGACTCCTCATTTTCTAGGATTTGCCTTTCTCCTCTCAGTGTATCTAAGAATTTCAAGATACCTGACGCAGGGTGTGTAGTAAATGTTCAAATCACATCCTTAACTGACTTCTGAGAGTACCGGGGGAAAGCCTTTCCCTTACTCTGCTTCCTTCTCTAACACATACCCACAGCACACTAAGCGTGCACACATGCATTCACAGATGCATACATACCGTGCACACATGCATTCACAGATGCATACATACATAGGCTTCTTATGACAGCAGAAAGAGATTGCCAGCTGAGACAGGAGACATGAGGATTTATGAAATGCATGCTTTGCTATCAAAATGTACTTCATAGCATTCACAATTGCATGATCATTACATAAAAATTTCCATGTGGAATAAAATTCAAAGAAAAATCTTCAGTGCATAATTCTTGGCTCACACGATTTTGGTGTTCCTCACTTCTCTCTGTGTAGATGTTCAGTGAATACTCACGGTGCTAAGCCTCCGTGTGCTCATCTCAAGTGGGGCGAACAGTGTTCATTGTACTGGACTGATCTGAGAATTGCATGATGAGACATCACATACTTGCACCCCATGGTCGTTCTTAGGATGTGATACTGTGAGCTTGCTCCATGCCAGGCATGGTTCTTAGCGCTCTCCCTTAAAGATGAGTCTACTTCTCAAAACAGTCCTATGCTATGTGTCTCATTATTGCCATTTAGTATGCCAGGAAGCCAGGCGGTGATAACTTGTCCAGGGTGGCTGTGCCTGTGCCTCACTGTGAGCCCTGTCGTCCTCTGCAAGGAGAGCGCTGCAGCTTTCCCCAGAGGTCTGGCTGCGAGTTGGCAAAGGTGTCGTCTCTGATCTCAGATCGAGTGAAAGCACCTCACCTTCGCTGGTGCTGAGGATGCGGGTTTTGTTCAGTGGATTGTCTCCAAACCGGCTCACCACATGCGGAGGGCGGACCTCCTGTCCTTGCAGGCCTGCTCCCTCACTGCTGCTGTCCCTGAGCCCTCCCTGCGTGCCTCCCCCTACCCCTGGTGATGCTGTGTGCAAAGTCAGAAGTGCAGACTGAGTATGAGATACCTGCGGACATACGGGGAGGCTAAGCTGGCCGGAGGCCTTGAAGGAGTGTGCAGGGCCAGGAGGCCGGATCTTGTGAATGTGCGCAGAGGTTGGAGGGACGGCAGCATGGATCTAGACTGTGCCAGGCATGAGCGCGCCATGCCTCTGTCCTTGGTGCATGGCCCACGGAGGACATCTAACGAAGTCAGCTCAGGACATAATGGTATTCAGAGATAACACACACATCGGGAGCCCGCTGCAAGCTTCTGTAGTGAGCATGTAGTGAGTGCGAGCTGTGGGCGTCTTCGCCTGTCTTTCAGATGAGGCATTCCCCATCCTGGGCCTACAGACACAGGACTGGCCCAGCGTTGCTCACAGCCGAGCCCAGGCTCTTTACCATGGCATTGTCCTGCTCAGGGCTGTGTACAAAAGACTTTCGAACAAAGGCTTCCCTTCTTTCGGACTCGCTCACCGTGTATATTAGGGTCCCTTCCTCCATCTTTTCCTAAATTACCTCCAGATGCATTTCGAGGTTTCACTGCCCCCAGCCCCCCTCAACTACCTTTGTCTTGACTTACATACTTTTCTTGTTTTTAATTCAGGTTTGGATTTAAACACACTGAGGATGGACTTTTACTTCACACAAGCCATTTAAATTAACTGTGTCAGTGACATGGTACATTATGTCCAGTGGGAAGCACACATTAAACAGGGATTTTTATAAGTGAGATTCTTCCTAGGTACTCTAAATAAATTGAGTCATTTAAATGTGTGACTCCTAAGGTTTTTGTCTGACTGACCTCTGCATTTCGAAGATTCTGGCACAGTGAGTTGCAAACTTGAGCTGACCTGTATACTCACATTACTGTCTGGCCTTTCCCCTCTGGTGCTCCTGGTAGAACTGACATGCCCCTTCCCTGTGAGTGTTGGCTGAGGTTCACGGTCACTCAGATTGCATCCTCCCGAGGCCTCTTAGCTGCCTTATGGAGACCTATGCAGCCAGAGTTACACTAATTACTTGAATGACTAATGAAATACATGACATGTTTGGCATACGTGGCTGTCATGACCTAGGCGAGTGATTGAGGCAAACTGAAGAAGAGAAAATCTTGTAAAGAAATGTAACATGTAAAAAAGTCTACAGCTCTATTTTATTTTGTTTACAAAAGGTATTTCTGATGCTTTTGCAAGATCCCAAGAAGACATCTCACATTTCCCCAGTAACCAAGTTAGAGCCTCAAAGTGAGAAACCTGTTGGATCCTCTCCTGTCCCCTGTAAGTACTTTTTCTGCATTTCTGCTAGAGAAAAAAGGCCACCAGCATCATTCAGCTTCTCTTATTTATTTATTTGCAAGGGTCGGGGGAGAGGGAAAGTAAGTATGGGTGCCCCATGGCCTCTTGTTGCTGTGAACAAACTCTGAGCATCTGGCCTTATGTGGGTCCTTAGGAATTGAACCCTGGCTATCAGGATTTGCAAGCAAGGACTTTTAACCTCTGAGCCATCTCCCCAGCCTAACATCCCCTTTTAAAAAGTGGTGAAGTGAGAGGCGAAGGGTGGAAGTGGGTGGTAGGGGAGCCTACACAAATACATATCAGAGCTGAAAACTGAGGTGTCTGTCTTGGCCGAAGAGGAACAAGATTCTGGTTTCTTTCTTTGCCTTGGGTTTACATGGGTGGCTAGGGAACTGAATGTGGGCTGACAGGCTTTGGCTGCTGAGCCATCTTTTCCCCATGCGATGATTTCTTTCTGCAGTACTTGACTTTTTGTATAAGAATTTCTACTGTCTATCCAATTAGAATCCTGATCATTGAACATCTTGGGTTATTTATAACACATGACATCCTTGTCAGGTGCAGCTACCCATGGCTTATGGGTCTACGTGGCTTGAGAAGCAGCCATATGTGTGCCTTGCATTCATGGAGCCTCTGTCCTCTTGGAAATAAACTGGTTCCAGCTTTTGCATGTAGTTGAAGGGAATTAAGGCTTGGTTTCCACATGTTAGCAGCAGTGAACCATGGTTCACAGGGCTGGCCTGTAGTGATACAGAGGGACAAATAAATCCCCTTCTTTAGAGACCTCAGGCCTTTAGGGACACTGTCTCCTATGGATGACTCACACAATTAAGTCTGTGGTAATGTCTTTAATGTCATTGTGGTGTGTTTCACCACACTAGATGGGTGCTGTCCTTGCTCTGCTCTTCTGTGCTTGGCAAAATCAGGATGTTTACATACATAAGCAAAACATTGGTGTTTAGCTGCTGTTGCAGTTGGGTTTGCATTGTTGCCAGAAAACACTTGACCAAGAGCATCTTGTGGGAAAAAAGGGTTTATTTGGGCTTGTAGACTTGAGGGGAAACTCCATGATGGCAGGAGAAAATGATGGCATGAGCAGAAGGTGGACATTATCTCCTCGGCCAACATCAGGTGGACAACAGAAACAGGCAAGTGTGCCAAACACTGGCATGGGGAAATTGGCTATAACACCCATAAGCCCACCCCCAACACTACACTGACTCCAGGAGGCATTAATTCCCAAATCTCCATCAGCCAGGCACCGAGCATTCAGAATGCCTAAGGGACTACAGAGTGAGCTCAAGGTCAGCCAGGGTTACAGTGACGCTCTATTTTGAAAAAGAAACACAAAATAAAATAATAAAATTAAAAGATGTTTCTAATTAGTGATTGCCCATGTATTGAGACCAGCCTTGGAGAAAAGCTTATAGTTGATATTGGCTAGGGGTATTGGTTTCATTTACTCTGCCAATTAAAGAGTTAAAAGGCAAGAAAAGGCTTAAGAAGTAAAGTTTATTTCAAAAGAAGAGGTAAGGGAAGCAGAGGGAACGGACTTCTTATGGATGAGGGTATTCCAGAGCTGGAAAATCTGACACCCGGTGGGAACTATCTCCTTTAAAGCAGGAGTTATCCAGACCCTTCCTTCAAAAGGTCCACAGAAATTTCCAAAGTGTCCACCCTTGGAGGGCGACCTGGCACCACTCTAGCATGACCAACAAGTTTTTCCTGGCCTTTTCATGGTTTTAGATCTGTTGAGGACTAAACTATTTAAAATAGTCAGTTTTTGTTTTTTTAATCTGAGATTTTGCTCTTTATTTTTTTTTCTGAGATCCATTTCTTCAATTATTTTCTCATTCCTTTGAACAAATAACTGACAACATTTTATCTGACAGCATTTCTTCTCTCTCTTTAACCATTCTTTTCTTCCATGTTACGACCCAGTTGTAGCCAGGAAGTGGTTTCAAATCCTTCCTTGGAAATTTCCTTAACTAAATATTCAGTGTTGCTGCGTATCAGTCTCACTTTCCACATAACTGCAAAGGGGTCATTTTGCTTGTTTTTCTACCACGACACAATAAGAATGTCCTTCCTCCAGTTTTGGAGAAGTGTTCCTTGTGAGCCACCATGAGCAGTTTCTTTAAAGTTCATATTTCTGTTGCTAGTCTATCCAGGGAAATCCAACTTTTTCATCATGCTTCCTCTCCTCCCACTCTTTGACTTCAACCCATCCTTACTCTTTATGTATTCATTATATCAACTATTCCATTCATTTAAAAATATTTTATTTTTATTTATTTATTTGAGAGAGAAAGAAGGAGAGAAAAAGGGATTTTGGGTAGAGAGAGAATGGATGTGCCAGGGCCTCTAGCCACTGCAAATGAACATCAGACACATGAATCGCCTTGTACATCTGGCTTATGTGGGTCCTGGGGAATTGAACCTGGGTCCTTTGGCTTTGCAGGCAAGTGCCTTTACTGCTAAGACATCTCTCCAGCCCAATTATCCTATTCTTAATAAGTTAAAAAAAATTAGTGTTCTATTGCTAGTAAGAAACTATCCTCCAATGATATCAATTCATGACCTCACTTTCTGTGGGCTAGAAGTGTGAGCCCAGCACAAATGGCTTCCCTAGACTGAAACCAGATGGCATTTTCATCTGGAGCCCTGGGCTCTTCTAGGCTAATTTTGGCAGTTGGCAGAATTCTGTTCCTTGATCTCTCTGAGTTTTGACTGGCTTTCACATCGGGGTGGCTGAGAAACCTTTGAGTTTTGACCTCACTAGCCTCTCACAAATGGATGCTTGATCTACAAAAGCAACTGATTTAGGACCTCAGTTATTTCTGCAGATTTGCTTCGTCTTTGCTACATGATGTCAAGTTGTGGCCAAGGTCTCAGTCACGCTGGGGAGGAGGGGATGGTAGACTGGGGCTCAGCGGCTGAGTCCTTTTAGGTTCTAGCTTACTAAAACTTGTTAAAGTGAACTTCCATCACTGGAGTCCCTTTGTACTCCTCAGCAATGTGGACGACTGAACAATTGTTCAAGACTGAACAATTCCAGCCACCTAGCAGCCTCCTAAGGTCCCTTCAGCCTGATCTCTCCTCAGGAGGGTGTGTCTCATACTTAGCATACATATATGCCTGCTTCTGAAATTTGTGTGTAAGAAGTACAGGAGCCTGAGATTTTTCTCCTTATTTTTTTTCTCTTGAGGTCCATTTTATCATTTTTACTTTTGCATTGCTTTGAACAAATAACTGATCAGAAACAACTTATAGGAGGAAAGTATTCATTTTGCCTTGCCGTTTTGAGGGGAAGTTTCATAACAAGAAGGATGTGGCAGGCATCTCATTTTGTAGGCAGGAACCCGAGAACAAGCAGGAAGGGTATGAAACTTCAAGGCCCACCCCCACTCACCCACTTCTTTCCGCAATGAACCACCTCCTAAGTTTCCATGACTGGCTGAGGAAATATGAGCCTGTGGAGGGCATTTTGCATTCAAACCACAAGGTGCATGTTAGTGCTTGTATAATTTTGATGCAATTTTAAAACTTACACATCAGAATTTGTCTCTGAGTTCTATTGGTTATATAAATTTTTTATTAAATATAGACACATGTTATTTGCTTTTAGTTCCTGATGCTTCTCTTAAAGTTTCATTTTCTGAGTATTGATTTCTTTTAAGATACATTAATTCATGACTTTCAAATGTAACAATTAACTTAAAGAAAATATGATTGGTAGGTCCTCAGAAACAATGCTATTAGGATAATTTACATTGAAAATGCATTTCCTCTATATGCTCTCAATTATACCAATGCACTTTAAAAAATGATAATTGCATGTCCTGAATTTAGGGAATATTGGGAAAATCTATATAAATATGTTTGAAATAAAATAAAATATGTGCAACAAGAGTTAATGCCATGTTTAAAAGCGTAGTACTTGAGCTTAAGGAATAAAATCTAGAAAGAGAAATGATATATTCCATTGTTACTATAAAATGTGGTTGAAATATAATTTTATCATTTGAATTACCAAATTTGGAACTAAAGTATAACTTAAAAATCTGTTGATGTTTTTCATTACTACTTGAGGAGTGAGTCCAAGATATATTAAATCAAATTTGTTGTAAGATCACCTGCATTTGGTCATTTTTATTATAATCTATAAAGTATTCACATAAAACTCAACATGAGTCAAATTTATTTTCCTTAGCAGATACACCTTTATTAAAATGCTAAGTCAGGCTATTGGAGAGACTGTCTACTCACATTTTCTAAACACTAGGATTTGGTCCATTTTAACCATCTGGTATGGTCTGCATTAGAACAGTTATGTTTCAAGAGTAACTGTTAACAAAAGGCCTTCTCCTCTTGGTGCCCAGAAAAGTAAGCTTTTCTAAATGTCTGCCTGGGCTGCGCCTGCTCATGGGCCCCTTCTTTCTGCGCCCACCACGTCTTCCAGGGGCCAGCTCCTTCTCTGCTTTCGCAAATGGTCATAGATGGCTTCTCAGAGAGGTTGATGAAGGCTAAATAAAATATAAAACATATACTTTTTTTAATCATAGGGAAAATGACTTATGAAGGTTGATGCTGGGTGTCTGTAACTACATACTGGTACTTGAATCTTCACTGCAGGGTGCAGAAGTCATTTTGTCATGGAAAAGAAATTTATTTATTAACTGTCTGAGTGTAACAAATTTGATGCCAGGTACTTTTCATATATTAGTGCTTTCTCATTTGATTTTCTCTGTCAGTTTGGAAGCCACCTCAAGGCTGAGAGTTATAATTTGACTTTCACAAACCATCAGTGTTTCCAACATGAAACTCCCACATAGTCACCTGTCATGGAGATACATGGGATCTTTTCTCACATCTCCTTTTTTTGTAAAGACTTTCCCTAGACCTAGTAAAGTAATGTTTACAATACCATATGAAATATATGTAGTTAACTGGATTATCTGGTTGACTGCCAGGAAAAACAAATAGTGGCTTCGCATTAAAGCAAGGACATGTAGAGTTTGTTAAAGCAGAGATTACTCATCTACACCCCTATAGCATCGGATTTGCAGGTCTGGGGCCTGAATCCATGCCTTTTAAAAAAATATGTATTTGTTAGAGGGAGAGAGAGAGAGAAAGAGAGAAAGAGGGAGGGACAGAATGGCCATGCCAGGGCCTTCTGCCACTGTAAATGAACTCTAACTGCACGCACCACTTTATGCCTCCAGCTTTATGTGGGAATCAAATCCAAGCCTCCCAGCTTTACAAGAAAGTACCTTTAAACACGGGGAAATCTCTCCAGCCCTCCTTGCCTTTAAACAAGCTCCCAGGTGATACAGTTGGGTCATGCACCACACCTTGAAAAGCCCTGCCTTGGTGTGAAAGTAGAGGAAGAGTTCTACTTGCAGTGGCTCTCAGCAGCGTTTGGATTTCTGCTGTGGTGAATGTTGAGTGTCCTTGGCGTCTGTCTCCATCGCCCTGAGCAGGTTGCCAGGCTTGCCATGGAAGCAGCGCTCCTCTCATCTGGCTGGTTCCCCGGTGGTCACACCTGGGCCCTGGCTGCTGCACGAGGGGTGGTTCATCTCCTGCCAGGGAGTCAGCTGTTTTTGTCTTGTTGATAGATCTTGGATGTCTTTGGTTCTTGCTGGTTTCTGAAGAAGAAAAACAAAAACAGATTCTCCAGTGGAGAGTGAGATCAGGATAGCTCAACACTAATATAGATTTAAAAAGCATACCCACCAAGGCTCAGGGAATTTTGTGGAAGAGGGGGTGGAAAGCCTATAGGAGCTACTGGCTGGGAGGGAATATCCAGAGACAGTGCTCCCCAACAGTGACTGACTGCTGCCCTCACAACTCATAATCCACAACTCCGTGGTGTGTTCCATTGAGGAGGGCCCTCAGTGCAGTGGGGACAGGGAGGAGGGGAATCATGGCACCAATATATGTGTCCATACTGAGTTTCTACTCAATAAAAGAAGAATATGAAATAATTTAAAAAATAGTGAATTCTGGTTCCAGTGTCTCTTCCGGTTGCTTCCCAATAGTGTACTGCTATTATGGAATGAACTGTGTTCTTTCATATTCATATGTTGATATCCTAGCCCCAGCACCTCAGCATATGATTGCGTTTGGAGATGGGACTTTTATAATAAATAATTAGGTTAAATGAAGTATCATGGTGGATCCTAATTCAACATGACTAGTGTCCTGGTGAGGAGATGAGGCCATAGGATGGAAAGGAGATACAGTGAAATAGGAAGTGAAGACAGGGGCAAAACGCCATCGACTGGACAAGGAGAGAGGCCTCAAAAGACACGGATCGTGTCAACACCTTGACCTGGGACTTTCAGCCCCTGGACCAGATGGAATGCCCGTGTTTCAGTCTGCCCGGTGTCTGGTTCCCTGTTACTGCAGCTGAACAGACGACTGCTTTCCTGGCTGAGCTCACGCAAGCTCCGTGGGGGAGGCTTGGGTCGTTGAATCCCAGTCCCAGCAGCAAGGCTGTGGCATCCGGTGTGCTGACGCCAGTCTACTTTAGTAAAAGCGGCCCTCTCGGTGACAGTGGCCAGGCCACAGAACTCTTGTAGCACCCATCAGAGCTCACCTCACTGACTCCTCTCAGTCCTCATGCATGGAGCTGTCCACGCCTTCTTCCACATCTCTCCCATACTGACCATGCGATTCCACATAGGTCAAGCCAATCGCCATCTTCGGCAGTCTCGGTCGTTGCTTCAGCTAAGTTCAGCAGGATGCAGAGAGATGGCTGTCCGGAATAGCACTCAGTGCTGCTCAAACTTGGTCTCCGCGATCGCCTTTCTAGTCATTCCCCTCTTCCCTTCTTCCTGTCTCCCACGCCCACTGGAGGAGCCTCACCCTTCCTGCTTCACTGAGAAAGTTCAAGGAGGTGAATGAAAACTACCTGTCCTCTGTCCTCCGCACTCCTTTCCTCCTGTTCCAGCAGGTGGTAGTCTCTGTTCTCAGGTGATGCCCTCTGCTGTGATGTTCTGCATAACTTCTAAGGAAGAGCTCTGCCTCCTCTTTTCAACTTCTCACCTACTGGATCTTTCTCATTAGGACTTAAAATGCCTTCAGGTTTCTGTCCTTAGGAAAAACTCAAGAGCAGAAGAAAAGCAGCCTCCCTCCCATTACCCCGCTGCTGCATGAGCTTGCAGAGCCAAGCTCTGTGCTCAGTGGAGTTGTCACGACATACTCCACCTGTGTGTTGTCATACGCTGCATGTGTCTTGGCCCACTCAGTTCTGTGTCTTTCCCCCATCATCGTAGTGAAGAGGCCTGTTCTACCTTCACTGGTGGCCGGCCAGCCACCAGCTTCACAGGATAGCATCCTTCTCTTGGACTCTCAGACCTCACACCTTAATTATCCTCTTCCCATGTTAGTCCCCATCAGGCCAGTTTACCTTCATCACAGACTAGGCCGGTCATCAGCACTTGCTCTCTGCTCTCCCCAGTTTCCCCCAGGCCTCTCTGTCCCAGCTGTGGCTGATGCCGCCTTGTGCCCCTGCTGCTCACACGTCTAGCACCAGGTCTGCTCAAGTCACTTCTCTGGGTCTTGGGCATCTCTTAACAGCTCCATTCTAACACCTCCCAAGAACCACAGTCACACCATATCCCAGGGCAACTCACACTTTCCACCCACAGACATTTTTTTTCCTCCTTTGTTGTTGGTGTTGGAGAATGTCACCCTCTCCCTGGTAAGCGTAAGCAGCCAAGAATGTCATAGTCATTCATGTGCTGCTTTCCTTCTCTCTCCATATAGTCTCCCCTGGTTTCCAATCAGTGCATTGTTTTAACTCTATAGTGAGTCATCATTTAAAGTTGGTGATAGCTTTCCATCTCCTGGATTCAGATGTTGCCCCTGGTGTTTGTCCCCCATAGCATCATGTGTTTTGACTACTTGGTCTTAGCTATTGGCAATTTGGAAAATTTGTAAGATGGCTGTAGGTCTATGGGGGAAGGGGCACAATGTGGTGGTTTGGATAAGATGTTGTCTATAGCCTCATGTGTACTGAATTCTTGGTCCCCAGATGCTGACAACATGGCCCTCCCTTACCTTTATGGCACCTATAAGAGGTTACCTTTTAATAACTAGCTGTACTTGCTTAACATCTGTGCTAATTCAACGATAGTGTCATACAGAAGGGCCTGGAACCATCTTACTTGCTACATTTCTGGTTCTGAGTGCTCTGTGGAATGCTAGTTTCTTGATGATGTGGATGATGTGATCACACAGATGATCTAGGTGTACCTGCAGCCCTGCATGTGCAGGAAGGTGTTGACTACATGACCTCACCTGATTCTCTCTAGTGCTTCAGAATTCATGGTACTAGCTCCACAGATGTAACATCACTGTTGATTGGTTTCATGATACAGCTTTAAGAGAAAGAGCCTTTTCAAAGGCTTTAAAAACCACCTCACCTGGTACTTACTGATAGCATATTCCTTTTTTTTTGTAAATTAGTTTTCGATTCAGCAAATACAGGCAGTTTGGTACCATTATTAGGCTCATCCATGACCTACCCCCTCCCCAATGGCTCCTCCTTGTTGATGTATATGGGTCGTGCATTGTGGAGTTAGCCCACAGTTATTGGTACGATAAATGTCTCTGCATATCATGACCCAACATGTGGCTCTGACATTCTTTCCGCCCCCTCTTTGCAAAATTTTCCTGAGCCATGTTGGGTTCATTTTTGGTCTGCTTCAGTGATGAGGTGTTGGGGGCCTCTAAGGCTCTGGCTCTCTGATTTGGTAGGAGTTGATTTTTCTCTGTGTTGGTCTCCTTCCCCCTTGTGCTGGTATCCAGTACATCAGGAAAATAGCACCCTTGCTTATTTCGCCAATTTTCCTTAGTTTCAGTTGGGGCCCTTTTGAGGTATGATGGGGTGGCTCTCTCCTTAGGATCTGCATCTATCTGAAAAAGAGAAGCAGATTCTCCAATGGAGAGTAAGTTAGCAATAGGACAAATGAAATAACCCTTACTTTTTTTAAGAGAGAGTTTAATAGGTGTAGGCCCTCTTGTACCCCATGATTGATGGTAGCTTGATAATGGAGAGTGGTCTAATGTTTGGATATGGTTCTGACTTGTTTCCCAGCTCCAGCTATGGGTCCTGTATCACTGAGGGGCTCAGTTAGCTGAATCAAGAGCAGTTGGTTCCCCACCATGGCTGTGTGCCACTACTGCACTTGTGTGGGCATCACAACAGGTTATTTGTTGCGAAGTAGGTTAGACCATGAGTTGCTTGGACAGATATTGGTCATTTCCCCGCATTCGCCCATGTAGCACCTTCTAGCACTAGATATGCTGACTGTCAGGGACTGACTCTCTCCTGGCTTCCAGCCATGCCATTCCATTTTATGTGTCAGCTGCATATGGAGTCTTCAGCAATAGGGTCTTACCACTGACCTTTGGTGGGTCATCAAATACTCTGACAGAAATCTATCATTCTTTTAGGGAACCTTGTAGGTTTCTCTGATCAAAAGCTCACTGTGGATGATAGCTCCATGCTGGTACTAGGAGTTACAGGTCAGTGCCCACTAAGAAAATGAGGGAAAAAAAAGACTAATATGCAAGAGTTAGAGAGGTGAGAGAGAGAGGGTGGGGGGAGGGAGGGAGGGAGGAGCAGAGCAGGGAGGGAAGATGTAGACAATTTGGGTTAGACTTGATCCTACCCTCTCCAGTGTCTTGTGGTTCAGGTGTTTCTTGTAAGGGCCTGGTGAAGGTTCAGCCATTTGGTCTGCCTTTTAGGAAATAGAATTTTATGGCACCATTGCTGTTTGGGTCTAGATTAGTGTTTCCCACCCCTTTGATGCTCTCCCCTCCCTCCCCATCCATTTAGTGTCTAGTCCATGAGATGCTTGCTGGGTATGTAAGGTATCTTGGGTAGATTCAGGTTAGGTGCTGTAGATGAGTGAGACTATGTGACGATTTTTTTTCTGTGATTGGGTATTCACTGAGAATGATCTGTTCCAGGCTTAACCATTTTTCCTCAAATTTCTTTGTGTCATTTTTTCTTACTACTGTGTAGAATTCCATTGTGTAGATATACCACATCTTAGTTTTCCATTCTTCTAGTGATGGACATCTGGGTTGAATACAGCTCTTAGCTATTATGAATTGAACTGCTACAAACATGGTTGAGCAAATCTCTCTGGCCTGTGGTTTGAAGGTTTTAGGGTAGATGCCCAGTAAGGGAATAACTGGGTCTGTTGGTAACTCTATAGTCAGCTTTTTCAGGAGTCTTCATATTGCTCTCCAAAGTGGTTGTACCATCCTACATTCCCACCAACAGTGGATGAGTGTTCCTACTTCTCCACATCCTTGCCAGCAATTATTTTCTTTTGATTTTTTGATGTTTGCTATCCTTATTGGGGTAAGGTGGAATCTCATAGTTGTTTTAATTTTGGATAGCATAATCTTAGATCCACTTTTTTTCTGAACACTTGGGCACTTACATTCTTCTCCTCCTCCTTCTCCTTCTCCTTCTTCTCCTTTTCCTCCGCCTCCTCCTCGTCCCGTCTTCCTCTTCTTCTTCCCCTTCCCTCCTTTTAAGGCAGAATCTCATTGGTAGTAGATGCTGGCCTCAAAGTCTGCATCGTCCTGTCTCAGCCTCCTGAGTGCTGGAGTTATTGGTATGCATGTCACCAGCCTGGCGGCATTCACATTTTTAATATGCGCTCCACCTCCCTGTGATTTGAATGGTCTTCGGTCACTGGGGTGAAAATCATGCTAGCAGACCTTTTAAACTAAAAGTTCATGTGAAAGATCACAAATGCATCTAACACTGAGCAGGCCTGGGAAGCATGATTACTTTTTCTATATAAAATGTTGGTTGCCATGGCTTTGTTCCCTTTTCTTTTTCATTTTTGTGAAGCCTATCCCCTCATGTGAGATCTGAGATCACATTTAAGTTTTCAGCTGGATGGCTTATCAGTGCTTTATATAAAATTCCTCTCCTTTTTTTTCTCTCAGAAGTTTAATCCTCGGTAATCCTTTCCTAATTGCTGCTGTCTCTGATGATGGAAAGCAGTTCTGGCCGTGGTTAGTCGTCAGGGTCTGTAACCTCTCCTGTGCTTTCTAAGACAATGTGGTTTGCACAACCCATCCTCAGCAGGATAATTTTCTGGCTCTTCAAAGAGTTGCTTCAAATTTCATGTGTGTCTCTCTGGCTTCACCGTGGTGTTAAATCCACCATGCTGTCTTTTCCTCTCTGTCTGCATTTCCTTGAACTTCACAAACTACCATTTCTCCAGCAAGGTGGGAAGGGAAGACGGCTGCTACCAGTCATACACGCCTAAGAAGGTTTGTTTCCATGTTGGCTCAAGCCAGCAGAGGGCTAAGTGAAGAGTCTGCCAAAATAAAATGGAATTGAAATAGACCTGGGCAGGATAAACGCTGGTGGCAGCTGCCGGGAAGCAGCACTCTCTGTCAGGGCCAGTGGAGAGCCAAGAAAAGGTGTAAAGTCCTAATTCAGATGAGAACTGTCAAAGAAATCTCCTGAGGTTGCTGATAAACACTTTTAATCCTTATTTTCTGAGGAGGGATATCATCTTTGTGTGAAATATTTGACAGGGATGTGCTTTACTCATCTTAAGTGTAGTCACTGCCTCACAGGAATGGTGGGACAGCTTGGGTAATTCACACAGACTAGCCTAGGGTGACTTCCCTGAAATTGTTCACTCCAGGAAACTGAGACAAACGTGCCCCCGAGGGTGTTGTCAGTCTCTCTGCAGTGTTCACCTCCATATGATAACCACAGAGCCCTGAGCAGGGCATCCTGAACTGGCTCCCTCCTGAGTGTCTCTTGCCCAAAGTGCCTGGGATTAGATGAGTTTCAGATTTTAGCATGTTTATGTATATATAATGAGAAGTTTTAAAAATGAGACCCAAGTCTAACCATGACCCATTTATCTTCAGATCTACTTTACACCTACAGTAAGATGTAACTTTATATATTATTGTTAAGTTTATGAAATGAAGGTTCATGGTATAGAATTTTCCATATGTCATTGGTACTCACACATTTTGAATTTAGGAGCAGTAGATTAGGATTTCTGATTTAGGGATACTCGCATGTAGCTTATCCTTTTTTCTTCACATTCCCTTAAGTCCCACCCCCTCCTCACTACTAAACAGAATGGCTAAGAATGTTCTAAGCAGCTGTGTTTGCATCTCTGAAGACCACAGTATCAAACCATGACTGCTTTGTCAAATGCCTTAGCTTTCTTGTTTATTCTCCAAAATCATATCGGAATGGAGCTTCTGTGAGTGACTTGAATGCTCCTTCTGTTAGTTATGTTTGCCAATCTTATTTTTACATGAAGTTGCCACGGAGTCATGCTGGGACAGTGTAGAGAACTCAGACAAGAACATCTCAGGGTGATCTTCCCCGACATCTCCCTGTCCAGGAGGCTGAGATCAGTGAGTGCTTAGCTCATCCACCCACTCTTCTCACTTGTTTTCAAAACACCATCATAGCATTGACACAGAAAAGCTGAATCTATGTATCCCAACCTGAATAAATCTGGACAGAAGTTATGTTTGCTATGTTATGTGTCGCATGTCAGCCCAGTAAGCATTACTATCGAAATTGATTGTAGGCCTAGAGGGGATGACTTAGCGGTTAAGGCATTTGCCTGTAAAGCCAAAGGACCCAGGCTTGAGTCCCCAGGACCCATGTTTTCCAGATGCACAATGTGGCGCATGCGTCTGGAGTTCCTTTGCAGTGGCTGGAGACCCTGGCACACCCATTCTCCCTCTCTCCCCCTTCTTTCTGTTAAATAAATAAATAAAAATAAAATTATTAAAAATACTAATTGTAGAATTAAGAGGTTAAAGGAACAAGAAGAAGTTCACAGATGATAGTGCTTTCTGTGCAGAAGAAGAGTAGGCAAAGTATAAAGGGGGGCCTCAGATCAGCAAAGCGATATATAAAAATACTGCCTTCTTTGATGAATATCCATACATCATTCACTCATTCTTCGGACTTCCTGCATATCTTGTTCTGACCAGGGAGTGTGGTGAGAGGTAGGCATAAGATGAACTCCACTCACCTCTCCACAGTTACAGGGATCTCATCACTCGTGAAGATTGGGATATATGGACAGTGAGGAACAGCAAGGCATGGAGGTCAGATCAAAGAGAAGTCTTAGCAGTAGAGAGTTTTCTTCTTCTGAACTATGCATCAGACCTTCACTGTGTCCCACAGGCTACTTTAAGGTATTCCTAAAGGTACTATGTGAGCCAGTTTTCAAATAGGCAGATGCCAGTCAGTACAGTACATAAACTCCACTGTAGTTCATGCTGCCTTAAGACCGAGCCACAGCAAGATCATGACTGGAGCTTAGCAAAGCGGCCCCAACACCATGAAACCATGGAAGAAGCTTATCGGAACCAATTAGGATGGTAGAAGATCTGTCTTTGAGCATTTCAGACAAGAACCAGTCCTTGGCATTCTTGTGACTTCCCAGGTAATAGAATTCCTTGTTGACACTATTGGGACTGCACCCTGGTCTCTCCAAAGGCTACACTACTGTTTGTTCAAGGCAGGCTTAATTAAAGGGGTTTCAACAACCTTTACATTAGTCAGAAAGTGTTTGGTGTTAGGGATGAATCTGTTGAAATCATAATTCAATGCTCTTCCTATTCTGGCTATTATACTCATAGTGCTTCTCAAAGAACTGAATCAATGGCACAGCAGTTGTGGAGCAATCCCAAAGGCCAGGGGTATGACATGGAGAAAACTCCTTTTTTCCAGCCAACTTGTTTCTTACATGCTTAAGAAAAATCACATTTGGGGTTGGAGAAGTTCAGTGGTTAGGTCCACATGCTGTGTAAGTTTGATGGTTCGAGAGGACTTCAGACCACCTGACTTTGATTCACCAGCGCCCATATATGAAGTCAGGCATGGCCATACACGTATGTAACCCCAGGCCTGTATGCGTGGTGTGGGGCAGGGGAAGGAAATCAAAGAATAGCTGGGGTTTGCTGACTGCACATGGCAAGCTGTGGCTTGAGGGAGAGACTCCATTTCAAGGAAATGGACAGATGAGAGGCAGAGGACGACCCCTGAAGTCCTCTGGCTTCTGCATGAGTGTACGTGGAACATGTGTATCTGCACACACACATGCAACAAACACATCACATCAAAGACCACATCATCACACACACTTCACACACATATGCAAAAAAAGGAAAGAAAAATCACAGTTGTAAAAAGCATATGATTGTTATTACAGACGAACAGGGAAGGTTATATAAAAATTTGGTATGATACAGTTGCAAAATTACCAAAGACACATTTTAGACAAAAATAGCATCTTCTTACCAGCTCCTTTGAAGAATTAAGCATAATTAATATTGATTTTGGTTTTAAGAGATATATTTAATCCATGCTACATCTAAAATTTGTATGCTTCTATGTGTATTGCATTGTAAGACACTGTCCTTTTGTTTTTCTTTCCGTTTTCAGGTTTTTTATTTTCCTTTCTGTCCTCTCTTCTCTAATAAGATATTTGATTTTGTTGGTTTTCTTCTTTAAGAAATGCAAATGGTATGCATAAGGCAATTTAGTTATGAATTATGCAAATGTTATACAACTGAGTATAGTTGTTTTTACAGGACAACCCATCAGAGCTTTTAAAATTTTGTTTGTGTATGTGTGTATATGTGTGTGTGTTTGCATGTGTGTGTGTGTGCGCACGTGCATGTGATATCTGTTGCACACAGCCCCCATGTGGCTTTGTGTGTGTGTTTGTGTGGGTGTGTGTGTGTGTGTGTATGTGCACATGCTTTCTGTTTCTCTTTCTGTTGCACTCAGCACCCTTGTGGCTTTGTGTGTGTGTGTGTGTGTGTGTGTGTGTGTGTGTGTGTGTGTGTTTGTGGATGTGTGCATGCTTTCTGTTTCTCTTGCTGTTGCACACAGCACCTGTGTGGCTTTGCATGGTGACTGAGAGGCAGGCTTTGGAAGCAAGCCCCTGTAAGTGTTGAGCCAGTCCCCAGCTCCAAGCTTTTGTTTTATACATGGGGAAAACTGAGGGACTGTTACTTGTCCCACATGATCAGTGCACTCAGAATAAGCCCCACTGAGGCTTAGGCATGCTGACTGGTGCATGGGGCTAGGTTGTAAACCTTCTCTGTGAGAAATTCACAAAATGTAAGTCCAACTTAAAGGTGTCTACTTTTCCTTAAAACATATTCTCCAAGGAAACCTGCAGCTGGGTGGGGCTCTTATAAGACTCACTGGATTTCAACTCACTTGTGTTGGGAAGGACAATGTGTTATTCATGCCTGTTTTTATCAATACAAAGGGCATGGCTGGTATGTGGGTTAGAACAGCTCTCACATATTTCATTTTTACCTCATTGTCCATGTTGTATCTTTTCACAAGATTCCCTCAGTCCTGAGGCCTCTTGGAGCTTTCTTTGTTTTGTTTTGGTTTTTGGTTTTTCGAGGTAGGGTCTCACTCTGCTCCAAGCTGACCTGGATTTAACTCTGTCATCTCAGGGTGGCCTTGAACTCATGGCAATCCTCCTACCTCTGCCTCCCGAGTGCTGGGATTAAAGGCATGCACCACCACGCCCGGCTCTCTTGGAGCTTTCTTTACATGTCAGAAATGGCCTTGCCTCTAGCTATCTCTTTGGACACATTACCTAGGACCCAGCGTGAATCATGTTCCATGGTGGTGGAGTGGCTAACAATTTCATTTATATATTTGACTCCAAGACCAAGAGTCTCTTGAGAACTTTATATAGCTAACGTAGAACTTATGTAGAATTATATCCTTAATATAAGGACCTAAGTAGAATTTACACAAGCAAATACTATATTTAATCTGAACTGAACTTACTTGACAGCTTCTCACAAACTTGACTTAATCATAAATGAATGAAACATTTGAACTACATGCTTGTTTTTGTTTTGTTTTGAAGTGAGTGTTGAACTCAGAACGTTTTAGAATACATTCTAGCAAGTACTCTACCACTGAGCTACATTTTAACCCCATCTTCCATTTGTGCTTCAAGGCAGAATCTGTATAGCCCCCATTGATCTCAAACCCATAGTCCTCCTGTCTTAGCCTCCTGATTGTTGGCATTGGATTATAGATGCTAGGTATGATATATAGCTTGAATTACATGACTTTAAATGTTTGTTTTAATATGAAGATCTATAACTAAATGAACAGAGAAGTATACTATTTCTATCTCATAAAAATGTGTTTCATTTCCTGAATATGCATACCAATTTTTACAAAATAACTGTGGGTTACAGATGCATATTCATTGTTGAAAATACTCAGAAAATTGTAAAGAAGAAAATGCAAATAGCTATAATCTTGACTTGTACATATCTATCTTCTAGTAGGCTGAAAAGGGCTTATGCAATTGTATCTCTGCACATTAAGAACCCTTATCTTGTCAAGTATGTATGTATGTAAGTATGTATGTATGTAGAATGGGAAATTATTTGATGAAAGACAACTTTCAATTGAAAGTACCTACACCACAATTTACATTTTTTCAGGTTAGTATTAGTCTTTGTCGTAAATTGTACTTATTCTGCGTGTATTAGTTTATAACATTTTTCAGCTGATTTTTTTTTTTTGTAACTACACATATAAGTTTTTATTCCTTCCATACTTTTTGGTTGCTTCGTGCTGTTAATGCTTTGGATTATATTCTCTTTTCCTTTTATCACACCAAGATGTCTTCAGGTTTGCCCATAAACATTTCTTTGAAAAAAATTATATAATTCCATTTTCAATTGTTTTATTCATTTTGTTGTAGTTACCTTTTCATTGCTAGGACAAAGTACCCAACCAAAAGCAGGTGACGGGAAGAAAGTTTTTCTTTTTTCTTTTTTTGACTTATAGTCTTGAGGGGAAGCTCATGATGGCAGGGAAAAGGAATGCATAAGCAGAGGTCGAGTATTACCCATGCCACAGCAGGTGAAAAACAGCAGCAGGAGAGTGAGCAAAACTCTAGCAAGAGAGAGCTGGCTATACTGCCACTAAGCCCACTGTGGCCGTTCAAATGTATGCTCCCCATAGACCCAGGTGTTTTATTAAGCTTACAACTTGGGTAGGTCCAGCCAGAAGGTGTGTTTGGGGCCAGATCTGGATTCCAGTCCAAAGGTACAGCAGCAGTCTGAGCTCTGGGATCCTGCTTTTGGCTGTTTGGTTGTTTCTCTCTGCTTGGATGTGTGGAAGCAGCTTCTTCTGCCACTGATGGAACTTCCCCCGGATCTGCAAGGCTGAAATGAATCCCTTCTTCCCCTAAACTGTGCCTGGTTTGGATGTTCAACCCAGCAATGTGAAACTGTCTACAACATTTGTCAACACACAAATTCTGTAGCCATGACTCCATCTCCCAAGTCACCACTAGCTTGAGACCAAGCATTCAAACACATGAGCTTATGGGGGACACCTAATTCAAACCACTGCACACTTATAAAATTTAAAAATTTGTCCCATATAATAGTTTTTAATGGCAAACATCTTCTATAGGGTTTTAAAGGCTGAACATCATAATCCAAGACTTATAATACTACAAAATATAAAATTGTTCCTCAAACAGAAAACACCATGTCTGATCCCTGTGATGAGTTGTAGCCATTCTAAAAGTACTGTGCAAAACAACTTATTTAAAATATTTTTATTTTGCCAGATGCGGTGGCACATATCTTTAATCCCAGCACTTAGGAGGCAGAGGTAGGAGGATAATCATGAGTTCAAGGCCAGTCTGGGCTACAGAGTGAGTTCCAGAAGAGCCTGGCCTAGAAAAAGACACCACCTCAAAAACCAAACCAAAACCACAATCCTCAAATCTAAAAGACTCCTACAAAATATATAACTCTTCTTTCTGGTCTTAAGCATTTTATGCTCAGCCTGTTTTGGAACTAGCTTAATAAGTTCCAATATGTTATATATTAAGTTGTTTCTAGTTTCTTATGGCTATTTTCTATAAGATGACACAAGTCACATTTTATGTTCAATGAATTTACATTTAAAAATATTTTTATTTATTTATTTGAGAGAGAGAAAGGGGTGGGGGCAGATGGGTGCTCCAGGGCTTCCAGCCATTGCAAATGAACTCCAGACTCATGCACCACCTTGTGTATCTGGCTTATGTGGGTCCTGGGAAATCAAAACTGGGTTTTTTGGCTCTACAGGCAAGCACCTCTCCCACTAAGCCATTTCTCTATTCTCTGAATTTTCATTTTTACTAATACAACTATTTAGCTAAAAGAAAATTCAAAATGACATATTTATTTCTCACAAATAACTATAAAGATCTATTCCCCACCAGAAATGTAGAGTCAAATTCATATCCTTGAAGAGTCAGTAATAATAGGTGCTAACATTATTTTGAATTTTATCACTTGTGAGTTGAAAAGGTAAATTGTTGCTTTATTTTTAAAATATTTACCATTTCTTTCTTTTTTTTTTTTTTTTGGTTTTTCGAGTTAGGGTCTCACTCTGGCTCAGGCTGACCTGGAATTCACTATGTAGTCTCAGGGTGGCCTCGAACTCTCAGCGATCCTCCTACCTCTGCCTCCCGAGTGCTGGGATTAAAGGCGTGTGCCACCACGCCCGGCTTATTTACCATTTCTTAATTTTATGCAATATGTAATCTGCATGCATTCTGAGTAGGCATATTTATTTTGAAGTATTCATCTTAGTTTTATTAACATGAAAGTATTACATTGTCAATGCTTTCATTTTCCAATCTTCAAGAATTCAATGATGGTGGTAATAGCCTGGGCTGCCCACCCATGCCCCAGACTTTCACATTTTAAGCTATTCTTCCCTAAGAGTTAATGCTTACAAAATAGTCATTTGACTCCTCCTCAAAAATACTTAGTGAAGATTCTTTGGGGATTTTCCATAAGCAGTTTGATGGTCTGAGTAAATGGGAATGTTACTGGAGTCCTTGGATATAATTATACTCATAAGTCAAATAAGACAATTCATAACAATTTGGTGCAGCATTTTAATTTGTTCTATTAAATTATTCATGTGAATATTTTTATAAGTTTAGCCCATGAATATTTGATTGGTAGTTGATTAATAATTGTAAACTATATTAGCCTTTTATTTTTCCCATTTATGTCTAATTAGCATATGGAAAGGTGTAGAAAATTTATTTTTGTTAATCTGAGATACACCTTTCCTCATAGACTTGAGTCAGTCTGATGCACATTTTCTATGACTAGAGGCCAACATTCAGAGAGGTTATGGAGCTTTCTAGAAGTCACAAAGTATGTGGGTAGATAGAATTTCAGGCTAATGATGAATGACTTGCCTTACCCCACTGTGACACTCTTAAGGGTCCTCAAGGACTAAGATCGGTGGCTGCCCTTTGTCCCCTCTGCTGTCCTCCTCACTCTATACCAGGGCAAAGTTTCTGTGTGGACATCCAGCATACTCTTCTGTTACATACAGAGGTGCTGGTGACTTCTTGCCTACTGTATACCCACAGGAGAAGGTGTGCATTTAGTAAGTGTGGGTGGTCAGATGTGAGTGTCAGAAAGATGCTCCATGAAGATAGACTGGGTGAGCTGTGGCTTCTGGTAGGCAATGAGGGTATCACTGTACCTTCCAGGGAGTCTTCAATTCCTCCAAACTTAAACAGAAGAAGGCATTCTATTTTCGAGAAGAAAGAGCTCCTTAGTCAAAAGCCAGTGAAGATATGAAACAATTCTCACAGGAAACAGGCAAATATTCAAATTCATCTAAAAATGACTTTCTGCTAGCCCATGTCATGCCCATCTTGCAGATCTGTGTGAGTGTCTGTGCACTGAGTCAGGGCCACAGCATTGTGACTTCAGATAACTACCGAGGCACACACACGGGAAAGGGTCACGTTTAGTTTAACATATAGTTTAATGATGTTCTAAATTTCCTAGCACTAAATTCTCTTGACGAGCCAATTTCTTATGTGCTTTATGCATTAGGAATGCATTAAATTATCACCACAGCCCAGCTGAGCAGAAGAATCTCCAGGGAAGTTATAATGAACACATTTGTTTCTCAGAGATTCAGAGGTTTTCTGAAGAAATGCCAGAACGTCAGCCTTTTTAGAGTTTCCAGCAGATTCTGGTGCATAGTGTGGCTTCAGATCCAGCGCTTGATATCCTGCCTTCGTCGGGTGAACTCTGCTGGCACAGAATGAGTTGGAGAGCTACAGGGGAGGAGTGTCTCAAGTCCAGAGCAGAGGACTGTCCTTTCCTTCCACACCTTATTCTTTGCTTTCTGACCACTGTTCATGTCCATTCCTGCCACCTACCACAGGATACCCTATGCCCTGCTGTGTTACAGTGACTCATCCGTAGCCATCCTCCTCAGCGTCTCTTGCTTGAGCCTGTCGCAGTTACCTTTGCGTTGCTGGCACAAAGCATCTGACCAAGAGAAGCTTGAGGGAGACAAGGGTATATTTTTGCTTAAAGACTTGAGGGAAAGCTCTGTGGTGGTAGGGAAAACATGGCATGAGCAGAGAGGTTGGACATCACCTCCTGTCCAACATCAGGTGGACAATGACAGCAGGAGAGTGTGCCAAACAATGGCAAGGGGGAAGCTGGACTATAATATCCATAAGCCCACTCCCAACAGCATGCCACCTTCAGCGAGGCTCCAATTCCCAAATCACTGCCAGCTGGGGACCTAGCATTCAGAAAACATGAGTTTATGCAGTGGGTACCAGAATGAAACTGCCACAATGGCTATTAGAGGCCAGGCCTCCACCTCATCATGTTCACAGTTCTTTCTTCACCATCTTCAGACTCACCTTCCTACTTGGTCACGTATGGCCACCTTCACCACAGCACTCTGTTCCATTGTGCGTTAGTTATTTCTCTACATTTTTCCTGCTTGTTGTTGCTGTTTTCGCTTAATTTTTTTTGAGGGCAGAAAACAAATAACCCAGTACCTGAAATATACTGGGTCTTTAATAAATACCTTAGACAAATGAAGGAGTAGTATAGAAATGTATATTCATTCCCATTGCATTTCAACCACTATTATGAATCATTTGTCTTTAAAGTGGTTCCTTTTGCTTTTTAAAATTTTATTTATTTATTTATTTAAAGAATAGGCATGCCAGGGACTCTTGCTACTATAAAGGAACTCCAGGTACATGCATCACTTTGTATATCTGGCTTCATGTGGATACTAGGGAATTGAACCCGGGTCATTAGGCTTTGTGAGCTAGCACTTTAACTGCTGAGCCATGTCCCTAGTCCCATTTTTCCTTTTAAGAGCATGTGTGCTTTTTTCCTCTGAGCTACCTTTCACTTTGGTGTTTGTGAACACAGTCTGTACATCTGTCCTTTTATGATGCCAGTTTTCTTGCAAATAGCTTTGTGTCAAGTTTGTCTTGCTGGAGTGCAGTAGTGGGAATCCTTGGAGAAACAAGCCATGTGGTGGTTGGCCATGCTCTTACCCTGTTGGACCTGCTGGAGCCTGTCCAGGGTATTCCTCAAGCACTACAGCAAGCTCAGTGTCCTCCTCAGCCATGTTTGGGCTTGTGGCCCACCCTGGGGCAGAAACACAGGCACAATGTGGTCGATCCCCACACAAGATACGGCCCAACATAGCCGTGGATGGCCCAGTCATAAATTAAATTGTTCTTGAGTGAAAACTTTGTAGATGACAATGTGGTATCACATTATACAGAACAAATGAATACCCTCATGATCCATGGGCTGGGCTTGGACACCCATGCAGGATGCTAAATCTTGAGGGAATGTGCTATAACCGATACCTCAATGGGACACAGCCCATGCTTTTCTTTCAAAATTCACTTGCTAACTTTTATGATTATCCAGGACTATCTGTAGAGGAAGGAGGAGGGAGGAACAGGATTACCTACCAAGACCCAGAGACCCAGAGGACTCCTGTCATCTGCAGAGGAGTGGAGGCCCCCTGCAAGGGCTGAGCAGGCCCTCTGTGCCTTGCAGGGTCAGGCAGTGGGAAAGGGCAGGAGGGGTTGTGGTGGAAAGGAGAGAAGGCAGGTGCCCTGGTTCTTTTCTGACACCCAACTCCCTCCTAACTGTGACTCTATCAAGGAAGTCCCAATTGGGTTAAGGACAGAGAGGAAAAGATTTGGTTGAGGGATGGGAGGGAGCATGGAATACTGGAGGAAGAGCAGCTTTCACCCAGCTCAGCATGACTGGGGCTCACAGAACCACTTACATAGCTGTCCTCCGATGTTCCACGTCCACCTGGCCTCAGGTGCATTCCAGCCACTAAGGGCACTTGACGTGGAAGCCCTTCTCATACCCTCATCCACACTTGTCCCCCTTCCTTGGGAACAGAGGTGAGAAGGAGCCCACAGAGGTATTTTGCATTTAAGGCAAGGTCTGCTCTCCTGCTTCAGCTGTCCATATGGGGAGCCCCAGTGTCTTGGCACAGTGCTTTGGGGAGGGAATGCCATTCTGCGCGTGGGAAGGCCACCATCCGTCTTACTGTGGCCGGCAGGGGCTCCAGGGTCCCTGAGGACAGATGAGGGGGACACTTTAGAACCAGGTAGGAGCTGAGAACTCCACCTGTCTGTATCAAACTCATTCTGCTGACCTTCTGGCCCCTTCAGGTGGCTCTCCCACACCTTGCCCATCTATGTGGACCCCGCGTGAGCCAGCGCAAGGACACTTACTGCTTCTGACCCAGGTGACTGCACTGCTGAAAAAGCGGCTGCTGCACACGCTGCGAGACTGGAGGAACACAGCCTCGGCGCTGGGGCTGCCCGTGCTGTTTGTGGCCTTGGCCATGGGCTTGTTCATGGTGCAGCCTCTGGCCACCACCTACCCTCCCCTCAAACTGACACCTGGCCACTATGAGAGGGCCGAAACTTACTTCTTCAGGTAAGAATTTTTGTTCTCTTTTTGTTGTTTAGAAACCACTCTGGGTGCCTGAACTGCTGAAAACGTGTAGTGGCATCACTGATACATTTAGGAATTTCAAGTTAAATGTTTTCTAAATTTCTCCCTTATAAGGGTGTTGGGGATGTTCCTCAGTGGTGGGGTTTGCCCAGCGTGGCCAAGGCCCTGGCTTTGAGACTCGCCTCTCACCTCTATTATAAATGTATATATTTTTATTAGCTATGTATATAGCGTGTATACAGCCATGATGGTACATGCCATCGTTAGCCTTCTCTCTGACATTCCCCCATGGGGATTGTGGGCCCTGCATTGTCAGGATGGCTATCAGTTATGGGGGAGAGGCAATGTCTCTGTGCATAATGACCCAATTTATGGCTCTCACAATCTTTCTGTCCCCTATTTTGTGAATTTCCCTGAGCCATGTTGGGTTCATTTTAGGGATGGGGTCTTGGGAGTCTCTGTGTCTCTGGATATCTGACTTGGTAGGAGAGTAGTTTGCTATTTTTGAGGTCAGGGTTCACAAGGTTTCACAAGAGTTCACCCCTTCTCTCTCTCTCTCTATCTGCCTCTTTCTCTCTGTCTGTCGCTCTCAAATAAATAAATAAAAATAATTTTTAAAAAATGGGCTATGGAACTATTTAGTTCTATATCTATCTAGTTCTTCCTTTCAGAACTCTCTATTTAGAAAGTTCTGAAAAGAAGAAGTACAGATGATATCTAAACATCTAAAAAAGTGTTCTACATCCTTAACCATCAGGGAAATGCAAATTAAAACTACTTTGAGATTCCATCTCATGCCTGTCAGAATGGCTATCATTAAGAAAACAAATGACAGTAACTGTTGGCAAGGATGTGGAAAAAGGGGAACCCTTCTACACTGTTGGTAGGAATGTAGTCTGGTACAGCCATTATGGGGAAATCAGTGTGGAGGTTCTTAAGAGAGCTAAAAGTGGATTTACCATATGATCCAGCTATATATATCCTAATGACTCCTCTCACTACCTTAGAGATACCTGCACAACCATGTTTCTTGCTGCTCTATTCTTTTCTTTCTCTTGTCTTATTTCTTGGGCTAGGACTTCTAATGCCATACTGGAGATGTGAATTTCTTTAGTTTATTTTTATTATAAAAAGCTTCTTTCTATTTCAGTTATGGTAGTTTTGCTGTGTACAGTAATCTGGGTTGGCAATTATTGTCTTTCTGAGCTTAAAATATGTCATTGAAAGCCCTCTTGGGTTTTGCATTTTCTGTTGAGAATTTGCTGCTGTTCCGATGGGTCTGCCTTTATATATGACTTGGTGTTTCTCTGTTGTAGTGTTCAGTATTCTTTCCTTATCCTGTAGACTTAGTGCTTTGCATATAATGTGATATGGGAAGGTTCTTTTCTGGTTCCATCTGTCTGGTGTTCTCAGTGTCTATCATTCCTGGATGGGCATCTTTCTCCTTAGATTTGAGAATTTTTTTCCTGTAAATTTATTGCATATGTTTTCTAGTCCTTTAGCATGAAATTCTTCTCCGATGTCCATGATCATCAATTTAGTCTTTTCATTATGTTGTATATATCTTGTATGTTCTGTTATTATAGTCTATTAATTTATCATTGTCATTGTTTCAGTGTTCCTGTTGATCTATAATATCTTCAAGCTCTGGTATTCTGCCCTTCCTTGATCCATTCTATTGTTGAGGCTTTCCACAGAACTTTACATTTGACTTACTAATCTTTCATTTATAGTATTTCAGTTTGATTAGGACTAGATTTTTTGCCTTTTTTTTCTTTTTTAAACTGCATATAATTTTATCCCAGGCTGTCCTTGAGCTCAATATATTAAAAAAAGATGATAACCTTGAACTTCTGATACTCCTGCATGCTGATATTGCAGGTCTGTACCATCAAATCCATCTTATGCACAGGTAGTGATTGAACCAGTGCTTCCTGCATGTTATGCAAGTCCTCTACAATGGAACTACACAGCTCAGATTTTTAAAGTCATTATTCTCCCAGTGCATGTGTTTCCAGTTTTCATAAGAGTAGTGTTGGGGTACTATTTCTCTCTCCTGGGCTGCAGTGTCTAACTCAGTAGTAAGACCTTTAGTCTATGTGCGTGGGGCACCAGGCTCAATACCCAGCACTAACCTGAGACTAGAATACTGCCTATAAACAGAATCACTAACACTGTGTTGATCTACTTTGAAAATACAGTAAGAATCAATTAACACACAATTTTCTTTTTTCAATTTGAATCATTTTAGAAAGTAAAGTAACACTGATAGTATTGTGCAGTCAGGAAACTAGTTACTGAGTTTATGAATTGAAAGGATAAAAGCAAATGATAGTAGAGGTTAGTGTTATAGAGTTAGAGAAAGGAGGGCCATAAACATTAAATAGAACAGGGAATCATAGGAACAGGGGAGAGATGAGGCTTTTCTGGCTGAACATAGACTGAAAAGAGAGAGTAAAAAATTGCAGTCAGGCTATATAAAACAATCCTGCTTTCAGGAGGCTGAGGAAGGGAGACTCAATAAACCAGGCCACCTGTGTTTTGTAAGAAAGTTTATCAACAGGAAAAAATGCAGAATGAAAAAGAAAATCAGGGGGGTAGAACAATTTATCAGGACACATACACATGGTCTGGTAAGTTAACATTGGATATTAAATAAGAGGGGAGTATAAGTGTAGGGTAAAGGCCTAGGTGGGGCGTAGGTTCTCACTCGGGTGCTGGATCTGGTCTTAACTCTAGGGGTTCTTTCCTTAGACCCATAAGTGCTGATCGCATTCCTGGGTGGTCTTTTGCAGGTTGGATGGAAGATGCTATTCAGGCATCTGAATCGTCTTTCACTGGGCCAGATGAGAGTCCTGGCCACACCCTGGCTCATGCTTGGAGCCTGTGTCTGTGCCTCCTGCAGAGACTGTGTCTGTGCCCTGTGACTGTGCCTGCTGCAGATGCCATGTCTGTGCCCTGTGACTGTGCCCTCTGTACATGCTGTGTCTGTGCCCTGTGTCTGTTTCCCTGCAGATTGTGGGTCTGGCCAGGTTTCTACCTCACATAAGATCGGTTCTGACTCAAAGTTTACTCCCAACATTCAGAGGCATTTGGCTGGTTAGGTTTCAGTGTATAGTCCTGTGACACTTGCTCTAGGTCCCACTGTGTGCTGTTCAAGAATGTTCGGGGGTGGACAGGCTACCAGTTCAGCAGTGGTCTTATCATAAATGGCTCCCCAGCACGAAGCGAAGAGGAGAGGGTTTTCTCTGCATCTCCCTCTTTCTTCAGGTGCTGCTTCTTGTGCAATGTTTGTCTCTTCTTTCCTGCTCTTTACAATTTTCTTAATGAAAGTTCAGTATGGATCTTCTGAGACTGTTTTAAGCTGTGGCTCCTGGCCAGCACCTGGTGCTGTTGCATGTCTTCTGGGAGGTGAGCCCCCAGACAGTGCCAATCCCTCCAGTAAGGCTCTAGATGTTCTAGTTCGCTCTGTAAAGTTCTCTATTTTACTTTGTTTCTGGAACTAGAGTTTTTGGCAACCAGCCACTTCTCCTGACAGCTGGTATCCAACTTTTCTTAGTTTATTCCCTGACTGCTCTGGAAGACCATACCTGTGTGTTGTCTGTCATCTTAAATATCCTGCACAGTTTTTTATAAATATAAGTTGTAGTGATTTGAAATGAATCCCACTCCAAGTTACTGCAAATTTAAGATGCATGAATTACCTTTTCTTCTATACTTCCTTAAGAAATGTTTTACATGTTATAAAAATTGACAGTTTACTCCATGTTCATTTCTGCATCTTCCTTTAAAGGCATACAAATATCTTTTTTTAAAGAAGTTTAATTGCCATAAACAACCCAAAGGGTGAGCCAGGTGTGGTGGCGCACGCCTTTAATCCCAGCACTTGGGAGGCAGAGGTAGGAGGTTCGCTGTGAGTTCAAGGCCACCCTAAGACTACATAGTGAATTCCAGGTCAGCCTGAGCTAGAGTGAGACCCTACCTCAAAAAACCAAGCCAAACAAACAACAACAACAACAAAACCCCAAAGGGTATGTGTTTTTATCAGCTCATTTTTTAAAAAATATTTTATTTTCTTTATTTATTTGACAGAGAAAGAGGGAGGGAGGGAGAGGGAGAGGGAGAGAGTGACCACTGCAAATGAACTCCAGACATGTGTGCCCCTTTGTGCATCTGGCTAATGTGGGTCCTAGAGAATCGAACCTGGGTTCTTTGGCTTTAAGGCAAACACCTTAACTGCTAAGCCATCCCTCCAGCCCCATAGAAATATCTTATTACTGAGAGTCTCTTTAGTAACTCAGTGTCAGTGACCCTGGCAGTTGGGAATAATTCTTTATTTGTTGACAAACATGAGATTATACTAGTTAAAAAAATCATCATTTAAGTGGAATTAGTGCTCAGGTTGGATTGTGAACTGAAGATGATAAGAAAATGCATCATGTATACACACACACACACACACACACACACACACATATATATACATATATATATATATGTATACACACACACATACACATACATACATACACACACATTCCATATGGTTCTCATGTAGAGACCAAATGATATGAAGGTGACAAGTTGTTTTTCTGGGGATTGTATAATAGGACAAATATTCAGACCAAGCCAGAACTTCAGCATTAAGGGACTCGTTTTACAGATTTTAGTACATGAACATAATGTAATATTATAGTAGATAACCTTTAATATTGTTTTTAAATCCATGAAAGTATTGAAAAATGGTTATAAAATTAAGTAAGAAGATATGAAAAATACTGTGCTGTGAAAGGGGCACATGAAATACATATCTTGCAGCAAAAACTGTGCTTTGAGGAAGTTTCTGTTTTATTCTTTTTCAGTGAACTTCACCATAACAAGTGGGAATGAGCTTGAGCTGAGCCACTGAGAAGTGTTTGCTTGGGTCTGCTGGGTGAGGGACAGCATGAGGTCAGCAGTTGGTCCTTTCTCTCCTTTGGATGTTACTCACAGACATGCTTTATTCTGTCTTACCACAAGCAGCAGTGGGAATGATGACGCGGACCTCACGCACATACTCTTGCAGAAGTTTGGAGACCAGGATCCTCTCTGTGCTGGGGCAGACCCACATGGGTAAGTATCTGGTGCCCTTCACAAAATGGAGACTCCAACTAGGTAGCGCCCCATGGGCTGGGAGGACTGCGTCCCTCCAGGACACGCGCTTCCTGCTGCAAACACGCTCTGCCTGCAGTGGACATCAGCATCATGAGCAGCTTACTAGCAAACAGGTCTAGTGCATGTCATCACATGAACAACCTGAGATGATCTGATTCAGTTTATAGGCACATGATTTATATTATTGCAAACATTAGTTATTCAATTGATTAGTAAAACCCAGAACTAAAAAGAATGAAGTAGCAATTAAGCACAAATTATCTATTAACTGTTACTTGGAAAACCTGGACATATGGAGACATTGGTTATTTTTTAAGTAAGAGAGTACACATACACACACATGCAGTATTTGTCTTCTGACTTATTTTATCATTCATGAACAGTTCCATTCATGTTGCTGCAAATGGTAAGATTTACTTTTTCTTAATGGCCAACTATTATTCTACTATGTTTATGTGCCACATTTATATATCCATTCACCTATTGTGTTACACGTTGGCCAGGTGTTTGTGATAGAAGTAGACAGAATAGTGGTTCTCAAAGTTGGAGAAGGATGAGTAGGATGGAAACAGAATGGTTAATGGGAACAGGGGTAAATTTGGGTGGAATGGACATGTTCAAACCACATGGTTGAAAATTATTTGCAAATTTCAGAATAACTAGTGGAGTAATTTGACTATTTCCAGCAATATATATTTATGATCATGGATATGTTCGATCTCCTGATCTGAGCACTATATATGTGTTGCAATAAGTATTAAATATATCATACACATGTATATGTATTATAGTATCACATATATTAATAATATGTATGCATTTATTGTGTATTCCATTAAAATTAAGAGAACTAAAAAGGTTTGTACATAAGTATGTGGTGAATGACATGATCAGAGGATGATAAGTAGAATTGACTCATCTGTAAAATATTGCTGCATAAATAGTTTGCTTGCTCTCATTCTGCCTGACTTTCACTCTCTGCAGATTTACTGTAGATGAAGTGCTGCTGTAGGGCTGGAAATAACCAGAGGACTGTAGACTGGTCTTAAGGAATTTAATATTCTGGGGAGAGCAAATGAAACAAGTATAAAAACAGCAGTAGTATCTTGAAAGCTAGAAGGTTCTCTTTTAAGTAATAAATATGGAAATATAGACAAGACTGCAATACTGGAAATATATTTCCTCATTTAGGTTGACACACTTTTCCCATTAGTAGTCGAGGTAATTGATTTGAGACTAAATAACTATTAAAGGTCTCTATATGGAAAAAATAAAAGAAAATTAATTATGTTGCTTCATTTTAATCTTCTCTTCAAACACAAAGTGATGTCTTTAATGGAGGTTGCAGTGGTGGTCTCTTCATTCCCCCCTCTCCAGTTAAACCCGCAGTGGTGGTCTCTTCATTCCCCCCTCTCCAGTTAAACCCGCAGTGGTGGTCTCTTCATTCCCTCCTCTCCAGTTAAACCTGCAGTGGTGGTCTCTTCATTCCCCCCTCTCCAGTTAAACCTGCAGTGATGGTCTCTTCATTCCCCCTCTCCAGTTAAAACTGCAGTGGTGGTCTCTTCATTCCCCCTCTCCAGTTAAACCTGCAGTGATGGTCTCTTCATTCCCCCTCTCCAGTTAAACCTGCAGTGGTGGTCTCTTCATTCCCCCCTCTCCAGTTAAACCCGCAGTGGTGGTCTCTTCATTCCCTCCTCTCCAGTTAAACCCGCAGTGGTGGTCTCTTCATTCCCCCCTCTCCAGTTAAACCTGCAGTGATGGTCTCTTCATTCCCCCTCTCCAGTAAAAACTGCAGTGGTGGTCTCTTCATTCCCCCTCTCCAGTTAAACCTGCAGTGATGGTCTCTTCATTCCCCCTCTCCAGTTAAACCCGCAGTGGTGGTCTCTTCATTCCCCCCCTCTCCAGTTAAAACTGCAGTGGTGGTCTCTTCATTCCCCCTCTCCAGTTAAACCTGCAGTGGTGGTCTCTTCATTCCCCCCTCTCCAGTTAAACCTGCAGTGGTGGTCTCTTCATTCCCCCCCCTCCAGTTAAACCTGCAGTGGTGGTCTCTTCATTCCCCCCTCTCCAGTTAAACCTGCAGTGGTGGTCTCTTCATTCCCCCCTCTCCAGTTAAACCCGCAGTGGTGGTCTCTTCATTCCCTCCTCTCCAGTTAAACCTGCAGTGATGGTCTCTTCATTCCCCCCTCACCAGTTAAACCCGCAGTGGTGGTCTCTTCATTCCCCCCTCTCCAGTTAAACCTGCAGTGATGGTCTCTTCATTCCCCCCTCTCCAGTTAAACCTGCAGTGGTGGTCTCTTCATTCCCCCCTCTCCAGTTAAACCTGCAGTGGTGGTCTCTTCATTCCCCCTCTCCAGTTAAACCCGCAGTGGTGGTCTCTTCATTCCCCCTCTCCAGTTAAACCTGCAGTGATGGTCTCTTCATTCCCCCCTCTCCAGTTAAACCCGCAGTGGTGGTCTCTTCATTCCCCCTCTCCAGTTAAACCCGCAGTGGTGGTCTCTTCATTCCCTCCTCTCCAGTTAAACCCGCAGTGGTGGTCTCTTCATTCCCCCCTCTCCAGTTAAACCCGCAGTGGTGGTCTCTTCATTCCCCCCTCTCCAGTTAAACCTGCAGTGATGGTCTCTTCATTCCCCCTCTCCAGTTAAACCCGCAGTGGTGGTCTCTTCATTTCCCCCTCTCCAGTTAAACCCGCAGTGGTGGTCTCTTCATTCCCCCTCTCCAGTTAAACCCGCAGTGGTGGTCTCTTCATTCCCTCCTCTCCAGTTAAACCCGCAGTGGTGGTCTCTTCATTCCCCCTCTCCAGTTAAACCCGCAGTGGTGGTCTCTTCATTCCCTCCTCTCCAGTTAAACCTGCAGTGGTGGTCTCTTCATTCCCCCCTCTCCAGTTAAACCCGCAGTGGTGGTCTCTTCATTCCCCCTCTCCAGTTAAACCTGCAGTGGTGGTCTCTTCATTCCCCCCTCTCCAGTTAAACCCGCAGTGGTGGTCTCTTCATTCCCCCTCTCCAGTTAAACCTGCAGTGGTGGTCTCTTCATTCCCCCCTCTCCAGTTAAACCCGCAGTGGTGGTCTCTTCATTCCCCCCTCTCCAGTTAAACCTGCAGTGGTGGTCTCTTCATTCCCCCTCTCCAGTTAAACCTGCAGTGGTGGTCTCTTCATTCCCTCCTCTCCAGTTAAACCCGCAGTGGTGGTCTCTTCATTCCCTCCTCTCCAGTTAAACCTGCAGTGGTGGTCTCTTCATTCCCCCCTCTCCAGTTAAACCTGCAGTGGTGGTCTCTTCATTCCCCCCCCTCCAGTTAAACCTGCAGTGGTGGTCTCTTCATTCCCCCCACTCCAGTTAAACCTGCAGTGGTGGTCTCTTCATTCCCCCCTCTCCAGTTAAACCTGCAGTGGTGGTCTCTTCATTCCCCCCTCTCCAGTTAAACCTGCAGTGGTGGTCTCTTCATTCCCCCCTCTCCAGTTAAACCTGCAGTGGTGGTCTCTTCATTCCCCCCCCTCCAGTTAAACCTGCAGTGGTGGTCTCTTCATTCCCCCCACTCCAGTTAAACCTGCAGTGGTGGTCTCTTCATTCCCCCCTCTCCAGTTAAACCTGCAGTGGTGGTCTCTTCATTCCCCCCTCTCCAGTTAAACCCGCAGTGGTGGTCTCTTCATTCCCCCCTCTCCAGTTAAACCCGCAGTGGTGGTCTCTTCATTCCCCCCTCTCCAGTTAAACCCGCTGTGGTGGTCTCTTCATTCCCCCCTCTCCAGTTAAACCTGCAGTGGTGGTCTCTTCATTCCCTCCTCTCCAGTTAAACCTGCAGTGGTGGTCTCTTCATTCCCCCCTCTCCAGTTAAACCCGCAGTGGTGGTCTCTTCATTCCCCCTCTCCAGTTAAACCTGCAGTGGTGGTCTCTTCATTCCCCCTCTCCAGTTAAACCTGCAGTGGTGGTCTCTTCATTCCCTCCTCTCCAGTTAAACCTGCAGTGGTGGTCTCTTCATTCCCCCCTCTCCAGTTAAACCTGCAGTGGTGGTCTCTTCATTCCCCCCTCTCCAGTTAAACCTGCAGTGGTGGTCTCTTCATTCCCCCCTCTCCAGTTACACCCGCAGTGGTGGTCTCTTCATTCCCTCCTCTCCAGTTAAACCTGCAGTGATGGTCTCTTCATTCCCCCCTCTCCAGTTAAACCTGCAGTGGTGGTCTCTTCATTCCCTCCTCTCCAGTTAAACCTGCAGTGGTGGTCTCTTCATTCCCCCTCTCCAGTTAAACCTGCAGTGGTGGTCTCTTCATTCCCCCCTCTCCAGTTAAACCTGCAGTGGTGGTCTCTTCATTCCCTCCTCTCCAGTTAAACCTGCAGTGGTGGTCTCTTCATTCCCCCTCTCCAGTTAAACCTGCAGTGGTGGTCTCTTCATTCCCCCCTCTCCAGTTAAACCTGCAGTGGTGGTCTCTTCATTCCCCCCCTCTCCAGTTAAACCTGCAGTGGTGGTCTCTTCATTCCCTCCTCTCCAGTTAAACCCGCAGTGGTGGTCTCTTCATTCCCCCCCTCTCCAGGTAAACCCGCAGTGGTGGTCTCTTCATTCCCCCCCTCTCCAGTTAAACCTGCAGTGGTGGTCTCTTCATTCCCCCCCTCTCCAGTTAAACCCGCAGTGGTGGTCTCTTCATTCCCCCCTCTCCAGTTAAACCTGCAGTGGTGGTCTCTTCATTCCCCCCTCTCCAGTTAAACCCGCAGTGGTGGTCTCTTCATTCCCCCCTCTCCAGTTAAACCTGCAGTGGTGGTCTCTTCATTCCCTCCTCTCCAGTTAAACCCGCAGTGGTGGTCTCTTCATTCCCCCCTCTCCAGTTAAACCTGCAGTGATGGTCTCTTCATTCCCTCCTCTCCAGTTAAATCTGCAGTGGTGGTCTCTTCATTCCCTCCTCTCCAGTTAAACCCGCAGTGGTGGTCTCTTCATTCCCCCCTCTCCAGTTAAACCTGCAGTGGTGGTCTCTTCATTCCCTCCTCTCCAGTTAAATCTGCAGTGGTGGTCTCTTCATTCCCTCCTCTCCAGTTAAACCCGCAGTGGTGGTCTCTTCATTCCCCCCTCTCCAGTTACACCTGCAGGATGCGAAACACATCCACCCTCCAGAGTCAGAAGCCTGATCCCACAAGGCCCACCTCTGGCTCCAGGTTGCACCAAGGAAAGACCAATTAGCAGAAAAAGCAGTATGCATCTCACCTAGTCTTCCAGGAGGAATAAATGATTCCATGATGGCAGAACTGGTTCAAAATTCTGTCCAAACTGGACATTTAATTTTACTTCAAACAAATGGTAGTGGCCTTGCAAACTCTCTGCCTGCCTTCATTCCCAACAGTTCTGTGCTGTCCCTCCGCTCCCTAGAACACTCTGTCCCCAGCACTCTGTCCTCTTCCCTTCCACAGAGCCCTCTGTCCCCCTTCCCTCCCCAGTGCACTCTCTGCTCTTCCTATCTGAGCCTTCAGGATCTTCTGATGGATTCTCCTACCCTTTTGAGGGCCTTATTGGCTACATGTTATTTTCTCTCTTTTCTTTGTGAAATCTTTGTAGTTTGCTTAACTTAACTCATTTCTGTTTCATCTCCATCAGTACAGCAAGAACCTGGGGTCTTTGGGTGCCTCATGTGAGAGGGCTTGGAACCCTTACACTAGCAATAATTTATTTCCATGTTACACAGTCAGGGTTTGCTTATTAGAGTGTCAAATCAAATCTATGTTTTTCCTTGGTCAATGATCTCTGAGTGTACATTTATTGAATTCAGTGAGTCTTGCATTTTTACCTTCCTGGAAGCATTTAGCATGCGGTTGGCATGAATTAGAAGAAACTTTAAAATGTGTGGTTAGGCTCTGCGCACGGGCTGCTGTTGATGCCTCCGAGTGTCACCGCACGCCACTGTACTGCCTGTTCTTTAACCTCTCACAGTGACAGTGAAGGACTCTAGAAAACTTATCATGCTGCACACTTTAGGCCACTAAAATAACTTTCTTCATAATAATAGGTTATGTATAATTTAATTTTTACAATGTACAAATATTGCCAACATTCCGTAGCAAAACTTTAGATTTATATAATTTGTTTTGGTTTTGCAAGACTCTTACTGTGATACACACCAGGGACAAATTTTTCTGAGGCAAAATGATCACACTTCCCCAGTATTTGTTAACTTTTAATTTTTTTGTTATTTATTCATAAGGGAGACAGAGAGAGTGGATGAGGGAAGATGAGTATGCTGTGGCCTCTTGCTACTCTACATGTGCTCCAGACACATGCGCCACTCTGCGCATCCAGCTTCACATGAGTATTGGGGAATCTAACCTGTGCCCTCAGGCTTTGCAAGAAAACAACCCTAAGCACTGAGAAATATCCCCAGCCTATTTTAAACGTATTTTTATTGGGCTGAAGAGATGGTTCATTGGTTAAGGCACTTGCCTCAGAAGCTTAAGGACCCCAGTTCCCCTCTCCAGGACCGATGTTAGCCAGAGACACAAGGCAATGCATGTGCACAAGGTTGCTTATGCCCGCAAGATGGGGCACACGTCTGCAGCTTGATTGCAGTGGCTAGAGGCCCTGGCATGCCAAGTCTCTCGCACTTTCTCTCTCTCATAAAATAAGTAATAAATTTTTTTAAAAAAATATTTATTCATGGTCAGAGAAAAGGAGAAAGAGAGAAGAAAGAGAAAGTGGTTAATGTTTTAATATAGGCTCACAGTGGTAGTATATTTCATATTCTTATCAAACTTTTAAGGGCCAGGCCAGTTGAGGAGAGGTATAAGGCATGTTTTCATATTTTGAGGAAGTTATGACCATGGTTCGAGCACTTAAATAGGATGCTTTGTCTCAGTGGATGACAGTTTTGGTGCTAAGGGTGACAAAGCTTGCTGGCCACTGAGCGCCAGGCGTGGCTGCTGCCTGGTGCGCCTGTGCAGATGAGCACGGAGGTCATGGGTAGAAAGCGGGCAGTGTATATGTGAGGCACCCTGGTGCAGGATGCCCTCCTCCATGACCAGGCTGTGCAGGTCAAGACCTCATCCTCGCCACTTATCAGGTGTGTGGTCTAGACAGTTGCAGCATGCTCTCTCTCCCTCTGTTGACATCCGTGTGTTCCCACTTCTGTAGAAACAACCCTCATCTCAAGCAGCCAGCTGACCCCTTCAGGCAAGTGCCTGTCTCAGAACACTACTCTTAAGACAGGAAGTCCTTACAGCACCCCTCCTTGCTTGAGAGTTAAAGGACATGTTCCATTATTAAAAACTTAGGCACCTCTGTTCTAGTATCTCCAAACATTAGGGCCCATGTTCAAGATCACTTAGTCTAGAACAGCGGGCATGTTGTAAGAACACCAGGAACATGGTTTTTCTAGTCAAAATGTGTTTGGATTCCTAGAATATGGAAGGAGGTTTGCATAGTTTTCTCTGATTCCTAGTGTGGCCCCCATCTGCCTTATGTTGGTTCGTAGTGAATCTTTGACTTCAAACATGGCTCAAAACCCTAAAATCTGTAAACACTGCTGCGGATTATCATGAAATTTCATGGCAATGTTCTTTTACTCCATCAAAGGAAGCTAATAGAGGATTTGAAAGGCAAAAAGGACTTTTCAAACAATTGATTAAATCATGCACACTTGTATTATCCATTTCTCTGCTGCTATAACATGATACTCAAGGATTGATGGCTTATTACAAATGAAGTTTATCTAGCTCACTGTTCTGGAGCTCAGTAGGAGCAGAGTCACCCGAGTGGCTTTGGCAAGTGACAGGATAGATAGTGTCACAGTGGTGGGAGTATATATAAAAGAGTTCACATGGTCAGACAGGAAGCTATAAAGAGATCCAGAAACTAGGCCAGATCCTCTTACAGAATCCACTCTTTCAGGAGTTAACTAGAGTCTCGTGAGAACAGTTATCAATCAATTCCAAGGAGGTGAACTAATGACCTTACACTAAGCCTCACTTCTTAACTCCCTATAGCCCCATCACCTGATCTATGCCGGTTAGACACATCTAAACCATAGCACTTACTATCCATGACATTCACATGAAGAAAAACAGATCTGCTGTCCCCAAGAAGTGCAGTCACTTTAAAAATAGCCATTATTATGTACCACATAGATGAATTGTATAACTCCCTTGGGGGCTGCTTCCATGCTAAAGTGTGAATCTCCAGGTAGAATTCCCTTGAGCAAATCAGCCAAGAAATTAGGACAGAGGAATTCATTTTCAGTATTTGAAAAATGATATGTAAATTGTAATTGCCAGCCTGCTTAATCAAAATAACTAGTTCCCTGTAGGGTTTGGTGGTTCATGTTTGTAATCCCTAGCACTCTGGAGACAGAGGTAGGAGGATCACTGTGAGTTCAAGGCCAACCTGAGATTACATACTGAACTCCAAGTTAATCTTGAGCTAGAGTGAGACCCTACCTCAAAAAACAAACAAACAAAAAAAAAAGCAGAACAAAAAACAAGTTTTGTTTCCACTGGACATATTGGACCAACACACCTCAGCAGGTAGCCTAGGCCTGAAGCTAGGAAGGCCAGTCTGCCTGCTGTGACATCTCTAGTTAGTTTAACCTCTCAGAAATTCCCCTCATTGTTCAGAATAGAAGGGTGAAGAATTCTGGTGGAATACACAGCAGGTGCCTTTAGCTTGGTAAATCTTACATTTTCTCCAGTCCTTCCCGTGTTTGAATCATTGTCTTTATTTAAAGTAAATTTTTAATTGCCAACTGTTATGAAATGCTTGTATGGTTGAGTTTTCATGTCAGTGGATATGAAAGGTTTCCAGTCATTGTGTTCGCTGTTTCCTTGACTTTCTACTGTACAATCTATGTTCAACATGGAAAATTGATACTTGTTTTTATTACATGACTTCTAAATTACTCTGTCATAATATGGAAATGAACTATCTGATCACACCAACTAATAGTTAATAAGGAATTAGGAATTGCTTCTTGGTACCTGGTAATGAACTGGGAACCTCGGGGGTGACCACCAGCCCAGGCACTGTGAAAGCCACGAGAGCCCCCGCATCATGTTCAGCACAGGCAGCCCAGTGAGCAGCATGTCATGTGATGGAAGGCTGGCACTGTCCCAAAACGCTGAGCACGGCAGCGGCTTGTGCCATGAGGACACCTGCCGGAACGCTGCCTGCCCTGCGGTGGGAGGGATTCCTTTATGAGCTGTGCACCACTGTGATGGACTGTTCTCGTATGAAGATAAAATAGCTTTTAATCCAAAAGATTATTTGAGCTCTCTCTCTCTCTCTTTTAGGAAGAATTCTTCAGGCTGGCATAGGGGTCTCTATTCTCATCCGGAATTCCAGGATTCATGTGGCTGTGTGGTATGTTTCTGTGACATTATCGTTTTAAATATAGACCTCAAGTGAAAATGAGTTTTTACCATCTGCAGAAATTCCACTTTTTCTCTCTAAGTCTCTAACTTCTGTGTTCACTCAATTGGCTGTGTGGGAAAGTCCTCATTCCTCCAAAGGACACAGCTCTTCCACAGACTGGTACGCCCCTTTTCTTAGCTTCCTCCTCTTGGTCATTAATGTCCCCGCTGGCATTTATTAGGCAAGTAGATTCAATTCACTTAGAGATGAAAGGCTATAATATTCTATTAGGGGAAAATTTCCCTAGATTTCAAGTAAGGATAACCTCAAGGCATACATCACATTCATATTTGCAGTCTGGGAGCAAGTCTGCACCAAGACGCCCCTTAGCATTTCTCATACGGCAGGTGCACACAACCTGTGGAGGAGGTGTTTCTCCCACCAGGACGGGGAAGCTGCTTGTTTGCGAAGGAAACAAAACTGAAATTTATGTGGAAACTGATTGGAATTCACCTCAAAGAAAATTCCCAAAGCTAATTAACGAAAGACATAGACTTGTTTTCTGCAATCAGCCATCTAAGGTAGCAATTTTAATCTAACTTAAAACTAATAAAGAGAGGCATGGAGAGATGGCTCAGTAGTTATGAGGGCTTGCTGCTCAAGCACAACTGGCTGAGAGGCCCTGAGTTCTGTTCCCCAGTGTCAGGTAAATAGCTGGGCATGGTTACACATCTTTAATCCCAGTCCTGTGGGAGGAAGTGTGTATAATGGCTAGGGCTTGCTGACCAAAGAAAGGTGATGGAAAAGGCAGCTCTGGGTTGAGTAAGAGACTCCGTCTCAGGAAGCAGTCGATGAGTATAAAGAGGACACCCTATGTTCTCCTCTGGCCTCTGCACATTTGCACACGGGGTGCACACTTCTCCTTCACACACACATGGATACACCATACACACACCAAACACCACACTATACATGGTATATACACACATACATACATAAGAATGTGCAAGAAAACACACAACCACAACATAAACAGGCTGCAGCTGACGGCATCGATCAGTAGGTAGAATGCTTGCCTAGTATACACAAAGCCCTGGGTTCAAAACCCAGGGCCACAAAACTGTGCATTGTGTCACATGCCTATAGTCCTAGCACTCAGGAGGTAAAAACAGGAGGAACAGAAGTTCAAGGTCATCCTCAGCTATGTAATGATGCCTACGACATATGAGGGTTGGGGATTTAAAAAACAAGTGCCCATGGGAACATGTTAAGGGCCTTTCTCTCTAGTGTCCTGAGGGATACATTCTCTCTCCAATAGTTTAGTAACTTTAGAAAGTTGGCTTTCGGCCTAATTTCTTCTTCTACATGAGGCAGGAATGGAAGACAGCAAGGGTCAGCATAACAGTGGGGAGCCCACGGGCTGATGGTCCCAGCTGGGGACTTCATTTCCTTTGTGGTCAGCGAACTCACCTCAATTTCTTTCCTCTTCTTATTTTGTGTTTTTTTTCCCCTCGAGTTATTTTGGACATGATTGCCTGTTTTTATTTGTCTTGATTCTTCCAACTTCTCATGAAACCTCTAATATTTTACTCCACACCTTTGTTCTTAAATCTGTATTTAGTCATTCAATTACATGAGTAGATTTTGTTTACCACTGAACTGAAGTCTATGGGGATGAGACTGCCAGGGCTTTGGGACAGTGGATCCATCTCAAAACAGCATTATGCTCCCAAGTTCAGCCCAACTCACATGAACTGTAAGAATTCAGCAGCATCACATGAACAACTTTTACAGGCAAATATGTTCCAGAAGTGCTGGATAAGACAGCTTTGAGCACATGTGTGCTTCAGTGTTTCTGAGAAGCTCCTGTGTAAGAACATATGCTTGAGTTGACAAATTATGTGAATTATGAGAGCAAACAGCCTTCCTCTCTCCCTCTCCTCCTCTCTCCTCCTCCTCTCTCCCCCTCCTCCTCTTACTGCTGCTGCTTCTCTTAGTTTTATGCCATCTCTTTTCTCTTGGGTACACTTTGATAAATATTGGCCTGTCCATTGGAAATCTGAGGACCTCAGTAGAGGGAGTTAAAGTATAAATCATAACGGCCCCAAGGAATCGGCTGTGCTCTTTAGCATAGCCTCTAGAAATATGGAAGATCTCTGGAAGGCCTGCTGTGCTGAGAACCTAAGTGTTATGTCAAGCCCTGTTACTGTGCTGGGCAGAAGGCAAAATATTTCTCCACTGTGGTGGTTTGAATAGATGGCCCCCAATGTATTCAGATTTTTATTACTTTGTTGTTTGCATCTGTAGCCACCTGGCTGGAAGCAGTGTCACTGGGTGGAGTTTAAGGTGTGGTGGTGGGTTTCAGATTTCAATCTAAACATTTGCAAAGTGTGCCCAACTGGAGTTCCTGAAGTGTGCTCTGTGGCTTTTGTCTTTTGGCTTGTGCTTCTCTCTCTCTCTCCACTTGGTTCTGTGAAGGCAGGCCAGCTCCTTCTGCCATTATGGAACTTCCCCTGGATCTGTAAGCTTCAATCAATATCCTTTCTTCCATAACTGTGCCTGACCTGGAAGTTTATCTCAGTGAAATCTGAAGCTGTCTGCTACTCCACCTTGAGTTCTTTCACCCAGAGGCCCTGGGTCCATACGACTATTTATTTTCTCATATATTTATTAACTATATCCTGGCACTTCCCAAGTCCAGAAACCCAAGGTTAGTTTTCCTTCTTTTGTGGAAGCATCTCCACTAGGAAGGCTCCAGGGGAGGGAGGTACATAGGCCTTGAAGACCAGAGAGGAAGCATGGGGCTTGAGTGCCTGTCGGCTGGCAGGGATGAGCGTGGCCTGGGCACACTTAGTAGAGGGGTGCTCGTTTTCTGTGGCTGCTGTCAAAAAATTGATACACACTGAGTGGTTGAAAAACAAAATTCTTACTGGTGCTAGAGGCCATAATCTGAAATCAGGATCAAAGTGTTTTTATTATTAAATCAAGGCACTCCACAAAATCCTGTAGAAGAGAATTTGTGCCTGCTTCTTTCTGTTTCAACTGATTTGTGGGTACTCCAGTCTCTGCCTCTGAGGTCACATCTTCTCCTCCTGTCTTGTATAATCTTTCCCTATTTCTATTGTATGGGGACATGAGTGATGGTATTGGGGATGACCTTGACAATCCAAGATAACCCCTCTACCAGAGACCATGACATAACAACAGCTTCACAGTCATTGCTACGGAAGGTGGCGCTCATGTGTCCCACATATGAGGATCAGATGTTTAAGGACAGGCTTGTTACAGAAGTGAATCTGAAGAGGACATAACAGAAAAGAGTTTGAAAAAGAAACTATAAGAAGCCTATATTTATATTTGGTTTGAATTGTTGATAAAGTGATTTTTCTTTAATCTCTAAAATCCAAAAACTGAGTTTTTTTTTTTTTTTTGTTTTGTTTTTTTAGCAAGGGTCTTATCAAAAAGAGAAATAGGGGCTGGAGGAACAGCTTAGCTGTTAAGGCATTTGCCTGCAAAGCCAAAAGACCCAGGTTCGATTCCCCAGGACCCACGTTAGATAGATGCACAAGGGGGCGCACACACCTGGAGTTCATTTGTAGTGGCTGGAGGCCCTGGCATGCCCATTCTCTCTCTCTGTCAAATAAAAATTAATTAATTAACTAATTAATTAATATTTTAAAAAATAGGAATAACATTTTAAGAAGACATATCTTAATGCAGTCATAATGTGGATTTGAGAGAGAAATACCAGAAGCAAGGATATTTTAAAGGCTGTTAATCTGTGAATAAAATAAATCAGTTTAGTTGAGTTACTTAGGCATGTATTTTAATTTGCAAGTAGAAATTATATGAATTTGTCATGCAGGTCACAGTGATTTGACATATTTATGAAGTGTAGAAGTTGAGCGCATGCTAAAGAGTTTGGCTTAGCCATTCTACAAAGCATTTTCTTGTCATGCTTCTGTGTTGAAGGCAAATTTTATTCAGCAGTTTTCAACTATACAATACATTGTTTTCAGCTTTAGTGAACACCATAATGGGCACTGGACTTCTTAAACTTAATCCTCCTGTTTAACTGAAGGTTTGTATGTTGAGACACAACTTTCCAGCGCTCCCCAACCTCTGGCAGCCACCATTTCACTGTCTCTTTCTTTTGGTTCAATCTTTAAATTCTCACTTATGCATGAGAGTTTGGTTGAACTATAATTTTCAGCAATTAATATTCTTTCTTTTTGTATTTTTCCTCAAGCTATTCTATCAAGAACCCAAAAGTCATACCTTAAACACATATAGCTGTCCTTATTCTGTCAGTCCTTGCATGCATCTGTGGACTGAGCAGCAAACCTGTCCTACTTTTATTCCCCAGTAGAAGAGTAAACACACTTCTGAAGCTGCCATGAAAAGTTCAAAGACTGTCATTTTCTACTCTCATATATTATCCTCTCCAAAACTGTTCTTACCAAAGTAGGACAAAAATGTCTAATCTGGGGAGTGGAGAGAAGGCTCAGTGATTAAGGCACTACTAGTCTGCAAAACCTAATGACCTGGGTTTGATTCCCCAGTACCCATGTAAGCCAGATGCACAAAGTGGCACTTGCATCTGGAGTTCATTTACAGTGGCTAGAGGCCCTGGCATGCCCATACTCTGTCTTTTTCTGCTTTCAGATATATAAATAAATTTTAAAAATGTCTAATCTGGGCTGGAGAGGTGGCTTATCAGTTAAGCGCTTGCCTGTGAAGCTAAGGACACTGGTTCCAGGCTCAATTCCCCAGGACCCACGTTAGCCAGATGCACAAAGGGGTGCATGCGTCTGGAGTTCCTTTGCAGTGGCTGGTGGCCCTGGCATGCCCATTCATTCTCTCTCTCTCTGCCTATTTCTCTCTGTCACTCTCAAATAAATAAATAAAAATTAAAAAATTTAAAAAAAAAGTCTAATCTGAACTCTGTGGTAGGGCAAAGGAGTCACAGCATAGCATCTAGCATTATGATGCCCAATACTTCTTTCCTGGTTTGAGGCCATTTCATCATTCAGAGCTGGGGCTGGCCCTCTGGCAAGTTTCCTGGGAGGCTGGGTTCTGCCTTAGATGCTTATGAAAGAAACACATGTCTTTGAATTCTACTGCTTATCTTCCTCCCACTGGTTACCTCTGATGCTTTCAGTTTCATCAAATGCAAGATCACTCCAGTGAAAGCGTTTGCCCTTTAGTTCTCACAAATCTATTCTAACTTACATGCAGAAAAGGATTTGAAGTTCTCAGATATAATTGACAGCGCAGGTCACAGTGGAATTCTAGCACAGCTCTCAAATGTAGAGACACTTAAAGAGGTTTTAGAAATCAGAATGCATAAGAAGCTGAAGATAATTGTGTAAAATTGAAAGCTAGGAAAAGTCACATTTAGTTTAAAGCAATGTCGATAAATGTGCTTGTGGACTATTGAAACATTTCTATTTTATATCTTTGCAAACAATTACAGATGTGTCCAAATAGAAGTTCCAGCACTCCCTACCGGACCAACTGTCTGGGACACACACTACTCAATCTGTCAGGCTTTGATGTGGAGGAGTATTTGCTGGCACCATCTGCAAAACCAAAGTATGTGAAAACTGTTGCTATGTCTTTAAATTACAGTCTTCTCTTGGCATTCATTAGGGGTGGTTCCAGCGTCCCTGAGGATACCAGGCCCACAGGTGTTCAAGTCTGTTACACAGAATGACATAATATTGGCATAGAACTGCACACGTTCTCTCACATACTTGAAGTCATTGCTAGCTGACTTATGGAGGTATGATTCCTAGTCCAGTATAAGTACCGTGCAAATAGCTTCTCTGTACTGTTTATGGAAGAATACATCTAAAAACAAAGTTGATGCACATTGAATACAAATGCAATTTATTTGTCTCTTTCTCTCCTTAATTTTTATTAACTAGGAACTTTGTGTGGACACACCATGTGTTGGCACCTTCATTTCTCTGCTCCCTGACCCATTCTACTGAAGGCCCTCCTCAGTGAGATTGCTGGCATTCACATGGAGTTGTGGGTTATGAGTTGTGAGAGAAGCAGTCAGTCATGACGGGGGGAGTGGCAGTGCCATTGGATATTCCCTCCCACCCTGTGGCTTTTACAATCTTTCTGTCCCCCTGTCATTTATTTTTCTTAGTATTTTCCACCCACAGTTGGATGGACTCACAGATGATAGAAGGCCATAGAAGTACAGCTAAATATACTCTAGAGAAACCTATTGTTTCAAATGCTAATGTGTATAAAAGCTCAAAAGCCTAATATATACCTTGGAGCTCATATGAATTCCAAAGGCATGCTGCAGAACTTAATCAGATTCCTCACTGCTGACTTTCTGTCTTTGAAGCACTGAGGGAAATCATATGAATTGAGATCCCATCAGTGGTGGAGGCAGGGGAGCAGGCGGCAGTTTCTCTGCTGTGATGAATACAAGGTGATGAGCTAACAGCATAATGAAATGATGGTCTCCTGCTACAATTCCCTGCACTATGCAGCATCGAGTAAGGGGACTTGGTCACAACTTGAGTCTTAAGATTCTTTGTTAGTGAGTTTTTCGAAAAGCTTTATTTTATGTTGAATTTCTTTGAGCTTAAGCAGGTGACTCCACATGAGGCCAATAGGAATGCTTTAACTGTCAGTAGCATTCACCACAGCATGAAATTTTCTAAGGACCCCCAACAACACAGCCACGCTACCGGCCGTCCACATTTCCAGAATGCTTCAATCCCTTCTCCTGACTCCTTCCTTGCTTCTTGGCTTTTGACACTGACCTTTTTGGCCCCAGTGTGGATTGCCTGCCTCTCTCCTATGACTTTCTCTAGTATCCTTAAATATGTCCCACAATATCTGCATTTCTTTCCAAACTTTGATGGCTAGCTTTTTAAAAGATAGAAACCTGTCAAGTCAGAACTCAGACTAGCACCCCACATTTCAGAGGTACATAGCCCATAACTGTTGAATGGATGAATTACTTCAACTGAGCGACATGGGAATGCATCCATATTCCTTTTCCGTGATTTTCACAGTGTAGGGGGTGTTATAGTGTAAGGCTATTCTTCAATCTCCCTTCATTTGGAGAATGGGAAACAAAGTTAACATATGCCTTAATTTCTAACTAATGTCAACTATTTTGGAAAGCTTAATAGGTGCAGGATGCCAGATAGCTCCTGAAAGTATGGAGATAAAAGCTATAACCCCCTGCACTCCATGAAAATCTCACAAAGTTGTAGAAAAGATAATGTAACTTGCTAATGGAAGTTGATGATCTAAAAACTCAGTGTGGCAGTGGATTCAGTGGATGGAAATATAGGTACCTGGAAGATTCAAAAGAGAAAGAGTATTTTGCCAGGTGCCATTCTCTGATGCCTTTTTGAGCAAGGTAAGATGTGAGTAAAGGAGGCAAACCAGGTGGCCAACAGTCTACAATGGGTCACATCGTGTTGAATGGGACTTTACAGGGGAAATAATAGTGTGTTAATACAGAATGCTGTTGATCACAATGCTGTCTGTACACAGTATGCTTTTTTTTTTTTTTTTCAGAAGACAGGACATTCTGATAAGTACAGTCTCTTAACATGCCAACCTGGTCCAATTTTCCACAATCAGTGCTTTCTCCGGAGGCTCAATTGGGAGCCAGATTTCTCCCATCAGCCTTGTCTCAGCTGGTGTGGTGATGCCACAGACAAGTGATGTTTAGCTGGCTGAAGTCTTGAGACCACTATAGCTGGAGTGCTTGGTAGAAGTCTGATGCCCTAATTGGAGCACTAACACTATGTTTACACTTAACAGACTTGGAGGTTGGTCTTTTGGAGTGCAAGCCCCTGAGGAAGTTCAAGATGTGGATACAAACTTCTCTAAACCAAGAACTCTGGCCAAGGTACAAGTATTCTTGTTTTTCTTACTGTTTTAAAATATTTAGGGAAAGCCAAAACCACACACACTATATGTATATATGTATGTATGTATGTGTGTATGTGTGTCTATCTACTTTCTTTATTTTTCTCTTTATTTGTGTGTGTGTAGCGGGGGGCGGGGGTGAGAGCACATAGAGAATGAATGCCAGGGCCTCCAGCTATTGCAGCTGAACTCCAGGTGCATGTGCCACCTTGTGTATCTGGCTTATGTGGGTTTTGGGGAATTATACTTGGGTCCTTTGGTTTTGCAGGTAAGTGCCTTAACAGTTAAGCCATCTCTCCAGCCCTCTATCTGCTTTTTATATACAATGTTCATTCATATACATAATGTACCCTGGTCATCATTCCCTCCCACCATCCTAATTTGTCCCTCCTCTCTTGTCACCCACCACCTGAACTTCTTCTTCCAGCTAGTCCCTTTTCTATTTTGATGACATTGTGTATATTTTGGCATCATATTTTATATTATGGAGGACTTGTGTAGACAGTGTTAGCCACCATGAGGTCATGAATGCAAAGGCCACTTTGTGTCTGGAAGTCAGTATTCCAGAGTGCTTCTTTCTTTCCTTGGCTCTTACATTCTGTCCTTTGCCTCTTTTACATTGGTTCCTGAACCTTGGAAATAGCAACAGGGATGTCTCACTATAGTGATGAACATTCATTCCACTGTCTGTCATTTCTCAGCACTTTCCTAAGTTTTCAGTCTCCCAGTGGTCATTGACATCTCAAAGGAAAATCTTTAACCAAAAGTGAAAGTAGCAGTAATATATGGGAATAAACATAACTATTTGGAGAGCAATTTCAGGCATACTATATCCATGTAGGCAAACAGCAGTGGTTTCTCCTCCAGGGTTTATGTTGCAGTTAGGTCCGCATTGTCTGCATTTCTGGTAGCAATCACCCAACCAAGAGCAGCTTGAGGGCAAAAAGAAATTTATTTTGGCTTACAGGCTCAAGGGGAAAGCTCCGTGATGGCAGGGAAAATGATGGCATGAGCAGAGGGTGGACATCAGCCCCTGACCAACATAAGGTGGACCATAGGAACAAGAGAGTGTGCCAAACACTGGCATGGGGAAGCTGGCTATAATACCCATAAGCCTGCCCCTCAGAATACACTGCCTCCAGGAGATGTTAATTCCCAAATCTCCTTCAGCTGGGAACCTAACATTCAGAACACCTAAGTTTATGTGGGACACCTGAATAAAACTACCACACCTTCCATACTATAGGCTTTGGATTAGATTTTCAGTACCAGGCATGGATTTTCCTCCCATGGAATGCTCCTCAAATCCAGAGAGCAGTTGGTTTCCCTCATAACAGACATGCCACTATTGCACCAGTTGAAATATTTTGCCTGGCTGGTCAGTTGTGTAGCTTGCAAGGTCCATTGCTGGTTAAGAATGTTCATGCTCCCTGCCCCCCTGCCCCAAGAGACTGTATAGTATTTTCTAGCACCATGATAGCTAGTCAGCAGAGTGGTGGCTGCTGGTTGAGTTCCAACTTGATATCCTAGTGTTCTTTAGTCCAAGCACATATATTTTTAAACACAAGGTGGCAAGGGGCAGATGAAATCCTAGTGCTTGTTTTTTTTTATATATCTTATTTTTATTTATTTAAGAAAGAGAGAGAAAGTGAGAAAGAAGTAGACAGAGAGAATTAGATAGAGACTTCACAGGGAAGCACCTTAACTGCTTAGCCATCTCTCCAGCCCCTAGTGCTTGTTATTGAACATTAAGTATAATGGTATACGAACATTCTATTGCTAGAAAAAGATGATATAGAAATAGAGCAAAGGGCTAGAGATATGGCTTAGTGGTTAAGTATTTGCCTGTGAAGCCTAAGGACCGCAGTTCGAGGCTCAATTCCCTAGGACCCACGTTAGCCAGATGCACAAGGGGGCACATGCATCTGGAGTTCTTTTGCAGTGGCTGGAGGCCCTGGCAAGCCCATTCTCTCCCTCTCTCTCTCCTTTCTCTCTCTGTCACTTTCAAATTAATAAATAAGAATAAACAAAATTTTTTTTAAAGAAACAGAGTAAATAGGTTACAACTTTTTGTCAAGATAGGACCTTATCTAACACCAAAGAAAATGAGAAGATAATATGCTCTTTAATGTTTATTATTATTTTTCTTAACAAGATGTTTCATATGGATATGTTATGTGTTGGTACCTTCTATTTCCTCATCGCTGCCCCCAAAGACTTCAATCATCATGTCACCTGGAAACATCACCACTGCTCATGATTGCTAAAAAATTATTCCATGCATGAGCTTGAATTCACCTTCTGAAAGACTACATGGACTCAGTGCTGAGAAGAAGAAAGTAACACTTATCCAGGACAGCTCCTCAGGGCTGTGGATTTTCCAGCCCTTGCAGTTATAGCCAGGAGTTAGGAATATTCACCTTGGAATTATAGGGAAGCAATGGAAGATTTTTCCTGGTGGGGGAAAATGAAAATGGGATAGAAGACTGTGTCTTTAAATACAGTAGGAATGCAGGAGTACTGAATAACAGATTTTTTTTCCCCAAAGTAAAAGTTCAGAAAAACCTTAAAGTTTGAGAAGGATGAAAGAATCACAGATTTCAGTTCCCATGATTAGGGAAAGAGTGCAACAGCTTATTGATGTGGAAATGCAAAGGAGTAGATTGTGGGAGGAAGGTAAGTCCACTTTAAAGGAAGAAGTGTGAACTCATGACAGCGTAACAGTGCACCGGTGACCAGGAGTCATTACGGTCTGGAGTGTGTGGGTGTTCTGTCCACTGATGAACTCACCCGAGCAGTAGCGAAACAGACAGCTGCTGTGGGCGCAGGCCGCTGCCCAGTGCCCAGGTGCTTTGCTGAAATGGCTCTCCTGTTCTGTGCATCTCAGTGGTTCCTTCTGGAGTTTTTATGTTGCTTGACATGTTCTTGGCTGCTCAGAAGCATGTAAATGAATTATTTCTGGCCATTTGGGGAATATACTTTGTTCCCCAGGAAGCCAAGGACTTGGCTACTGTGAAGAAATGGAGGGCACTGGTCATGTCATATCAAATGATTGCATTAACAGCACACTAATTAAAGTGGCCTTGCCCTTCTGGCTTTAGGAAACATTTTTGAGAAAAAGATGGTGTGATTTTCATATTCCTTTAGAAGCACAAGTGGATAATTTGCATATGATTATGTTTAAACATATGATTTATTATATTGTCAAATGTTTCTCAGAGAAACTTTCCATGATTTATTTCACTTACACCTTGAATGTTTAACTTATTTAATCAGAGGACATTTTAGAGTTTATACATATCACACAAGAAGACCTAACACATTCTGTATCCTTATACAGCCATGTTGAACCTTCATTAGCCTCCTCCCTGCCTTCCCCCCTCCACAGGGAACCTCCTCATTGGAGAATGTGGGTTGTGAATTGTGTGGTTAGCCATCAGTTATAGGTAAGAAGCAATCTCTCAGTGCATAATATCCTAACATCTATCTTGTTTTTGAAACATTGCCTCTGTCTGAGAAATATATCCCCCAGGGACATGTGTCCACACTGATATCCCCTGGTGACCTATGTCCATACTGATAGCTCCCCAGTGACTCTTTACTTACTGTTGCTTAATTTATCTCTTTTTCATTTAAAAACTTTATTTATTTGACAGAGAAAGAAGTAGAGAGAGAGAAAGAAAGAGAATGGGTGCCCCAGGGCCTCCAGCCACTGCAAAGGAACTCCAGACGCATGTGACCCCCTGTGCATCTGGTTAATGTGGGTCCTGGGGAATCAAACCTGGGTCCTTTAGCTTTGCAGGCACATGCCTTAACTGCTAAGCCATCCTTCTAGCCTTATTTAAAAATTTTTTTTATTAGTTTTGTACTCAGTGTATACAGTCAAGTATACATTTGCCTCTTCCCTATCCTTCCCCTTCTGCAGAGAACCTCCTCATTGGGGAATATGGCTCATGCATTGTGGGGTTAGCCATCAGTTATGGGTAGGAGGCAATATCTCTGTGTATCATGACCCAACGTGTGGCTCTGACATTCTTTCTGGTCCCTCTTCTGTAAATTTCCCTGAGCCGTGTTGGGTTCATTTTAGGTCTACTTCAGTGATAAGGTCTTGGGAGCCTCTGTGTCTCCGGATATCTGGTTTGGTAGGAGTTCAGTTTTCTCTGTGTCTGTCTCCTTCACCCTTGTGCTGCTGGTACCAGGTTCTCCAAGAAAGCAGCACTCTTGCTCATTTCCCCAATTATTCTTAGTTCTAGCTGGAATCCTTTTGAGGTGTGATGGGCTGGTTCTCTCCTTAGAATCTGCATCCATCTGAAACAGGCAAATTCTCCAAGGGAGACTGAAGTTAGTGCCAGATAAACAGGATAACCTTTAGTTTTTAGAGAGAATTTAATAGGTGTAGGCCCTCTTGTAGCCTGCAATTGGTGGGAGCTTGGTAATAGCAGGCTTATTTTGGATATGACTCTGACTTGATTCCCACCTCCACATTTGGGATTTCTTAGGAATCATTATCGATGATGCTTTGGGAAAGAGTTGTTTGGAGGTGGTGTAATGTGCTCCTAAATGAGGATTAAGTTCCCATTTCACTCACTGGATTTTATCACTTTTTGGCTATGAGCCAGCAAGAAAGAAAATCCCTCAAGTGTTCACAGAACTTAGCCTAGTTAAAACAAAACAAAATCTTGTCTTTGGAGGAGAAATAAAAAAGAACAGCTAAAACCCTTTTCACTGAATATGACAATACCCTTAATATAGTTTTTGAGGTCATCATAAATATGTATTGCTTAATTAAGAATTATTAAAAGCCAGTCTTAAATAAAGATCATGTCACAGAAGAATGGAACTCGAGAACATTTTAAATTCTGTTCCTCAGAGATTTCTGATCCAATCCTTCAGTGCCAAAATGATGCCAGTGAGCAAATGTCAGCAGCCAGCAGTAGCATCCGCAGTGCCCACACCCTCAGCCTGGGAGTGTGGGGCTGGGTACCAGTGGCTGCCCAGGCCAGCTGCCGCCGTGAAAATGCTCTTTAGCGGGGCCCTGGCTTTGGGTCCTGGAAATCAGCTGCCAAGGCCTTACCTCATTACCCTGGCAAGAACTTCCTTTCCCATCTCCAGCCACGCCTATATGCAAGGGTGTGTGAAGACAGGGCCTCCGAGCAGCTGCTCGGCCTCAGAGCCCTCAGGTCTGGGATAGCAGTGGAGCTGACGGTTTGTCCTGGATGCAGATCTCTGCATGGCATCCGAGCTGTCTGTGTTATGGCCTGCAAGATGTGCTTGTGGGTCCTACTGAGAATAGCTGCTCCTTCTATAAGTAATTTTTAGGATTGGGAGATATCAGGCTACTAGAGACTAACACATACCTTCAAATTCTAGGCCTTTTCGTCTCCCTGAGTGGGAGTAATCTCTGGGCATCACTCTTAATCTTTATTCTGAAGTCCCACCTTTCAACATTTTGCCTAATAATCGCTAAACCAGGTTTATTGGGCTCAGTTTCTATGTTCTGCCCTCAAAGGTGTCACAGGTGACACTTCGTCCCTGTCTTATGATATGGGTCCACATTTATCAGTAGCTGCAGCAGCATCTTGCTGCTCCCACAGCGTTCCTGCGTGTTTTCTTCTACCCAACTCCTCCAAGTGTGTCTGTCACACCTTCTGGTCTCATGACACTGCCATGCCATTTTAGCTTGTTATACTCCTACCCCGCCCCAGTGCTGACTCCTGTATCAGTTGTCTATTGCTACATAAATGCCAATTATCAATGATTTGAACCTCAGAGGTTACATAAATGGACGTTTATTTAGCTCATGATTCTGGAAACTTCTACTGCTTTGGGCCAAGCTGGGCTGATCTTGATCAGGAATGATCATGTGCCTGGTGGATCATCGGTTGACTTTAGCTGTGAGGATGCTGGGTATTTTAGTTTAGTGTTTTTAAGATGGAGAGAACCTCTCCAGTGATTAGAGGAGATGGGAAAAATATATCATTATTTACAAATCTTGGGCGGTGGGTGTTGCATGTCCTGAGATCATGGAGCAGGAGGAAGGGTAGACAGATAGACAGGTACCTATAGAGAAATGGCTTTATTGGATCTAGGGTATTGTCCAAACTGTTTTCTTTCAGAGCTTTAATTGGTGAGTTCAAAGCAGGTCTGCACAAGTTGCAGGAGGTCAGGTTCTAACTGAGAGGTGGTCCCTGTGCTGCACGTATCAGTGTGGGTGTGGCAGGAGCAGGGGAGCCAAATAGAGCTGTGTGCCCTTGAGTTTATCCCACAGAGAGGTGGTCATAGTGCAAAGTGGTATAAAGGAAATGTCTAGACCAACCACATAGAGGAACTCTGAGGAGGCAGAAGGATAAAATGAGTGTCAAAATGAGAGAACCCTGTTTCTGAGACGTTCCAATTGACATTCAGAATGAATGCTGTGGCCACATAAAATTAAAGAACTAATGGGCTGGAGAGACAGCTTAGCGGTGAAAGTGTTTGTCTGCAAAGACTAAAGACCCATGTTTGACTCTGCAGATCCCACGTAAGCCAGATGCACAAAGGTGAGGCAAATGAAAGGTTGCACATGTCCACTAGGGTGGTTCAAGTGTCTGGAGTTTGATTTCAGTGGCTGAGGCCCTGGTGCACCAATTCTGTCTCCCTCTCTCCATGTATATATTATATATATATATATCTCCATATATATATGTATATATATATTACATATATTTTATATATATATATATATATATATATATATATATATATATATATATATATATATATATATATATTTCTGTCTCTCTTGAAAAAAAATTAAAGAATCCACTATAATGTGTGTGTGTTGGTGGGGTTAAGAGTTCAGCTCTTCCTCTGTGTCTTATGTGCCAGTAGTTCACAGAGCTAGACGCAGCTGGAGGTGTAAAACTCCCTGGAATGGCGGCAGGAGAAGACGTGTGTTATTTACATCTCTGCTACTATCTCATTTGATGGTTTAAAGCAAGTTGTGTGCTGAGCACAGTCAGAATAGGGGTGTGAAACTCATGTGGAGGGAGGAGAGCACAGATGGTCAGAAACGGAGCCATTGAGAATCGAGAACAAGAGCGAGGCGAGGACCCCAAGCAGGGGGTGGGGGGGGTGGGGGGAGGGGTTCTGGCACCCTCTGTGCCAGAAAGAAGCTTCTACTCTGTGATATTTTAAGTTGAAAAAAAAAATCAACCTATTAAATCAATACAGCAAACAGAGGAAAACAAAACTCAGCTTGGAAACTCCGGATACAGGGTGAAGAAAACAACTGTCTCCTCGTTTAAAAAAAATCTCGTGTTGGCTGGAGAGATGGCTTAGTGGTGAAGGTGCTTGCCTGGAAGGCTGAGGAGTCATGTTCCACTCTCCAGGTTTCTTGGAAGTGTCAACTATTTAAGAGAATCAAGTCACATTAGAGGGAGAAAGTCATGAGTTAAGGGAGGTTCTAACTTTCTCAGGCAATGCATGTATTTTCTACTTCATTAGCCTTCACCTAACTTTATTTTAATCCTTAACTTCTACCTTTTCTGGAAATATAACAGGTGCTGGTGTAGGTGTGTATGAAAATAGAAGGCCATAGGGAAAGGATCTACTAGGTGAAAGAAGTGAACCTGCTCCGTGAGGGAATGGGTACTGTTTCAGTTCAGTTTTGACTTTACCGAGGAACTCATGCTTCTTCACCTGTGAGGACGGGATCACTCTGTGCCAGTCTGCTTAGGCACAACTGGAATGGAACTCAGAATGGATGGTCCTGTGTGGTTAGCAGGTCTCAAGCTGTATTCTTCTTGCCAGTCACAAGATGACTTGTGAGGATTATTTATGAATCAGACAGACGTTTGAAAGTGGGAATGAGTTGTGTGAGAAGGGGGTTCTGTTTTCTGAGCTGCTTAGTGAAGTAGAATGAGAAGGAACCGGGGAACTGTGATTTACATAGTGGGGCTTCACTTCATTGATTTTATTTTAAATCCAAGGGCATTATTTTGTTACTTAGCTGTTCCAGTTAACACAAAAGCTGCCACTCAGGATCCTATTGAAAAGTCACAGTGAAGGCATGTAGCGAAGGGATTAGAGGTCAGGTTCTCACTTTGCATAAACTTCTGTGAAAATTTGAATAGGTTTCTTGCAGAGTTAACTTTCTGTGGGTAGCTCTCATTCTTCAAAGTGGAATATCTACTGCATAAGGCAGCATGGTATAAAGAAATGTTCTCTTCAGGCAATTGAATTAAGACTGACATGTATTAGTAGAGTCATTGTATTTCTTGAAAATACCAGCTGGGCAGACTTAGCATATATATAATTTTTCATTAAAATGTTGATATTTTGAAGAATAGGTTTGACTAGTAGTTTTATGACTCTTAGTATCCTGACTTTAATAACATCATTTTTCTCTTTGTTCCTTTACCTTTCTCATATCTAAGAGGCATAGGATCTTATTCTCTATGCTTAGCAAATGTTCAATTCAATTTACTTAGAGAAATAATGTTCCATATGCAGTTATTAATTTGAAAGTAATCATTTTTTTCTGATCATTTTCTATGCCCTTAATTTGCAGGTCAAATTTCATTAGCTTACCAACTGAGAAAGAAAAAAATAATAATAGGCTTTGGTTCCCAAACTCTGAGAGGCTGTAATTATAAAGCAGCATCCACATTTGTTCTGGGAAAAATTTATCTATTTTTAGCTCTAAATTATATGCTTGAGATAAATATAAGATTAGCAGACTGGAATTGACTGTTCACTGCCAGCCATGACGGAACATCTCTGAATCTTGCTTTCAGGTGCCATTAAAGCTAATTGGCACATGGGTTCCTGCCCCAGAATAGGCTTACAAACTAATTTCCTGAGAAACATTAAATTATATTTCTCTTTGATTTTTTTTTTAGGTGTGGTATAACCAGAAAGGCTTCCATTCCCTACCTTCTTACTTAAATCATCTCAACAACCTGATTTTGTGGCGACATTTATCCCCTCTCACTGCAGACTGGAGACAGTATGGTAATATGATTTTTCATGCACTCTTAAGTGACTACTTTCAAAAGAATATCTCGGGAAGTGAATTTGCAAGAGGTTTTGATAAGAAACTTCCCTTTGTGCTTCACTTTCCTATCAGCACTCACGTACATAAACACACATGAAGTCATGTGCTTTTTCTGCTTCTCTGTGCTGTTAAGTATTTAACCTTGCCAAGTTATGACGTGATCTATGAGAGGACAGGGACACAGGGTGTCTTCAGAGTTCATTATTCTGTGGTTGTCTTAGAGAAGCAAGAATAATTTCTCTTTTTTCTTTTTCTTAATGAGAGAGAAAAAGAGAGCGCAAGAGAGCGAGAGAGTAAGCACATATGAGAGAGAATTGGCATGCCAGGGCCTCCAGTCACTGAAAACAAACTCCAAATGCATGTGCCACCTTGTGAGCTTACGTGACTTCATGCTTGTGTCACCATGTACATTTGGCTTATGTAGGATCTGGAAAGTTGAACAAGGGTCCTTAGCTTCACAGGCAAGCACCTTAACCGCTAAGCCATCTCTCCAGCCCTACATGCACTTTTAAAGGAAACCTTCAATAGAATTCTGCAGCAGAAAATATAGACTACCCTAAGTTTTTTCCCCCATTGGGAAGGTGGACATTCTAATTAGATTCTTCCTGGGCTCCTGACTCATCACTCATCTCTGTTCACTGCTGAGTTATTACCCATGCTTTCTTATGTGGGTAAAAATCTTACGTTCATTTCTAGCAATAGAGTTAGTTTCTTGACTTAAGGGAATTTTACTTGCTTTAGTTGAGTGGGTAAGTTATAATTTATAAAGTAAATTCAGTTTGTTTATTAAAAACATTAAAAATAAGCAGGCCATATCCATCATACTTATTCACAATATATGTTTGTCGGAACATTAGTTCATGTAGAAATTTATGCGAAGCAGTTACTCTAAATTGCCTTACCTTACTGTGATATGACCTTATGTTTCATGTTGCTTCCCTCTCTCACCTTTTCTTTCCTACACATATTTAGGATGCTGGGGACAGCCTTGAACATACAAGGCTCTACCTTTCCCACAAAACAATGGTGATGTAGTCAATTTCATAACATTTTAGTGATTATGAGTAACATAAAACATTAAACATGTATATGACTAAGAGAAGTACAAAGAAGTATAAAACTACACATATTAGGGACAGGTACAAGTGACTCTATTTGAATTTAACATCTGTAGCCTTATTTTCGTGTCAATTTCTTTAAGAAAGAAAATATTTGTTGCTTTACTAATTTTTCACAAAAACAATACCTACTAGCTTTGGCTGTCGGTAAATTTTGCTTTGTGGCTAAGGCAGAAGTTCCGGTCTCACTAATTGCAAGCCTCCCTTCTCGGCTACATCCATCTGAGAGGCCATTTCTGGCATATGTGCTTCATGGAGGGAGAGTTGTTAACACTGGACTTTGAAGGATAGGCAGTGGTTTGAAGTCAGGAGGCCATTATAAAGCTTAGCATTCCAGGCAGAAATCACAGTGTGCATGCTATTTACACAGCATTCAGTATAAGTCCATCATAAAGTTAGGCCTACTAAATCTAACCAATACAGTGAGGAGTATGGACCTTAATACTCAGTCAATACATAGTGTTTCAATCTGGTTCGCATTGCTGGTAGAAATCATCCAACCAAAAGCAGCTTCTGGGAAAAAGAGGTTTATTTTGGTTTACAGGCTCGAGGGGAAGCTCGATGGCAGGGGAAACAATGGCATGAGCAGAGAGTGGACATCACCCTCTGGCCAACATAAGGTGGACAATGGCAATAGGAGAGTGTGCCTAACACTGGCATGGGGAAACTGGCTATAACACCCATAAACCCACCCCCAACAATACACTGCCTCCAGGAGGCATTAATTCCCAAATCTCCATCAGCTGGGAACCTAGCATTCAGAACGCCTAAGTTTATGGGACACCTGAATCACCACATTACGCCCCTAGCCCCCGTAAACTGATAACCATACCTGATATATAATGCATTCAGTCCAACTTTAAAAGTCCCCATAGTTTTAATCAATTCCCATGATGTTCATAAATCCCCATAGTCCAAGGTCTTATAACTGAGCCATAATACCAGAAAATAACCCCCAAAAGCCCATAATGGCACAGAACAAACATTCACATTGCAGAAGATGGCATTGGGTACAACAAAGAAACAGTCAGCCAGCCAATAGAAGATTTAAAACAACCAGGACAAACATCAAAATTTAACTCCAAGTCTTAACAACTCTAGTCAGTGACAGATCTCCAAGTCTGATAATTCTCACCAGCAACAAGTTTCTGGTATTCCAATTCCGCCCCTCCAGTAGGCTAATCACAGTCCTGGAAAACTTCATCAGGTTTGGCAGCTACTTAGCAGCCATCTCGTGGTCCCAGCATCTCCACTGGGTCTCCACTGCAATCCATAGTCCATCCTTATGGCTCCATTGGGTCTCCATGCAGGCATCCAGCAAACCTGCTTCACATTGCCCATGGCCATTTCCAAAACATGAGACTGTGTTGCAAACTCAATGATCCTCTCTTTCCTAAATTTCTTATACTCCATAATACCAGGTAGGGTGCCACCTTGTTATTCCAGGGGCGGGGGGATAAAGCAGACTTTGAAGAACAGAACACTCCTTGAGTACTTGGGCCCCTTCAAAAAGGTCTGCATTCTTCCTGTTGCCGCAGTGCAGGTCAGCTGACCCAATCTCAAAGGTTGTAATCTCTCAATTGCAGCTGAATGGGCAGCAGTTTCAGCCTAAAGATTTCTTTCTGTGCCAAAGCCCTCTGCTCACACCAGTTTATTTCTACATAAAGCAACCGTGCACAACTTCTCAGGACACGGGCATAACAGCAAGTTTCTCACATAAATTGCTAGCCCAGTCCAAGCAAAGGTCTTTCTCACCCTCATAAGCCAAACCTCACAGTCTATAGACCTTACTGCATTCAGATCTTTCAACTCTGACCAGAATAGTCCATCAAGCTGTACTTACAGCACTGCAAAGCATCTCTCAGGCTAAGGTTTCAAATCCTCCCACATTCCTCTTGAAAATCTGCTCCAAAAGACCAAAGCTACACAGTCAGGTGTCTAGTAGCAATCCCACTCCTTGGTACCACTTTACTGTTGCAGTCTGGTTCGCATTGCTGGTAGAAATCATCCAACAAAGAGCAGCTTCTGAGAAAATGAGGTTTATTTTGGCTTACAGGCTCAAAGGGAAGCTCCACGATGACAGGGGAAAACAATGGCATGAGCAGAGGGTGGACATCACCCTCTGGCCATCATAAGGTGGACAATGGCAACAGAAGGGTGTGCCAAACACTGGCAAGGGGAAACTGGCTATAACACCCATAAGCCCACCCCAACAATACCATCTCTCCAGGAAGCATTAATTCCCAAATCTCCATCAGCTGGGAACCTAGCATTCAGAATGTCTAAGTTTATGGGACATCTGAATCAAACCACTACATTCCGCTCCTGGCCGCCATAAACTGATATCCATACATGATATAAAATATAATGCATTCAGTCCACTTTAAAAAGTTCCCATAGTTCTTATCAATTCCAATGATGTTCATACATCCTCATAGTCCAAGGTCTTAATTCCCAACTCTCCATCAGCTGGGGACCTAGCATTCAGAATGCCTTAGTTTATGGGGGACACCTGAATCAAACACCACACACAGTCTTTCCCAATATTTAAGGATAAGAATACAATTATAAAGTAATATGTGGGCTGGAGAGATGGTTTAGCAGTTAAGCGCTTGCCTGTGAAGCCTAAGGACCCCGTTTTGAGGCTTGATTCCCCAGGACCCACTTTAGTCAGATGCACAAGGGGGTGCATGCGTCTGGAGTTCGTTTGCAGTGGCTGGATGCTGTGGCATGCCCATTCTCTCTCTCTGCCTATTTCTCTCTGTCTGTCGCTCTCAAATAAATAAATAAAAATAAACAAAAATAAAAAAATAAAGTAATATGTTAGAAACAATAATCTCCAGTTTATGAATTAAAGGGGGACTGACTATAGCCAAGTAGCCCATGAGAAGGATCCTTTCGCAATGAAAAGGTCATGCGGGCAAGGCTAGGGCAGATATGGAGAACACAGGCTGAAATTCAGACAGATGGGAGAAAGGCTAAGGTCCTGGAATAGGGATGAAAAAAGATTAAGATCTAAAATAAAAATCTATGCCCTTTAGGTCAAATCTTGGCTATTTAGAAATGATGACAATGTGAGAACTGCAAGGAAAAAGTGGCACTTTAAAGAAAGGAGCAAGGTGTTTTGTACAAGGGTAGAGATACAGGGCTGACTGGATAAGAATGTGGATTGAGAAAAGCAGAGAGATGTGTAACAGATAAAAGTGGTAAGCAGCGAGATGATACCTGGAGCAGAAGAATGGAGCTGCAGGCAGAGCAGTGCAAGAGACCACAGATACTAGGGCTGGAGAGATGGCTGCACAGTTAAGGCATTTGCCTGCAAAGCCAAACACCCAGGTCTGATTTTCCAGGACCAATGTAAGCCAGATGCACAAGGGGCACATGTGTCTGGAGTTAATTTGCAGTGGTTGTAAGCCCTGGCGTGCTCATTCTTACTCTCTTTTTCTTTCTGCCTCTTTCTCTGTCTAATAAAATAGTAATAATAAAAAAAGATCACAGATACTGAAGCCCTGGGGTGAGGGGACCTTGGTACCATGGCCCAAATGGCAGAATTTAAAGGGGGATGTGAAGTGATAAAATATTCCAGTCATCCGGAAGAATGAAACTAGATGGATTAGGCAGGTGAGAACCAGAGGGAAGATTTGGTGAAGTTCTCAGAGTGGAACACAGCAGCTTGTGGCATTTCTGAGGTGTCCCACAAAGCACATCCATGACCTGTGGTGTTTAATCAGGGAACCACATGGGTGGAAATATGAACTAGAACCTGAACTACAAGAAAGAAGGGCAAGTAGAAAATTTAAATTTATCACCTTTACTTATAGGGAATAACCAATTTTATAAGAATTCAGGAAATCAAACTTACTGTTTATTTTTTAAGTAGAACAATATAAGAGTGAAAAATTATTTTAAACACAGCTTTACTTTAAAGATTAGACTATGTTCCAATTAAAACTTCTGTTCTAAAGTTATATTAGGAGGTGAATAAAGAGGTACCATTGAGTTTGAGAGATTGCTCAGTGGTTAAGGCACTTCCTGCAAGCTTAAAAACCTGCTTTCAATTCCCCAGTACCCATGTAAAGCCAGATGGACAATGAACATGCATTTGGAGTTCATTTACAATGGCTGGTGGCCCTGGCACACCTATTCTTTCTCTCACACTTTTTCTCCTTCTGGCATACCCGTTCTCTCTCTCTTTTCTCTTTCTATGTCTCTCTTCTAGCTCTTTCTGCTCACAAATATATGCATAACACATTTGAAAAGAAAGATGCACCATTTTAAAATGGTAATAAGTGACTCATAAACAACATATAGGGTGGGCAGGAGTAGAAATTCAGGCCTGTAATTCTAGTACCCAGGAGGTAGAAGCAGGAGCATTTGGATGATTCTCAAGTGTTAAATTGAGACCCTGTCTTGAAAAACAAACAAATGTGTAGCACTTAGGTCTTATGGATTTGACATAAATTAATAGAATCCAGCACAGAGCACAGTGGAGTACAAAGGATCACGTATAGAAGGTGGAAAAGTTCTGTACAGAGGGTGGAAAGCATCCAGTACAGAGGGTGGAAAGGATCCAGTACAGAGGGTGGAAAGCATCCAGGACAGAGGGTGGAAAGGATCCAACATGGAGGGTGGAAATGGTCCAGCACAGAGGGTGGAAAGGATCCAGAACAGAGGGTGGAAAGGATCCAGTACAGAGGGTGGAAAGGATCTGGGACAGAGGGTGGGAAGGGTCCAGCACGGAGGGTGGGAAGGATCCAGCACAGATGATGGAAAGCAGCTGCAGGGATGTTTAGCCTGGGGCAGTTGAGACGATGAGCCTTTGTCAGGTGCTGAGTCCCGTCTCCTCAGGCGGTTAGCTGTCTCAAGCTCCCTCTTTTACTCCTGTGCTGCGCTTACTCTCATGCACCTCCTCCTCGCCGTCTACTTCATTTTTCTTGCTCTAACACCTTCTCACTTTGGTACTCCTCATCCCTTTTTGTCTGCCCTTGTCCTTTTACCTTTTTGTGATGCTGGGCACTGCTGGTCAGTTCTGTTTCTTCTCTCCATAGCCATGTGAGTGGTGGGCAGAGTGGCCATCAGTACTCAGGGCTCATTTGAAATGCCTTACACTGTAAGGTTCTCTCTCCTTGCAGGTGTCCACAGCACCCACAGCTATTTACAATTTTACAGGTGAAGAAAGGCTCAGCCACCAGCCAGATGTCAGGGTAGGAATTTTCTCAGCTGGATAATATTAAATGAACTACTAGAAACTAATAAAACAGCTTTTAAAGGACTCTGGACATCAGAGATCCACAGCAATTAGTGAAACTCCCAATCAAAAAATGTAGCAAATTGGTTGGGTGTGGTGGTGCATGCCTTTAATCCCAACACTCGGGAGGCAGAGGTAGGAGGATCACTGTGAGTTCAAGGCCAGCCTGACTACATAGTGAATTCTGGGTCAGCCTGGGCTAGAGTGAGACCCTACCTCAAAAAAACAGAAAAAAAAAATGTAGCAAATTGCTCTTATCTGCCCCCACCCACCCACTCTGCTATGTTGAACTGTCCTTCTGTGAACTGGAAAATGCTATAAGGTGCTTTGGGCTGAAGGAATATTGGGTCTCCGTGTCATGTGCATGGGCTTCTGATAGCAAAACATGTTTTAGAAGTCATGCCACGGGAAGCCAGAAACTGGGTGTGGCTTCCAGAATTCACTAGATGACTGCAGACTGTCAGATGGCTACTGACAGCTAAGTGCCCACAGCAGCAGAAAGAAGATATTTAGGTCTTTGTGTTGGCAGAGGTTGGGCCAAAGCAGTTTCCAGGAAAGGTCCCAGGACACAGGTGTCTGTCATTTCCAAGCAACTGGGCAGCATAGGTCTACTAGACTAGAATGTAAACTGAGAGCCATCTTTCTCTCCTTCCCTGTGTCTCTCTGTGTGTCTGTCTCAATGTCTCTCTCTTTGACTCTTCCAAAACTCTCTTCTTTCTCTTTTGGGGGCTGAGACAGGGTCTTGCCATATAGCCCAGCTGGCCTCCAATTCATGATCCTCCTGTCTCTGCCTATCAGGTACTGGGCCTATGCCACCATTCCTAGTTATTGTTTAAAATATTTTGATGTATTTATGAGAGAGGGGGGAGCAATAAAATGGGACACCAGGGCTCCTGTTACTGCAAACAAAGTCCATATGTGTTCTACTTTGTGCATCTGGCTGTACATGAGTACAGCGAAATCATACCTGGGCCATCAGGCTTTGCAAACAAGTGCCTTTAACCTCTGAGCCGTCTCCCCAGCGTCCAGCTAATTTTTGAGTGCTTAATTTTCAACAGGTTTCTCAAAATGTGTATTGTGTTATAATTAGGTATATAAGGTCAGGAAATCAGGAGACAACTATGGCTTCGTATACTCGCAGGCTCCAAGCAAGGAGGCACGCTATACCACTTGGGCCACGGCAGAGGCACCAGGGTGGCCATTGGAGGAAAGGAATGCAGACAGTGAACTCTGGTGAGGTTTGTGTGGGGAGGAGTGGAAGAACAGGGCAGGTTTAAGGTGGCTTAGACAGGTGAGCACTGACTTGTTGGCTACTTTCAGCATTTCTGGGGCATAAGAGCTGGTACCAGGGCCCTGTGGGACAACGTAATACTGCTGACAGACCACAGTCACCCATCATTTTTGTCCTATTTACACTGCTTCCCAGGTAGGAAGATGTTTCTGGTTATGAACATCTCAGAAGTATTCTCTGGAAACAGTAGGCTCTTCATTTGTATGTTGAGAAGTTATGTAGCTTTGAAAAGTACATTTACTCCTTGTTATTGGAAATTTTCTTCAAAGTATTTTGTCTTCCTTTCTTTTTTCTCCCAGAGTTTTAATTCTTGAGTTGTTTATGCAGCCAAGCTAAGAAAGGAAGCTTTGTGCAATAAATTATGAACACAAAAGACAGTGAGTGCCACAGGAGTGTGGGTGTAAACTATTATCAAGATACTGATTAAGAATTCCTACTAGCAGGACGCTGAGCAAAAATATGCTATCATATCCCTTTATGCTTGCCTGTTAATGTGGGAAATGGGCAGAGCTGGAACTGTCAGCTTCTTGTCACCGTGAAGCCAAAGCGTACTCCAGGAAGGAAGCGCCAGCAGAGACCAGGCTTTGTGTGTGCTCTTGGCCCAGCAGCCTTACAGAATGGCTCTGGGGCCTCCAGACAGCAGGAGGACAGGTGAGTCAGTGAGCAACACAGACCGGCCAGCCTGCTTCTCAACACGGTGGTCATGGCAGATACAAGCATCCCAGTCCTGGAGACGAAGGAGCCTTTAAACCTCACACCTTCTACTGGCAAAGAGGCTGGCTTGTCAGAACCCAAGCTTAAAGTCTTTTTAAGCTTTAAGCTCACACTTGCTTAAGTCCCTAATTTTAAACACAAAGCTCAATGCAAGTTAGAACAGCCTAGTCCCTCCTGGTAGAGCGAGTTTTCCCCAGAATGAGATAGAACTGGCCTAGACAAGGCAGATATGCTTGCATGGTAAATTCTCCCAGGTGGGTTATTTCCTCTTGTGTGAGCGTGAGGTCAGTCCGTGTGCTCTGCGGTACTGTGGCTGGTGCCGGCCCTTGCTTGAATGACAGGAAGGACAGTTTTGCAACTGCCATCATGTCCCCATCCAAATGTGTCATTGCAGAACCACCTGGGCTGTAGGCCTTCTCTGAACACCTAGCCAAACACCCCATCTCAAACACTCCCCGAACCTTTCCTGAGTCCTGGAAATGTCTGGATCTTTCATCAGGCCATACTGGGAAGAGCTCCATCATGTGTAGTCACCATATATGAATGTCAAATCACAGTTCCTAGATGTTCCTCACATATATGAGGGTTGTCTACTGACTTTCCTTTTTTATTCTTCCAATTACATCCAACTATCTGTCCTAAACTTTAGATCAAATGAAAGAAGAAAACCAACCCAGGTCACCTCACATAGCTCTCCCGTCAAATACTGAATCTCTGAGCACCTCCCCCTTTGGTCCAGGTCACCTCACAGAGATCTCCAGTCACATACTGAATCTCTGAGCACCTCCCCCTCTTGTCCAGGTCACCTCACAGAGATCTCCAGTCACATACTGAATATCTGAGCACCTCCCCCTCTTGTCCAGGTCACCTCACAGAGATCTCTGGTCACATACTGAATATCTGAGCACCTCCCCCTTTTGTCCAGGTCACCTCACAGAGCTCTTCTGTCATAAACTGAATATCTGAACACCTCCCCCTCTGGTTCAGGTCACCCCACAGAGCTATCCGGTCATATACTGAATATCTGAGCACCTTCCCCTCTGGTCCAGGTCACTTCACGTAGCTATCCCATCATATACTGAATATCTGAGCACCTTTCCTTCTGGTTCTTCTCTTCTGAAAGCATTTTTTGTGAAGATTCCATTTCTATTGATTCAACAATAAAGTTGCAATCAAGATGTCGACATTTTGCTTGGAAAAGTGTTTAGACACACTTTGCTAAATTTGTTTTTTTTGTCCAATACTCAGGACATCTAGCATCTCTCAAGTGTGTTCAGGATAAAGCCCATGCTTCTAACTGGGGAAATCTTTGCTGCTGGTAGCCTGTGATCCCAACATCATCTCTTTCATGCCCTTCTCGCATGGCTTGATATTGTTGGCCCTTTATTCCCAGAGGACTGCTGTCCCTGTGAGCCCTTGTGCCTGAATGGCCTCTGTTCAGAGTGCCTTTCTCTCTGTCAAGCACTTTAACAAAAGGTTAAGTAGTTTTGTCAACTCACAAGGCCTAGTCCAGTTGTCCTGAAGTCCTCTGAGGTCTTTGCCACCCTTGTGGAATGAGTTAGTGGCTTCACCTCTGTCCCTCCAGAGACATTAGCTTTAATGTTAATTCATAGACTCATTTTTAGCAAACACTCATGACAAATATTTTAGAGACATTGTGCCAGATCATTAAAGCAGTCAGGACTTTGTATTGTCCTTACTTGTTTGCACCTCTAAGTTTGGCAGTATAAATGAAAACACCTCATGCAAAGTGCTTATAGTGTAGATATTTGTGTTTTCTAAGGTCTGTCCAAAGCACGATTTCAATGCAGATTTTGTTTAAGTGAATGAATTCATTATTGTAAGGTATATGTCATTAGTATAATTGTATTCTATAATTAAGGCAACATACAGAAACGTAAACACTTTTATTATGAGTTTTTAAGTTTGTATAAATTAATTGGATTGGAATTAAGAAAAGATGTGGAAGAGCACACATAAAGGAAATTTGTTTTTATAATATTAAAGGAATATGAAAGAGGAGATCAAACACTAATTCCAATGTAGCTATGAGATGTCTTTCTCTACAAAGAAATAATGAGAATAAAGAAAATAATGTGTTTTTGTTTTGCTTTATTATTTTAGTTTTGGGATTGTGGTGTGTATAGAAACTGCAGTTGCAAATTTTAGAATCAAATTTCTTGACCTTTTTGTTCAAATTTGATACTAGTTTGGGGAACATTGTAAAAAACTATGTTGCTGTGTGAAAGGAATTACATTGCGGCAAGTTCAGGGGTAGTCTCCATCTATGGTGGAACGTGGAAGCCCTGGAGTCAGAAAAAATGATTACTATTGCAACCATGAAGAGACTCTTTCATTTAATTGGAGCACATCTTGAGTTCAGGGCCTCTAATGATCCCGATGCCTCTAGTGCATGGCTATGTTTGTGAGGTGCTTGTTTGAACTGGAACATTGCACAGCAGGTTCACATCTGACATAGGGAAAGAAAAAAATGGGGAAGCTTGCAGCCAGATGTTTACATTCACCTCTTCACCGTTAGGCATGCAGGGGCCTCTGGCCCATGTTATCTGGGGAAGTCTGTCTTTCTCCAAGAACTAGAAGGGCTCTTTTGAGTCATTCTTTCATTTTTCTCTTCTATAATCCACACGTAATAATTATATCCTCTTAAGTTTATACAGAAGTGGGACTGATGAGTCATGTGTCAGCTCTACTTTAAAGCTTTTCGGGCATGTATACATGATTTCAGTGATCACTACCCTGTCTTCCCTCCCCACCAGCTGAGTGCAGGTTCCCTTTTCTACGCACTCTCTAATTTTTGGTATCTTATCTATTTAATAACAGAAATGCTAACTAGAGTGAGGAGCTACCTCACTGTGGTTTTGAATGGTCTCTCTGATGATTGCTGGTGTTCACATTTGTTTATATGTTGTTTGCCACTCACATGTTTTATTTTAAATAATATCATTTTACCATTTTAACTTTTTTTTGGCTTTTAGATTCCTTTTGTATGGTCTGCAAAACTTGTCCCCACTCTTCGGATCATATCTTTACTCAGTTGCTCATTTCTGTCTGTTTCGTTACTCTGAATGTCTGTGTGTATGTTGATACCATGTGGTTTGGTTATTATAGCATTGTAGTATACTTTGAAGTCAAGTGGTAAGATATCTTTAGCTTTGCTATTTTAATTCAATTATTTTGACTTACTGGAGTCATACTATTATGGTTCCATATTATTTTTCACTCCTTAGTCTCCTCTGTTAGTGCCTTTCTTCTGAATCCTCTTGGTCACTTCAGTGGAATGCTTAGTGTCCCATGGAAGCCTGTGGCAGCTCCATGCCACTATAGTGGCTGATGAGGCAAAGATGAAGTGAACTGTGAAACAATGAAGGCAATCGTAGTTTTTCCTGAATTAGTTTTGGTGAAAAATTCAAGTGTCCAAGAATAACCAGTTCATAATGAGAGACAATGAGCTTATCAATACGATCTAATTCTGATCTGTATGATAGGTAGAGCATGTGTGTGGCTATTGGGCGGTGGCAGTTGACAGGCAGGTACAGCCTTCTCTCCAGCCATAGAGCCTGCTGAAGCTGGGGTCAGAGTTCTGAGTCACAGCAACACCATATTCGCTCTGGCTGTGACCAGGCTAATGTGGAAGCTCAGCTTCTTTTTGTCATCCTGATAGGGGAGTTCATAGTAAAGGGACATGGTGGCCATCAATGCTGCTTTAAATGTTACGATCTAATGAAACTGGCTGATGTGTGGAAGCCCAGGTCACCTCTGAACCTAGTGTGGAGGCCATTGTGCTTCACTGTCAGGTTGGCAGTGCAAGGCTGGCTCTATGGATAACTTAGAAGACGGCAGTGGTGTCCCAGTGGCTGGGGGTGGGGTGGGGGGAGTAGGGCGTGTTTAAATAACAAGGTTTTTTTGTCAGGTCACACTTCCTGGGTTCATTGCTATGCTGGTCACATTTGAATGCTCATTTAGTGGCTTCTGCAGTGCCGCATCTGGAGCTGTGAGTGTAATGCACACACTCGGAACGCACCCGCATGTGGTTCAAGCCTCATTGTCCCAGGAAGCCATCTTGGCACTTGTAGTGGACACTTCCTGTCTGTCAGTTGTGTTCTGTCTTTGCAAGTTTTCAGTGCAAAGAGGAATGGCCAGGAAGCTGTGGTGCTACTCCATCTTGGAGGACCTAGGATTTTGGTTTTGATGCACACAGAATATTGCTTATGAGATATGAAAATAAAAGACATACACCTCAAATTCTGTACCAGGGAAGATATTATTATGCATCATGTGAAGAAGTCACAGAGACATCCTCATTTAGAAAGTGACTCAAAACTTATATGGTAGATATACTGTTAGTAAAGGTAGTCATTGAGCTGTTATCCCAAAGAAAAACTACAAGAACACTGACCCTACAGAGAAAAGACAGGACTTGGATGGATATTTGTTCCAAGGAACACATTGATTATGCACATGTTTGACATGCACCAAAAAACAACAAAACTCAAGAAAGATTCATGAAATTGAAGAGATGTAACATAAAACAGAATTCAGTATAATGTGTGTGCAAAGAGAAATAATATCGAAGTGAAAAGAGTGATTGCCTCTTCTTGTCTTTAGTTTGGAGTATAATTTATTTTCACTCTATTCTTTACCCTAATTTTTAAAATCAAGAGCTCTTTACAATTGCCTATACCACTCAGTGATAGTAATGATTCATCTTAATATTGAGAAGATACATCTGTTTTTAAAGAGAGATTTGGTGGAAAAAGAGAGGGAGAACACAATGAAAATGCAACTTAGTAGGAAGCACTATAGATTTCTGTCAGTGGTGTTTGATTGACCTAACTTTTCAATTTCTCCACATCTCACTGCTGATGTGTTGTGAATTGACACAAGTACTCTTAAATTTTTCTACTCATGACCCCTTTTGTCCTGAGAAAATTCTATGAGGCCCTGGATATACAGATACATAACATAGAAACACAGATCAAACATTTACTGATTATGAATTATAACTAAATTTATTCTAAAATAATTCTTTCATACATATATAATTTTAAATTTCATTATAGAGGAAAACAAGTTTTCATAGTAATGAGATGTATATGCTTCTTTCTTTTTTTACATAAAGAATTAAATCTTGACGAAATACTTGAGGCTATAGGACATAGAGTACTTACTATGTTCAGAGTTGGTTAATGCTTTAATTTTATAACTGTCACTGTGGGTATGCTGCTTTGTGGAAATATGTAACACGGATGGCAGATGTATGTACAAGGACATTGCAGATATTGCTGGGAATGCTGTTGTCCTAATTCAGAACTGAAGGACACTTAGGAGAGTTGTTTAAAATTTATTCATTATTTATTTGCAATGGAGGGAGGGAGGAAGACAGAGAGAGAGAGAAAGGAAGAGAGAGAGAGATGTGCTAGGGTTTCTTGCCACTGAAAAGTCCAGATGCATGTGCCACTTTGTGTACCTGGCTTTACATGGGTACTGGGAAATGGAACCCAGGCAATTACGCTTTGCAAGCAAGTGCCTTTAGCCACTCAGACACCTCTCCAGCCCAAGCAGGCTTTCTTTATTTTAACTGGAACTTAAAGTCGGCAACTCAAAAATGCAATTTTCAAATTCAAACATTCTAACACAATGCAATTCAGAGATACTCTTATGGACATTGAGCAATGATAGTGGGAACATATTAAGTCTTTGGTTCACATAATTAAAATATTCTTTTTCTAAAAGAACCGTAAGCGTTGCATGCACAGTAAAACCACTGCAATGAATAACTTACACTAGTCTCAGATATGAGCTGCAGTGTTTCAGACCGTGCTTGCTGGTATTGTGTGCAAAGTTCACATGTATATGAAGTTGTGCAATACAACATGGGCACATGCTGGTAGGAACAACTGATTCCTTGTGTACGTGACTTGGATTAATTTTTGGTCATTGCACATTCAGAAACATTTTACCAAATATTATGTCATCCCCCCATATTCAGCCATGTGAGGTTGTGACCCACAGTTTAAGGAGCTGTGAATTAAAAGAACACAAAGTTCCCTGCACACATGATGATAAGGTAAGTCCTGATGTAGATATTTACAGGTATCTGGGCATGAATACTTCCAAAAGCACACATTATAAGAGTTATGAGCCTTGAAGTTACTACTTAAATTGCAGGTATGTCTCTCTATCTTAGTAGATATGGGACAGACATGCAGATGCGTGTTTATAAAGATGACAAATGCATCATCTAGAAACCATAGCAAGCAGAGTCAGAATGAGAACACTAGATGAGAAAATAAAGTGTATACATTTATACATCACTGTGGGCCAGTTTTTAGAAAGAAAACTTAGGAAATAAATGATAAATATATTCAATTAAAATGATTCAAATGTACTTAAAATGTGCATTTTGAAACTCATCTCTGAAAGCCTTTGAGGTGAGCTGGTGAGCAGTGAGTGAGCACCTTCCCCTCATTATAGCACTGAAACTGTGGCCCTCTTTTTTAAGATCCTTGGCCCTTTTATCAACACCTTCAGCCCAAGATTCTCTCACAAACCATTGCCATCTAAATAGACTATTGAGTGACATGATACAAAGAAAATAATATCCCAATTACTGGGATTGTTCCTTGCAATAATGTGGCTTTCACAGTAGGGACATCAAAGACAATAAATGATTTTTCAAGCCTAACAGAAAAGGGAGTGAATGGATATTCAGACAAGTGGGGTTGAGCCTCTTTCTCTCTAGCTGTTGTGCTTGAACTCAGATTAGTCAGAGTGTCACACCCCATGCCATGTCCCTGGCTCCTTAGCTGTATTTTCTTCATGGGTGGTTCCACTGTGGGATATTGGTGACAACTCATAAGTTTTCCTTTCTCTCCTTGGGTTTGTGGAAGCAGGTCTGATTTCTAAAAGTTTTCTAATTTTTAATTATTTTTTAGAGACAGAAAAGGAGAATTGGCTCACCAGAGCCTAAACTGCTGCAATTGGGCTCCAGATGCTTGCACCACCTAGTGGGAATGTCTGACCTTACACTTGTCTAGCCTTTGTGTGCCTGGCTTACATGGGACCTGGAGAATCAAACGTGGGTCCTTTTATGGGAAAGTATGTGGGAGCATGAGAGAGAAGTCGTGCAGGTGGAAACGCATCTAGCTTCTGCTATAAGCTTAGGAGTTTTGTAGAATCCGCAGTTTGTCAAGGAGACAGTCATCTTCCCCTGTGCCGTTGAATCTTCCTTCATTCATTGCACTTTAATTTTGGAGGAAATATATGCATACATCATTTATTTAAATAATTCCAACCCTCTTTCCACTTTTTACAAAGTACACACAAATCTGCTTAGCAACAATTTAAAGAAAAGTCGGTTTAATTTTGAAGTGTGTTTAATCCTGTGCAGATGCTACTAGGAAATGACTGAGATTCTGAAAATAGTAATGTAGTGGGAGCCAAATTGCAATATAAAAATGAAAAGCTTAGTGTTCATAGAGCAAATGCCACACGTGCTTTCCCTGTGGGAAGCACCACCTTCTCAGTGTGCTTTGCCTCAGCTCCAGCAGCTCCATGTGCAACATTTCACTCCACCCTCCCTCCTGCTACTGACACCCTCCCTCTTCTGTGCCCTGGAGCCTGCTTTGGTGACCTCATGGAATGCCATGCTGCCATGAGCTGACTTATCCTTATATTTCCCTGAGCTTTCTTGGGTAGGTGGTGATTTCCTTTGGTGAGCACAGTCTCTCACCCTGTCTGAGCAGAGCTGCACACCCTCTGGATGGCTTTGAGCAGGGAGGACCACATCCCTGTTGAGATAGATACAATTGGTGCCTTGTGCCCAGATTTGCACACCCAAGTTGGAACAAAGGCAGAATGTTTTCTTCTGATAGAAGTTGGCTGTGGACTTAGAGGAGCCGTTAATAAGCACTGATTTAACTACAGCTCTGACAGCAATGCTGGTTCTGAACACTAAAATCTAGTCTCTTTCTTTGCATCCAGATTTTTAATGAGAATTAAGTTTCAAGGTGAATTATAAGGATGGCTATAAAATGAGAGAACCAAATTATGCCCCACATTTATTTGTTTACTATATTAAAATTTAATTTTTAAAATTTATTCATGAGAATGTATTGTGCTTATCCATGGGGTATCTTGTGATCTGTACCCACTCCAACATATATCTCTTTATGATGAAGACTTAGAATCCTTTCTTCTTTTTGAATAGTGACAGACATTAAAATTGCCTTGGGATCTTCCTGTGGTGCTGGACCCAGAGGTAACAGGAGGGCCACCTCTCCTCTACCAGGGCCATGCCAAGCATGCATGTTTCTATATTTTATTTCATTTAAAGACTCCATAGAATATGCACATCAAGGACTTGAATCCAGCATGAAATGAAAATCAGTTTCCTCTGATCAAGCAACCCAGGGCAAACAAGGAAACTGCAGCAGTAATTATTACCCATGGCTGCGGAGTGCTTTGGACACTTAAGATGGAGTGAGAGCAGAGTCCAAGGTCCTTCGTCTCCTGTGCAAAGGACAGGAGGGGAGGGCAACATGGCTCCTTCCAGAGGGCGCTCTCTTGGAACTCATTCCATGACACATTTCAGCTGCTGTCTCCTGCTGTCCTGTGGAAGTTTGCCATTCTATTGTGCATGTTGTTGGGGCCTGTGCTGGTTGTTACTGTTGCAAGATGCCTGCTTTCGATGCTATTGTATGTTGATGGAACATCAGCTGAGGGAGGTCCAGACCCGAGCTCTGAAGATGTCAGGAGCAGGTTCTAAGCTCAGGAAAGCTGCTCCATTTTTTTTTTTTCTGTCATCCTGGAGCACAAAGTTGTGTCTGGGCTAAACTAGTCCATGAAGTTCCTATTTTCTACAGGAATCTCCCATTCCAAAAAGCCATGAGCTGACTTTTAAAGAAATGCTTACATATTATACTGGTTCCTCCAACACAGAATTTCATCATCAGAATAGTGAATTGATTATACATTATGTGAACGTCTAGAATAGAGTCAGGCACTGGGGCTACTGATCACAAAAGCAGTCATTTATTCCACCAGCATGATGGGAGACCAAGTGTACTCCTTTTGTAGATCTCTAAGAGAGAAAAAAAATCCAGAAAATATACTACAGTGAAGAGTAACAACATCATAATTTAGAAAGGAGAGTAAAGAAAATTAATATTAGTGCACAGTTTTAAAAATTTTATTTATTTGCAATCAAAGAGAGATGGAGAGGAGAGAGACAGAGAGAAAGGGCGTGCCAGGGCGTTCAGCCACATCAAACAAACTCCAGATGTATGCAGTACCTCTTAGAACACTGTTTTTAATCTCTCAGTAGCTACTCTGATAGTCTAACATAATAAAAGATATTTATGCAAGTAGATCAAATAATGATTCAACCTTGGTAGTTTGAAATTTAATTCTTGAACTATCGACCCAACAATCACAGCTTTTTCCTGCAGAATGTGCAGCGCAGGGACACTCAACCTCCCGCCTGCTTACTTCCTACTGTATGGATATGAAAATCAAGCATGTGTGTTAAGGGGTGCATCACACACTGGCAGGAAAATGGGTTTTGGCATCTGGAGCCCTCAGCTTGAATTTCAGAATGTCACTGCTACTGTCAGGCTCTGAAGGCTCTTTGAATGCTTGTATTTCATGTGTCTCTTCTCAAATGGTTATGACAATACCAAGGTGATAGTTCTTTCCTCAGAATTTATACACATACTGTGGAACACATGACCACATGTCAAGTTTTGTAAATCATCCCTGAGCATCTGTGGAGGATTAGTTTCAGGACCACCCCCATGAATGCCAACATCCATGGATGCTCAGCTACCATGTTTAAAATAGTGTGAAGGTGGTACTTTCATATAAGCAACACATATCTTCTGGTATAGTTTAAATCTTCTGTAGATTACTCAAAATACCTAATACAACAGAACATTAAGTAGTTCCTGTGTTATATTCAGAATAATGCAAAGGGCAAATGTTGCATTCTCCCTACAGATGCCTGCTAGGTGCTTCTCTGGCCAGTCTGGATTCATAGCTAGCCAGCTGCAGCTGAAGGTGTGAGCCCTTGGATAGGGAGGGCCAACTGTGTGCGTCGGGGTACCAGCTGTTTCTCTCCTGCTCATAAGTCTGTAGTGACTGAGAACCTGAGAGTGCTGCTCCTTCCCTCTACCCATCTATGCACTCTCCCCTCACATTTGGAAGAAATGATGCCATATTATTGCCGAAAACTGCCATGCTGTATTTTAGGTCCCAGGTCTCATAACTGAATGTTTATACCTTTGACCAACATCTCTTCCACCCTGGCACCTGACACATACCTTAACACGTGGTGTGGCCGTGAGTTTGACTTTGTAAAGTTCCACATATAAGTAAGATCATGCAGTTGTCATCCATTCTGTGTTTAGCTCATTTCACCAGCATAATATCCTGATTTATTCAGATTGACAGAGCAGTTAAGATTTCCTTCTACTTACTTTGCTCACTTTTTTAAAGAAAAAGGCTGATCCATTACATACATATATATATACATACATACATATATATATATATGTATATATATATATACACACACACACATATATATATACATATATATATACACACATATATATATACATATACATGTACATTCATCTACCGATATACCCTTCTGCTATATACATATCTTTTTTTCTTTTTCATATTTAATATATATACATATGCATTAAGTAGAAACTTTGTACAGACACATCATGTGTTGGTACTATCATTTTCCTCCTCCCTGCCCCCATCCCACTGAGGGCCCTCCATAGTGGTATTACTGGTATTCACCATGGAGTTGTGGGTTATGTGAGAGCAGCAGTTATTGTTGGGGGGAAATGTCTCTGGATATTTTCTCCCACCCTCTGGCTCTTACATTCTTTCTGCATGCCCCCTTCCTCAAAATTCCGCGAGCCACGGTGGGTGTGTATTAAGTCTACTTTAGTGTTGTGCTCTCAGCAGCTTCTGGATTTTTGCTTTGGTGTGTTTTGAGTGTCTCGTGTCTGTCTCCATCACCCTGGCACAGGTTGTCAGGCTCGCCTTGGAAACAGCTCTCTGGCTCATCTCGCCAATTCCTCTGCGGGTTTGCAGAGGGGCCCTAGCTGCTGTGTGAAGGGTGGTTCATCTCCTTCCTGGGAGTCAGCTATCTTTTCTTGCCTTGTTGATAGATTTTGGTTGTCTTTGGTTCTAGCTGCCTTCTTAAAAAGAAAAAAAAATGGATTCTCCAATGGAGAGTGAGCTCGTATATACACATCGTGCCTTTTGAGGATAATGTTGCAATGAGCACAAGGTCTCATCAATGTTAATTTTTTCCTTTGGCAATGTCATATGTATTCTTTGCTAGAATTGGTGGGTAATATGGTAGTTCCATTTTAATTCTCTTGTGGGACACAGAAGAGTGGGGAGAGAAGGAGGCCTTGGTGACTGGGACAATGGGGCTCCAGGAGGACAAGGGCGCCCATGGCTGATGAAGGGTTTTATTTTAGAGGTCACACATGTGGGGTGTGGGGTGGAGGGCATGTATAGGATATATCTATGACTCTCTAACAAGGGTTGAGAACTACGAATGTAGGGATCAGGGATGCAGAGAGCTCAGAAGTGAGTTCTGGCCAAGACTGTATGTCTGCTACACAAGTACGCTGTTGTTCGATTCAGTTCCTGCCTCTCGGGAGTTAACACATGTCCCAAGGCCAAATACTAGGATGTTTTGGTGGAAGAAGTTGAACCAGCGAGGCAAGATATAATAAAACAGGATTAAAAAATGGGAAATTTGGGTCAGCCCAACACCTGAGAAGGAGAAAGAGCTGGATGTTGAAGTCCCTCATGACCGATGATAACTCACTTATGCCCACTAAACCCAAGAGGCATAATCATAAACAGAATACGTTTGTCTCACTTAAAGGCTCACCACTGCACACTGCCTATAAGTTTTGGGTTTCTCATGATCTCATCAGGTTGGATTATTTGCTGGTATAATTCATAGAATTTAGCAAGGCACTATACTTGAGTTTTATTTTTAAAGATTCAAATCAGGAGGACAGGATGAATGCAGATGCATAAGGGGAGTTTGGGAAAGGTGCTCATGAAATCAGGTGGTGACCCTCCCAGGACTTCTACCTGTTCACAGGCAAGAAACAACGATGAGCATCAATGTCCAGTTTATGCTTTTTTTTTTTTTACTGGAGTTCAATTGTGATTGAATAAATCCTTGGTTACATGACCAAATTCCATATTCCTCTCTCTTTTCTTTCTAAAATTTAGACTAGACCCCAAGCTCCTTCCTGCTAATTACATACTTTATAATGTTTTGAACTTGAGTCCTTGAAGAGATTTCTCCCTCCAAAACATTACATATTCCTCTGGCACATGGTGGTGTGTCAGCAACCTGAAGACCATAAAGACATCTTTCAAAGCCTCTCTTGCTCCAGAGGGTGCGTGTGTGCGTGCGGATGCATGTGTATGCACGTGCTTGTGTGCATGATATGTTTGTGTGTGCATGTGTGCTTGTGTGGTATGTTTAGGCTTAACAAGGCTAGTATTGTATTCCTAAAATTTTGCACTTCTCAGACATTGACTCTGTTAGTTACATTTCTTTTCCTTATTTTTCTGATTTCATTTATAGGCAGAATCTAGAATTTTATCGACAGTAAAATACCTCCCCACTGTCTGCAGCACCCAGGGAACGGCTGCTACCCCTGGCAGGATCTCACACTCTCTGAGCTCTGCCTAAAGTCACTTGGCCTCTGTGTGCTGCCCTGTGGACCTGGTCGATCTGAGGCTGCCCCAAGTTGGGCATGAGCCAGCACCTCAGAGAGGAAGTACAGTGGAGAGCAAGGCTGGGCATCACAGCCAGTGAACGCAGGGCAAGCAGAGGAAGGACTGGTGGGTGTTCCTGCTCCAGACAGGCAGGGAGTCCACTCTAGGAAACTCTCCTAATCAGGGATGTTTAAGTCAAGTCTGGAATCTAGAAAGCCATAAATCAAGCATTGCTTCTATACATCAAGTGCCAGGAGCAGAATATGTGGATAATATTAATTTATCATTGCAGACATTAATTTAGGAAATTGTACCAGGGGCTTTCTGAATAAGTAGCTCCCACTGTTCTTCCCATTATGAAACAAGGCTTGCCTCAGAGCATGGATGAGCACATGCTAGAAGAAAACAAAGAGGCTGGAGCAGGTGGAAAAGTGCAGATGGTAAATGGTCAGAAACCAAGGCACCCAGGGATGGGATGGTTGGGATTCGGAGTACCGTGGTCTGTTCCAACACTGTACTTCTTAAATTCGTTTACTTATGCCTATGATGTTTCAGTAGGATTTAGTGCGCGCTCTCGGAAGAATGCAAAATCCACGTGACAAGACAAATTAAAAAGAGTCATAGGGCGAAGAAACGCGTAGCGACAGCATGGGGAAGCACGGGCTTTGTGCTTGCTCACCGCGCTGGTCTCCCATGCGTGCCCATAGTCAGCTCCAGATGTTTGAAACAAGGAAACTAATTGCTATCATACTTCATAGTGTCTTTAATATGAAACACAATTTACAGAAGTTATAAATTTTTTTTGATACAGCATCACTTGAGACTTATAGGGGAAGGGATTTCACAGTACATGGTACTCTGGATTTCTTTATTAGGAAATCTTTTTACTTGATAGTGCTGTTGATTTCTCCCTGCTGCCTTCTGGAATTTCAGTAATGCTCAAGCCTATGACCACACACACACACACACACTCATGCACACACACATATACACACAACCCAAAACACAGCATCTCCTGAAATGTTTCACCTGAGAAAAATGGTCTTATGTTTCTGTCTACATTTGGCTTGCTCTAGGTGCATTCAATGTTGATCTGGTTTCTATCTAGTCTGAAGTGACTAGGCTAGCTGATGTCCATTATAAAATAAGACACGAGACAGTGGACAAGAAAGACATGGCCTGATGGACGGTTTGTGCGCAGTCTTTGCACATGATCATTTAGTCTGAGTATGTCCCCTTACCACAACATATGAATGGCACATGATGTTTAAGCATGTAAAATACTTGGTAATGAAACTGAGCACCCTAGCTGACCTGCATGCTGGCATGTGTCCTCTGTTGCTGCTCCTGAACTTGGGCCTGGACGAAGTGAACAGTAGACACCTGGTGAGCACATGGCGTCACGAGGAGGGTTGTGACTCACCACACAGGAGAGGGCGCACCTCTCACTTGTCAATTTCTTGTTCACAGGAATCACACTCTACAGCCACCCATATGGAGGGGCCTTGCTGAATGAAGACAAGATGTGAGTGGAAGAATGCTGGCAGAGGACCTCATGGGCGGCAGCGAGTCTGGGGGTCCCTGAGGGTTGACTTTGACATTCGCATGGATAGCCAGTGGCAGGGGCTCAGTCATTTCTTTGCAATAGACTGAACTTAGAACGCATGACACTACTATTCAGCAGCATTTCTTAGCACAGATTGTCTAAAGGTGTGGAGCTGCCTACAGCCCATGGTCTGCACGCCTTCCTGAACACTTCAGGTTCATATCATAAAACATGCAGTTTGCACAAGTAAAGGAACTGGTGCCTCTGGATATTTCTTGTGCATTTGTCTTCAGAGTCCAAGAGAAATGTGGGTGGTGGGAAGGTAGATGCTTTGGGGACACCAAATTACTAGTACTCCCTGCCTTGTTACCAGGTGCAAGGCTTCTGCCCTCAGTGTCTTTTTTATCTTCTATCTCCTCTTTGTATTATTCAGTTCACAATTTATTAAAAATTGATACTAAAGCTAGTATTTATGCATTCCTTCTGGCCCACCAAGCTGAGCACACGACGTTTTCAGTTGGCATTCATCAGTGTGGCATCACAGGTGGTTTGCATTTTGTCTTTTCTTTCATGGACTGACCTCTAGGATTCAGCCATCAACAAAACCTGACATCAGCCCGCAGTGTTAGGACAAGGCTGGCTGATATCTGTTATAAAGCAGACTCAGTGTAAGGAAAGTATACCCCAGTGGATAGTTCATGGTATAGCCCTTCACTGTGTCAGACACCTGAAACGTGGGTCATGCACAGCTTCTCCCAGAGATAGACAGACAGAATACCTGGCAATGTTTGCCTCAACAAAAGAACATCAATAGAATTACAGTTACAAATAGGCCTGTGTGAGTGTGTGTGGTTACAGTGACCCTTGGAGATGCCAAGTGCAGCCTGAGGTGGTGGTGACTGCCCCTGGGTCTGCTGTGTAGCAGGTCAGTCTCAATACAGGCACAGGCCTTGGCATGTCTTGGATGTGTTCTGGAGATGTGCATCACTCTGCATGAACTGGATTCCACGATCACCAGCATGCTGACCTAAAGAGATGGAGAAGTATTCCTCGGCTTCATGCTCTTTTGTGATTTGTTCTGTGGGCACTGAACAAAGACCCATGTCTTCAGAAGTGTTTGAAGAGATTGAACTGGGAGGGAATCCATGTGTCTGCCTATCCTCATCTGAGTGTTAATGACATGTAGAAGCTTAGGTTCATCCTGTGACATCTCATGAGTATTCTCTTTGCCCACAGCCTGGAGAGCATCCGTCAGTGTGGCGTCGCCCTCTGCATTGTTCTAGGATTCTCTATCCTGTCAGCATCCATTGGTAGCTCTGTGGTGAGAGACAGGGTGACCGGAGCCAAAAGGCTACAACACTTAAGTGGCCTTGGTCACAGGACATATTGGCTGACTAACTTCTTGTATGACATGGTATGATTTGGGAATGTAATGTGTGTGTGGCAGTGGGGTGGTGGATGGGAGGAGAGCCAGGTTTCTCAGAAAATGTTTGTTTTCCTTGACCTTTCCAAGGAAAGTAGTATGTGTGGTTTTTTAGGTGCTTGGGCTCTTATACTTAAAATATACCCTACAGTGGGCAATTAATAATGAAAATGCAATCTCCACAGTCCTGGAAACTGGAGGTGTGCATCTGGGGTATAGGCAGGATTGGATTCTAGACAGAGCTCCTTCACCTGGGGACACCTCCTTCTCCCTGCAGCCTCACAGGGCTGCCCCGCTGTGCACTCGTGTGTGGCTCCCTCTTCTACAAGAGAATCCAGTGGGGCTAGGCTCCAACCTAATGGCCATCATTTGAACTTCATCATCTCTTTAAAGGCCTTGTCTCCAAATACAGGTCTATTCTGAAGTTCTAGGTATTTAAACATGTAAATTTTGGAAGGATACAGCTAAGCCCATAACAATGACTTAAGGATGAAGTCTATTAAAAAATGTTCTATTATGCAAAGTAGGCATTATGCTCAAGTAGAACTTGAAAGGAAACTTCATATTAAGCAATAAACCATCTAATGCCACGTGTCCCCCTTTCCCTTTCTCAGCTCTTTTACTTGGTTTCCGTCTGCCTGTGTATCTCCATGATAGTCGCCTTCCAGTTATCAGCCTTTACTTTCCGGGAGAACTTGGCGGCCACAGCTCTCCTGCTGGCACTTTTCGGGTATGTGATGAGAAACACGGCTGCAGAATTACGGTTTGTTTTCTGAGAGAAAAAACCCTCAGGATGGCTTTGAACCTGCTGTCAGCTTCATGATTTTCTCTCTTCTTGACCAATTATGTTGCTTCTACAAGGCTGCTCAGCAAACAATCTAGAGCAAGTTGATGAATGCCCTGTGTAGGAGGGAAGGGTTGACCCAGTCATAATGACGATAGCAGTGGCCCTGTCTCAGAAAGTCCCTCAAGCTGTTTGACAGACTTGTGCAGTGGGAAATGGATTCTCTTTTGTTCTCATTTTGACATTAATCATTGGCTCAAATACATAAACCAGTTAGCTCTAAAACTGCATTTGTGGGGAGTCTCTTGTGAAGCTCTCTCTGGCATATTTTCTTCTCTCCTATAATATTAGTAATTTGAGCATTTTATATGTCTCCTATCACTTATCTTTTCAAAGGGAAGAATACAAGTACAAAAATCATTTCACAGATATGTCATTTATGTGCACAGATCACTGTTACATCTTCCAAATCCTGTCTCTCTGCTATCAGGACTATGTATGATTTAGGTGACATAGGGCATAGTTATATACAGGTCAGGCATATCAGAGACATTTTGTAATTCTGGGAAAAAACAATTAACATATTATTACACTGTTTGAAATAATACACCTAGCTTTACTTTAAGATAAAGATTAAAACAAATGATTTTCACATACTTTGTTATTATATTGATGATCCAGGATGATTTGACATGTCTAACTAGGGGACAGAGTTTTGCTTAAAGAAATTCACACCATCAGATGAATAGACATGTGGATGAGCTGATGGGTGTGTAGGTAGAAAACTATATTCCAGGACAGAGGAAACAGTCAAGAATGTTAATGCTGTCATTTACCCTGAGACCTTTGTAATGCTAATTCTCCTCTCCAAGCTTTTCTTCTTTGTACAACTCTATTCTCTTGCTCAAATTAAGTGAGGTAATCTATGCCAAGAAAACTACTGGCACAGACTCAACAAATTAATTTAGCCATTACTATTATTCTTAGCATTATCTTATTTTAAGAGGTAATTATGAATTCTGCCAAAACTTACTTGCAATATACATAGTTGTTATACTCAATTTGGAATTTATGAGCGCCTGTAGAAGGCTTAGTATATGTGTGTGCCCTGTTTTCATCATGTGATTTAAGTTTACTGATCATAAAGAGTGCCTAATGTTGTGTTTCCTTGTGTTGTGAGCAAAATAGGCTTTGCTATAAAATTATATTTGACTTTTAGAAGATTAAAGCAGAAAGTAAGATAAAATTTAAAGTTAACTGGTTAGAAACTCTAAAACTATGTTCTTAGAATATTTTGTTACCTCCAACTTGATTGTAAATCCCTTTAGTAATTTGTATCAAGTTAAGAACTCTTTATACATATACAACTTTACTTTTCAAAGAAATTCTAGAGAATCATATTTCCGTGGAAATCACGAGTCACAAGGGTTACACACTTCCTGATAAGAATTCTTATGTTGGGGGCTGAGAAGATGACAAACGTACCTCAGACTGTTGGATACCAGAGTAATTCCAGTGAGAAAGAGCACAGCCACGTATGGTGTGATATGAAGCGGGTCAAGAACTGGTTCAGAGTGGAAAGGCCACAGCGTCATCATTGTGTCAGATGTGTAGTCATGCAGATCTGTGTGGAGACAGCACAGTCTGGGAGCTGTCCTGTGGCAACTGGCCATCTCTGGATGGGTAGAGCAGTCACTTCCTTTTCTTGTACTCAGAGGACCTGTTGGCATCTGGAGCCCATGTAGAGGCCCGGGAATGCTCACTCTCAGGATACGCTGAGACCTAGAACACTTTCAAGCTTCAACAGAACCATTTGCTGAATGGAAGTCAGAGGGAGGGAGGTTGGGGTAATTGCACAGAGTTACACAAGTGCTCAGAAATATATTTTTCTCTGTCAAAGAAAATTTGATAATTGAAACTGTAAATGGGAAAGGAGCAGAATTAGCATCAACAAGAAGAAAGTACTGGAAGTGGTTACCCAGGGGAGAGGACCATGAGTTCTAGGCCAGCTCGTTCTATAGAAGTGCTGCAGTCAGTTTGGCATTGCTGGCAGAAATCACCCAACCAAGAGCAGCGTGTGGGAAATAAAGGTTTATTTTGGCTTACAGCCTCGAGGGGAAGCTCCATGATGGCAAGGGACCATGCCACCAGGAGCATGTGCTAAACACTGGCCAGGTGAAACTGGCTATAATATACTCATAAGCCTACCTGCAACAATACTCCACCTCCAGAAGGTATTAATTCCCAAATCTCCGTCAGCTGGGGACCTAGCATTCAGAACACCTAAATTTGTGGAGGACACCTGAATCAACCCACCACACTAAGGAAACCCTGTCATTCAGCAGCAAGAGGCTCTGACGAACTCTCTCTCTCTTCTTCTCTATCTCTCTTGCACATAAACAAGTACAAGTCTTTTTTTAAAGATAAACTCACCTGTCTAATAAAATTGTGTCGATAATTCAGTTGTGTCATAAATTAATATAATAGAATAATAAACTATTTTTTCTCTCTGGATTTTAGATATGCAGTACTTCCATGGATGTATTTGATGTCTAGAATCTTTCCTAGTCCCGATGTGGCTTTCATCTCCTACATATCCTTGAACTTTATCTTTGGCCTGTGCACCATGCTAATGACCACCATGCCAAGGCTCCTGGCCATCATTTCCAAAGCTCAGGTAAGTCAGTGGCAGCATTCCCTCTACCCCTGCCAGTGTGTCATGTGGTATGCACACCTCAAAGGAGGAAGGATTTATTTAGACTCCTGGTTTCAAAGAGCTCAGTCCCTAGTTCTTGGCCTTTTGATGATGGGCCTGTGGAAAGGCAGAACATAGGCCAGCATGAGCATATTGGGGGGGGGAGCTATTTGGCTTCCTGAAGGTAGACAGGAATAAGAATATAGGGAAGGAACTGAGACCCATGTGGAATGTTCAAAAGCACACCCTTAGTGATGGACTCCCTCCAATGTTGTCTCATGTTGTAAAGTTTCCAGAATCTCCTTAAATAGTGCCAGTTTAAATGCTGCACCAGACCAAGGTACAGCATATAAGCTAGTAAGGGCCATTTAAGATTTAAACCATAGCTCATCTTATCCTAATTCTGTTGTTTTTCCAACTGGAATCTAGTGGAAATGCATGAGTACTTACTGTCTTTTAAGTGAAGACAGAGAGATTGATTGTAACTAACACAAGCTTTTGTTGTATTGTAAGAGCCATGTCTAGGCTTGGTGACAGATTAGCATGAAGTTGAACAGTCTCTGCTGCTGCTCGGGGAGCCACGGCAGGGCCACAGAGGCGCCACTACCACATGGCCATCATGGTTCTCAGAAATGGCTTGATGATGAATCACTGGCCCACAGTGGAGCAAGGAGTGCAACGAACAGTGTTCTGTCAAATTTCACTCCAGCCAGGGCTGGAAAGGGCCTGTGCAGCATGAATCCCACCTGTTGACCACACTCAGACCACGCACATCTGGAAGATGGCCTGCGGGATTCTGCTGTCTTCCATGTGGCCCATGGAACTAATTTAGTGGAACTTCTTTCGACAAGTTGGAGTAAAGGGTTGCCCTGGGCATGGCTGGCTGTACAGGGAGTGTTTTCCTCTGTGAGGGCAATGCCTCTTCCTAGTGGCCATTGACAAATCACTTTTTAGATATCCTCTTGGTGGACATTTAAGTGAAGCTGAGTCTTTTAGAGATACATCCAGTTTGTTCCCTGCCGTTCTTTCTCCACCCTGTCTGTTCCTTAGTAAGACTGTAATCACTCTTGGACTTCCCATTGAAGCTATCTGTTGTCACTTCAACATTCTCTGTGTGACATGTGGAAATAGTCTCCATGCTTCAATTGCATCCAGTCCTGTTTTCTTTTCTCACCTCTGACCACACTATGCTGGTGACTCAGTAGCTCTCAGGTACCTAACTGCTCCACAGTCAGAGAAACTCACTAAGGAAAGATACAGAGCTCTCAGCTCAAGGACATGGTCCTATTTGCAATGAAATAGGGTCTGCTGCCCACCCAACTTGAATAGGTTTGCTTCTAAAGGTGGATTTTGACATAGTAGACTCTCAGATGAAGGCCAGTATTATTCCTTATCATGTTTCATGTTTGTGTACAAGCAGTAGAGCATGAAAATATCCATTATGCATTCAGTGAGGGGAAGGATCTATCTCAGTCATTTTTAATAGACTAAAGTTTTCACTAATCTGTATTAATATGTTGAGCCTTTAACTAGACAGATTGCAGAACAATTAATTGCTTGAGTAGAATAATGAGTTCCTCACAAGATGCATAGAATTTCCCTCCACCTCACTAATTTTCAATATGACATGGACAACTGGGGTGTTGTAAATTACGGTGAAAAGGAAATCAGACGTAAGATACATAACAGAGAAGCCAGGTTAACTGCGTGGGACAAGATGACAGAAGAGGGGGTAGTTAGCTTTGAAAGAAAAAAGCAGAATAATTGTTTAGAGCCAAAGAAGAAACTATCCAGAAACCTTTCTGTCCATGTGAACATAATGACATAGTTGGTTAAAAGGCTTTCATGAATTATAAACCACACTGGAAGAATCAATAGACAGTGGGTAGCTGGCAAGAAAAATAGGCCTAATTCAGGTGGCAATAAATTATAAAAGGCATTTTATTCTATTTGCTTTGATCGTTCTTTTTTCCTTTGTATCTTATTTTGATATTGTTTGCTTATGATTCTCAACATTGTTAAAATACACATTTCAATTGATTTCAAGTACTCATTTTTAAGTTGAAGAGAAATATGTACTTGTAAAATTAATGAAAGAAACCCAGAAAAGCAACTGGACTTTCAGGTCAGGATTAAAAGTGAGTACAGCCAGTATCAACCACCGTGAACACAAGCTGTCATGTTCATGTGATTGTTTTCATTGTTACCAAATCATGGTTGGAAACAGATGCAGGGTTTGGAACAGCATTGTCTTCCTCTGTGAAGATTCTTGTGGTCCAGAGAATGTTGGTGGAGTTTGCAGTTACAGTTTGGGGCTGGAGAGATGGCTCGGTGGTTATGTACATTTCTGGGGCAAGCCTGACGGCCTGTTGGGCCAACAACCTCCCAAGTTCAAATATTCAGAACCCTTGTTAAACAGCTGGCTGTGGCCATTCTCATCTGTAACCCCAGTTCCCTATGGGACTGGAGATCAGTAAGCATGAGGGTCAGTAGGAGACTCTGGCTCAATAGCCACAGGCAGCGGAAGGATGGAGTGGGGCACCCTCTGTTCTGCTCCAGTCACCGCAGGCGAGCAGACCCCACTGTGCGTGGCACACTGCGAGTGCGCATGTGTGTGCATCCACCACACAACACACGCCATATCAAATCACCGTATGTACATGCACACAGAGAAGCAAACAAAAGGTTAAAATACCTATCTCTGTGGACATCTGAGACTTCTTAAACCACTGACTTACCATGAATTTGTGTGGGGTTTTTCTTAACTCAGTGATCATATATTGCATTCTTTGTTGTTCACACTTTTATACAAACCATTGTGAATCCCTTAAAATGAGACATAAAGTCATTGCCGTTAGTATATCCTTTTCTTAATTATCAGTTCCTGAGCTAAAGCTGTAATATCCAGCTGTTCCTATATCACAGATGATAGAACATTCTTTCATATGGTTCATTTCTTGATCCAGGGATAAAAATTTTTGAAAACTGGAATTAACAACCCCTTTTAATTGAAATTTATAACTAGTACCAGCCAATAAAAAGTAAAGGAGAATTAAGCTCACCATTTCTCCACTTCCATATGCAAGCCATATTATGACATGACAGTTGAGGTCCTAAAATTTTATTGAATTTTCTATTGCCCGTAAGCTAAATTATTTAGGACTCTTCTTAGCCTAGCCAAGCCTTAAGATTATACCATGAGATTATACTCTACATTATCTAGTATGAGATATATCATAGACAATACTCTAAGTTTAGTATTTTATTAGGATGCATGTATTATCATGTATAATTTGCACATATTATGGTGAATTTGTTACATTATTAAATATCGTTTATATGTAGATCAGTTTTATAGTTTGAAAATAAAACCCTCAAGTAAAAGTATCAAATTCCATTGTATTTCCAGGACTGTTTGACAGTCCTAGTTCATGTAACTTTTCTGGATTGAATACTTCTAAGTAGCCACACTAAATGGCAATAGACCATCACTACAGTGAACATTGCCCAAAATTCTTTGGACCAGACAAGGTGGGGTCATGTCCTAGCGCCACCAGTGACCTGTGCATATTGACCATCCTCTTGGGATTGAGCTGATTCTTTTACCATTAACCTCAGCCATTGTATTTGTATGTTTACTGGAAGAATGAGATGGAATGAAGAAATGAAGCATCATGAGGCTGAAAGGCACACAATAAATTGGCCATAGCATTCAGTGAAAAATAACATTGTAATAATTTCCATATCATTATAAAATGAAATTAATATTTACCACATGTGCAAAGCAATAATCTTTATGGTGAGTGCTGAAGTTTTAACTATCTACAAGTCAAAGTTTAATTTAAATATACAGACAATCTTGCATTTGTTTGCTCTCGAATTCTATATTATTATTTTGCTTGTGGTGTGTGTGTGGGGGGATGTGGTGTGGTATGGTTTGTGTGGTGTATGGATGTGTATTTGTCCTTGCAGCACCCCATGGCCTCACCTGAGGTGGGGTACTCACCTGTTGTGGTTGAAGTAGAACCTTCAGGGTCCTACTCCATCGTTGTTCCTCTGTTCTTGTTTTGAGGCTGAGTCTCTTACGGATATGAGAGCTTCCTATTATTTTGTGAACCCAGGACATTCTGTGGCCTCTGCTCCTCTTTGTGGGACTGGAGTTGCAGACACCTGTGGCTGTGTCCAGCTGTTCACTTGGGATCTGGAGATTTGAATTTGAGGAGTTTCAGGCCCCCTCAGGCCCCTCTGCTTGCTCAGGAAGCACACTTAACCACTGAGTTATGTGTCTCCATCTGCATACTTCTTTTTAAATCTCTTGTCTTCTCTACACAGTTTAGTTGCATTTGGATATATTTAGTATTATTGTGTACTAAGAATGGCTTGTGCATTTTGCCTATTATCTAAGTTCCACAGTTACAGCTCCTGACATCACCAACTCATATAAAACTACATATTGCCTCATGGCTGCTCTAGCCAATGGGCTTGCTCAGGCTGCTTTAATAGTGTAATAGACTACAAGGCTAGTCTAAAAATAGATGTTTATTCTCATGGTCCTGGAAGCTGGAGAGTTTAAGATCAAGGTGACTTTATATTTTATTCTTCATGAGGGGCTGTCAGGCTGCTGCCTTCTTGTGTTTTCACATGGTGAGGAGAGAGAAGACTGGTAGCTCTTTCCATTCAGGGGACTGATTCCATTATGGGAGCTTTACCCTTAACTCATGCACCCACAACATAACTGCCTTTGAAAGTCCCCACCTTCTAACACTATTATTAATATTATTGTAGTATTAGAGGCAAAAGCTTCCTCATGAGCATTTTGGAGGGACACAGCTATTCAATCTGTAGCATTCTGTCATTAGGTTACCTGACCTGTACCTCTCTCACATGCACCTCCACATACAGTCTATTTCAGTAGCTCCAAAATTCTGAACTTATCGCAGCCACAACTCTAAAGCACAAAGCCCAGCAAATTGTCTATAAATTTCATCTCATTCAGGTATGGCTAAAACTCAAGGGTATATTTCATTCCAGGCAAATTTATCTCAAGCTGTGAACCTATAAAAAATAATATATGCTTTCAAGATGCAAAGTTGGAACAGCCCTAAGATACACATTCCCACTCCAAGTGGGAGAAAGACAAAGGGGTTGGACAGATCTCAGCAAGTAAAACCTCGCAAGCCAGATATTGTGAAATGTCAGGAATAATCCTCTTAGGTTTGGTGACTCTTAGAGAGTGACTGAGTGATTTGGATAGGGAAGACTGGGATCATAGCTCTAACAAACGACAAGAAATTATTAGTATATGTTATAAAATTGGGAATAGCTTTTAATTTAATCTTTTCTCCTTTCACTGTGCAGAATTTGCAGGATATCTATGATGTCCTCAAGTGGGTGTTCACTATTTTTCCTCAATTCTGCCTGGGCCAAGGACTAATTGAACTCTGCTATAATCAGATCAAGTATGACCTGACCTACAACTTTGGCATTGATTCCTATGTGAGTCCCTTTACGATGAACTTCCTGGGCTGGATCTTTGTGGTGTTGGCCTTGCAGGGCACAGTTCTTCTCCTCTTGAGGATTCTGCTACATGGGGACCTACTGTGGTGGTCAAGGTATGTTCTGATGGATTTGCCCTTTAACTTGACTAAAGACAAGGGACCACTCTGTCCTAGAGGTTGTATAAGAGGAAATGTTTCTGACTGGTATAATGTATGGTTTTAACAAGTTAAGGTTTTATGCTTCCTTTTTTTATTTTGAGTGCACTAAGTCACTAACTCACTAGAAAGAATTTCAAAAGTTAAGGTGCCAATGTACAAGAAAATCCTTCTAATATTTTACTCGTCTCAGTCTATTTTCTACTTTGAAATTGCTGTTTCTGTTACTTTAAATCACCTCAGTTGAATGTGGTTGGTACCAAAAATAGTTTATTGTTTTGGCTAAATAGCATTAACTCCTGGAGTCAGAGAGGTATGGAAGTTCAGTGCAGAAAGCCACACATGACCCTTGCCAGATCCAGTTCCTTCTGTGAATGTATTCTTATCCCTGCTAAGTGAGAATTCAGATCAGTGCTAGGAAAGGTACTGTAGATGTGTAGATGCATATAGGTGAATGCAAACACACACACACACACATACATGCACCATGAACCTAGTATACATGAGGTTTAAGGTAACCACTTTAAATCTCAGAGACTCTAAAATATTGTCAGATAGCATGTTTGAAATAAATTAGGAAGAAACATGCTTTCCCATGCAGGATCCACATGGATGTGTTTCTTCTCCATGGCTGAACCTAGTGATCTTCTTTTATCCTCTGTTGCCTTTGGACTTCTGCTTAAAGGCAGAGAACCCCTCCCCATCTGTATAATTATATCCTTTTTGTTTTAAACAGAATCTCTCAAAGGAAGGATTCTTTATGGAAAAATTACTAAGACTGTCACAAAAAAGCTGTTCAAGATTATAAAGACATGTTATTAATATTTTAGGGTGATCACCATCTCAATATATTTTTTCTCTTCATTTCATGACATATTTCCTTACATAACCCACTGGGGCTGCTAAAGAACAGAGCCATTGTGAGTACAAATCCCAAAGCTCTTTTGAATTTGGCCATAATTACTCTGGATTTTGAAAATTTCCAATAGCTGACTGAATTTGGAGGAAAATTCTGAGTGCCTTTTAAATGTAATTGGTTCTGTGATATCTTAATAGTTCAATCCGTTTTAAGACCTGCCATGTTGAATCTCCTGTGGCACTTTCAGATTGCTTAGTCTCCCTAGGTTATCAGAAGATTGTTCTGTAGTGAAAAGACTTTCTGTGTTACCTGTGCTTTGTAGAGTGTGTTAGCTGAGCCTGCTTTAAAATAACATCTTCAGGAGGTTAGCAGTTAACCTAAGGACTCATGTTTGACTCTCCAGGTCCCATGCAAGCCAGATGCACAGTGATGCAAGGTTGCACATGTGCACAAGGGGCCACACCTGGCTGGAGTTTGACTGCAGTGGCTGAAGACTGTGGTGTGCCAACTCTCTCTCTCTCTCTTATTCTCTCTCACACACACATAAAAAAGGGCAGTCTGTTGGGCTTACCTCAATAAAAATGTCTTAGATGCCCACAGTGAATTGACAATTCTGTGTTTTTGTTGGTATGAAGGTCATATGACATAGACATTGTCCAGCTTAGCTGCCAGTGGCCTGTTGATCTTTTATGGGAAATTGTCATAACGACGGTGAGACCTAGTCAGTATGTTATTTGAATCCAGATCCAACTAGACAGCAAGTGCTTAACATGAAAAGTCCAGGGTCCTCAGCATTTTTCCAGCACATCCACAAGCCTCAGCAAAGCTGTTTGCTTCCTGCTTCTGCTGTCACCTCCACTCTCTCCGTGGCACCTCCTGACCTCGTCCTGCTCCCCAGGCTGATCTGGTCCTCCACAGCTTTTCCACTGCACCCTCCTTGAGTGAGCACTTCGTGGTCACAGGCTCTGCTTGGCTCTCAAGCCCATCATGCAGGGGAAGTACTAGTCCTAGTCGAACCTTGGGCCAACACCCCGTGTACTGCATGTGGCAGAGGGATCCAGCCTTTCCCGCCTCACTGTGTCTGTCGCCAGCCTGCAGCCAGACACCAGACTAGGGCCCACTTGAAGGCTATTCCACGCTCCTAAATGTTATGTAAATGATATAATTCCCTTCTGAGTCTCTAGCTATCTTTTCAAATTATCTGTGATATGTGTTGAATAAATATGATTTCAGGTGTGGAAAATAATATAGAAAAGGGAGTAATGATGGCTGAGGATGAACAGTGGATAGCTTTTTTTTAAAGTTGCAATCTATTTATTTTGAAATAATTTGAATTGACAATTGATCATAGAAGGAATTGAAAACAACTCCTTTCTTCACCTTTCTCTGTAAACGTATGATTATATAGTACAATATTGTACACTGAAAACAAGGAAATTGATACTAGTATAATACTCAGTGGTCTGCACTACATTATAATTTACTGGGAAATTAAAATTTACTTGAGGAACTGAGGAGCTAGCTCAGTGGTTAAAAGTACTTTCTTGTGGCCAGACATGGAGGCACATGCCTTTAATCCCAGCACTTGGGGGGGGGGGGAGAGGTAGGAGGATCACATTGAGTTCGAGGCCACCCTGAAGCTACATAGTGAATTCCAGGTCAGCCTGGACTAGAGTCAGACCCTACCTCAAAAAAAAAAAAAAAAAGTACTTTCTTGCAATCCTATAAGCCTAGGTTTGATTCTCCAGTACCCTTGTAGAAGCAAGATGCACAGAGTGGCATTCCTCTGGGGTTCATTTGCAGTGGCAAGTCCTGGCTCTCTCGTTTTCTCTTTCTGTATGTGTGTGTGTCTCTCCTCATAAATAAATAAATGAAAAGTTTTTAAAAATAAAATTTAACAGATTGAAAATCACAGTGAGGAAAAGTGGCTTAAGTTAGAAGTAAAAATAAGTTTGTATCCATCAGGTAAATAACTATTGCATAGAACTTACTATAGAATCCTTTTATTGAATCAAACTTACAATATTTAGGTATGTTTATACAAAAAAACTATGCACATAATATTTTTGTTACACATTTTATTCAATAAGCTGTTTACCACAAAACAAGTATAAAGTTGGTATTTTATAGTAATGTTTTTGTTTTGCATCCTAGGGCCTGGCATGAATTTACTACCCATAAAATTAAGAACTCTCTCCAGTGTTGGTCCATTTCTTCTGGATCTGAGTCTGTGTCCCTTGGCTGAGGGACAGAACTCACCATTGCTTGTAGTAGGGATGGCAGAGGGGAATCTGGGCAGAGCCGAAGCTGCTGAGATGCAAGGCTCCGCTTTCTGATCTCACAGGTTCTCAAATGATTCCAGCATTGTTTCCAGGTGAAACTAACTCTGCCTTTATCTTCCTAGGGGTCACTCTGCCCTCCAAGGCACATGCAAGTCTGCCAGGGACATAGATGTGGAAGAAGAACAGATGAGGGTGCTTGAAGGAAGGACCAGTGAAGACATTATGGTGTTGTACAATCTTAGTAAAAGTTACAGGGGTGTTTTCAAGAAGGCTGTGGCTGTGCGAGGTATCAGTCTGGGCCTCCGGAGAGGAGAGGTAACAGAACCGCTATTTCAACCCTTGTCTGTGGTGAACCTGTAATTCTTGTTCTGCTTATAGTGTCTTCAGAATATGTGAAATCAAAAGGAAAAGCAGCCTTCAAATCTCAAAAATCCCCACAAGGTTGCAGAAGCAAAGCCGGAGAGAGGGTCTTTTGGCTGTTAATATAGGGAAGCTTTGCTAATAGATTTAAACATTTATGATGTATGGTGGGAGCTTGGGGACGACTTTTACTGAGTGGAAATATTTTGAAAATCCAGTTAATTAAGGAAACTACTTCTCGTTCTTACCTAGCATGTAATTATCTTTGCGCTCCTGACTGAGCCCATGTACTAAAGTGTTGCTATGGGAAGCTTGAGGACAAACACACACTATGGCACCTGCTGAGCAATCTTATCAAAACTGACAGGGGCCATATAAACTGATTCTGATTTGGACTAAATGCATAAGGGGAATCAATTCTGGAAACTATTACCTTTAATTAACTGCAAAAAAATGAAAAAGCACCTTGCCTGTGCATTGTCCCAGGCTCCCAAGAGAGAAATTCTGAGTAGTCATGCTGTCTAATAGTCATTGCTGCCCTCCCACTGAGTACGTGGCCCAGATGTGAGTATTCTGGCACAAAGTGAGGCCAGCAGACCCATGACTTATAGCTGGCATTAGAGAACGAATTGTTAAGGATTATTTTGTAGTCACTGATTCTGTTGATTTTAAATTAGCTCTTAATCCTATGTGTCTTACTGAATATGTTTTTATACTTGCTTCAAAAATGGATTAAAATCAGCACTTATTTTTTTTCTCCAGTGCTTTTCATGGTTATTTTAAGCTAAGGAGTAAGAAAAAAAATACCCTAGACATCTTCATACAAATGATGATTTTCATATCCGAGGTTCCATTTGGCCTTTTTGTCAGTCATGCTCTGTTACTGGCATAAATCACCCGAGTCAATCAACATATAAAGAACTTGAACATGGCTCAGTTTGGGGTTTAAGTCCATGACCCAGTGCCCCCGTGCCTGGGGCCGCCCTTGGTAGCACAGAGTCCTGTGGTAGCAGTGCGTGGTGGAGGAAGCTGCTCGCCTCATGGTCAGCTGCCAGGTAGCGCAGCAAGCGAGAGACCATGTATTCCCCACACGTCTCCACAACCAAGCTCCCAGGTGTAGCAGGTCCTTTTCTTTAGGATATTGTGAGCATTACAATTTGTAAGTGGTTTGTGAGAGCCTGTGAAAAATGCAGAGATGATGGGGGTATATCCCTGCATCTCTAAGAATCAAAAATTGGGTAGGAAACAAAAGATTATAAACTCCCTAAAACTATTCTCTCTGCAAAATTTGTGCTACTTGGCACCTAATGCTCATTTGCTTAACTTTTCCATACATGGATTGGCCCATCTGTAAATCATTACTGAAATTTTCATACTCATATGCTCCAGTGGCCTTCAGTGTTACATAATATATAAATTACTTTGTGTAGTAGTATGCTTTTAAACAAACATCACGTACTCATTATCAACCAAATGTTAACACAAATGCTATTTATAGTATAGTAGTGTCGATTGTTTTCAGCATGTCTTGTCTAACTTCCCTTCAGTGCTTTGGGCTGCTTGGTGTGAACGGCGCTGGGAAGAGCACAACATTCAAAATCCTGGCCGGGGAACTTCCTCCGAGTTCAGGACATGTGGTCATCAGGACTCCCCAAGGGTATGATGCAGATTTTATCATTTCTTTTCCTAGCAGTTGAGGTGATATCAGGCCCAGGGACCCCCTGAATCCTTGCAGGTCTGTAAAACTAAGTTTAGAAACACCATTTTCCTCCAAATTCACCTTACAGCAACCATTCCTCCAAATGGGGAAAGGAGTTTCCCAATTACAACCAGTGCACAGGGCTGAGGGGGTACTGGCCAAGGGCGGATGGCGCTGGGGCTCCAGAGTTCATCTGTGATGTTCCATATGCCCCTTAGGTGAGCAGGAAGTAGCGAGGAGTGAGGGCTCCCTGCTTCTACTTTGGGTTGCCCTTGAAATGTCCCCACCATTTAGAGTGGACCCTAATGGCCTTACCGTTCCCCTTGTTTTTGCCATCCAGACTCCATCTGTCAGATAGACATGGCCACCTTGGGCTGGGAGCAGTGCACATATCGTGTACTGAAATAGTGGCGCCAAGGGAGTGGAGGAACCGTGTGCTATACGCACACGAGCTCTGCACACGCCACTGGCTGTCAGAGCGCAACTCACGCACGCAAGTCTGCAGGCAGCACACGCAGCTCTAGTCCTGGGTCACTTTCCACAGCGTCCTCCGCGCCTGTTCCCATAACGCCTGATTCTGAAATTTCTTCTGAACTGTGTCCTTGGTTAGGAACTTTTCCTCTAGTGCAGTGTTTTTCTCACTTCCACACAGAGATGATCACAATTCTGAACCTTCAGAGGCTGGATTGGTGCCCTGAAACAAAACTTGTTTGATGTCACAAACCTCTTCTCCCTTTAAACTGACAGCTTTTTTCTCTTGATCTTTCTCCATAAACCCTTTGTGTCCCCCAGAGATGTCCCCAGGGCCCATAGTGATCTCAATACTGAGCTACAATGTACTGTACATAGATCTTTTTATTAACCTTCTATGGCAAATCCACAGCCATATGGTGATATATTTTAAAAGGTTATTGAAATTAGGCTGGGAGAGATGGCCCAGAAGTTAAGGTGCTTGCCTGAAAATCCTAATAACTTGTATTCAGTTCCCCAGTACCCACGTAAAGCCAGATGCCCAAAGTGGTGCATGTGTCCAGAGTTTGTTTACAGTGGTTAGAGGCCCTAACATGCCCATTCTCTTCCTCTGTCGGTCCCTCTCTCTCTCCTCACAAATAAGCAAATCAATACATAATAAATTGCCAATATTTGCATGTCTCCTGCCACTTTAAAATTTAAATATGCATATGTATTACTGTGTTTACATCTAATTTTATCAGTGGTCTGTGTAGACATTTGCCTGTATATGTTTGTACACAGATACACATACTGAAACTTCAGATAAGGTTTAAAATCATTTTCTGTACTTTACTTCTCATTCAATAAGTACTATGCAATTTGTAAAAAGTTGTGATTAAAAGTTATCACTATTTCATTGATTATCTACAAACTTGAAAGCTTTTCTTATATTTATTTGTGATATAGATTTCCCTTCTGATAGCTGTCTGACATGCGCTCTGCTCTTCTGTGTCCACTGTTACTTCTTCTGTCACTGATCAATACAGAAATGCTGCATGCATTCTGAAGACTGTGCTGCATGTGTACCGTGCCTGCTGTAACTACCCTCTTGCTTTTGTGACAGAACACCTGGCCCAAAGCCTCTGAGAGGAGGAAAGTTTTTATTTTGGCTTAAAGTCGTGAGGGAAAGCTTCATGATGACAGGGGGCAGCATGGCATGAGCAGAAGCTGGACATTACCTCTGCCACACAGGTGGAAAGTAACAATAAAACTGAGCTGAGCTCTTGCAAGGGGAAGCTGTGTTATAACAACCGTAAACCCACTCCTTACAAGATAGCCTCCTCCAGTAAGCCTTACTTCTTAAATTGCCACCAGTGGGGGACCAAGCTTCCAAATACATGTGCTTATGGGGTACAACTTATTCAATCCACCACAGTACCTTAAATATTCTTTGTCTATTGTGCCTTGTATTTTTTTAAAAATTTTTTTGTTCATTTTTATTTATTTATTTTAAAACTGCAGACAGAGAAAGAGGGAGAGAGAGAGAATGGGTGCGCCAGGGCCTCCAGACACTGCAAGTGAACTACAGATGTATGTGCCCCTTGTGCATCTGGCTAACGTGGGTCCTGGGGAATTGAGCCTTGAACCAGGGTCCTTAAACTTAACAGGCAAGTGCTTAACCACTAAGCCATCTCTCCAGCCTGCTTTGTATTTTTTATTGACCATTTTATATACATACACACACATACATATATGAGGGTTTTAAATCATAATCCCTCACCGATTACCTTCTCTCTTTTAAAAATATTTCATTTATTTATTTGAGGAAAGATAGAGAGTCAGAAAGAGAAAAAGCAAGAAAGAGGCAGATAGACAGAATGGGTGTGCCAGGGCCTCCAGCCACTGCAAATGAAGTCCAGATACTTGAGTTACCTTGTGCATCTGGGTTTATGAGGATACTGGAAACTGGGTCCTTTGGCTTTGCTAGCAAGTGCCTTAAATGCTTAAGTCCTCTCTCCAGTCCCAATTACCTTCTCTTGACACTTTCCCCATACTTCTACTGAATTCTTTCTTTTTCCCAAGGCCCAGGTACCTTGGATTTTAACTTTGTTTTGAAGCTTGGGGTTGTAACCACAATCCAGGACAAGGATGGCCCTTAATCTACAGGCTGTTGCTTGTGCCCCATCCCAACCCCAACCCCTTCTATCCAATTGATTCTTTGATCCTATCCCTCAAGAATGCATTCCTAGGTACAATGTTAATGTTAATGTTGCTCATTTGTAACTTGATATGTTGTTTACTTCTCTCAATCTGCAGTTTCCTCATCTGTCCCTTTCTTTGCTATGTGATCTTTGCATGAAGAAGCAGTTACATAGGACTTGAAGTGTTGTCTGCAGACTTGTCTGCCTGCACATGGAGATCAAAGCTTAACGTGTTTCTCTCTCTTCTCTATTTCTCATAATTTCATCTGGTGTAGAGGGTTAGGTTAGATTCAAGCAGAATGTTATGTGCATTGTCGTTGAGAGAAACATGTTTGGTTTTGTCTTTGTTTTTGATGTTTAGTGCTTGGATACTTTGGGCCATTAAAAATAATGATTTTTTCACTGTTGTGTTTTGTGTTCATTTCTCAGCAAGAATAATTCCATAAGAAGTTAGTTTTAATTTTTTATCCAGAGGTATAATTCATATAGGAAAGGATAACTTTTTAATTCTTTCTTTTCTTTCCTAAATTACATGATGATCAATTGATTTTCAGTCACTCACATAAGATGATAAATTCTTTTTTGATTGCTTGGTTACTTTTTTTTAAAAAAATATGTACATATGGCACATGTGTGTATGCATGTGTCCATACATGTAGGCACATGTGTGGGGGTGCACATGCGTATGTGTGTGTATGTGAAAGCTAGAGGTTGACGGGTACTTGCCTCTATCATTCCTCACTACTTTCTGAGGCAGTGCTCCAATTTAGCTACTCTCAGTAGCCATCTTGCTTCAGAAATCCTCTCTCTACCTGCTGAGAGGGTCCACTGGCATTTATATGGGTGCCGGGGGTTCAGACTCCCGTCCTCACGCTTGTGTGGTGAGGACTTTTTCTAATGAGCCGTCTCCCCCGCTCCTCATTGCACTCTTACATCATCCTGGGTTAATTTTGATGGGATTAGAAAACATCAGTTTTCCCCTTGTGCTTAGTTATTCATCGTACAATTTGGAATCTGCCTTTTCCTTCCTTTCCTCATTTTTCAGCTTTTTCCTTGTCAGTACACTAGAAATGATGATATTTCAAATGATTGAAGAGTTAATTATTTCTCACCTTGTCCTCAAACAAGCATGCAATTGTTTTGTAATAGGCATTCCTTTTCCCGGTGTGTGCGATAACAACTGTGACCTGAAAGGAGGTCTGTCTTACCTCACATGCAGGTTACAGCATTCTGTGAGCACAGCTTATGCTTCTGCTTTTGTCAGTGAATGAAAACAGCTTTCAGAGTAAATTATACTTGAGAAAATAAAATTGGAAAAAATCTAATTGAAGCTCATATGCTTACATCTAGTTATGCATAAAACATATCACCCTGAAAAGCCTTCAGGCTGTATACAATTGAACATCTCTTTCATTGTTGATCTTTCCCTGGAGTTACAGAAGTAAAAATACAACTGTTTTTGTTGATTATGATGACATCTGGTTATTTTTTTCTATCTAATTTGTCTATTAGCTAGTATAGATGAATAAAAGAGTCAGAATTTAAAGGAGAATGAAAATATAAAGTTTATTTTTTTCTAATCCCTGGAAGACTGATTTCTTCCTTTGTATTTCCATTCTATAATTTTTAAAATAGTTGAAAAATGAAATTCAAATAACTGCTATGGAAAGGCAGAATAAATTTGCATCCACATAATGGTGGATGAGTCTCTTATTATGCTACAGATCTGTGTAATTAGTTTAATTATAACTAAACCACACTTGCATTAATTATATTTTTAACCTTGATTATTTGTAATGTTAATTGCACATTACTATTCAAAGAATTAAATAGGTAATTAGAAGCACAATGGAAGTTTTAACTACTTAGTGACTTAGAGTATTCATTCCTGCCCATGAAGCTCAGAACCAATTCTATGTAATTGAAATACATGGACTCAGACAATCATGCTGTTAAAGTTTAAGTCTCTTTTAGGAAGCTATATTATCTGAAACTATTCTTTTCTGTTCTGCTGTTTACTTTATTATTTATTTCTATGAATGAATATTCTGTATTCTGTAACTTGACATGATATGTGTGTATGTAAAGAACTCATTTTAAAGGCAACAATTATAATTTGGTTTGGAGTATATTATGAGCTCCCGAAACAAAGATAGTGGTCACAAATCTGCAGGCTGCCTATCAAAAATCATATGCATTTTTATGTTATTAGCACAGTGTTAACATTTGGGCTAATTGTGGTAGTCAAAGATGTATCCACTCTTAACTTGGGACGGCGTCTATCCGTCCTATTACATTTTCACTGTACTATAAGATATTTATATTTGGTGTTGAATCCAAAGATCAATGGAGTTTGTAGCCACAGATAAAACTATATTAACAATTAAGAACCAGGCTTTACTGGGATCCCTAAGGCATCAAGCAGAGGACTCACTTTCTTGATCTTATCTGAAAATTATAAAGGCCTTGGGAGGAAGTTGGCACTCTTACTTTACTGACAAGGAATCTATGAGTCAGAAATTTTAATGAACTTATCAGATGCCAAACTTGTAAAATGCCTTAGAGAACTTGAATTTTCCATATTCAAAATCTTTTGTACTTCCAAATCTACTTCCTAATTATTAGAGAAAATTCTCAATGCAGCCATATCTTAAATCATAAAATATGTAAAAGAGAACAGTAAAAAGTAGTCTCAATGCAAATCAACAGATACCAGAGCAACATATATTTTTGTAATAAACATTACTGTGACTATCTTTTTTTAAATTCAAATGATAAGAAATTGGGCTTAAAGAAGCATAAGTTGTACACAACACTTATCACAGTATTACAGTGACATTAAAGATGAGAAGAGTTGGGCTGGAGAGATGGCTTAGCGGTTAAGTGCTTGCCTGTGAAGCCCAAGGACCCTGGTTCAAGGCTTGATTCTCCAGGACCTACGTTAGCCATATGCATAAGGGGACTCACGCGTCTGGAGTTCGTTTGCAGTGGCTGGAAGCCCTGGTGTGCCCATTTTCTTTCTCTCTCCCTATCTGCCTCTTTCTCTGTCTGTCACTCTCAAATAAATAAAAATGAACAAAAAAATTTTTTTAAAGATGAAAAAGTGAAAATTTGGCAAATAAAAACAAAATAATTCATTAATTCATTAACACCATTTAAATGGAAGTCAAATATAATAGCACAAATGGTGACTGAGAGATGGCTCAGCACTTACAGGCCATTGCTTGAAAAGCCCGCTAGCCTGGGTGTAATTCCCCAACACTAACATCAAGCCAGATGTGAAGCACATACATCTGTAATCCCTGTCTCAAAGAAGGTGAGAAGGAGACATGTTGAGTTGTCCTCTGGACTCCACATGTGAGTCACAGCGCACTGTCCTAGTCAGCTCCATGCTGCTGGAATGAACCTCCAGACCAGACACAGTTTATGGGAGGAATGGCATTTCTTTTAGGCTTACAGATCAAGAAGTTCCACGATGGTGGAAGAAGCTACACAGATCCACACAGAGAGGAAAACCACCACCAGCACCCCAAGCAAGCACATTCGGGAGCCCCAGGCTGACCTCCAGCGCACATGTACTTTAGACTGGAATTCAGATCCGCACCCTGTATACATTAGCTTTTCAGGTTTTAGTTTTAGTTAGCTTTTCAAGTAAATTTTAAGTTATTTTTTAAGTTTACTTAAAATTCTTAAAGTACTTTACTGACTTGACTTAAAGTACTTTATTAAAACCTTAAGTAAACTTAGCTTTCAGTTTTTCCATATTCTTAGGGTTGGACCCCAGGATCTACCCACAGTGACACCTCCTGTAGCTAGGCAGTTGGAAATACAAGTTATAAAATAAAACATTTGAGTCTATTGGAAGACATAAATTTAAACTCACACACATGCATGTGCACACACACATGTACACACAGAGAAATGAATAAGTACATTTTTAAAAACCACACAGAATCATTTTATATATATATATATATATATATATATATATATATATATGATCATGAACACAAGTAAGAAGGCTATTTCTTTTATTCTTTTTTTAAAATTTTTTGTTCATTTTTATTTATTTATTTGAGAGCGAAAGAGAAAGAGGCAGAGAGAGAGAGAGAATGGACACACCAGGGCCTTCATCCACTGTAAATGAAATCCAGACATGTGCACCCCCTTGTACATCTGGCTAACGTGGGTCCTGGGGAATCAAGCCTCGAACTGAGGTTCTTAGGCTTCGCAGGCAAGCGCTTAACCACTAAGCCATCTCTCCAGCCCTGATACAGATATTCTTAAACAATTTCAGAATAGGCTGGACATGGTGATGCATGCCTTTAATCCCAGCTCTTGAGAGGCTGAGGGAGGAAGATTGACATGAGTTTGAGGTCAGCCTAGGGCTATAGTGAGTTCTAGGTCCAAGTCAGCCTGGGCTAAAATGAAACCATGCCTTGAAAGAGAAAAAAAGCCCCCAAATTCCCCCAAAACTCAGAACAACAATTTGTGAAGTATAGTGTCCCTAAAGGTCACAAGGAATGCATACTTAACATGAGTATTTAGTTCCTTTCTGGAATGTATGTTTGTATACAAGCTAGTTAAGAGATACAAAGAATGCTTATACTGCTGTTATTTTTTTGAAACAAAACAATGCATTCGAGCTTTTCTTTGTTCCAGCAGTAATACACAGTAGAGGAAAGAAGACATGTAAACATCAAACCTCATGTAAAGTACGGCTGAGAGACATGACGCAGGTGGCCCTGAAATTAGACAGCTTTACTTAGACAATAAGCAAGGTTGCATAGTGATGTAAACACCATGTTGGTTGGTGGAAGGGTGGATAGTCTTCATATTATTGTTATTTTAGCTGATATTACAGTGTGTAGGGGAAGGCTTAACACAGATGTTCTGAACTTCCTATAGAATAAAGATGTTCGTCTAGTCATGGCAAAAATTATAGGTACTCACTTACCATATGAAGTATCTTAAGGAACTGTCATGGTTTGATAGTAAATAATGAATACATAAAAATAGGTGGAAAGATTATGGTATATATATTTCACATTAGTTTAAAAATAAAATATGTTGCCATTATTTCTAAAACCAGTGTTTATAATTATGACTTCATTGAAACTGGAATAGTGAAAATAAATATAAATTCTTTTTTATGAGAGAGGAGAAAGAGAGAGAGAGAGAATTAACACAACAGGACCCCCAGCCACTGAACTTGAACTCTAGACACATGTACTCCTTGTTCACGTGCACCCCCTTGTTCACATGCACCCCCTTGTTCACATGCGTGCCCTTGTTCACATGCACACCCTTGTTCACATGCACACCCTTGTTCACATGCACACCCTTGTTCACATGCACACCCTTGCACACGTGTCACTTTGTGTGTCTGGCTTACATGGGATCTGGGGAGTCAAACATGGGTCCTAATGCTTCACAGGCAAGCACCTTAACTTCCAAGCCATCTCTCTAGCCCAATATAAATTGTTTTTTTCTCAATGATGACATTCTTCCTGCACAATTGTTTACTATAAAATTTATAATGTAATGTATATGCATATTTAAAGATAAGTAAAGCTTTTATATATCAAAACATTAAAATAAAAGGATAAGCAGCAAATGAAGCAAAGTTGATAGATAAATATGTAAATACAATTATAGGAATGTATGTAATGATGATGGAAACTTAATAGATACAATATTTAAATACAATGGCAGAAAATATGTATAGTGAAAATGAAAAGAAATAGACATATAAAAAAAGCCATATGCAAAATAACTTAACACAATATTCAAGCAAATTCTTAATGAGCATTTTGAAATTCCTGTCATCACTAATATATAAATGCAAAGCACCTTGGTAGTCATGGCCAAGTGGTTAAGGAATGGACTACAAATACAAAGCAAAAAAAAAAAAAAAAAAGACAGGAGATTTTGTTTTCATCTCTCACATAGAGATTTAGAAAGTATACAAGTTCATGAAGACATAATAAAGTAGGTACTGTTAAGCACATGTTTTTGGCATATACATAATTATAATTATATCCAAGCATAGCTTGGTAGTATGCACCATGGGACACCACAGTAAAGAGCACCATATGTAACAAAGAAAGTTAGAACTAATAATTGTCCTTGAAAAAAGTTATGCTCAGAAAATAATGGAAACTCGAGTAAAGGTTAAAATGATAGCATATTAATTTAGATCTTGTTTATAATTGCAAAATCTGGGAAGATATTGTGTTCTTATTATATTTTTGTGGTTACATTATATTACAATATTACTTTTAAACTATTTTAAATGATATTTAATGAATTAAGATAGAGTATTAGGATAACCCCATAGTGTCCTCATTATTAGATAAATACTAATGAAACTATTTCTTAAGTGTTCCTCTGAGGCCACAAAATAGAGGGAGATGTTTATTGCAGTATCAACAGCTATTAAATCTAGGTATTAAATTATAGCTTTAAGTTCTTCATTATTCCTGGTTATAGTTTTCAAATCGTATACCAAGATCATGTGTTGTTAGTAGGCGATTAAAACATAGACAGTGCAAAACCCTGAAAACATAAGCCTTTTGCTTCATACTTTAGACAGCATTTTTGGCACTTATTCATTTTAATGTATGCAACTGGGACAGATATTGTTTTTGGCTTAGATTTTTTTCTCCCCTCATAAATGACCACTATTATAGTATTCATGTGAGCAATAGCTATTAACTACTACCACACCATGGAAATACTAAGTAATATGGGCACAACACTCAAGGATTTATTTATAAATGACTGCTTCGTGTAAACCAGCACAATATCCGTACAAGATGCACAGTGCTCGTATATTGCTTATAATGGCTTCATCCTCCTTTCAAGCAGCACAGAGCACAAATTGCAGTAGTTTAATCATAATCTCACCATGTAGGAACCACTTGCGAATTTATTTTTCTCTCATTTTAAATTAAATGACAGTTTAACAATGCCTATATGGAGTGAGGAAAAGAATGAAGAAAAACCCTCCATGAATTTAAATCAGAGTGATTATCCTAATCCACCCAGTTTTGAAAAAGAATTCTAAAATATATCTGCGTATGCACATACACATGCCTTCATACTCTCTGCATACATGCATATATGTAATATGCATTTAAATTGCATGTCAACCTTTACTTGCTAAGATAAAGTTCCCAACCAGAAGCAGCTGAAGGAAGGAACAAGTTTTGTTTTCAGTGCACAGTTTTGAGGAAGAGTCCATCATGGTAGGGAAAGAATGGTGGGATGAGGAAGCCAGGGGCACACCATCACCTCAGCAGGCAGGAATTAGGGAGACCAAGAGAACAGCAAGGAAGGCTGGACTGTCATGCCTCAAGGCAAGTCCACAGTGACACTTCCTTCAGCAAGGCTTCACCCCCTACAGTTTCCCAACCTTCCCAAACAGTTCCACTAACTGGGGATTAAGTATTCTAACACATGGATCTCAGGGGGACATTTTGCATTCAAACCACTGCATGCATGAGCACTCAGATAACTGCAGCGACATGAGTTCACATTTGCTTCACACAGCTCCCAGACTGATCGATCAGAATGCTTTCAGTACTTCTGCAGTCTTCATCTGTTATCCCTTCTTCATAGTTCACAGGGCTTCTAGGCTACCATGTCCCAAACCCTTTCTCTATTTCAGATTTAGTCTCATGTGGCTTTTCCTTTCTTGGAACAAAGTACCGCCTAGCTGAAAGCCTCTTACTGTGAAATGGAAAATGATTCCTGTTTCATGACATGGCAAAATGTGGCAGAGAGTGCAAGCCAGCATAAAACCGTGCATTCTCTGAGCCCCCCATGGCTGGATGCCAAGACTTATAACGGGAGAATGCGTGGGAGTGTTCCGGTTTAGACTGCCCCTGTGTGATTTGTGTCTGCTAGTACACAGCCTGAGGTGAAGTTTACATACTCCAGTCATGCTCCATAACTTTTACAGACTGGTTCTGTTAATATACATGTAGATACCCCCCTCCATCGCTTTCTCTCTCATTTTAACAGGGAATATCTTGTGTGTAACAGCCCACTGGCACCGCATAGGTAGTGTGGCAGAGTGTAATATGTAGGTGTGCAGCTTGTTACATGCCACTGGAAATTTATCCTACACCAATAGTTTTCTTCCTATATTCCAGACTCATCTGGTTTATTGTAAAAGTGGTATCACAAAATATCTCGAAATCGCCTTAGAGAGAAGTGTCCCTCAGCATTTTGGCCAATAAGGAGTAATGTTCTGTGAAGAGGAATATTGAAAGAAATTGCTTCCTTTTCTAAACTTTAAATACAAAAGTCAAGTTGAAGTTCTGGTTATTGCACATCTATATTCTGTTTTATCTAAGAATTTTCCAATTTAGAACCATGTTTTATGAGTTTTCATGTCATCTTTGCACTGGGGCCATGCTAATTTTCTCTGTATCCTTCCAATATATGTGCTGCTAGAGTGAGCACAGTGTCCTTTCATGATACAGTGAGTTACCAGGGATGGAAATGACAGGAACACAAACATGAAACACTGTTCCAGGGATGTCCAGATGTTGAACACAGTCTAAACGTGATGGTTTGTATATTGTACTGTATGAATTCTGTGTCCACATTTGAGTTTCAGCAGAATCAGTGCATTGTCTAGGCTTCTTGGCACGTCAGGGAGGTCCTCCTGGGCGACTCTTCACGTGCTGCCGCCACACAGAGAGCAAGCCACGCCCAGCAAGGCTCATTCCCCTCTGTGTTACGATGGTGGTCCTGCATGCCTTGCTCAGCACAGTCTGTGTTCCCCACCTGTCCATTCACCTGTGGGTCTCTTCTGGTCTGTCAGCACCAAGCTCAGGTGGCTGTACTAACAAACGGAAGTTAGCTTTAGTTTCAGTATTGTCCTAATACTGACAATTGGGCACATCTCTGACGACAGGTCGTGCTGTGTTCTGCCTTTTCATGGGTACATTTATGGCACTTTGAGCTCTCTACAGATGTATGTATATCTTTATTTTGTATCAGTGAAGTGTGGTTTCCAGGATGTCACAAAATACCAACATCTGTAGCCACCTATGTCTCTTCCTATCAGACTTCCCCAACCCTAAGGTGAGTACCTGGAGATTCAACCAACTGGATGTCATACACTATGTAGTTAGGCTTGTGACCTCCAACTGGTTGATTTATGGATGTATGACACATGGAGTTGAGGGGATGACTGTATTACTCTATTGTACATAGTTCATTGTCTTCATTTCAGAGAGGAAGAGTATATTGCCCAGAGAGGCAAACGGCCTTGATCTTACTGCTTAGTGCTAAGGTGGCAGTAACTAAGCCAACTCATGGCCAGCTGTTTTTCCCCTGCTCTTGTTTCATATTTATGAAAATCAGTGACAAGGAAGTGCCTGGTATGGTCAGGCTGGCAATTAATTTTGCTTAGGTCCTGGCTCACTCTTTAAGGAGTTAAGAAAGTGGCTGTTTGTCTGCTGTGTCTGTCTGTGACTAAACAATGAGAACATGAAGATTGATTATTATTCCACAGGCTGAATCCAATGACTTGTGATACCTAATGTAAAATATTCATGTCGATATTACCTGTATTGGTCCTAGAGTTTGGATGTCAAATGTGTCTCAAAACCCTTGTGTTGATGGTTTGGTTTCTGGTGTGTTGCTGCTGGCCGGTAGTGGACATTTTGGGATGTGGACTCTGGTGGGAGCTCTCAGTCCCTGGGACATGTGTTTGAAGGATCCTTGCCTCTTCCTTCTTTCCTTTGGCTTCCTGGCTGTGAGTTGAACACTTTACTCCACCATAGGATCCCTATCACTGCCAATCAGCACCTCATGAGAGGCCCCAGTTGTAGAGTGGAGACTCCACAGCTATGAGACAAAATCAGCCTTTCTCTGTGTAAGTTAACGATTATCTCAGGCATCTCATTTTGTTGAGCAAAGATAACACAATGGGTTTTCCAAGTGACACCTAGACATTAAATGATTTAAATGTCTTTCACGTTCAAACTATTGCAGCCAAAAGATGCACTTTAATCCAAGTTAGTAAAGGCAATAAAAATATAGTTGTTGACTTAAACATAAAAATATTAATTATAATTGGCACTGGGAATTGATCATATAATCTAAATCCAGGACTTATGTGAATGCAGTGGGAGTGAGTACACAGTGTGAGTGAGCAGCAGAGAAAATGAGGTTACCATTAGGACAAATATGGCATTTACTTTTAGACACTATTGTATATTTTCTTCTTTAGTCAGCCTTGATTTTACCTGAAGTAGTTTTCCTTTGAATGAAAAATATACCACAGTTACTGCTGTTCCATGGTCATAGATAGAACTGTAGAAGATAAATGCACATTCTGGGACTGACAGGTATAAAGTTATAATTTTCATATTTGTTACCTGAAAATATTGGAGTACCAAAATTATTTATCATAACTAGAAAATATTTAATATAATTATTAGTAATGATGTTTATCTATTGTGGTTTTCAAAGGGAATCATTTTCCTTATACAGTATACTTCATGGCAACTTCAAGACATAGCAAGTATACTTATTATTCTGATCCCAGATGTTATATCTCCTGTGACATGCTTGTCATCTTAGTTTGCTATATTATCCTACTGTTTTAGTTACCTTCACATTGCTGGCACAAAGCAGCCGACCAAACTAGCTTGTGGGAAAAAGCATTTATGGTGCTTTGTAGACCGAAGGGGAAACTCAGTGATGGCAAGCAAAAGGATGGCATGAGCAGAGGTTGGGCACCACCTCCTTGCCACAATAGGTGGACCACCACAGCATGAGCATGAGCCAAACTCTGTTGATAATGCCCATAAACCTGCCCCCAACAACACACCTGCAACCAGGCTCCAGTTCCAAAATTGCCATCAGCTGGGATCTAAGCATTCCGAACACACGAGTTTATGGGAGACATCTAATTCAAACCACCACCCCTGTGATGTTCACGCAGAAAATGTGCTCAGCTAATTATGCATTCTCAGGGTGTATATGTCCATGTAATTCAACATGGTACACATAAGTGTGCATATTGAGCAAGTATATTAAGCTGTTGACTTTGTATAAGTTCTGTCTTGATCCAAAATATCAATTCCCTCCCCACACTTTTTCATTAGTTAAGAATATCTTCTGTTTGTCAGTCAGCTTCTGCCTCGGTGAAAAAGCACCTCAGAGGGAAGAAAGATTTCCTCTGGTTCAGGGGGTCAGAGCTCCATGACTGTGGGATTTTAGAGCAAAAATGCATTAGTATTTTGTGAAAACATTAAAGAAAGATATTGAAGCATTTGCATCTTATTAACCATAGCTAATGAACAAAAATATGCAACTATCTTCTGATAGTTCTTTTTAGTTTGCCTTTTGAAATAGTGACTCAGTAGATTCTGACACAGAATCCCTTGTATGTTGTGATTTGTACTTTCAGTGTCCTCCGCAGGCTGATGTAGTAGGGTAGGTCCACAGTTCGGTGCTCTTGGGAGGCTGTGAAACCCTGAAGATGGGGGTTGTAGGAGGGCCTTTGTTCATTCGGGCTTGCCCTTGAAGGAGAAAGAAGGGCTCCAGCCACTCCTTCCTTTTTTTTTTTTTTCTTTTTTCTTTTTGGTTTCATTGCCATAACATGCCTGGCTTGCTCTGCCATACACTCCAGCATAATGTATCGCCACAGGTCCAAAGAGGTGAGCAGCTGGCCATGGGCTGAACCTCTAAAACCAATAGCAAAGTAAGCTCTCCTCCTTAGATGCTCATTATGTATGTGCTTCACTGCAGCAGTGAAAGCTTGCCAATGCACTCAGTTTCTTAGGAGCTCTTAAAATCCCACTTTAATGAAACCAAAATTTAACTGAGTTTTCCTGGATTTGCTTAAATATTGGAGTTGTTAAGCAGAAGAGCAGTTGTGTGTACATTCTGCATCTCCGGCTTCTTACAAATTGCAGATCTTCATTTTTTTCTACATAATTCCTTACATAATTTAAAAGAAATTAAAGAGAACTAACACGAGAGTAGTTTATACTCTTAACATTTTTCTTACGTTATTTAGATATATATATTTTTTTCAAAGAAAGAGATTGGCATTCCTGAGAATGAGACTGAATTAGTGAGCTAGGGAAAGACATACACACACATACGCATCAATAACGATCAAATATCCAAAGACAGAAATGTCCCTTGAAAAACATAAGTAAAAGTGTAACAGGTGAGGAGAATAACTGTGATTTATTCCTTGACAAGTCTCTGAGGTATTAATGAAGTTTCTTTTATGAATAAACCATTAGATGGAAAGTTTGGCAACTGCTGTGCAAAAAAAAATGGTTCTTATAATTTAATGGAACATTTTATATTCATAAGTTTATAATAATTTCTTGGTGGATAAGACATAAAATGATTTGTATAAGTTTAGTGTTTGAAAGGATATTTCTTTATTAGATTAGTGGTTTTCCTCTTAGTTATATACACAGGAGTTAAACCACAAGAAAGGGTGGATTTACCCCTCTCAAAGGGTGACTGTTCCTTTTCTGTTGCATGTGTACTGATGTTTGACTGCCAGTCACAAAAGGACTTGAGAACATTCTGCTGGTCTTGTATGACAAAGCAGGCAGTGTGCACACAATTTTTAAGCTTAAACCTCCAACATGAATGTAATATAGTCTTCAACGGAACTTTCTGGATCTGTATTTAATAAATGCAGCATCATGGAACACCATGTTCTTTCTAAAACAGAGCCAAGCTGTGCTGGAGGGTGTAATTCTCTGTGGCTGGATTATTTAATTCCACTTATTTTCTCTTGGTTTTGGGCTTAGGAACTTCTGATACTTGGCTCAAATCCAGGAACTAACGAGACCAGCTCAGTGGCAGAGTGCTTACCCTGAGGCTGTGGTGTCTGAGCACATATGCAAACAGCCCACCAGGTAGGAGCTGGTCACCTGATCATAGGATGAGTAGGAAACGGGTTTGAATCTGCAGTGAAGTGTGGTCAGTGGAGAGATCAAGGAAGCACTGGAAAAGCAGACAACTTAAACACTGCCGCTCAGCAAACACATCATGCGAAGTCTACCGAACAGTCTTTTCTCTCATTAGCGACTCTGACAGTTTACAGATTGCTGACCATATAAAGGAAATTAAATGCTGAAGTAGAAAGGTTCCTGACTTGACAAAGGCTCCTCAGAATGCTCTTATAACCTTTATATTTAATATCTAAGATTTTTGTGAACAGTTAGACTGCTGATTAAAGAGAGAAAAGATGCTTGGCTTACATCATGATAAAAGCCACTTGAAGTCCATTTTTATGTCAGATTAAAAACTGAAAAATGTCTTGTCATTGCAAGTGGTGCTGGAGCATAAAGCACGCAGGATGCCATTGCCTCTTTATTACGTTGTGGTGACCACGTGCATGCGTGTGGCAGCTATAAAATGGATGTGAGCCTTTTCTCATAGCATTAATATAATTGACACTGGCTTCTGTTTAAGAGGTGTGCAGTCAGCATCACTTGGTCTTTGATGCGAAGACATATTAATCAGCTCCTCTGGTTCTGGGTCACCTGGAATAAGCACTGGTTAGACAGTCACCCGTTGCTTTCCTGCAGAGCTGTCTTGCAGTGCAGATCTGCCACAGGCTGTGCTCCAAGTGCTCCACGTGGAATGTCATGTCACACCATGGCAAATGGGTCCCATTCACCCAAACCTCCGCCACAGACCCTGGGTTTGATCTTCAGCACTGCAATAAAACAGTAGATGTCTCGGTGCAAGCGTCACGCAGGAAGCACTTCCACTGACCACAGAGCAACAGAGTCGTCCTTTCGTAGTAGAAGGAAGATCCCCTGCGCTCTTCCCTGTTACGAAACTTGTTTAAATATGCAATGCTTTTTGTTTGTTTGTTTGTTTTGATTTTTCAAGGTAGGGTCTTGCTCTAGCCCAGGTTGACCTGGAAGTCTTTGTAGTCTCAGGGTAGCCTTGAACTCATGGCGATCCTCCAAATGCCGGGATTAAAGGCTTGCACCACCACGCAGGGCTTAAATATGCAATTCTTTATTACTTTGAACCTCACAACCATTGTTCCACTGGACAACGTTTATGTGAAGAATACAAGGTTTCAGACCTACTTTGTGGCTAGAACCTGGCGTCAACAGCTCACGACTGTTCACTTGTTCTTAGTCATTTCCATGTTCTGGAGTGAAAAAGTATCAGCTAGAAATAATAAGTACTGATCATGGGTACTGAATAAGGAGAATAGTTAAAATATGTGTTCCAAATCTCCAAATGGTTCAGGGGTCTCAGTGAAATTTCATATCTACAATTGACTAAGAGCACCTTGAGGTTGAGGGATGATAGGAGACCATTGCACCAGAACCTGAGTCAAATCTTGTTAAACTTTAAAGTTTATACTACGTGCTTTATAGATTAACATGGAAATAAGCAACAACTTTGAAATTATGAACTTTAAAATTGAGATATAAATCCTGAAAATAAAAATATATAAGTTGACAAATCTTTATAACATATATCTATATGTAATTATATATCTATATATCTATAACCATATATTTATATGTAGTTATGATGAATAGATCATTGAAGGGGCCTCAGAAACCCCAATATATTTCTCTTCAAACCAAAGGTAAATAGTCTCTGACAAATGACTACAGATTAGGTTTTTTTTTTTTTTAGTTTTATGTAAATGGAATTATACAGTGTTTATGCTTTTGTGAATGACTTGTTTTTCATGCATATAGTATGTCATGATAGTTTTATTACTTTCACTAGTAGTGACAATTATTTGTTCTCTTAAGCTGGAACTGTAAGTTTGGATATGTTGTTTATTGTTTTTGTTAAGTTACGGTTATTTTTCTACTATCCCCTACTTTTTGGCTGCTTGGTTGCTCTGCATATTGCTGTTTCATGCACACACACACACACATGCACGCACACACGTGCACATGCACGCGGCTTTCCCATGCTTACTTGAACTACTGATTTCTAATTTTGGTTCACTGTAATCATTGGAAATACTTGGTAGGACATTAGGCATTTTAGATCTATTAGGATTAATTTTTGGCAAGACGTTCTATGTACGAGCACGTGGCGGTGCATCTGAGAAGACCAGCAGTGTAAATTGCTAGGGTGGAGAGCTGGCCTACGCTCTCTATGGTGTCTCTTGGGTCTAGTGGCTAGTTTTCAAGTCAAGTTTCCCATATTTATGGTCTTCTATCTTGTTATTCTTAGCATTATGGAATATGTTATATGGAACTTTCTGTTTGCAAATACTTACTTAAATATTTATTTATTTGAGAGAGAGAGAGACAGATAGACAGAAAGAGAGAATGGGTACTTCAGGGCCTCTATCCACTACAAACAAACTCCAGATGCATGTGTCCCTGGTGCATCTGGCTTGCAAGAGTCCTAGGGAATCTAACCGGGATCCCTAGGCTTTGCAGCCAAATGCCTTAACTGCTAAGCCATTTCCCCAGCCCTATATGGAACTTTCTAACCATTACTGTTAAGTTTCCTCTGTTCACTTTAATGCTCTCAGTTATTGCTTTTAGAGTTTCACACCTTTTGATCATATATATGTGTGTGTGTGTGTATCTATCTATCTATCTATCTATCTATCTATCTATCTATCTATCTAACAATATATATAAGACTATATAAGAATATATATGACAATTATAAGACTGTATAAGAATATATATTGCATAGAATGTATGCACACACACACATACACACACACATATTAGATCTTATGGTGATGGCTAAGTTTTTTTGACTAGATTAGAAAACCATAAGCAGGTTTCTGAGGCTGCTTCCAGGAAGGATTAACTCACTTCCACGTGAGTTCTTTCTCTACAGTAGGTGGCCCTCCAGGTACTGGACTATATGTAAGGAAGCTCTGAGAGCAAAGAACCCCTCTTTTTCCTGCGTAGTTGTCTGCATTACTTGCTAGCGAGAGCCTTCATTTCTATCTGGATCTATCCTATTTGGCTATCCTTCATAGATATTGGGACTATATTTCCTCAGCCTTCCAACATTGCAGCTCTCCAGGAAGCCTCCAGGCCTTCAGTGCTGGATTGAGACTGCTGAGGCATCCAGCCATGTGGACTAAGCAGCTACCGGGTTCCTTGACTCTTGGGCCTGCAAACAGCTATTATTGGACTGCTGTAGACTAATCCAATAAATTCACGTTTTATTTTTTTTGAGGTAGGGTCTCGTTTTAGCTTAGGCTGACCTGGAATTCACTATGTAGTCTCCGGCTGGCCTTGAACTCGGGGTGATTCTCCTACCTCTGCCTCCCAAGTGCTGGGACTAAAGGCGTGTGCCACCATGCCCAGCTTTAAATTTGCTTTTTAATACCAATTCATTCTTTCAGTTATGTTTCTCTAGATGACACTGACTAATACAGATTGTGGTATTTCTTTAGTTGATGCCACGCACCAGGAGTGAAGTCATTTCTGCTAGAAACCTGACTGTGTGGCTTTTGGCCTTTTGGAACTGATTTGTGGGAGGAAGGATTTGAAACCTTGGCCTAAGAGCACTTTGAAGGGCTGTAAGCAGAGTTTGAAGGATTATTCTAGTCAGATAACTGAAATACATAAATTCAGTAAGAACTACTTGTTTGTGCAAGCTTGGTTCTTGAGGGGAAGAAAGAGCTTTGTCTGGACTGGGCTAGGAGTTTGTGTGAGAGGCTTAGTGCATCCTCCCTTGTCCTGAGACCTTGTGCAGAGCTGAGTTAAGAAGAAATGGATTGGTATGAACAGAAGAATATGGCACAGAAAGAAATTAAAACCTTGAGATGAAACAGCTGCTCATTCAACGGCAACTGAGATTACCACCCCTGAGATTGAACCAGCTGGTTATAGATGTGGGACTTGGAGCTACAGGATTTTACGTTTGCTCTGTTTGTTTTAGATCTTGCATTGGTTTAATTTTTCCTTGCAATGGCATCTTTTATAGTGTGAATGCTTATGTTCTGTTCCATGATATGCTTTTGATTTTACATCTCACAGTTAAGAGACTGTGTGGACTATGGGAATGTTTGAATAGCAACAGGATTGATAAAAAACTGTGGGTACTGTTAAACTTGGACTGAATGTGTTGCATTTATATCATGGAAAGTCATCAGTTTATGGGGGCCAAGGGCAGAATGTGGTGGTTCCAATCAGATTTCTCTCATAAACTCATGTGTTTTGAATGCTTGGTTCCTAGTGAATGGCAATTTTGGAGATGGAAGCTTGCTGGAGGAGGTGTGTTGTTGCAGTGAGCCATTTTACCAAACCAGTAATTCCTTACTGTGCTTTTTTAAAAGGAAATGCTTATAACTGCCTCTAACTATCGCAGTTTCTGAACAAGTCTTTTTTTGTCAAAGTATTATTCTCTACTTAGGAATAAGAATTTTCTGCCTGAAATGTCTTTGAAAATCTTTAAGGTTGATACAATTTTATGCATGTAAAATGCATGCTAAATAGGACATAAACCAAAAGGATTTTTCCTTTGAATATGTATGATTTTATATAATACTTACCCTAGGATTTATACCAAATATGTTAACAGTAGAAATCACTGAGAATTAGATTCATTGGTTCTTTTTTCTTTACTATTCCATGTGTTCTATGAAATTTATGTACAATTGTTATGATTCAATTGAATTATATCTATAGCTGAAAGTTTTAAGAATTTATGTATTAACTGTTCACAGAACTACTTAGGTTAAAAAATAAGTATGATTTGGGCTGGAGAGATGGCTTACCGGTTAAGGCCCTTGACTGAAAAACCTAAGGACCTAGGTTCGATTCCCCAGATCCCACATAAGCCAGATGCACAAGGTAGCACATGCATCTGGGTTTGTTTGCAGCAACTGAAGGTTCTGGAGCACCCATTCTCTCTCTCTCTCTGCTTCTTTCTCTCCATCTCACTCTCAAATAAATAAAAATATTTTTTAAAATAACTATGATTTATTAATTTGCCACTTATTAAGCAATGCCATATCAATTTTAAAGCTTTGTGTTATATATGTTCAAATTATCTCTTAATATGTTAACTCTTCATTGAGCTTCTATAGTTAACATTAGGCTTTTGATGGGTTCATGGGTTGCTACTGGATTGGGGTTATCAAAGGGGGAGGGGCTCCTTTACCCTCATAGGTTTTCTGCTAGGATCCTAGAAATTCAACTGACAAAAGGCATATTTGACTTCCTACATGAGGAGAAGTTTCAGGGCTGGAGAGATTGCTGAGTGGTTAGTGCACTGGCTTATAAAGCATAAATACTCGGTTCAGTTCCATAGTACTGACTTAAAGCCAGATGCACAAGTTGGCCCATGTACATGGAGTTTGTTTGCAGTAACTAGAGGCCCTAGGGTGCCCGTCATCTCCCTGCTCTTTCCCTCTCCTGATGTGGTGGTGCTCACCTTTAATCTCAACACCTGGAAGGCAGAGGTAAAAGGATCACTGTGAGTTCGAGGCCAGCCTGAGACTACACTGTGAATTCCAGATCAGCCTGGGGTAGAGCAAGACCCTACTTTGAAAAAATAAAATAAATAAATACAGAGAAGTATGAGCAAGAAAGCACACACATATACATATGTATATACACACACATAACATATGCGTTTGTGTATAGAGACAGAATAGAGAGCAACAGGGGTGGAAGAGAAAAAAGGAAAGGAGGGAGGGAAGAATGAAGGAAGGATCAACTGATAAATCAGAAGCATAAAAGTGATCCACTGTCTTGGGCTGATGGGGGAGAAAGAGCCTGGTGGCTGTGGGTGTGTGTGTGGGGGGAGGCCAGCTCTGGCAGGAGGGAGGTGCAGTTTCCTCTCTCCTGATAAGAGCAGTTCCTGTAAGTAGCTCCCTGGTGTAGATGGGCCTCTGCAAGTACAAGAAATAGCTGTACTCTTGCTTCGCAGTAAGAGAGAGGTAAACAGCTTTCCATGAGTTTGCTGATTCTCAATTGCTTTCAGCTTAAAGTAATGCATGCCCCTGAGATCCATATTTTGAGGTAGCAGTCTCTGTCTGCCTCTCACTTCTCCTTAGTGAAGCCTTACTGCCAAATTAGTGACCCGTGGTGGAGAGGGTCCAGATTTTGGGAAGGGGTTGATGTGCGCTCAGTGTGCTGCGTTTGTGTGTGTGCAGGGATGCTGTGGGTCTGCCTGCTGCTGGCCGGGCAGGCATTCGCATTGGCTACTGTCCACAGCGAGATGCCCTGGATGAGCTCCTGACAGGTTGGGAACATCTCCATTACTACTGCAGCCTGCGTGGAATTCCAAAGCACTGCATCCCAGAGGTAAGCAGCTCCCAGGTTTTCCATACCAAAAGAGTCCCCTGAGGAATTCTAGTCAACCAACTCTCGCCCCAACATAGCAAGTTATACTACCAGATGAACTCAATGCAAACACGTTACTATAGTAAAATATCTTTTGGGGATTGGAGAGGTGACTTAGCAGTTAAGGTACTTGCCCACAAAACCAAAGGATCCAGGTTTGATTCTTCAGGACCCATGATGCACAAGGTGGCACATGCAACTGGAGTTTGTTCATTTGCAGTGACTGGAGGCTCTGGCATGCCTATTCTTTCTATTTGACCCCCCCTTAAATAAATTAACTAAGTTAAAAAATATCTTTGTGCTACTGATATAGACATATGATGTGTCTGTTTGGGTATCCTGTGGAAGGAGCTAAGTCAAAAACAGCATCCTTGGTGACTTTGTATCTCTCTTCCAAATACCTTTCATGCTCACTGGGCCTCCCTGGGTTTTCCAGGGGAGAATAATGAGGACAGAGTTTATATGGAATTTGTGTTATTAGAGTGGTGTCTGCCTGGTGAATGAAATGACAGATTCTTGCCAGAGCTACCTTTCTGGGTAGCCTCATGAGGATGAAGGGGTGGCAGGAACTTCAGGACCCACCACAGTACAGTACGTCACACCTGTCTGTGAAGGAAGGAACAAATGAAACCAAGGCCAGAAAACAGAAGGAAGGAGAGGCAGGTGAACTGAAGGGCAAAAGAATCTGCCCCTGAATCAGGCTGTGGGCCAAGTGGTACACCCAGCCTTGACAGCTAGAGGACACTCCACGCAGGAAGTCACTAGAATGGACTAACATTTCCTTAAGGCACATTTGCAAATTTTGTGCCCTCCATGTAGTATGTGGAGTGCTTGCTGGATTTGTGGATTCTGAAAAAGAAGCAGGAACAATAGAGGTTTACTGATGTGTGTTAAATTAGTCTACAGAGGACAGATCCTCCTAGGTCTCACAGGACACAAAATTCATAGCCAATGCCTTTGCCAGACCAAGAAAAGGCATTTTTGTGCTATTTTAGTAATGCAGTCTTCATTTCTTCTTGTGCTCCACACCTTCAAGTGAGCTGGAGCAGAATCTCTTCACTTCATTGTTCAGACCCTAGACACTTTGCCTACCTCCCACATTCATAAAGCAGAGATAACTGGCCACTGTAGATCTGCCCGTTGTAATCAGGCAGTTCTAATTGTTGGCTCTGTTTTTAGTAGTCATTTTCTCAGTCAGCTCCCCTTGTTAGCTTTCAACTGAAGAGGAAGACACTTGGCAGTGACTATAACCTGACCTCTTTTCTGTCTGAGGAGGTGAGCCTTTGTAAGGATCCTCCTTAATATACTGAGTGCTTCCTGTCACACCAAGCTTTGCCTCTGGGTACTCCGCTGTCCTTTCCTCAGCCTTTTGTTTTGAAGTCCTCCACTGGGATGTTATTTTATTGGTCACCAGTTAGGACCTTAGTTTACTCCTTTCATTAAACTGTGGCTGAATTTGCAGATAGTATTGTCACTTGCTCATTCAGAAGTTTATAATAGACGAACACACTTTCCCATCCATTCACAAAAGGGACAGTGGATTTATAGGCAAATATTCCTCTCCTATAATTGTGTGAGCATTTGAAATACAGAATAGATGTATACTTCCAGGGTGTTTATTTCAAGGTGTCATATAAAACAATAGAAAATAACTATTTAACTACTGTACTCATGCACCATATCACAATGCTTCAGTCAACATGGACTATATGCCCTGGACATTGGAACCCTATGATCATGGCCTGATATGATAGGCCATCTAAACAAGGTGATACAACATCCCCTCATGAGTTTGTGGTGGTGCAAACAAACAGTATAAAGGAGCAGCAGTGCAGCAACTGCAATATAGAGCATATGACATTAAACAACTTCATTGTTGATTTATGTATTAGCTACACCAAATGATTTACTAGAAGACAGTATGCCCTGAAGTAGCTTTGTATGCATTTTGTTTGCCATGTGCCTTGACTGCAGTGAGACAATGTCCATGTCTAGTGACTGACCTCTGTCATGTGCCTTGACCGCATTGAGGTGATGTCCACGTTCAGCTATTGACCTCTTCTGTGTGTCTTGACTGCATTGAGACAATGTCCTTGTCCATTTACTGACTTCTGCCTTGTGCTTTGACTGCGCTGAGACAGTATCCGAATCCAGTGACTGACCTCTGGCACCCAGGGCTGTGGAGGCTCACAGTGTAATGTAATGTCCTAGTACTCATTTTTCAAAAAGATTTGTTCTTGCAAGTGTCACAAAGCACAAGCCTGTCTTCCAGCACTTCTCGTGTCCCCAGCCCTGCCATAGGGGTTCTATAGCAACATATGAAGTAGAAGAGAGGCTGGTCCCTGGTTTACAAGGAGGAAAACTGAAGTGTGGCATGGTTAGGTGACTTAATTAGGTCCCGTGGCTCATATGAGCAGGGTTTTGTCATGAAGTTGATAGGCCACTCCAGAGCACATGCTTCTGTTTGAGAAACTACCCTGACACTTAGTTACAAGTACTCTAAGGTGAAATTCCTTGTGCCATAAGTGACTCAGGCTTATTCCTTGTTCCCCTGGAGTGATCTGGAAATGGAAACTAAGTGGAGGTGGTTGTTAGCTACTCTAGCCTGGAGCTTTCCTTAGTGATGTACCTTCCACAGTGATCCAATGATTGGCCCCAGAAGGACACTTCTCCAAGTTTACTGCAATGAGATATGCTAGAGACATTGTTTTTAATCCTCATTCATCGGCTACTCATTTGGTTCCTTTTTCCCCAGAAGTTTTCTTTTCCATAGTGATATGTGTGATCACCATTGTCTTACGACTGAAGATGGAAATCTCTGTTCAGGCACATGGATCCCTCCCTTCCCTCTGGTCCTCACAACCCAAGTCTTATACTGAGCTCAGTCTAGATGCTAGGGCCCCCAGCCTTCACCCAAGTTTTCTGATCATGTTTATATACAGTCTTGTCACCTACTACTGCACTCCCCTCATGTTCTCATAGACAGTGTCAGGTTAACCTCTTCATTCAGCTTGAATTTAGGTGTCACAAGTTAATGTAATGAATTCCAGTTTTCCTAGTGCTCGTGCCACACAGTTTTGTACAGAGTGAGTGTTTGAGCCTCCTGATGAAGACTTTTGTAATTCACACACATTGGGATAATCTGGGATGCTGGAGAAATGTAAAGAGACAATGGTGATTTCAGGACTATTGTCATATTTAAACAACACTTCTAATTATTGGGATCAAAGCTAAAGATTTCTGCATTTTTATTTTCTCTGGGATAGAAGGATGTCGTCCCTTACCCACTTAACTTCTTATTTTGGTAAATGTTTGCTAATCCCTACTAGGAAATCTTCCACTGAATGTTGCTTCCCACCATTTTGTCTATAGACATGATTTCTTATTTTTATTTTTTAGTTTTATTTCTTTTAACATTCACAGTCAGTTTTGCAAAGAAGTCTGTATCAACTATTTTCTCATTGCTTGGACAAAATCCTTGACCAGAAACAAGTTACAAAAGAGAAGAGTGTAACTTGGCTTATAGTTTCAGGAGACCCGTCTGTCGTTGTCGAGAAAGCATGACAGGAGCAAGAAACTGGGGCCACATCATCACATCAGCAGAAAGGAGAGAGAGGGGAAAAAACCTGCATGACAGCGAGAACTGGACAGTACAACCTCAGGACTGACCCCACTGGCACACTTCCCCTAGCAAAGCTCTTTCCACTAAAGGTTCCATAAACTTCCAGAACACTGCCACCAATTGGGATAAGTATTCAAACACATGAGCATGTGAGGTACAGGTTATAGTCTAACTACCACAAAGTCCTAAGATAAGAAGAATGGAATGGGCAGAGGGAAGGTCAGAAAAGAGGCTTTTCCATTAGAAATGGTCAGCTGCTTTTTCCTACCTGCTGTCTCATTTTGATTTTGATTCTCACATTAAAAATTAAAATTGGGGCTGGAGAGATGGCTTAGTGGTTAAGTGCTTGCCTGTGAAGCCTAAGGACCCCGGTTCAAGGCTCGGTTCCCCAGGTCCCATGTTAGCCAGATGCACAAGGGGGCGCACGCGTCTGGAGTTCGTTTGCAGAGGCTGGAAGCCCTGGCGAGCCCATTCTCTCTCTCTCCCTCTATCTGTCTTTCTCTCTGTGTCTGTCGCTCTCAAATAAATAAATAATTAAAAAAAAATTAAAATTGGCCACCACATGTGCTAGTGGGAAATCCTTGGTTCTGGAGCTCAATGAGCATGTTCATGGTTTTGTCAACCATCTATTTTGGTTACAATATTTATAAAAGCCTTACTGACTACCAAATGGGATACAGGCTAGGGTTTAAGGGTGGATGGATTCCAGTTTCTTGCTTAGATATGATATAGTTTCAAGAGTTATCTCAGAGAAAAAGGAGTGAGTGATTCTGTAATTATGACATTTGTTATTCTAGGAACATAACAGTAAGATTTTGTAACTTACAAAATTTTAGGATCTATGTAGTGTTTTGCCAGTCTCGATTGCTAGCACATTATTTTGATGGTGGTGTGGAGTACAGAGAGATTGGCAACGTATTTCTTATCATGTCATTTTCAGTTATTTTCTGAACGTGTGACATTGAGAGAGAATTAAATTGGATGGATGCATTTTTCTTGCACATTCTGGAATCTTCTCTATGATTAAGCAATGTGGGATTTGTAGGTATCACTATTTAATCTCCTATAAAATTAGAAAGTATGACATTCATTCCTGGTTGCAGAAAAACAAACAACAGTTTGTCAAATTTATTAAAATTATTTATTCTGAGGCACATTTCTATAGAACCAGATGTTTGTCATCATTAATTTGTTTTATTTTCTCTCTTCTGTTGTCTTTTTTTTTTTTATTCCCAGTCTAAAGAAAATACATTATAGCAAAGTAAACAATCCCAATACCTATGTTATTACTTTTTGAAAAATTTGATAGCAATAAGAATAAGAATAAAGTTTTACTTTCCCAGTTGTTATTTTTACCCATCTCAGGGCTCAGGGCCACTCCCTGTCTCTGGTGCCTCCTCACGGCAGCCCATTGCTTATGTTTGTTTACTTGTATTGGATAAAATGCTTTGTTTGAACCTTTTACTTACTTAAATAAACTTTGATTCAATGTATTTTAATTGGCATAAGTGAACTGAATGGCTATAAGGAAAAGGATATTTCCGTATGAAACAATCTGGGGAACATAACCTAAGTGTCTTCAGTAAGATCAAATGGTGGTCTTGAGAGACTTTCTTACAGACAGCAGGAGACTCAGGGTTTCATCTTCATGAGCTGCACAGTTGGTATTCTTAACTGAGACTGCTCTACCACAGCCTCATTCTTGAGCTTTTTATCTCCTTTGACAAATTATTTTGAAGCTGTGCCAATAAGGTGATAGAGAAATTTAGGTTAAAAGGCTTTATTGAGAGGCATATGTGTACCCTTGTTTTATTCAGAGGCTGGTAATATTTTATTGTCATGTTATTACTCCTATGCAGTTATCAAAACAGTAGTATGGACATTTAGTTAATGTTATGCTCTACTTATCCATTTTGGACACACAACTCTTAACTCATTTTCATATTTCTATGGAGTATTCTTTTCTAAGTTTGAATTATGATGTGATCTTGATGAGTTTGGTTATGTGACAATGTCCTGAAAACAAATCCATATTTATATCTCTTTATATCTTGTGAACACTTCTATGTTCATGAGAATTATATAAAACTGTATATATTTTTAAATTATATAGACAGTTGAAACCTGGCATAAGAGACAAAACTGGAAGCAGATACAATGTAGCATAGGGACTGGAGAGATGGCTTAGCAGTTAAGGTAGTTTGCCTGCAAAGCCAAACGATCCAGGTTTGATTCTCCAGGACCCATGTAAGCCAGATACACAAGGTGGTGCATACATCTGGAGTTCGTCTGCAGTGGCTGGATGCTCTGGCATGCCCATTCTTTCTCTCTTTCTTCTCCCGCCCTCTTTCTTTCTTTCTCAAATAAATAAATAAAATATGTTTAAAAAATAAACATGTCATAGAGACACATCTGACGCTCACAGGTCTAGACTGTGATTTTTGCCAAGATCTAAGCAGATGTGTAGAAAAGTACAGATTGGAAGGACATAGAAAAAAAAATGTTTTCAGCATGAAGCTGGAGAAATCAGAATTCCATGCTATCAGGGTCTGTGTGAGCTTTGCAAATGAAGCTATTTTCTTCCTGACTTGGTCAACAAATTCCTAATAGTGAGAAGCATTCCCCACACTTTTATAGGCCCAATAGTGAGTATGCAAAATTTTTCCTTGTGAAAATACTGAAAAGTCCCTTCAGTTCTGTCAGTGGAGGATTCTGTGTCTCTTTCCTTGCCTTGGTTTTGTTTCTATCCAGTTGCTTATTTTTCTTTTTGGCTCCCCTTCATTCTGCTTACCTTAGTGTGGGTTGTCATGACTCTCAACCAGCCATGATTCCGAGGTGTCTGTCTCTAGGCCAGGGTATTGGTCATCCTGAGCTGTCTGCAGATACAGAAACCACTCCCGTTCTTCCGTGGTGTCACGATGGGGACTGATCCTGAGATGTGCTTTGTCTATGCGAGGGGCGGGCAGGCGCGGTCACAAGCCCCTGAACAGTCGTTGTCTCCCAGCTCTCTGCAGACCTTGTAAGGCGTCTACATCTCGAGGCTCACGCAGACAAGACAGTGGCCACCTACAGTGGGGGAACCAAACGGAAGCTCTCCACAGCCCTGGCTCTGGTGGGGAAACCTGACATTCTTTTACTGGTGAGTAGCAGAAACGTCAATATTGTGTTAATGTCTCAAATATGGTATGCATTGCATAAGTACTTGTAAATTATTTTAACTATCTGTTTTTTAAAAAAATACTTTTATTAGGAACATTAATATATGAGCATATTGCAAGTTAGTTATATTCTCATTGTTATCCTCTTATGTCTCCTCTCCTCCACTTCAATTCCACCAAGGAGCCTCTCATTGGGGTTATAATCTCTGTGGAGGCCAGAATTCAACAGTCAGTCCCTGTGTGGGGACAGTACCTTCCAGTACACCTTCCCACTTTGTGGCTCTTACATTCTTCCTACATCCTCTTCCACAATGTTCATTGAGCTTAGGAGGGTGGGTTAGGAGTCTTCTTTAATATTGAGCTCCGGATAGTCTCTAGCTTTCTGCTTTAATACGTTTTGAGTCTCCTCATTGTCTAATGCCATTTCCCTGGAGGAGGTTCTCAGGCCAGCACTGAGAGCAGCACCCATATGTAATAGGTTACTTGCTTGGTTAATGTGTATGGGCCTGGCGAGTGTGGTAGAGATGACTTGTACTGTACTAGGTCTTGGATGTCCCTGTTGTTTGTTACCATCTGCAGAAGGCAGGTTCTCTAACCAAGGATGAGAGCAGCACTCGACTCCCTCCCTCATCCCTACTACTTTGTCTCTCCACTTGCCCATTTACACTATTAACTCCTCTCATCCCTCCCTGCTTCTCCTCTCTAGGCCTCATTGTAGCTTTTTGACATTACAACTTTAAAATCTAATTATTCTGAGCTGGAATCTGCATATGAGAGACATCATGCACCCTTTGTTTTTCTGAGCTTGAGTTACCTCACTTAGCATAACTTTTCCCATGTTCACCAATTTTCCTGATTTTATTTTTCATTTTTTTCTGAATAAAACTCCATTGTGTATATGTGGGAAGAGCGGGCATCCCTGTATTTTTCAGAACTTAGTAGGAATGTGTCAAGCCATTTATTATGGTACTGACTTTAGGTTTATGTGTATAGCCTTTATTTTGCTGAGATATCATCCCTCTATTGCTAGTATCTCAAATACTTTTATCATGAAAGAATCTTGCATTTTTTTTTTTTTTGAGGCAAGCTTGACAGACTGGCCTTTTTTTAATGTGAGAGCAAAAACTAGAGTGAGAATGGGAGAGCGAAAAAGAGAGGCAATTGGTAACCAGAGCCTCCAGCCACTGTATTGGAACTCCAGACATGTGGGCCACCGTGTGCACATGTGCAACCTTGCACATGAGTCACTGGCTTATGTGGGATCTGGCAAGTCAAACATGTATCCTTAGGCTTCACAGGCAAGCGCCTTAACCACTAAGCCCTCTCTCTAGCCCTTGGAATCTTGTATTTTGTTGAAGACTTTGTATGCATTTATTGAGATGATTGTGTGATTTTGATGTTAAGTATATTTATATGCTGTATTATGTTTATTGATTACCAGTTGTTGAACAATGGTTGACTGTCTTGGATGAAACCTACTTCATTGAGGTGGATGATACTTTTGATGTTTTCATGGATTTGGTTAACAAGAACATGATTTTTTATTTTTTGCACTTATGTTTATCAGGGATATTGACGTACAATTTTATTTTCTGGTAGTATTACTACTGGGTCTTAGTCTTAGTGTAATGCAGGCTTCACAGGAGGAGCTAGGGAACATTTCTTTTCTTTCGAGTTTGTGAATTCACATGAGAAGGCTTTACTTCTGTAAACGTTTGGTAGAATTTAGCAGTAAGTCTGTGTGCCTGAACTTTTTATTTTTGTGAGAGAGATTTAAATTACTGCTTAAATTTTGTTATGTGTTATAGCTCTTTTCAGATCATTTACTTCCACTGGGTTTAGCTTGGGTAGATTTTATTAGTCAAGAAATTTATCCATTTTCTCTAAATTTTCATATTGGATAGAGTATGTTTTTGTTATCTATCCTTATGATTCTCTCAGTTTTATTGTTAACTGTTATAGCTTCTCTTTAATTTCTAGTATTATTGATGACGATCTTCTCTTTTTTATGGACAATTTATATTTATCACATGTCCATGGTGATCCATGTGGGTGGCTGTCTGGGTTTGCTATGGCTTAGTTAAGTGACGCTCAGATTTCCTTGTGTGAATGTGTCCATGGTCCTCATTCTCAGCTCATGGGAACTGAGAGACAGTAGAGCATTTCAGAGGTGAGCCCTAGTACAGAGGGTCTGTAGGTCATTGTGGGCATGCCCTTGAAGTGGTGCTAGGAAAAAAAAAATGCTTCTTTTTCCTCTTTTTCATTTCTGGCTGTCATTCTCAGTGCTCCCTCCCTCTTTCAAGCTGGAATATTTCTCCAAAGGCTCCTTCCTCACAGGGACCCAGACATGACTCCTTGGGCTTCCACCTCTTTCTTTCTCCTCTCACTGGTCATCTTCAAAAGCTCCCGCGTCCCAGGGGGCATAAAATCTTGCCAACACTAGCCACCCCTACTCTTCCCATCCTTCTGTTTCGTAGGTGTGTGCATTCTCTTATCTTTCTCCTTCTCTTCCAACTCACAGATGTCTGTCTAGTTCCCTGTTCAAATTGGTACCTTCTCTGTCTCTCTCACACTCTTGCCCACCCTTTTCTCCATCCATAGCCACGTATAGCCGTGGCCTCGGGGCCCTCTCTCACTATGTGTTTAAAGGCTCTGACAGGAGCCTGGCCATTGGCAACTTTTCATGACAGTCCACATCTCAACGCATGCATGCCAGCACTCGGCAGTTTCCCACATTCTGCTGATTCCTGATGTAGTCTACAAACATCACACACCTGAACACAGGATCCCTCTTCCTCTCCTTCCCATTGGACTACTCCTCACTCTTAAGGCGTGACCTTTTCCCGGTTTGGGGTAGAGTAATAAAGCACTTCTACTCATAACATTTTTGTGTCTGTTCTCAGACTCTCCCATTTTGATTCCCCCACTTCAAAATTCTTGACATTGGCCATGAAACAGGAAAATTTACTCCATTACAGATTACTGTTGTAATGCCTTGTGTCTGTTTTAGAGCCTGGAACCTCTTAAATTGTGAGGTAAAGCAAGTGTCCCTCCTCATGAGTAGTTTGTTTTAAGTATTGTTATGGTGACTGGAGGTAATCTAACACGTGTGAAGAGGAATAGGCAGGAGGCAGAGGGAGCCCCAGGCAAGAGACGGAGCATCAGCCTGGACTGAGAGCGAGAAGGCCATTTACCATCTATCTGTGAACTTCGTTCAGGACACTTAAGCCGGAATGAAGTGTTAACAGGATATTACTACTAAGAAATAGAATTGGTTGCCTTGTATTTCTTTCAAAAAGGCTCTGGCTATACACAATGCCATTCAAGTAAAAAGTAAAGAGCATCGTTCCTGTGTCACAGATTGAATTCCAATCCCCAGAGAACACCCAGGCTTCACCCGGGAGCACAGCTGAGGGCCATCAAAAGTAGAGAAAGCCAAGCAGGTCACTGTTTTCTGTTCTGCACGACATGGCAATATCCCTTGGAGGAAGCCCACGGAGACTCAGGAGAATCATATTGGAAGAAACGGTCCTTTTGTTGAAAGCTCAACTGAATTTTCCTCTTGCTTTAAGCTTGCTGTGAAAGGTCCGCACTGTGGTGTCTGATAGTGCACACTATCCTTTATTTCCCATTGTGACATCTGGGAATGCACACCATTCCACTGTGACATTGCCTGTCAAGATAGAGCAGGCTGTGCTGAGGAGTTCACAAGTCATGGGCCTGTTCATCTCTTCTGACTAGATGTCAATGTGCTCACCCTGGGACAGTATGTCCCTCACTTAATTGAAGAGGCCTCTGCTCTGTCCTTGGTCAGTGTAGGCCCATTTCTCTTCTTTCAAGTATTCTTGCTCTTACTGTCCTTGGCTGCCCAGGACTCTGGCATAGTGTCCATTTAGGAACTCTGGAGTCCAAGTAGCTGGGTTTAGAGTCCACAGCATATTCTTGTACAATGTTCCTGTTTTCTCCTCATCTGCCTGTGTTGCTGTTAATTGTGTCTGTTGCATGGAGGCACTAAAAGCAGTAAATGAAATAACTCACATTAAACATATTCCCCAGTCTCTTGTGAATAACCTGTCTACAATAAACCTTAGTGATGAAGATGGTGGAGACAGCTCACAGCATCACAGTAATGCAGTGTCTTTGGCCATCTCCACAGAGGTAAGAGGTTGTGAACCTGGGAAATCTAACCCGCTGTCTGAGAAACGTCGCATCCCGCCTTTCATGTACTTGTTTTTAAAGTGGCACACATACATGCTTGGTTTGCAGGAAAAATCTGGATTTTATCTTTCTGCCCAGTGTTCCTTTCCCATGCCGCCTTCTGTTCCTTGGTAGATGTTGATGACAAGAAGCTCTTAAGAAAAGCATGCCTAGTTCTCCCTAACTGACAGCAGCACAAACTTGTGCAGCTGAGCAAAGCTTCTCTTAAAAGTGGCTGAGATAACAAGTGTTTGGGAATTTATTGGAGGAGAAAGTTTCAAGTTCCAAAGAAATTTCAGTGCATTTGATCTTGCTAAATAAATGACATTTCCCTCTACTATCATAGCTCTTTCTGGTGGATATCATCCTGAAAGTCTATGATGATAGTAGCTTCATTTTAAGATCTTGAATAGGAACCAAGTTGATGTGCAAATGTGTTTTCATTCCAGCCCATACCTCCCTAGTTTTGTTGATGCGCCATTTATAAATGAAAATTATATGTTTAAAGTGTGCAATGGGATTTTTGTTTTGTTTTGTTTTTCAAGGTAGGGTTTCATTCTAGCCTAGACTGACCTGGAATTCACTATGTAGTCTCACGGTGGCCTCAAATTCACTATGATCCTCCTACCTCTGCTTCCTGAGTGCTGGGATCAAAGGCGTGTGCCACCGTGCCTGGCTGGGATGTTTTAACAAGTATACAATTGGAAATGTTAACTACAGCCAAGCTAATTGACATGCAGACTATCTCACTTAATGAACATTTTCTTTGGTAGCAAGTGATTTATGTTCTTAGCAAGTTTTAAATATCCAGTATGGCACTGTTAACTATAATCTCTGTCAGCTCTCTTGTGCTGTGATAACAGAACTTCACAGGATGGAGAATAAAAATAGAAGTTTGTCACTCACAGTTCTGGAAACTTGATCATGGCTGGCAGTCCAGGATGAAAGCACCCTCAAGCGTAGGTGTCAGGTGATAGTACTGTCCTGCTCCCACCATGGTTAGGTGTCTGGTGACAGTCCTGTCCCTGCTTCCACTAGGACATTTTGAACTGTACCTCTTCCGGAGAAGATGGATACTGAGTCCTCACGTGGCAGAAAACTAACAAACAAAAGAGGGTGATCTCCTCAAGTCCTTTTGAAAGGGCATCTTGTGCTCTTTGGCCAAGCACTCCCCATCTTCCCATGCTCAACCTCCAGTGACCGCCCCTCTGCTCCTTCCTTCTGAGTTTTAGATTTTGATCAAAAAACAGCTAGGTCTGCCTTATTTCACTTACAATAATGTCCTTCTGGTTCATATGAATGTTGTTGAAAACTTTTGTGTTTCCTTCTTTCTAAGGCTTAATAATACACACACACACACACACACACACACACACACACACACACACACACGGGAATATGCAGTTTTTTGTAGTTTTGTGTCTGATTATTTCACCAAACATAATGTCTTCAAAGCTTTTCCATGTTCATGCAGATGGCTAGACAATGGTCCATTGTGTACTTACCACATTTTTACCTACCTATTATCGGACATTTCAGTTGATCCTGTCCATTGGCTGATGTGAACAGTGATCGGTAATCGTGTGAGTGCTTGAGAGGTGCTGTTAGTACCGGAGTCTTGGTTACCTCTCTCAGGGCCTGGCCTCATGTGGCAGTGTGCACATTCTTGTGTGTTCTCCCAGTTACCCAGCGCTGTGTGTTTTCTTCCCCTCAGGATGAGCCCAGCTCTGGGATGGATCCTTGCTCGAAGCGGTGCCTGTGGCAGACAATCATGCAGGAGGTTCGAGATGGCTGTGCTGCAGTGCTGACCTCTCACAGGTGAGCCGTGGCTGTTCTGAGCAAGGCTGAGGAGCCATCAGCAAATAAGGTGTGCATCCATGCCCAGCCAGAGGTTTGGCTGTGCAGATCACCATCACGTTCTCAGTCTTCACTGTGGAGATCAGGAGACCAAGCCTAGGGAGGAGATGTAAAGTTACTAGAGTCCCTGAGCAGGGGGCCAGGCTAGACTTTGAGCCCAGTTTTCTGTAGAATCACCCTTCCTGAGTCCACTGCTCTATCTCAGGGTGTCTGCTGCATTCCTTCATACTGCTATGCCCAGAGAGTCCACCCAAGGAACCTCGTCCCAGCAGGTAGGGTTATCAGAAACAGAGGACTAGCACTACTGGATCTGGCCTAATACCTTTCTCATTATGGAATTCATTTTAAATTAGAATTCTCAACCGCTGGCCTCCCTTGTAGTTTTTGACACTGTTGTGGGCCACACAACAGTACACATACAGATTTCATAAAAATGAAGAAGAATAGAAGGAAGACGGCTTTGTTATAGGCAGTCAGCCAGGGACAAAGGTCCAAGAAGAACCCAGATGTCATCTTGCTGGCCCTGGCAGGACTGGAATGCACATCTGATCCAGTCTCAGTGGAGGTAGCTGCAGGCAGTTTCTCAGAAACAGCTTCCTGTTTCTTCCTCAGTTTAGTACACGTTAGAGCTGGCTCTTCATGATTCAGCCTCTTGAGCCAAACAACCCACCATTTCTCTCCCTTACACACCTGAGTCTGATTATGGGGTGCATCCTGATTGGCTGTCTGACCCATGTTAAGGAGCCTAACTTTGTGTGTAAACTCTCATGCCCACTCTTCATTCTCCTGGCTTCTGGTCCTTGCTTTTTGGTAAGCTCTTCTCTTTCCAAGCCAGGCTGAGAAGGGGGGGGGTTCTTTTTGCTGGGGCACTCTCCTGCCGCCTCTGCCACATGGGCGTTATCCTGGGCACGGTACCAACTAACTATGTGTGTAGATCTCTCTCTAGCATTTTTCTTCTTCCTCTGGGTCCATCCTGACATACCAGCATAAGTCGTTCTTGGTCTCCACTTAAAAGGTGGAGGAGTTCTCTTTTTATCTTTTGGTTTGGTCTAGGTACTTTTCTGCCTTATTTTTATCTGAGTCCTTTACTGTCTCCTAATCCTCTCTAATCTCTTCTGTGAGAGGGACTTTGTGGGTTGAGCTTTCTTGCTTGTTCTCTCTCTCTCTCTTTCTGTGTATGTGTGCGTGTGCATGCATGTCTCCAGAGGCTTCTTCTCTGACGATTTCTCTATGTAAATATTTTCCATCTCCCCTCCTGAGAAGGGGAATAACTACCTTTGGCTTGGCTCTTTCTGCTAGCCTTCCCTCTGGATCATAACTCTCTCCAAAATAATCCTTATAAATCATAATGAATCCCTCTCTGAGCCTGGGCTTTCAATTCTTTGCTAACTTGGATAAGGACCCAAAAGTTAGGGCCCATGGGCCTAGGAGCCTCTGCATCATTTTGGATTGTAATCCCTCCATGGACTCAAAATCTTACATCAAGCTCACTATATAGGGGAATGATAAGGTCTAGCTAATGAAAATTCTGAAGGCATTATGCAAAGAGGGCTTTAAAGTTTAAGCTTTTTTGTTTCCCATACTCAATTAAATCATGTTGTGTGCTAGGCAGCACCAGTTGTTAAGGAGATTTTACCATACTGTCTACCTTTCAAAACTCCAGACTCTATTCTCTCTCTCTGTAACTATATATACCATATATATGTGTATACATGTTCATATTATATATGTCTATATATGTTTATATATGTGAATCTATATACATACATTTGTATATATATATATGTATGAATATATCTGACTGCCTTCACATCTGCATTCAAACCTGATGCATGTTTTAGTATGCAGCATTAATTCACTTGTTTTCAGTGCTAAATAGTACTCATTTGAATAGGCAGACACCTGCATTTATTCACTGACCCATTAGTTAATATTTGATTATTTCTTGTTTGGTCTACAAACAATACCACAACTACCTCATGTTTCCTTGGGCAGACAGTTGCACAGTGGTTATGTGCACATCGAAAACGTTCTGACATTGACTCTGCCTGTGCTTTTCATCTGTTTGCAGTTGTTCTTAAGTAAAACTTTACTCACAAATTTTCCTCATTCAAAAAAAAATCTATGTTTGTAGCAGGTTTAAGTTTACAGAAAAATTGAAAGGAAAACAGTGGTTTATATGCCCACACACTGGAACACACTTGAACATATTTACCAATATGCTGCTAGACTGGGGTGTTTGCTGCAATCAGTTAACCTGCAGAGACACCTTACTGCCATCTGAAACCCACAGTTTATAGCAGACCATGCCTGGTGGGGAGCATTTAATGGGTTTAGAAAAATATACAGTCTCATAGTCTACCCTTATAAGCTTCCTGCAGAATAGTTTCATTGCCTGAAAACTTCACCGTCCCACCTATTCCTCCCCAGCCCACAGAGTTTCTGGCAATTGGTGATATTTTTTAACTGCCTTAGAATTTTGCCTTTTCTAGAAATTATGTAACTGGAATCAGACAGTTGGCCTTTTGAGACTTGTTTTGCTTTTTCCCACTTGCCTTTGTTATGGCTTGAAAGCCCATTTTCTCTCCAAATGCAACAACATTCTGTTGTCTGTGTTATCACCATCTATTCATTCATCCACTTGCTGACAGATACCTTGATTACTTACAAGTTTTGGCAGGTTTGAGTAAAGCTCCCATAAATATCTATGCATGAATATTTATTTCAAACCACTTGAGTAGATACCAGTTACAGTGATTGTTGAATTGTATGGTGATATCATTTGATTTTGTAAGACTCCCCCATCCCCACCATTTTGGCAGTAGTGGAAATTGAACACGGAGCCTCACACAAGCTCTGAAAGTGCTGCACCACCGCACTACCTCCCCCGCCCTCTGCTCACGGTCTGCTTTGACTCAAGTTCTCACGAAACGGCCCAGGATGGCCTTAAGCTCTCAAGTCATGGCATTGCAGGCCTTTGCCACCAAGCTTGGCCAAATGCTCTGTTGAACTACGTCTCTGTCTACTTATGTTTTAATTATAAGAACTTATAAATGCTAAACATTATTATATTCTGTGTTAATGCCTTTTCTTTGATGTGTTATTTGCAAATGTCTCCTGCCAACCTTTGTCTGCCTTTAGAAGTGTAACATTTATGTTTGACATATGAATTTATCTTGGTTTTTCATACTTTGCACTTGGGGGTTGTACCTGGGAAGACCTTTGCCCTTAGGTCATGAGAATGCTCATCTGAGAGAAAATAGCCAGTCTGAGCTGGCCCTGGATCCTCAGAGTTGGACTCCACCCCAAGACACCTCCCAGTGATACTCTTCCTCTAGCAAACGCCTGGGGCTATTGGGGCAGTGCATTCCAAACCTGTATAAGTAGAGAGGGACTCTAATATCCCAGACCGACCCAGCCTGAGCGTACAGGGAATAGGAAAAAAACATCAACTCTCTTTGAAATTCCAATTACCATAACAGGAGGTGGTTCCAGAGCCTCAGGCCTAGTTTAGAGCTTGGCCAGTTTGGAGAGAATGAAATGAGAGGAGAGAGTTCTGGGGCTCTTACAGTTGTAAATTACTCCTTTGAGCTAGGAAACTTCTAGAGCCACACATCATGTAGAGCTAATATAGACCCTGAAGTGTGATGCTGTCTTGAGAAGCCCACACCACATCTTTCACATGTACTGCCTTTCTCATGAGTGTCTACTGCAGAGTTTCTTTCATTACTGTGACACTTGGAAAGTGTCCCTATTCTCAACTCATTTGCATATTTACATTAATAATGGGATCTGATGTCCTAATGGCATTAGCCTTCCATTTGTTTACTGTGTTATCTGTTGTAATGACCTTAGCAGTGTAACAACTGCCTCTGGAACAATCTTCCCTCATCATTCTTTCTATCTTTTTCTTCCTCTAAGTACTTTTCTCCTTTGGTGCAGAGGACCAAACCTAGTGCCCTGTACTTGCTAGGCAAGTGCTCATCCGCTGAGCTAAGTTCCCAACCCCTAAGAACTTTTAAAGATAAGCTTTATAATTTTTTTCCAGTGTTTTTCATGGGCATGATTGAATTTTGATTTGTATGATAGTACATCTATAGTATAACTAATATTCATATACTAATGAGTTATAAATCTTTATAATGTGATATTTGATAGTAAAATAATATTACATTTATTATAATTTAATTTATATTTACAAATTGAAATTTTATTTGTAGGGGCTGGGGAGATAACTTGTTATGTAATGTGTCTGTATCACATTACACACTTCACATGTGTAAAGTCATAAATTAGGCTTTCAGTAACTGGCAGGCATACCCATACACACTTGTAATCTTGGTGCTGGCAAGCAGATCCCTGTCTCTCATTGACCAGCCAGTCTCTCCTAACTGGTGAGCCTCAGACCAATGAGATACTCTGGTTCCAAATATGAGAGGTAGATGGAGTTCCTGAGGATGATGCCCGAGGTTATCATCTGACTTCCACCCACACCCACACACATACAAACACACATGTATTCACAGAAGCAAGGAGTGCACACCATACACAGCACTCTATTTACCTATGCTTTATATTAATACTAGCACTAATAATATTTTTAATATTTTCACTAATAGTATAATATTCCAGTTTTCATATTGTGACAGCTTCCCACTTTCAAAATAACCATTCTTTTCCCTCTTAGTTGTCCTATTAATTCAAGGTTTTAAACCTGTTAGCAAAGTTATGCTACTCTCTTTGTAAAGCATCCACATTTCTTGTTGAGATCCTTCTTCTGTGCTTTGTATTTTTATACTATTGCTAAATGATTCTCTCGTATGTATTTTTGTTACTGAATTATCTTCCTGCTACATGGATATGCTAATACTTTTCCACTGTGTAACTGACTATTTAAAATAAAATCTTGGGCTGGAGAGATGGCTTAATGGTTACGCACTTGCCTGTGAAGCCTAAGGACCCTGGTTCGGTTCAAGGCTTGATTGTCCAGGATACAGATGCACAAGGGGGCACACATGTCTGGAGTTCGTTTGCAGTGGCTAGAGGCCCTGGCGAGCCCATTCTCTCTCCCTCTCTCTCTTTCTCTCTCTGCCTCTTTCTCTCTGTCTGTCATTCTCAAATAAATAATAATTTTTTTTTAAATCTTGTGAATTTTATAAGCCTTTTCCTTGTTTCTCATGAGATTTTTTTTTTTTTTTACAAATGGTAACATAATTTGGACCAATGGTACTTTTGTCTCTTTTGTACTTCTGAAGTTTTAGTTGAACCTCATGTCTTTAGTAGGTGGTTTAATTTTGTTTTCTTTATTTTTTTCCTCCCAGCATGGAAGAGTGTGAGGCTTTGTGCACCAGGCTGGCCGTAATGGTCGATGGCAGCTTCAGATGCCTCGGCCCTCCGCAGCACATCAAGAGCAGGTACACACTTCCCTTCCTGTTCACTTGCTTCTTGTCAAGTCAGCAGCCCAAGGCAGCATCATAGCAGTGCTGCTCTCCAGTTTCCATGGAATCCCTGCAGACATACAGTAGGAGAGGAAGGCTCTGAGAAGTTGAGGGAAAAGTTTAAATAACCATAATTAACAGGTCAGGGACAGCCATTCTCAGGTAGTCTCCCTATCCTTGTTTTCTTCTCCCCAGGAGGACACTGTATTCTCAGTGCAGTAACACAGCTAGTGCAGAGAATAGGACTGCAGTGTCAAGATGAAGCCAAGGGAAGAAGGTACCTCCTTTCACATGACAACCGTATAACTCTCATCCACAGTGAAATTAAGAGTCCCCATTGACTGCACATTGCACCTTAAGAGAGAGGGCAGTCGATTCAAGCAGGTAAAAGACAGTTAGTTATGTTATCATGGCCAGTGAGGGGCTACAGGTCTTTTTCTATGTTTATAAACCTCTGTGATTTCTTTCTGGTTAATTACCAATCCCTGCCATCTTTCCAGCCTTTGTTGGTGGTTTTGATTAACTCCGCTGTTCATGGTGCTCTCCTAATTACGGTTTCTCCTACTGTGCTCACATGAACTTCTTCTTCTGGGTCCTTTCCCACAATATACAGTGCAACAGTCAGAAAAAGTTTCCTCCAAATGGAACTCACCCTGCTCTGACCTGAACATTAATCCTCATCTTCATGCCAGGGCATGCCCAGCCCTGCTCATTTCACTATTTTAGAATATGGATTAATAGAAAAGTTGGGGTACAGTAAGATCAGGATACAGCTACCACTGGAAACACAGTGGTACTCATAGTTCCTATGAGAGGGGCCATGTGGGAGAGTGCCAGAGGCATTCCTTAGGCAGAGAACAGCAGTCACACCATGGACAAGGGTCTTCAGGTGATTTCCAGGAGAAACTGGTGACAAAGTATGAGCAGGCACAGGACTGGCGTAGTTTGGCAGACTCTGGTGCATAGGGAAAGTAGCTAGATGTGTGGCCCCACGGTGAGCTGGGTGAATGGTGCCGAGTGTGAGCCTCAGGGGAGATGGGCTAGCGGGTGCTGTACCACATTTGAATAGTACATTTGTGGAGAGATTCCTGATCTCTCTAGAAGTTGGCTAATTTGGGGAGGGAAAATTTCCCCAGAATAAGCAAGGCCCAGATGTCATAGCATCAGAACACAAAACACAAGTATGGCTAGCAAGCCACTCCCACTAAGGCTGAGCTGAACCATGACTGTAGGGCCAGAATGTCCTCCGAGCCCTGGGTGACAGTTGTGAGGAAGGCGAGGGCTCAGGCTCTGGGCAGTCCTGACTTTTCCCTGGTCCTTGGCAATGTGATCTTCCTGACAGCGCTGTCAGCCGCTTCAGCGCTTTTATGAATACCACAAATCTGTAACACGTAGAGGCTATTGGATTGTGCGCTACAAATGAAGTTTTTGAACTGTACCATGCACATAGAGCTATGTGTGATGAACCATCACTTATGGCAAAGACCCCAGGTACAGCTGCAGGGAATGACCACCCAGCCGGAAGGCATCCACTGAAAGCAAGCTCTCCTTTGCACTCTGAGGTGGCCTATCATTCAGGTTATAATGTAGATAATGCACCAACATGGGAGCTACCAGTACTGTTGAGACTTCTTTAATTTTGGTGTTTGATGGTTTGCTATCTGCATGTACTGAAGCCCAGTAAAGGCATCTGAAGGTGGGCCTGATAGTCTATAGCCACTTTAGGGCTTACAGTTTCAAAGAGGCAAACCCGCACGCATCAGATGACAAGGGTCCAGAGGGTGTGCACCATAGAGAAAATGCTCACTGTGACATTGTGTGACGGAGTACTTTAGGTTTGAGGAAATGGGGATATCTTTTGGACCTTAAAATAAGATAAAATTTGGTGAACAGGAGATTAGACTCTCAATTGTAGCTAGTTAACAAAACAAGATGCAAAGATGCTTTCCTGCAGCATCCTAGTGTGAGAGCCAAGGACATGGCCCAGTGCAGGAGTTTCTGGGCCACAGTGCTACCCTGCATGGAAACCCTCAAGCTAATGAAGGCCACATATTCCTAGAGTCCCTCTCAGCTTTGTGACCTATGTTGGAGTTTCTCAAACAGAATTTTCTCTTTGTGGATCAAAGAATTCTTGTGAGAATATCAGTTGTGGGAAGCTGTCCCCCACATGTACGATGTGTGGCAGGCTCTGTCCCCTGTGCAGAAACTCATTCCAATGTAACAAAGAAAAACATCTGCAGACATTGGCACCTTTTTCTCCTGGAGCAGTTTATATGCTGACCTTAGGTGTGTCAGCTGGTGCTTTATTGTTTGTCCATGGGGAGGATACAGATAGAAGGGCATCAAATTAGAAGGGTAAGGATACAAGTTCCCCAAAGCAGACTGAGCAATGCCCCTGCCCTTCCTTGCGCTGGATTTTTTGAACTGAACTTGCTCCATCGTTAAGACAAGGAGGGCCAGTGATGCAGGAGCACATGAGGGAAAGGGGGTGGCCAGGTGGGGGAGAGCACTGGATTTTTTTTGTTTGTGTGTTGGTCCTCTGGTCCCTGTGGCAACCTCATTATGCAATGAAATAGCCACCCCAATTCTCATCCCAGATTCAGTGTAGACCCTAGATCTGATTTTAGGAGTCATTCCTAGGATCCAAAGATGTGATGGGAGTAAGAAACTCCTGGGCTCCTCCCCGCTCTGCTCAGTGCACCGTCCCCTCTCCACCTTAGTTCTGCTCAGTGCACCGTCCCCTCTCCGCCTTAGTTCTGCTCAGTGCACCGTCCCCTCTCCGCCTTAGTTCTGCTCAGTGCTCCGTCCCCTCTCCGCCTTAGTTCTGCTCAGTGCACCGTCCCCTCTCCGCCTTAGTTCTGCTCAGTGCACCGTCCCCTCTCCGCCTTAGTTCTGCTCAGTGCACCGTCCCCTCTCCTCCTTAGGTCTGCTCAGTGCACCGTCCCCTCTCCGCCTTAGTTCTGCTCAGTGCACCGTCCCCTCTCCTCCTTAGGTCTGCTCAGTGCACCGTCCCCTCTCCGCCTTAGTTCTGCTCAGTGCACCGTCCCCTCTCCGCCTTAGTTCTGCTCAGTGCACCGTCCCCTCTCCGCCTTAGTTCTGCTCAGTGCACCGTCCCCTCTCCGCCTTAGTTCTGCTCAGTGCACCGTCCCCTCTCCTCCTTAGTTCTGCTCAGTGCACCGTCCCCTCTCCGCCTTAGTTCTGCTCAGTGCACCGTCCCCTCTCCGCCTTAGGTCTGCTCAGTGCACCGTCCCCTCTCCTCCTTAGTTCTGCTCAGTGCGCCGTCCCCTCTCCGCCTTAGTTCTGCTCAGTGCGCCGTCCCCTCTCCGCCTTAGTTCTGCTCAGTGCGCCGTCCCCTCTCCGCCTTAGTTCTGCTCAGTGCGCCGTCCCCTCTCCGCCTTAGTTCTGCTCAGTGCGCCGTCCCCTCTCCGCCTTAGTTCTGCTCAGTGCGCCGTCCCCTCTCCGCCTTAGTTCTGCTCAGTGCGCCGTCCCCTCTCCGCCTTAGTTCTGCTCAGTGCGCCGTCCCCTCTCCGCCTTAGTTCTGCTCAGTGCGCCGTCCCCTCTCCGCCTTAGTTCTGCTCAGTGCGCCGTCCCCTCTCCGCCTTAGTTCTGCTCAGTGCGCCAGTCCCCTCTCCGCCTTAGTTCTGCTCAGTGCACCGTCCCCTCTCCGCCTTAGTTCTGCTCAGTGCACCGTCCCCTCTCCTCCTTAGTTCTGCTCAGTGCACCGTCCCCTCTCCGCCTTAGTTCTGCTCAGTGCACCGTCCCCTCTCCTCCTTAGGTCTGCTCAGTGCACCGTCCCCTCTCCGCTTTAGTTCTGCTCAGTGCACCGTCCCCTCTCCGCCTTAGTTCTGCTCAGTGCACCGTCCCCTCTCTGCCTTAGTTCTGCTTAGTGCACCGTCCCCTCTCCTCCTTAGGTCTGCTCAGTGCACCGTCCCCTCTCCGCCTTAGTTCTGCTCAGTGCACCGTCCCCTCTCCTCCTTAGGTCTGCTCAGTGCACCGTCCCCTCTCCGCCTTAGTTCTGCTCAGTGCACCATCCCCTCTCCGCCTTAGGTCTGCTCAGTGCACCGTCCCCTCTCTGCCTTAGGCCTGCTCAGTGCACCGTCCCCTCTTCGCCTTAGTTCTGCTCAGTGCACCTTCCCCTCTCCGCCTTAGGTCTGCTCAGTGCACCGTCCCCTCTCCGCCTTAGTTCTGCTCAGTGCACCGTCCCCTCTCCGCCTTAGTTCTGCTCAGTGCACCGTCCCCTCTCCACCTTAGTTCTGCTCAGTGCACCTTCCCCTCTCCACCTTAGTTCTGCTCAGTGCACCTTCCCCTCTCCGCCTTAGGTCTGCTCAGTGTGCTATGCTCTCTCTGCCTTAGATCTGTTCTCACTTGCTTGATTTTTAGGGGGGGGGTTGTCTATCTCCCTATCAGTGACCATTCCACACTCCCACCTCAGATGCCCAGGAAAGCTGTCTGCACCCAGGCTGTTTGGTGGGCAGCAACCTCCTCCTTCCCTCGCTGCTGACTCTCTCATTCCTTCTGTGTGATCACCTCACCAGCCAAACAAACTGCATGAGTGGGGTTCAGTTGCATGAATCTGCTCTTCCAACATGACTGTCTGCCGCTAGAGAGCATGGGCTTGTTTGCGATGTGTCTTACTCTCAGTATCAGGTCATTTCAGAGACAGATCCAGGGCAGTGATGGCCGTACTAGAAGTCTTGATCTGGGAATGCCAGGGAGAACAAAACTAAAAGGAACATGCCTGGTTCTACAGAAGTTTAAGTTTTTGTTCACCAGGAGGGTTAGCATCACAGACACGTCCAAATCCCCACATTTCCTAAGCTGAAGCACTTTGGTTGTAGTTACCTTCTTATTGCCAGGACACATCACCCAAAGCAGCTGGCTGGCATAAAGGGTTTTTATCAAGGGAAGCTTCATAAATAGCATGAAAATAATGGCACAACATTACCATTACCAATCATGGTACAGGTCATTACTTCTGGTTATAGCAGGTGGAAAACAGCATGAAAAAAGTGAGCTGAGCTCTGGTAATAGGAAGCTGGCTTTAGCTCCCATAAGTCCATCCCCCAATAACATACCTCCTCCAGCAAAATTCCTCCTCCCAAATTACCATCAGATGGGGACCAAGCATTCAGAATATATGAGTTGATGGGGGGACATCTTATTCAAACCACCACAACTTCATTGCCAAGCTCTAGGGCTTCTTGTTATAAATTGTTGAGGTACCTTCTCTGTCTAAGTAGATGGTGATATATTTCACTCTAGAGCTGGTATTTCAAGATAGAATGAAATGTTTGTATTTAACAACTGAGAATCAACCAAGTTCAAGTAAAATAATCATTGCATACTCCATTACTTCAACAAAAAAGAGCCAATGATGAGATTCTGCTAGTGGAATTTAGTTTAAAGGGTTTTCTTGACTATAGCTGGGGACCTAATTCTCTCTCCCTGGGTGTGGCCAGTGCTGGCTACCCCAAAATCTGAGTCGTCTTGACATCAAAAGACCCTTTCAAAACTGGTAATGACTTCCAGAGAGATGGACAGGACCTGGAATGCAAGGTTTTAAATGTGAGTACTCACAGGGGCATGCACATATTGTTTTCTTTTTTAAAAAAATATCTTGTTTATTTATTTGAGAGATAAAAAAGATGCAGACAGAAAGATAGAGAATGGGCACAACAGGTCTTCTAGCTGCTGCAGATGAACTCCAGATTCATACGCCACCTTGTACATCTGGCTTACGTGAGTCCTAGAGAATTTAGCCTGGGTCCTTTGGCTTTGCAAGCAAGCACCTTAACCACTTTGCTATCCCTTCAGCCCACACATGTATTTTTTTCTATTTAGACATCTTGACCTTCTCCTTTTGCTTCCTGTCTCCTACCTCTAAACTTGAACTTGCTTTGCATTGTTATCTGGATATTTGGATGGCTGAGAAATCTCAACATCCTTTATCACTGAAATAAAATTATGTTTACATATTGAAGGAGATGAAAAAATGGATGCTAGGTAGTCATCCGAAAGTTTGACTCTAGATTCCTTCCTTAGTTGAGACATGGCGGTTATGAAGTTGAGCAGTCTAAACTCCATGGACTCTAGAGCATACATGCACATCTCAGAATTGTCATGTGCTACTGAATAGTTCTGTATGTGATGGAGATATGTATGTTTATGATAAACAAATCTGTGAGGTGTGTGTGGTGTGTGTGTGTGTGTGTGTGTGTGTGTGTATGAAGATAGTTAGAGTGCCAGCTAATTGATAGCTGAACTCTTTGGGAAATCAAGTAATTAGAGATGCATTCCAGAATCTTCTATGTAGTGCCTTTTGCAATCCCAACAGTACTGGTAGCTAATATTCCTGGGCACAGTCATAGCACACCTTCAAGGAACCAGCAACAGCTGTAGGCAATACCTGCTCAGAGTTCTGTCCTTGGAACTGACTTAAGAAAGTGGCTTACATCTTAGTGAGGAAAAGTAATTCTCCCAGGAAGAGAACATACAGCATGCTTCTGAAGCATGGGATTTGAAACTTGAAGTATATGAGACAAATTCCTGATTGGGAAAGGAAGGAAAATAAAGTCTGTTTATGTGATTTAAAAAAAAAGATTTAGGAGCCAGGCATGGTGGCGCACGCCTTTAATCCCAGCACTCGGGAGGGAGAGGTAGGAGGATCACCGTGAGTTCGAGGCCACCCTGAGACTACAAAGTAAATTCCAGGTCAGCCTGGGCTATAGTGAGACCCTACCTCGAAAACAAACAAACAAACAAACAAACAAACAAAAAGATTTAGGGCTGGAGAGATGGCTTAGTGGTTACAGCATTTGCCTAGAAAGCCAAGGACCTTGGTTCAATTCCCTAGGACCCACGTAAGCCAGATGCACAAGGTGGTGCACGCTTCTGGAATATGTTTGCAGTGGCTGGAGGCTCTCGTGTACCCATTCTTTCACTCAATCACTCTCTTTCTCTCTCTCTTTCATTTTTCTCTCAAATAAATAAATATTTTTAAAAAGATTTAAATGATATAATTTAAAGCCTCCATATTGTGAGCACTTTGTTACTTTTAGTTGTAAAACATTCAAAAAATTTTGGGAATTAAGAATAAAAATGGAATAAATTTCATAGGATTACATCCTATGGTATGGTATTTAGCCATTTAAAAAGAGAAAAGAATCTTATGGAAGGGTTTTATGCCCAAACTGAAAGGTAATGCTGTTTGAGCTGATTTGGAAAGTCGCACATTAATGTGTGACCTTACTTTATGCAACACGTATGCTTCGTTGTGACAACTTTGATTTAATGTATCTACAAAGCATTACAATAAACATAGAAGCTTAGATTAAGATTACATCACTAAATAACAAACTGGCTCATTTAAAAGTGAAACAGGTTATTCAATACATTTATGTCATTTTCACACATGGGGAAGGAAGTCTTTATCTGAGCATATGCAATGATCTCTTCCATGATGGGAAGCTATGCAACAATGTACTGAAGAATTCTGTATTTTGCTTTGTTTTAAAGCATCATATAATTCAATTGCTGCGACCAACTCCCAGACTAATTGTTTTTATCAGAAATAGTTTTATTAAGGGAGAGATGTTATCTCACTTCCACACACTCAGCATGTTTTCAACCCAGCTGATGCATGCAAATTGCCATCTCATTTGTTTTCACAACATCATGTTGCATGAACAAAATTAATGTTGTTCTAAGGTAATTACCTGGGCAGAGATTCTGATCCTCATGCCCTCTCATTCTGGGTATCTCAGTAGGATGCCTCTGTTCTTTAAGATTTAGATCATGATATCTCAGTGCGATTCCCTGTCATACTGGGTATCTCAGTGGAGAGAGGTTCTGATCCTCATGCGTTCTCATGCTGGTATTTCAGCCTCTGTTCTTGGACGTTCAGATCATGAACAGTACCAGCTAGAGCTGTCACTTCACCAAAACAATGCACTATGCTTTAATTTTCCAAGTTATTAAAATTAAAATTAAAATTAAGCAGACTTTCTCACCCATGATGATGAGCGGAGACCAGTGCCAGTGTAGATGGATGAAAATTTTGGGGGCTGGAGAGATGGCTTAGTGGTTAAGCGCTTGCCTATGAAGCCTAAGGACCCCGGTTCGAGGCTCGGTTCCCCAGGTCCCACGTTAGCCAGATGCACAAGGGGGCGCACGCGTCTGGAGTTTGTTTGCAGTGGCTGGAAGCCCTGGCGCACCCATTCTCTCTCTCTCCCTCTATCTGTCTTTCTCCCTGTGTCTGTCGCTCTCAAATAAATAAATAAAATATGAACAAAAAATATTTTTAAAAAAATCTGGGGGGACTTAGATTTCTTTTTATTTTTAGGGAGGGTCTTGCTCTAGCCCAGGGTGACCTGGAATTCACTATGTAGTCCCAGGTTGGCCTTGAACTCACAGCAGTCCTTTGACCATGGCCTCTTGAGTGCTGGGATTAAAGGAGTGCACCACTACACCAGCTTAGATTTGTGATAATTCTTGGGCATTTTCTCATTAGTGATGGTGAATGTGGAATTCCTCATCTCAGAAAAATCAATATTTAGTGTCAGACACCCATGAACAAGCTCGTGTAATTCTGTGGTCTTCACATTAAGAGGGCCGATCATAATTCTATGAGCCTCACCTCATCTTAAGTCAGGAAATGCTGCTGCATGTCCCTGTTGTCCAGGGATTGCGAAGTGAATACAGCACGGGCTCTGAAGGCAATGGGCTAGACACACAAACGAAACAAGAGAAGCCTTCAGTGCAGGTAAGGGAAGAGTGCAGAGGACACACTCAGCATTCTAGTGGAAGGGATGGTGTGAGTGGCTTCATGGGAAAGGTGGCATGTAACGCGCAGGTGTGCATCACCTGTGATGTTGTAGAGACAGAGCATAGGAAATATAGGACTAGGCATATCTAGAACCACGTGACTGGAAATGGGGTAGAAGTAAAATAGTGGGACATTCACTTCAAGATAACTTTTAGATAAATTCCCAAGAGGGAATTTGTAATTCTAGGGTGAAAAATGAGAGAACGAATGGGAACAACTGTTATATTTGCTCTCTAGTAGGAGTTAAATATGATGACCTAAAGTGAGCTGCTGCTGGGGACCGTGAATGAAGCTGAAGAGGAGGCATTGCCGGAAAAGAGCAGTTTTTCATCAGCTGCTCTGGACTTGCAAAGAGGGAGCCATTGGGCTGAGAGACAGGAAGTTGTTGATGCTGTGAGAGAAGTGGTAATGATGGAAAGCGGTGTGCAGAGGGAATTCTGAGAACTCTACACACTCACTGGAAGAACTGTTGGGCTGCTGGGATAATTCTTTTTGTTCTTCTCCACAGAAGGAGTGGGAAGGGCAGATGTGCAATCTGAGGGTTACCACCTGTACTTGTAGCTTTGAGCCAATGTCTAATCTCAGAAGTCTGGGAAGCTGAGCCCAGATCCATGTGTCTGCACTCATTTTCATTACTGCTTTCGCTAGGCCATGGAAAGTATTATATTATTCTTATATTATTAATTATACTAATAATATAATAATTACTGTATTATCTTATATCATAACAATTTATATCCTTCTTATAATATAAATGACTCTAATTTTATACATGTTTCCATAGGGAGACTGAGATCCTAAAAGTTAAGCAGTTGGCTCAAAATGGTTATTATTTAATGAAATAATTTTAAATCTGAATTTATTGTCAGAAATTCCTTAAGTTTTCAGTACTACTTTCATATATAAAGATGAAATTAGTCTACATATGGCCTTGAATATGATCTATCTTGTCTAAAGTAAAGTTTATGTATATGCATATCTCTCTCTCTCTCTCTCTCTCTCTCTCTCTCTCTCTCTCTCTCTCTCTTTGTGTGTGTGTGTGTGTGTGTGAATTCAAGAAATTTTATGCACATTATGTAATGATGGACATGATATTCTTTTATGGTGTTTACTTCTACTAGATTTCCTGAAGAATAAAAAATAGGAATCTTTTTGTGAACTGTTCTTTGACAAACATTAAGAGAGTTATAGGAATCTCTTTACTCATTATCTGTATGATTTTGACAATGTTAACCTAAAAGAAGGTGTTTATTTTATCCATTGAGTAAAATAGTAAATAGCTTACAGTATTTTGAAGAGATATGGAAGGAAACACCTGTCATGTTGTGACCTTGGATTTTTTATTTTTTTTGAGAAACATGAGTGTAATGCCCTCAGTTCTCTGCAAAACTGTCACTCTCAGAGAGGTTGCTGGCATGAACTCCATCTATTTCACAAAGCAGGAGAATCCAGGAGTGAGCAGCATGTCCTCATCTTAGTATTTACTGCAGCACATGGACTCAGCAGTAAGACTGCATTCCCAGTGTTTGCTGGAGTGCAGGGACTCAGGAGTAAGACTGCATTCCCAGTGTTTACTTCAATGCATGGACTCAGGAGTAAGACTGCATTCCCAGTGTTTACTGCAGCGCATGAACTCAGGAGTAAGACTGCATTCCCAGTGTTTATGCAGTGCATAGGCTCAGGAGTAAGACTGCATTCCCAGTTATTACTGCAGTACATGCACTCAGGAGTAAGACTGCATTCCCAGTGTTTCTGCAGTGCATGCACTCAGGAGTAAGACTGCATTCCCAGTGTTTCTGCAGTGCATGCACTCAGGAGTAAGACTGCATTCCCAGTGTTTACTGCAGTGCATGCACTCAGGAGTAAGACTGCATTCCCAGTGTTTCTGCAGTGCATGCACTCAGGAGTAAGACTGCATTCCCAGTGTTTACTGCAGCACATGAACTCAGGAGTAAGACTGCATTCCCAGTGTTTACTGCAGTGTATGCACTCAGGAGTAAGACTGCATTACCAGTGTTTACTGCAGTGCATGCACTCAGGAGTAAGACAGCATTCCCAGTGTTTACTGCAGCACATGAACTCAGGAGTAAGACTGCATTACCAGTGTTTACTGCAGTGCATGCACTCAGGAGTAAGACTGCATTCCCAGTGTTTCTGCAGTGCATAGGCTCAGGAGTAAGACTGCATTCCCAGTGTTTACTGCAGTGCATGCACTCAGGAGTAAGACAGCATTCCCAGTGTTTACTGCAGCACATGCACTCAGGAGTAAGACTGCATTCCCAGTGTTTACTGCAGTGTATGCACTCAGGAGTAAGACAGCATTCCCAGTGTTTACTGCAGCACATGAACTCAGGAGTAAGACTGCATTACCAGTGTTTACTGCAGTGCATGCACTCAGGAGTAAGACTGCATTCCCAGTGTTTACTGCAGTGTATGCACTCAGGAGTAAGACTGCATTACCAGTGTTTCTGCAGTGCATAGGCTCAGGAGTAAGACTGCATTCCCAGTGTTTCTGCAGTGCATAGGCTCAGGAGTAAGACTGCATTCCCAGTGTTTACTGCAGTGCATGCACTCAGGTGTAAGACTGCATTCCCAGTGTTTCTGCAGTGCATAGGCTCAGGAGTAAGACTGCATTCCCAGTGTTTCTGCAGTGCATAGGCTCAGGAGTAAGACTGCATTCCCAGTGTTTACTGCAGCGCATGCACTCATTAGTAAGACTGCATTCCCAGTGTTTGCTGGAGTGCAGGGACTCAGGAGTAAGACTGCATTTCCAGTGTTTACTGCAACACAAGGACTGAGGAGAAAGACTGCATCCCCAGTGTTTCTGCAGTGCATGAACTCAGGAGTAAGACAGTATCCCAATGTTTATTGCAGTGCATGGGCTCAGGAGTAAGCCTGCATTCCCAGGCTTTACTGCAGTTCTTCAGCTCAGGCTTTCTTACATCAGCTTTCTGTAGTCAAAGGACAGTGGGTAGAGGTCTGAATTTTTGTGGAGGACCTCACAAGTTTCTATCACTTCCTTCCTTCTGCCTTAAATGAAAATGTGATTAGGAAAGAAGCAGTTTTACTTCTCGTGTTAAAGTTGCTACTGTCCCTGCTGTTTGGCTCTTTGCCACTCACGGGTCTTCTAGACATAAGACTGCTCCCTCTGACATTAAATGCTATCACATGCTCATGTGTTCTCCTGTTGTCTTAGGTCTATGTCTGGTAACATTGTGATGGTAGATCTTTGATTTTCTTTACTTCAGTACCTTTACATGTGAACACTTTCTAGTCTATCACATAGCCTCTCTGTATTTGTGGCACATGTTGGAGAATATATATTCTTAGCAGGCTGTTGCTTAGTGGTATTTTCTTGCAGGTTATGATTAGGCTCAATTAGAAGATGCACCAAGAACATTTGGGCTCTGTCTAGCTTAATGAGTCCAGAATATCAATAACAATATTTACTCTAGGTAATAAATGCTTTTCTTCAGATCTCATTTATTCCTAGACAGGATGAGGCCTGCCTTCTCCCAGAGCAATGCATTATGCACTCTCACTTGCTGCTGTTTGAAACCTTTAGCTTCTCCATTAGCAGGAAGTATCAGGTCTGTTATGTGGTCCTAATTGCTTCCATGGCCTTGGCAATCTTTTGCTGTGACTGTCTCTGCTGGAGAGCTAACTTCAGCATGGGTACACACTGGCCTACTGTGGATTAAACACAATGCAGAAAGCAAAACTGTCATATTGTATCAGGGTTTGCACAGTTCAGGAAAAGTTTATGAACTATAAACCTTTGGGTTTTTTATGTTTTTTTTTTTTTAAAGAATTGAAATAAAAGGACCAAGAATGGTGGATTTTAAAGCATTATATTTATTCAGGAGAGTTCAGGGTGGTTCATGAATCAAAGGTGGTGGCTGGATACACCCCTGTGACCTGGGAACCCATGTGGGAAGCTGCATAAGGGCATGGAGGAACATGTGAAAGGGATTTTCCAGGGAAATCTGACGAAAAGGGTCAGAGCTTAAAAAATCCTGAAAGACAGTGAGAGAGTAGAGAACAAAATAGCCAGCATGCAGAGAAAAGGTCTTATTGGTACTGAGACCCCAAGGTTCAGGGAGGAGAGATGACGAGCAGCTAAGGAGGAGAAGTAGAGGAAGTTGCTCTCTCCCCATAAACCCTTATTTATAATTTTACTGGAGTATGCTTCACTCTCAGGCTCAGGTGAGTCCCAGAGACAGCTGACTGGGGTGGAGTCATGGGGCTGGCTTAGAAAGAGGCCAGCATACGTGAGCAGGTGACATTGGCATTAAAGGATGAGACTAGACTGGATCTAATGCGGAATTCTCTTTGGGCCAATCCCTACTGCCTGAAAATAAATCTATCTGATTAATTCTTCCATAATACACACTCAAATGTCCTCTACGAGGTTGCTATTTCTAGTGTAAATCCAACCTGAGCACAGGAAGCACAGCTTAGCATGGGTTTCAATTAGGTAAGAAGTATACTTTAGATTTAAAGTGAAGCAGAATTGATATTTGGGAGATTTATCAACTATTGGTTTGAACTGTCATCACCAAATTTATTTGTAAGAAACTGCAAGAATCATCAAAATTTCGTTTCATACTTTAAAAATATTGCACAAATTTGATTTTTTTTTTGTTTCATCTTAAGAACCAAGTAAAGAAAATGTTCAGCAGTTAGAGTTTGTCACAAATCCTCTGCAAAGTTCATAAAGCCTAAGTGGTGTCAAAGGGTTGTTATTCCTACTTAAGAAGCTGAAAGTGTCTGACAGCCAGCTAGGACGTGGCTGGGATGTGGCTTAGGCCCACCAATCTGTCATTGCCTTTTGGTGCCAGGGTCTGGAAGCTTGAGAAAGAAGAAAGGACAGGCCAAGATGCACAGATAACTCAACCTCCTTATTGTATCATACTTGCCAATGTTCTATATTAATTGCAGCCACTGGACATGTCATACTGCCATCAAAATATTCATTTATACATATTAACTAGTATTACTATGGTGGTTTGATTCAGGTGACTCAGAACACCATAAACTTAGGTGTTCTGAATGCTAGGTTCCTAGCTGATTGAGTTTGGGAATTAGGGCTGGAGAAATAGCTTAGTGGTTAGGTACTTGCCTATGAAGCCTAAGGACCCCGATTCGAGGCTAGATTCCCCAGGACTCATGTTAGCCAGATGCACAAGAGGGCGCACACATCTGGAGATTTAGGAATTAATGTCTTCTGAAGGCAGTGTATTGTTGGGGCTGGGCTTATGGGTATTATAGTCAGTGTTCCCTTGCCAGTGTTTGGCATACTATCCTATTGCTGTTTTCCACCTTATGTTGGCCAGGGAGTGATATCTATCCTCTTCTCATGCCATTGTTTGCCCCTGCCATTATGGAGCTTCCCCTTGAGCCCATAAGCCAAAATGAACCTTTTTTCCCCACAAACTGTTCTTGGTCAGATGATTTCTGCTAGCACTGCAGACCTGACTACAGTAGTAAAGTTGGTACAGATGAATGGGATTGCTGCTAGACGCCTGACTGTGTGGCTTTTGGAGGTGATTTTCAAGAGGAATGTGGAAGAATTTGAAACCTTGACCTAAGAGACACCTTGCAGTGCTGTAAGTACAGCTTGACGGACTATTCTGGTCAGAGTTGAAAAACCTGAATGGAGTGAGAACTATGGACTGTGATGTTTGGCTTATGAGGGTGAGAAAGAGCTTTGCCAGGACTGGGCTACAAGCAGTTTGTGTGAGGCTTGCTGTTATGCCCATGTCCTGAGAAGTTGTGCAGGGTTGCATTGCATAGAAATGGACTGGTGTGAGCAGAAATCTGTGGGCCAAAACTTCGGCCCATTCAGCTGCAGTTGTAGGAGAGATTATAGCCATTGAGATTGGGCCAGCTGTTCTGCATTGGGACAACAGAAAGAATGCAATCTTTTGAAGGGGCCTGAATGCTGAAGGAGTGTCTTGTTCTTCAAAGTCTGCTTTATTCCCCCCTGGATTAACAAATTGGCACCCCACCTGGCATTATGGAATATAGAAATGCAGAAAAGAGAGGGTCATTGAATTTACAACATGGTCTTGTGTTTTGGAAATGGCCATGGGCAGTGTGAAGCCAGTTTGCTGGATGCCTGCATGGAGACCTGATGGAGCTGTGATGATGGACTATGGGTTGCAGTGGAGACCCAGTGGAGATGCTGGGACCACAAGACAGCTGCTAAGGAGAGCTGCCAGCCTTAGATGAAGTTTTCCAGGACTGTAAGTAGTCCAGCTAGATAGGCAGAATTTGAACTCCAGAGACTTGTTGCTGGTTAGAATTATCAGACTTAGAGATTTGTCACTGACTAGAGTTGTTGGACTTGGAACTACAGAGTTTGATGTTTGTCCTGGTTGGGTTAAATCTTGTATTGGTTGAATGTTTCTTTGCTCTGCCCAATGCCATCTTTTGCAGTGTGTTTTTTCCTGTGTCATGAAGTTGTTTTTGTTTTTGGGATTGTGGCTCAGTTAAAATACCTTGGACTGTGAGGTTGTTTGAATATAATTGATTGGGATTAATAAAAATTATGGGGACTTTTAAAGTTGGAGGATTGCATTGCATTTTATATCATGTATTGTTATCAGTTATGAAGTCCAAGGGCGGAATGTGGTGGTTTGATTCAGAACTTAGAAATTTTGAATGCTAGGTTCCCAGCTGATGGAGATTTGGGAATTAGTGCCTCCTAAAGTGAGTGTATTGTTGGGGGCAGGCTTATGGGTATTATAGCCAGTTTCCCCATGCCAGTGTTTGGCACATTCTCCTATTGTTGTTGTCCACCTTATGTTGGCCAGTGTTCATGCCCTCATTTCCCTTGCCATCATGTAGCTTCCCCTCGAGCCTGAAAACCAAAATAAACCCTTTTCCCCACAAGCTGCTCTTGGTCGGGTGATTTCTGCCAGCAATGCAAACGTGACTGCAACAATTACCATCAGGCTAATCAGAGATGTGTAAGTCTTACCAACCTCTTTCCTCAGTCAGGACCAGGAGGGAGAGTTTCCATTCATAGGAAATGGCTATGCAACAACATGTCATGTATGATCATATGCATATGATGTGGAGGGGGTCTCCTTTCATATAATGTGATATATTTAGACTCATTCATGATATAGCATATAATATTACCTTGTTTTGTCCCATGGCTGAATAATACATATACATTCACTGATATGACTATTATGTATAATATTTGTAGAAGCATTCATATGTGAGTTTTGTGTGGACAGGCTTTCATTTCTTTAAATGTACGTTGAATTGAGGTTACCGGGTCATATGTACATTCTTTAGGAACTACCAGAAGATTTCCTATTTGGCTACATCATTTTACATTCCCATTATCAGGATATTAAGGCTCTGAATTTTTCTCCATTCTTTTTTTTTAAGAACATTTTTCACATTTTATTACACCTGTTCAAAATTCTTTGCTTCTTTGTAATAGTTTTGAGTTAGATGTAGGAAAAGTACTAATTCTTTCATTATTATCATGAGAGGCAAAATCTATTCATTTAAACACATTCTGTTTTGTTGAAGTATTCAATTATATCACTGTCCATGTGCATTTTTCTTTTTTTATTAATTAGTTTTGTACCATTTTTTTCATAACTTGTCTCCTGATTTTTAAATTTTAGTTATCTTAATGGGCGTAATTTAACATTTTGTTTTTATTTTGAGAGAGAGAGAATGGACATGGCAGGGTATTTAGCTGCTGCAACTGAGCTCCATATGCATGGGAGCCCCTTGGATGCATGTGCAGCATTGCATGCTTCTGTCACTGTGCGTCTGGCTTATGTGGGACCTGGAGATTTGAGCATGAGTTCTTAGGCTTCACAGGCAAGTGCTTTAACCTCTAAGCCATCTTTCTAGCCTCTGAACAATTTTTTTTTAGTTTTTTTTTTAAATTTTTTAAATTTATTTATTTGAGAGCGACAGATACAGAGAGAAAGACAGATAGAGGGAGAGAGAGAGAATGGGCGCACCAGGGCTTCCAGCCTCTGCAAACGAACTCCAGATGCGTGCGCCCCCTTGTGCATCTGGCTAACGTGGGACCTGGGGAACCGAGCCTCGAACCGGGGTCCTTAGGCTTCACAGGCAAGCGCTTAACCGCTAAGCCATCTCTCCAGCCCGCCTCTGAACAATTTTTATGTGCATATGTATGTATTATCATTGAGGAAATGTCTGTTCAGATACCCTGACCATTTTTATCATGTGTTGTCTTTTTGTTAATGAGTTGAAAGCCTCAGTGAGTTTTAGAAAAATGTAAGTAGATCAAATAAAATATGAAAATATATTTAAACATGTTTATGTGTATAAAACTATGTAGGATGGGGTTTCTTCATGTAAAGTCAGTAGTCAAGCTGTCTCTTTCATGTCTGATTATTGCACCTTGAGTCTCCCCTTATTCTTATTGGTTAATGAATCTAAATATTGAACAGTTCTTTGATTCTTTCCATAGCCTATTCATTCAATAAGATATTCAAATTCCTATTACCAGTTACTCTTATATTCTTCTTGTTGTTTAATCTTTTTATAATATTTGTTATTACTGTTTCCCTCATCCCTGCCCCCATCCCATTGGGGATGCTCCTCAGTGGGGTTGCAGGTATTCCCCATGGAGTTGTAATTTATGTGTTGTGAGGGCAGAAGTCAGTTATTTGAGGGGGCAGGGAACGCCTCTGGGCATGATGTCTCAACCTGTGGCTCTTACATCTCCGCCTTCTCTTCCACAAAATTCCCTGAGCTGGGGTAGGTGAGGTTTAAGGCTACTTCAGTGATGGGCTCTTAGGAGTCTGGATCTCTGCCTTGGTAGGTGTTGTGTATCACCAGGGTCTGTCTTGTACACCCTGCTGCTGATTATCAGGAACAGCATGGAAGCAGCGCTCTTGCTTGTCTCCCCAGTTCCTCTTTGGATTGCGCTGTGGCTAGGCTGAAAAGCAAGAGGTGGTTTATCTCCTCTGGTCTTGCTACCTTCTGAAAAAGAAGAACAGATTTCCATGCTGTGTGCACTCTCTGGGACAGGGTATCTGGGAATTTCTATTTTTATATTCCTGATCTAATTAATTCCAGCTCCATTCTTTATTATTTCCTCCCTTCTCTTTGAATTAAAATTAGTTTTGTTTATTTACTAGCCTCTTAAAGTATAAGTTTAGGTTATTGTTGTGATATTTTATCTTCTAATATTAAAGTATCACTACTATAAACATCCCTGCTAGCACTGCTTCATCTGTGTCCATAGCATTTGTTTATATTTCTGTACTCCTCAAACTACTTGTGATTGCATCTGCCTACTCATTCGACTTGCTCACAGCTGTCGAGAGTCACTGAATGTGCCCTGATTACTCTGTCATCTTCAACAATGCTGTAGGCACAAGTTACTTTAAAGATTAACATCATCAAATCCATGCTCCTTCAGAAGCTGGTTCCTGAAATCCGTTTTTCAGATTACAGTGTTTCTGATTCTAGTTGTCCAGCAGGTTATCTCTGATAAGCTAGATGGCTTACAGCTACCCTATTTTTCACATCAATGTAAAGATTCTTAGCCACATTTACTCCTTTGCAGAGCACCCTTGTGCTTGAACTTCTTTACACGTATTTGAAATGAAGCCCGCTCCACTGGGAAGAGTTTAGAATATATCTGTTTTATGGCTTGCCTCTCCTCTGAGGCGAAGCACCTGAAGACCTTATCACACTTCTCTGTGTGACACTCCTCCTCCAGGGTCATGTGCTCCTTAAAGAGATGAAGGTTATAGATTCTGCTTTTCTCTGCTTGCTTCTCCTGGAGTACAATCCTCACATCAGGCAGGTGTGAAGACAGAGAGAGACTCCAGCATTCTCAGCTATGCCCAATAGCAACATGGGTTCATCACACATAGAAGGGGTCAGGCTAAGAAATGCTGTCACCCTCCCACTGCTCAGAATACATCCTGCCACTTCTCTTGCTGGCTCAGGTCTGGGAGGGAAGGTGGTGAGTGATTTCTGGGTTCTTAGTGTAGGTTGCAGTTTTTCTTTCTCTGAGCTGAGAGCTGGGAAGGAGATAGGCGGCCATATTCCAAATGCTGTGGAATGTTGTTTAGTTTCACAGTTTAAGACGTTTTGAAATACCACTTTTTCCTCTTGCTGTAATATAAATAACATTGTATAAGTATGCAGAGTACCTCCATCAAGTACATGGAGGCCACAGTCCTCTGCAGCGTCCGTCTGTGCCCAGGTGTCTCCGTCCACGCGGAGGCCAGTCCTCTGCAGCATCCATCTCTGCCCAGGTGCTTCGCTCTGCTGAGCCCTCTGGCTGTATGGAGGCCACAGTCCTCTGCAGTGTGCTGGCTGTGAAAGCTGCTCATCACTGATGGTCCACTCCTCCTCAGGTCTTACCCACTGAGTGCCTCTCCACTGGCCCCGCTCATCAGTTAAGAAAGTAGACTGCCAGGGCTTCTTCCATGGGGTGTGCCCTTTCATGACTCTCACAGGCTCAGAGAAAAAAAGCATGGGAAGGCAGTGATGGCTTTTAGTGCTGTTGCTTCTCAAAGAGACTTGGTGTGAGAACAGCTTTGTTGCTGCTACTGAACTCTGATGTAAACAGACGTGCTGCAACATTCCAACGCCTTGTCTCCTTTGGGATGATGTCGTCCAGAATGGACAGACCCTCAGACCACAGCAACGCTGCTGTCTTTGTGGCGCTGGGGCTAGATCATAAGGCTTCGCATGTGTTAGCTACTGTGCCATGGACCTATACCTTGGCCAAAATTTGTCTTTTGAGTCAAAGTGGGCCTGGCCTCCTGTGCTTAATAATGGTGATTCTGTTGGTCTTTTCTGTTGGCAGTTTTGACTTATGCTCTGAAATTTGGGTCTATGCTTGATGGAATCATTTAAGAAACTCACTGTTTTGGTTTGGATCTGGAATGTCTGCCATAGGTTTCCACTTTTAGCCCTACCTCCCAAACTGGTGGTGCTAGTTTGGGAGGCTGTGGGACCTTTAGGGAGTAGAACCTAGCTGTCAGAAGCAGCTGGCCCCGATTCTGGCTGCCATCGGGTCGTGGTCTACTGTGATGTGAACAACTGGCACCACATGCTTCTGCCACACGAGTTACTGTGCCAGGCCTTCTCTACCGTGATGGGCTGGGATCTCCTGAAACCGTGAATTACAGAACGTAAACCTTTCCTCCTTTACAGTGCGTGTGTTGGGTATTGTAAAGGCGGCAGTACAAAGGTGACTGATTCGGTCTTCTGGGTGCTGAGGACTTCACGGAGAGGGCAGCAGTGGGGCTAGAGCTATTCACTGGGAAGCTTCGCCATCCGCCACACCACCCTGTCTTTAACCAGGCTTATTGAGGTTCTTGGCAAAGGTGTTTCTCTTCCAGGAAGAATGCTGTTTAGGCTGCCAGACATTGTTTTTTTTTTTTTTTAAATTTTTTTTTGTTCATTGTTATTTATTTATTTGAGAGTGACAGAGAGAGAAAGAGGCAGAGAGAGAGAGAGAGGGAGAAAATGGGCACTCCAGGGCTTCCAGCCACTGCAAACGAACTCCAGATGCATGCGCCCCCTTGTGTATCTAACTAACGTGGGTCCTGGGGAATGGAGCCTTGAACCGGGGTCCTTAGGCTTCACAGGCAAGCGCTTAACCGCTAAGCCATCTCTCCAGCCCCACGCATTGTTTTTGATTTAATATTACTTATTTGTCAGAAACTCTTTTATGTTAATACCTTGGATCTATAACCTTTACAAACATCCTTATTTGCATATGCAATGTTTATATTGTTTTCCAGGCTCAACGAAACAACAAAGGCACTTAAGATGAAAAGATGTGCTTGTGGAGTGAGCTCTGTCTCTGCAGGCAGTAAGCTGAGTGATAGTAAAACGGTATTCTGATCCCTTGTGCTTCAGAATTTTGCATCTTATAAAGAGGAAATGCCATCTGCTAGAAGCAGCACACAGGTGGTTGAGAAGAGCAAATGGAACATATTGTGTAACTGTGATTACATAAAGAGTGAACTATGCTAGCCGTTAGATGATAGCCTGCTGCAAGCTGGAGTTTTGGATTCAACTTATAGATATTAGAATTGTACCTGCTCATTGTCCCACCACAGGGCCTGACTGCTTCAATAATAGCCCCGCAGTGATTACCGACAACGCCACTGACAAGGGCCTTCAGTGGAATTGGGGTGGGGTAGAGGGATGTAAGAGCACAACTCAATGGGAATATGACCAAGCTGTAACCTGGTCACACATTAAAGTTCTCAATATAAATTAAAAAAAAATAAAATTTTGTGTCTCCCTCCATCATCCTCTCCAGTTGTGGAGCTCAGCCAGCTCCTCAGCATTGAGCAGGCTTTGTTCGGTGCTTGTTCTGCAGACACAGGCAGCGGCATCTAAATCCTGAAGACTAAAGGGTAGCAGGTGCTTGACGCCTCACTGAGGATAGACGCAAGCACAGACATCTCTGTTCTCTCTCCTGGGCTCCCATTCTTTCTAGCAGAGCAACTTAAAAACAGACATAAGGATGAGGACATTTCTAACACAAAGACACTGGTCACATATCAGGTGCTCAAATACATATTTGTTTCCCAACTCAAAACTTAGCTCTCCTTCCTCAGAGCCACTTTTCCCTCCTACTTTCCACACACCATGGAACAAGAGATAAGCAATTACAGTTCAGTTATTGAGAGCAAGTTACTGAAATTTAGCTGATTGAACAAATAGCAGTCCATCACCCGGATGTGGGTGTAGTGAGATAGGGCGATGGTGAGTCAGATCGCCATGGACAACTATATGCAAGACACAGGCCTGACAGGAGCTCATGTGAGAGCTGAGGAGAGTAGTTGCCCTCTGCTCTCGGGGCCAGCATTTGGCTGAGGAAAAGCCAGCTTAAAGGATGCATCATGTTCATGTATTTACTGGGAAGAAGCTATCAGTGGATTTGTGACCGTATGCACATAGGCTTGTGTAGATTCCTTAAGAAGCACGTGACGGAAATATGATTGTATATTGCTGTAGTCAGCTCTACGTTGCTGGGATGAATATCCAAATTAGGCACAGGTCAAGGAAGCAAGGGATTTACTTTAAGCTTATAGACCTAGGGGAAGTTCCAGTAAATGGTGGCAGAAGCTGGCTCCCATTTTTAAGTCCAAGCAGAGAGACACCAAACAGCCAGCACCACCAGCAAGCACAGCCCGAGCTCACAACCTCTGTGCACACCATCGTGCTGGAATTGAGATCCATCCCCAGTGACACAACGCCCTTGCCCCAGTAGCAGGAGACTGTCTGCCAGGGGCTGAAGCTGCAAATTCAATTTTATTTATTTATTTATTTATTTTTATTATTATTATTTTTTTGTTTGTTTTTTTGAGGTAGGGTCTCACTCTGGCTCAGTCTGACCTGGAATTCACTACGTAGTCTCAGGGTGGCTTCGAATTCATGGTGATCCTCCTACCTCTGCCTCCCGAGTGCTGGGATTAAAGGCGTGCGCCACCACACCTGGCTCAATTTTATTTTAAATATTTATTTGACAGAAAGAGAGAAAGAGAGAGAGAGAGAGAGAGAGAGAGAGAGAGAGAACGAATGGTTGTAGCAGGGCCTCCAGCAACTGTCAATGAACTCCAGATGTGTGAGCCCCCTTATGCATCTGGCTAACGTGGGTCCTAGGGAGCCGAACCCGGGTCCTTTGGCTTTGCAGGCAAACGCTTTAACCATTAAGCCATCTCTCCAGCCCTGCAAACTCAATTATATATATATATATAGCACCTGAGTCTTTGGGGGATGTATGTATGTATGTGTGTGTGTGTGTGTGTGTATAACACATTTTGCAATATGTATTATTTAATTCAAAGATTAACTTATATGAATCGAAGTTTTCTACATGTAACTTTTGGAAAGAATGTGATGACCAGATTCTCAACAAAAAATTTGAAAATCAGAAGCTGCAAAATATTTATTGATTTGATACATTGGTGTGTTTCTCTTTACTTTCTTTTTAAGAAACTATCTATTTTTTTAATTATAATAGTGGCATTTTCTCCTTGATTTAGAATTCAGAAGTGGCAAAGAAATGACCAAGAATCATATTATGATTCCTCTTGTTCCAATTACATTCTAGCATTTCATTTGAGTCTTTTATAAGTATATCTTTTCATAATTAATATTCTTCTTAGTCTATAATTTTCTATTTTACATTTAATATACTAAGAATTTATTTGTTAAAATTCACTTTTAAAATTTATTTTTATAAGAGCAGGGCATACTTAGTATGTAAACAGCACATGTTGATACCATTATGTCCCTCCTCCCTGCCCCTTTTCTGAAGAGGCCCTCCTCACTGGGGATGCTGGTCAACTCTGTGGGAATTGTGGGTCATGCTTTGTGAGGGCAGCAGTCAGTTATGGGGGAAAGGCAATGTGTCTGTGCATAATGTCACAACTTGTGGCTCTAACAATCTTTCCGCCCCCTCTTTTGCAAAATTCCCTGAGCCATGTTGGGTGCATTTTAAGTCTACTTCAGTGATAGGCTCTTAGGAGACTGTGGATCTCTGGTTTGGTAGGTGGTAGGTGTTGAGTGTCCTCAATGTCTATCTCCTTTACCCTTGTGTTATGGTTAAAATTCTTTAAATTTTTTTTGTTTTATTTTTATTTATTTATTTAAGAGTGACAGAAAGAGAGAGAGAGAGAGAGAGAGAGAGAGAGAGAGAGAGAGAGAGAGAGCACGCACTAGGGCCTCCAGCCACTGCAAACAAACTCCAGACGCGTGCACTCCCTTGTGCATCTGGCTAACATGAGTCCTGGGGAATTGAGCCTTGAACCTGGGTCTTTAGGTTTCATAGGCAAGTGCTTAACTACTGAGCCATCTCTTCAGCCCCCTTTTTAAAATTTTTTGATTTTAAAATTCTCAATAAGGGTGTATTTAATGGTTGAGGTGGAAATAAATGTGTTTGTTATTAAATCTGTGATTTTGATTTGGGGAGAAGGTATATTTATAAGTAGAATCTTAAGCCTGGGATTATAAAAGTTCATGGGCTTTTGGTGTATCTTGACAACTTATTTTACAGAATTGTTATTTCAGCTGTATTCCAACTCTTTTGGGCTTATTGGCCTTTGTTTGATATATAGTATGCTTCTGTGTTTCTCATGTTTCTATTTGAGAATTTCTTGCATATATTATAATTAACATAAATTTATTTATTTATTTATTTTGTTTTTCTTGAGGTAGGGTTTTACTCTAGCCCAGGCTTATCTGGAGTTCACTATGTAGTCTCATGGTAGCCTTGAATTCATGGCGATCCTCCTACCTCTGCCTTCCAAGTGCTGGGATTAAAGGTGTGCACCACCATGCCCAGCTCTAATATAAAATTTTCTGTTGCAGAAGTTGTAGGCAGGAGACAGGGTAATAGAACCTTTGTGTGGACAACTCTGATGATACTCTCACGTCTCAAATATGTTCATGCTATCGTAGGCCGTCTGTCTTCACTACAGGAGAACATGCAAGCATAAATGCATTATGATCAGCTTTGCTTATGGAAATGTTACTTAAGCTTGTTGCATCATTTCCCAGTGACGCTTTATAAGTAAATGGTGACTCTTAGACTTTGGGTATACCATTCATTCATCCTTTAAGATATTTACTATTAGTACTAGGCACTACATTATGTATTAGCGTTTGATACCATGTTCTATATTGGAAATAGATATGCTACTGAGAAACAATGACACAAATCTCATTAATCATGGTGTATTTGCTTATTACTAATCAGAACATTTTCAGGATGATATAATGTTTCCAATACTATTCTAGGCATGTGGGATGGAGTAGTAGAAGATGACAAAGTTTTTTGGAAACACTATACATTCGTAAGGATCACTATTATAATTACTTTGGTCTGACTATAACTTGCTGTTGCTTGTACAGTACTGAAATGATCTCCAGGGCTCTGCAAGGATAGGAAGAATGTTTCTGAGGAAGAAGGCTTACTTTACTTTCAGTACTGCCCACTGAGGCTGTCTGGAAGTACAGCTGGGAAAATTCTTTTACTTAACAGTCAAAACAATATATAAATTTCTTATGTATTCTCTTTCATCTTCTAGCCGCATTTTAATCATTGCAGACCTTGAAGGAATGGAGCCAGCAAGATGTTTACCAGTTCTCCAGCCCATTTCTGATTTCTCTAAGTCAGCACTTTGCTTCCACAATTTGCATTTTCACCTTTGCTCTTTTATTGACTAGGTGTTGATTTCTGGATTTGCTGATTTTCCTTAAGTTAAACCAGTGTCTGGCTCGATGTAAGTGAGTGACAACTACACATCTGATCTCCTGCTAACTTCTCCATGTTATCAACTGGAGACTCCAAATATCCTGATAATTTAGAGTCATTACTTAGTCTGTCTGTGCAAATGAACCTAGAATATACCTACCTTACATTAATGTATAACATACATGGTAGTACCCACATTTTTATTTAATTTTCAGATTTGGTGATGGTTATACCATCAAAGTTTGGCTCCATAAGGAAGCAAATGGACCTGATACTATTTCGGACTTCCTGAAGCTCCACTTCCCAGGAATCCGGTTTAAGGTATGTCATGTGACTTTTCCTGGGGACACATGAGCAAAATTGCTATTCACTCCAGACAGAATCCTGAGACAGACCAAACAAATGATTCTACGTAAGTCTAGCTTAGTGAACTAATGAGCTTATTGGGGTTCCTTACAGGATCATGGGTGATCCACAGGCAGTCATGTCACTGAAATTCTAACGTAGCATGCGTGACAGTTCACAGAAGCTGCATCCTGGGAGCTCCCTACTCAACTTTTGGGAAGTTACGCTGGAGTGTCTCCCTTCTCCAGCAATTGTTTATTGATTTTATAACCTTGGGGAGGATCTTTCTATTTGAACTTTGTATTTTTTTAAGTCTGTAAGTCTCCTCCCTCCAGGAAGGAATGTTTTAATTTGGAGGAAATAGCTATGCAAAAAGGTATAAATATACTTGTCATTTTCTTGTCATACTTTTTATTGTCAAATATGCCACTGGCTGCCTGTTTGCCTCATTGTGAGTCGGTTTCATGCCTCCCTATCACAACTCTCACGGTGGTAACACTGATTGCACACTGGACTGCATGCACTTCTTATCAGTAGGCACAGTTGCATTGCACAACTCATATTGTTTAGGCTGAAAGACTGCAAGAAATCATTTTGCCCATCCATGTCATGTAGGATTTATAAGCTTGTACAAATGTTCAGGATCATGACCCTCTTCACACCTGATGTGACCAAATATGGCCCCTGGTACAGCAGGGTCTTCAACACATGGGATCTTGCAGACACATAGAATCTCTGACTCCTCTCCTGCCGCCCTCTGAATTTGCTAATGCTTATCGATCTCAACAAGTAATTTGTGCTTGACACTGTCACTCATGTGCCCATACTCCTCTAGTGGCTGTCCTTGTCTCCACTGATACACATGACCACATGCAGAGTGATTACATTTCTTACCAGGAGTTGCCCAGCTCACAGAGAAGCGTCCTCTGAAAGACAAGAATTCCATGCCCTTTGTGAAGCTCAGGGCACCTCCAGATATGTCCTCCAGGCCATGCTCACTTCCTGTTTCTGAAACACCTTCTGTCTCTTTAAGTTCCTCCCTACGCTTATGGCAATGTGGGGACAGATGAGGCACAGAGCATCAGTTCAACCTGGCAATTGCCATTTATCAAATATGCCTCAGGCATCAGTAAGCATTCATTGGATATTCACAAGATAATTCTATATTAACCTACATCATTGGTACTCATGTGTGGTCAGAAAAAAAAAAATAAAACAACTTAGCTGCATTTATTTGGTGATTCCATTTAGCATGATTTAATTTGTTCAATGATTTTCAGTTGTGATGCTTTATATGGTTTGGCTTTCAGGGACAGCATCTTAATTCCCTGGAGTATCATGTGCCAAAACATTGGGAATGCCTAGCTGACTTGTTTGGCATTCTAGAGAACAACAAGAGCCTCCTGAGGATTGAGCATTATTCCATTAGCCAGACCACTCTGGAACAGGTACAGTATCTCGAAGGGCACAGAGGGCACTGCTCTGGTATGCTAATCCAGTAGTTTCTTAAATTAGCCAGATTACTTCTTCTGCTTGCTGGTTTTTTATTTTCTCAAAGTAATGTTCCTCAGTTTTACAAAATTCTAATAAGTACTCTAACCACTTGGGCTGTTGGTTCATCGTGCATCCCATTCAGGAGAACTTCAGATTTTTCATAGTTACACTGGACATTCCCTGAGTCAAGTCATGCCTGCTAACAGTCCTCACCTTATTTGCTTCCAAGGACTAATGGGATTTGCAGTAATTGGATGCTAGCTAACTCTGGGGGCAGGAAAAGTCACAGAAATGTACCTCATCAACACTGCACTTGAAGCATCGAGGCTTTCCAGGTGGTTTGTTGGTCATTAATCCCAAAGTTGAATCCTCGGTGGATTGATAGATATTAATAAAGGGATGAGGTCATGAGTGCATATGTCTGTCTGTGACAGTTGAGAGCCAAAGGTGGACTGTTCTTGAGAGTTAGTGACTATCCTTTTTATTTCTTGCAGGTGTTTATTAATTTCACTACTGAGCAGCAAACTTCATATGCTCCTCTTGACCCATCCACGGGCCATCATCACCCACATCACATACCCATTTAGTGACTGGAGGAGCAAGTTTGTCTTCTGTGACAGTTAATATCAAGCACCAAACACACACAGCTGAGGAGTTGGAACATATGCTCCAGAAAGTGACTGTATATTCACTCTTTCATTTTATATTTGGAATAACCAGCAAATGGATGATCATTCCTTCTATAGACTCTTAGAGTTTCTCTGGTACTTTCTGCTCACAGAGCTAAATGGGCTTTCTTCTCTGTGGGAAAGGCAGGAATGAATGTGCAAAGTCCAAACTGGTATGTTCAGGAGCCAAAATGGCCATTTTTCATGACACAGACTAAATATTTCATTTTTCTCTTAAGAAAATCAAGGCCCCAAATTATTTGTGCAAGAAAGTATATCAAAGACTGTTTTCTGTTTTTGTCACCTTTCTAGATATGCTTCATGCTTTTAAATAAAACCTTAGTGATATAAATGCATACTTGGCCTAAAACTGAATGACTATATATGACATGACATGAAGCAGTGCCATGATGCATGCAATATGTACACTCAAAAAACAAGAATCAAACCATTAGCCAAATGAAAGACCTTGAATATTTGCTCTTGATCATTTATATCAGTCCTGCTAGAATCTCACAGAATAATTTTATTATGGGTATCCATCAAGAAAGAAAACTGGATTGTTTTCTTAATTTGAATGAATAATTACTTGTTGGTTTCCACAGTGTGGTGGTTCCACTGTCCAGCCCCCACTTCAGAGAAAGTGACCCTCAAACCCATGGGCTGGCACCAAGAACTGTGGATTTCAACATACGTAATCCAGTGTCACAGTCAGTGGCCTAAGTAATTGTCTAGATTTACCTTCTAATGATGTGTGTGATGTTTGCACAGTGTATAGTAACAACACTAATTTTAAATATGTTTCACAAATTTCTAAGAAGTATCATTCTCAGAATTTTCCTCAAAAACATGGCTTCCTAAAGGACTATAGAAGTAATAATCTACATCTCACAGTTATTAAGATTATATGTTAATAAAATCAATGTATTTGCTGTTAAAAATTAAAATTAAAAATTAAAGTAATAATCTACATCTCACAGTTAATAAGATTATATGTTAGTAAAATCAGTGTGTTTGCTGTTAAAAAATAGTTTCCAGTCAGGCTTTTCTGAGCATTTTTAAGAGAATCCTCCAATTTTCAATAAAATGCCACGTTAATTTCATTATGAGATTTGCCCTTTTCCAAATTAGCATCTAGTAATAATAGCTCATTATAGAGAAAAACAATTGTGACATTTCTATCCAAAGATTTCATTAAATCTGTATTTACTGCATATAATTTTATATCAGAAATACTTTTAAATAATAGGAATTAGAATTGTGGACAGCTTTGATGTCAGTTGTTTTGATTAAGATGTATCACATGAATTATGCTGTCCTTAAATATGTTACAATTTAGAATTTTATAATTTTTTTCCCACCACTTCTGATGTAGTATAATTGTGAACATAAAGGACATACTCTTTTTCTGTTGTTGAATCAATGAATATCAATTCATGTAACTTGAATATACTTATATACTGCAGTGAATAAATGAAGTATGCCATAATTGAACCTGGTTCTTGAGAAGTACTTGTGTTTTTTTCCAAAATTTATTTTCTTGCATCTCTATTTGTGTCTTTGGGGATCCAATTTAATTTAGGTAAGGAGGAAATGGAACAAGTCCAGATCTTTTTAAGTTTGAAAGGTTAAAATTTAATTGAGTTTTGCTCTGCTGTGTTCTCCTCTTAGGGGTTCTTTTCTGGTCTTTGAGCCACTGTATTCTTGAAGTTTATGCTTCAAGTATGCCTTTGAACAATGTACAGGAAGAAAGACCAGCTCACCATGCTAAAGTACCACATCCCAAAAGACCGGACACAAAGGTCAAATCTTATGCAAATGTTGGAAATGCCACTGCATTGAAAAGTCATGCAGATATTTTATGCCTTTGGAGTTAAACATTTGTCTTAAGACTTTTGAGCTGCATATAACTGAGGCTTTTAAACAAACTACCTTTTGAGATCATTCTGAGGAGTACTTTATAAGACAGAGATAACAATGGTAATTCCAGTAATTCAACACTTACTTTAACTTTACTTAAACCTGATGTAATGAAGTCTCTATCCAAAATTAGGTTTGTAAGTTTTAGAAGAGTTAAGACTAAGCTTGCTTTGCTTGTGTGTGTGTGTTCATGTAGATGGCATGCATGTCATGACACATTTAGAAGTCAGTACAACTTAGGTCCTTCCCTTCTACCTTGTTTGAGGCATTCTGCCCTACAATGCTGCATTTGCTAGGCCAGCTGGCTTGTGAGCTTCTGGGCAAGTCTGTCTGTACCTCCTTTCTTGCCACAGGTGTGCTGGGATTACAGATGCTCAGGCCACAGCAACCAGCTCCAAGTGGGTTCTGGGATCTGAACTCAGATTCTCACACTTGCATGGCAAATGCCTTATGCACTGAGTCATCTCTCAACACCTAGATTTGTTGACAGAGTATTAAAGTTAAAAATAGTTCAACATGACTATTTCATAGCCTGTTACAAAGCATGCATATCATGCCCCACACCATGCACAGCATTTGGGTTAATGAGAATAGCATGTATAGATTTATCATAAATTTTCCTGCTCAAATGAGAGATAGAAGCATTTCAAAATTTCAAGTTGAATTGCTTCTGTATCTCTTTTGGCATAACTTTGCTTAATACACTTGAAAAAGTCAAAGCCCTCCCATTTGTATATATATATTGTATATTATTTTTATTATATATATATTATATATATTATATTTATATTACATATATTATATTTATTTGTATATATATTTTATATATGATATATATATATTTGTCTCTCTATATATGTATATATATATGTGTACATTCATCAATATACATACATATGCAAAAACACAACTAACTACAAAATTTATTCCATTAAGTAATACTTACTGAGCCCATTCTCTACACATAAGTAGACAGTGAATACTACCGTATGGGGCTGGTAGAATAACAGATTAAAAAGCCACAACTTTGTCCTCAAAGAGCATGCAATCAAGTGGAGATGTCACAAGCAAAGAGTATTCCCTGCATTGTGGTCACAGAGTAATCCAATCTCAGGCAGATTGTGGGCACAGACTTGGTAAAGTAGTGGACAGCTGGTGGGCCCTTTCAAATGGAGAACTGGGAACGTGGCACTTAAACTAAGACTATGAGAGTACATAAAAATATGTAATGAGAACTGGGAATTCTTTTAACTCCTTCATGTTCCTAAGTGCTGACTCGAGCTCTAGTTATCTCAAAGAGAGAGTGAAAAGGTGAGGGGAGGAAAGAAGGAAGAGGAAAGAAGACAGGGGAGAGGGAAAGAGAAGAGAAAAAGAAATGAGAGAGGATAGAAAAGGGAGGGAGAAGGGAGAGAAAGGGAAAGAAAGAGATGGGAGGATTGGGCTAAGGGTGTAAAAGCACAACTATTTAAAGAGCTTTGCTTGTTTCACAGTCCACATTATCACCCAAAATATTCACATGGTCATCATTAGTTACAAGAATGTTTAGGTGATGCCAGACTTTAGCCAGGCTTCTGACCACCCTAAGATGAAATAAGTTTTCTGATTCTGTTTACAAAGAATCAAATGGATATTGGATACATAATCAGCCATCTCTGCTACAGGAATGCAGACAGAGGTTTTGTGGTCATTTTACATGGGAACAGAATAACTTGAATTCAGACCTGTTAAATTACTAAAATAATATCAAATTGTGTGGCTATCTTTGTGGCCATACAAATTCTAAGAATATTACTATGTTCAGATTAATGCTGTATTCTTAGATCTGTGGAGCAGATGTCATTTATATTCATAGACATCATTGCCAAATTCATCAAGGAAAAGTTTATGGATAGTTCCAATTTATTTATAAGAAGAGAGAGATAGAGAATCCAGATGCATGTACCATATTGTGCATCTGGCTTTAAGTGAGTACTGGAGAATCAAACCTAGGCCACTGGGCTTTGCAGTGGAGCACCTTTACCACTGAGCCATCTCTCCAACCCAACAAAATTGCCATTTTGACTAAGTGAAGAGCCCTTTCATTTTCTCAATGAGAATTTATATGGAGATCATTAATGGGCAAATGGTCACTGCTTGGAAGGGTTTCCAAAGGCTCGAAAAAGCCATGTCATGGGCTTCACTTTACACTGATTATTGTCATCTGCTGCCAACTTGTGACAGTGTGTCTTTTTCTGTGGCTGTGTTTATGAAGTATGTGAATATGACTTTAGCTAAACCCTGTCTTTAGAGGGCATTAGGGTGACTGGTGTGGCTCTGCCTTACTATTAGCAGTTGTGATGCTCATTCAATCAAACAATATCATATGAAGACTTTTTTTTTTTTTTGCTTCAGTAGAAATTCAAGTGAATTAGAGATAAGGCAAGGCAAAGGCAGAAAATCTGAGGGAAGCTCATCACTGGATTTCCAAAGACCTGAAAGTCTGGGGGGAGTTCATCACTGGACATCCGAACACCTGAAAGTCTGGGGAGAGCTCATCACTGGACATCCGAACACCTGAAAGTCTGGGGAGAGCTCATCTCTGGACTTCCAAACACCTGAAAGTCTGGGGAGAGTTCATCTCTGGACTTCCAAACACCTGAATGTCTGGGGAGAGCTCATCGCTGGGTTCCAAGAGACTTGGTACTCCTTGGAGTTGCAGTTGTGATCTTCTCTAATCTACTCTGCATCCATAAATGTCCATTTTCCCCATATTTGTAATTGTAATATGATCATTAAAAAGCCCACTGAAATTTACAAATATGATGAGCAAACGTGTAAGAAATGGGGGCAGATTTATAGAAAACATTAAAAAATATGACTGAGGGGATGGAGAGATGGTTCAGAGGCTGAAGTGTTTGCCTGCAAAACCTACCAACCTGTGTTTAATTCCTTAGTAACCCACATAAGCCAGATGCACAAAGTGCACGTTCATCTGGAGTTGGTTTGCAGTGCCCAGAAGCCCTGGTGTGCCAATATTCTCTCTCTCTCTCTCTCTCTCTCTTTCTCTCCCTGTTTCTCTTTCTGTATCTCTCTGCTTGCAAGTAAATGAATAAGTAAGTAAATAAAGAAATAAGGAAATAAATAAAGCTAATGTGACTATATTTTAAAAATGAGATAATGTGAAAAACTTTAAGCAGGTTATTTCTAAACAAAAGTATGTTAGTAAACTGTTAGCTTAAGAAAACAAGAGCCACTGTATAAAATGAATCAACAGTGGAATGTCTTCATAAGCTTACCCTGCAAATATCCACCAAGAAGGTAGACCCAGATGGTTTTAAAGATTCATAATGGTAAGCTCTACATGATACAAACTATTCCATAAAATAAATTCAATATGTTATTTTAGGATATTTCCATAACCTTGGCAGAAAAGCTGTCCAAAGAAAAGAAAAGAAAAGAAAAGAAAAGAAAAGAAAAGAAAAGGGAAATGTCTAAAAACATTATAGGTAAACATGGATACAGAAATATTGGAATTAAGTAGTATGCTTTATATCTTATAATACAATATGATTTATAGAGAGAATGCAATGGTTCAAACTCAGAAGCTATTAATGCAACTCGTTGCATTTAAAAGTATGGATCTGGGCTGGAGAGATGACTTAGCGGTTAAGCACTTGCCTGTGAAGCCTAAGGACCCCAGTTCAAGGCTCGATTCCCCAGTACCCACGTTAGCCAGATGCACAACGGGGCGCATGCATCTGGAGTTCGTTTGCAGTGGCTGGAGGCCCTGGAGCGCTCATTTTCTCTCTGTCTGCCTCTTTCTCTGTCTGTCACTCTCAAATAAATAAAAATAAACCAAAAAATTAAAATAAAATAAAAATAAAAGTATGGATCTAAATAGTCTCAAATGCACAAAAATATTTCATAAAATGCATAGTAATCTGTATTATAAAATTAGTATTTCCACAATCTGTTGAAACACATAATAATATCTTCAACATTTCAAAGCTGAATTGTCTGATGCCATCTGAGTATAAAAGTGTCTGCAGTTGAGAACCACTATTGATCATTTATTTTCTCTCATATCATTATCTCCCTGAGAGAATTGGACCCTACCTAGCACTATTTAACATGGTCTAGTCCCTTTTACCTTATAAAATTTCCTGTCAAGTCCTCTCATTACCCACTCCACGTATTTCCTTCTCTGGATGGTGGAGTCTCAGAAGGTTTTCTGTCTCACTGTATCTGGTTCCACACTCTGCTGTCGGCTTGCCTGTCCACTCAGAATAGGACTCTCCCAGGGACCCTCCTGTTCCTGCATCTCCAGCACTGCGATGCTTGCCACTACACACAGCCTTTATGTGGGTGTTTGGGATCTGAACTCAGGTCTTCTTACTTTCTTGTAGAGCAACTTACCAATTGAGCCATATCACCAGCCCCTCTGAGAATTTTTAACCCTTGGATCCCACAAGTCTACATTTTTTTGGTTTGCTTAATTTCAGTTTTGGACAAGTTTCTTCCCAGGGCAATGGGCTGGTTGGGCATTGCAACCTTACTTCTTGTCTTTATTTGTTTTGTCTACTGCTTGCAGTTCCTACTATATATGCTTTGACAATTGCCAACAACATACTGATGATTCATGGTTTATTTTCCCTAGACAAACCCTTTCTGCTGAGCTCCAGATGTGCCTTAGAACCCATCTGGGTCTCCTCACATGTCTCATCAAACCAATTCATCACTTTCATGTGCAGCATTCCAAGAGACACTGCCACCAAGTTGGTTATATGAGCTGTTCTTGGAGGTTTCCTCAACACCTGCTACTCCAGAATCAGTTCTTTGCAGAGTCCTGGTGGTCTTCTGTAGTGTCTCTTGATGATGTCTTCTCCATCTGCTCTGTCATATTCCTAACAGCAGCTCCCATTATTTCTTGCTGGGACTATAGCCTTAGCACTAGTACATTAGCCACTTTCCCTCTTCTGAATTCTGTGATCTTCTGCCTCCTGTTTCTCTTTCTTCTTTACACATATGGCATCCAGGTCTCTACCTTCTTGATGAGACCTCAGTGACTATCCAATGCTTTAGGAATAAAAAATAGGGTTATTTACTTTTATACTTGTGTATGTATACATGTTCATGTAGGAGCATGGGCATGCATGGACCACAGCACATGTATGGAGGTCAGAGGACAACTGTTGGATTGATTCTTGCCTGTCCACCTCATCTGAGGCAGGGATTTTCACTCTGAGTTTTCATGTTGCTGTGCTTTATAGAGCTTGCCATGAGCTTATCTCCTACTCAGCTCCCTATCTCACCATCAACAGCAGTGTGCTGAGGTTACAGAAGCCCATCATTGCTTCTGGATTTTTTAGTGGTGTCTGGGGATTGAACTCAAGTACCCCAGCTTTAGCAGTGTTCACAGAGCCATCTCTTTAGCCCAAGAAATATTTGTTTCAACAATGACCTAAAAGCTGACTTACCTGTTGTCTGTACACTCCTCCCCTTCAGCTCTTGTAGAGATTGTCGTCGTGTTGCTTCTTCTGCTTTGCACTTCCTTTTCCCCCTCTCTTTAACCAAGTGAGCCTTCTTGCTATATAGTTCAAGCTGAATGCCTCCCCAGGCCTGTGTGTCAAAGGCTTGGATTCTAGTGGAGTGATATTGGGAAATAGTGAAGCCTTTAAGTGGTGAGATGAAGTGGGGGTCACTGTGGCTGTGCTTCACAAGGGTATTGTGGGCACCTAGACCCTTGTGTGCTCCTCTCTCCCCCGACCTTTCTCTCTCTCTCTCTCCACCACAGTCCTGAGGTGAGCACTTTTTCTCTATTACATGCCTTCACCATGATGTGTTAGCTATGATAGACCCAATGAAATGGGACCATCTACTAAACTGTAAATCACTATGAACCTTTCTTTTCATATGTTGACCACTTGAGGTATTTGTTGTAATAATGGAAATCTGTTCAACATACTTCTCATATTTCATATGTTGGTATGAGGGCTGCTCTTCCCAGAGTTTTCCTGAACAGGGCTTGGTGTCCTTTCTACTATTGAACCCTGTGTACATCCTTCACAGTAAGTACCATGACTGTAATGTGTTAAATTATCTAAATAATGCTTATATCTGCTACTCAATTGAAAGTTCAATCAGACAAATGATATTTTCTTTTCTATAATTTTTTTTCCTAGTGTCTGGCACCAAATAGGTAATCACTAGTATAGCAGACATTGCAAACCACAGTCCATCTTACAGTAGCCTCACTGGTCTCTGTCAGGGACAATGCACCCTGCTTCATATGCCATGTCTCCGCAGCAGCTCCAAGAGCCATGTGTGCATCATGACCCATTTCCATGTGTTTTTCATGCTACAAAAATAAATACCAGATGTGCAGAGGCACAGTCATTTTTTGTTAATCCAGGGAGAAAAGAAATGTTGACTTTCAGCCTTTAGAATTCTTCCTTTCAGTCATCTTCTTTCCAAAGAACTTGCATTCCTATCCAGTCTTCCTCAGGTGGACTTTGTCTTGGGGGTATTTTCCAGAGCCAATAATATTTTGGACTATAGTAGCCTTTTTAATAGCCAGCTTATTATTTTTCTGTATATGACCTGGCATCTTTCTGTGACCAGCTGGGATATCTGTTGCTGTAAACTAAGGAATCTCACAGCCCTGCTCCCTTCAGGCTAAGCCTATACCTGTCTCTAGCATAATTGTGTCCCTCTGTATGATGGGGCTCCTCCACACCTGCAGTTTAAACTCTTCTTTGCTTCTAGTACAACAGATTCAGTTATTCCTTGATAACCACTCTGTATTCATTGGCCCCTCTCTAGCCTCCTGTGTTTCCAAGTTGAGACTTCTTTATTCTGACAAGACACAGGTCCTAAAGCTCTTCCAGCACAGTTCCATCTCAGGAGGCCACTGTATCCATGGACCTCTTGATATTCCCTACGCCCTGTTTTTTCCTTTTGAATATGTCACTAGATCTACCCTCTCAAATTGGGAAGAGGAGATTAAGGTTTCAGAGTTGCTTCTACCCTCTCTCAGATGATAAACCCAGACTCCAGTCCTGGAATTGTGGGGTTAGCACCTTTTATTATGGTGATTCCAAAGCCCTGGATGGGACAGGATCATCCCTTTCTTGGAACTAACTCACCTGAGAGGTCAAGGGCCCACCTCACAAAGACCGAAATATTATAACTCTAACATGATTCTTTTGTAAACCCAGGAAACTTATCTCCATGGCTTTATAAACACATTTCTCATGTTCTGGGCTAATAGATATACACCTATATGTGAGGCCTTGCAACCTTACTTATTTCCTCTGATGTACTTTTCATTTTCTAGTCACATAAGTCAATCTCTCATTTGCATACTTGTGCAGTTTGCTTCCACTGCTCTTACTCCAAATGATATGCCAAATGCCTTTGGAAATTTGGAACTGCCTCCCAGTATGATAGTCCTCTTCTGTGCTCACCCCCTGCCTTCCTTCAGGAACAATGCTACTCTTGGTATTTCTCTATATCAAGATATCAAGAGATCCTGAGATGAAGCACTTCTTCCCAGGATGTATACATATAAACAAGGCTGGAAAGAAACAATTTTCAGAAATTCAACATCCTATCTCTCAATGCCAAGAAACTGTCCAGAGACTGCCTCCTGATATCTAGGTTGCCCAGGACTGGCCAAAAGAAAAGGCTACCACGCTGCTCAACAACATCAACCCAACTGGGACTTCTGTTCTCTCCAGACCCTAAGGACAGACCCCACCTCCTTTTGCTGTCCAGTTTGTCTGCAGGAAATAGAGACTTCCTGAAATCTAAAACTTTTTTATTGCTTGCCTCTGGGGCCTGAAATGAAGGCTTAATGAGCCACTGACCTTGGACTACTGGCCTCAGTGGACCATAAAACTGTCCTAGACCATAGCATGATAATGGACATCTGTTACAAAGCAAGCTCTTAACTCAAAGATAGGCCGGGTTGGACTTCAAGAGATATCAGGCCACCTGGGGAATGGCCCCTGGCCATAATCTGCTTTCAGCAGGTGTTTAGTAAACAAAAGAAACAAATTCTTTTAACTCTACCCCTATTCCTGGTCCTTTAAATCTCCAGTTGCCCACACTCAAATATGGCAGTTCTATATCCTGGGAAAGCTGCCATCCCTCATTATTATTGTCTCCAATAAAGAATCATCTGTGCTGATGAGGTGGACTCTTCATTCTCCCTTGTATTCCTCACCTGGCCGTAGTCAGTCCCAAATTCTGACACCTCCTCCAGCTGTGCAGCTAGAGATCCAAGTCACAGGCTTTAATAAAATACCTGAGTCTATGAGGGACATACATTCAAACTACCACAACTAACATTGGTCAAAATGAATCAGTAAACAAGTTTGTGACTATTAATTTTCTTCTTAGAATAACCTAGGTTTTTATGGTATCCTATGGTCATGTCTAGTAGGGAGACTGAATCAGTAGCATAAAGCATCAGATTATCAAGTTATACTCAACGTGAAAGGAGACAATTGTTCTGCTGCAGGAGCTGGTTAGGCTGGTTAGAGACCACAGCCATATTCTCACTGAGGACTTAATCCTCAAGGTGCACAGGGTCATAAAAGTAGTCATTGCTTGAGGATCTGATTTCTTGAGGAGCTGATTTCTTTGGCTGTAAGTTGGTTTGCAGTGGGGAAGAACTAGGGATAAAGGGAGTCAGGTAAGCATCAGACTCTGGGTCCTGCCTGATGAGGACTGAGTGTCCAACACGCGAGAGCAAACAGAGTGTCTTGTATCCGAGTAGGCCTGTAGTTTAGAAAGACAGCCTGCTCTGTCATCAGCCTCCAGTTCTTCTCGAGTCTGCTCCCTGACCTGACTTCCTGACAGTTGTCTTGCCAACTTCTGTTGCCCCATGCAGTGTCAGGCTGGCTTTCCTGGATCATAACAGGGCCCTGTGCATCAGTCACCTGCTGGTCTCAGTGTACTCCATGCTTCCATTGCAGCCTCTGCTCCACTGCCCTGCACCGCCTCCAGAGAGGGAAGCCAACCATGCTCAGTTTGATTTCGTGAGGCACCTGCCAGCTTCTCTGACAATGAACACTTACTTTCTTCCTCTTCCAGGAGTTTTTTTGAAGGACACAGTCCTCTGTTCTCCTTCATTCTTTGACATGTTCTTTGGCTTAGACAGTGTCTTCCTCAGGGTGCCTCAGTTCTTGTCTCAGTTCTTTCATATGCTTTTATTGTTGAAATTTATATTTTTCCTACTTCTTTCTCGGTTTATGGAGTTAAAGATGATTTCAGAGTCAGAGGCACTGGTATATTGCCATAGCGTGGTGCTGAATTTAGTATGAATATTCACGTAAAAGTTGCAGACTGAACAAACAATACAGTATGGAGAAGTGGGCAAGAATTTCAACAGACTTCCATACTACATGATCTTCAGGAAAGATATCAACTAGTAAAATTTATTGAAAGAAGAGACACCTTAATTTCTCATTTGGGTTTTCCAGTGCTCAACTGGCCTGATCACAATACTTTCAGTAGGTACCTATGGCTAGTTAGTATGCACAGCTCCAAGCCCCGTTCTATAGGGAAGTGTATGTTGTAAGTCAGCATGCCTGTGCTCCTGGAGAAAGTGCCCTGACTGTGAAGAGCTCAGCTCAAAGTCCACTACCACCTGCAAATCTGGAGCTCATCCTCCCAAACAAGCAAGGCTGCCCAGATTATTCTCAGATTTTCCCTGAAAACTCTCATTTACTGCATCCTAGAAAGAAGCTTGCACACTTAGATGCATTAAAAGTGCATATATTGATCCATTCTATTCAAAATAAAACATGGGGATCTACCCTCCATAGATACCCATAATAAGAAGAAAATGCCAAGATTCAGGTCTCCAGACCCCAGGGGTGGTGTCAGTAACATACATTCTCCCCACAGAAATTTAATTTCATCTCCCTCAAGAAAGTTAGTAATGAGTTCCCAAGAGACACTTGGCACTTTTCGGAGGTGGGGGAGGAACTGTTTCTCCATCATATGTAAACAAAAAACACCATTATGGCAGGCATGATGGTGCCCTAGGTGACTACAGATGGAATGGACAGCCATCTGTTTTAAAGCTGATTTTGAAAGGAACCTAGGTCATTTGTGAAAATAGAACTGAATACTAGATGACTTTTGGGAAAAGTATTTTTCAGGAAACAGTGTATACTGTAGCTCCTGAGATAGCCCAAGCCACTGGACCAGAGGTCCAGAGCAGAGGGGAGAACAGGGAAAGGAAGTTGATGTCCAGAGCCATGAGAGCTGACATCACGCAAGAACAGGCCACAGGTCTCTCCACCCTGACGTCAAAAGCTGGCCTTGGAATAATGTCTGCAATGGAGCCGACAGGAGTCCAGAGAGAACCTACTGGAGCATGAGGTAAGGACACCCAAAGGGGCAGGTGGAAATGGATTGTGTTTTAGTGCCCCAAGTGTTTCTGGATCTGTTTCCCTTGCTCATCATTGTTGCTGTAGGCTAAACAGAACAGCGAATATAACTGTCTGCACATGAGGTGGGCTCACGTTGTACATAGCCTTTCACCTTTCCGCTCTCAGTGCTACTCTGCCTAGCACAAATGGTAGAGCAAACCCTGTGTCTTACTTAGTCTTTCGCTGTGGGCAGTCCTTTCTTAAGTTCTCCATCTTTGTATCTAAGGATCCATTTGTAAGCTCCTTTTGAATAACTGCAGACTGTTATACTCACTATGCCAAAATCTGCTCTGTGAATATTTGTCAAACACCGGTCTCTTCCAAACATAACTACTTCAGTTAAGGCACAATAATTGAAGGATGCCAGTAGAGTTGTTACTGTTGCCTCTTTACCTGTCTCACTTTCTATATCGAGGCTACTTTGCCTGATGAGTACTCCTCATGCCCCTTGTGTCTGCCTGGACGGCGCACATTTCTCACTTGGCTAATGCTTCCTAGCCCCTTATCTATGTACTTGGGCTAGATAAGTTAATGATTCCCATCCATGGCCCTGTGAATATATCACCTCATATGGCAAAAGGCTCTTTGTAGAGGGGATTAAGTTAGGGAGTTTGAGATGGGGAAGCATCATAGCATGAATCCTTGCCCGGTGGTTTGCGGGTGGGAATAGAGGTTGGGTTATGTGCTGTGCAGAGGGAGGAGAGAATAAGGTGTCAAGGAATGCTGGTGTTTTGGTTTTGAATCTGGATGGGTCAAGACGACTTATTCCTGTCATGTGCCCCCCCAAAAGAATATGGCACAATAATTTATTGGCACAAACCCAGGGATACTTTATCATAATTCTGAGTTTTGAACCTATTAAATTTTCCATGACTCACCATGGTTACAGTAGGAAGCTCATGCACAATTGTTTTATCTTCTTAACACATGTTCTTGACAGTCAGAATAATGCTGTTTTTAAGACTCATATGTAATTGTATTACCTTTGTGAGACCCTAGAGATACCTTCAATTATTACTGCAAGTTTAATGTCTCTTTGTTTTGTAATTTTAATTAATTGATCAGTTAATTTATTTCCAATTTATATCCCAAATCTTCTGGATCCACTTTCCCTGAGGGTTCTTCTCAGTGGGGTTATTGGTAGTCAGTGTGGGGTAATTAAGGCCTCAGTCCTTTCTGTGGGGCGGGGGACTGTTTAAATAAATTTCTATGTACTACCCCGAAGCTCTTATAATCTTTCTGCCTTGGCAATGTTCTCTGAGCTTTGGCCATACTGTTAGCAGTGTGGTTTAGTGTTCAGATCTCTGTAGCCTCTGAGTTTCTGATTTGATGTTTTGATTAACCACTGTGTCTGTTGCTGTTTCCCCAGAACTGGTGGTTGTCAAGACAGCAGTGAAGCTAAGATGCAGATATCCACCCCTCCGCAGTTGCTCACACCTTTAGGTGTCAGGCCCATGTATGCTCACAAATCCTCTCCTTAAAATTTTCTCATCAGTACCTCATACATTTAGGAAAAGGGCCCTTATATGGAATTCTCAAGATTTGCACACCAGGACACATTTATCAGAGTCAGTCATTGACAATTTGGCTCAGAAAGGAATGATGTTAGTGTTTCATTTATTTTTATCTGTAATAATACATTCATTATTCTGTATTCTAAACTTTCATATCTCAGAAAAGCAAAGGCATACAGGCAAAGAGAGCAATGAAAATCAAACAGAATAAAATGAGTTCCTACTCAGATAGTATGTGAGCATAAACTTTAATCCTCCTTCCACAGTTTAGTTTACAGACAAATGTAATATCAACAATCCATACACTTAAAGGAAAATTTTAGATCATATTTCTTTCTTTAACAATAGATTACTAAAGACAAGCATGTCGACATACTTGTAAAAAAAATACCAGGACTCAGGTGATTGAGGCAGAAGGATTGAGAATATTAGGACAGCTTGGGTTACATAGGGAGCCACTATTTAAAAAAGCAAAAAATACTTATGGCATTTATAGTCCCTTAGAAATGCACAGTTCCTTTCACATCATTAGCGTGTCAGGGTGCTGAGTCCATGAGGCAGGCGCAGAGGCAAAGAGAGGGAAAGGGAGGCTGCTGCACAACTCCAGCAGTCAGCAGAGCCTGCGCCTGGGACCTGCTGGCAGGGCAGCTCTCAGTGGAGAAACCTGCAGTACTTGAGAACCAGATCAGTAGGTAGTGTTTCTTCATTCACATCAGAGTACAACACAAAGGGGCCTTTTCCTCACGCTGTATGGAGCTTGGAGGAATCAAGCTAGTAATGTTTCTGGGTGAATTTTTAGAGAGTCAACAGTCTAGCCTGAATTTTTCCTCTGAGAGATTAACTCAGCTCACTTTGCAATCACCGTGTGTTTGTTTGTTCTGTATATTTCACCTTTTTAATCAAAGCCTGATTTTATTTGTAATGTGTAAGGGATGAAGGAAATCATCCATTACTCAACTAAAGTACCAACTGTCACAACCAAATGTAGTTATATAGCTCATGATAGCCCAATGTTGGGTGATATCCAGCTCTCACAGAGGCCAGCTTCAGAGCAAAGCTCGGTAGCTGAGAAATCAGGGCTCACATGAGCTCTGTAGGTTTCTAGGGAAGCTGAGGCTGGTGGCATGGGATTGTAATCCTGGGAGGCTGAGGTAGGAGAATCTCCAGTTCAATGTGAGTTCAAGGCTAACCTGCCCAAATTGGTGAAACTCTATGTCAAAAATGATGACACTGAAACAAAAACAAACAAGCACATAGAAAGATCTGGAGATGTGACTCAGAGGGAGAGTGCTTGCCTAGCATGTGCGAAGTCTTTGGTTCCATCCCCAGTATAGAAAAAACAATGCTGAAAAGAAAACATGCTGATTGGAGGAGACTGCCTTAGAAAATTTAAAATTTGATTTATTTTCTGTTCATCCAATTTATGTCAATAAAATTAGCAAATATTAATAATGTTTTGAGGTTTAGTTGTAAACATATTTATTTTCTCACCTATTTATAGAGCAAAGCATTAAAAACCACCCCAGTGTCCAACAATAAAGGATTTCTAATTAAGTTATCCTGAGGGGGGCCTAATAAATTGCTGCTTCAAACAATGGGGTATGAAATATTGTCATCAGTTAAGAGCTGATGATGTAGTAATATTCATTAATATATAATGATGTTCAGGAACTTAGTACAGTAAGTTATGAGCTGGCATTTACAATAGAAGAATTCAAGTTATAATGAAAATATCTAGTTTTTCTTAAATGCATTGTTCTGAGATTTGTGGCTCATGGAAACACTAATTACTGTCCTTCCCAAGAAAAAGTGTGCTGCTATTGGCCAGTTTAAGGATGTACCCAACAAAGGGGCTCTTCTACTTTCTTACTGTTGGTGATGCCAAAATGGTTGATTTGCATGTACAAAGATGATAAGGTGCTAGAAGAAAAGGCAGTCTTTAGAAGCTGATTTTGAGGCCAACTACAATGGAAAGGTTCCTGTGCTTGTTTATTTTACTCAGAGGTGAAGTTTCCCTCACCTGACCTTCAGCAGACAATTCAGACAGATCTTTGTGCCCTGCGTACATGCTCAGAGTTGGATGGGCTGGAAAGGCATGGTCAAAGGTCCTGCTGGGCCATGCTTCAGGGCCTAGACTGCGGCAGTGGGACTTCCTCAATGGTTCCCAAGCAGGTTTTCATTTTATATGATAGTTCTTCTGGCATTCCAGAAATCTGCATAGTTTAAGAAACTCTAATACTCAACAGTGATAGATGAAAAGGGTTGTTCTTCATGAAGTAAAAACTGCATTTTAGGGGCTGGAGAAATATCTTAGCAGTTAAGCCACTTGCCTACAAAACCAAAGGACTCAGGTTCGATTCCCCAGGACCCACTTAATTCAGATGCACAGGGTAGCACATGTGTCTGGAGTTCATTTGCAGTGGCTGGAGGCCCTGGCTTGCCTATTCTCAATCTCTCTCTCTCTTAAGTAAATAAATACATACATAAAAATTTTTAAGCAAACTTGTATTTTAGAAAATTAGTTCTGGTCTTCACCAAGCTTCACTTGGAAATAGAACCCATCCTGTGATCTCTATCAACTAGTTCACCAAAGTCAAACTGTCAGTGCTGGGGGGTGGAGGGGTTAGCCAGCAGTAAGAAAATGGGAGAATATTCAGGAAGCAAAGCAAGGGCAGCAGAGTGTTTAATATACATGTTTGTCATTATGAAGATGAAACAGTGTGACATCTAAGCTATGAAAAGGTTGGCATCAATGAAGAGGCAGTGTGGGGAAGAAGAAAGCTGATGAAAACACTGAGAGGAGCTAAGTTCGAAGGACGAGCAAAGGTAAAGAAGCCGTGTTGCAAAGCGAGGACCGGAAGAGGAAACACCACCGAGAGGAAAGGAAGGGAAACGACGCAGAGACGTGGGTAGCAGCAGCAAGCCACCTTGACCAGATGGATGGATGCTTGAGCGAGTCTCTTCATGTTGCATTTGTTCCTTCATCTCCATTTTCAAGACTAGGGTGTGACAGTCTTGATTCCAGCCGTGTGTCCCTCCCTTTGGCTATGCCAGCCACCTTATCCTCTCAGTCCTTATCCGTGACCATGTTGACGCTTCTAAGCTCTCAGTTTGGGTGGTCATCTCCATTCTTCTTCCGAGCCATGGGCACTCCTCTATACTCCCAGAAACCACAGTCTACCTCTAGCATGAAGAATGCCGAGTGGTATAAGAACACCTCTCATGTTTTCAATGGGTCTTCTCTCAGCTCCCCAGGACTCTGGGTCTCAAACATGCATCGCAGAAGAGGGAAATCACCCACTGCCTACAGGCAACTCTGATGCTCTCTAATGGACTGCTCAGGGCAAGGACCAGAGGAACAGACCCCACTCCCCGCCCTGAGAGTGAAACCAGAGAGCAGAAGCACCCAGATTTCATGATGTAGCTGCAAGTGCACATCACAGTCATGCAACTGATGGGTCCACGTGGGCCTTAGTGGGCTGCTCCTCACACCGTCACTTACCCGAGACAAGTCGTTGTGTGTCTGGACTTCCCCTCTTACATAGGATGTGTGTGTCTTCATGGCCATGTGCAAAAGTGCAAGGAATAGAGGTCACAGAATTGGACTAGAAGAAAAGGGCGCACAGGCTTGATTTCAGAGGGAGTCCCTGAGGGAGGCCATGTTCAAATCATCCACCTTCTCAGGGTTAGGGTTGTTGTAAACCTTCTGAACTTTTCAGTAATCTTTGAAGATGTTGACTCAGTGCTCCCAGAACTTCATTCAGCTGTTAATTCACAGAGCAAGGTCAGCGCCCATCAGGAAAGCAAGATCTGTTTGTGATGAAACTCGAAGAGTGGCAGAAAGCCTTTCAGCTAAGCTCTAGAAAGCTCTCCAAATGCATGACATGTGAGGGCAGTGAGGATTGACCTGCCAGGGTGACTGTGAATGTTCTGATGGAGTATATATAAAACATAGTCTGGGAGTTCAAATGAAGTTTTTAAGTTAATAAAGATTTTAAGACATAAATGGAAAGGAGAAAGTAGAACTTATGGCCTTAAATTTCAAATTTCTAAATAACTGGGAGAATCTGCAAAGGACCTTAAATTTTACCCTAATTGCAGCATAAAACCTTGACCTTTATTATCCATGGGTGTTGGTAAGGGGCATGCTCCATCACCAGACCGAGGACTTTATTACTCCAGGCAGAGCCTGTGACATGAGCTCCACATGGTTTCCATTGTTACTGCATTCTTCCCAACTTCCAGATGTGAACACAGGCTGGCTGGACAATAACTGTCTGTGAATGGGGCTGGGTCACAGGGAAAGGTACCAAGCTTCAGGATCTGTTTACTGCATTTATTGCCTGCAGCAAGCACCTGTGCTCTATCAGGGAGAGAGTGAGGTTGCACTGAGGCCTCATTCCTCACTTACTATAAGGACCACCCTGAGCAAGGAGCCAGATTCTGGGCACACGCTGTGAGCACAAGCAGAGGCGCTTAGGGAGCATGGTGTGCATGCAGGCAGACTGTGTGTGTCATGTTGATAGCCTCGTTTTGAAAAAGAGCATATTATTTGTACAGTAAACTATTTAGACTCTATAATGGTGTCATGGTGATGGTGTAAGGCAGTTAATAACAAAAGTGTGTATTGCTTGAGATTTTGGATACATTTGTGTAAGTGGCTTGACATTCTGTGAAATGCAGAGGAGTTAATTTCTTCTCAAATACTTCCAAGTCCACAAAAAATCTGAAAGTGACATTGGGGATTTTAGTTGCCCTATAGGTGACATACCCACCTTCACTGCACTTTTAAAAGTAGATAGATTAACACATCTTTTTCCACTCTTCAGTTGTTCATCAAATATAGCCAAGGGCACCTTCATTACAGACCTGTATCCTTTCCTTGGGCATGACACCATCTTCCCAATGAAAGATATTTTCACAAAGAATACATATATATATATATATATATATATATATATATATATATATATATATATATATATATGTATGTATTCTTATATGTGTTTTACACACACACACACACACACACACACACACACACACATATGTATAGATATAGTCTTCTAACCATAATCAATAGCGTAGCTATTTTCTTGGTCTTTAAGTATGAATAGCAGGATGTTTCTGCCTGAATGTGCATCTTTTTTTTTTTTTTTTTTTTTTGGTTTTTCGAGGTAGGGTCTCACTCTGGTCCAGGCTGACCTGGAATTATCTCTGTCATCTCAGGGTGGCCTTGAACTCATGGCAATCCTCCTACCTCTGCCTCCTGAGTGATGGGATTAAAGGCATGCGCCACCACGCCCGGCTGAATGTCCATCTTTTAAAACTTATTTGCACATAGCCAGGCGTAGTGGTGCAAGCCTTTAAAGCCTTTAATCCCAGCACTCAGGAGACAGAGGTAGGAGGATCACCACGAGTTCAAGGCCACCCTGAGGCTACATAGTGAATTCCAGGTCAGCCTGAGCTAGAGTGAGACCCTACCTCCAAAAACAAAACAAAACGAAACAAAAAAATTATTTTCACATACTTATGTGTGTCTATGGGCTGCTACATAACAAACACCAGATACTTATACCACTCTCTGTGGATGGCCTATGTGGATGGCTTGGAAATTGATCATGGGCCAGCAGGCTTTTCAAGAAAGTGCCTTGAAACAATGTCTCAGCCATGTGCAGCATCTTTCGCATACCACTTGATGAGATTTGTCTGCTCATCGTAGCAGAACTGCTCTATTGCTACTGATCCTACAAATAGAATAGCTGTTGTATTCCTTCACTATTATGGAATTTACCTAAAGCAATTCATCAAGCTTTTCAACAGAAAACATGTTTCCTTGAAACCAGGGATCCCTTGTTAACTTTTTCTTTTTCCTCAGACCATCTGTACCATCCTGGCACTTGGAAGTATTTGGAGGAAGTGGAATGCTGTCCAGAAAGAGTTAATCATATATTTTTGATAAGTCAGGACAAACAGGCCCTTTGTGACCAGAGATGAGCTCCAGAAATGTCAAGACACTGCTATAGGCTGATGCTGTGATAATAAAAGGCTAGGAAAACAGATTCATGAAATGCTATAGAAATGCTTGCCACAGTTGCCAGAAAAATGCCCCAGAATGTTCCAAGATGTCCCTGGAGTCCTTAGGCATGACTATTGGGTGTCTGGTGCCCTGTTGGATGATGACACCTACCATTTTCATGTCACACAGTACTTGGCTACAAGTGTGAGAAAGCAGCCCATGAACAGGGCAGGAGACAGAATGAAGATGACATCCTCAGATCCTTGTTTTCCTCCTGAAACACTTCCACTTTGATTCCTCCATGTGCTTCTGATGGCTCTCTGGGTTTCTGGATGACTGGCTCCTTTCCATCCCTTTAGCCTTTATTTCCCATCCCACCTTACACTTGAGAACCTGATGGTTCTGTGTGAGCTTGTGTGCTCAGCATCACTTCCTCCCTCCCTGGTCACCTGCTCTTTATTGGCTTGGAGGTGGGTATGTGATGCTCAGTGGAAGATGTTTTGTTAATAAGAGACATTGAGATTATGCTCTGTGGAATCCAGGAAATTAAGAAATTGTTTCCAGATAGAGGTTAAGGAAATGCTAGTGGGAGAGAAACCATTTGTCTGGGTCCCTGATGAGAGTTTGCATTTTGGAATAGGAAGATTATGGGTATGACAGACAGACTTGTTAGTAGCTCCCTAGCTGGACACCATAAGCAAGTGTAAGGCGTTCAGTTTAAAAGGAACAACATCACCTTATATGCTGGAAGTGCCAAATTCTCAGATGACACCTTTCTAAACAATGTGCATAGAAGTTTCTATCGTTGGTTTTCACTTTGGAAATGTTTCTTTTCCTAATGGAAATGCTGGTTACCACTTTAGAGCTTCAGGGTTGCATGCAGGAATACAAACGTACTCTCCCTACCGTGATTTTCCTAAGCAAGCATCTCTGTGTTCCCTCCATGAAAGGTATTGTGGCAGTAGAAGATTTTTCTCAATCTCTCCTGAATCATTTTGAAATTTTCTCCAAGTGACTTCTTCAAAGTTCAGTGGCTTTCTTTCTCTTGGTCTTTGTCCATATCCTTGGAAACATCACAGACATATTGCTTTGTGATCATGAGACAATGAAAACTAACCCTTCTATATTGGTTTTTATCATCCCTGGTTCTTAGGAAGAAAGCTGGTAAATAAATCAAGATATCAAATGGTTCACTGGAGATTCACTGTGGCTCAACATTTCTTAAAGAATGTGCCCTGCTATTTATGCTTTACCAGGAATACGGGCTGGCTCCCTGGCATCTCACTGCACGTTATGCTGCTGGAACTTTGCACCACCTACAAGTCATCACTTGGGGATATAAACTCATCTGGGAGAATTTCCTCAGCTGTTTCTCTTATTAGTGTTGCACTTGCACAGCTGCCTCCGAGGAGGTTTCAAATGCACTCTGAGCTACAAGTGTGCAGCAGTGATCTTCTACTGAGTCAGACACTTCCCGTAGTCACTGGCGTGATGCAGAAAGGGAAATAGAAAAGGACTAGAAAACATACGGCAGCAGAATTCAATCGCATGTGTATGAAATAATGTATGAAATGAACAAGGATTTAGTCATAAAATTAATAATCCCTCTTGTGAAATGGCTCTGCTTTCCAAGCAGTAGCTTAGTATGCAATTAATTTTTCAGTGAAAATTGTATGATTAAATATTGAACAGATACTAATTGCCTACACTATGGTAAGAACCCAGGGCCCAGACATGCGTAAGTAGTGTAGCTGGCTTTGGGGATCTTTTAGACTATAGTAGAATAACAAGATTTACACAAACAGTTCTGGTGATATGCCAACTAAAAATATGTGTCCAGATGTTTTCACCACCTGTTGTCTGTTATCTGTCCATGCCAATGCGCTTTCTAACACTGGTATGCTTGTCCCAGTACAGTCACTAGTGGAGGCAAAAGCCAGATGGGGAAGTCACATGCAACAAGGCTCACTCACAGGACAGTCCATCAAGTTGGAGAATATAAACATTAAAGTGGTTCAAAACAGTCTTTGGAAAGATACTGCAGGTGGTTGTAACACCTTTTCTTGGGTTATGAAACTGTACTTCCACAAGTTTCTGGACAGAAAGAGTATATAAAAGATATTATAAAACAGAGTTGGATAAAGTATGGAGCCATGTGAGAAGCAGTGATGGCACTACAGGTGGAATTGGATGATGTGGCCCAATGTTATTTTACATTGATTGAGATAATCTGTCATCAGAATATGTATTTGTGTTGTTTTTTTTTTATCCTGATTCTTTGTTTAACACACACACACTTCTTTTCCTCAAGAAGCTAAAGTACAAGCAACAATATCCAGGACACAATGACGTATTTTGTGTTCAGAAGCTGAAACAATTTTGTCATATAATACCTTTGTTTTGGTTGATAGAATTGGGCAAGAACAATGTTCTACTTATGACTATACCATTTAACTTTCTGTAGAAGAACCTTCATAGCTCAAGGTTCAAATAGAAGAGGTGATACCTTGCTTAAGAGTCAGGGCACTCAGAGAGGAGCAAGGACTGCAGCTGGACACTGATGTGACCTGCAACACACAAAGCATGGACAGGAATGGCAATGCCTCTTGAGAAGAGTTGTCAGGGATAGGGTGACCAGACGAAACCCAAAAGCAGCAGAGAAACATGCTGATCTGTTCCACGTCCCATCCTATGCTGTCAGGATTCCCACTAGCTGAGCCAAAGCAGAAGCCAGCTTCCAAAGGAGCTCAGCTGAGACCTTTCCAAGAGCAATCTCACAGGACAACGACAGGAGGTAGAAAAGAGACTTGGCAAAAGGAAATAAACAGACACTGACGCTCATCACATACCAGCAGATCAAAGCAGTTCACACAGCAAAATACATTGTTCTTCGTTAGGATTTAGAGTTGCATTATATTCCTTAGAATCTAGAGTTCCTACACAAACCACTGAAAGATTCTCATCCTCTCCTTTATTTTGGAAAAGTGCCAAGAATATTTCAGTCAGAAGTCATGTCCTACAGTGGTGAAGAGCAGTCATTAATCGAGCTGATCAAGAGATTTTCTACTGGCCAAGGGTGCTTCAAAGTGGAAGGAACCATCACTTGTTGCTTTGATAAGTAACACTCACATTTCCTGTCTGCCTTGGACATATATACCCATTTTAGTGCCCTAAATTAAAAAGTGACTAATTCTCTGGAAATATTATAGGACTATATGTGTATTTATGTTGAAATTATAATTGAAATAGAGATAGGGAGATAGCTTAGCAGTTAAGGCACTTGCCTGAGAAGCCTAAGGACTAGGTTTGATTCCCCAGTATCCACATAAGCCAGATGCACAAGATAGCACATGCATTTGTAGTTTGTTTGCAGTGGCTGGAGGCCCAGGTGAACCCATTCTCTCTTTTTCACTCTCTCTCTCTGTCTCTATATTTTTCTCTCAAACAGAATAAAATAAGTATATATATATATATATGCATATACATTTATATTATATTATATTATGTTATATTATATTATATTATATTATATTATGTTATATTATGTATTTGAAATAGACAAACTGTGATAAGCTAGGCACATGTCCTGGTTTGAGTGTAATGTGTGTCCCCAAGGCTGATGGTTTGAATTTGGTCCTAGTACACTGGTATTGAGAAGCAGCTTGAAATCTTTAAGAGGTAATCTCTAATGAGGAGGAATTGACGTGGGTCTTGAAAGAGCACTGTTGAAAAGAGCAAGCCTGGACCATCTAATTACTCTGGCTCCCACCTGGCCATGTGGTATGTCCTCCTCACATGCCTCCACCATGAGGCCATATGTCACAGTGTGGCACAGCGAGGAGAGCCCCCACTGGAGCTGACACCATGCTAACTGGACTACCAGCATAGAAAACTGTAAGGCAAATAAACTTCTTTTCATTTTACATCAGCTAGTCTCAGGTACTTTACTGTAGCAACAAAAGGTGGACTTGCACAGTGGAATGCTCTAGTAATAGAAGGTGTTTTGGAGAAGACACAATACAGCTGAAGCTATGCAGAGAGAAGATGCTGGGTCTTCAGGGGAAGACTATTGGAGACCACAAGCCAGCATTCCAGGCTAAGATGGTCTGTGTACAGCTAACTGAGCCACTGACAGAGTTTATGCGCACATCATGGTTGAAGGTGGGATGACATTAGCCAGCAGCAAGTTTCATTTTGGTGAAGGTTACATCTTTCCAAGATTCTATGTCAAATGCAAAATATCTAAAGAGACACAAGGAAGAAAAAGTTCCCACAGTTACTCAGTGTTCCCTTGCTATATGATTTTCCGCAAATTCTCCCAATCACTCAGAAAACGTTATCTTGCTGTTTGAATTTCAAAACAAGCGGGACAGTGGGGTGCTGAAGGCAGTGGGGTTCTGGCGCCAGGCAGGTCTAGTTCTGCCGTTTAGAATGTGTTACCCTTCTTTGTGATTTTTCTTCAGAAAGTTGTTAAACTTCCCTGAGCAGAAACAGTGCCCTCACATAAAAGGAGCTGCTTTATCTAGCCTAAAGGAACTTAGGTAACATTACATTACATATTGTTTATAAAATACTTTGGGGGCATACAGATTATGTAATGTCATCAATCAATGATAATTATTGCAGTGTCCTCATAAGAAACATAGTTATAGTATAATTATAATTGTGTTATGAATCTTTCTCTAGGCATCAATAGTTAACAATGTGTGAAAATCATAGACATTTTAATAGACTGTGCAGTCTCAAACCTAGTCCACCTAAGAGAGTACTTTCAAACTGGATGCAAGAGTCCTCAGTGCTGAGGTAATGAGACCAATCTTGCCAACTTTAAAGTCTGTCTCAGGAAATGGAAACTGGATCTGAAAATTGGTCAGTAACTTTTATAACATCTCTCATGTTATCATTTGAGGAACATTTGAATAATTCAAAATGTCTCTAGTCCACTGTATATGTTAGGTGTCATGGTAAAGGATATAAAATCTGATTTCATTTCCTTTCAACAGTTGGTATAAGACAGATATAAATCCTAAGAATTAATATTAAATAGTTATAAGAGCCATATGGAAACCTTATCTGAATGAGGCATATAATCGAGAGCAAAGTACCAATATCATAAAAGGAAATTATGACTTTTTGAAGGACGCACAGCAGACTTTGTGTGTGAACCACATTATTGTGCACATTACCTATCGTAGGGGAGGATGTCTCTGCAGGGAGGAGAGCATATATCATCCACAGGCCAAGCAGCAGGAACAAGAGCCCACACTCCACCCCGCAGGCATGAGTTTGATGAGAGAATATTCACACAAGACACTTGAAGCAACCATACTGATCACAGATAGCTAGTGAAGGATCAAAGAAGCATGAGAACCATGTTGAGCCAGATTTCAAGAATTAGGAAACCTGTCTGGGGCAAGTGGAATGTCATCTGCATGCACCCATTCGTGTCACTGCAGGGGAAGTCCAGGAGCATTTGGCACTGAGCTTCATTTTCTGGAGGGAACTGGGACCAGTTGGAGAAAGCACTCACTATCATATAGGAAACCAGAGCAATCTTTTGACCATTCACTGCTGCTTATCTCGGGATGCTGCATTCTCAGCAGCTCCACGTGACAGAAGGGGAAGAATTACATGTCATCCAGGATCTTGTGCATGATGCAAGAAACAGATATTGGTCCAGCCTAAGGACTGTGCCAGGTTGAGTAAGGTAATGAAAGCTGAGACCCAAGTGGTGATCTGGGCACATGAAGACAACTATAGCAGTAAGAAAAAATGACATAAAGAAATTTGAGGAAAAATGGTTGAACCTGGAACAGATCATTCTCCGTGAACTTACCCAATCACAGAAAAAAGATCGACACATAGTCTCACTCATCTGCAACACCTAACCTGAATCTGCCCAAGATGCCTTACATACCAAGCAAGCACCTCATGGACTAGACAATAAGATGGGTGGGAGGGCGGGGAGGGAATCAAAGGGTGGAAAACAGTAATCCGGACCCAAACGGCAATGGTACCATAAAATTCTACTTCCTAAGACAGACCAAATGGCTGAACCTTCACTAGACCCTTACAGGAAACACCTAAACCACAAGACACTGGAGAGGGTAGGATCAAGACTGACCTAAATCTCCTACATCTTAACTCCCTCCCTCTCCTCTATCTCTCTCCTCTCTAACTCTTGTATATTAGTTATCTTTTTCCTCAATTTCTTAGTGGACACTGACCTGTAACCCCCACTTCCAGCTTGGGCCTACCATCCACAATGAGCTTTTGATCAGAGAAACCTACAAGGTTTTCCAAAACAATGACAGACTTCTGTCAGAGTACTTGATGACCCACCAAAGGCCAGTGGTAAGACCCTATTGCTGAAGACTCCATACACAGCTGACGCGTAAAATGGAATGGCCTGGCTGGAAGCCAGGAGAGAGTCAGTCCCCAGACAGTCAGCGTGTCTAGTGCCAGAAGGCGCTACATAGGCGACTGGGGGAAATGACCAAGATCTGTCCAAGCAACACATTGTTTAACCTAATTAGCAACAAATAACCAGATGTGATGCCCACACAAGTGCAATAGTGGTACACAGCCATGGTGAGGAATCAATTGCTCTTGATTTGGCTAACTGATCCACTCAGTGGTACTAGACCCATAGCTGGAGCTGGGAAACAAGTCAGAACCATACCCAAACACAAGCCCACTCTCCAATATCAAGCTACCATCAATCACGGGGTATAAGAGGGCCTAAACCTATCATACTGTCTATCAAAAAAGTAAGTGTTATCTCAATTTTCCGGGTGCTATTTTACTCTCCGTTGGAGAATCTGCTTCTCTTTTCCAGATAGATACAGATCCTAAGAAGAGAGCTGCCCCAACATACCTCAAAAGGGGCCCAACTGAAACTAAGGACAACTGGCGAAATAAGTAAGGGTGATGTTTTCCTGTGAACCGGATACCAGCACAAAGGGGAAGGAGATCAACGCAGAGAAAAATCAACTCCTACCAAATCAGAGAGCCAGAGCCTCAGAGGCCCCCAACACCTCAGCACTGAAGCAGACCAAAAATGAACCCAACATGGCTCAGGGAAATTTTGGGGAAGAGGGGGTGGAAAGAATGTCAGAGTCATATGTTGGGTCATGATTTGCAGAGACATTTATTGTACCAGTAACTGTTGGCTAACTCCACAATGCACGACCCATTTTCATTAACAAGGAGGGTCTAATGGGAGGGGGTAGGTCACAGATGAGCCTAAATAATGGTACCAAACTGCCTGTATTTACTGAAAAGAAAACTAATAAATGAAATTAAAAAAAAAATTTTAAAAAAGAACAAGGGAACGGCCTAGAGGAGAGAAGGAATGATTCTGTGTCTCAATGATCAATCTGACAAAGTTTTTCCCCTTGATTCGAAGGCACTGGCGCACAATCTACTCATGTCTATTCCCCAGACAACTGCAGTCACAACATGCTTATGTAACACCGTGTGCCTAGTAGCCACGTCTCTGTTGTCACAAATGTTCACCAGTCAGTAAACGCAGCAATAGATGGTATATATTCCACTTATATTCAATCTCAAACCCAGTCCTACAGTCGGGCAATTCTTAAATAAAAGGAAAATGTAATTGCTGAGAAAAATAAAAAAAAAAGAAAAAAAGAAAAAGAAAACTAAAGGAAGATAAGGCCAAGCGTGCTGTGAAGAATCTGACTATTCAAGTGGTCCAGAGCACATTGGAAATGGAGAAAGTTCTCCATAGTACCAAGCGTGTTGGCAAGAATCCAGGCTGTATCTATCTCGACTTCTCTGAGAGACATACTGAAGCTAGAGTCTGGGAAGTGGCGTCCCGTCACCTTGTTGCGGCTGTTCTGATACACTCTTCCTGGCTTCCAGTGGGAGCTGCTATCGTGTGGCTTCTTGTGATCTAAGGGGGGTTTATTCTAGGACCCCTGTAACTGCCAACTCCTTGGGTGCCCTAATTCCTTACATAATTTTTAAAAATATTTTTATATCATCAGGTACATTCTTTGTGCATTTAAATCAACTCTAGATTAGTAATACCAAATACAATGTCAGTATTATATGAAGATTTATGCCATATCATTCAGAGAAAATTATCAGAATAAAAGTCTGTACTTAATGCCAATGAACTTTTTAGCAGTAAATTTTTATTTTTATTTTTTTGGTTTTTCAAGATAGGGTCTCACTCTGTCCCAGGCTGACCTGGAATTAACTATGTAGTCTCAGGGTGGCCTCCAACTCACGGTGATCCTCCTACCTCTGCCTCCCGAGTGCTGGGATTAAAGGCGTGCGCCACCATACCTAGTATTGTAATAGAAAATTGATTGTGAAAATTCATGTAGCTCTACAGCTATGTGAGATAGCAACACTTACTGAAAACTGGTACATTTGCAGTCTAATAAGTGAAAATTACAAATTTTTCCTTCTTGCTTCTATTTTCCTGGTCAATGCAGGCCAAAAGTCACTAGAGAAGTCTAAGCATGATTGGCCTCTGCAAGGTGTGATAGATGGTTTGCAGAAACTTGGATCTGGCTGTGAGTGACCTAGCAGGGTGGGAGACTGTCACTGCCCAGCAGGAGTGGGAGGGGCCAGTGGAAGCTAAACATAGTGGTATCTCTACCAGTGTAGCCAAGGCTTCTGCGGAGTGTGGGGATGCACAGTGGTGTAAGAACTGCAATAGGTAATTATGTGAGTGTTGTGAGACAGACTGTCATTGCCCAGCAACAAAAGAACAATAAGAGAAAAAATCATAAGGAGCACTATTGTTTGGTACAGACTGTAGATATCTAGATGTAATTTTAAATGCCTATAATTTTAAACTATCTTAAATATCTTTACATAAAATGTGAATATAGATTTTATATATAAATAGATATGAGTATGGATGTGTAATCCACTGAGAGATTTCCTGCAAGTTAATAGAATGCATGCTTTGAGTTTTTCTCAGGTTTAGAGAGATTTTACTAGATTAAGATTCAGATTTATTAGGTAAACAGAAGGAAAAAGTAGATTTAGAGAGACTACCTGCCCATGAAAAGGCAATAGGAGGTAAAACCAACCTAGCAATCCACTTGGAGTAATTTATATGTTCTGGATGGGGTATGAGCTAACCAGCCCTGATGCTAACTTTTGGGACCTGAGGTAATTAACCACAATGCCAGGTTCAGGTTTAATTCTTCCAAGGATCTTAATTCTAGGAAATGGGAACTCCTTCCTAGGGAGCGACTAAGGTTGTTTATGGAAAAACAGATTTAGGTAACTCCTTTAGACAACAAGAGGTAAGAAGAAAGTGGATCCTTCTGACCTTTAGCAAAGTGAAGACTGCAGGGCAGGTTCAAGGACATTCCCTGATTGTATCTTTGGGGCCTTGTCACTCTAAAGTACCTCAATCCACCCTTCAAAAAAGCAATCCTAACTGCCATTGGGGAATTGAGGCAATGACCAATCCAGCTTGAAAGGTTGTCAGATATGGCAATTGGGAAACTTCTCCAGTGGATTTTATCTAAGGAATCCTAAAACTTAATTAGTAGAATGCAGGATGGTAGTTCTGGAAGAAAGTGTAGGGGTGAAAGAATAAAGCAATGTGTCTGTGGGAAGTAGGCACTGAGTAAACTTGGAGCTCTTTGGGGCTCACATTCTTATCGGCTTCCAGGCCTTGGAGTGTGATTGAGAAGACCCACGTAGATGGAATAATTGTTGCAGGACAATCTGAGTATAGACTGACTACAGATGGAGAGGATAAGGTTAAATATCAGCTAAGAACCCAAAGTTCTAAAGTAACAGAGTTACTATTCCCAGAAATGATAGGCATGATTCTCTTTCACCATGAGAGTTCAGAAATGCATTGCTAAAGCTGGTCACCAAATGGCATGGAGGTGTCTGACGTGGTCTATCCTGTTCTCATAGATGTGATAAAGCACATGCAATATTATCAGAATTGTCAGTGACACATAACCTTGATAATGACACAGGTGTGTCGCTCCAAATAAGTACTTTACTTTCTGGGTACACACTTTCTCTCTCAGTGCTTAAGACCAAGTAGGTAGCTAAAATTTAACTCTCTATGTGCATTTTGAGGTCAGTTGCAGCTCTTTAGGAAAGAGTTTTCTGGCTCAGCATTTATCCCACATGCTATGATGAGTCAGGCCCATGCTGACCATGAGGCTTTCCTTGCAAACATTCCCCTGTTGTGGCTGTCTGCTTACAGATTGTACACTGACTTGAAGTCCAATCTCTGGGTCTCTGTATCTTCCCTGACCAAGAACACAAGTAGTTGTAGGACATAGTAGGTGTGTCCCATCGTTTCTGTGGCCTTTCTGATCTGGGAGTAGGAACTAAAATATTGGTTGCCCTTTATCTTGTGTCTCCAATCCACTTTGGCTGCTACATATCAGTCTTGTCTTATCTTTTTAAATACTATAACAGCTGCAAGTATAGGCAGAACATGTTAACCCCAACAACAATTTTTATAAACACATTTAATACACATGGATTTTGTTTTATTAAAAAGCAACTTCAACAAAACAAGATTACCTATTTACATATTGTTAAATTATAAAGTTATAGCTGACTATAATCGGTAGTCAAATTTTAAAATTTTCACATCCCGTGTGAAGAAATGTCTATTGCATATCTACACAACAGTGATGCACCAGTGATTTGTGAAGAAGTGCTCATTCCAAAGGAGGACTGCAAAAAGTACAAGATGAGTCTAGACCTTCTTTTCCACTAAAAGTATTAAAAAGCACAGAGGATGATGATGATCAATCGAAGATTTGTCTAACCATCCTTGGATATGCCTGGCAGGATGCAGTGAAAAAGTACTGTGGGTTTCTAATTTTCCTTCCTGATTATTACAACATGTCATGCAGCCAGAAGCTGAGGGATGACCTTAGACTATCTGGCCTTTATTTTATAGAGGGACTAAAAGCATGGAAGCCACAGAAAGGCTGAGGAAGTCGTGCTCATTGAAGTGACTAACAAATGCAACAACGGTTCTGTGTCAGATCACTTTTCCCTGCGTGCAGTGAGACAGTAGGTAATGTTTGGGTCTAAGGTGTTCATGGGAGTGGTATCTCAGTGTAATTTCCTGATTCTGGTGTCTGTATGGTAGTTATGCAGGAAAGTATTCTTTTAATGCACACGCTAATATATCCATTGATTGCTCCCAAATAAGGAATAAGATTTTTCTAGAATATAGCTTCTCTAAAAATCTGACTAGTACTTTATCAATTCCCAAAGATTCTTAGCATTTTCATATGTTCAATGAGAAGCAAATAAGAGCCATTGGCTTCATATAGTATAAGGATTTAGAAATAGTTCAACCTATTAGAGAATGAAATCAAGCCATGGCACTTTGATACAAAGGTAATTTTAAGAATTGTTTAATTTGACAAGGTTCAGAGAAAAGGTAGGTCTGTTGAGTATCTCAGGACCAGGAAAAATGCTGCTTTAGGGAGGATGGGCAGAAAGCTCTGCAGTATGTGTATTATTCTTTCTTCCAGTGCTATGGGGAGAGCCCATGGTCTTGTAACTGCACTGCTAGGCATATGTTCTGAACAATAGGGCTAGTACTGTATGCATTGGTTTTCAAAGGTAGGAGATCCAGGAGAAGAAATAGTCTGTGGAGATAAATAGACTGTCTAGAGTATTTTCTGTTGAACACATATTTTAATGTGTAAGATTGTTAGGAATTAAGATTGCTTGCAATGATCCTATATGATATTAAGTTGGACTAGAGCTTCTAAGTATCTTGTTTCTACCTTTGATGACTATAAAACACACTATCTTTAGACTGGAAGTGGTAGATCAAGCAAGAAAAATGTGAGGCATTGTGTAAGTGCAAAAACAAAAATGCAAATAAGACTTCTCAAAACTGGTCCAGGATGGTCTCCAGGCACAGCTAGAGTACAGAGAGAGAGCCTGGTGCTTGCAAATGTCAGTCTTGCTGTGGAGACTCAAGAGAGGCCCTACCAAGGTGAAGGCTAGCAGGCTAACAAGGTGAGTGGATGCTATGCCAGTCCTTAGAAGGAAAGGAAATGCTGTTTTAGAACATAAAGAAAAGAGGGCTGGGAGAATGGCTCAGCAGTTAAAGGTACTTGCTTGCAAAACCTGCTGGTCTATGTTTGGTTCCTAACCACCCATGTAAAGCAGAGCACAGAAAGTGTCATAAGAATCTGTCATTCACATGCAACACTGAGAGATGCTTGCATACCGATACATGCATGCGCACGAGTGCATGTGCATGTGTGCACGCACACACGTACACACACAAATAAATAATAAACCAGAAGAGGCGTGTATGAGACTGAGAACAAGACATGCTACATAGATTCATTTCTTATCACATACCTAGAGAACTCATGGGTCATAGTTACTCTTTGCATTATAGGTTTCTGGACTTCTAGAGAACTTCCTGTGGAAGCCACATGTAGATACCATGGAGAAATGGTCATCTGTGAGTTGGATAAGATGAAATAGTGAAGACTACTAAAGATGCTAATATATTCAGTTTCTACTATGTATTGATCTGGAAGATCAAGAAACAATATCCCTAGAGAAGAAGTATGGCTATGTACTTGGCCTGCTTGTTTAAAATGTTTTCAATATGTCTAAAACTCCTGCCTATTACATGTCCACACAACAGTCCGAACCAAGTGCCCAGCATGAAGGCTTTCCATGGATAATAGCCTACTGCTTAGACCCCATTTCTCACTCACTGAACATGCCCAAGGAACATGTATATGATGGCCTTGCCTTCTTATCTACCTGGATATCTTCTTATATTTTCTCTGTTTAAAAAGCTTTTTTTCTTCTTTACTCGCTAAATGAAATGATATAAATGCAAGTACAGTGAGAAAGTAGGTTTTGAAGGCAGGATGACCTATTTTCAGATTTTACTTCTATTTCATGAGAATAGTGGCACCCCTAGGCTATTACTGAACATTTCCAACCTCAGGTTATCCACAGTGGAATGGATATGGAGTTTGTTTAGTGCAGAGAATTGTTCTCAGGATCAAGTTGGAGCATTTATATCCAGCACAGGACCATTAAGTAGTAAATGTTTAAAGGATCTTACCTGCTATAGGACTACCTCTACTGTTGCCCCTGAGGCTGGGCTACATTGTTCTTGATGGAATTTGAATGTAGGGAATGAGCTGTGCCATTTTGGAGAATTTCCTTAATTCTGTGATTCAGAGACTATCGCATCAGGATGCAGGAGTTGAGGGGCGATCGGAGGGATGATGAATGCAAAACAACATTTGGTGAACAACGCACGCTAGGCATTTTCGTTAGTGGTCGCATTAGGCTATCATAACAAAAGAGCTCGCATGAGTTGCATGGCCTAGCAATGACATCCCTTCTCCACAGCTGTGGAGAATTGGAAGCCCAAGTCCATAGGGCCAGCAAGGCAGAGTCCACGCCGAGGCTCCTTCAGGCTTGGGGGCTGTGCTTGCAGTGTGCTCGTGACGTCCTGTCTGTGGATGCCAAGGAGAGAGAGGGAGTATCTTTCCTGTCAGGGCCTTAGCATCTGACGTAATTTAACCTTAATTTTTCATAAGTGTCGTTTGCAAACACAGTTCCATTGGGAGTTACGGCTTCAGCATATGAACATGTGAGGACACACAATTATTCAATATATAACATTATTATTATTGATATTATTATTGTTAATATCCAACATAACAATTCGTTTATTTTAAGCCATTCTTCTCAGAAATACCTCTCTGGCTATATTTGTGTAGGTTCTTACATCAGTTATGTGCATATGTCTTCCCTGTTAAATGAAGTTATCTTGCATTTAAAGTTTTTTAATTAATTAATTAATCTATTATTATTATTTTATTTAGTTAGTTATTTATGGTTTTTCAAGGTAGGGTCTCACTCTAGCTCAGGCTGACCTGAAATCACTATGTAGTCTCAAGCTGGCCTCAAACTCAAAGTGATCCTCCTACCTCTGCTTCCCGAATGCTGGGGTTAAAGGTATGTGCCACCAAACCCAGCTATTTTGCATTTTGATATTTGTAACATGAGTGAAAGTATATGCCTCACAAAAAGTACAAGAAAACTTTGCTGAAAGAACTATAAAAACAAATTTACGTGGAATTGGTAAGAGACTTACACGACTGTGCACAGAAACGACAGTTTCTGAGGGAAGCAGTTAAGTGGATTATAGGTTAATACTGGGAACAACTTTCTCACAACTTAATTCAGTTACTTGATTCTAGACAGACTTGCTTAAATGACCTGCTCCTGAATAGAAATGACTCAAGTTTCCTAGGCTATCACTTCCTTTTTATGGGCCTTATGTGTAAAATGAGGGAGTTAGCAGATGTGGCCTGTGTTTTGTTTTCTCATATTTTCTTTATGGCTATGCAATAATTTTTATTCAGTGATCATATTTCATAATCCTAAGAAATCAAATATGCAGATGGACACACATCTTAATCTATTATTGGACAATTCCCAGCACAGGTCCGGGTGTCTGTAAGACTTCCTCCTCGGGTCTATTGTTGGTGGTGTTGAATAGGCAAGGAGGCACTCAGAAAGAGACTACCGGATCATATTAAATCAGCAGTCATTAGGACCAGGCATTCTGTAAACATTACCAAGAGGAGAACTACCTTTCAGGGAACTTGAATTGTATTTTATTTTTAATTTTAAAAGGTATTTTTATTTATCTATTTATAAGGAAAGAGAGACTATAGAGAAAGAGACAAGACACAGAGAGAATGTGAATGGGCACATCAGGGCCTCTTGCCACTGCAAAGGAACTCCAGATGAATGCACCACTTTGTGCATCTGGATTTATGTGGGTCCTGGGGAATCTAACCTGGGCTGGTAGGCTTTGCAAGCAAGCATCCTTAACCACTGAGGAATATTCCATTTCACCAGTCCTTGACTCTTTGACCCTAGAGATTTAATAACATTTAGTTTAGAACTATATAATTTTCTTTTATATCTCTATCCAGGACCAATCTTCTGGTTAGGAGGAAATGGTTCTTCCCTTTCTAATATTGCCGTGGAAAAAGGAAATTGGGTCTGTTCTTTAAAGACCTCCTAGTCTAAATGTCTACCTAGACATCTATCATTTTCCCCTTTATGAGTTGAGACTTTGAATTTATTTAGGAGAAGAGCATCAAATGAATCCAGCTGCTTCAAGCTGTAGTTCGATGGAAAGGGGATTATATTTTAGTCTAAATTCTTGTACACTATATCAGCTTGTACTTTTAGCTTTCATGTAGCATTTAAGTAAAGCTAAAATTAAAAGTCCTAAATGGTTTAATTAAATCTTGATTTTTGTTAATATTCATAATTAAGAAAAAAAAAGTATAACTGAATTTTGACCATGGTATCATGAGGCATGTCAACATAAATAAATTTACTAAGTTATTTTACAAATTAGAGTCTGAATTATGTTCAAAACACATTAGTTTATGTGATTGAAACCAGCATTGCATCTCTGTTTTAAGATATTTTTCATTATTCTGTATGCCTTCAGAGGCAAGCATATCAATTATTCAAGAAAAGCTGAAAACAGAGATGTCAGGCTCTGACTTTCAGGACAGTAGAACTCAAAAAACCTTTGTTTTCTTAGATGAGGGAAATTGTTTGGAGCATGAGGTCATATTCTGGAGGAAATATCATATTTTGAGAGTTAATTTATTAATTTGAAGCAATGTAAGCCTTTTTGAGATATCAGAATTGAGAGAGTCACTTTATTAAATAATATCTTGACTAAGACTTTTCAACTGCATATCTTAATAGAAGCAAAACAGAATATTGTCATTGACAAGCTAATATCGTTTGGAATTAAGATAACCCTTTATCTGTTTAAATTGAGCAACATGTAAACCTTGATAAATTGGTTTGAAAGTAAAGAGTGTAGGAAAGCAAACAATGTTCTTCATATCCCAATGCTAAAAAATAATGTAAACATCTCTCAAATGTACACAAAATAAAAATCTTATTTGGCAGATGTAAAATAAAAGCTTGCATTTCATGGTTGTATAATACTCATAAAAGATTTCAATATACATTATTTAGAGGTATTTTAACTAACATAAGCCAATTTTGATGACTATTTTAAAATGGGATCATACAAATATAGACAAAGTATATTAGTAGTCTTATGACATATTAATAGACCCAAATTTAGTATTAGTTAAAGATTTGACATTATAATAAGCACATAGAGACCTTCTAAAAATCATGACCTTTAATCATACCTGTAAAACAATTTTTTAAAGATTTTATTTATTTATTTATTTGAGAGAGGAGTAGATAGGGAGAGAGGAAGAGGCAGATAGAGAGAGAGAGACTGAGCATGCCAGAGCTTCCAGCCACTGCGAATGAACTCCAGACGCATGTGCCACCTTATTCTTAAGGCTTACATGGGTTCTGGGAAATTGAGCCTGGGTGCTTAGGCTTCGCAGACAAGCACCTTAACTACTAAACCATCTCCCCAGCCCCAGCAATTGTTTTCAAAAAAGCAGAATTACATTTTCTTGATTTTGTTCATTCTTAAATCCTTTGTCTCCTGTAGAAGTTACAATGAACAAACTTTTTTATTAAAGCAAAAAGCATGTTTAAAGTCAAAAGTGCAGAGAGGAAATATTTTAAATACATTGCAAGCCTAGCTTTTATTTTTATTTTTTAGCAATTTAACATCGCCTTATGCACATTTAAAATCAGCACTCTTAATGACCATAGACTTAGTTACCTAGTCTTTGATATAACAAAGAAAGGCAGACCACATGGACAAGACAGGAAGGTAGGACAATGGATGGGCATGTAATATAATTAGGAAATATACTTTTCTTTATAATTCCAGTTACGTTGTAAATGACCTAGTAGAAAAACCTATAAGATGGTGGCAGTGGTGGTAAAAAGTAATGAAGGGGCAGCTAGTCTTGTAAATCCTCTATCCTGGGTGTCCGCCCTGTGTATGTAAGGATTTGGATAGAGAACTAAGAAAGGCTTTCTTGGGAAAGCAGGCTTGAGTGGTTCAGAGCGGGTGGTTTAGGAGGGGAGCAACAGGGGAGCACAGGATTGGGGCTGAAAGGAAAGTGGTCCTGGAAAGAAGAGAGTGGAATATAGGAGCCTGAGATGCTGAGCCGGACTCTGAACCAAGAAGCAGAGAGGATGAAAGAGAGAAAGGAATAGGTTAGAGAGAAAAAAAGAGAAAGAAAACTCTGCAAGATAGATAGATAGATATAGAAAGACAGAGGAATATAGAGAGAAACAGGACCACACCTTGGGTCAGGAAGAAGCTGAGAAGAGAGAGCTAGAGGAAGGGACGAGGGTTCTATGCCCCTTGTGGAGGGGACACTTCACTGTGGGAGAAGGGCCTGGGATGTGTGCAGAGGTATGAGCCAGAGTTTAGGGGAAGAAGCCTAGCTGGCTGCATTCTCCTCTGTTGATCTCTTTTTGGGAAGTGAGGCCTTTAGCATCTCAATTTGTACAGTAGTCCCAGGGTCAAGGAGAAGTAGAAAGCTATAGAACTCTGAGAATCGAACAGAATCCTTAGCATAGCTGGGTCATATGCAAGTTCTGTTTCTAATTTCTGAGATATCTGCATACCGATTTCACTAATGCCTATACTAGCTTGCACCACCACTTGCTGTGTTTAAGAGATCCTCATTCCCTGAACACTCACCAGCATTTTCTTGATGAGAGACATCCTGGCTGTGGTGAGATGAAGTCTCAAAGTAGTTTCTATTTTCACTTCCCTGATGGCTAGACATGATGAACACTTTCAAAAATATGCATTGGGCATTTGTGTTCCTGCTTTTGTGAGTTGTCTGTTGATTTTGTTGGTCAAATTGGTGATTTTTGGTGATTTTTTTTTTTTTGGTGTTAATTTTTGTAAATTCTGTGTGAAGTATAGCTGGCAAAGATTTTCTCCCAGTCTGTAGATTGTGTTTCCAATTAATAGTATCTTTTATGAACCAGAAGTTCTTATGATCAACTCCAATTTATATACATGTACAGTTTGTCCTTTGTATGATGTCTTTTTGTATCATACTGGAGCAAACTTTACCTATAGTCAGCCAGCCATGGTGGTGCACGCCTTTAATCCCAGCACTTAGGAGGTAGAGGTAGAGATAGGAGGGTCACCATGAGTTTGAGGCTACCCTGCAACTACATAGTGAATTCTAGGTCAGCCTGGGCTTGCTGAGGCCCTACTTTGAAAAACCAACCAACCAAACAAACAAACAAGGAAAACTTACCTATATTAAAGTCACAAGGTTGTTTTTCTGCAATCTTCTAGGAACTGTAGACTTTTACTTAGGATAATGTTATATTGGCCATTTTCAGTAACTTCTGTATGTGGAGTGAGGTAAAGGTGGAACTGTATTTCACCTTGTTGCATTTGAATATCCAAGTGTTCTAGCAAGTATATGATGTCATTGTGTACTAATGCTATCTGCAGTATATGCTTCTGGGCTAATTTTGAGAGGTTAAGTTTTCTTTTTATGTACCTGCTCTTGTCTGGAAAATGTTTATTTTTTATGTCCAGTTTTGTGATTTTCCCCCTATTTCACTCTATATGTCCTTTTATTTTGAAATAACTTTTTCACTTACATTCTGCTAAATTATTCTGATACAGTTGGTATTTCTAAGGCTGGATGTACAGGTCTAGAAAGCTGAACAAAATAAGTATTTAATATAGGACTTAGTTGCTCAACTTTTTGAGGTAAAAGCAAGTTTGCTTCCTCTAACACCCTACGTATTATTTAAGGAGAAATAGGAGCAAGATAGGAGTCAAAGAGGGATGGAGCCCCCGAAGGGAACAAGAAGATGCCACCTCTCAGCTCTGGCAAAAGTAGAACGTGGTGTCTCATCCAAAATGGCTACAAACAATTCCTGAGGAAGAGCACCCACTACTTCTTCCTCAGTCTAACACACAGAGAACCAATCAGGTGTCTCCCTTGCACACCTAGGAGTTGGTGTCTGCTGGCAAAGTCCGTCCTTATCAGACACTTGGGTCATAAAAGGGCTGCCATGTGTATGATTCCTGCCCACTCCCATTTGCCACCTATCCTGTGGTTTTTCTCCCCAACACCTGTTTGTGAGAAGTTTTTCTCCCCTCTTCTGGGACCTTTACTGTCTGATATCTTAGCTTTTTCTTTCTTTTTTTTTAAATTGACAACTTCATAGTTATAAATAATATCCCATGGTAATTCCCTCCCTCCCCCCACTTTCCCCTTTGAATCTCCACTCATAGGTGAGGGTGAAGGTCTTCAGGTCCCATGCTCCATTTCCCATGTGTGTGTGTGTTTATATGTGTGTGTGTTTCCTCTCATAGTGTTCTTTCCATGGGCTTCTCTCTTGGAGGCTTCTTTAACTCTCCCTATCTACTGGGGTATAGCGGGGAATTCCCTTTTGGCCTAAGTTTTCCTAGCCTTTCCCTAGATATCAATTCTCTCTCTAGTGAACTTCATAAATAATTTACCCATATTGGGGACTGTTTTCTCAATCCTTGTGTGATTTCTGAAAGTATTTTATGTACTCCTTCTATGTTCTCTTTGTAGGACAATTTTGGCCTCTGTTTTCTATCTTGTCCCAACAATAGTCTCTGCTTACATAACCTGGTTGTGGACAATAAACCCGCAGAGAAGAACAAGAGACTTTGCACACAATGAGGTGTGATGAGTCACATAACTATAGAACATCTTAGAAATAGTTAAGAAGACTATATGAAAATACATGATATTTCATTATGTACAAATTAACATCAATGCTACATACAGAAGGGTTATCATCAAGAAACACTGGTGAGGGCGTGGGAAGGGGATTCCTCCTTCACTAATGGTGGGGGTGTGAACTGGTGCAGCCACTGTGGAAATTAGGGAGGAGGCTTTTTAGAAATGAAAAAAAAAAACAACAACCTACAATATGACCTGGCTATATTACTCCTGGGCAGATCTCACCACACAGGTACCTGCTCATCCATATTTATTGCTACTTTACTCACAATATCCAGAGAATAGAATCAGCTTAGATGTCTATCAGTAGATAGTTAATGAAAGTATAGTACATCTGCACAATGAAAAGTTATTCACCTGTAGAGAAAAATGAAAGTTTCAGGGAAATGGATGGTATTGGAAAATTTTATATTAAGTGATATAACTTGAGCTTAGAAATACAAATATCTCTTGTTCTCTCTCATATGTGGATCCTAATTTCTAATAGTTATGTATGTGTATTTATGTGGGAGTAAGTGTGGTTAGAGGCCAAGAAAGCAGAAAGGAGTTCATGAGATGGAAACAAAAGGAGGCTATAATGGAGGAACCTGAAGGATATAACATAGTTCATGTGCAATGAAAGTGGGGAGGAAAATGCAGGCATTTACGGAATGGACCTACGCATATCTGTGCCGTATTGCACCATGTACTTGTGTGAGACAGCATTCTTAACTCAGACAATTTTTTTTTTTGGTTTAGTTTTATTTACTTATTTGAGAACAACAGACACAGAGAAGAAGAGGCAGACAGACAGACGGAGAGAGAGAATGGGCTCGCCAGGGCCTCCAGCCACTGAAAATGAACTCCAGCTGCATGTGCTACCTTGTGCATCTGGCTTACATGGGTCCCGGGAAATCGAGCCTCAAACTGGGGTCCTTAGGCTTCACAGGCAAGCACTTAACCACTAAGCCATCTCTCCAGCCCTCAACTCAGACAGTTTTAAAAGCAAAATGTTGTTCAAGCCTGAAAGATCTTGAAAACGCTCTATATCCTGCAGTATCTCATACTTGGCCAGGGTCCAGTTCTCTATGTGAGAATAAGCACATCCTTCTAATTAGTACATGAATTTTAATAAACAGTAAAATTGTATGTATACCAAAGTTGTTCTAAAATAAATTTATGATATCAGGAAAATAATTACAGAGATTACTTATAATATTTCCCAAGCATTTCTAGGAGAAAAAGAGTTAAGCTTCATTTTGTAGAAAAATTTCCAAAGAGACATTATACAGGCAGTCTCATGACATCCTCATCTTTATACTGCTTTTAAATAAGGAAGCCCTATAAGTTGTTTTTCATGCATATTGAATAGAACATCCAATTAGCCAGAGACTGTCAAGTGTTGCTCTCTTATTGCTCATCTGTGTATTTTTCCTTGAGAATGGGAGCTGCTGTTCGTTGGTGAGCCCCAGAAATTCTCTAGCCTCTGCCCCCACAGCTGACTTGGATTATAGACATGCATTGAGTTCTGGGAAATTGATCTTTGCTGTGTGGAGTGAGAGAGCCTCGTGGTTAAGTAGCAAGCAGTCTTAACCACTGAGCCAGAACTTCATACTTTCTGAGAAGGCTCCTGGGCAGGGAACTTCCTGATCTCTAACTGCTGGTTGCTTCTGAAAAACCTTGGCATCCCCTGGCTCACAGCTGCATTGTACCCATCTCTGTGACCAGTGCCACATGACATTTTCTGTTTGTATTTTTGTGTCCTGTGCCAGCTCTTGTACCCACAGAGTCATTTGTCATTAAGTTGAGGGCCCAGACTAATCATGGATATCCTTATCTTAGATAGTTACAGTTTTAAAGACCCTATTTCCAAAGAAGGTAAAATTGGAGGTGCCAGATATACATGAACCTTGAAAGGACCTTTATTTAAAATGCTGGCACTTTCATACAATACATGGTTCTTGTGTGATGGACTATATAAATAGTCTGCAATCTACATATTGTGGGCTCTTTAAGCAAAAGTATTGTAGCCTGTGGAACTTTTGACTCTGGCCAGCTCATTGGAGAAATGTCCCACTTGCTCATGCCCCACTGTGTCTGTGTCCTTGAATCTGCACACGGCCTTTTAGCTGCTTTAGCCTCTGCAATATGATAAACATGGCCCACAGATCAAGAAATACTTGGGCACTGGGACTTGCTCGCTCTTAAGAGTTTTGAATTTTTCATATGAATGTGATTTGTCGAGAGTGAAGGCCAGGTACATACATTTCTATCCTGTGTACCTGACCCTGATACCACCTAAAAATATTCACGAAGCCAGCAAGAACTATCTCAGCTCAGGTCACACACATAAAGGAAGTGAGTAGAGTAGTCATCTTACTTGGTCTCATTAAATCACTGCTACAGCCTCACTTTTTGGTAGTTTGATTATGATATGGCGAGGAGAGGTTCTTTCCAGGTTTTGTCTGGCTGGGGTTCTAAAGGATTCCTGTATCTGCAATGGCACCTCTTTCCCAATTTGGGGGAACTTTTCTTCTATGATTTTGTTGATGATGCCTACTATGCCTTTGGAGTGGAATTCTTCTATTTCTACTATGCCCCTAATTCTTATATTTGATCTTTTCATAGTGTCCTGAATATCTTGAAATTCCCACTCACACTTTTCTATAAGTTTGTCTTTCTCTCTGTTGGACTGTATTAGATCTGCCACCTGGTCTTCTAGCTTAGATATTCTGTCCTCTCCTTCATCCATTCTACTGGTGAGATTTTCTACAGAGTTTTTTATTTCATTAACTGTGTTCTTTATTGCTAGTAATTCTGACTGGTTTTTCTTTATTATTTCTATTTCCTTATTTATGTCTTGTATTGCCTTCTTTATTTCATTAAGTTGCTGTCCTGCGTCTTTGATTTCCTCTTTGATTCCTTTGATTTCCTCTTTGATTTCTTATTTGATTCCTTTGATTTGTTCTTTGAACATATTTACAATCATTCTTTTGAAATCTCTCTCAGGCATTTCCTCTAACTTGTTCTCACTGGAGGTCATTTCTGATACATTAATACTTTTAGGTGGATTTATATTGTCTTGCCTTTTAGTGTTTCTTGTGTTATAATGTATATATTTTTGCCTCTTGGATTAAGTTATTGCTTGGATTTTCTAGCTATCTGGGTATTCTTAGCTGTATCAATTGATTTGATGTTATATATCTTCAGGGTAGGAGCTTAAGGTGTTAAGTGTGGCTCTTAAGACTCTCAGAGTATCTACAAAGGTGTTCCTAGGGGTTGAGTTTCCCTGCTATGGGAGTATTCAAGTAGGCTGAGTGGAATAAAATCCAGGTAGATTCTAAAATATAACTAAACACTGTACACATTCAATCAAAAACAGCACCAAGTATTTATGCAAGAGTAGTTATTATAACAACCAGATCCTCTATCAACAAAGAGGTTAAGATTTCTGGTCTGTTGAGGGATCCAAGTCCGCTTGTGATCAAGTGAGACCCTTCCCTGGTTCAATCCCAGTTACCTTAGATGATTTTGGTCTCAGTCAAGTTTCTGGCTGGGTTGTTGGGCTGCTGTTCTGATTTCTGGAGCTGGGCACTGGCTTTTCCTGTGGGGCAAACCAAGCCTGGCAACTGTGGCCCTGCAGAATGGCACCCCCACTGCTGGAACTGCTACTGCTGCTGCTGAATCTGCCACTGATGGGTCTGTTGCTGCCACTGCTGAAGCTGCTGCTGCTGGATCTAACACTGCTGCCGCTACTGGATCTACCGCTGCTGGGGCTGCTGTTGCCGGTGTGGTGCCGGAGCCACTAATGTTGCTGCTGGACTCTGCTCCTGCTTGGGTCCCACTGTCGTCTCAAGTTGGCGTGGCCAGGTCCTGGGACCGCTGCTCTGTTCACTCCAGCCTCACTTTAATTGGCTGAGTTTCCAGGTCCTGTACACAGCCATTATGATTTGATACCATGAGTTGAAGAAACGTCTATTCCATTTTACTAAAAGTGTATGTATAGCGCGAATATAGCCTCATCTATATCATTGATACATATATCTATAATCTACTAATTTATAGATCAACTTTTTAATTTTATTATAGATATCCAAGTATAAGCATTTATTGAAAGTATATGGCCTATCTACATTTTAATTATTCTAATGTTATATACATTGTTCACATTTTCTAATGTGAGGGATTTTTTTGTAAGATGACCAGTTTGAGATCCTTTTACATGGAAAATTTTTGTAATGTATCAACTTGGTTTTCAAAAGGCTTGCATAAGGAAATAAAAAGTTGGCACTGCTTTCAGTAGATCACATGTAGCTATGCATGTAAGTGTGCATTCATTCAAGTAGGGAAAGACTCCATGCTTCCTCTGCTAATATTCCCAAATATAACAATCTTTTATTTAAAAATCCCATTATGCAATGAATAGAATATTATGCCAATTTTATTCACCTTCAACTTTCAATTTGGTTATGAGACTATAAAATTTCCCCAATGGGTGATAAAATCCTAGCAGATAAAAATTGTATCTGGGGGCTGGAGAGATGGCTTAGCGGTTAAGTGCTTGCCTGTGAAGCCTAAAGACCCCGGTTCGAGGCTCGGTTCCCCAGGACCCACGTTAGCCAGATGCACAAGGGGGCGCACACATCTGGAGTTCGTCTGCAGTGGCTGGAGGCCCTGGCGCGCCCATTCTCTCTCTCTACATATCTGCCTCTTTCTCTCTCTATCACTCTCAAATAAATAAATAAAAATAATAAACAAAAAAATTTAAAAAAATTGTATCTGGAAAAGTAAAAAAGAAGAAGAAAAAAAATAGACATGTATACACATACATTCACATATATGGCAAGCACATCTGGTTACCATGGTATTGTTAGCTAGTATATTTTTTGGTGAGAGACATCCACAGCTCTTTCATTCTTGTTCTGGGAATGTTTTAGAGACAAAGCCAGAACACCTCATTGCAGCCTGTGTTCTGCTTCGTTCTCCATCAGTGTTCACTCTATTCATGGTGCTATGGGTCAGCTCTGCCAAACTGCTGGCAGGACACACCACACGTGCATTCACAGAAACTTTTGCCCAGATAGGAAAGTTGACTTGTGGATTCAAGAGAAGAGTCTGGACTTCTTATGCTCCTTGAGAAGTTTTAGGACAAGAAAAGCCTCACAGAGCCCCAAGTGAACTTAACCCTGCCACCTTCGATGCAGGTGGAGGGACTTGATGGACCTGAGCTCTTCCTGGCCATATACCTCATGTATCTCATAGAGATGTTTCCAAGGAAGTTTGGCCTAAAACAAGCTAATGGTTGAGGTTTCATTCAGGTGTCCCCCATAAACTCTGGTGTTCTGAATGCTAGGTGACTAGCTGATGGAGCTTTGGGAATTAATGCCTCCTGGAAGCAGTGTATTGTTGGGGACTGGTTTATGGTTATTATAGCCAGTTTCCCCTTGCCAGTATGTGGCACACTCTCCTGTTCCTGTTGTCCACCTGGTGTTGGCCAGGATATTCACCCTCTGCTCATGTCATTGTTTCTATGTTTGCCATCATGGAGCTTCCTCCTTGAGCCTGTAAGCCAACATCTTTTTTTTCCCACAAACTGTTGTTGGTCAGGTGATTTATGCCATCAATGCGAACCTGACTGCAATAATGTATTCTGGCATTTACATGAAAGCTATCAGCCAGCCACTTGACTTTTCCTCGTATGTTCTTAAGATCTTTCAAGAAGGGAAGGACTGTGTGGTCCATGGAACAATGGTAGCGAGAAGTGATGAGTCAGGTGCATTGATGCTCTGATATGTTTGAAGAGTTCACATCTCCTTACTTGAAATTTTAAGTAAGTTCATTATCTCTCCATTCCTAGATTACTCTGCTCCACTAAACCTTTTTTTGTGTGTCAGGGTCACACTCTAGTCCAGGCTGACCTGGAATTCACTATGGAGTCTCAGGGTGACTTCGAACTCACAGTGATCCTCCCACCTCTGCCTCCCAAGTACGGGGATTAAAGGCGTGCACCACCATGCCTGGCTAGCATTTTTGATAGTACATTTTCCTCAAATCAAATGACCTATTATCACTGATCATGGTGAAATCTGATGAAGTGTGTGGCGAGACAAGTAGATATGGTTACATGACATTTTCACAATTAAGGGAACTACAGCTGTCTGTATCACATCGCCTGTCATCTGTGGTGCTTGTTTGCTTGTTGTGTGCTTACATTTCTTTCCCATAATAATAAAAAAACCTATTAATACAACTCCTGTGAATCAGAACAACTAAAACCTTCCAATGAGCAGATAACATTTTGCTGAAAAAAACCTGCTTTTTACTCATAATCTGAAAATATTATAACACTTGATAAAATGTCAACATGTGCAATCAGAAATGATTATATCTTGCATTGTGGCTTCACTGTTTTATGCTTTACCCATCTCTGAATTTACAGTAGGATATACATATTTAGAAGAAAGCATGGCCCCCAATTACTGTCTCAGGGCCTCATGCTTTATGACACTGTATAGCTGCACAGACACTTGCTTTGAAATTGAATTTCTATTAAATTTAATGGGAAGGTGTTACACAGTTAATGGATATGACTGAGGTCTACAAAATATCGCTACATACATGTTACAACAATGACATTTTAATCACTTTAATTGTCTACTGAACATACTCAGTTCATTAAAAAAAAACAATAGAAATCTATGCAGTACCCTTGTTAGCATGTGTGCAGCCCTGAGTTTAATTCCTAGTACCACATTCTGAATATATAAAATTCACGAGACAACTAGCCAATTGCTCAAAATAAAATTTTCAGTGTTAGCAAGGTGCCTAAGTGGTTAAAGGCATTTTCTTGCCAAGGCTGTCTGTCTAGGTTCTTTTACAAAGGTACCCAAGTAAAGCCAGGTATAAAGTGTAAGTAAGTGTCTGTTGTTTCCAATGACAAGAGGATATGGCATGTATTCATGTGCTAACATCACACACACACACACACACACACACGCACACACACACAAATAAGTTTTTAAAAATATCAAATAAAAAGTTTTGTAAAGATAAAAGTTTTTAAACATGAAAAAATAATTTCTTTAAAAAATAAAAATTTCCTAGGAACCTTGGTATTTTGGTTTTTAAGTTGCAGACATGGTGTGATAAAGCAGTTTCAGGCTGGATGTATACTGATTTATATCTATTGAGTGTTTGCCTTAATCATAGTCAAAATATTTCCTAGGTTAAAAGTCTTTTCCAGAAACGTCATCATTTCCAAAATGTATATGCTGAGCTCTTTCTGTATTCAAGCCTCATCACGCACAGGAGAAGATGGGCTCTGCTCTAGAGGGCTTTAGTCTGAGGAGGAGGGTGCACTCTGAGCGACTTGCCCCACAGGGAGAACTGGCTTTGGTAGAAGCTGCTGTGTGCCCAGGCCTGCAGGGTCTGCTGTCGGAACAGCCAGTAGGTCTGAATCTTGTTTTAATGTCTGTGTTTTAAGTGACATTTTAGGTGTTTTATTAATCTAGTTCCAAGCAGAGTGTATGACATTGGTAGACAGCCAGTACGTTTTCTTGCACAGAAGTTCATAGTAGACTTTTGCCCTCTCAGAGTCATCTTCTTGTATTCAAACGGCCACATTTCACCTCTTGGTCCCATAGAACCCTCACTGTCTCACAATGTAAAATCCGTTCAGTCCAAATTAATCAACTTCAAAGTCCCCATAGTCTTTGCTAATTCTAACATTATTCAAAATTCCCAAATCCGAAGTCTCAACTGAAACTCAGGAGAGTCTCTTGACTGTGAACTCTGGTAAAATCAAAACACAAGTAACATGCTTCTAACATTTAATGGTGTAGGGTAAACATTACTATTCCAAAGGGGAGGAAGGGCTTTGCAAGGAAAGACTGGACCAAAGCAAGACTAAAACAAGGCAGGGAAAACATTAAGTCCTTGTTGTTCTATGTTGGGTATCTGGCACTCATGATGAAATCCTCTGGGCTCCTACAGGCTTGAATAGCTCTACCCCTACGACTCTGCTACATATAGCCTTTGTTAGGAGATGTATTTTCTCCAAACTGTAGCTTTCCTTGGAAGCATACAGTACTCTGGTCATCTCCAAAGTCTTAGGATCCTTAATAGCTTTATTGGGCCTCACAGATGGTGCTTGCAATGATGCTGACCTTGCCTCACACTGCTTAGCTCCAGCGGCGGTTTGGAAGCATGGTTGCATGTTCCATACTCTCCATCTTCCTTCTTCCATTCTCCCATAAGCAGCACATGTAGAAGATACTGCTAAATCCCACCAACTTGGTAGATAGTCTGGCCTTGAGCTGCTATAGCAGCCTCTGTATGATGACCTTGGAGAGCAGAGACCGTCTTTGAGGCTCTTTCTTCAGGCCTTTTCCTTTCAAAAGAATCCACATTCTTCCTAGTTTCAACCTTCAACAGGCTGAGTCTTGATCTCAGGGTGTGTCTTTATTGTTGCACCAGTGTGCAGAAGTTGGCTTATCTTTTATGGTGGTGGTCTCTTCAGTAATTACAATGGAAGTGCCTGCAGGACTTTTTTTTTGCTAACATTTCTTTTCATTTCAAACTTCGTATTTTTCGTATTGTTCTTCTTTGCACTTTCCTCTTTAGAGAGGACATCCACAAGGAAGGAGCAAGAATCCAGTATCATATCAGCAGGAGGAATGGAGTGGGGAGAGAGGGGAGAGAGAGAGAGAGAGAGAGCAGGAAGTGGGGCTTAAATATAAAATAAAACCACAAGATCTGTTCCCCAGTGACATACTTCCTCAGCAAAGCTTCACCTTCTAAAGGTTCCACAACATTCCATAACTTACATGTTCAAAACCATGAGTCTGTGGGGGGATATTTTACATTCCAACCACCTTACTTGCTTTTTTTCTTTTTAACAGGTTCAATGCTTTCTAAAAGAAGCGTGCAGTGTGGTCCTTTGTAAATAATCAGTGTGGCAGTGTAGGGGCCTTTATCTGCTTTGTGAATGTCCATTGCATCTTCTTGTCACTGTGATGATTCATTCAAACAACTGCTGAACTTATATAAAACATGTCTCTCATTGCATGCTCTACAAAGTCAATGCAGCAACATTAATTGTGATCACAGAATAGCTAATGAGAAATGCTGACGCCCAGAGCCAGGCAAGGGTGGAGTGAGAGGACTTATATTACTAAATAGCTACTTTGCCTTTTCCTAGCAGTAGTCATAAAATAACACCTTGGAGGGATAATTTCTGTGCCCATTAGAGCTTTTTACTGTTTGTGACTTAAAGCTGCAGTGACAGGGATGTTGAGTGGGGAACTGTTGACAGGAAGGTGGGCACTTGGAAAAGGAGATCCTATCACATGCCAGTGATACTCGACCCCAGCCTGGGAAACTTGGCGATCTTAACATTATGAGTAAATAGAAAAGTTTGTCTTTTTTAGAGAATAAAGTAGTAATTCTGGAGACTGAAAGAGTAAATCAAGAAATTAACATGGGGCTGGAGAGATGGCTTAGCATTTAAGGTACATGCCTGTGAAACCTAAGGATCCAGGTTCGATTCTACAGGACCCACATAAGCCAGATGCATATGGTGGCAAATGCATCTGGAGTTCATTTGCAGTGGCTAGAGGCCCTGGTATGCCCATTCTCTCTCTCTCTTCCTCTCATTCTCTGTCTCTAATAAATAATAAATAAAAATAAAATCTTTTTTTAAAAAAATGAACATGGTTCTGTGGTCTACAGCTTGAGAAAACTCTGGCTGGTGGACCCAGTACAAGTGTATATGATCCACTGAGTTTCTTTCTCACCCTTTCTTTGGCTACTAAAAAAGCAGTTCTGTTTGTATCAGTATTCTAAAATTTGCAAATGAAGATCATTGGTCGTCTATTTATGACTAACTTTTCCTTTGGATAAATTTCCTTTTAATTTTTGCTTTGATCCTTCATTTTAGCTTTGTTTGGGACTGTATACTTCTTGAGGATACTCAAAGAATATAAACAATTTTCAATAGTATTTAATGAAAAGAGTGGAATAGTAAAATGCTATTTACCAGAGTAAGTGAATGAATTTCCTTTTGCTGAAAGAATACAAGAAGCAGGGATAAACTCACGCTGAAGAGTTACTCCCTACTCGATAAAGTAACGACGACCTGAGGAACAAACTCTCCTTCCAGAAGGCCGAGAGCTGCTCTTGGGGATAGTGATGCTGACGCACATGATGTTCTAGGGGAGGGCAGCACAGGTAGGGTGGTGGGGAGGCGAGAGCACAGCTGGGCGCAGCTCAGGAGTGGAGCAGCGCAGGTGACAACAGTACAAGTAAGACAGGAAAGGGTGGTGGCGGCTTAGGCTGTCACAGCATAGCTTGACGGAAGAACATTGATAAGCACATTATGATCCAGATTATGAAGACGACTGTGCACACCAGGAGATACCGACACGCAAATGTTCCCATGTAGATAAAAGATATCTTGGGGAACCCTTGCAGACAGTCTATGTTCACTGCTTCTCTGGCTATAAGTATAGGTGGATGGCAGCAGTGAGCGTGGCCAGAGAAGAACCTGCTGAGCCATGTGCTGGCAGTTGGAAATCAGCCACTGTTCACAGAAGGAGAAAAGAGGAGGAAGTAAGATGTTGCAGTCAGATTCACGTTGTTGGCAGAAAACACCCAACCAAGAGCAGCCTGTGGGGGGAAAAAGGGTTTATTTTGGCTTACAGACTCAAGGGGAAGCTCCACGATGGCAGGAGAAAATAATGGCATGAGTAGAGGGTGGACATCACCTTCTCATCAACATAAGGTGGGCAAGAACAACAGGAGAGTGTGTCAAACACTGCCAAGAGGAAGCTGACTGTAACACCCGCCCCAACAATACACTGCAGCCAGGAGGTTTTAATTACCAAATCTCCATCAGGTAGGAACACAGCACTCAGAACACTTAAGCTTATAGGCCATACCTGAATCAAACCAGCATGTCAGGACAGTGTAGGGAGTACTTTCTATATTTTTAATCAATAAGACACATCTAAGCAGTTGCTGCCTTGCTAGGTAAACATCTCAGGTGCAATTAAGTTATGATAAAAATGGTATTTATAAAATCCATAAACAATGGAAATTTAAAAATTTCTATCAAAGATCTAGTCACAAGAAAAATTTACTTTTCAAATGAAAAGAGCTAGAGCTCAGAGATTCTGAAATATTAAAGAAGGGCTAGAAATATGGCTTAGTGGTTAAGGCACTTGCCTTTGAAGCTTAAAGGCCCAGGTTTTATTCCCCTGTACCCACATAAGCCAGATGCACAAGGTGGCCCATGTGTCTGAAGTTTACTTGTAGTGGCTAGACGCTTTGGTGTGCCCATTTTCCACTCCCCCTTTCTGCTTCTTTCACCCTCTCAAATAAATTAATTGTTTTAAAATGTTAAAGAAATATAGATATATCTATGTCATCTCTATTGGGATCTATCTATTATCAATTATCTATCTCTGTGATCTATTATGTGTCAACCTGTTCATCCATATCATCTTAATGTAGGTAAATGCTGGTGCACTGCACAGATCCAAAGTGATAAGGAGTCATTTTGTCTCGTACAGCCTTGAGGGTCAAGGGAGCTCATAGATCAACTATGGAAACCGACATCAGGAGGAGCAACTTAAGAGGTCTGTGACATACAAAGTGCCATTGGATATGGCTGCAGACACACAGAGGCAGATCTCCATTTACACAAGGAAGGAAGCAACAAGGGTGACATGTATCATTTGAGCACCTAATGTAAACCAAATGTTTTTCAGTGTCCTTGCAAAGCAAATGTCCTTATCTCATTCTGTTTGAAAACTGAAAACCCTTCAAGGCAGAAGGCACTTCGGTTCTGTTCTTCAAGCTGTGAACCAGGGCCTACTGCAGCTCCTCGTTTGCTGAGACCATAACCACACAGCTGATTACAGTGAGCCGGGCAGCTGAACGTGCATCGCTGAGGCGCAGTCCTCCATGCTGCTTCCCGTCCTGGTGTGACTCAGTCACGTCTACATTAGTCTTAGCTCACAGAGCCTTCTGGTCAGTGGTGGACATTACTGCATAGCGAGGGAGACACACATGGGTGAACACCTTTGAATGACCAGGGATTGCAGAGACACATGCAATCAATCACATTTGTTGGGAGCCCATCATTCTTTGAAAACAGAAGCATGTATATTTCAAAGTATATAATATACCAGGAAGTTTTGAAGCCAAGGGAGCAACTTGGGATAGCAAATAGGCGATAAATGCCTAGGAAAAAAGTTTAAAGAAAATGCATGAAAAACAGATTTTGAAAAATTCAATAAATAGCTCTTCCCCTGCTAATTTTAAGAGTTGAGTTATTCATTTCCCCTAAGACACTCATTAGCCATAGCAAATGTGTTCTGTTCAAGCCTCAATTCTTGTCATAAGTGCTATTCAGAGAACATCTGCGTGCAATGGCTCTCTCTCTGTTTGTAAGCAGAACTGTGGCTCTTGCTGAAAGAGAGCTGCCAAGCGGTGGGTGCTCTCTGGGCCCAATCAAGCTGCTTCTTTCAGATGGTGAAATCACGTGTTCTCTGTATAACACAGATGCTCCATCGTCTAAGACGAAATTACCCTAAGAGGGTGAGCGGAGGGTCTTAGGATGAGCCAAAACAGGAAGCTTTACTGTAGGTTTCAAAGGCTGCTATAATCCCGCATTTGTTTATGTTAAAAAGAACACAATGAAAGAATGCGACACACGATAACTGCCACTAAATCCCAAGTAGAGCTGAGAAGCGATGGACTCACTGCCAGGTTTTCTGTGGACTTCCACTGAGTGAGTTAGAAAAGGGGTGCTGGCCTGAAATGCTGTCCCGGGATTCCAGGAATCCTCCAAGGCTCATGCTGTAAGGTGCAGCTGACCCCAGGGGACTCCTGGGGGCTGATTCTGGCAAGTAAATACACCCTAAGTCCTTAATGCAATTAAAGTGCCTTTAGCTATGAATGGGTTGATATTAGTGATGTCAAATTAGGCCTGGAAATGTAGGCTGCAGTAAGTCAACTGCAGTTAGAGAACTAACCTAGTCACTGCGATGAACCTCAAAATTGGGTGAAGCTTCCTATTTCGGCCCTTTCTGTCCAGATCAGTATGTGCCAAAAGGTATCTTGGGCTCAGAACGGGGACAGTGCATCCTGCCCAGTGGGAGAGCTGCCCAGCAATTAGTTTCTGACATAAAGGTTTTCCACATCTCAAAGATGCTATCATTTTTGAGCTTTAGTACGTGAGGCTCTCAGTGGAAAAGAAAGACTTCACATGGCCACTGTTGGTACAGGAGGCATGGTCAGCTGGCATGGAGAGAGGGCAGGTGGCGAGACACTCCCAAGCCAATGCCATGGGCAGAAGTGTGGCTTCCAGGCACCGTGATGCAAATAAGATGTGGCAAAGAAAGCCCAAAGCATATTAAGTGGATTACCTACTTCATTCCCTCTACCCTCTGGGAAGATGCTGCCTGAGAGATAAAGTGGAAAACAATAGAAGCTTCCATAGAAATTTGCCCATTAAGTCATGTGCCTAGAAAATAGTACTATAGATGGGAATACCAAGAACTTAGACAAACAAAGCCTTCATCACACTGTCAAAAGAGATGGGACTGCACGGTTAGTCTTTACAACCTAAGCCCCTCCATAAGAGACAATTTAGTTATCGTGAATAAACCATCACATACTTCTGGGCCCTTATGCACCTACTTAAGGTGGAGTGAAGCCTGAAGCTCAGCCCAGTGAAGCTGAGGGATGGCCGTGGCTTGCTTTGCCTGGACATGAGGTCATGAGCAGAAGGCAGACTTCTGCCGCTGGCTGCCCTTGGAAGAGGTGCTGGTCAGCCTGGTTCTATGCCACTAGCTTAGCTGAAAGGTCCGTTATGTGTTTTCCCCATTGTGATCCAGGACCCTACCTGGTGGATGACTTGGGATTCAACCCAACATCTCCACTACACACTTTGCATTCGGCTTAGCCCAGCTGTCTAAGGTACCGTTGTACCCCTTCTAGATCTTCCTTGAGTTTACAAAGATGGGCCCTTGGTGGGCAAATCCATTAATGACTTTCCCAAGGCTACAAGCCAATGTTTAAACAAGTCCCATGCATCTTGGCAGTCAGAACAAAGCATGCTGGGCTGTTGTCCCTCCCAGGAGAAGGTGAACTACAGGCAAGTGGGTGATCCAGGTGAGAAGAGGCCTAGAATGGAGGTGTTATATCATGCATTTAACTCCGCTGTGTCTTGAATATACAGCTGTGAGGAAGGAAGGAAGCCCACTCTAGGACATCACATAGGTGTCTATGGCTGATGTAGGTAAGCATAAGAAGAAAGCCCAATGTATGGATAATCTGCTGCCAACACTGGTTCCTGCTATCCACCTCAAGAGAAGGGATCTCCTGGAAGGGAATCTGGAAGGTTCTCCCCCACAGGAACAGACGTCTGATGTTGACATATTTGGGGAAGAATATTGTTTTTCATTAATTGTCCATATGACTGAATCCTTTTATTTGTTATGGACATGATTAACATGTAAACAACTCATGTTGATACCATTCTTTCTCTCACCTCTGCCCCTTTTCTGAAGGGGTCCTCCTTGTTGAGGATGCAGGCTGTGGGTCACAACATGTAGTAGATGCTAAGACTTTTTATGAAATTAATGTATTGAATCTATAGGGCACCAGGGGCTACTAGCTAAGGAAATAGCTGTAAGATATGGAGATTTCTCTTTATTCTTCTTAATTTGTAATCAAAATAGTAAATCACTGGTCATCAACAGTTCACTCAGAATTCTTCAGTATCCATCTTTATCTAAATAAGATAATTAAACTTGGATAGGGAAAAACATTATAAATGGAAAATCAAATGCTTACTTGAGAATGCCTGAATGTGTAGTGTGGAGCAGGAGTGGTGTTTGTGTGGGCATGACTTGTGTGCTTATTCCTGCCAGGTTTGAGGATATGACACAGTGACGTCATTGTGCCTCTGTGCAGTCTTGTGTGCTCACTTCTGGTGCAGGGTCAGGGGAGGAGACCCTCTCCAACTTACCCTAATTCAGTGATGCATAATGAGGAAATTTACTTCTCTGCCCAAACACCATTTGGCAAGGCTTTTATACAAATTTGAGAGTAGGATGCTAGCGGCATTTGGAGGGTGCAGAGTAGGCATACTGGTTATGATTCCAAAGTGTGCAGGGTGAACTCTACAGCAGAGTTATCAACACAGCATGTCGGCAGCGCCTCTGCTAAGCAATTCTGCCTTAACTCAATTATCCACATTTAGCAAGGGAAATACAGGATACTTAGTGCATTTAAGTTTTCAGATAAGTAAAATATTAATTTTGGGGAGCTGGAGACATGTCTCAGTGGGTAAGATCTCTTGCTGTGCAAACATGAGGACCTCAGTTGGACTACCAGCACTCATATAACAACCCAGATGTTGCCATACACACTTGTAAACCCAGGACTAAGAGGAGAGGCAGCATGATCACGAGGGCTTGCTGGTCAGCCTGGCTAACCAAAAATAAGAGTTCCAGGTTCTAGTCACATGGGGCTCTTGTCTCAGATTAATAAGGTAAAAGAAAGATCCTCCTCTTACCTTCCCATGCATGCACACAGGGCCTATCTACATCCACATACATGTGTATAAATGACAGACACGTGCATGGGTGCATGTGCACATTCACACACACACAACACACATGCTACACAAATACAAAAACATGAATATACATGTTTGGCATATGTATGTCCAATTGTATTGGAAAAGTAGAGGTTTAGTATTCTCTAAATATGACAAGAGACATACTTATTCTATAATTTTTCTTGTTTATTTGACATACAGATATAACTGAATAACTTGTGTTTTTATCTGCCAAATGTAGTTCTGTGTTCCATGTGCTGTGCTGTGATCATCAAGTTTTCTTCTAATACATGGAGCTGTCATTGGTTTGAAGCAATTATCATGAAGAAGCCATTATTGTGCAAAAGTACAAGATGTAGAACAAGGTTTGTTTTAATTCAAACTGTTTTTGACCACCTGTATATTCATGGATAAATTAGTTAATTACTCTAAGCTTCTCATATCATATGTGTTATGAGAATAATTACAACTACTTCATAAGACTATTATAATAATCAAATAAAATAATGCATATAAAATGATTCATATTCAGAAAGGATAATTGGTAATTTTACTATTAATTTGTCCTTTTCCTTAGCATAGGCTCAGGCAGAAATAATTCTTCATGGACTTATAGCCACTTGTTATGTTGGATAATGCAAGAATGAGTTGTCATTTGACATTTGTTAAAGTCAAACATAAACATACTCATGGGGGAAAAAATCTCAGTTACTCATCTCAGTTTTATTCTAAGAACTTATTTGTATGGATACATCATGTGTTTGTACCTTCTTTTCCCTCCTCCCTGCCGCCGTTCTGCAGGGGACTTCTTCAGTGGAGTTGCTGATATTCACTATGGGGTTGTGCGTTATGGATTATGAGAGCAACAGTCAGTTGTGGGAGGGGTGCAATGCCTCTGGGCATGTCCCAACCTGTGTCTCATACAATCTTCCTGCCCCTCTTCCACAAAATTTCTTGAGCCTTGGTGGATATGTTTTAAGTTTACTTCAGTGATGAGATCTTAGGAGCCTCTGAATCTCTGCTTTGGTAAGTATTGAGTATCCTTAGTGTCTGTCTCCTTCATCCTAGCACTGATTGTCAGGCTCACCATGGAAGCAGCATTCGTGCTCATCTCCCCAATTCCTCTGTAGTTTTCACCTGAGCCTTGGCTGATCAACAGCTCAATGTGGGTAGCATCAAGTTATGGCACTGGAAGTTACAGATCAGAACCAAAAGTTTTTGAGATTAGATTTCATCTCACTCTTTCTAGGGCTCTTCTTTGCAGGCACTTCCCCTTTACTCCTGGTGAGGATTAAATCTTTTAGCCTACCTTTAAGGAGAAAGGGTTCTATGGTACCAGTTCATTTTGGGTTTAGTTTTGTGCTTATTTCCCCCAACCTCCCCTTCCCCTTCTCCCAAACCCCCCCCATCCCTATTGTCTGGGCTTCACGTTGTCTATCCAGTATGCCAGCAACTCAAGCCGATCCAGGTTAGGAACCACAAATGCGTGAGAACATATGGCATTTGTTTTTCTGTGATTCTGTGAGTTCACTGAATATGGTCTGTTCTAAATCCATTCATTTTCCTACAAATTTCATTGTATCACTTTTATTATTACTGCTGAGTTGAATTCCATTGCATGTATGAACCACAACTTCATTATCCATTCATCCAGTAATGGACACCTGAGTTGATTCCAGTTCTTAGCTATTATAATTGAGCAGCTATGAACCTGGTTGAGAAAATATCTCTGTATGAAGCATGGGGCATTTAGGGTAAATGCCCAGTAAGGGAAAAACTGGGTCTCTTGGTAGGCCTATATAAATCCTTTTCGGGAGTGTCCATATTGATTTCCATAGTGGTTGTACAAGTTTATATTCCCACCAACAGTGGATGTGAGTTCCTCTTCCCCCACATCCTCACCAACATTTGTTGTTATAGTTTTTAAATGATTGCCATCCTTACTGGGGTAAGGCAGAATCTCGTAGTTGTTTTAATTTGCATTTCCCTGGTGGTTGGAGATGTTGAACATCTTAAGTGTGTGTTAGCAATATGTATTTCCTCCTCTGAGAAATCACTATTCAGCTCTCTACCCCATTTTTGCACTGGGTAGTTTGATTTTTTATTTTCAGTTTTTCAATTCTTTGTAGATTCTAGGTATTAGGCCTTTGCTAGTGGTACAGTAATATGGGTAATCTGTTGACTTTGCTTTTGTTATGCTTGTCTGTGCAAAAGCTTTTTAATATATATTTTTTTTGTTTATTTGTATTTGTTTGAGAGTGACAGGCATAGCAAGAAAGAGGCAGAGACAGAGAGAGAGAATGTGTGTGCTAGGACTTCCAACCACTGCAAACAAACTCCAGAAGCGTGTGCCCCCTTGTGCATCTGACTAACGTAGGTCCTGGGGAATTGAGCCTCAAACCAGGGTCCTTAGGCTACACAGGCAAGCACTTAACCACTAAGCCATCTCTCCAGCTCGCAAAAGCTTTTTAGATTCATGAGATCTCATTGAGAGAATATTTAATTTCCTGGGCTACTGGTGTATTGTTCAGGAAGTCCTTGCCCACTCCTATTTCATGGAGAGTTCCTCCTATTTTTTCTCACAGTAGAAGTGTTTCAAGTTTTATAGTGAGGTCTTCAATCCATTTTGTGTTGACTTTTGTGTATGGTGAGATGAGTGGGTTTAGTTTCATTTTCTCTCATGTGGTTATCCAGTTAGTGCAGCACCATTTGTTGAAGATGCTATCTTCTCTCCAGTGTACATTATTGGCACCTTTGTCAAAAATCAAGTAGCTGTTGTGTTGAAGTCAGGTTCACATTGTTGGTAGAATTCACCTGACCAAGAGAAGGTTGTGGGGGAAAAAAAGAGGTTTATTTTGTCTTACAGGCTTGAGGGGGAAGCTCCATGATGACAGGGGAAACAATGGCATGAGCAGAGGGTGGACATCACCCCCTGGCCAAATCAGGTAGACAACAGGAACAGGAGAGTGTGCCAAACACTGGCAAGAGGACACTGGCTATAACACCCATGAGCCTTCCCCCAACAATATACTGCCTCTAGGAGGTATTAGTTCCCAAATCTCCATCAGCTGGGAACCTAGCCTTCAGAACACCTAAGTTTATGGGGGACACCTGAATCAAGCCATCACATGTAGTTACTGTTTGATTGGTTTATATGTCTATTTTAATGCCAGTACCATGCTGTTTTTGTTACTATGGCTTTGTAGTATTATTGCCTTAGATTGGGTATGGGGTATGGTGCTAACTTCAGTGGTGTTTCTTTTGATGAGGATATGTTTGGATAGCTGAGGTCTGCTGCTATTCCAAATGAATTAGAGATCATTTTTTTCTCAGTTTTTAATGAAATGGACATATCATGGACCTGATCCCCAGGAGTTCTCTCAAAACTTGTTCATGAACCTTTAAAAATAAAGGGTACTTCTGTGTCTATCACCATGGGGAGTCCACTTTTTGTTACTATAACACAATACCACAGAGTGGCTCATTCACAATAAACAAAAGTGCACTTAGCTCATGGTTTGGAGTCTGGCAAGCCCAAGAGAAGGCATGGGCCTCTGGTGTGGCCCCATGAAGCAAGGTTCCACCCTGGAGGATAGAAGGGCAAGAATGTAGGGGAGCAGGAGGCCAGGAGGGGCAGCAACTCACTCTAACACGCCCGCCCCAAGCTTGTCACCCACCCTCTGGTGATGGCACATGAAGGTAAAACCCCTGCGACCTAATCTCCTGGTATTTGACCCAATCCCATTGTATTAGGGATTGAGCTTCCAGTCCATTAACATACGTAGACACATTTCAGTCATGGAGTGCCATAAAACACCATTTTTCCTATATTTAAAAAATTCACTGTAAATGAGTCAGTAGGCCTTTGTGTCTCATATTTTTTTTTGCTTCCCTTCTTTTCTTCTCAACATTCTGTGACATCTCTGCTGTTGCACGGAGCTATAATTGTCTCCCTTTACCACATGGCATCCCAGGATTAACACACACACTTTATATGTGTCAGCTGCTTGTGGGTGTCCATGCACTTCCAAGAGGCAGTTTGTTATTATAAACTATGCTTCTATTATTTTTCTAATGTTTTGGTAAAGTTATGAACACATTCACTCAGATGGAGAAGCTGTGTGGCAGTGTGTACATGAATTCAGTGCTTACTAGAGACCCACGCTTCCTCATGGAACACATGTGATGCTCCTACAAGCAGCTTGTGAATGTTCCTTCATTGCCCCACATTCTCTCCACACCTACTACTGTTGCCAGCCTTTATAAATGTTAGTCTTTGTGGTAGCTGGGAGCTATGTCATGTTTGGTTTGAGTAGCATTTTCTTGACAATGCTGATGAGTACCATTTCAAAATGCTTACTGGTCATTGTAATATAATTTTTGTCCTTTTTTTTTTTAACTTTGTGAAACAGTTTAAAATTGTCCTGGTTATCACTTATCTTGGGCTCAATCTCTAATAATTTTACATGTCCCATGAGATGGATGCTAATACACACTAGAAGTTAGAGGTGGACTTGTTGTTTTCAGATAGGTAGCAAGGTCAGTGGATGCCTAGGATTCACGACCTCCGAGTCCCACAAGATTCAAGGAACCTGGGAGGCAGGCGGTCTGTCGTGTGCATGCTGCCATGTGTGCTCTGCTGCTGGAGAAGCCTGGTGGGCCTGGCTCTTACACAATGGGCTAACTACTGCTCTGAGTCAGAACACTGTTAGCTATCCTGTTTTAGGAGAGACCAGAACAAAGCCTGTGCTGTTCTAAGTGGTTCACACTTTTTCTCAGGATGGTAATGCTCAACATACCCCGTAGCTATTCTTGAGAATGGCAAATCAGTAAAGGGAGCTTGGCCTGAAGCCACGTACAGAACTAGCTTGGACACACTGCACTGGTTAGAGCCTCTAGTGAGACCTTCTTCTTGTTCAGTTACTACTTCATACCCCAGTTACAATTCTCCCTGTCTTGAAAATTCTGATTCACCATATTCAGTAGAGACTCAAGGCTGGTGCAGTCAGGACTCTTTGTCCAGAGCCCACTAAAATTATTGCAGCTAGAAGACCCTAAGCTGGCTTACCTTATGTCCCTTTGCATTACAAAGAAACAGAACAATGCTTCTCTTTTATGCTGTGTCTTAAAGATGACCCAAGTTGTCTCCCGAGTGGTCCTGTATGTGTCATTCTGTGTTATCCCCAGGGGATGAGTAGAACAGAACTGCAACCTCCAACGTTTACCTCGCTAGATCTGTGCCTGGCCTCGTTATCCTTCAAGATGATTAAAATAGTCATCCGGTGTCTTGTCAAATGACCAGTTTTCTCCTATATTTTGTAACTAGTCTTTGTTCTTATCTTTTGTAGAAGAATTTTACACATTGTGGATATAAATTCATTGTACAATATCTATATTTCCATTAGATTTTCTTATCATGGGGCTTGCATAGTCATTTCTTATTAGTAGTAACTTCTGAAGAAGAGTAATTGATTTATCAACAACCAAAGCGTCAGTGTTTTGCTTTATGGTGGCCTTTGTATAAGAAAATCTTGCCAAAGCCATTCAAAGAAGACTCCTGTTTTCATATTCATGTTGCTATACATTCAGAGTAGACTTGTGTGCACGGTATGGAATGGGTCATGTGTGGTGAGGCAGGGATGAAAGGTTTGTTTTTTCTTCATGATGTCCAACTGGCCAGCCAGTTGCAATGTCTCATAGTATTCAACTTTCATAAGTCACTTGATCACATAAATCAATATGTTTATCTTCAGACTTTGATTTTCATATTTCTTCTTTGTTATATTCACTAAAATCCATCAATTTGTTACAACATGAATTAATGGCACAAATAATCTAGCACTGAAGCAGGGCAACCTGGTCTGCATCAGATAACCTGCCTGAAAAATATGGTTGGGAGATTGCTTAGTGGTTAAGGCACTTACCTGAAAAGCCAAAGGAACCAGATTCAATTCCCCAGGACCCACATAAGCTAGATATATAAAGTGGCACATGAATCTGGAGTTCATTTGCAATGGCTAAAGCCCCTGGGATGGCCATTCACTCCTTCTCTCTCCCTCTCTTCCTCTTCTCTCTCTCAAATAAATAAAAATAAAAAAAATAAATTAGGACTGGACAGATGGCTCAAGGGTTAATGTACTTGCCCATAAAGCCTAACAACCTAAGTGTGATTCCCCACCACCCACATAAAGCAACATGTACAGTGGCACATGCATCTGGGGTTTATTGGCAGTGGCAAGAAGCCCTGGTGCACCTATTTTATTTTCTCCTCCCCCCGCCCTGTGCCAGGTATGGTGGCACTCACCTTTAATCCCAGTACTTGGGAGCCTGAGATAGAAGGATCACTGTAAATTTGAGGCCAGCCTGAGACTAATTCCAGGTCAGCCTGGGCTAGAGCAAGACTCTACCTCAAAAAACCCAAAATAAATAAATTAATTAAATAAATAAATATCAACAAATATTTTATTTTTTGGTTTTAAATAAATCCTTTAGTTTGATTTCTTTGACTTATGACATGCTTAGCATATGTTGCTTTAATACACATTTGCAATTTTTCTAGTTATCTAATGTTAACTATTAAATATTAATTTATCCATGGCTTGAGAGATGGCTTAGTGGTTAAGGCATTTGCCTGCAAAGCCAAAGGATCCCAGTTTAACTTTTCAGGACCCATGAAAGCAGATGTACAAGGTGGCACATGTGTCTGGAGTTCATTTGCAGTGGCTGGAGGCCCTGGCATGCCCATTCTCTCTCTCTCCCCCCTCTTTCTCTCAAATAAATAAAATATATATATTTAGAAATATTAATTTATCCAGATTTGATGGAGGATGTCTGCAATCCCAACACTGTGGTAATGGAGGCCGGGGGATCAGAAATCTAAGACCATCCTCAACTATGTAGCAAGCTCAAGGCTCACCTTAGACTACATGAGACATCTCAACAATCCGAGCCCAGTCAAGTTGTTTTCTAACAGTATGTTTGCTGACATTTTCCATTTTCAGAATTAAATCCCTTGAGCTTTTGAGGGTTCCATTATGGGCCAACAGTTAATGAATTTTAGTAAGTAAAATTGTGGGGGAAAAGGTCTGCATTGATTTGTGTGCAAGTTCAGCATGTTAATTACATCAAATTATAAATCTTATCACTCTAATGTATTATATTCTTTACTATTTACAACCTTACCTTTTCATTTAACTCTAGAAGATTTGTCTTTTATTTCTCAGCATATTTTTTATTCTACATTAATTTTTCTAGGAAATAGAACAAAACCCATGAGTCTTAAAAATTACACACTTGGGCTGGAGAGATGGCTTAGTTGTTAAGCGCTTGCCTGTGAAGCCTAAGGACCCCGGTAGGAGGCTCAATTCCCCCGGACCAATGTTAGCCAGATGCACAAGGGGGTGCACGCATCTGGAGTTCGTTTGCAGGGGCTGGAGGCCCTGGTGCTCCCATTCTCTCTCTCTTCTCTCTGCCTCTTTCTCTCTGTGTCTGTTGCTCTCAAATAAATACAAATAAACAACAACAAAAAAAAGATTAAAAATTACACACAAAAATATTTCCAGAGGCAGAAACATTTTTGTAGGACATTAGTAATTGTTATTTCAGAATAAATAAATCCTATATTTCTGTAGGACAGAGACGTGTCCCTTTCTATCAGGCAGGGGCTGTCCTCAGCAGTGGCAAACAGTTATTTGTTCTGGGGCTGGCTTTCACGTGCTTCTTTGACACTCTAGGATGTAGTGAGGGTGGCAAGTCAAGAGCTCTACATGTCTCTCACTCTAAAGGGGAGGGAAGGCAGAAACACTTGAGTTTTAAGTAGAAAACCATAATTTTTATATCTTCACTCTAGCAAAGCCTTAGAATGTATTTAAGTTAAAACTGACAGAAAGGGATTTCAGAATTAAAATCTTTAAGGCAATTGGTACATTTTGGGAGCTAATGCTTCCGCAGTATATCTTTGCCCTTTGATTCACTTTCAGTCTATCTATGTAGTTGAAATTTAAGTGAACCCCCGAAAATTAAAATTTAATTGAATTATGTTCACTTTTGAAGTGGAAATTTAAGACATTCAAGTAAGTTAACTGTAAGAATTTGCTCAAATGCTTACCACAGCGTTTGGTGTTTTATTTGTTCCTTCCACTGGCTCCCTTTGGTTTTCACTCTTGTTTTCCTTTTCTTGCCTTCTTGGGCTTTTTCTAGAATACCATCTCGATAGGCTTTAAGCGGTTTCAGAATATGTCCCTTTGTGCAATCTTATGGTCAATACAAGATGGCACGTGACCTGTTACTGTCCACTGTATCAGTAAGGCACATCCTTGAGTAGTGAGAAAACCTTCCTCTATTTAGTTCAAAATATGTTCCTCCCGTTGGTTTCTTTTTTAATTTTTTTTTTGTTTATTTTATTTATTTATTTGAGAGCAGCAGACACAGAGAGAGAAAGAGGCAGAGAGAGAAAGAATGGGCGCGCCAGGGCCTCCAGCCACTGCAAACGAACTACAGACGCGTGCGCCCCCTTGTGCATCTGGCTAACGTGGGTCCTGGGGAATCAAGCCTCGAACCAGGGTCCTTAGGCTTCACAGGCAAGCGCTTAACCACTAAGCCATCTCTCCAGCACCTGGTTTTGTTTTTTGGATGCAAGGTCTCACTCTACCTCAGACTTGCTTGGAATTTACTCTGTAGCTGAGGCTGGCTTTGGACTCATGACATAACTCCTATGTCAACCTCTTGAGTACATCTGAGGTGACCTGTAACATTATTTTATATAGTTCAGAACTTATGATGACAGGTACAGTTGGTCTTTTAGCATCCCTCTCTTTCTGTTCAGTTTCCCAGGTCTTTTCTTTCTGCTTGAAGAACTTCCTGTGGTCAGGCTTTAAAAATAGGTCTTCTAGAGCTGGGAGTGGTGGTGCACGCCTTTAATCCCAGCACCTGGGAGGCAGATGTAGGAGGATCGCCATGAGTTTGAGGCCACCCTGGGACTACATAGTTAATCCTAGGTCAGCCTGGACAGGAGTGAGACCTTACCTCAAAAAAAAAACCAAAATAAAAAAAGAAAAGGTCTTCTACTGACAGCTCCTTTGAGCTATTTTTTGTTGTTGCTTTTGTATTGTTTTCCTTGAGAATACCTTATTTCTAAATTGCTTAAGCACAATATCACCTATTACAAAATTGGTCATTTCCAGTGTACGTCTTTCATCATTTGAGAATTTTGTTACTTCCCTTGGTTTCGTGGTTCCACATGGGAAGTCCACTGCCTGGGAGCTTGTTGAGATAGGTTTCTCTCTGTGTTCTTCCCAACTGGGGACTGATCTCTTCTTCCCTCTCATTGCCTGGATGCCAGGTACGTGCTGGGCTGAGGTGAGTCTCAGGTCTGTGAAGTCAAAGTTGTCTCTGGGGCTGCTTCTTGGGCCAATTTTCTTTTTCCAGTTTGAGTTCCCATCACACCCGCTTCAGTCCTCTCTCTGCCTTTTGGTGGAGTCTTGTGTTGTTGCTCTTGCCTCATTCCCAGGTTATTCTCAGTGGCAAAGACCAGGAAGCAGATGTCTCCTCCAGTTCCAGTTTAGTTTGCTGACAATGAATACAAATATAGGAATGTTCTCTTACTTGATTAATTGACCTACACACACTTTTAAGCTATATTGACATTTCAAGGAATTATAGGCATCTTAATTATTTGATCTTTACATGACACTCGCTTTCATCAGTTAGCATTTGCAAGATATATGTGTTTTTTTTTTCAGATTACTTTCAACCTGTGAGTTTATGTTTATTTCAGTGTATTTATATTTAATTTCTCCTACTAGCTACTTACAGTTACATATTATATTTTATTAAGCTGATATTTGTCTTGTGAATAGCACATTTAATTCATTCATATTTCTTGAAATGCAAGCATAGTTGAGTGTTAATCACTAGCCTTGTCATGTTTCATATTTTTTTCCTTCTTTTTTTTATTTTTCTTTTTTTGATTTTTCAAGGTAGGGTCTTACTGTAACTCAGGCTGACCTGGATTTCACTATGTAGTCTCAGGGTGGCCTCAAACTCATAGTGATCCTCTTACCTCTGCCTTCCAAGTGCTGGGACTAAACACATGTGCCACCATGTTGGGCTATGTTTCTATTATTTCTGATGTTTTATTTGATGTTTCCTTTTTATATTAAGTCCCCTTTTGTATTAAGCAAGTAATTTTATTCTTTGATTCTTTCACTGTTAGTCTGGGAATCTTCTTCCTATTTCTTTGTTTATTTTGTATTTAGCAATTACTACTTGCATTTCTGATACATGATACTGCCTGTTGCAGTTAAGTTACCTTTGTGTTCCTGGACAAACACCTGACCTGGAACAGCTTATGGAAGGAAAGGGTTTACTTCAGGCTTACATATTCTAGGGAAACACCATCAATAGGAAAAGATGGCTCACTTCCACATGTATATAACAGAGAAGCATGATCAAAAGGCAACTAGTACCAAACAGCCAGAGCTCAAACAGATCTGGACACACCTTAGGGCTGGATTTAAGATCGGCTCCCAGCAACAAAACCCTCTGTCAGGCTGCTGAGGAATCAAGTTGCAAGCTTAGTCTTAATTAAAAAAAAAAGCCTTAGTCTATGGGGCTACACTATCACATTTAAACCATCATATTCCATCCTTGGCCCCCATAAACTCATGGAAATATCACAATACAAACTGTATTCAGTTCAACTACATAAGTCCCCATAATCTAACCTTGTTTAAAAGTCTTGTCTCATGTGAAATTTCAGACTGTCTCTTAATAGTGAGTCCTGGAAAATCAAAACAAGTCATATACTTCCAACACATAATGGCACAAGGTAAACATTTCCATTGTAAAAGAAAAATGAAAAGGAGAGACTGGATCAATGCAAAATCAATAACCAATAGGCAAACATCAAATGCCTGAAGTTCAACTCCAACATCCATAGTCAGTGATGATAGTCTCTAGATACCAATTCCAAACCTGCAGCTGGGCTGAGCAGGCCAGGGAATATTTCATCCCCAGCAAGCAGCGCTTCACAGCAGCCATTCCACAGTCCTGCTTTATCCAAAGCATCCTTGGTTCCACACTGCAAACCACAATCCATCTTCACAGCTCCATAAAATGGCCTTATTTGTCCTATGATAAAGGAATTTCAAACTTGTTTTCCATTCCACATCTCAGCAGTGAATTTATCTCCATACTATGGCCTCACAGGGGCTCTACACAGGGATATATCCCTGCTTCACATTTCTGGAATTATGTTGCAAGACCAATGTCCTTTTTTTCCCCTCAGCATTTGCCATACTTCCAAAACCATTACCAGGTAAGTGGCATAATCAAATTTGTAAGTCAGTGAGGAAGGGGGAATAAATTTTGACCATGAAGACCAGGATATTCATTTAGAATTCTTCCTTCAACTTACCTCCCTGTAACATCATTTGCTTTTTTTTTTTTTTTATTTTTCAAGGTAGGGTCTCACTATATCCCCAGACTAACCTGAAATTCACTATGTAGACTCAGGCTGGCCTCAAACTCACAGCACCACAAACAGACAATTTGCATTCTTACTCATTTGAGCCTAACCTGGGTGAATGTCGTTCTCAAGCATATTTTTCCATTGTTCCAATGAAAAGCAGATGACCCACCCTTAATGGTGACAATCAACTTAGCAATTATGGCATCTGAAACTGAAACTAGTCTCTGTGACCATAACTTTAAACTTGCTTGAATTTTTCCTCTGATAAATCAGACTTCATTCATCTTTCTGTTCTATGCCTTTAGCCAAGCACACCAGTCCCTTACTTTTAAATTCAACCTTGATCAAACTCTCTGGGCATGGGGAGAAGAACACTGCCAGCCTTTATGCCAGTAGCCCAGTTCCAACAAAGCTCTCCCCCACCCCTTACAGTCCGCAATTATGTCTGCATTTAGAATTTTCAAACACTCACCACAGTCTATCAGTCTCTCCTTACAATACTGTAATTTTTCACCTGTCCAAATTTCCAAATTCTTCCATGTTCCTCCAGCACACATATTCCAAAAGATGAAAATACACGTGCTCAGATTCATCACAGCAACAGCCCCACTTCTCAGTAGCAAATTTACCCTTGTGATTCCCGTTGCATAGCTGGACAAACACTCAACCAGAAACATCTAATGGAAGGAAAGGGTTTATTTAAGGTTTAAAAATTCCAGGAGAACACTATCAATAGTAGAAGATGCTGGCCCACCTCCATCGACCCAAGCATAGAGGAACCATCAAAAGCTAGCAAGCACCACACAGCTAGAACTCAAATGCTGTGAACACACCGTAGGACCTGCCTATAGTGGCTTATCCTCCAACAGGCTGATGAAGATTCAACTTGCAAGCCAAATCTTAATTTTAAAAAAACGCTTGAATTTATGGGTCATACATTCAAACCACCACAGAGCCAGTTTCCAATTAGGCAAATATTGGCCACATGTAGTATACAGCATGCATAATGAGGTAAGTTAAGTTGTGGTATAAATATTCAGTACATACTTTATTGGCACTAATAAAAAATACCAAATACTATTAACCTTTATATTTGCATTAAAATAGTATTTTAAGATAGAATTATATAACAGTAAATTATTAAAATCAGCTTCATCTGTTTCTTTAAAAATTTTTTTTTGTTTATTTTTATTTATTTATTTGAGAGTGACAGACAAAGAAAGAAAGAGGCAGACAGAGAGAGCAAGAGAGGGAGAGAGAGAGAATGGGCATGCCAGGGCCTTCAGCCACTGCAAAGGAACTCCAGACCTGTGCACCTTCTTGTGCTTCTGGCTTACATGGGACTTGGGGAATCAAGCCTCAAACCAGGGTCCTTAGGCTTCACAGGCAAGTGCTTAACTGCTAAACCACCGCTCTAGCCCTTTAAAACTTTTTTGTTGTTGTTGTTTTCATCTGTTTCTTTAAATCCATTTGATATGGTGGAAATATGTGTACTTATGCATACAATTCACAGTGCATGTCTATCCGGGGGAGTAATCTTATGTTCCACCATAAATTAGTACTCTACCAGCCCCTATATGATGTTGAAGCCCTCATTCTCACTGGGATTCTTTTCCTTTACTACTTCTTTGGTAAAATATTTTAAGTCATGTGAATGCCATTTCAAGAAGACGATAGTGATATGACATTACCTCCTTATACTACTTCTATTTGGTTACTCTTTTCTCACTTCGCAGAGACCTTCCTCATAAGGTACCCTTCCTATAGCAAACCCTTCAATGGCTATTTCAATGTTATTTTGTTCACAATGAGTTCTGTCAGTGATTATCTCAAAATGTCTCTCTTTCCCCTGCATTTTTGAAGGATATTTTCAGTGGATAAAGATTTTTAGCTGGTCAGATGTTTTATCACTTTAAAGAAGTCATTATATTACCTTCTTTTCCCATCATAGCTTTTGGAAAGAGATTTATCAATCATGCTGTTGCCTTTTGAAGCTTTTATCTATATCATTGTGTGATTACTTTGAAAGTTCTGTCTTTGTCTCTAGTGCCCTGTGGCAGCTTGAATAGATGGCCCCCAATATTTTCAGTATTTTATTAGCTTGTAGTTTGGATCTGCAGCCACCAGGCTGGAGGAGGCGTCACTGAGCAGATCTTAAAGCTGTGGTAGTTTAAAATTCTAATCTATATATGCAAAGAGTGCCTAGCTGGAGTTCCTGAAGTGTGCTTTGTGGTGTTTGTTTTCTTCTTCCTCTCTCTCCCTCTCTGCTTAGACCTGTGAAAACAGGCCAGCTTCTTCTGCCATTAAGGAATGTCCCCTGGCTCTGTAAGCTTCAGTAAATATCACTTCCTACATAACTGTGCCTGGTCTGGAAGTTCATCTCAGCCAACCTGAAGCTGTCTGCTACATGCCCCAAGTCTATGAAGTATGTTGCCGTGTCTTCTTTTTATTTATTTTGTCTGAGATTTGTAAATCAATCTCTCTCTCTCTCTCTCTCTCTCTCTCTCTTCTTTCTGTCTCTGTCTCTCTCACTATATATGCTTGTGTGTGGGTGTGGGGGGGTCAGGTGTGTGTAAAATGCAGTGTGTGTGTTTGTGGTGTAATGTGCATGTGTGTATGGTGTATCCATGCAGATGTATCCCTGTCATTGAGGGCCTATGGCAGACCAAGTGGAATGTCGGGTATCCGGCTCCATCACGTTTCCTTCCATTCTTTGGGTTTTTTAAAAATTATTTATTTATTTGAGAGAGAGAGGCAGAAAGAGGCAGACAGAGAGAGTGAGTATGGATGCACCAGGACTTCCTGCCAGTGCAAATGAGCTCCAGATGCATGCACCACTTAGCGCATCTGTGACTACATGGGTACTGGGACATAGAACCTGGACCAAGAGCCTTTACCTGCTGAGCTATGTTTCCAGCCCCCTTCCTCCAATCTTACTTGAGTGGTGTCTTTAGTGATCCTGAAGTTTGTGGATTTCCTGCCATCTCTGGAGCTTTCCAGGTCTCTACTTCCTCACGTGTCTGGAGATTTGAACTTGGGTGATCTCAAGGGACCTCAGTCCCTCATACATGTATAGGAAGCTCATCTAACTACTGACCTGTCTCTCTAGCCTTGTATTTCTATCAGTTTTTGAAAATCCCTGGCTAAATATTGTTTCTTTCCCATTCAATTTCTTTTGTCATTCTAGAACCCCATTTGTAGTTCGGTTGTCCCACTTAATCATTCCTTTCTATTTTCTGTCTCTTATTTGGTTCAGTGTAGATATTTCATATTTACTTATCTTCTAGTTCACAAATGCTCTTTTTTAAAATGAATGCTTAGTTAGTTGTTAAGCTCTGAATTTTGCTCTTTTCTTTCTTTTTTCTTTATCTTCCTTTCCTTTCCTTTTTTTTTTTTTTTTTAAGGCTATGGTCTCACTTGCTGCCAGGAACACTGTAGTCTCAGGCTGGGCTCAAATTCACAGCTATCCTCCTACCTGTGCTTCTGAGTGCTGGTGTTAAAGTCATGTACCACCACACCTGACCAGTAAATTATACTTTTCAATGTTTTATTTTTATTTATTTGAGAGAGAGAGAGAGAGAGAGACAGAGAAACAGAGAGACAGCAAGAGGGAGGAACAGAGAGAAATGGGCATGCCAGGGCATCCAACCACTGCAAGTGAATTCCAAATGCATGTGCCACCTTGAATGTCTTGCTTACATGGGTTCTGGGGACTCAAACCTTGGTCCTTTTGCTTTGCAGGCAAGTGCCTTAACTGCTAAGCCATTTCTCCAGCCTGACTTGTACTTTTAAATCTTGCAAGAATTTATTTGTTCTGGTATATATCCTTAGCTCTATAGTCTCTTAGAAAACTCTAATGCTTGATTCTGCAGACTCTTGTCTTTTATGTATAATTCAATAATTATCCCTGAGAGTTATACAAAAAATTCTGAGTGTGTTTCCATGCAAACGCCTATCCTTTTTTTTTTTTTTAAATTTATTTGAGAGCAACAGACACAGAGAAAAAGACAGATAGAGGGAGAGAGAGAGAATGGGCGCGCCAGGGCTTCCAGCCTCTGCAAACGAACACCAGACGCGTGCACCCCCTTGTGCATCTGGCTAACGTGGGACCTGGGGAACCGAGCCTTGAACCGGGGTCCTTAGGCTTCACAGGCAAGCGCTTAACCACTAAGCCATCTCTCCAGCCCCAAACGCCTATCCTTTAAGATCCTAACCACAAGTACCTAAGTCTCAGATATCTTGTATCATTGTATTACAGTTTAGGTGTCTTTAGCCTAAGGGGACTTCCAAAGTCCTTATCCATTGTTGCTTCTTATGCCCCTGAGAATAGGCTAGGATTATGAAAATGGTTACCTTCATGCCTTTTAATTTCTAGGGGTCATAAGACTACTAATGTAAATCTTTCTTAGTTTCCTTGGATACTTGTAAAAATAACCCCTGTTATTGTATCTGCTTCCCTGTTAAGACTAAAGTCCAGGCTAAACAAGTTCACCAAGTAGCAAGTCTTCCTCCATTCCTACTGGCAGCAGAATTCAGCCCTGATTCTTGCCTCTGAAGTTTGGTAGTGAGGGATTGGGCAACCTAGTGTGTTTTTCATAGATCATTTAGATTTATGCCACTCCCCTCCCTGGTGATCCAATAACAGCTAGTGTTTTAGCTAGGAGAAGAGAAGAGATGTCACCTGCTTCCTTGGTGTTACCACTGGCAAAGCAATGAGAAGGACTGTATCGGGAATGAGAGAGATAAGGGAGGTACATATAATAAAATGCAATATACGTGTGTGTGTGTGTGTGTGTATGTGTATAAATGTCAACAAACAAAAATAAGTTTTAAAAAGTTATTTATTTTTATTAGCATACAAAGATTTTGGTTTCATTATGATGTTTTACAAACAAATTTTGTTTTCGGTGTCTGTTGTCCCCTCTCATCTCCTACCCCTTTCCCCCTTTGCTGTGGACAGTTGCACGTCACTGGGATGAACAGCGAACCAGGCCCAGTTTAGAGGAGGAAGGGTTGACTTCAGCAGCAGGTTCAAGAGGAAGCCCCAGCAGTGGTGCAAGAAGCTGCACATCCCCACGGGTCCAAGAAGAGAGAAGAACACCACCAGCCAGCAAATGCCAAACAGCAATGAGCACAAGCTAGAAGCAAGCAGGGACCCTGAAGAGCTCACAGTCGCTCCACACCTTTGGTCTGGAATTCGGATCTGGCTCCACTGACTCCTCCTCCAGCCAGGCAGCTGGATATCCAAGACACAAGCTTTAATAAACCATCTTAGTCTATGGGGAAACATATATTAAAAGTACCACACCGGGGCTGTAGAGATGGCTTAAGGTGCTTGCCTGTGAAGCCTAAGGACCCATGTTGGACTCTCCAGGTTTTAGATAAGCCAGACACACAAAGCCATGCAAGCACACAAGGTCGCACATATGCACAAGGTGACACACACATCTGGAGTTGGATTGCGGTGGCTGGAGGCCCTGGCATTCTCTCTCTCTCTCTCTTTCACACACACACACATAAAAGGCCAGCCTGTTGGATTTGCCTCAAAAAAAAAAAATCTTTAAAAGAAAAACACTACCATATCCTTGTACACTTCCCTTAACACAGTGTCCCTTTTATTTCCTAACATATTTATTTTGTCCCTCTTTGTACAAAAATTTTACTTTTATTTATTTATTTATTTGACAGAGAAAGAGAAAGAGAGAATGGGTATGCCAGGGCTTCCAGCCACTGCAAATGAACTCCAGATCCATGCCCCCCTTATGCATCTGGCTAACAGGGGTCCTGGGGAATTGAACCTGGGTTCTTTGGCTTTGCAGGCAACTGCCTTAACCACTAAGCCATCCCTTCATTCCTTGTCCCTATTTTTTATTCCCCCTTGTTCATTTATTATAGTATCCTTCCTAATTTGGTATCCTATATCTTCCATTGGATTCCCTTATTTACATATATAGAAACATTATAAGTTATATCTGCATAAGAGAAAGAACAAAAGATTTTTCTCCTTGGAGCCAGGGTTACTTCATTTAGTATAACCTTTTCCAATTACACCCATTTTCCTGAAGCTTTCATAACTATTATTCTTTGCAACAGGCTTCATTTCCATTGTGTGCTACACTTTCATCATCTAGTCATCAGCTGATGGGCATCTAGGTAGAATCCACTTCTTAATCAATATAGTCCTGGAAATCTTTGCTAGAGCAATAAGGCAAGAGAAAGATATGAAAGGGTTAAAATGTGAAAGGAGGAAATGATAGACCATTTCTAGATGACCTGATTCTATATTTATGGAATCCTATTACGATGTACAAGCAATTAAAACCACTAAAAGTTCGATGAGATATTTTATTTAAGAGCTTCTAGTCACCATGACTTCAGGACAAAAACCACTGGAAAAAGGAATCAGTCCTTTATGGAGCCTTAAGACTGTTAACTTCCATCCTAGGAAGTTGCTGAAAATTGTATGATTGCAGTACTATTTATTATGACTAGTTTTTGTTGACATCATCTGAAGTAGATATAATGTCATTATCGATTGATCTCATAGCAACTTTTGTTGTGGATTTCTACTTGAGTTCTCCTATAGATCATAACTAAGGCAGGAACGTTCAATTATTCAAGGTCTTAGAGGAGAAGCAGCGGCAGAGCAGGTGACAATGGTCAGGTGAAGAACATTACTGTGAAAATGCAAATTCAATGTATTTATATTATCACTTCAAAAGTAATTGAATATATCTGCAGATCTCTATCAGATGAAGGTAAAAGTCTTCCATTGCTTTACCACAAGGTTATAACATATCAGTTAAAAAGGCCTATAATTTTAACAGAAGTGAAGTAAATTTAGCAGGTGCAAGACAGATTTGGCCAAAATCAGGCTTTTTCCCTGTTTGCTGGGGCAAAACTTGGAAAAGGTATGCACTCTTGAGCACTTTATCTCCAGTTTATCATCAGGGACTCAGGTAGGAGTTGTCTAGACAGGTTGGTATAAGAATGCTCAGGACTTAATGCCCTTCACTTCACCTTGACTTACAGATGCATCTTGGTAAATGGCTTAGTCAAGTAGTGACAGATAACATGCATGTTGTCAGAGGTGGTTTCGTAGTATTACAAACTTCATTCCTGCATGTTGCTATTGATCTTGTAATTTTTTTTTAACCCTGTAGCTATTGATCAAGACCACTAGAAGCAGTTTGTTTTTCAGCTGGCTATGACACCAATATGCCTCACTGCTCTATCTGAAGCATAGATCAACTCTTCCACATTACTTTCCTGTCTTTCCTGCCATGGGGAATATACTAGCCTAGTGCATGGATGTGAGTGAGCTGACTGCCCCATCAGCATTGATCCTTGTAATAAAGAAAGAAATGTTTCCACTACAGAACACACTGAGCCCACTTAGCTGGCAGGTAAGATTGACACCTGGCTACTTAGGCTCCTCCCACTTAAGATTGACAGACAGGTAGATAGGTACTGTTCTTGTTGAGATGGTTGGTAATTGTTAAGTGAACATTGAGGAAAGAGTATGTTTGAAAGAAGATAGGCATGTGATTAGCACCAATGGGAAGATGGAACATCCTTGGGCAGAGCTGCCATTGCGCAGACTCTTCAAAAACGCGGAGTGAGGCAGCTCTGTCAGGCAAGAAGCTGAGGGATGAGGTGTTGCTGTGGATGAAGGTCACATATACGCAAGGCACATGATGCATACAGTAGGTAGTTGAAGACAGCTATAAATGCCAGCTTTGGCCACATGTCTACATGTAGAAATGAAAACAGTAATAGCTATGAGTATTTTCTTCTTATTTCTGTTTGAATGGATCAATAATACTATGAAGATAAGGTAGCATATGAAATACCAGTTATTTAGATCTACGTTGGCAAATTTGACCACAGCTAACATTTATGTCATCTTTCCTGTGATATCCATGGCTACTCCTCTATATGTTCTTAGTATTTACTTATTCTTTTTAAAAATTTTTTGTTTGTTTTTTATTTTTATTTGACAGTGACAGACACAGAGAGAAAGGCAGAGAGAGAGAGAGAGGGAGGGAGGGAGGGGGAGAGAGAGAGAGAGAGAGAGAGAGAGACAATGGGCTTGCTAGGGCCTCCAACCAAACGAATTCCAGATGCGTGTGCCCCCTTGTGCATCTGGCTAACATGGGTCCTGGGGAATCCAGCCTCGAACCGGGGTCCTTAGGCTTGACAGGCAAGCTCTTAACTGCTAAGCCATCTTCCCAGCCCTCCTTATTATTCTTTAACCTTTGTTCTTTCCTCCGAGAAACATGCTGGTGAGTTGGACGATATGCAAGATGGTGGTGTTCAGGGTGGAGGGTAACAGAACCCTTTTTCAGAGAGGTACAGTCCCTCCTCAAGTCCGGAAGCAGTTAGCCATTCCTCTTGGAGAAACTATGTGTTATGAAGAACAGCATTAAAGCCCAAGGTTCTGGCCAGGTAAAGTTGACCTCTTTTCTTGTAAATCAACTTCTTCATTAGCCAGTGAACTTTGAAAAATCCAGGTGTGAAGGCGAACATCCCACAAATCTTGAAGTTCTCATTGAGGTGCTGTTTAGAGCATATGGAGTGAGAAGTTACAGGGAGTTTCAAGCACAGTGTTTTGCTAGTTGCCTGTAAAGGAAAAATTACAGAGAACTTCAGCTCTAAGCCTCCACCACTGCGCCGTAACATGAAAAGTCCTTCCCGCGTTCACGTGAAGTGCAAACTCTGGAGAGTGGCATTCAACCTTCCCTATTTTTGTCCTCTTGCTATTGAATAGTCTTGCTTCTCTTAAGAGCAAAAGCAGTGTTTTCTTGTGTTTTGAGTGGGATATGTAGTGAAACAATTTTCAAAGAGAGCATTAAAATTGTTTCCCACTGAATGTCCAACTGAGAGCAGTAGCCTTTACATCAATTAGGAGAGTGTAGGTTTGAAGCTCATCAGCACTTCACCCAAAAGGAGAATGCTGCAGAACTCCCTGGGTTAGTCCACAGTGCTGGCTCTTTGGCTTTCTCTAGCCTGTGTGACATGCAGCAAGACACCCCCTCAATTCAAAATCAGATACATACAGAGCTAAATGACAGGCTTTTTGGAGACAATATTATGTAGAACATGCAGTTCCCTTTGGGAGGCTTTTGGTGCTATATTTCCAGTAAAATAGATAGTATTTCTACAGTCTTGTTTGGGAAGAAATATTGCTAACTTAAATCACTATCATGATAGAAAACAGAGATTGCACTTTCAGATTTTTTTTTTTTTTATTTGTGTTCAAAGGTATGGCAAAGTACCCAGAACTTCTTCCAAGTTAGCCATCCGGATGCTGTGCTTTGATGGGACACTTGCACACACACTCACATGCACACAACTGTGAGACTCAGTTGTGTCCGTCACCATCACAGTGGTGTTATCTGAGCCCAGTGTCAGGCCATCTCTTTTAGCACTCAGACCTGTAGCCTTCAACACTAGAAAAGCAAAGTCAAGAAGGTAGTGATGCTACAGAAGGTCAACTGGTAAGTGGTACTTGCATCATGAAAAGACTGGTGTCCACCTTGCAAGACCTTCAAGACCATCAGCAGCCCACATCTCTGTGGATCCTGGACTAGGCTTTGGGGGCCCATGCAAAAATAGATATGTTCAACAAATACATTTTTCATATTATTTGTCAGTGAGAACCTAGAAACATGCTACTGTGCTATAACAAAGAAAAACATGGAGGGCTGGAGAGATGGCCTAGCAGTTAAGCGCTTGCTTGTGAAGCCTAAGGAACCCGGTTCGAGGCTGGATTCCCCAGGACCCACGTTAGCCAGATGCACAAGGGGGTACATGCATCTGGAGTTTGTTTGCAGTGGCTGGAGGCCCTGGCGTGCCCATTCTCTCTCTCTCTCTCTCCCTTTCTCTCTCTGTCACTTTCAAATAAATAAATAAAAATCAACCAAAAAAATTTAAAAAAAAAGAAAGAAAAACATGGAATCTAGTTGTCCACAAGCCCGAATTCAGCACTTTTCCTGGATCTGAAGATTTAGTCACTGCTTGGGAATTGCTTGAATTTGGCTTCTACAGCTTCCTTCTTTCAGGCAAGCCTTCTCTTCCTTTTTCCTAGGAGCACTTCCTGAACGCTCCCTCACCTGCTTACTGTTTACTTTCTGGAAAACTGGTGGAAAAATACAGACTGCACAATTTGATTTACTAATACTCAATTTAAATTTTAGTCTCTGTTTGAATATGTTATTGCTGTTGTGAAAAATTACCACAAATTGAGCTACTTTAAAGAGCACAGTGTATCATCCTGTTCTAGATCCATAGGCCAGTATCATAAATGACTGCATGTGGTTTTGTTTCTATGACAGGTCTGTGAGAATCCTACTGGGTTCATTGCATAAGTATATTCCTTGGCTCATGGGATCTTACTTTCTTCAAGTATGTTACTCCATCCTCCATTTTCCTATCCCATCTCTCCTCTATCCTCTTTGCCTTCAAAGAGACCTTAAGATTCCATTGGTTCTCCTAAGAATTTGTTCATAGGCTCTGGGGATTCAGATGTGGAAATAGGGTAAAGGGATATTCTGTTCTCAGAGGGCATAATTGCTAAACTAGTATGGGTAAAAAAAAACAACAAAACAAACAAACAAAAAACAAAAACAAAAAAACCAAAAAACAAATCTGTCTCAGTTCTCCCCTCAGAGTAAACTATGACTATTTCTCTACTGCCAAAAGCATGCTGAGGGTGAAAATTGTTCACGCAGCCTGAGGCTGTCAGACCAGCCAGATATGACTGGAGGGATGGGCTATGATTAAGGCTGCAACTCCACGGCAGGTTCACAGTAGCCTGTCAGTTTGAATGTCAGACAAAAGAGCGGGTAAGTGCATGGACTCACTCCCCCTTTTGGTCCTAGGTTATGACAAAAAGCTTCCGTGGGCCCCATAAAGCCCACTGGGGGTAGGAATGGCAATAATTGCCTACACACTCTCTTACATCCCCTTTCAAAAAGTTATAATCTACATATGAGAAAGAACCTGTGATATCTGTCTTTGTAGCCTGGCTTACTTCAGTTAATATGTATTTTTCAATTACATACATTTCCTGAAAGTTTCATAACTTCATTTCTCTTTATAGTTGTGTAAAACTCCATGTGCATAAGTGTCATATTTCTTTACCACATCAGTTAATGAACAAATAGGTGAAGTTGTCCTTGCTATTGTGAAAAGAGCAGCAAAGAACATGGTTGTGTTTTTGTATCTCCAGTGGAATACAGGTTCCTTCAGATGTGTGTTCATTACTATGTCTACATTTGTATTCAGAATGTCATGTTTTCCCATTTTCTGTATTGAAGCACAGACCCAAGGAGTACTCTTACTCACTTTTGCTTTTTTTTTTTTCTGGCTTTGCTATCTGGTTTTCCCAATGGGTCCAGGTCTTGAATCCCAGGGAGGGCTCTTTAGCACAGATCAAACCTGTCATCTATTTTCTTTGCATGCTTCCAGCTGTAAAAAAAAAAAAACAAAAAAAAAACAAGCAAACAAAAAGAAAAACACAGAAAGACAACACCTCCAACTCATTTTCTCTGTTATTCAATTTACTTTCCAAATTAAAGGCTAACAAAGACGATGCTAGCTGCATGTCCTTTTCTTCTAACAACTCCTCTGCAAAAATTCCCTCTAGGCATCCATCTCATCCTTGAAGACATACCTGATTACACATGCCAGTTGCCAAGCAACCTCCCTGGCAGCCTTCTGATGCTCTGAGATGCTGCTCTTAGGAACAATATTTGCTCTACACCTTCAGCGGCTTTCAGGGTGAACCCTGCTCATCTAGCAGACATGTCACTTCAGAACATATTGAAAATTTCCATTAGGAGATTTCCTTAGTCTTACTTATGGGTCTTCCTACTCATTATAAGGCCCATGTAACTACTGCCACAACCCACCACATGGGGAAGGATGGTCATGCAGGATTTCTCCACAGAGGCCCCTCCCTCAGCCAGCTCAGCCTCATTTGCATGCCTTGTTTACCATAGCCAGGCCCATGCAATGGCTCCTCCCAAATTTATCTCTGGCTTTGCTGTGCCCCACATGGAGCTCCAAGATTTACATTAACTTTTTCTCAGGAGATGTGGACAGATGTCATTCCAGGTAAGGGCACAGACAACAGACAGAATATAATTTATCACACCACGTAATAAATGAGGGTTACATATAGAACATGGATGTAACTTACAGGAGCATGGGTGATTCCAAAACAGCTGCCTTACTGCACAGCCTCATATCACCAAGTACTCCGTAATACCCTAAAATTACTTGAAGCTGGCCAGGGGCACAGGAGGGAATCCTAAGTGAAGGTCCTATGACATACCCATCCTTCTTCTATAAAGGAGTGTCAATAGCTCTATCATCAAGACCATAGAATGATCTCTCTATTGTTCTGCACAGTTTGTTTGCCAAGGTGGCTGTGCCAAGACATTCTTGACTCCGAGATGAGGTTCACATTATTCCAAGAGGGGAAAAAAGCCCATACTCCAATATCTTAATATATTCTTATCTATCCATTAATTTTCATAGAAAATTTTGGTGGTTATAATAATCTTGGCTAATAGTTATTGAATTTGAGGCTTGTAATATAACAGTTCAAGCTTTCCTGGTATTCAAGACCAGTGACAAGAGATCTGAGATCATTCTCATGCTCGTTTGTAGCTGACTGGACATATTCCCCTTGCTGTGTAGACTTGTCTATGCTATGTTATCCCTAGATTCTTCTCTGGTCATGTCTAGTTTGGTTTGTATCATCGCTTGTTTTCAAATGTCCATTTATTTCTGTAAGCTTGGGAACTTTTTTGCTATAATTTAATTGAATAAACTGTCTATTTATTGAAAAACTATCTCTGCTCACTTTTCTACCCCATGGATTCCTAGGTTTCTGTCTCTTCTTAACTGTATCCCAGAGTTCTTGGATGTTTGGTTATGTTTATTAACTTTTTTCATCACATTTACCTAAATGTAGTACTATTTTATCTTTTATTTATCTCTAAAATTAATTCTTCTATTTAGTCTTATTTTTTCATGATGCTTTTTATTCTATTTTCATTTATTACTTGAATATTTTATTTCTACAACTCTGATTAATTTTCAGTATCTAAACTCCTTGCTGAATATTTCATCCATTCTAATTTTTTCTCCAAGTTACTGACACTTCATGCACTTTGGTAACTTTTTTGTCTTGGTTCTGCATTGATTTTGTTCATTCATTTTCTTGAGTTCCCTCTTTGGTCATTAATGTTTTTAAGACGTGGGACTCTGAAATCACATCCTGGCATCTTAGGTATTATTGACACTGCAGAGGATCCGGGAGCCTGTGGATGAGGCATGGCGGGTTGTTGTTTTGTGTTTTATTGGGCTCCTCTGCCATATTTTGTGCAATAGTTAAAATGACTTTGTCATTGAGTGAATTTTATCTCTTTTTTTTCTCACTGTTACTTGCTTGTTTTATCTTATGTGGGTCTTCCGGGTGAGTTGTTCTCACCATGGGTAGATTGATGTTCAGGGAGAAGACAAGCACAGTGATGGCTGTTAGGGTTTCATGTCTTCCAAGTATGGACGTCAGGAGAGGGTACTGCGTACTTCTCCTGTACACCCTACACAAGTCAAAGACAACAACACTGGAACAGTAGTCGGGAAAAGCATAGTTTCTTTTCTTTTTTAAAAGTTTTATTTATTTATTTGAGACCGAAAACAAAGCAAAACAAAACAGAAACAGAAAGAGAGAGAGAGAGAGAACCAGCATGCCAGGGCACCTAACCCTGCAAAGGAACTCCAGATGCATGTGCCACCTTGTGCATCTGGCTTATGTGGGTCCTGGGGAATTGAACCTGGGTCCTTTGGCTTTGTATGAAGCACCTTAACCACTAAGCCATCCCTCTAGCTCAGGAAAAACATGTAGTTTCTTAAGGGCTAAGGGTAGTAACATTTGAATAATGAACTGCTGAAGGAATGATAATGAGGAAAGTAGGGGGTGAAGTAACAATGAGAGGAAATTATATGGGTCCCAGGTTTGGTAAGTAGTAGAGAAAATATTGTATATTGGGCTTAGTGACAGAATAGACATAAAAGACTTTTTCCAGGAAGACACATGTTAAAACACAGCAACCATATAACTAATGTAAAAAGTGTAAATGTATGAAAACATATTTAAAAAGAATAAAATCAAAATTGAAATGAAAATTAAACATAAGAAATAAAATAAAATACAGTGAAATGGAATATTTTTTACCCTTAGCCAGCTGTTTGTCTTGGTGAAAAGACACAGTTTCTTCTTCCCATTGTATTGTCTTTCCTATCATTTGCCACTGGTTTGGGGAGGGTACTGTTCCCCTAATTCAAGTTTTCTGGGCCTCTCCACTCCTGTTTGCTTCCTGAAGAGGTTACAGCATATAGCAATGGCTGAGAATTTATGGCAACAAATCCAAACTCTTTTCACTGGTCATCTTGTGAATGCTTTATGTTGTATTGTACTATTATGGAGAAACTATGAGCTAGGAGTCCATACCAACCATTTACAGTTGAGGACATTCCAGCCCTGAGTGGTTAGTATAGCCACAGTCACTTCCTAAGTGCAAATGGCAGAGTGAGGACTTGGCCTCAGACTTGTGACTTTGAAAGGCCCATATTCCTTTCACCCATCACACCTATTGAAGAGGTGGTCACAGCTCTGTACCTGCAAACGTTCTACTTCTCCAGGTTTCTCCTTTCCTGTTCTGATCTGCTCTGCTCACGGAGTTTCTTGGGACTTCTCTGATGAAGGATAGTCATTGCATGATGAGAGTCTGCCAAGCAGCTACAGATTGATTTTCTTGCTGCCAGGGGGCAAAAATACTTTCAACTTCCCACACATATTTTGTAGTGGAGCTGTGCAGGCAGTAAATCATCGCCACACGAAGACCATCAGTGGTGACTTGGATGAAACATCAACTCTAGATATGCTGCATACCACCTTCTGAAATACAAATTAAAAGCTTATTTGCTTCATCCTTCAACTCTGGTATTTCATCATCCTGTGCCTGTAATCTTATAACAGAAAGCTACAGAAATAGTAGGACAAGAGCATGTAAGATTTGTAAATTCATATAAGCTGAATTTGACACACACTCCATACAGAGAACTATAGGAATTGCCTATGTTCCAAGGAGTATGGTGACAGAATTAGGCAGAGAAAAAATGAGATTAAATAATTGAGAGTAGCTCATTGTCTGACTGGCACTGGAGAGAAATACAAAGCTATTGATGGTGATTTGTGAGACAACATTCACATGAAAGTGACTGGTGGGTAACTAGAGCCTGTGGAAGAAGCAGATTTTTTATTTTTATTTTCCTTCTCAAGTTTCTTACTTTAGGATCTGTCTTCTTAGGACACTCTGCTGAACTTTGCAATATCACCTTTACCTTTCTCAGGAAAATTTGCAGATAAAAATATGTTCAATTTCCTTAGCCTCTTGTTTCTTCCTACATGAGAGAGTTGTCAGAGAATGCTGGAACAAGAGTTCCTTTCCAGATATGTCCTTTCTCCTATTTACTCTCAACTGCTGACTGGAAGAAACATATTTCTAGAAAAACATTCTATGATTTCCTTCTAGCTTATTGAGTCAAGCCCACGGTAGTCAGGTCCTCAAAGACACCTGTTGGATCAGGGTCTACTGCGCATATTTCCCCTTCGCCCCACTGTCCCTCAATGCCTGTTCCAGCATCACTTTTGGAAAGGAGGAAGGAAACGCTTATTTTGACCTCACCTTGCTCTGTCCCAGGAACCATGGCATGTTAGTCCTCTTCTGGCTAGGGCTTACCTGCTCCATTTCAATATAGAAGGAGCAGAGGTGCTTTGGAGTAGTGACCTGTTGCAGTCAGGTTCACATTGCTGGTAGAAATCATCCAACCAAGAGAAGCTTGTGGGGAAAAAAAGAGTATTTTGGCTTATAAGCTTGAGAGGGAGCTCCATGATGGCAGGGAAAATGATGGCATGAGCAGAGGGTGGACATCACCCCCTAGCCCACGTAAGGTGGACCATAGCAACAGGAGAGTGTGCCAAACACTGGTAAGGGGACACTGGCTATAATACCCATAAGCCTGCTTCCAACAATAGACCGCCTCCAGGACGCTTTAATTTCCAATCACCATCAGCTTGGGAACATAGCATCCAGAACACATAAGTTTATGGGGGACTCCTTCTCAAACCACCGCATGATCCCATGTTCTGGTCACCTTAGATATTGAAGAATGGGGAATGGCAGAAAAAAGGAGAGTAAGTAGAGTGTTTCTAAGGCATGAAGAGCTCTGCAGGCCCATGGAAATGGCACACGAGGAGGCGCTCATAGCTAGCACTATGGAAATAGAGCAAATCGTGCAGGAGCACCCCAGGTGTTATTTCAGCAAGCCGTGTGGGAGCACCTCCAGGTCATCCAAATAGCACATATCAGTGATTTTGACAGCCTGTCGCAGACCCACCAATAGATGAACTTCAGGCAACAATGATGAAGACAGCCTGCAGGAACCTCCGTGGAGTCCTCTTTACTGGAACCCATGGATGTGACTTTTTTGTACTACCTCAGGGACGAGGCTTATCAACAATGGCCCTACCAAGAGCTTTGAGGTAGCCATTGTTTTACAGAAAGGTTTTTCAGGGTTGATAAGAGAAGAAAAGCTAGCCTTCCTTAGGTCTGACTACTTCCAGAGAAAAGAGACAAACTTCCTCCTCCAAAGTAAAAACCCTTGCCTCTTTGTTAGTACAGATTATATATAGCTTATGTGGTTGGGGGTGGGTGCAGTTAAGATCACAGGATTTTGGGCAAAGATACAAGTTCCATATTCTTTCTTAACAATCAAAGTTCTTTATTTAATCAGATTTGTGCAAAGTAAGAGTAACCATTTCACAAGATTCCTTACATAGGCTGCTTTGCCCAAGTGCCCACTATTCAGGTAGCTCCTAATAACTAACAACAGGCTACCCATAGCAACTTCTACACAGGCCGTAAGCCCAGCCTGGTGCAGGCCAACCCCGTCTCTCCACCACTCCTCTGTCTTGTTCTCCATCCTCGAGTGACTTATTCCTTTCTTCTCCTCAGGCTTCCATACTTATATCCTCCCATCTCGCACTCTTCCTGCTGTCTGTCCATCCACCCCATCTTCCCATCTCTCCATTCCTTCATCTGCTTACCCTTCTTCCCATACATCACTGTCCTGTTTCTACGTCTCTTTTCCATCCTTCATTAGGAACCTTGACTGACCTTCATAAAGGGTTTAAAAGTTCCAAGTCCAAGGTAACTGTGTTGCTAGTCTCTACGTTAGGGAAAGAGGTCTGGTTCTTTAAGATATAAAGTTTTATGTATACTATTCATATTATGAGATATTTTAGAGCCTGTTATGGTTAATTTGCTCAACTTGATTGGATTAAAGAATGTCTTAAGGCCCTGAAGATTAGTAAAAGACCTTTCTGGATATGTCTGTGGTGTCTCTGAAGACAACTAGAGCATGAGTGCTCTGACATAATGAACAGATTAGTCTTTTTTTTTTTTTGTTTATTTATTTAAGAGTGACAGAGAGAGAAAGAATGGGGAGAGAATGGGCACGCCAGGGCTTCCAGCCACTGCAAACGAACTCCAGACACGTGCGCCCCCTTGTGCATCTGGCTAACGTGGGTCCCGGGGAATCGAGCCTCGAACTGGGGTCCTTAGGCTTCACAGGCAAGCGCTTAACCACTAAGCCATCTCTCCAGCCCCAGATTAGTCTTTTTATTATTGTTTATTGTTGTTTATTTATTTGAGAGTGACAGACAGAGAGATAGACAGAGTCAGATATACAGAGAGAGAATGGACTTACCAGGGCCTTCAGCCACTGCAAACTCCCCCTTGTGCATTTGGCTTATGTGGGTCCTGGGGAATCGAGCTTTGAACCAGGGGCCTTAGGCTTCACAGGCAAGCACTTAACTGCTAAGCCATCTCTCCTGCCCCAGATTAGTTTCTTGATGGACTCTTAACATGTGGAATTGTTAGGAGGTTGTGGAATGTAAAGATTAGAGTGGAGTTGAAGGAAGTAGATCACTGAGGTCATGTCCTTAGAGCTATCTTTTGTCTCTGATTCCTTCCTGTATTCCATCCATGGGTTAGAGCTCATCCACCACATACTCCGACCACCATGATAATCTGCCCAAGTGCATGGAGCCAAGAGGTCACACGTTGAACCATTTGGAATCATGAGCAAAAAGATTCTTTGCTCTCTAAGTTGTCTACATCACAAATTTTAAGAATGAATTTCGATTTGCCTGTTGTTTTTTTTTTTTTAATGTGTATTTTAGCTATGGCTTCCTGAACATGGCAACCTCATGACTTTGGGTGTGGGAATCAATTTTTATCATATTTCTAAATGCAATTTCTTATCTCATCCTGTTAAAATCTGTCATACCAGAGCATTTGTTTTTGTTCTGACTCAATTATGGGAAATTATCTCAAAGATAGGAAGAAACCCTGAGATGTATCCAGAGCTGGCTGGAGAGGGCTCAAAGCTGAGCAGGGCTAAGGCTGTGTCGTGATTCTGTAGCATGTCCAGCCTTAAAGGACCATTAAAAAATCAATCATTTGAAACTTGCTGCTCAAGACTAGCCCTTTCAGGTGGGCCACTTAGAACACAATGCATTTTAAAATGTGTGGGCTTTTTTTTTTTTTTTTTTTGTATTTTCAGACAAAGAATGGATATGGCCTTTGACAAATTAAACATTTTACTAGTACATGCTTGAATGTGTTAGTTTAAATAAACTGTGAGAATACAGTTACCTATTTATTTTTTCTTTCTTTTCTCCTATAAGAGACTTTAAACTGTTTCATATTTAAAATCACAAAGTACATTTCGGATCATGGGTTCTTTTTGTCCTTCTGTTTGTATGCAGAAAAAGGATGTGCTCACCAATGCACACAGACACACTGTAGGAAATTATACTAAAATGAGCCTCAGAACCCAACAGAAAATTACCTTACTTCCAGTGCTTCCTGTTTGCTCTGTCTTTGTTCCCACCGTCATATGTTTCATCTTCATTATCCCCGTTTTCTTTGTCCTCTCTCCCTTGCCAACACTACATGCATCTCTGAGAAATTTATTGTTTACTTTTAGCAGGGTTTGGACTTTCCCAATGGAATCATACCACGTGTATTACTTTTTAGCTTGGGTTTTTGTTCAAATTATTTTATAGATTCATTTCTTCATTTGCCCCAGAAATGAATGATTTTAGAAAAAGGTAGTAGTAGTAGTATACCTAAACAGACAATCCATATAGCCAACAAAATCACCTGAGGCACCGAAGCTCTGTTTGTGCCTCACTGAATTAAGGACGTGTTTGAGGTGCCCTGGCTTCTGAAGCTTTTGTTTGTAGGAGCTCCTTGTGCAGAAAAGCTTCACTCCATCATCCACCCATGCTGACACCAAGCACCCTTGCCCTCCACAGCACCTAGATGGATCTTGATGATTGTGATAACTTCTTGGTGTATATCTGCAAGCTGTATATGTGTCCAGAGAAACACAACAAATGGACTTTTATCATGATGTGCTTATTTTAATCCAAGGAATTGGCTCAAGTGATTATTCAGGTTGGCAATCAAAGTCTGCAGCATCCTTGCAGGCTGGGGGTCCAGAGAACTGGTCGTGCAGAAGCCCCAGGACTGTCTGCTGGGACTCGCCCAGTGCTCTGGAGAGGTTGTTCCTGTGTTCTACATGGATGTCCAATGGACTGGATCCAGCTTTCCAGGTTAAAGAAGGCACTCTGTGTATCAAAGTCCAATTTAAATTTTAATCTCACCTCCCCTTAAAGTCATGCTCTAAACTGACACAAATTGGTTGCCATCACAGGGAATAGCAGAAATTTGGAACTTTTTGAAATGTCTACCTGCAACTTTGCTCCCTGCTAACACCTGGCTGCAGGTGTTTGTATTTCCCTGACGTCTCCCATCACTTGGTGCTTGCTTGTGGTATTCTCGAACACTCCCATGCCTGCCCAGCACCCCAGTGTCACTGTCGCTGGTTTGCCTTTCCCGACAGCCATCCCTGGGGAGCACTGTGCTTCACCAGAATGGATGTAAAGTCAGTGTGCTCTGGATGGAAACCAACACAGCCTTCATAAGTCACACTCATTTTGGTATTAACACACAGAAGTGCTCCAAGGCAGTGGGATACAAGAGAATTGCTTAGCATTTTCCTTTCAGATTTAGTACCTGGACTCAAATGTCTGGAATTATCCTTTCTGTGACTGTGAGTAACAGGGCCAGCTTGGAGGGTTCTCTCAAGCACAGTCTGCACAAAGGGCAAGAGGATTCTCACACTGGTGGAGATGAGCAGCTCAGACAGAACTCTGTGCACGTCTTGCAGGGAGCTTAAGCAGGCCTCTGTCTGGGTCCCAGCATGCGTGACACAGTGCCTCTCATCCTCCCGGCAGCTCCATGCTCATTGTGATCAACACCATGGGTTATTCTTGTGGGGTATATTTCTCTCAGGTTCTGCTCATCTACCCTTACCAGGGCCTACCTTGTGGCTCTCAGATACTTTCACAGTCTTGAAGACGCCTGCAAGCGGCCCCAGAATCTACAACGTGCCTGCACATTCTAAACCGGGCTAAGTGTTTCCCCAAATGTGAAGTCGTTCTCCTCCACAGCTTGTGCACCTGAATCAAACTCCCTGGAAATCATGGGGAGGATGTCTGTGTCTCCTGGTTGTGGTTTCCTCAGCACTCTGTATCAACAATCTCTGCTCCATGTGTGTTCGACTTGTTTTCATCAGCTGTGAATACAAAGAGGAGCACTAAGAAACACTTGTCTAGGCTTGAGAAATTGCCTGGTGGTTAAGGCACTTGCCTGCAAATGCAAAGAGCCCAAGTTTGATTCCCCAAGACACAAGTAAGCCAAATGCACAAGGTAGTTCATGTGTGTGGAGTTCGTTTTCAGTGGCTGTAGGCCCTGGTGTACCCATTCTCTCTCTCTCTTCCTCTCTCTCTCTCTACATATATATATGTATATATATGTATATATATAATGAATTATAAATAATAAATAAATGAAAATTAAAAAAATAAGAAACACTTGGCTGTTGAGGATCATTTCCTATGGTTTACTAGCAGTGTGGGGTGTTATTGAACAAGTGTGATGAAAGTAAGACACACACCAGGAGGAAGATTTGAGGTCATGCATAAGCTGGATAGATGACTTTCATCATGCAAAAACTCATTCAAGGAGCTATTAAGGATATTAAATGAAGAATGGATGGAAAATATAACCATACTTACAAGAAACATTTACTTTCACCCAGTTCCAAACTCATTGAAGTAAACACACAAGCATGCTGTAAATTGTTAAAAATGAAATTATTAAAGTTTGTGCCCAAAGCGCTCAAGGCAGTAAGACACCTTGGTGGTCATTGGTTTGGAAACCAACACTTCTGGGGGAAAGTAAGAGAATCATGATGCAAACTAGCTTCACTGGCACACTTACTTTGTTGTCACACCTAACGTAAGAATGATTATTCTGGGAGCTGCTATCTGAGACATAAGCCGGAGTGTCTATATCATATTTGTGCAGGGGCCATGCTAATGTTTTCTGTATCATTCCAATTTTATATATGCTGCTGAAGCATACACTCTACATTGTATTTGAATTTTTAACTGTTACAGATTTTCTCACTTCTTTGAGAATTGTATATTCCACTGTTCTCCATTTAAGTTTTTCTTTGAAACACTTTTGTGTTTGCATAGGCATGGGCAAGCGGCATGTGCAGGTCAGAGGACAACCTCAGAGCGCTCAGGGGTGCGTCCTCTCTTTCCACCTTCTTTTGGGACAGGATATCCTTTTTGCCACTGCATGTGCACCAATCGAGTGGACCTGTGAGCTTCTGGTTTCCCCTGGCTCTATCTCCCATTGCTATAAGTGCATTGCAATCACAGATGCACGCACCATTTTGCATCTGGCTTTACATGGGTGTTGGGGAAATGAACTCAGGTTTGCAGTCTTGCAAGAAAGCACCTTTAATCATTAATCCATCTACCCAACCCTGAAATAGGCTTAAACTCATAAGTGTGAGTAAAGTAAGAACAAAATGTCTTCTCATGTACCAAACACACAGTGTCCTCCAGCATTAATGTTTTATGTAATCACAGTAATTAGAATAAGCAACTAAACAATGGAATAATACTGTGAACTAAACGAAAAACAAAATTAAATGTCATAAGTTTTCAAATATTATTTTTCATAGTCTATATTATTCTATGCAACATGAAGAATTTTCATAGGTTTGTTTAACAGCACAGAAAGCATTTCAATTATCCACATAAATATTGCACCACCATTTTTCATAAATGTTTATGGAGGTAAATGCATTACAGTCATGGTCCATCTTCCTTAAATTCTAGCAACCATTAACCAGTTTGCTGTGACTGTAATTTTGCCATTTTGAAAATGTCATAAGCACAGATTCATAAAGCATGTATAATTCTGAGTTTGGATTTAGTTCAGTTAACTATTTGCTGTCTTTGCAATTTATCCAGACTTGTGTGTATATCTATACTTGACAATTAATTGGTTTACACTTGTTATTCATTTTCTTTATCCCACTGTATGGTGTCCAGCACTTTGTTTACCCTTAACTCATTTTATATTACTTGTGTTATTTCTACCCAGGCTATTTATAAATAAAGTGTGATAAACATGGCTGGGATTTTGAGTGAACATGCCGAGGTATTTGCTTGTTTGTTTTGTCTTAGGACAGATATCCAAGAGTGTGGTGGCATGTTGAAATTATATGGTAAGGATAAGCTTAAGTGTGTAAAAAACTGCTAAATGTTTACAGAGAAGTTTGTACAATTTCACATTCCCATCAGATACTGAATGAGATGTATTTATTGCATGTCTTTGTCAGGAAAAAAAAATGTTTTATGTTAGCCAGTTTGATAGATGTGCAAATGTATCTGGATAACTTTGTACCATTTCGTTAGCAGCTAATGAATTTTACATAATGTGAGTGTTTATCCTTTTGGTGAAATTATCTTAGCCTTTTATGTATTTTCTTTTTTTATTCTCTCCTTTCTCCTTTCCTTTTTCTCTTTCTATCTTTTTTGTGGTATTGGGAATTGAACACATGATCTCATGCGTGATGGGGAGAGATCTTATTATTTAGTTATATGTGTTCTTAGTCCTTTCTTTTTTCTTTTCCTGTTTGGTTTTGAAAAATGTATCTGAGGCTGGCCATAAACTCACTATGTAGCTGAGAATGACATTGACTCCCCCACTCCGTCTGCTTCTAGCCCACAAGAGCTACAAGTACAAAGGTTTGCCACTATGCTGGTTTTTGATATACTCTAATTGGTTTATTTATTTTCATTTCTTCTAGATGTCTTTCAATATTTAATTATAAACTCTGTACTGATGTGTACTTTATAAATATTTCTCCTAAGAAGTGCCTTCAATATTTTTGTTTCTTTAACAGCATCTTTCATATAACAAGCAATTTTAGTTTTGATACAATCTTATTATGTTCATATACATTACTTTTTGCTATATCTAAGAACTGTTTAATTATATTTTGTCAAAACTTTAATTTTTATTTACTAATCTGTACTTAACTTTAAGCTAACATTTTTTTCATTATTTATTTATTGTTTTTTTTTTTTGAGGTAGAGCCTCACTATAGCCCAGGCTGACCTGGAATTCACTATGGACTCTCAGGGTGGCCTTGAACTCACAGCGATCCTCCTACCTCTGCCTCTTGAGTGCTGAGATTAAAGGTGTGCACCACCATGCCCAGTTTGAGCTAACACTTTAATATAAAGTGTCAAGTTTAGGTAGAGGCTTGCTAGTTTTCTTGTAATCCCTTTTCAGAAATTTGATAATCATGTGTCTGGGCACTGGTTTCCTTAAGCTTCTTTTGATTGGTATGTCCTTGATTTGTTAAGCACGTACAGTTATATCTTTGCCAGATTTAGAGAGATTTCAAATATCATGTCTTTAAGTATTTTTTTTTTTCATAGCTGAAGACATGGTTATCAAAGCTTCGGTTTCATTATGGGGCTTAAAAATTTATCCTTATCAGTTTATCTCCTTTGCTTACATTGGATTGTTTCTGCTGACCTGACTTGACTTCCTCTTTCCTGTAGAGAGCCAATCAGTGACCTTTTATATTTATTACTCATTTTTGGTCTCATGCTTTCACTTGATTCCTCCTTATATCTCCTTTTGATTTATCAGATGTTTTGATTTATTTCAACAAATTTTCTAATACTAGTTAGAGTATTTAAATGAAAATTATTTAAAATCCTTGTAGAGAATTCTCACATGGGTGTCATCTTGATGTGAGCACTGCTTCTTTGCAATTTGAGATTTGCCTCCCTGTTGATATGTTAAACCCTTTAGGATGATTTCCTGGGCATTCTGAGTATGATAGTTTAAGGCTGGCTCCTATTTAAAACTTTTGCCTGGTCATGCACTCAACCTATGAAGGTTAAGACACTTACTGGGCCCACTTCTGCAGGCTCTGTCCTGAACATTAAATTAGCTTTCATAGCCTTGTGGGGGTTCTGGTGTTCCTGCCTGTCTACTGAACTGTGCTGAAATGAAGTCCTGGGCTGCCCCTCCCGGGCTAGTTCTTTGCATTCTCAGTGAATGGATGCCACTGGGTGAATGAAGGAAGGGCTTTGTGAGCCCAAGGACTCACCCTCCCTGGCTTCTACATTTTCCTGTGCTATTGCTAGGCATGTGTGTAATCAGGCATCTGCCTGCCCTCAGTCTTCAGAGATGTGACTGCATGCAGCTGCCTCCTGCCTTCTTTTGGAGCCTCCTGAGGATGTTCTGAGACTATCCTTGACAAGCTGTCTGTCCCTCCATTCAGAGACCTGTCTTTGAGGACTGACAGCTTTCTTTTTTTAAAAAAAAAAGTATTTTATTTATTTATATAGCTGAAATAGGGAAAGGGGAGGGGAGAAGAATTAGGAGAAGGAAGAGAAGGAGGAGGAGGGGGAGAAGAAGAAAGAGAGAGAGATAGAATGAAAGAGAGAGAGAATGAGAATGGGCATGCCAGGGCCTCTAGCCACTGTAAACAAACTCCAGACATATACGCCACCTTGTGCATCTGGCTTATGTTGGTCATGGGGAACTGAACCTGGCTACTTAGGCTTTGTAGGCAAGTGCGTTGACCCTGAAGCCATCTCTCCAGCCCTGATAGTGTTCTTTTTGCTTCACAGATTTTCATAAGTGTAGATAATGCACCACAAACATTCATTCCTGTTAATGAAAACTTGAAACACTGAGGTTATGTTTTCATACTTTTAAAGGGACTTGTTGAGGTATAAAAGTATTTCTGCCACACAGTGTACTTTGAGTTCTTGTAGGTTCTGGGGAAAGAATTATTTTTTCTTCTCCTTTTACAGCTTCCTTTTCTCTCTATTCTTCAGTTACAAATTCGTGTCCGTTCCGTGATAGGCTACGGGGCTGCTCCTACACAAGCCGTGTGTTGCTGACTAGTGCCACTGTGCAGGGCATGACTGTGTGCATAGAGAAAGTGGGAACAAAAACAACAAAGCTTGAGCTCAAAACTCCCCAGGGGAATGCAGTGCATATGTTCCGCTGAGAGCCGTGGAAGAATGATTGAATACCATTCAAAACCTTCCAGTTTTCATTTATGGTGTTTGTGGTTAAAGTCATGTATCTCTGTTTGCAACCATCAAAATGCCTGGGCTGATTGGACCTCAGAATGTCCATGAAAAAACAGATCTCCAGAATCAACTTACACTTGCCTCACAATACTGTCCCATAGGGCAGCCCACGCTCCTCTTGCCGCACAGTTACATGGGGCAGAGTATAATGCTGAACATCAATGACACAGAATATTTCTGTTCTCATGATAAGCTCTACTGAACAGTTACAATCCATAATTTACTTTACTGACTTACCAGACAGACAATGGATTCCTTACTTATAACTGAACACATTCTTGTTTCAGACTTCTGTTTCTATAGTATAAATTTTCAGTGGATGTTTTAGCAATCACTGCTGAGAGGAAAATGTATTTATTTGGAAGATCAAGGGCAATGGAGCCAGAAAGATCTGACTTCAAATACACTTAGTAATTGAGTTGTTAGATTTATGACATATCAATTTACTTTACTTTACTTTAATTTTTTAAAGTCTCAAATTTATTAGCTATACAATGGAAGAATACAATTTTAAACATAAAATTACAGTGCAAAATAACTAAAATAAATTCACAACACAACTATCAAAACCATTTTCAGTTTTGAATCACATTGAGCTTAGGTTAAAACAAAGAGAAAATCCCAAGGTGGATGTTTTCCTGAGAGCTGTATGTGGACATTGCTATGGCAAAAGTCTGTATGTCACCTTTGTCCTTTAACTGTACCAAGTGCCTTTTGGAAATGTGTGGACTCTTTCAACAAGAGCCATAAACCTTCCTCACTGCTAGAATCCTATTATTTATTATTATTTTGAAAGGCTTTCCAAGTCAATATCTGAGCATTTTTCTAACCCTCTCATGATTACAATTTGACCACCTATTGCTGTCTAGGGTAATTAATATGTATTGAATGAGGTCAAAGAGAAAGCAAGGTATAGTATATTTTTTAACTAGATCCTGTCACTCTCAGCCAAAGATTGCTCTCATTATTTTATATTCTCATTTATTAAAAGATCAAACCAAATGCAAGCAATATGTAATCTTTACAGAAGATTCTCTTTCTAATGATAGGGAAAAGTTGCATACTGAATTTAATCACAGGTTGTTGGTTCCACCAGAGTCATGGCTGCTCCAAGATGTACATGCCCTGGTATGTAGAATATATATCACTTATCTTATGAGAGCAGAAGGACTTTACAGAGGTAGAAAGGAATGATACTAACTTGGAGAAATCTTTTGGGCATGTGGTTGGGGCAAAGGTTCCTTCAAAGAGAGACAGAATCAGAGGGGCAGACAGAAACTTGAAGATGCCACACTGCTTTCTGTAAAGGTAGAAGACTGCCTCAAGGTGAGGCATGCAGGTGGCCTCAGAGAGCAGGGTTAGACATGGCTACATGTCCTGTCCTCCAGCTTCCAAAAGAAACACCATCCTATGACACCTTTGTCCTTGGATTTCTGACCATTAGACTTAAAAAAAACCTTTTTAATTAGATATGGGCATATTTAGTATGTAAGCAACACGTGTTTGTACCATCCTTTCTCTCCTTCCTGCCCCTTTTCTGCAAAAGCCTTCATTTTTGGGAATGCAGGTCAACCCCATGGGGGTTGGGGGTCATGCATTATGGGGGCAGCAGTCAGTTATGGGGGAGAGGCAATGTCTCTGTGCAAAATGTACCAACTTGTGGCTCTAAGAATCTTTCTGTCCTCTCTTCTGCAAAATTCCTTGAGTCATGCTGGGAAGACTTTAAGGATACTTCAGTGATGGACAGTTAGGGACCTCTGGATCTCTGGTTTGGTAGGTATTGAGTGTCTTCAATATCTATTTCCTTCACCCTTGTGCCGATATCAGATTCACTGAGAAATCAGCACTCTTGTTCATTTCCCCAATTCCTCTGTGGTTACAGCAGGGGCCGGGGTGGAGTGCACTGGGTCATTTAACTCCTCAGGTCCAGGTCCCATCTGAAAAAGAGAAGCAGATTCTCCAATAGAGAGTGAAGTTAGGACCGGTTAAATGGGATAACCATTATTAGAGAAAATCTCAAGGGTGTAGACCGTCTTACAGCCCAAGATTAGAGGGAGTTTGACAATGGAAAGTAGAGTCATTATCTGGATATGATTCTGACATTTTTCCCAGTTCCAGATATTCCACTGAGCAGATATGATAGCCAGTCCAAGAGCAGTTGGTTGTCCACCATGGCTGTGTGCCACTATTGCACTTGTGTGAGCATCATATCAGGTTGTTTGCTTCTGAGTAGCTTTCACTTTGAGTTGCTCAGACAGATGCTGGCCACTTTCCCTACTAGTTCATGTAGCACTTTCCAGCACTAGATAGGCTAACTTTCTGGAGACTGGCTCTCTTCTGGATTCCAATCAGGTCTCTCCATTGACCACTAGACTTTTAAAGGAATAAATCCATATTCTGTGAGGAACTTGGGTCTATGATAATTTGGTGTAGCAACCAAAGCAATGGATGCTTATGTTGAGAAAAGTTTTCCTCCAAAATGACCTGGTTTGCTTGACTCCTTCATGACTGCACCTAGTGCTAGCCTGTGACTGGGGACCTTGTTCTTTTCTAATGGAAAGAAATCATGGGTTTTTTGACCAGGTTGCTGAAGTCCTTACTAACTGGCTGTTTTCTCCTAGGGGAACTGGAAGGTTTTCTTTGTAGCTCTAGCTCCTTTTCAGCAGATGTTGAAGCCGAGGTGTAGATGTGGGCACAACAAACTGCTCATCTTTCAGGTTGGCCTGTGTGAGAAATCTAGCACACAAGTGACTTGTGCATCAAAAAAGCAAGAAAAAGGCTGGACGTGGTGGTGCACACCTTTAATCACAGCACTCTGGAGGCAGAGGTAGGACAATCTCCATGAGTTCGAGGCCACCCTGAGACTATATAGTTAATTCCAGGTCAGCCTGGGCCAGAGTGAGACCCTACCTTGAAAAACAACAACAACAACAAAAAGGCAAGAAACATATGAGAAGGAAATAAACCCTATTCAACATTAGATAATTCTGCAAATTCAATAGTCTTCACATTTTATGGCAGACATAATAGAAAGAGAAAGAAAAATGGAAGTGATTCATTTAAAATTATGCACTTAAAATTGTGTACGTGAATACTGGGCAGAGATGCTTGCAAGGATGAACTGATCAGACATGCCCATGGATTATAGAGTGAAACACATTTGGACTGAGATTCTCAATACACTGTGGGGACCTTCATTTCCCCATTTGAGAAATGAATAAGGTGCCCTGCACCTCACAGCGGAAGGAGTGTGAAGTGGCCCCAGGCACTAGTGGAACAATGGGAGCTGCTAGGATTTTTCACCCACATACACAAGAATCTGGGTGATCAGTTCTGGAAATATCATTAAATTTTGTCTCCAACTCATCTTCAAACTGATGAGGATAAAACGAATACTCTGAGTACCGATAATGGACTCTATTAATATTGTTTTCCATTTTATGGACTGAGAATACATCCAGTAAAGCCTGGAACCTCACAAACTCACAAGCAGTGTGTTCCAGGGGCAGCTGGACATTTAGTACTGTAACACTTTCTCGAATTTCAGACTCTGCACTGCCCTTTCCCGGCCATTGTTCACTTTGCACCATTATAGCTTTGTCGTCTTAATTTTTTGAGTGATCATAGCAGCAAACCTTACATAGACAACGTGCCTTAAAAACAGGAGCCTCCTGTCCTCTCTTCTAGAGGCTGGAAGGCCATGGTCAAGGAAACGGCCAGTTCATTGTATGGGGAGGGCTTTCTGTGGCTTGCCCATGATCACCATCATACATCTCAGTGTTTTCTTGTGTGATCTCTCAGTAGTGCATGAGAAGGGGAGGAGGGTGAGACAAAGAGGAGGTCAGTTCCTTGGTTCTTCCTCTTATAAGGACATAGTCCCATCCAAGGCTCTCACCATCTTGACTTCATCTATACCTAATTACTTATTAAAAATCCACCTCCTGAAGTGTCATCACTTTGGGGCTCAGGCTTCACATATAAATTCAGTCCACATCACTTGCTATTTAAAAAGTTAAAATTGCAATCTTTCTCACGTGTTGCCCTATCACTTCTCTCAATGAATATTTATCACCAGAACAAGGGCTGGGGTCAGGAGGCTGGTGTGCCTGTGGGAGAAAGACAGTACAGCAGGGCAAAGAACAATCAGTTAAGAATTCTAAATTGGTCCAGCTCCACCTGCAGTTATGAGCTTTGCCCGGGCTTCTGTAGCCTTGGAGGCTACTCTTTCCCTTCAGCCCTGGTGGACCCAGTTCCTGTCCTCCACAGGCTCTCCATCAGCTCCCCTCCAGTGAGGGTCTACACCATGGACCCAGGGCTAAAGTTGGCACCATCCGCTACAGGATCCAGATAGAGATGCCCCTGCTCAAGGAGTCCTGGATGCTGGTTAGGAGGAAGCTATGCCTTCTGGCACCCATCATCAAGCCCAGTCCTCGGAATCCCTGAGGACCCTTGCTCTACCAGTGAGCATGCCTCAGAGATGAACCAGGAGGACCTTCAGAAGATACAAGATACAAGATACAAGAAGGGGACCAGGATGAGCAGTAGAAGCAGTGGCTAGACTCCTTCATCTCCCAGAAGGTCAACATCTGGGAGCTCAGTGGCAAATTCCTGCTGATCTTGCAGCTAGGATCCAGCAGTGGTAATGTGGTCACCAGGGTCCAGCAAAGGCCATCAGGCCTCATCAGTGGCAGAAAGTCTATATGCCTTGAGATCAGCTGGCATCTGTGAGCTATGGTTCTGCATGGGGAGAGCTCCTACCAGGCCTTCTACAGAGGCTGTGAGACCAGCATCTGCATGGATACATGGATGACTTGCTGGGCCAGGTGTTGAAGGAGGCATGGATCTTGAGGAGACCTTAAGGAAGGTCAGCCATGTGGAGCCTCTGCTCCAAGTCCTGCCATCGTATAGCCCACTTCCTGGAATAGTGCCAGGTCTGGCACCAAGATGTGAAGCCCTCCAGTATCCTGGTGAACTTGCACAGGGACATTAAACTGTGAGACTTGGGGGGCAAAATTGGAACTCCAGAGCCTTGTTGCTGGTTAGAATTATTGGACTTGGATATTTGTCACTGACTAGAGTTGTTGGACTTGGAGCTAGAGTTTGATGTTTGCCCTATTTAAATCTTGTATTGGTTGAATATTTCTTTGCTATGTCCAATGCCAACTTTTGCAGTGTGAGTGTTTATTCTGTGCCATTATGATTTTTTAGAAGTTATTTTTTTGGTATTATGTCTCAGTTAAAAGATACTGGATTATGGGGATGTTTGAACATTATCACAATTGATAAAAACTATGGGGACTTTTAAAGTTGAACTGAATGCATTGCATTTTACATCATGTATGGATATCAGTTTATGGGGACCAGGGACAGAATGTGGTGGTTTGATTCAGTTGTCCCCATAAACTTAAATATTCTGAATGCTAGTCTCCCCAGCTGATGGTAATTGGAAATTAATGCCTCCTTGAGGCGGTATATTGTTGGGGGAGGGCTTATGGGTATTATAGCCAGTTTCCCTGTGCCAATGTTTGGCACACTCTCCTGTGGCTTTTGTCCACCTTATGTTGGCCAGGGGGTGATGTCCACCGTCTTCTCATGCCATCATTTCCCTCTGCCCTCGCGAAGCTGTCTCTCAAGTCTTTAAGCCAAAATAAACCTCGCTTTCCCCCCAAAGCTTTTCTGGGTTGGGTGATTTCTGCCAGCACTGTGAACTTGACTGCAACAGCAAGTATTCTTTTTCTATAGAAACAAATCATTTTAGTTTTTATTATTGAATTGCAATTATATTTCCATCCTTGCCATATCATTTTCACAGTTCTTAGTAAGCAGTACTTCAGGATATGATTGTATGTATTTTGTTTGCATTCACTCACAATATTTGTGCAGGAGAATTCTTACTGTACTGATCCTAAAGGCAGCTAGGGGAAAGTGTCACCTTACATATCGAGGGCAGATAGTGCAGGTGGTTCCAAAACTGACTTGGTTTTGAGGATGTGCTGCACATATGTTCTTACTAGTTGCATTTGTCACTGAGGGCTCTTGGGGTGTGGGACAGTTCAGCACCTTGAGTGTGAGTGGGCCATACCAAGAGGCATGCTCTTCTGAAAACTAAAAGTGCTCTGCCTTACATTTCTCACCAGACTTCTCACATCTTGGGCCTTTGGCTAGTCCAGTGACCAGCTAAGAGCTTCGGTATGCCAGTTCTCACTTCCCTGCAAGCAAATTCCTTCCATGCATGCTTAGTGAAGGAGGTAATCTCAGAAAGCTTGCCATTAATAAAGAAGGGGAATGGCTGGTATTCACAGATGCAATTCTGTTTGACTTCCCTCTTTCCTGTTGGTTTGCCCATTCTTTTTTAAATTATTATTATAATTACTTTATTATTTCTTTTGGTGATTTCATTTCCTGACTAGTTGTATCCTTTCAGATTTTTTTATTATATATGCATATATACATACACACACACACACGTACACACACATACACAAACACACATGTATATATATGGACATACTTAATATGGATGCATTGTGTGTTGGTACCACCTTTTCCCTCGTACCTGCCCCCACTATGTTGGGGGCCCTTCTTGGTGGAATTGCTGGTATTCCCCATGGTGTTGTAGGTTATGTATTATGAGAGCAGCAGTCAGATATTGTTGGGGGGGGCAATGCCTCTGGGTATGACATCCTAGCCTGTTATAATCTTTTTTTTAGGTAGGGTTTCACTCTGGCCTAGGCTGACCTGGAATTCATTACTTAGTCTCAGGGTAGCCTCAAACTCACGCAATCCTCCTATCTCTGCCTCTCAAGTGCTGGGATTAAAGGTGTGTGTTACCACACCCGGTTTAGGTATGTTTTAAGTCTGCTTTGGTGATGAGCTCTTAGGAGCTTGTAGATCTTAGTTTTGTTGAGTGCCATCAGCGTCAGTCTCCTTGTCCCTGGCACGGAACGTCAGGCTCCCCATGGAAGCAGCGCTCTTGCTCATCTCCCCAGTTCCTCTGTGGTTTCACCTGGGCCTTGGCTGAAGTGCAAGGGGTAGTTTACCTTCTTGGGTCTTGCTACCTTCTGAAAAAGAAAAACAGATTCTCCAACAGAGAATGAAGTCAGTATAGGTTAAGTGGGATAAGTGTAATTAATTTAGGGAGAATTTGATGGACATAGCCCCTTTTTAAGCCAAAGACTAGTAGGAGCTTGTCATTGGAGAGCATAAACTTTGTTTCCACAGGATTCTGACCTGGTTCTCAGTTTCAGATATGCGTTCCTCTCCCCTGAACAGTTCTCTCACCCAAACATAAAGCTATTGGTTAACCACCAAGGCTGTGTGCCACCCTTACACTGGTGTGTGCATCCTGTCAGCGTGGCTGCGTCGGAGTAGCTTAGACCTGTGGTAGTTTGCCCATCTTATTACTTTCTTTGACACCATGCTGCCATCTATTAATTCTGCTCTGTCCTATGCAAATGCATGGTGATGGCTCAATTTAGCAAAAAAAAAAAAAAAAAAAAAAAGGCAATAGATAATGAGTAGATCCAGATCCATATGAGCACATGACAAGGCAATGATGCTACAGATGTTAGAGACAACAACAAAACAGCAGTGCAGGTTTGGAAGTTCAAAGTGTAAAATCATCATGCTTGACTCACTGAATCATGTAGGGTCAATGGGAGGAAGGAGTGTGCTATTACTGTGATCTGGTAGGAGGCTCTGTAGTCTTGCTTCTCACAACTGCAGCTACTGAAGTGGAGACATGTTCATAAGTAGCACCTTGAATTTGGGTTCAAATATGCCATGCTCAGAGTATTCTGATGGAGAAATCCAAGAGCCAGTTATTTGCACATATAACAGAATTTTGATGTTCTAAAAATATTTTCATAACCATTATCTCTTTTGTCCTTTCCATTCCTCCCAAGAAATACTCGTTTTATCTATTATAACACTAATTCACTGGAAATATGCTTGGTTTGCTCATTATAACATAGATACCTGGAGTCAAAGCCTTCTCAGAAGTGCTGACTTCCCTTCAGAATCTACACATGAATTCAGATTAGAAGATGAGAATTCTATAATACCTTAATCACTAGGAAGACATTCTGGAGAGAGTTAGTGACATGGGATTGGGAGTCTACTATTTCTTTGTTGATTGTTCAATTAAGAAACTTCACAGTACATTAGTCTTATAATTTATATGACTTGATTTGTTCAACAATTTGCTGAACAAACATTAAATGATCACAAGTATTTTAGGCACTATATGTGCTTCCAGAGACACAATTCAGAATGGAAAACTTGCATGTACTGAAACATGTACTCCTGCTGGGGAATGGTGCACATGATGCCTGGAATTTGGATCCTATATTGATTAAGTTTTCATCCTGAAGATTCTCAGCATACTCTGATTTTGCTACATGTGACAGAAGTGGAAAAGCAAACTATTTTGTCTTGTATTGGAAGAATGAAGCAATAAAAATTGGAGGGACTTGATATTTAACATTTGTTTTCTGTCTCTAGATGCAATAATTTATATGTTACATGTCTATTTCTATGAATAGGTATTCCCATCCTTGACTGACTAGATAATCAGGGCTCAGAAGGTTAAGCATATTGCTCAGATTTGCATTCATGTGAAATAAATGAAAAATGACTAAAGTGTTCTTTATGCAATAGGTGTATTGCCTTTTCCTAAGTTGAATGGTATTAATACAAAAGGTAAAAAAAAAAATGAAAGTGACAGAAAAAAATCTAAATAAGGGGAGGAAACATTATAAAATGTAAGGGAATATTTAGTGAAAGTCAGACAGAAAGACATGATTTTCTTTCTCTTTTTTGTTTTGGCATAGGAGATCCTGGTGAAGGAAGAAATTGGAACAATGGGGGAATGCTGACCATAAGCAGTGCAATGCCGTGGGGGCAACGAAATGAAGTTGCCTGGAAAGCACCCTCTTTAAAGGACACTGTCACCCGGCCCTTATGTGTTTGGTCTCCTAACTGATTTTTTCAGCCTGCAGCCAGAAACATTGAGCAATTTGACAAAATGAGAGCCTTCAAGACTCTGGTTTGAGACTGAATTTTCTCAAAGGCCATATTATAAATACTGCTAGGTAGTTACAGCAAATGTCACAAGGGCTTGTCAAGTTTCACCAAAGTTCCTGAAAATTGGTAACTTGCAGCAGAATGCCTACTTATAAGGATATAGAAGATAGAGGTCTGGGGTACTTCTTTCAGTGTGTGTGTGTGTGTGTGTGTGTGTGTGTACCGTGGTGCACATACCGAGGTTTGAGGACAACACCCGGATGCCTGTCCTTACCTTCCACCTTGTTTGAAACAAGGTCTCTGGTTGCCTGTTTTTGCAAATGCCAGACTAGAACTTTGGGTGTCTCCTAACTCTGCTCCCTGCTGCTGAAGGCACATTTGGCATACAGACACATTGCTATTGTGTCTGGCTCTGTGTGGGTTCTGGGAGGGGGAAGTTGTTTAAACTGCAGTTTTCACATTCATCTCCCCAGCCTCATCAGCTAATCATTTCTTAACATGTGACTGGAGCCTTCTCCCGGCTTTAAATTGGTTAGAAAAAAAGTTTAGAGTCCAATTTGAAAGGAAAAAGCATGGTAAGTGCAGGCTTTATGCAGGGCTCTGAACCCGCAGCCTGAGAGCTGAGGCACCATGTTTCAGAAGCCCTGGGACCCTAGAAACGCGAGGCACATTGGTAACTGATGGTGGGAGCTGTTGTTTCAGGATGGGGTGTGTTCTTGGTGCAGAAAGTGGGAAAGAGAAGTGAAGATAGGGGAGGAATAAGCTGCTTTTTGCTGTTCAAAGTTGTAGGCTGTGAGGAATCTCTGGGCAGACTGTTCAAGGTTTTGGGACCGCTTATAACAGACTTGGCATCCAAATTCTGTTTCTGACTCCTTTTCTGTTTATTGATAGCCCCTCCCCCCAAATTTGTACAGAAGCCTGAGAACTGAGCCTCCTGGAGTTTTATTTCTTGCTGAGACTGGTGTAACAAATTCAATGCACTGCTGATCAACCACACAGTACAACTTGAAGTGTGTCAAGGCTGGTCCCTAAGTACTGTTCTGTGGTCACTTCTTCCTCAGTTCCTGACCCGGCGAACAGTGCCTGGCTTGCTTACTTTTTGCTCTTGGTTGTATTTTGCTCACATTAATAGATCAGTGGATAACACTTCCCCCTGTGTGCTCAGTTTCAATATCCTATCCACACTGGAATTTTTGTTCCCATGAACTGATTTACTTGTGTAATAAAACACCCCTTCTCTTTCTCCTGCCACAGAAATTTAAGATGCTTATCTTCGTTACAACTCATAATGTCTCAGCCTCCTTCTAAATTGTGGGCAACATCAGAATGTCTTACACGAATATTCTTGACAGTTCTTTTCCTCTGCCTGTCACCTTCTTAACGGCACTTCCACCCTAGAAACACTGCAGTCCTCTCACTTCTTAATTATATCCTCAACACTTGTGCAGCATCCCTTAACATGCTATTGAAGTTTCTGGTATATGAACTGAATGTTCACCATTGAAAAATTTTTCCCTGGGATGAAACAAACACACATCTTTACCCCTAGGTAGGGCATAAATGAAAGACCAAAGACGGTTACACCAAAACCAATCTTAGTGAACCAATGAGTTTATTGAGTTTGCGCAGCAGAGAGAGAGGGAGCTTGCAGGAGCCATGAAGACCCCAAAGCAGACAACACTACTGAGAAGTCTCATCCCATTGTCCCCATCCTCAATGACAACCTACCCACAGCTGCTTAGGAAAAGTTCCCATGCTGAGATTGCCCCTGCCGATGGTCCTCCTCAGCCCTGGAGTGAGGGCTTCCTCGCAGAGCAGAGACAACTCAACGGCAGCTGCATCAGTGCAAAGCCTACCCAGCATGGGCGATGACGCATGCAAGCTGCATCTCTGCACCAGGTTCTCCGCTGATCAGAGAATCTCTCTCCTCTCAAGCAGTTCTTCATCCTTTGTGACCTTGGGAGTGGCCTTGTGAATCTTAAGAATTTCAAAAACTTCCTAAAACTTTCCAGTTGTTAAAATCCTAAGCCTTTTTGTTCCCAGGTAGGATTTTGCTCTGGCCCAGGCTGATCTGGAATTCATTATGTAGTCTCAGGGCAGTATTGAATTCAAGACAGTCCTCTAGTTCCTGAGTATTAACAAGCCCTGTGATTCAATTTGGAACTTCTGAGAAGAGCCTCCCTCCAGGATGCACTGTTTCAATTCAGAGGACATTGCTGTACCTCACTCAACCCCTTCCTCCAGCTCTTACAGTTTTTCTGTTTCCCCTTCCGGAAAGTCCATTAATACGTTGAGGGGATGATATAGATGTTAGGCCATTCTGCCACAGAAAACGGTCACTTAGCTTCCTAAACTTAACCAGTTATGAGTTTCTTCAGTACACCTACCATTGGAAAAAGAAAGTTTCCTTCTACAACCAACCGAGCATAAGCACAGATATTTAGAAGGCAATTTGACAGCCATATAACATGCATACAATGAAACAATAATAGTTTCTTCCTATTGGTATCTCTGATCTCCCCAGCTACAGAGGTTTCCTTTGCTCAAGGAACAATACAGGAATTCTTTCAAAATTCAAAAGCAGCTGGTTGCACCCATAACAGTCATGCCACTGTTGTACCAGTGGGCACATGTTGCTGGTAGGTTGTCACTGTAGAACGCATGCCAGGTCCATGGGTAAGTAGACCTGTTGGTGTCAGCTCTTTCCAAGCAGTATTGCATATTACGTATGCCTTCTGGTTTGATTATCCATGTCCTGCAACCAAATTGTGCATTGTCTTCAGGGTCTTATCATCTAAGTCTGTCACGCAAACATTAGTAGTGACAATAGCCTTACCACTGTGGGGTCCTTGATCTCCATGGGCAACAATTCCTTGAAAGTATGCCATCACTGGCACCAGGATTTTTACTCAATGCTCTTATGGCATCTTTCCTACTCAGACAGGGTGCCTCCTTCACTGCTCTCTTTACTACTCTTTTAGATGCTTTTATAAATCTGTAAAGAAAGCACCCAAATGTTAGCATAACACAAGGAAGCTTGTTTGCTCAGAGGAGGCAGGATCTCCATCCCAGCCAAGTGTGAGTTAGACTCAAGGGTCAACAGATGAGGAACTATTAAAGACAAGCATTAATAAGGCCAAAACATCATGCGAAAACACACTGCTTCTATCCACCCTTGCCCGTGACAGCTTCATGGACGGGGGTGGGGGGACACTGCCCCATGAAGCCATGTGTAATCTGCAGTCAAGTACTGTGAGCCGCCTGACCTCCTACCATGCTGCTGCAGCTGTGCATCTCCTTTCAGGAACCTTGGAGCAAGTCTCCACGTCTCATCCTCTGTGACATCTATTATGCCTAGAAAGCAATTACCGTAAGGCCATTGCCGCCTGTGTCTGCTGCCAGGTTGAGATGCAGTTCATCCCTTTGGACCGCAGTTTCTTTGGTCTCGATGTGGCTTCCAGGCTGTTCCTAGGGTAATACTTCCCTAGGGTGTTGTTTTAGATAAGGGGAACCCCTTCAGTGAAATTATTAATTCAGGCTCTCTCCTTCCAAATAAATTTAGCTTGTCATAAGATGAAGTCAAGTTTCTCTTTAGTAGTCCTTATCGCTTTTAAAAAGTAATTATTGTTGCTTTGAATCTGCCTTGTTTATAACTTTAAATTCTCTTATGCTTTTCCTAGCCAAACTACATTTTCCATATCTATCTGCTACTATCTTTTCCTTTTTTCACTGTAGACATGGACAATGTTGCTGAACAGTAACTGTGATGAAGCCTGATTACTCTGCTGACTTGAAATTTCCTCTGCCATGTAAGTTACCTTTCATTCAGCCTCAATCCAGTTCTCAGGCTGTGTTTCCTCTCTGTTACACAATCTTCATTATGTCTTATCCTTCCTCAATTATCTTCCGCCTGAGAATGTCTGATTAAATATTTTATATAAAGTGCTTCCAGGATTCCCTTTTTTACTTGTCAGAAGTTTTTAATGATGAGTCAATTATTCCCTCTGTTAGTGTTTATACCTCTATAATCATAAGTATGTGAGGTGGTTTGATTCAGGTGTCCTCCATAAACTCAGGTGTTCTGAGTGCTAGGTTCCCAGCTGATGGAGATTTGGGAATTAACGTCTCCTGGAGGCAGTGTATTGTTGGGGGTGGATTTATGGGTGTTATAGCCAGCTTCCCCTTGCCAGTGTTTGGCATACTCCCCTGTTGCTATTGTCTACCTTATGTTGTCCAGGGGGTGATGTCCACCCTCTGCTCATGCCATCGTTTTCCTCTGCCATCATGGAGCTTCCCCTAGAGTCTGTAAGTCAAAATAACCCTCTTTTTTTCCCGACAAGCTGCTCTTGGTTGGGTTATTTTTACCAGCAATGTGAACCTGACTGCAACAGTATGTAATTCACATCTGTCTCAAGATTAGGTCTCCTGTATCTAAATGTATGTTGAAAACTCTGAACTGAAGTATCTGTGCGACTGAATACATTCACCACAGGAAAATCATGTTCCCCACTCCACCATGCTCTGTGCTCCTCTAGACTGAGCCCCTGCAGAGGGTTTGCCACCCCAGCCATCCCCAACTCTCCTGGAAAACAGCCACGAACTTCCTTCTTGGTTTCCCCTTACTTAATATATTCTCCATATTCTTATATCTTCTTATGCCATCATTTTCTGACTTGAAATTTTATCATTATATTTCTTTACCTCTAGGAATAATATCTAAATTAGTCTGTCCACCTTCAGCCACTCCAGATTTTTATTTGAATTATCTTCCTGGTTATAGTTTTCATCAACATGTTTCTCTATGCAATAACTAGGAAACCTCCCCTAGGCAACAAATAAAGGCCAGACTCCAATATCCCATTTATTTTTGCCATAAACTTAACTTTTAGATTTTAATTTTAAAAAGTGCTCTCTGCCACCATCCCTGAGATGTTACCATGACAGGTCAGGTTCTGTGCCCTGAAGAATTTTCTGCTCTCTCTTCAAGCATGTCCTCTTTAATCCTGCCCCCACCCCCACACTGAAATGCCCTATCTCCTGCATCATCCCATCTCTGTCCTTAGGAATATAATGTGTCCAATCTAACCCACAGATTTCGAGGAGTGATGCAAAAGAAGTCAGTCACCTTCTTGTCTCTCTCCTGGGCAGCAGATTTATCTCACTCTTTCAACAGCTTCTCCTATTCATTAGGACACGTGTGTGGAGCTATCTTTCCTACCTTAAAGCCCAAGAACGCAGCTTCCCAAATTGTATCCTGCTTCACTGTTAATGAAGATGGAAACAATTCAATGGAGTTTTTTTTTTCTTTTTTTTTTTTTACTGAATTGAGTTGTAGAAATCATAAAATAAAATCCAACACATTACATTTATGTTATGAACATGGGATTCATTAATTTGCTTAAGAATTGGTTATTGAGAAGACTATTTGAAAAGAACTAGGTTTTGCTTTCTGCACTAATGTGAAAATCTTTATATAAGTAGTTCTCAGATTTTTGGTGTAGTTAGCATCCTTAGAGATTGTTTAAAAATTTCAGATTTTCGGGCTGGAGAGATGGCTTAGCGGTTAAGCGCTTGCCTGTGAAGCCTAAGGACCCCGGTTCGAGGCTCGGTTCCCTAGGTCCCACGTTAGCCAGATGCACAAGGGGGCGCACGCGTCTGGAGTTCGTTTGCAGAGGCTGGAAGCCCTGGCGCGCCCATTCTCTCTCTCTCCCTCTATCTGTCTTTCTCTCTGTGTCTGTCGCTCTCAAATAAATAAATAAATAAATAAAATTAAAAAAAAAATTTCAGATTTTCTAATTTAATAAGTCTGGTATCTACAAGTTCTATGAGTGGTGGGCGTGCTTCCAGCTCAGGGACTATACTTCAATAGCCACCATGGCCCTAGATAATGAGGCAATACTGACTTTATTACTCTAAGTTCAGGTGGAGTCACTTTGTTGTAAGTAAAATTGTCCCCCTCCTGATGGTCAGGGGGCCACAGTTCTTTTCTTAAAGCTAACAAAAATCTGGAAGCTCCAGAAATGAAGACAGACTCCAGAGTACAGTAAAAGCAGAGGTAGCAAACTTTATTGCAGCCAAAAAGCGCTCTTCAAGAAGGGAGGGAGAGGCTCCAGAGTTTTTCGTCTGTCATAGTGAGCTCTGGGATTTAAAATTTTTTTTCCCTGATTTATTTATTTATTAGAGACAGATGGAGGAGAGAGTGAGAATGGGTACTTTAGCCTCTAGCCACTGCAAATGAATTCCAGACGCATGTGCCACCATGTGCATCTGGCTTATGTGGGACCTGGAGAATCAAACCTGGGTCCTTAGGCTTTGCAGGCAAGCACCTTAACTGCTAAGCCGTCTCTCCAGCCCCTGGGCCTGGGTTTTATAGGGTTTAGTTGTCTCCTCCCCTCCTGCCATGGTAAATGTGCACTGAGGTTCAGTTTGTCCTCTTACTCTCCCCTCTCCCACCAAGCTGTCTAAAACTACTGGCCTTTTAGACTTTTTTTTCTCTTCTTCTTCTATCTTCTGTTTTTAGGGTATTTAGCTCCTATTGTTAACTGTACAAATAGATGTCTGCATTTCCTGATCCATTTCCTATTCTGCCCACTAAATCTCCCTCACTTTGCCCTCTGAACTCACTCTTTGATTTTGTAAATATAATCACAATAATTTTCTCATATTCTACATTGAGCTTTGAGTTGCACTGTGTTGAATAAATTCTCAAATTATCGAGAACCAGTGGCATTTATGACAATGCTATTATAAGACAAAAAGTATTATCTTCATGTTTTGGTTTACAGGTTCAATTCTCAGGAAATCTAGATTTACTCCAATGGCAGAATAAGACCATTTTAGCCTTGATTTTAAATAGAATATTTTGTGAGTAGTTATAGGTGACTAGGAGACTTAGTGAAGAAGCAGGTGTTTCTAATGATTTTAATATGAGTTAAGTTCATTTGGATTTTATCATTTGTCTAGGAAAGGACCTGTAATAATAAACTGACAGATTGTGAGCCCTGAGCTGGAATTTGAGCAGTGGGTAATTCTCAGGAATATTTGAGTTGGAAATCCTTGAACTAGATTTTATGATAATTTAGTAAGGATTTAGAGTTGTTATAAATTGGCCATTTAAAGGCAGTGAGTATGAGGTCTAGAAAATCCGATTTTATGATCCTTCTTGTCACAAGTGATTGAGGTCTTTGTCTAAGAAGAGGGCAGAGGGCTTCGGGGGAGGGAAGCTTGTAGCTGAACCTCATCTGACATCATGCCTGAGCTGGCTTTGCTTGGATGTCTGGCCAGAATGATGAGATAGATGAAAACCAAGCATATTTTGTCCATAGCCAAATATGATTTAAAAAAAAAAATTCTAAGAGAACAATAGGAATTACCAGGACCATCCAGCTTTGAACTCTCATTAAGAATATGCTATAAGTCAAGCCAGGTGTTGTGGCACAAACCTTTAATCCCAGCACTCAGGAGGCAGAGGTAGGAGAATCACCATGAGTTCAAAGCCACCCTGAGACTACATAGTGAATTCCAGGTCAGCCTGAGCTAGAGTGAGACCCTAGCTCGGAAAACAGAAACAAAAACAAAACAAAACAAAAAAGAATATGCCATATGTCAACTAAATGCAAATACTATAGGTCCAGCTTCGTGATGGCACAAGTTCCAATTTCAGGTCCAGCAGGTTCAAACCCCAAGGACAGCTATATTTCCTTCCAAGTCTAAAGGTAGGAAAAAGACAAATGTTCTAGCTCACCAGTCAGGCAGTTGGAGTTGCCTCTTCCTAAGATGTTCTGTTGTACTCAAGTTCTCATTTAGCTAGAGCATAATCTGCTATTCTCAGATCCAAGCAGTAACCTCATCCAGAGGCTCTTCTCAGACACACCTACTTTCACATTTAATCCAGTGATTAGACACTTTGTGCATCAGTCAAGTCGACACATAACATTATCCACCACAAAGCCCATTGGAAACTGCATAGGAGGGAGGCAGGTTAACACCATGTTCTCCAAGAAGGTGCTCAGGGTCCTTGGAGAATAATGATCCCACTAGAATAAGATTGTTAGTTGTGCAGAAAGATTACAAAGAGACCTGGCATGCATAGAATCACAGATTAATATTGAATGGATTATCAAATGAAGAGGTCAATAACTGTTCTTAATGGGCATGTCTATCCATGGGAATTTCAAGATAAGACTTGACACAGACTCTATTATATTTACAGAGATAATTTTCCAGCTTACCAAATCTGTATACAAAAGGTTAGCTTGATCTCTCCCCTGACAGTGATTGGATCTTTCAAAATATATTAGCTTACAAAATAATGTGTTGAAATACATCAATTATGACATTTTCAAGCTTTACCTAAATTTGTTCCCCATTATCTTCTCTTGTCCTCTTATTCATATTCCCCTTCCTCATCTTTCTTCCCCCAATTATTCCCCCTTTTGTTCTCATGCAGATGTTAGATCTTATATATTGTTTGAAACAAGTTGCAATAAACAGTAGACAAGGGAATCCACACTGTGATCAATAAGAGGGTGAAGAGGAGCCAGGGAAGGTGCTGCACTTGTAAGGGCGTGCATGCAGAGAAAAGATGCTGTAGAACAAAGGGAGGCTTCCTGATGTAAGCTGTGTACTAGCAAATGGATATTATAAAACATCCAGCTAGGGCTGATGAACAGAGCATGGGAATTATGAAAATGTGAACCTTTTTAAAAAGGCAACGAGTAGGATGATAAGAACTTCAATGGGGAAATATGCAGGAATAGATGAATGATGGAAGAAAAGATGGGAATTTCTAAGCAGTACTCGAGGAACATTGCTGGGGTTCAAAAACAGTATGGCAGAAATGAATAATGTCTGTGGTGGGCTTCTTAGTAGATCAGGCATGCAGAAACATCTCTGAGTTTATGACCATAAAAAAAGAAATTTCCAAAACTGAAAAAAATATAGCAATCAACAACAGAGTGTTAAAGAACTGTGTGATATTAAGGATATGATATACCCATAACTAATAACTGAAGAAAAGAAAGAACAGATGCAAGAAGCAATAATACATGAGAACAACCCCTCCAAATTCATGTCAGATACCAAACCAGGAAGCTCAGAGAACTGGCGATCTCAGAGAACATCAACCTAGATAAATATTTCAAAAGAAGCAGCTAGATATATGTTTAAACTTCAGGAAAATCACATCTAGTTCAAGGACTCATGCTTCCTCCATTTCTTTGAAATTACTGACTTTTGGTATGCCTCATAATGTTTTATTAGAGATTGAATGTGCTAAATAAAAGAAATTTAGAAAGCAGAGATGTTTACAGCGCAGTAGTAGATACTGAGGAAGAAATGAATGGGCAGATTTGAATCTTTGGTGACCTTTTGTCTCTGAACTTGAACTTTGAAGTCTCTCAATGTTTTACCCAAATTGCATCCTCTTCTGTAATGGACAGAACTGTGGAGTTGGGTATTAGGCCAGCAGTAACTCATCAGTTGCAGGTCAGGTCTTTCTACCCGGCTCAGATGCTCAAGTGTATTTCTGCTCATGGGTTCAGTTGGGCAAATTGTGGTTCTCTGCACCTGTCTTTCTTTGCAGTGTGGGAAGACAGTTTTTCCTATGACTACACATCACTGCAGTCAGCTTCGGTGTCAGGATGCAGTGATGCCTCAGAAGCTGTGTTATGTGTGACTAATCACCAGATTCTGTCATGGCTTAACTGTGTTCTGGGAATTACTGTTTTAAAACACTATTTGAAAAATAATGACTTTAAGGAGAGGATGACACTATAGTTTTTCAGAGAAGAGTTGCATTTCATTTGCCAGGTACCTGGACAAAATTATAATCTGATGTCAATGTAGTACACTCTTAAGACATGAGCTCATTAGAAGTTAAATTTCTGTCCCCATGAAGGACTTCACTTCTGATCCCAGATACAAAAGAGGTAGAATCACCAAAATGCTTTCCAATGGGAATCCTGGGTGAATTCAAGCTTTTTCCTGGATTCTCAGTGTTGTGAAATCATCACTCAGCCACTGTCTTCTCAGATGCACCAACAGCAGCACATTGGAAAGCGGGTCCAGATGCTGGGTTTAGGACTGTGACTGTTCTTCCTGAGTTGGGGTGAACTCTTTTTAATTAACCTATTAGCACTTTCATATCTTTAATAATTTATTTTTCTTAGGAAACATCCTTGGGACCTCTCACATGTTAGGCAAACATTACACTACTGATCTACATATGTAGCCCAGCAAACTCTCTATGATATATTTTTACAAACGCATTTGAAATCCATCATCATAGCAGTTGATATAAATCATCTGGTCTACCATCACCTAAAGTGCCAGGTTAGATTACTTATTTTGTTTACTTATTCACCTGATTCACTGACTTCAAGTTGTATCAGTCATCAAGTTTTATTTATGCTTATTTCCACTAGCAACCAAAATCATGGGCACCCTATAAAATATGCACAGAAAGTGTAATGAACAGAAACAGGTGAAAGGAGATAAATTCATCAAGTTTTTTTTCCATAATGCTCATGGGTAATATCTCTCATAGGATTCAAAGTCATTCTTTGCTCTGGGTTATTTCAGGTTGTTCTCATGTAGACGTATCTTTATTCATGTGTCCACCTTTAGCAACCTCTGCAAACTTCCAGCTTACTTTGTTGTGAGTTAAGGGGTGAAAGCTTGAGATTTATTTCAGGTATATAATTACTCAAGTAGAAAATAATAAAAAGTCTGAAACCTGAAGCTATTTTTTATTTTCATTTAGTTCTCCTCTTGAATGATGGTGATAATATTTTTATAAGATTTTATGAATAGAATGAAACATATCAACATCATTTATTGAGCAATCTCACTTTGTGGTATTGGTATGAAAATTAAGTAGATGCCTGTTAATAGAATGTGTTTCATAGGAAAAGGAAAATGTATCTTCCCATGTTTCCATCAAAAGTCCATACTAGTCCTGATATTTTTAGAAGTTGTTACCACCTTCCTGTCATCATAAATCTTTTGGTCTCCCTCTCCTATTTTATGGTGTCATTTCCTCTTCAAAACCAGGAGTCATTTTTATACCTGGTGGCAAAGAAAAGTTTTCAGGATAAGTGTAAGAAGTTAAAAGTCTGTATTTTAGGCCACTGCAATAAGGGCTAAAGCCATTTCTTAATCAATATGAATGTTATAGGTAACACCATTATATTTGTCACATTTCTGACTTAATCAGTGAGTTAAAATGGCTCTGCTCTTTTAAAACTATAACTCAAAAAATATCCCCAAGGTCTTTAAAGTTTCCAAGACAAGAATCTCATAAACCTTCCATTTTCTGGAATCAAGAGCAGCCTCCAGCATACTTTCACTGATAGATTTCTATATTTCAAGTACCCATATGGTACCTAACTCACTTCTGGCCATCAGATTCCTTTTCCATAACTTTGTCAGGTTTGCATGAAGAACTACTGCTTTAGAAAGTTGCAAACAGAGGTTGTACCAAGTTAACTCTTTCCTGCCTTGCTCATTTCCAGGTAAGGTCCAGGCTGAATAATGCCATGACATGAACAGGAGCATTTGTGCTCCATTCAACCTACATATGTGTACTGAATGTCTGCTCTATGATAATTAAAATATGAATATAGACCTGCCATCAAGGAGTCTACTGTCCCAGAGAAGGCAAAGGTAGAAAAAAAAACAAAGAACAGTATGTGAAGAGGCTATAAAATATCTTTAAATATTCCAAACTGTCTTTGTGATTTTACAATTTAACTCAGACCTAAGTTCTCAGTTACAGGAAGTCATGGGAGGAAAAAAATATGCTAAGTAATGAGAAGGACAGGCAGACTGACATGTGTGTGATCAGAGAGGGAAGAACTGGAGACGAGGTTTCATGGCCACACCAGACACAGATTTGCGGACCTTGGAAAGGAGCCTGATTGGATTCAAAGTTCTTGTATCTGGGCTCTCATTTGCCTATTTGAAAGTTCTCTCTACTGTGGGAATGTTGGGCAGGATAGAACAAGGAGGGTGGAGCTGTGGTCTAAGGAATTGGTCCTGCTGATTTGGGACTAGAGAAGAATGACTAATTCTTTTTGGTCACGTGGCTGGGATGTTATCCAGATATTTAGTTAGAATCCATTGTAGATATTTTGTGAAATTGTTTTAAAGATAAGATTGACATTTAAATTACTGAACTTTGAGCAAAGCTGATGATCTTCCATAATGGGTACTATCTTGTCCAGTCAGGAGAAGATAAGATGAAAACCCAGGGAAGTGGGAATTTTGCCAGCTACAAGCTGGTATGTTGCTTTGAGTGCTGTGCTTGGGCTCAGCTGTCTGAATTCTTGATACTCAGGAAGGAGGAGGAAGTAGGTCTATGGGCCATGCCTTGAGGCTTAACAGCCTAGCTCCCCTTGCTATTAACCTATGCTTCTAGACTTGGAAGAAATGTAACTCTCATTTTCCATACTGACCTGCCATGTCTCTCCATCTTGAAGAAACTTACGCAAAACTAATAGCTGAATTAAAACTTTTCCTTCCATAAGCAGTTTCTGCTCAGGTATTTTGTCTTATCATTTGGAAAGCAACTGGTTCAGAAAATGAGTTCCAGGAAGTGGGCCATTGCTACAATAAAAGTTACAATGCTATGCAGCAGAGCTGAATGGGATACTATGGTGGGAATCTGGAAGGCTAGAAAGTTGATAATCTGGACTGTAGAGGCTTGGTTCATAGAGTTTCAGAAAGGAACAAGTTCTCTATTGGGAACTGGGATAAAGGCAGTTCATGAGATAATCTGGCAAAAAAAAAAAAAAATCATTTTCTTTCTGCCTGTGACTAGAAAACTTGAGTAAGGCTAAATTTAAATTATATACACTTATGTGTTTGGTGAAGAAAATATCAAGGCAGATTAGCATTGAGTCTGTGGCATAGCTTCCATTTGCTGATGTCATTCAGCTCTACAGGGAACAGAAGTTAAATTCAGAGGAGAAGGATATGAAAAATTAGAAGTTTGAGAAGGAAAGCAATGTGAGAAAGCTTAAACTCTGAGTAAGGAAGCTACTGCTGACATGGCTACGTTGTTAAAAGAGATAACATCCTTAAAGGGAAATCTCTGTTCTTTACTGGCTCACAAGAAGATGGCCTGGGGGCAAGATTCAACTGACATGGGTAATCTCTGGTTAACAACTTTACAGGATATGGATCACTATGGAAACAAATCTGTAGTCCTGTGTGTGAATGGTTTTGTGGTTGAGGTAAATTAATGTGGGAGGACCCACCCTACATTTTGTGTGCTACATTACCTCATGGGCTGACTGTATAAAAAGTAAAATTGTATCAGAGCTTTCACTATTCATGGCTTTGCTTCCTCACTGTTGGACTAAATGTGACCAGATCCTGCTGCATGTCTTTCCTGCCACAATGGACAGAAATGAGGAATAGATCCTTCCTCCCTTAAACTGACTTCTGTCAGGTATTTTGTCCCAGCATCAAGAAGTTAACTAGTACAGGAACCCACTGAAGGATCTTGCTAGTAAGAATGGAAATTCATTTGTAAAGAAAAGACCTGAATGAATTGTCAGTAAATCTTTTCTAAAGGCATGGAGGGAGAATTCTACATGAGTTCTCTCTGCACTTCCCCCCCTGCCTCCCCCCCCCCCCCGGCCACAATGGCTGCTATAGCTAAGATCTACAGGGGTCAAACTGCATTCCGAGAGGGCAGAACTGGGCAGCATCACTTATATGGCACTTGTTTTGTAGGCATGAAAAATAAAAGATGGAAGGAGTCAGAAAGTATTGCATCACGGTTCCAGAGTGTAACTTAGGCTAAACAATGAGTGGCCTTGCCAGATTCTCTGTGAGTAGATCATGAGAAGCCATTGTGTGAAACCATGAGCTTGAACCCTAAGTTACAATGGATTTACAATGGATACCCCAGGGTGCTAGCAATGCCAGGACCATGGAACATCTGCCAAGAAATGCTGGAGACCCACAGCAGACCCATGAGAGGCTGCAGGCAGCAGAGCTGAATAGGCTGAACTTCCTAAGCCATTTGGAACCCAGACTATACTACCATGAGTCCCAAATACTGGGCATGGAGCTATAGAATTTGTTTGCCCTTCTAGGTTTTTGTCTTGCTTTGGTCCAATCTTTCCTTGCTTTGCCCATATTCCTGTTTTTGGAATAATAATATTTATACTGTGACATTATGTGTGAGAAGTATGTAGCTTGAATTTTAATTTTACAGGGCTCAAGGTTAAGAGACTGCCTTGAGTCTCAAAGGAAACTTTCAACTTTGGACTTTTCAACAGTGTTGAGACTGGTGAAGACTATGGCAGTTTGAAGTTGGACTGAATATGTATTGGCTTCGTGAGATTATGGGGCCAGGAATGATGTGGTGGTTTGAGTGTGAAATGCCTCTCATAGGCTCATGTGTTTGAATATGTGAATCCCTGCTCAAGGTGCTGCTCAGGAAGTTTGTAGACCTAAGATATATCATATCAGCTTTCCTTCTCTGGAAAATCATGACAAATATAAATAGTTACAGAGATGTGCATAGGAAGGGAACATAATGTAGAGATCTAGGGAATAAAATCGCAAATATATTTTGATACATTGATTATAGGAGTCAGAGAAACCAAGAATACAGGGTTTGCAGCAACACCTGAGTCATGAGAGAAGAAGGAAACGTTGACGGTGTTTGGAGCTAGAGAAAAAGGTCAAGGGGGCAGCATATGGCAATGGGGTTCAGAAAAAAAACACATTAAATCTAATCCAGATTTGGTGACTTCAAAAGGCTGATCACTCAAAAGGGACATACGAAACAGGAGCTTCGTCCTTGGGCTGAATATGTTCTAAAGCTTTAGGATCAGAGTGGGATTTGTGTTCACTATAATGGAGTCCTATAATGACTGTGTCAGTTATAGACAAGAACACAAAAGGATTACTCACATCTCTTAATCCCAAATCGGTTTCTATATGTTTGAGAAAAAAAAGTGTCTATATCACAAGGGTGTCTTTTGCAAGCAAGTTATGTTTTAGTATGACAAGAATTAGAAAGCTACGTAACCATATCATGTGAGCATGCATGTGAGTGCTTGATTTGATGAAGTACGATCCAGAGACAGTGTTACTGGGTGTGTGCTCATCCTTCCTTCTCCACTAAAGCATAAATGTGGGTGCTTTCACATGTGCAACTTTAATACTGAACCCCTGAAGAGAACCTTCTGGTGAAAAGATGCCTGGTCACCTTGCCTAGGATGGAGACGGCAGCAAGAAAATCACCCCAGGTGCCCTCTGGGAAAAGAGGCTGTGGAAACTCTGTCCAGCTCTCAGAAATGCTATATAAGGCTCCTGAGCTATGGTTCTAAGAGCCTGATGGTCAGTGGGCAGGGTTCTCAGAGCTTGCTGGACAGTGGACAGGGAACTCAGAGTTTTGTGGTCAGTGGGCATGATTCTCAGAGCCTGCTGGCCAGTTGACAGGACTTTCAGAGCATGGTGGCTGGCAAGGAGGACACTCAGGGCCTGGTGGTTAGTGGGCAAGACACCAGATGTTTGGCCTCAAGGCATCAAACACCTTCTCTGAGGAAGAGCAGGGAAGATAACCATCAGATAAAAGGCAGTCTGCTAAGCTAAGCACCTTTCCTCTCATCTGTGGTGACATACATTTTCTTTTTACTTGGCCCCTTAAAGTAGGCAGATTAATGTCTTTACAAGTAGAATTAAAATAATGGGAAAAACATGTATTCTTGAAAAAGACAAAACAACATTGAAAAATCCTAATTATTTATAATTAGATATATTACACATAATATTACTGGACATTATACTAAATTCTTTGGCTCTAGGCTTGCAGATGTTTAAGTACACACCAACCACACATGATTCAGAGTGTGAGCTCTTGGATGAGTCTGAGTATCATCACCTAGGAAATAATTCTCAGAAATTCGTGAGCATGGAAACACCAGAGACTAGACTAAAATTAGGTTCACTTGACCTCTTCATGGCTCGCAGTTGTTGCAATCTGGGTATTAGGACTTGGGTTTTGGATAGTGGACAGGACACCTGGGGAAGCCAGATCTTAGTGTCCCCACTGGAAGATGAAGGCCTTCATCCTAGAAGAGAACAGAGTGGAGGGACTGCGGATGTGTGGCTGCACCTGACTCCCGCCGACATGTGCCTGAGCGATCACTGTCTAGAGTAACCCAAGGTAGGAGGACCACCAGAGAATACTGGCACGGGCCCAGCCTGTCTCTTCTGCAGATGGCAGCAGGACATGTCAGGCCAGGCTCCTCATTAAGGACATGGTAAAGAATAATTACATTTGCACAGCGAAGACTCCGTGTTGTGCTACGAAGGGCCCGAGGCAAGCATAAGCTGTACTGGGAAGCAGGCCGTAGCTGAGACCCGACCCACCCCTGCCAATGGAGGCCGGCCAAGGACAAGAGGCGGGAAGGGGCAACTCGGACAGCTCACGTCCCACACTCAGGCTCGGGAATTCCACGGAGACTAATTACATCTAAGGTCCAAGAATCACCTGGGAAAGTGCCAACAAATAACAAAACTTTCTTTGGCATATGGTTTTACAGGCTTCCAAAGGAAATGACTGAATTGAGTAGAAAAGCAGGTAGCCCAAACGATACAATGCCAGTAGATGCAGTGACGTTTGATTTTGCTGGCTGAGAGTTAAGAAGAGACTTGATCTCTCGTAGCTGGCTGCAAGTCACTTGGCAAACTCGGTCTTCCAAGGCCGGTGCCGCCACAAACCAGCGTTGAGAGCTGATGCGTGGAGGTGGTTAAGGCGGAGATGGGGGCTTGATCCACATGGATGCTTAAGAACTATAAACAACAGGGCTTTCTGCCCAGCAGTGGATATTTATTTTCAACTGTTAAATCTCCGAAAATGGAGACGTTCCCTGCATACACAGTTTGGTGGTTTGAACATGAAATGTCCCCCATAGCTTCAAGTGTTGGCTATGAAGCCTGTTCCTTTGTCCCGGGCTGGTGCAGCCTTTGGGGGGGAGACCCTTGCTGGAGAAGGTGGGTCGCGGCAGTGGGCCACAGAACTTTACAGCAGGTGTACTTGCTACTGACTATGTGATGCGTCAGCTACAATCAACTGGTAACCATGAGAAGCCACTTGATATCTCATCTTATTTTAATTTACTCAAAAATAACTTTAGCAAAAAAAAGTAAAGGGTGGGCTGGAGAGATGGCTTAGCGGTTAAGCGCTTGCCTATGAAGCCTAAGGACCCCGGTTCAAGGCTCAATTCTCCAGGACCCACGTTAGCCAGTTGCACAAGGGGGCGCATGCGTCTGGAGTTCGTTTGCAGTGGCTGGAGGCCCTGGCACGCCCATTCTCTCTCTATCTGCCTCTTTCTCTCTCTCTGTCTGTTGCTCTCAAATAAATAAATAAAATAAACAAAAAAAAAATTAAAAAAAAAGTGAAGGGTAACCTAGTTAATTCTACTTTTAGCTTTGTGTCTAAGCCATATCCAATTTTAACTATCTTATTTTATTTTTTAAATAATTTTAAGGCAAAGAAATCTTTTTTTCATTTTTGAGGCAGAGAGAGAGAGAGAGAGAGAGAGAGAGAGGGAGAATGAGGCAGAAATGGAGAGGAGAGAATGGGCACGCCAGGGCCTTTCCTCCGCTGTGAATGAACTCCAGCGCGTGTTCCCCTTGTGCGCATGTGCAGCATTGCACCCTTGCTTCGCTTTCTCATCTGGCTGTACTGATTCGAACAAACGTTCTAGGCTTTGCAGGCAAGCGCCTTTACCGCTAAGCCATCTCGCCAGCACTCCTATTTTATTTTTATTAGTGTATATTCATTGTGCAAAATGGTGGGCTTCATTATGGCATTTTCATAGATGTTTCTTGTGCATTTGCTCCATTTCAAGTGTCATTTTTTCATATGGCCCCATTAGCATCCTTTCATGTTTTTTGTAAAGTCATCTGCATGTCCTTCACTTACATTCTGTGTGTTAAGGTGGATCCCAGGTTCTGCTTTCATGTAGAACCTACTGCTTAGCAGTCATTAGCTGCCCTCCATCCACAGTCAATGTTGACCAAGCAGACTTGATGTGGGAAGAAATGGGGTCTGCAGAGGTGAATCAGAGAGAGTGCTTGCCTAGCATAAGCCAAGGCCAGTCTAGATCCCCAGAACAACATCGAAAATAAATACATAAAAGACAGCTGAATCACACCATGCTTCTAAGAAGGTTTTTTCAGATGTTACTCACATAGCTGTTCCTACCACCCCACTGGGCATGGCATCCTGGATGTCCAAGCCTGAGGTCACTGGGAGAACGTTAGGACAATCTCATCCCTGCAGAAAGAGCACTGTGGAGAACTGCGGTCTTCCACTGCTACAGTAAACGGCGTGTCCAGACACAGCTAGCAAAGGGAGGGCTTAAGGGCCTGCATAGTTTTGTACAGTCTGACTTACACTTTCCTCCTGTCTCAGTTTCTTTGGCTAAAAATTTTTAGATAAACAATTGCTGTCATTTATATATTTCTAGTGACTTTTTTTTTTCTAGGCATTGCTGCTCAGTTAATAATCCATGAACTCCTGTAGACCTTGACACAATTTAAGAAAAAAATGTCTGGGTAAAGGCTGCATTAAAGAGCTGCTCACTTAGTGGCTCAGTACATAAAAGCACTTGTAAAAGTGAAGCCATATCCAAACTATGTGGAGCATTAACAGAACTGGTGAGCAGAATTTTTTTTCAGTCTTTTATGTATTTATGCCACATAACCTTTAGCTGAGAAGAGTGGTCCAAGAACCTGACTGAAGTTTGGAGAAGCAGCAACTGTGTGGTTGGGGTGATGATTGCCATCTAGAAGGTCATCTGTCCTCTATGTTGTCCTTTATCCTACAGGGAGAGGAAGAAACATGTAGTGTGCTCTCGTAGGCTGCTCTTGTTCCCTTTGTATTATAAAGATTTGATGGTTATGAATATTTGTGGAAAATTACTTTTTAAAGTTTTGTAGTTGGATTTCCAAAGTCTCACAGGTCATAGTTAAAGCCATCATTTAATACTTAGAAAATTCTTTTTTATTGCTTCTAAATGCAACAATTCATTCAATAAAAGATTCAATGAGTGGAACTCTGTATTACTTAACCACTAAGTTCTGTTTTTTTTTTTAATTTTTTATTTATTTACTTATATGAGAGCGACAGACACAGAGAGATTGAATGGCAGTGCCAGGGCTTCCAGCCCCTGCAAACGAACTCCAGACGCGTGCACCCCCTTGTGCATCTGGCTAACGTGGGACCTGGGGAACAGGGCCTCGAACCGGGGTCCTTAGGCTTCACAGGCAAGCGCTTAACCGCTACGCCATCTCTCCAGCCCAGGTTTTTTGATTTATTTATGCACTCACTTACACACTCACACATAATATGCAATCCTGTGGCATGTGTATTTGATGGCATTTTTAGACATAATGCCAGGTCAATAGTGATGGTTGTCTATTATCATTTAAAATTTTCACTGTGGTCAGTGCATTCCACTTTGAACTATAATGATTTAAAGCTTGCATTCTTTCTCTGAATAAGCTGAAAGACAAAGAATTATCTTAGGCCTATGAGAAAATTGGGTGCAAACCACCAACTCCAAATATGGAGAGACAGGCAAGTAAAGAAAAACATTTTGAAATTATTTCTTTGTGAGCAAAAGATCTTGGAGCGGGAAGTGACAGGCAAGGAGTCATGACCTAGAGCCACTGCTGTCTAGGGAGATGCTTTTAAGGGCTGCAGTGTGGAAAGGATGCCACTTCCAAACTTCTTACAGAAAACAACTCAGAGAAATCCTGTTTCTGGAAGTGGAGATGGAAAGTGTGATTGTAATCCACTACCAGAGTATTCTAAGACAGAGTAACCCAGCTGTGTGGAGACATTTTCTGCCTTTGTCTGGCTCTGGAAAGACCAGTGCCACCCCAGCACCTTCCAGCCTTCTTGTCCCACTTAAGGGAACCAACGCTGGGGGGGGGGCACGAAACATGAAGACACAGCCCGAGACTGCAGAGCTAAGAGAAATCTATGAAAACCACGCAGAATATCAAAGTCTGCATGATTACATTAAGTGATGTAAGATATACATAGTTGGAATAATATAAGAAAAAGACAGAATGGCTAAAATATTTGAAATAGATAGTTTTCAAAAATTGATAAATTATGGGGGCTGAGGAAATAGCTCAGCTGATGAGGCATTTGCCATGCAAACATGAGGTTCAGAGTTCAAACACGCATATAAATTTCAAGGAGGGCAAGGTGACACTCCTGTAACCCCAGCACTTGGGAGCTGGAAACAAGGGATTCCCACAGCAAGCTGTTAACTTAGTCGATTTTGTTCAAAATAGTAATAATGACAACATATTCATTGGTTATTTTGTATGCACTTTAATGACATTGTTATAGAAACGTATCTAGAATATTGTTGTAAGATACCTACATTGCCCAGGAAATCGTAAAGTGGTATTTGAAATGTGGCTTCCACTAGCTATAAAGATGCATTACAAACTGTAGTGCTGTCACTGCACAAAATTGTAAAAAAATGGAATGTTTAGAAAGGAATGGAGGGCTGGAGAGATGGCCTAGCATTTCAGACGCTCACCTGTGAAGCCTAGGAATCCTGTTCAATTCCCCAGTACCCAAGTAAGCCAGACATACATGGTGGTAATGCAGTGGCTAGAGGCCCTGGTGTGCCCATTCTCTCTCCCTCCCCTCTCTCTAATAAATAAAATAAAATATTTTGAAAAGAAAATATTCAAAGATATAAAATAAGAAAGAGTTAAATTCAAATAATCAATCACCAGATATTTCTAGCCCAAAGAGAGTAAAGTATGAATTTCATAAAGCTTGATTTTCCATTGCATAGGAAGCCTTTTCAAAGTCTCAGAGTGATTCTAGCAATGCATTTATAAGATAATTTGTTTTGTAATACTGGAAAAATCTATATTTTCCATTATCTCAGTGAAACCTGACTTTTCCTTCCCTTTCTTATTTCTCAGGCTTGATTATGTGGAGAAGTTCTGTTGGGTGTTGGCATGGGCACAGACGTGCTAAGAAGGGCAGGGAAGCATCCCTTGCAGGGTGGCTGACAGATGGCGTTGGAGTTTGATGTTTAATCTCTAGTGTCAAGTTAATTGGATCTGGAAGCAGGTAGATGGGGCATGTCTGTGAGAGTTTCTAGAATAGGTTAATTGAGGTGTCAAGATCAACCCAACCATAAATGCTGGTGATAGCAATTCACAGGCTGGAGTCGCTGGGCAAGTCAGAGACAGTTCACTCAGCACGACAACTCGCCTCTCTCTGCTTCCTGACTGCCGATGCTGTGTGACTAGCCTTACCCGAGCATCAGCACCCGCCTCTCAGCTTCCTAACAATAGATGCGGTGTGACCGGCCAGCTCACACTACTGTCATCACTTCCCACCATGGCGGGCTGTGCTCTTCAACTGCGAGCCAAAACAAACCTTTTTTTTTCCTTAAGTTGCCAGATATTTTGTTACAACACAATTTTGATGAGGCTGGAGCGATGGCTTAATGTTAAAGGTTCTTGTTCACAAAGCTTTCTGGCCCAGGTTCAGTTTCCCAGGATGCATGTAAAGTCAGATGCATAAAGTGGTGTATATATCTGGAGTTTGTTTGTAGTGGTAAGAGGCCCTGTTCTCTCTCTCTCTCTTTCTTTCCCTCTCTCTCAATCATAAATAATAAAATTTTCAAAAGGAAAAGTACCTAGTACATGGTTATGTCATCTTTCTGGCAATATACTGTCAACAATGACCACAACCAGGCTTTTAAGATTTCCTTGTACACAAAGCAAAAGTTGGTTAAAAAAAAAACAAAAAAACAGAGAAAACTTGACTTGAAGTATATTCTGAGTCCATGATTAAACCTTGATAGGTTTGTACTTTCCACTTGGGCTGGGAAGTGATGTCACTACTATTGTGAATTTTGATTTGCTTTCTTGAAGATTTAAATTAAAATTAATGAGCTTCTGTTGGCTCAATTTGAAAAGTACAAAGGCAGAAATTTGAGTCTAAACAATAATGCAGCATCTAGTGCTTTTCCAGCTTTAATTTTTTTAAGACACAATGACAATCACATTTAAGAATCAGAATAAGTTAAATTAACTCAAAAGGGATCAGAGACCTACACGTAAAACTACCAGAGAAAAGCTCAGGGATGTTTCTTATCATGCCAGGCTGGCTAATTCTCAGATTAGACAACAAAACCTAACGCAATGAAAGTAGAAAAGTAAATCAATGAGACTTCATTAAAATTAACACCTTTACGAATCAAGAGATACTATCAAGAAGGTAATAAGGCAATCAAGACAATGGGATGGAATACTTGCAAATAAAAAAGTAGGTAATGGCTTAAAATGTGTCAATCAATCTTAGAATCATTACAACTCAATGGCCAAATGACCATCCATTATTTTAATGAAATATGATGAAAAATCATTTTTCTCAAAGAAAAATATACAAATGGCCACGAAGCACCTACAGGATGTTCAAATTCTTTTATCTTTAAGTAGAGTACATAGCAGCTTTTTCCACAGTGGAACAATTCCAATGCCCATTGAGGGAAGAAAGGCCGAACAAATGACATGACATGCATTTAACAGCCACAAAAAGCAACGCAGCACTGGCACGACAGTATAACAAGGACAAACCTGAAATCATTCGGTAAGTATGAGAATTATCATGAAAGGATGCATACAACATGGATTCTTTTTTTCCCCAGTTTTCCGAAGTAGAGTCTCACACTAGCTCAGGCTTACCTGGAATTCACTATGTAGTCTCAGGGTGGCCTCGAACTCCCGGCGATCCTCCTACCTCTGACTCCCAAGTGCTAGAATTAAAGTCGTGCGCCACCATGCCCAGCTGTATTCTCTTATATGAAATATTTCAAACCGGTAACTCTGCAGAGACAGAGGGACTAGTGGTTGGCAGGCAATGTGTGTGTGGTGGGGGAGGGTATTGTAGCACATTCCCTGGGCCGAGAAACCGAAATGTACAGGCAGTGGCTGGCTTCTCCTGCTGAGCCCTGTTCCAGGCAGTGATTAATTGTATGTAAAGTGAATTCCACACCAGTTAAAAATGTAATTGTCATATTTTCCTGAATAGACATCTTTAAAAAGATTTTTAAAAGTGCAGTTATCCCAATGAAAGTGGAAATAGCACTTGGTAAAGTTGAACTCTACTCTTACAGTAAGAGGAGGAAACTCATTCAACTTCCAAAGGGTTTCTATGAAAACTGCATAGCTGGGCTGAAGAGATGGGTTAGCGGTTAAGGCGCTTGCCTGCAAAGCCTAAGAACTCATGTTTGCATCTCCAGGTCCCACATAGCCAGACTCAGTGATGTAAAGACTCAATATCGCACATGTGCACAAGGGGGCACACGCATCTGGAGTTCTTTCACAGCAGCTAAAGGTACTAGCACACTGATTGCCCCCCCACCCCCCCCCTTTCTCTCTCAAAAATAAATAATTTAAAAAAATAGCTAGCATCATGTCCAATACTGAGAGGCTGAGTGCTTCCTCTTGAGAATGGAAACAGGTAGGATGGTTTTCTTTCCCAATACTGAGCCACTAGCTGGGATGGGGATGCCCTCACCCATGCAGTAGGAGGATGTGAAGGAAGCTCTCAGCTCTGGCAAGAAGACGAGCCAAGTTAGAATACCTGCCACGTGCACACCGTGCTGCGGTTGGGTGAGATCACAGAGCGCAGTGGTTTGAATGAGGGATCCCCATAAACTCACGTGTTCTGAATGAATTGCCACCTACTGGTGCCAATTTGGGAATTGGAGCTGCCTGTAGGAGGTGTATTATTGGAGATGGCCTATGTGTGTTATAGCTAGCTTCCCTTTGTCAGTGTTTAGCACACTCTCATGCTACTTTTGTCTGTCCGCCTGATATTGGCCAAGAGATGATGTTCAGCCTCTGTTCGTGTATGTTTTTCCTGCCATTGTGGAATTTCCCTTTTAGACTATAAGCCAAAATAAACCCTTTTCTCACACCACCTGCTTTTGGTTGAGAATGTTGGGCCAGCAATGAGAAGGTATGTATGCAATGCAAAGAGAGTCATGCAGGTGGGAGAGCATGGGGCCCCAGCGAAGCAGGACCTCCGCTGGAGGCTGTACGTGGCTCAGAACATTTGGGAAGGAGAAAGCAAAACAGGGTGCAAAGACCTGTGGCATCAACTCTAGGTTTCATTGGCGAACCTCAAGGTGAAATAAAATACTTTACAATTACTTCTTCAAGGCAAGACTGTAATAAAAGAGAGAAAACTAACAGCTGATATTTTTGCAATGACCTCAACAAGCATGCGTGTACTGACTGGGTTCCTATAAGCACTACTATTGTTTGCCATTGCATTGCTTCCCATGCAGAAACTCATAGAGAAGCTCGTGTTCTCATTTCTCTACTCCCTGGAAAATATCTCATCAGAATAACACCCCACCATAGTGCCCCACTCTTTGAAATTGTGATTTCTTTTTATATATTTAATTTTAATTTATTTATTTGAGACAAAGAAAGAGGGAGAGAGAGACAGAGAGAGAGACAGAGACAGAGAATGGGTACATCAGGGTCTCTGGCTTCTGCAAATGAACTCCAGACCAGACACATGTGCCACCTTTTGCATCAGGCTTGCATGGGTGCTGGGGAATCAAACCTAGGTCCTTTAGTCTTGCCTGTAAGTGCCTTAACCACTAAGCTGTCTCTCTAGCCCAGTAGCTGTGATTTCTAATGACAATACCTTTTGTAGAGTCTCAGTTATCAGGTTCAAGCTTAGATGGACACACTTCTTAGATGGACACCACTTTCCGCCAAGAACAACTCCTGCTTGATTAACAAGCCTGCTGCACTCTTGCTTCCATACACCAGTGCCAGTCACTCCTTGCCCAGCCAACAGAGATTCTAGAACCACCACCCTCTGGGAAGCCACCCTTGTTTTCATAGCCTATCATTTTCTTCACTTTTAAATTCTGTATGTTTCTCAATTCTACCATCATATTTTAATGGTTCTACCTGGACAGATGCTCTCCTGAAGTGCAGAAGCATGTTTTCACTCACCAAATTGCCTGCCAGAGAAGATGTTACCCAGTATTTCCTTGTTTCATGAATGAAGGAATGAATATTTGAAGAAGTGAAGTAATGAGTGAGTAATGACAGCACCTTCTGGTTTCAGAGGCTGGATGGACCCATTGGAGACAGGCAGGAGGAGCTTATTAGGACAGCCACCTCACCAGCCTGGCCTCTGATCAAGGAATCACCCACTTTCTCTACAAATTTCATGCTGCTATAATTCTCTCTCTCTCTCTCTCTCTTTTTTTAAGGTAGGGTCGTGCTCTATCCAAGACTGACCTAGAATTCGCTATGTAATCTCAAGCTGGCCTTGTACTTACAGTGATCCTCCTACTCCAGTTTCCTGAGTGCAATTTAATATCTGACATAGATTCAATGGTGCGCAATCTATACTTCATACCTCTGAAGTGTTTATTGGCGTTAGGGATCACATTGGTACTTTAAAAGAGAGCAATTCAGTGCCCATACATAGTAATAATTTCATCCAATTGTTCCAAGTGTGGGAGAGATCTTTCTTGCTAAACGCTGTGTGTCTATTCTGGATTCACTTGAAACTCTCTTTGCTCACATCAGTACTGGCATTTTGGCAGTGCTGGGTTGGCTTTCTGCCCTATTCTTTTCATAACATATGTGTTACTAGGGTCTTCTTTGGTTTCACCTGACCAGTGCTGCCAACCATGCATGGAAAGAACCGACACAGTGAGAAGTGATTCGTCTCATCTGTGTGGATGATATCTAGCAAGAAACATTATAGCTAACATATATTGAAGGTTCATTATGTGTCATGCTGTTAAAATACATATATTTCCTCACTGATATCCATCACCAAAATGTAGACACAATTAAGAGCAGAAAAATGTTTTCCCAAAAGTCATAGGGTCACATTCTTCCCCCTAGTACATCACAATGTGACTGTACTAGGCCATAGGGCCTTTAAAGCAATATATAGTAAGATTTTCCTATTTATTTATTTATTTTACTTCTAGCCCCTTTGTCCTTCTTTCTCTTTCACAAATGACAATCTTTTTGTATTACTCTCTGCTTCCCCACTCAGTTTCCATGACAAGTCAGCATTGCCCTGCTTCTACCACAGATTTCTTGCAATGATTGCTATTGGTCATCAAATCAGGGCCAAGTACTTTCAAAATGAAGCAGCCAGAGATGCTGGGCTTCCACATCCCTGTGGCTTCTCCTAGTCTGTGACCCAGCTCCCACCACTAAGTCTAGCTCCCAGCCTTCCTTGCCTAAGCCGACGTGTCCTCTACACTATATGCATGCTCAGCATTGATGCCCAGACACACACTGTGGCTGAGGCCCTATATATTGCTCATTGTAAAGCTGCTGGATTCTTCACTCTTGGGTGCCAGCCATGTTTTCTTATTGCTTCAGGGACTGGGAATCTCAGCTATCTATCCTCTTGCTTTTACACTGAGATAAGGACATAGGATATCAAGTTAAATTTTTAGAGGAGGGGCAGGTCAGAGCAGCCTGTGAAAAGAAGCATGCTGAGATCTAAGAGTGAAGGAGTTTGGAAGTGGAAGTTATTACATTTGAAAATAGCAAGAATCTTCCAAGACGGCTTTCAGGAATATGTTGTTTATTTTTATTTATTTGTTTGTGAGTGACAGAGAGAGGAAGGGCAGGGGAGAGAGAGAGCGAAAGAGAAAGAGAGAATGGGTGCACCAGTGCTTCCAGCCACTGCAAACAACCTCCAAATGTGTGTGCCCCCTTTTGCATCTGGCTTACGTGGATATTGGGGTCCTCAGGCTTCACAGGCAAGCACTTAACTGCTAAGCCATCTCTCTAGCCCTGAAATGTGTTTAAGCATTCATGTGAATACTTAGGTCCTGCAACATCTGATGTAGTTTGAGTGACTGCACTCCCCAGGCCTGTGTGTAGGAGGCCTCCAGCCTGTGGCGCTGTTGGTGGATGCTAGGACCACTTAGTTTGGGACCTTAGGGGAGGTAGTGCTGGACAGGAGGATGGACTTCTTCTCTCTGGCTTTTACATCTGCACATCTCCGGGAGAGCAGTGTCCTGGATCCACACGCCTGCCGTGATCCATAGCCTCCTCACTGACACAAGGGCAATGAAGTGGAACCTCCTCAAACTTGGGTCAAAATAGACTCACTTTAGGTTGTTCATATGAAACGTTTTGTCACCATGATGGCAAGAAGACTAACATAGTCTCTGAGGGATGGGATGAAGTACACTTGATCTCCTCAAAGCCGCTGAATCCTTCTATGGATAAGTTTCTTCTATAATTGTTTACATGCCCATAAAACTCTTTCAGAATATGACAATATACCTTTTCTTCTTTCCCAATGGTAAGAAGAGCAGTAAGAAAAATCTACACAAAATATCTTCAGATTTTATTTAAAATCTAAAGCCTTCAAACAGCCTAGAGGAACACAAAAGTCCCCTAGTGTTCACTGCCTCCCTCCTTCACCCTGCCTGACAAGGCCTTTCCTCCCTCAGGCTTTGCCCGTGCTGTTCCCCTACCTTGTTCTTTGGTCGGGTATTAACATGGACCATTCACTTTTGAACCCTGCTCAGGCCTAACTCTCAGCCAGGGCTTCAACAGTCGTCCTGTGTATGATCGCCACTCCCCATCCTAGAAATGTTCCTCCTTTTGCCAGACTTTCTTCTTCAAGGCATGAGTCACTTCCTGTCATGCTCCAAAACTGACCTCTTAACTTTATATATCACTTGCTTTTCTTTCCTTCAAGATTTGGATGTAGGCTTCTCTTTATTTCTTTATTATGTTCTTGGGTGTGTTCTCAGGCCCAGGGCCTTGCCTGGCACTTAGTGTTGGGGAAGAGTTTTTGTACATGCATCTTTGTCATTTATGAACATAGTTGAATTTGAATTTATTATACTACTCATATTTTCATCAGTATCAGAAAGCTCCTTGCCCATTTCAACATGAAAAGGTAAACAGATTTAACCTAGCTTATTAAATCATCCAGATGGTTCCAAGGACTAGTTTCTGTTGCCCCAAAGGGGATGCAGTTTGCTGTGGCTGATCCTAATGGCATTAGAAATGCTCCCAAGCAAGCTGCCCAGAAGGTCTCATGATTGTCTGATCACCACCAGCAAAATCATTCCAGCACACATGCGTTAAGTGGTTATCCAATGTGTAGAGAGGATTGTGCAAGCAGGGCAAGGGGAGGAGTGGGAAGTAGTGACGGCCCACTCAGGTGACTGCGTCTCTAACTCAGTGTTCTGTTGTGCATAAGTGCACATAGGCACAACCCTAAGGGATCCACAAGTTCACGAGACTTTCATATTCTCCCACCCCTCCTCCAGCATTCTTCAGGGCACCTAATCTTATTTTGGAGCTATGAGGCTGCAGAAATTGTGACTGCTGGCAGGGAGTCATCCCTGTTCACCGTAGGAGAGTTTAAGGCATGAATAACAAAGAAATACCACATACAATTCCAATATTCAAAACGAACATCTGTTACTCTGAAGTTCACATTGCTTTTTAGGAATCTATTTGCTCAGTTCCATTTGTGTACCATTACCCAGAATTGGGGTCGCATTGTACATGCTGTGTGCAACCTGCCTTACTTCATGAAACTGAGCATGTGCATATCCATTTCTTCTTTCTTACTTCATGAGACTGAGCATTTGCATATCCGTTTCTTCTTTCTTACTTCATGAGACTGAGCATTTGCATATCCGTTTCTTCTTTCTTACTTCATGAGACTGAGCATTTGCATATCCATTTCTTCTTTCTGCTTGTTGCCTGCAGCCCTTTGTCGCCTTCTCCAGTAGAGTTCTTAAGAGAACTGCCACAACCAAAATGACAAAATAATCACGTTGGATGATAAATGAAATCTAAAACACACCATATTTTCTCTTTATTTGTGATAAATACTGTCGTCTTTTCCATCTGGCCATTAGTTGTGATTTATGTTCTTAAGGAATTTTTATGCAGAAAAGCGAAACAGGACTTCACCTTTCCTTCTCCGTGTTTTATAAAAAGTGATATTTGACAGCATCTCAGGAGCCACTCTGTCCACTGTGACAAGCGGTGTAACAACTACTCTCTACCCACAACTCCCAGGTTCCTGCATGGAAGCCAGAGGAACGTGAGAAACGCTTGCACAAAAAGGATCTTATGATAAAAATCCTAGGAAATAACTTTTTAAATCTTTTTTTTTTTTTTTTTTTTTTTTTTTTGGTTTTTCGAGGTAGGGTCTCACTCTGGTCCAGGCTGACCTGGAATTAACTCTGTAGTCTCAGGGTGGCCTTGAACTCATGGCGATCCTCCTACCTCTGCCTCCCGAGTGCTAGGATTAAAGGCATGCGCCACCACGCCCGGCTAAATCATTTTTAACTGTAATTTTTTGCTACAAACTTTTTGGAACTGAAAATTAAAACTATCAGATATCATTTCACACTTGTTCTATTTGCAAGTAGTTGTTCTTACTTGTGAGACAGTTGGAGCACATAAGAAGCAAGATGAATGCGTATGCCGAGTGCCTACTGGGACAATGCGTTACGAACACATTAGAAGCACTGGGGCATCATCGTTAGCATTCGAAACACGGAAAGCCGGAGGAGCAGGAGCAGGTAGCTGCATGTTCCCAGCATTGGCTATTTCCCACAGGAGCACTTGTATATGTGTATTTAGATATGTGTGGAAGTGGGTATAGTAGCAATATTTGAAACAAACACAGAAATAAGTGATAAAAATAACACAATAAAATAAAGGTACATTGATATAGTATGGCTAAATCAATTGTGAAATGTGACATGCTACATGCTCAGAAAAGAAATTCTTCCAGAAATGAATGAGGATTAATCTGACCAATGTGAATGGGAGAAGCCACACACATGTATGCTGATTCTTGAGAAGTTTAAGTACCTTGTTTTTTTTGTTTTGTTTTGTTTTGAGAAGTGATAAAGAAAGAGGTAGAGCAAAAGAAAGAATGGGTATGTCAGGACCTCCAGCCACTCAAACAAACTCCAGAAGCATGTGCCACCTAGTATATCTGTGTGTCCTGGAGAATGGAAGCTGGGTCCTAAGGTTTTTCAGACAGGTGCCTTAATTGCTAAGCTATTTCTCCAGCCCCTCCATGCCTACTTGTGAGGAGAACACAGGACTTGGACCCAAGGTCTGGAGAGTAAAAGTATAGCTGCTCCACCAGTACAATAATCTGAAAATCCAAAGGAGGGAAGGAGACTTGAAATTGGCTGAGACGAAAGGAACGTTATTCTCTTTCTTGCAGGAATGATCTGAGAAGGGGGAGGAAGTGACAAGGGCCCGGGTGGGGTGTGCACGGAAGGAGCACGTGCAGGTGTGGGCGCAGCGCAGCACTCGGCCAGCGAGAGCTCTGAGCACAGCACAGGGAGGGGTGGACTCCTCAGTGAGCGGGAAACACCGCTCCGCTCAGGCAGCGGACAAGCATGGGAGCTCGAGACAGAAGAAGGAGGTGGGGCGGGGTAGAACAACAAAGGCTCTTTGATAATTTAGGTGTATGCAACATCTACTAAAATGGTAAAAATTGTAAAACAGCTCCACAAGAGCTGTGATGGCGTATTGGCTGCAAGGCATTTCCACACTGTTCCACTCTGGAGTGCCCTGCCACAAAGTAATTTGTATAAGAATCTCTCCTATTTCTTGTGAACATGTTAGTTATTGTCAGTGTTCTTCCTTTATGGAAGGCCCAGGGATTTGGCACTCATGAGCCAGTTTTACTCAGTCCCCTCCCGCCAGAGTTCTGTCATCCTTCCTTTTAGCTCATGGAAATGTCATTGTTAGCACTGGCAATTCCTAAAGCACATGTACATTTTAATTTCCTTTGTAGCATTATGTCACCTGCCAAATCCAAATAGTAGAGCAATAACTCTTACTTCATAGTTTGTTAAGAGAAAATGCATAACACCGCTCTGTACAAGATCAACATGCATAATTTTTGGTGTTATAGGTTATAGGTTAGTTTAAAATATTTTAAGAGGAAATGTGGGGGGGGGGGCGGCGTCTGGAACATGAATCAGTGAATTTAGCTCTTTTTATAACCACAAATCACAATGGCATGCAGGAATGACAAGAAACTCTGGTTACATTGAAAATTTTTTGGCTTCATATTCTACACTTGGCTTTGTTTTTATTTTAAAGCAAGTGATAGCTTTGAAATATGAGAACACCATGTGGTCTTATAGATAAAGGTCAGGTGGACTTGCAAAGTGCTTCTGTCTTCTCTCCCCGTTGACCTCATCGCCGCACCCTTTTCTCCCTGCCCGGCTCCATCACTGGCGTGTGGGATGCAGTCCGTGGGGAGGTACCACAACAGGCACCTGTGTCGGCACGGGCAGCACCAAGTCAGCCTCCTCCAGTTACCCTGGGGATGTGGCTTGAAATAACGTATCAGGTAATGAACATTATCCATTAGTCGGGCACTGGTTTATCTGAGGGGATACGGTGGATTGGGATATGAAGGAGGGGATTAGGATAGTAATGATGCTTTCATAGCAACTCCTGACTGTGGCAGCACTCGGAATAATTGCAGCTACCAAACAGAAGCTTCAACTCTCTTAACAAAATTAACCCAAAGACAGCCTTAAATACTCAACAAAAATTTGTATCATTGACAGCATTCTAGAATCAATAGCCCACACTTACTGAGAGGCTAGATAGCCAGCACTACCCAGAAGTGCTTCCTTGGGGTACATGTTTCAAAGTACTACATTCTTAGTTTTGCACACATGTGCATTTGAAATTCCAGAATAATAGATCTTGAGCTTTCCAGACTAAGCAGAAACTTCCAATTGCAATTTTATGCACAGGGAATTGTGTTATCCTCTTCAAAGCTATCGATATAAAATTATCTCCTTTCCCTGTTTGCCTTTCTGTTATTGTCTTCTGCTCTCACTGCACTTTAATCTCCATAATGTCAAGAATTTTATCAGTTTTCATCACCACTTCATTTTCAGTATCAGAAAGTGCTGATCATTCAGGATCTGCTGAGTCACAGGGGTGTTAAATGATAGACAGAGCTAGTTTGTGCTGTAGACTCCTGGGACTAAGGTGTGAATTGCAACCTAACTCCCAAGATCCCATTACTTCAAGGACCCATGCAGGAGAATATGCAGGGGAGCTGAAAGCAGCAAACCTTCACACAAAGTCTTGATTGTTGATTTTAAAAGTTTTCTGTCAGGGGTTGCATTTTGGTCCTTCATTTTCTGACAGGTTTTGGAATTCAATACTGTGTACCACTGCCAACTAGGCAGAAGACCCCATGAATATGTGGCTCCTGGCCCTTGAAAAAAGCAAACAATCTTCTTCAGTTACCCAGCACCTATGTAATAAATACCAAGTGACAGAATTACTGCATAGCTGCCAGGAATATTTACGTATGTTCATTTAAATACAAAACCAGACAGAAATGCCTCCACATCGTGATGATTAGTGAGGCTTCTCCTGTGTGTGTGTTGTGTGAGTGGTGTGCTGTGTGTGTGCAGATGGGTGTGCCCGTGAGGATGCATGTGGTGACTAGAGGAGAGCATCTAGTATCTTCCTCTATCACTCATCTGCATGGCCTTTTTCATCCGAGTGGCTAGCCAACAAGACCAAGCCACACCCCAGCCTCTCCCCCTTCTGGACTGGAGTTACAGGCGTGTGTAGCTATGTGGAATCAAAATCAGGGAGAGTTAGGATCTTTCAGATCCTCGTGTTTATGTGGAAAGTGGTCTTACGGACTGAGACATCTCCCTATATGCCCTGTGAGACTTCTTTTTGAGGTAGGAATAAATATGTAACTATAAAAATTAGTTTCTCATCATCAATAGTTTTAACTAGGGGAAGCATGATGGAAAGGATGCCTATCTTGGAATGAATATATTCTAATCCTGATTGAGAAATGATTTTTCCTATTATTTTACAATCTTCCATAAGTAGGCAACCTTTTTATCTCAAGAAAATGCACAGTTTTGAAAGAACTGTGCTACAATGCTGTGAGGGTAATCAGTTGTGGCAGGTTGTGAAATCACTGAGGATTTATGAAAATCAAAATTTTAGGTTATTGTTTATGGTTATGAAGAACCCAATAGCACCCAAAAACACTTGGAATACCTTACTACTCTGTAACAGGGTCCTAATGCTGGCTCTGAAGGTGTGTGGTAAAAGAAATAAGACTTTGGAAAGACATGTGCTTGGCATCAGGATGGCAAAGATGATGGTGTCAGCTTTGCCATAACCTACCTACTGAACCCTGAACAACAAAACAGATAGTCTTTACTTCTAAACATAAAAGCCAGGGCCAGAGAGAGCTCAGCAGGTAAGACACATGTTGTTGCACAAGGGTGAGGATCTGAGCTTGGCTCGCCAGAACAGGTGTAAAGCCAGCTGCAGCTGTACACGCCCACCTGAGTTTATGAACAGACGCATCTCTCTCTCTCTCTCTCTCACACACACACACACACACACACACACACACAGAGAGAGAGAGAGAGAGACAGAGAGAGATGAAAAATAAATATAATTTTAAAAGCAGGAAGAAAAATGTACTTAGAGAAAATATTACTCTTCTTTAGATTATTCAGAGGGCTAGGCATCTATCAGACTCTTAAATTGTAGTCATTCAAGAGGAGTTATATCACTAAAATGGCCATGGAGAGACATTAAAAATTGAATATATTTAAAATGAATAATGCTTTGTCACCCATCATTTCACTATTAAGCTTCCCATTCAATCACCCTTAATCTGATATGAAATTTTCTATTCTTCCCCATCAAGAAAATTAATACCCTGATATTAAAATATAGAGAGATGTGCTTTCATCCTTTCCTTTTGTCTTTGAAAGATTTTAAGACAAAAAATTATCATTGGTAAGAAAACTAACAAATATTTAATATAGTCATTGTGATTTTTGTTCTATGCTAATAACTCATATATTTGGTCTTTTCATGGTGTATCAACGATCTCAAATATTTTACTTAAAATATCATTTTTCTTTGACTGGCCGATCCAGTTCCTCCACCCTGCCTTAAGTTGCTGGAATTCTAACTCTCAGGTGAGCCATTTCAGTGGTGAGGCTTTTACTGATGTTTTGCCTTCACTTATTTATTTTCTTTCATTTCCCAACATTTCTATTCTGTTATTTTTTTTTTTTTTCAGTATTTGTATCTCTTCATTGGATTCTATTCTGATACTCTGAGTTGACTTTCTTATTTAATTCATGCATTTGGGTTCTTTTGGAATACATTCACATGATTCATGTCCTCCTTGAATCTCAGTTCTGATTTGTAGGTGGGGTCCATGGAGTGATCTGGCTCAGCTAGGGGGAGGTGTAGCCTCTGACGTTAGGAAGCAGATCCACACAACGTGGCAGTAGTAATCAGGTTCTGACCTCAGGAGCTGGTGTCTCAGTGGTCTGTGCTCACCAAGAGCAGGCCCAGACTTTTACACAGTCTGTTGCTCTTATCTGGTTGCAGTGTAAATGTAAAGAGAGCCAGGGTCAGTGATTTGAGAGTGCCTGATCTTATGTTCCCTGGATTGGGGTGTGGCACATGGGTACCTAGATTCAGGGTCTGGAGGCAAGGTTTCACATAGATTCTTGACCTCGGGTACGCAGTCCAGTGCATATTGTCCAGGCTACAGAACTAGGGTGGATAAGGTTCCAGGGCCTGCAATACAGTGCAAGAGTGCTGGGAGCCAGTGTTAAGTTTTGCTTTGATTCCTGATCTTGGAACCTGAGGCATAGTGTGTGGGCACAAGGGTGCCCGGATCTGACAGCAAAAGTCATTGACCCAGGGATCCTACTACAAGGCATAGTAGACAAATAATGAGATAACAAGAGCTAGGTCCTAGCTGTTATGTGAGTTCCTGACCTTGTTTTCTGGGAATCAGTATCTAGGTCATCATGCATAGGCAGCAGAGTGCTCAGAGGTAAGGGCTGAGTTTCACAGGTAGCTGACATAAGGGTTTGGGCTCTGGGACATGATGGAGCTCGGGATCTGAGGGAATGAGGTTTCATGTGAGTGGCTGACTTTTAAGTCTGGGAATCAGAATTCAGGATGTGCATGGGTAGCAGAGTGCTGAGAGGTAAGGGCTTGGTTTCACACAGGTGCCTGACCGCTGGGCTTGGAATCTCGGGCATGATATATGGGCACCTGCGATCTAGGAGCTGGGGAGGAGAGAGGGTGTGTGTGTGTGTGTGTGTGTGTGTGTGTGTGTGTGTGTGTGTGCATGTGTGTGTGTGTACCAGGAAGCTGGTGTAATTTTATGTTTTGTTGTGTCTTCCTTTTTTTTAATTAAAGTAATACTGATTTCTTGAAGTGTCTAAAAGCATTCCTTTATTTCTAATTCACTGAATAATTTGATAAAGTTGGTGTTAGTTCCTCTAACACCAGATTTTTAAGATGTTCAAAGACAAAAGTGATTGGAGTAAAAAAGCCAATTCCTAACTGTAGTGAGATATTTTAACATACTTTCTTTTTTAGTAGCTAATGGATCAAGGACCTAGGAGGTTTTTGAAATGCGTTGCAGAAATGTAATACCATTGACATACATGAATCTAGTATTAAGCTCTTCAAAACTCAAGACTTTTCAAGGATCTTAGTGCCAAATAGCTAGAAGATTATGACTAAAATAATGTTGGAAAATGGCTACAATAAGTTGATACTTGGCTAGGTGTAGTGACATATGCCTTTAATCCAGCTGTATGGAGGCTGATGTAGAATTTGAATGAATTTGAGGTCACACTGAGATTACATCATGAATTCCAGCTCAGCCTGAGCTAGAGGAGGACCTGACTTTGAACAAAAAAGTAAACAAACAAAAATAAAACAATAAAATAAACTGATACTTTAAGCTATTATAATTCTCTGTCACAAACCAACTAACAAGCACATCAGGAAAGAAATTACAAAACCCACTTGTAATAGAATCAGCAGAAATGATAAAATATATAAGATTACAAAATACTTGTATGATAATGACTATTATAGAAATGAAGTATGTGGTCATAGCTAAGTCCTGAACACAGGGACAATATGTCCAAAATTGTGATAATGAACTATGGGAATAATTGTGGGAAAGAACCATGGAAATATTATATATGGACTTTACAAGTAACTTTCCTGAGATATTTCTGTGGGATGCTTTTTCTATTAAGTTCATGTCTTGTAACTTGCTCTGAAGTTAATTGTACAGTGGCCCTGAATCAGCCTATTTATAACAATGTAACCAGATTTGCTATTCCTTAGATTGCCTATGCTCTGAATAGCATAGATGATCAACATAGACAAGGAATGTTAAGAGATGCTGATATGAACTTAAGCCATATTGTTTGCCCTGCTTCCTCAGTGACTGCTTATATTTTAGACATAGCACAAGTTGTGCATGTGTGAAATGTATTAACTTCCATTTCATTTGAAGCAATGGACATTAAAAATAATGACTTCCCCATGGAAAGCTACAGGTGGCCTTAGAGTAAAAATATCAGTGAAAGGTGAGTATGTGTGTGGGTATCTGTCCTGGGTCAATAAATTTAACTGGTCCTGTTCCTCATTTCTTAGAGTCAAAGTTCCTTGTTTCTTGCTCACTTATTGCTTTTTTTTTTTTCTTGCTATTAAACAAAATCACCAATGAGGGCTGGAGAGATGTGTTAGCAAATAAGACACTTGCCTATGAAGCCTAAGGATCCAGGTTTGCTTCCCAGTACCCATGTAAACCACAATGCACAAGGTGGCACATATGTCTGGAGTTCATTTCCAGTGGTTGAAGGCTTTAGTATGCTCATTATCTCTCTTCCTCTATCTGCCTCTTTATGTATCTCTTTCAAATAAATAAATTAATATAATATTTTTTTCAAAAATTAATGAGCGTCAGCAGAAGCGCCGGCTTGCTTTGGGTATAAATGGCTGCAAAAACTAGTTTTCTTTCTTTCAAGCTCTGCTCTATGAAGCAGTGGCCACTCTTGAGTAAACAGCTCCAGGAGCCAGTTTCTATAACTCCACAGCACAAAATTTCAAATGGGCACAACAATACATATATTAGACAAGATAAAGACTTAAAGTTTGTTTTTTAAATTAATTTTTCAATAAAAATTAATTTTTTAATAAGACAAAAAAGCAAAATAAAGGGTGATATTAACTAGAAAGTAAATAATGAAAGAGAAAAGAACCTATATGCACAGGTTAAGGAAAGAAAAACAAAAAGATGGTAAAGGCCCTGAATGAAGAATGGGACATTAATGGCACCTGCTCAGTCCTGAGGACAGAGGACAATGCATGCTGAGCAGGTGTTTACCAGCAAGTTAGAAAGTTTAATAAAGGCCAACCTAAATTTCTCCAAATTCATTTATGAAATGAGTATGGTTTTTTTTTTTTTTTTTTTTTTTTTTTTTTTTTTTTTGGCTTTTCGAGGTAGGGTCTCACTCTGGTCCAGGCTGACCTGGAATTAACTCTGTCATCTCAGGGTGGCCTTGAACACATGGCAATCCTCCTACCTCTGCCACCCGAGTGCTGGGATTAAAGGCTTGCATAGTATTGTTTTTTAAAAAATATATTTTATTTATTTATTTGAGAGAGAGAAAGAGGGAGGGAGGGAAAGAGAGAAAGAGAGAGAGGATGGGCTACAAACTCCAGATGCATGTGCCCCTTGTGCATCTGGCTTACGTGGGTTGTGGAGAGTCAAACTGGGATCTTTTGGCTTTGCTAAGCCATCTCTCCAGCCCAAAATGAGTATCTGTTTGACAAAGTATTATGAAAAGGACATAAGATGAAAAATAAATTATAAGACATCTAAGCGACCTATAAATCCAAATTTGGTTTTAATTTTAAATTTAAATAGTATACATATAAAAAATAAACTGTAATGTAACTGTATCAAAACCAAGTTTATTTCCTATCCTCAGTAATTTCATCTAAGTTGAACAGCCAAAATCAATGTAATTTGTTACAGTAACAGAATTAATGAAAGAATATATTATCATATAAATTGATCATGTTAAAGGATTTTATAAAATTTAATAACTACTTCCAATAAAATACATACAAACTAAGTATATAACAGCTTTAAATTGATTATACTTATGTCAAAATTATTCACTGACTTAAGATTGCAGCAGATTGAAGGCCATTTCACAGTCAAATATTCATGTCTAAGAAAATAATGTAAATAATACTTGCAGCAGAAATATAAATCTCATTTTATTCATAAACCTTTTATTAATAATTAACTTTGAGATGATTAATGTCAATTAAAAAGTATATCCCAGGACTTAAACTCAATAAGGAAAATAAAATTTATTCCCTTATATAGCAACAAGAATCAATTAAAATGAAGTTTCATAAATATATTATTTATATTAGTGCAGAACATTACATATAAGTAAGAATAAATATGAAAAAATATTTAAGAGCTCTACTAGCTTATATAACATTATGGTAAATTAGAGGAGGCTTATATTAAATGGATGGGAAACTATATCCATGGATAGGAAGACAAAATTGTCAAAAGATGTTAGTCTCCAGGGGCTGGAGTGATGTTCCAGCAGTTAAATCTTCCTCCTATGCATGCAGAAAGGTCTAAAGCGGACAGAGAGACTGCTTGAATTCATTCTCCAAAACACATAAACAGCTGAGTGTGGCCACACACACTATATAAGCCCAGTCTTGTGGCAAACAGACAGTGAAAATCTCTGGGAGCTCATTAAAAAAAAAAATCTTCCAAAAATCCAGCAATCTCCAGGGTCAATAAGAGACTTCCAGTTCAGTAAGATTGGATGGAAGTGTGAGGGATGAGGACACCAGATGTTCCCTTCTGGTGAATGTGAGCACACACCACCACAGGTGAGACCACAGAACACACATCACCACATGGGTACTTACACTCACATACATGATACTCCCCTACACACACCAAAACACATTACATACATGCATGCACACAAGAAAGATGTCAGTTTTCCTCAATTGATTAGTGAACTTAGCAAATCGCTCTGTAGTCATTCATGTCTTTGTGAGTGGATAGTTTATAATGGAGAGAGACAGAGACAAGACAGACAGAGTTACTCAGAGGTAGAAAATACATACACATTGAAAACTGGTTTTCACCTTTGCATGGCAGTGCACACAGACAAAAATAGCAAACACATGTTTTAGACAAAGTAGAGTCAATGGGTGATTCATGCCTGTAATCATCTAGGGAGGCTAAGGTGCAAGGATCATTGCAAGTTTAAGACCAAACTAATTTACACAGTGAGGTCCAGGCCAGCTTTAGACAGTGAGACTTCACCTCAATAAAATCAAACACCAAAAGACATAATCCACTAAATATCAATTTGTTATAAATCCATATCTTTAGTTCTGTATTGAAACATTATATTAAAGGGCCCCACAGTCTGGCGCGAGGAGGCCAGGCCTATTTCCCTGCTACTCCCAACTCCTAGTCTGAGTTCCTTGCTCAGGCAGAATGTGGGTGGGCACTGTGGCTTGGAGTGAGGAGGACAGTCCCATTTACAGATTTCTACCAGGGCCCAGCATGAGTTCCTTATGCAGACAGTGTGTGGGTGCATGCCTCAGTCTAGAGTGAGAAGGACAGATGCATTTCTGGGCTACTCCCAACTCCGGGGTCTGAGTTCTTTGTGCCCTTGCATGGACAGGGTGTGGGCAGGCACTGTGGTCTGGAGTGAGGTGGCCAGGCCCACTTCTGAGCTCCTCCTTCCTCCCAGGTCTGAGTTGCCTGCCCTCCTTTGGAAGGCTCAACACAAAGTAGGCCAGATCCTGTTCCCTTGCTCCTCCCAGTCCCCTGGTCCTGGTAGGTCCCATAGTGCCCTGATGGGGGAGGCCTTGTCCCTGTGTGAGCTGTGGAATCAGGCTTTTTGCTCTGGTATCCTGACTGGCAACTAGGTACCAACATCTGTGGTTACCCCAGTCAGAGTGTTAATGGGCCAATGGACAAATATTTGCTTCCTCCTCAATAAAATAAAGAGTTTTCCTAAAAATGGGTAGACAACAATGCAAAAAAAAAAAAAAAAAAAAAAAGCCAACAAAAGCCAGAAACCTGAGCGATCTCCTCCAAGGATGCCTAGTCCTACAGTGGGAGCTTTGAATGAAATAATACAGAAATCAACAGAAATTCATTCCCAGAATTAAAACATAACAACCAATGACACCCTGATTAAAAAAAAAACAAAACTCTGAACTTGAAGCAAGCTATCAAAGAACCAACAATCATATCAATGAAATTGAACACAATTGTCTCCTAGAGCTTTCAGCTTTTGACAGTGGGCTTAATGTGATTGAAGAAAGCTTTAGAACCCTCCAAGGAGGTATAAATAAACTGAAGGTAAGACAAGAAATTGAAGACCTCAAAAACCAGTTGATTAACCTTAATGAAGCCTTGATCAAATGCAGGAATGAACTACAGGAAGCATCAAAAAAAAACAGAACCCAAATTGAAATAGTACCTCAGAAAAGAGATGGACATAATGCAAAACAACACAACACAACAGAAAGCAAAAATCAAATAGAAATTATAAAAACCTCTCTAGAACCACTTACCAACAGATTGACTCATGTGGAAGACAGAACCTGTGTCCTGGAAGATAAGACAAAAGAAATAGATCAGGAGGTCAAAAACTTTGCTAAGTTCAAAAAATCAAGTGAAAAGAATACAAGGCAACTGTGGGACAACCTAAAACAACCAATTATCTAGATCTTGGGTATACCAGAAGGAGATGAAATCCAGACCAGAGGCATGGAGAACGTATTCAACAAAATTATTGAAGAAAATCTTCCCAATATCACAAAAAAGAGGCCTGTCCAGATACAAGAATCCTACTGAAAACCAAATAGGCAGGACCAAAGAAGAAACTCTCCAAGACACATCATGGCTAAAACTCCTAACAATGAAGAGAAAGAGAGTGTTAAAAGCAGCAAGAGAGAAGCAATTCACAACATACAAGGGCAATTATATCAGATTTCTCAGTGGAAATCCTGAAAGTCAGAAGGGCCTGGAATGGAACACTTCAAAGGCTGAAAAACTATGGCTTCCAACCCAAGCTACTTTGCCAGCAAAAGTATCCCTCATAATAGATGGTGAAAGAAAATCTTTCCATAAAAAAACTCAACACTATGATTATATGAGAACAAAGCCAAACCTACAGAGAATACTATAGGGAATACTCCACACTGAAAGAACAGTCAAACAACCAGTCTCAAGAGCCAACAAGAAGATCACAATAACCAAAATAAAACGGGCTCAAAACAGTACATAACACAAAAAAGGACCAAATACCACAAAAAACCTCATTATGGCAGGGATTAATTCAAACCTCACAGTAATAAATATAAATATTAATGGTCTTAACTAACCCATCAAAAGACACAGGTTTTCAGGATGGATTAGGAAACTGGACCCTTCTATTTTCTGTCTTAAAGGAAACCACCTTACCATTAAAAATAGACACCTTCTTGGGGTGTAAGATTGGAAAATGATATTCCAAGCAAATGGAAATAAAAACCAAGCGGGTGTTGCTATATTATTATCTGATAAAATAGACTTCAAACCAAAAGTAATCAAAAAGGACAAAGAAGGCCACATCTTACTCATCAAGGGAATGATCCAACAGGAGTACCAAACACACCACAGTTTATAAAACAAAATCTACTGGACAACAAAACAGAAATAAACACCAACACCCTCATAGTTGGAGACTTCAGTACTCCACTATCATCCATAGATCATCCAAGCAGAAAATCATCAGGGAAATAATAGAGCTCAACAACATCATAGATCAACTAGACCTAACAGATTTCTACAGAACTTTCCATCCCAACTTTCCGGAATACACGTTCTTCTTAGCAGCCCATGGAACCCTCTCCAAAATTGACCACATGTTAGGCCATAAAGCATACTTCATAAAGTCAGGAAAATTGAAGTAACTTCCTGCATTATGTCATATCACAATGCTTTAAAGCTAGAAATTAGCAACAAGAGACACATCAAGAACTTCACCAGATCCTGGAGACTAAACAACACGCTCCAATGAATGGGTCATGGAAGAAATAAAAAAATAAATTGCAAAAATCCAAGAATTTAATGACAATAAAAATACAACTGAGCAAAACTTAAGGAAAACAATGAAGGCATTCCTAAGGGGAAAATTCATAGCCCTAAATGCTTTCATTACAAACACAAAGAGAGCCCAAATCAAAAACCTGAGTGTCTACCTAAAGGTGCTGGAAAACCAAGAAGAATCCAACCCAAAGAGCTCCAGTAGAAAGAAATAACCAAGATTAAAGCAGAAAAAATGAATTGGAAACTAAGATAACAATCTTAAAAATTGATGAAATGGAGAGCTGTTTCTTCGAAAAAATAAACAAGATTGACAAACCCCTGGCCAGATTGGCCAAGAAAAAGAAAAGGAAAAGAAAAAGAAAGAAGCCACAAATTAATAAAATGAGAATGGAACAGGAGAGACCACACTAGACACAAATGAAATTGGAAGTCACGAGGCGTCAGTGGCCGTGCAGCTGCAGCAGCCGGCTCTGGAGCATGACGCTGATGGGCTCCATCTTGCAAAGCTGCAAAATCCGACTCTTCCCTTGGCAAAGCCACGAGGTCTTTCCGTGACCTCCTAGAGTGCCTGCCGCCCGACAGTCTGCTACTGCCATCTCCGTCTTGGAAATTTTTGGAATTATAACAAGTATACTCCTGCTTAATTTTGCTTTCATTTTCCCTTTCTCAGTAGTACTAGGGAATCCAATTCACGTGTGTTTTTATAGTCTCCAATGATTAAACAGGAAAATAATGTTTCTGCAGAAATTTCTGAGGCTGTAATGACTGTGGATCCTGAAACAAGGACTAGTTTGAATGTACAAAGTTTCTCAACATCACAAGTGTATATTTCACCTTATGAGACATGTTCCTTGCAATGCTACCTGCCTTATCAATTGTTCTCAAGAAACATTACTTAAAAGAAAATTCTTGTTGTCAAGATGATTACAGGAATTAATGGGTACATTTCCTGTACCTATGTGTGACTTACTAAAAAAGAGCCTGAAATACGAGAGAGCAAAAGTAAACATCTTTCAAATAATCGGGTTGGGCCCACACAAGGAAGTGAACCAGAATATGTAACTTTCAGAATTAACAATAGAGTTGGGTGGGCTCCTAAAGGAAAGACATCAATGCAAAACACTGGTTGGATAGATCAACTTTTACCATATACAGGGGTATACATTAATGGATTAATGATGGTCTGGAAAGATGGAAAAAGAGTTAAATATCAAAATATTCTTTTTATGGAGAGACCTACAAGTTCAGGACCAAACTGTAAAATGGAGCAACAAAGAAAGGTCATAGAGAGACAATTAAATCAGTACTGGATTAGAAATAGAGAAACATACTGTTGTTCAACCCACAAGGTAATATTATGTAGAGAGGGGCTAACATAGCCCTTTCTTAGGTAAAAAAATGTCTCTTACCTTATAACCACAAGAGCTACTGGCCAGGACTCCTGGCTAGTTTCCATGAGCCTGGGTAAGATATTAACCAGCTTACAATCTTTGATTTTCTTGTTTGAGATGTTATCGGAATGTCTATGGGGCAAGAGTTTCCTGGGTTAAGCAGAACAGGGGAAACTAAGGGAAAAGAGGGATATTGTGCAAGATTTCTTAGAGAATAGAAGCTAAATGAAGAAGTTGCTATGTCTTGCTTGCACAGAATAATATATTGTAAAAGCATAAGTAAAGCAGCAGAGCTTTTATCTGTGAAGCACACTGGCTGCAGATAAAAGCTTGGTGGGGGCTGGAGAGATGGCTTAGCGGTTAAGCGCTTGCCTGTGAAGCCTAAGGACCCCGGTTCGAGGCTCGGTTCCCCAGCTCCCACGTTAGCCAGATGCACAAGGGGGCACACGCGTCTGGAGTTCGTTTGCAGAGGCTGGAAGCCCTGGCACACCCATCCTCTTTCTCTCTCCCTCTATCTGTCTTTCTCTCTGTGTCTGTCACTCTCAAATAAATAAATAAAAAAAATTAAAAAAAAAAAAAGCTTGGTGGGCGTACTTTAAGTTGACTTTACTGTGGTGCCCTCAGCTGTTTCTGGATTTCTGCTTTGGTGCATTTTGAGTCTCCTCAGTGTCTGTCTCCATCAGCCTGGCACAGGTTGTCAGGCTCACCATGGAAGCAGCACTCTTGCTCATCTTACTAATTCCTCTGTAGTTTCACCTGGGCCCTGGCTGCTGTGAGAGGGGTGGTTCATCTCCTGACAGGGAGTCAGCTATTTATTCTTGTCTTGATGATAGATTTTGGTTGTCCCTAGTTCTCATTGCTTTCTGAAAAAGAAAAACAGATTCTTCAATGGAGAATGAGATCAGGATAGGTTAGAAGGGATAAGCAGTGTTAATTTAGAGAGTTTTTTGATGGGTGTGGTGGAGGTTTGATTTGGGTGTCTCCCATAAACTTAAATATTCTGCATGCTAGTCTCCCCAGCTGATGGCAATTGGAAATTAAAGCCTCCTGGAGGAAGTATGTTGTTGGGAGCGGGCTTATGGGTGTTATAGCCAGTTTCCCCTTGCCAATGTTTGGCACATTCTCCTGTTCCTGTTGTCCACCTAATGTTGGCCAGGAGGTGATGTCCACCCTTGGCTCAGGCCATTTTTTCCCCTGCCATGATGGAGCTTTCCCTCAAGTCTGTAAGGAAAAATAAACTTTTTTTCCCCGCAAGCTGCTATTGGTCAGTTGATTTCTGCCCGCAGTGCAAATCTAACTGCAACAGATATAGTCTCATTTTTGGCCAAAGACTGGTGAGAGGTAATCTTTGGAGTACATAATCTTTCAACCTTAACCATTCCCATATCTGTTATAATATAATGTAACACATCTCATCTAGGGAGTTAGAAAGTTATAGAGGACATGGAGAAATTAACCTTTTATTTAATGTGGTGAGAAAAGAGACAAAGTAACAGTGATGGGTTATATGTTTGGGCTGCATGATTGCACAACTCTTCATTGCACATTTAACCGTCATCAGGCCCTGGAACTACCGATAAAAACACTTACCATGGAGGAAGACCTTGGAATGGTATATCATGTAGTATTTACTCCTAACCAGTGCGCACGTTGAATAGTAATGCTTCATTGCTGGCTGAGGTATATGGCTCCATGGAGAAGAGGGGAGGCAGTGGTCACATGGAGAGCACTGAATGGGAAGTGTGTAAGCACTGTTTGCAGGAAGATAAGGAGAGCTGTAAGGAAGGCAGGGCAGTGTGGCTGCTGAAGGGGTAGCAGTCTCAGCCTGAGATAGGAAAACCTGAGAATTTGTGAAGGCAAGGTGGGAAGCAGGAAAGCTTTCCAGAGCAAATGAATGATGCTGAAGTTTCCTCCTGTGACTCTTTGGGGTCAGTGCAATCAGGCATTGAAGTCAGACAGAGAAGGAAATTTGGAAAGGAAGGTGCATGGTTGGGTTTGTGTAACTAAACTTTGAAACTCTTCAGACAAGGAGAGTTTGGCATGTCTAATAGTACAATCATTCAAGCGAGGGAAATACATGTAATCATTATTTTTAAGTATAAACCATGAAATCTGTTTTTTTTTAAAACTTCAATTTAATCATAAAAATATTGCCTTGTATATTTTATTATCACACATTTACATATTGAATTTTATGAATCCTTGCAATTTCTATTAGTGAGATAGCCATTTTGCAAATTTTAAATTCTTTACAATTATTTTAATTATCATTGCAGAGTAAGAAAAGAAATGGATTTCAGTCAGGACATGTGGCCATGTCACATTGACAGTTCAGTTCAATAGAAGTGTGAGGTTGCACAAGATCTCCCTGCTCCTGGTTTGATACTCTACCCTCCATGCCATGACCCACATTCAACTTTTGTGGGACCATATTCTGACTAGAAAATTCATTCCCAGTTTGTTCTTTTCACTTCAACTAACAATTTCTCACCTATGCATCAACTTAGTATTTGTTGCATCTATTTGTCACCTTTACGACTGAAAAAAAAATAACTAGTGGCTTTCTTGTAACTTCTTCAATAATCTTCAAGCATCTGAGGCTTAAAGTAATCATAGACATTGTGTTCTACTGGAGATACAGAAACAAACTCCCCAAGAGGAATGCAAATCTGGAGTCCATATCCCCACACACTGCACTCTAATATTAACTGCTGTAAACTGTGCTCTCATATCAAGATCAGCATTTATACTATGTGTTTCATGACTATTAGGTATGATTCAGCAAGAACATGCCATTGTCCCTTTGCCCAAATATCTCAATACAAAGCATCTTTAATAGATTGACTGAAGATCAAGTCACTATTCGGTTTATCTCATAGGAACATAATTTCTTCAGTAAGTCAGATAGATGATAGATAGATAGATAGATAGATAGATAGATAGATAGATAGATAGATAGATGACAGAAAGAAAGAACACAAAACAGACACCAAAACAAATACTTTAATCTGGATTTGAAGAAGCCTTGCTTACCACACATGATTAAATTAAAAGAAATAGGTCGTCAAGTTATACATTGCAAACAATGAAGAAACATACAGACATTTTAAAGGGGATCTTGTATCCTTTTTTTCTACTCCACATCCAAAACCTGTTGCCAAAAGTAAATATCAACAACGGATTTTTGTCACTCTTTTCATGAGCATGTGTTCATGCTTATATAATTAGATTGCGATTATTGCTTGTTTGACAAATTATGTCATGTGAACTACACTTTCCTCAGTCTCAGATTCCAGAAGGTTTTATATAACTGACATAACACATATTCTTGTCTTCCCAAAGAACTTTTGCAAAGTTATTCTTCTGGAATGAATTACTTTGTTTGGAGTGGCTATTTTTAGCAATGGTTTGGGTCAATATGGTTACAAAATGGAGTTTTGGTTTATTCGAGATCAAATTTTAAGAGAAAAAATTGCTTTTTAGTTAGTTGATGTCTTATATTTATAGAGGCTTTTGATGATGATGTGTGTGTGGAGGACAAAAAAGAATGTCAATCTCTTTTCCCTTGCCCATCCATGTGTTTCTGTGACTCAGTGTCTCACTCCCTCCACAGCTGCCATTTGTGTCCGCAGCCCTGTATGTTCTCTGCTCTCCTCACTCTGCAGGGCTGGGCTCATCAACATGTGTGGCCGTGGCTAATCCTTTATGTGGGTATACCGGTGAGTCGGACTTAACTGTCTAGGGCCGTCAGGGCCTTCGTGCCTGCATGGAAAGTGTTTTTACCTGCTTGTCACACGCCACCTTTTGAATCACCAGTGCAAATGCACAGCTGTTTCTCTACAATGGTCTGTACCTTCCCAATCCTCAAGCTTCTAGGCTCAAGTATTTTGAACTTATTACCAAGCAACACTTTAATACCATGCACGATGTTTTCAAGGACATGAAGCATCATTACTGAAAATGTTGCTTTAAAAGTGCTATCTTACCTAACTACTATTGGCATTTCTGGTTTGAGGTAGGGTCTCCAGCTGGCCCAGACTGGCGTGGAATTGGCCATTTAGTCTCAGGGCTGGCCTTGAACCCCTGGTGATCCTCCCACCTCCGCCTCCCTCGTGCTGGGATGAAAGACATGCACCATCTTGCCTGGCCCACTTCTGCTTTATAATCATTTATAGTTTTGTATTTTGAACTGGCATCTAGCTATCTATTCTGAGAAAAATTTCTTGTTCCAGTGACTTCATTCCAGTCACTGAAAGGACTAGATTAGGTGAGAGCATTACCAACTTTACCTTTGATCATAAACCTCGCGAAATGTGTTGTAGGTTTAGATAATCTGTGCAGAGTATCCAGATATAGCTGTGGAGACATTGCTGATAACTTACGATGAATACTTTGAAGTGGGATTACGGAGTCAGGAAGATGTATCTCTGTGTTAAGATGCACAGGAGACTTTGATGTAGGGGTGTAGACATTACTGATGTTATGCGTGTTGAACAAGTTTCTCTTCATGAATAATGCACCAGCCACTTCTTGCCAAGTAGAAAAAGAAAAACACTACTGGGAAATGAAATACATGGATAGACTGGAAAGAGAAGGCTGCTGGGATGTGTTATTAGGGGAAATGCTTAAAATAAAAACCTACTCAAAAACAAAGTAAAACTCATGATGGTATTACATGCAATTTTACTCAGTAAGAAAGGGTAGATGAAAGAGAAGCTGAATACCTGTGACACTGCTGATTACAACCTTTTTACATTTGTTTCTAGTTTTTTACCTTATTATTTTTGTGTGTGGGGAGGTGTGCGTGCACACATGTGTTTGCACCAGGGCCTCTTGCCATTACAAATGAATGCTTAATGATTGTGCTGCATTTTGAATCTGGCTTATGTTGGCTCCTTGGCCTTGGACTTTCAGCATGTAAGAAATGAATGGGCACCCCAAACTAAGGGCTGCACGGAAAGGAGAACGAGTACAAATGCAGCTGTCAGCAGATGGTCCGATGACGCTCTGTGCTGCAGATGGAGCCCAGGGAAGCTGCAGGGCTGGTGGGTCCTGAGATCCCAGAGACAGAGCGGGGTTCTGCTGCAGGAAACATGAGAGCGCGGGTTCCCTGGAAACTGGAATCCCTGGGGGAGAAGAACATGGGGAGAGAACACTTAGTCTCTAAGGGAAGAAGCCTGGAAAGAAAAGAAGAAAAAAGCAAATGGAAGAACGAGGTCGCAGTGCAGGAGATCAAAGCCCCCGTCTGCCCTGGCACTCCGAGGGCCCCTGAGCTGCAGCGCCAGTCCATCAGCACGACACACACTTCTTTAGTGTTCCGCCCACTCTACTCTTGACTAACTTACACAGTGCATAACATAGCCCAGATCAAAATTGCTCCCATGGTCACACAATGATGCTTTCAGAAGCCATAGGTTATTAAATGAAAACCCCAGTGCCAGGAACAGAAGACCTTCCTGTGAGTTGTTGATCAGCAATGTCTTCAAGAGTCCCGGAACAACGCAGGTGAGTGCCCTTAGCTATCCATCCGAAATGTAGGGTTAGACCCTCTTATTGAAGATGCCACATGCTTTTGCTGGAACTCAGTGACTTCTTCACTGATGGACAGCTTTCAGAGGGCTACAAAGTACTGGGTAGAATGCTGAAACAGAAAGTTCATCAATAATCTTCCCAGGTGTGGACTGTGTGTGCTCCACCAGCTATCTCCCAGGCACTAGGATAATAGGAACATGACTGCTAGGAAGGTCCCCAACTATTTCCTGAATTTTGTTTTGATCCAGTGGATTTAATTAGGGCTGTCTGACTTTGAGACCTGCTCCAGAGGAAGGGAATTTATCCCTAGTACAATAAGCTAATAGGCCCTTGTGTCATAGGCTACTATTATTATTACTGTTGTTTTGCTAAATGGACATGTTGCCTGGATATTAGCGTTGTTCTCAGCTTTGGTCAGGGCTTTTTCTTTGCAGTTAGTGGTAGTTAATGAAGAGAATCATAAATGGTCAAAATGACGAACATATGTGTCTGTGGAATGCTCAGCCCTAAACAGGACATCTTTATCACGCCCTCCAAGATTCAGAAAACATCATGGAAGAAGGGACAAAAAGATTGTGAGAGCCTGAGGAAAAGACAGATGTGCTCTGGAATGCTATCTTCCCTGTATGGTATGGTCATTGCACTCATGAACTCACAGCAGCCGTGATCATCTGTATAAGAACTGCATAACATTGGGCCCATAAACACTCCCTGAGGATAAGTGAGGGACTCACAAGGCCTGACCTTCCCCTGAGGAGCGGTTGGCAATTAATAATTGTTAAGAGTGCGGGAGATGTTTTCTTTATTATTGTACCTCCTCTAAATGGTCCACGTGCTTGTAAATAAACTTCCACCCATGTTCTTGCAAGCAACCCTCATTAAACTCACTGTATCTGTAAAACAAAACAAAACAAAAATCCATGAAAGTATGAGGTGGCCTTGTTGGGAAGAGGAAGAAGACATCCAGTAAGAATGAAAACAAGACAAAAGTAAACATGTGGTTACCATGATCAAAAACAGTCTATACAAGCATGAAAATGCCAAGGAAGAAAGGAATAAAGGTATAAAACATAATTGCTCCCAAGCCTTTCTACGGTGTTTCCTCAAACACGAGTGTATCGTGTTTGTGTCACTGTGAGCAGTGTGCTACTTGCTGCTGCAAAGCCCTTAGCTCATCAACTTCAGCGAGGCTGGGTGCTTTGCCCATGCTCACAGTTTCAGAGGCTTAGATGCTTGGACCCACGGCTCTGGGTCTGTGACAGAATGGTACACGCTGGCAGGAGCATGTGGTAGCAGCCTGTTCATCTCATGGCAACCAGAACAGAGAGATAAGAAAAACCTAGGAGCCTCATAATGGTACCAAACTGCCTGTACTTGCAGAATAGAAAACTAATAAAAAAGTAAAAAAAGAAAGAAAACGCTAGGGTGAGAGCAGTCCCCTCTGCAGGCAAGCGCCCAGGCTTAGCTATGCTAATGAGCTATGCTAATCTCTTAAGAGTTCACCTCCCAGGACCACATGGGCCAGGGCCCAAGAGTTCAAAATATGCAATGTTTAGGGCATTGCAGTTCCAAACTTTATCCAGCAACTTAAGCAGTTGAAAATGATTGCTGATAGCTCTGGAGGCTGGGAAGTCAAAATGAAGGTCTTGGCTGATCCATGTTGGATGAGCGCCTACCTCACTATGTCTTTAAATGGCAGCGTGAGAGACAGAGGCAACTAGTCTGGCTTTGGATCTCTTCTGATAAGAGCGCTGATCCCATGCAGAAGGGCCCCAATCTCATGACTGTGTCATCTCTCCCATTGGTCCTCGTCCTCCCACTGTCCCATGTCCTCTGTAGAAGGGCTCCAGTCTCATGACTACGTTGTTTCTCCCTCTGTCCTTTCTCCTCGCTCTGTCTACATGTGGTCAAGATTTTAATACATCCATTTGGAACAGCCCGTAATGCCCTGCGCACAGTATTAACTGTGTCTTTATTGTTGGGTTTACAAATGAGCAGACTGCATTTCATCATTAAGATTTGTCCCAAAGACACATGTATAATACAGGACTACTTTTAGAGGGGGGTTTTGGTACTACTGCCATGAGAAAGAGTAAAGGTTGCAAAGATGCCCTCCCAGGCTGTCCTTTTTCTGACGTCCTAGCCTGGAAACAAGATGGTGACATGGCCTTTGGCTATGCTTTTACCTACCCCACAGTTTCCCCTTCAAAACTAATATGAAATATATCAAGAGCTATAAAATTTCTTGCATCAAGTACGATGTACAAACCTTCTATTTCTAAGAACACCCCATGATTTGGGGTGGAGGAAGACACATCTAGAAACTCAGGCATAGGAATAATAGTTGTGAAAACCTTTAACACAATAATGGTGGAAAGGCCACAAACATAATTTCACAATACTTTCTTTTCTATTGTGATAAAACTTTCCATGGCATTGTAGTTTAATCAAAATTATATTTGGGGATTGAAGTAAGGTCATTAGACTGTACTCAGTTTATTTACCCAACCAGAAGATATCTCCAGATCACCCCAAAACTGTTTCTGTTTTGTATCTTGCTGTGTCAAGTTGCATATCAGAGATGCAATTGAAAATGAAATGGTCTGTAACCATGTCACCTTAATAGTATTTATTTAAAATGCAAGTGCTCTTCTCTAGCACTTTATTAATTCTGAAAACACAATATGGTAATTTTAACTAAGAACTGTGCATGACATTAAAATTTAAGATGTGTTGAAGACTCAGTCAGCAAGTAACGGAATTTGTGATTATGCATACATAAGTAGCAGTGCACGTAGACGTAAATGCACCTGTGAGAGAGCATTCTGAACAAAAAAAAGTGCTTCATTTGCCCTCTTGAGTGTTAAAACTCTGACAGCATGCCCCAGAGTGCCTCATTTACTCACACAAAATAAAACCCAAAGGGTCCCTTTAACAGGTGAGAAGCTGACAGATGGGCTCTCAGGAGTGAAAAACCTCATGCTGGGATGCTAGCACCATTTATTTCATTAAGCCATTACCTTGAGCATCCCATGTACATTAACTGCAAGGAATGAGGACTCACAGCTGGGGAGCAGGGCACCCTGCTTTTTAGCTCCTCAAGAAGAGGGGGGCTGCTTTGTCCAGCCTGGCTGTGGGAAGAGGCTTCTTGTTTGCGGGGGTTCTCAACCTGAGGATGTGGGTGCGTGATTCTGCTCCTTAGTCTCAGTGCTCCACATTGTTCTCGAGAGTCAGTAGGTTTCTCTTCGTGTGTGTGTGTGTGTGTGTGTGTGTGTGTGTGGCATTCTGCCTGGCTGCTTTGGGTGTGTATGGGAGAACATGTGAGAATGAGTGCATATGTGTTTATTTGAGAAATCTTAATTTAATTGCTATATAGGGACTTTTTAGAGGCTCTTTTAGTTATCTGCATCTATTCATACCTGTAGATTTTTTTTTCCATTTACAAAATAGCCTCAGCAAGGCACTTGCTGTTTTTATTAATACTGCTTTAAAAAAAAAAAAAAAACTCTGGAAACATGCAAATCTCCCTGTATCTGTGTGCTAACAGAGAAGCTGTTTCATTTCTGCCTGAAGGATGAGTCAGAAAGGGATTCCTCAGCGTCTGCAGCTCCAGCTCGGAAGGAGGTACCTGCTGTGTGGTCCCATTATCTAGCTGTCTGGTCTAAAGGAGGCTGGGGCAGGCTGATGCCACGTAAGCATCTTACCTCAATCTAATGTTGTACACTATTCTCCTGCTTCATTGTCATTTGAAAAGTGCAGCATACTTCGGATGTGAGAGACTGTACAATGCCTTCTGTGGTAAGGGCTGAGCATGTGTTTGGCTATGCTGGGCAGAAACTCTCCCTCCACATGAAGGCTCCTGATGTCAGAAAGCATGTCCTGCAATAAAACCAAAAATGGACTACACCAACAACAAGATGATGATTCCTCATGTCTATCTCTAAAAGACCAATTATTCCATAGAAAATAGCTTTGATAGGCTGAAAAGGAAATGATCTTAAAGAACAGAGAGATAGAGAGAGGAGGGCAGACAGAATAGAGAGAAAGAGAGAGCTGGAGAGAGAAAAAGGAAAACAGTGAGTAAAAATTAAAGGTCTTATGTTCATAGTGACAGAAAAAAAATCCTAGTAGCATAAACTGAATAAGGCAGAACAAAAATGAAAGAGAGGATGGAGGACATAGCTCCTCACATGCAAGCAGCCCTGCGTTTGAACCTAGCACAGCACAAAGCACGCCTGATGGTGCATGACTGGAATCCCAGGACTCGGGAAGCAGAGGCAGGAGGAATGTGAGTACAAGGTCATTCTCAGCTACATAGCAAGTTAAAGACCAGCCTAATGTACATGAAATTCTGTCCCCCACCAAAAGATAATTGCTGCTTCGAATGAATTGTGAAAATTCTATTAAGGAAACAGAAATGAAAAACAAGCAGCTAATGACCCCATTCCCTGGTGTTTGCACCTTGTGAAATTGTCCCCATCCCAGGTTTGGATAAGTTTTGTGACTGTTTTGAAAATAATTTAATTTGTAAGCAGACAGAGGGAGATAAAGACTGTGACAAAGGATTATAATAGGCAAGCCAAGGGTTTGTGCCACAGCAAATGAACTCTGGATGCATACTCCACTTTTTGTATCTGGCTTTACATGGGTATTAGGGACACAAACTCAGGGCTTTGCAAGAAAGTGCCTTTAATCACTGAGCCATCTCTCCAGGCTTAATCTTGTGAATTTCTAAAAATTTATCTTTATTATATATATGCATATACACACATATAGATTCACATGCATACATATATATTCATATACATAAATACATATCCATATAGATATATACATATATACATATATATGTGTATATTTACATACACAAATGTGTGTGTGTGTGTGTGTGTGTGTGTGTGCCTCAGGATCATGTCCTCTAGCCACTACAAACAAACTCCAGACACATGCACAACTGTGTGCACCTGGTTTATGTGGGTTCTGGAGAATTGAACCTGGGTCCATGGGCTTTGCAGGCAAGTACCTTAGCCACTAAGCCATCTCTCTGGCCTCTATTTTTGAGTTTACATGCTGTGATACACCACTAAAATCCTTCTTTTTCATTAATCACCATCTTACATCAGTGCCTTGATTTTTTTTAACATGGCAGTTATACCATGATGTTTTTGTTTTATCATAAATAGAACACAATAGGTACAATGAGATTTCCTTTTTTTTTTTTTAAATTTAATTTATTAGTTTTCTTTTCAGTAAATACAGGCAGTTTGGTACCATTATTTAGGCTCATCTGTGATCTCCACAATGCACGACCCATTTTCAATAATAAGGAGGGTCTAATGGGAGGGGGTAGATCACAGATGAGATTTCCTTTTTATGAGCAGATGACAAAAAGCCATGGCTTCTGTCTTGAGAGGCCTCTTGCTTAACAGTAAACAGCTGACATACTATGGGCAGTCCTGGTGAAAAGAAGCCCATATTTGAGGACCTGAGACAGGCTCGGGCCACCACCAATGCAGGAACTGGATCGAGCCCAGTGAGATAAGAAGACTCCCCATCTGAGTTTTCATCTGACACCTTTGATTGTAGCTTGGTGGGACAGAGACAAGCAATAAATACTAGCCTGAATCTTACCCACAGAAATTAAGATAATTTGTTTGTCATGCTAAGGAACAAAGTTTTGGTGTACTTATGAATAATTAATGCAGTAAACAAACTTTCAATCCTTATGACAGCTACCGTTATCTTATAAATTCAGAGATCCATTTTTCATCCGACACAAAGGTCATGAGGTGGGAGGAGAGGTGAGCCCATGCACAGCGGAGACGAGCTGCCCTTCTTCTTGGGCGTCTCCCTGCCGGCCTGCTTTGATATTCCTTGGTGTGATCCACTCCCCAGACTGCAAGCCAGACTTCCCACGCTTCGCCTTCTGGCCAGGCAGTTTCTGTTCAACACATGGAGCGTGTCAATACTGGTCTGGGTTCTAGATTCTGAAAGTCAGGGTCGAGACTTTGGAGATAAAGGGTCTATTTCTGGCCCTTCGATGCTGTGAGCCACATGGTCAGTCAGGATTCTCAGCTGCAAAATGTCAACTTTTCTCTGTATCCATGGAAAACTTTGAAAGGATTAATGAGGATAATGTTGAGACTCACTACATGATTCAGAAGAAAAATGCAGCATGACAAATATCTTTATGTTCAAAGGTAACCTATTTTTTCTTAAAATATTTTTGGGTTACCACAGAGGCACAAACCTTTATAGAAAATATATTTTGATCTATTTTTTAACTGTAATGATAGTTTTGACCCACTAACAAAAGATGTGGATAACATTTTTATGATGATAAATTTGAATCTCGAGCCTTCTTCAAATCTCTGCTCTTTTGATTATTTGATTGGGAGTCTCTGTCTTCACCATTTGACTCTTGCTTTGCTCATCTGTTAGTTAAGAACAGTAACCCTTGAAACTATTATAGGATTTTGTTTTTCATTACTCACTGCACTTGGCCCTTTGCACCCAGTTCACTGGCAGAGGGAAGTGGTAGTGTGTACCAGGAAGGTGTGGGAATCTAGGAAGGTCCCTCTGCATTGAAAACAGTAATCAACTATTTCTGGATTTATTGGAAGTAGCTGGGACAACTCACCAGAGAAGGCATGGAGAGGAGAGGGCCATCAGAACCTCTTCTGAGATCCCAGACACCCCTGTGCCAGCTGTAGGCAAGGTCTTCTGGTCGCAGGGGGGGTAGAGTACACAGAGAGTAAAAGAGCAAGAGGCAATGAGCCCCACTGACTTGCTGCTTTGCAGGATCTCCATTCTCTGAAGGCAGCCTCATCTGAGGACTGAGGGAGGAGCATCTGTGGAGATGCTTGCGACACAGGAAGCTCCACTTAAGATGCTGTGGGGAGGTTGTTATTCAGGATGGCATGAGACTTCTTGGTGATGTGGCTGCTCTGGGGTCCCTAAGCTCTATAAGAAAGCCTTCACCATGAGCCTTCTTAGATTATTTACTGTTTAATCTTAAATCTTTAATTATTTTTAACCTGCATACTCCTTGTAAAAGTTTTCTGGTTAAAAATAAAGTCACCTATGTCAAGCCCTGACAAATGCAGCAAGTAAACCATTGGAGGGAAGGAACAGTCCTTTTCATGAAGGTCTTACCTATGACTATATCTGAACAGTGTTTCCCTGTATTCTGTTGACAATTTCAGAGTTTTAGTTTTTATATTCATGTCCTTGATACATTTTGAATTGATTTTTCTATAGGGTAAGGGACAGAAATCTGTCATTGATCTACATGTATATTGTCACTGATCTACATGTATGTTGAATTTTTCTAGTTCAATTTGTTTTAGGGTGTTTATTTGTTTATTCTCCAATGTGTGTTTTGGCATACTTGATTTAGGTGGCTACAGTTGTATGTGTTTATATCTGGGTCCGATATCCTATTCATCTAAGTGTCTGTTTTTATGCTGGCACCAACTCTTTGGTTACTATGTCTGCATGCTATCATTTGAGTCAGGTATTGTCACACTTCTAACATTGTTCTTTCTGAGGCAGGGTTGCTCTGGTTTTCTGAGACCTTTTATGCTTCCACATGAATTTTAAGATTATTTTTATATTTCTGTTTAAAGTATAGTTGGAATTTTAGTAGAAATTGCATTGAATTTACATATAACTTTAGAAAATATAGCCATTTTTATGATAATACTATTGAACATCCATGAGGATTTCATCTTTTAGTGTCTTCAATTTCTTCAGTGTTTTAAAGTTATGATTGTAGAGTTTGTCTAAACACTCAATAGGATTTATTTCTGTATTTAAGCTAACATGAATGGGATCATTTTACTGATTTCTTTCTTAGCACAATGGTTATTGATATATAAAAGGATATTTATTATATATATTTTTTGGTTTATGAGAAAGAAAGAGAGAGGAGAGAGAGAGAGAGAGAGAGAGAGAGAGAGGGAGAGAGAGAGAGAGAACTGGTGCGCCAGGGCCTTAGCCACTGCAAACAAACTCCAGACACATGTGCATCTGGCTTATGAGGGTTCTGGGGAGTCAAACTTGGGTCCTTAAGCTTCATATTCTAGTGCCTTAACCACTAAGCAATCTCTCCAACCCAATTTTGTATACTTTTTTCCTGAAAATCTTGAGCAGTTCTAGCAGTTTTCTAGTGAGAACTTGAGGGTCTCTTATGGATGGAATTACATCTACAAATAGGGATAGATTGATTTCTTTCCTACTTATATCCATTTTATTTCTTTCTCTTATCTTTCTTCTTTTGATAAAAATTCAAACAATATATTGAAAAACATTGCAGAAAGTAGACATCCTTATCTCATTCCATATTTTAATATAAATGTTTTAACTATTTTCCTATTTATAATATTTTGGCTATAGGTTTGTCATACAAAGACCTTGTTATGTTAAGGGGTATTTTTTTCTACCCCTACTTTCTTTTTGTCTCAGTTTATTTATTTATTTGAGGCCAGGGCCTCCAGCCACTACAAATAAACTCCAGATGCATGTGCCACCTTGTGCATCTGGCTTAATTGAGTACAGGGGAATCAAACCTGAATCTTTAGGCTTCACAGGCAAGCACCTTAAGCCACCTCTCCAGCCCATGCTCCTACTTTCTTATTGGATTTTATCATGAACAAATGTTGGACTTTGTCAAAGGTCTTTTTTGCATCTATTGACTATAATATTATTTGTATCTTTGTGTCCATATATGTTATATCTAACCATTCTCTCATCCTTATAATGAAGCCCACTTGGTCAGGAGGGGTAGTTTTTATTGTGCTGATGAATTAATTTTACAAGTATTTGAGACTTTTTATATTGAGTTAATCAGGGATATTGATCACTTTCTTTTTGTGTTTTCTGTCAATTTAGCTTTGCTGTCTTGGTAATCTTGTTTCATGAAATGAGTTTGCAGCATTCGTTCTCTTTCTTTTGAATGGAACAGTTTGAGAAGCTTTGGTATTTTTCTTTCAAATTCTGAATCCAGCAATGAAGTCATCTGGAACTGGGCTTTTTAAAAGTTGAGAGTTACTATATTATTAAAAAGTATACACCGTTAATTCCTTTTGTTTTATTTTTGTAATGTCTGATAGTCCCAAAGCCTCATCTGCTTACTATGCTACTGCAGTTTATTCTCTCTTGTTGCCTTATTGGTGTATATGTGCATGTCTTCACTGTGTAGGATTCTGTCCATTGATCTGTAGTACTGGCTTAATAGTCACATATTCTTTTGGTCATGAAGCATATAAAAAAGAATAGATTTACTATAATAGTAATCTATATTGACAGATACTGTTTTCCAGAGCTTGACATTTGTTCATGCCTCCTGGCTTTAAGAATTTCTTTGAGAAATCTGTTGTTCTGATTACTTGCCTGTATATGTGATTTGGTGTTTCTCTCTTGTGCCTTTTCCAATATTTTTTTTTCTGTGTACCTACTGGTTTAACTATATGACATGAGGATGTGCTTTCCTGGTCTTTTCTGTGTGGTGCTCTGTCTTTTGTATCTGTTTGACCATCTATTCAGATTTGGGGATTTTTATGCTTGGATTTTATTAGACATATTTTCTATGCCTTGATATTGTACTTCCATGCTTTATAAACTTGGTGTTTTAATGAAATATATTCCGTGTATTATATTTATACCGTCTTATTATTTTATGTCTATTGTTGTCTAAGTATCGTAATGTATCTCTCTTGTGTTCAGTTGAGTGTTTGTCTGATATTCTGTCTTCTTGGTACTGTCTATTGATGAGGCTTTCCACTGAATTTTTTACTTCTCTCAGTGAGTTTTTCACGTTTAAACTTTTAGTTTGATTGCTTTCAGTAGCTCTGTATATTGAATTTCCTATTCATATATTGTCTTATTTATTTACTTCATCTGTTTATTTGATTTTGATTTGAATTCATCCAGGAATTTGTATTTATTTTGAATTTTGTCTGTTATTTTATCTAACTCACTCTCACTAGAATTTATTACTGTCAGTAATTTTTAGAAGAGTCATCTTGCCTTAATTTTTCAAAATTTTGTGTTTCTGTGTTGATATATGAACATCTGGGGTTTAATCTATACTCTTTCAATTAAAGAATTTACCACGTTTAAGTGGTGCTAGAGTTTTGTAGATTTAAGGATGATTTCCCCCACTGGAATAGAGGTGTAACTCAGTAGATAAACCCTAACCACATGTTCAGGGCACTGGCCACAATCCCACTTCAAGAGTAGAATACTAACTTAATAGACAACCACAACTGATAAGTAATCCTTATGAAAATACAGTAGTAGCCAATTAAAAACAACTGTTCCTTCAGTTACAATAAATTTTGGGAATAAAATACAAGAATATAATTGTATTTACTAAGATATTAATTTCTATGTGTAGAATGGACAGGTAAATAATCAGAGAGTAGTGATTAGTAGTAGAGAAAAATAGATGAAGAAAAACTAAATAGAACATGGGATAATAATGACACAGTGCACAACAAAAGTTAAAATAAAAAGAGAAACTGGTAAGAAATGCAATAAGATGATCTATAGCATTCCTAGCCCTTAGAAGGCTAAGGTGGGAAGCTTTCCAGTCCTGGATCAACCTGTACTCTGTGGTATAGCCTATCTCACAAAGAAAGAAAACTTTCAATTAGTGAAGTGCTTTCCTACAGGAGAATGAGTACCTGGTTTTATTTCTTTTTAAGATACCTTTTAAAATATTTTATTTTTATGAGAGAGAGAAGGGAAGAGAGAGAAAATAGGCATGCCAGGGCACCCCACTACAAAAAAAAAATAATAAGTAAAAAGTGTGCCACTTTGTGCATCTGGCTTTATGTGGGTACTGGGACATCAAATTCAAGCCATCAGGTTTTTCATGCAAGTGCCTTTAACCACTGAGCAATATCTCCAGCCTGAGTTACTGAGTTCTAACACCTAGGGCTCATGACTCTAAGGAGATTCTGAGGTTACAGAAATATGTAACAGTCAAAATCTCCCGGCGCACAAAAGAACAATCACTAACCAGCTATCGTTAGGACAAGATAGTGAAAGAGTTCAGAGCCAACTATGATTGGAAGTCCTCTGAAAAGAGTGGATGGTCTCTCTCTGACAGGACTGCACACTGCCTTGCTTCTTTTGCCTCTTGAAGTATCCAATAAACATGACAGTTCTTTCTATGAAACTCAAACATTTTCTAGGAATTTAGGCACATTAGGAGCATTTATTCCACTCCTAATGTTATTCTTGGAGCTAAAATGAATGCTTTTAACATTTTCTTTTCTTTAGGCAAGCCCAACAGACTGTCCTCTTTTATGCAAGAGAAAGAGAATTGGGGTGCCAGGGCCTCAAGCTACTGCAATCGAACTCCAGGCATGTGCACCCCCTTGTGTGCATGTGCAGTGTTGTGTGTGTGCCACCTTTTGTGTCTGGCTTATGTGGGACCTGGAGAATCAAACATGGATCCTTAGGCTTCACAATCAAGTTTCTGAACAACTAAGCAATCTCTCCAGTCCTCTTTAATATTTTAATGGGATAAGATGTCCTATACTAGGCTCTCAGGTCCTTCATTTAATTTTCACACCCTTTACTCTTAACTGACTTCAGTGCATTCCATCAGCTTGAAACCACCTCTACTTGTGAAATCAGAAATATCATGTCCTATGTGAAAAACCTATGCTGAGTGCTAAATGACAGGACTACAGTAGCTGGCATGAAATCAGTGTTGTTTCTCACCTAACTTTCCTTATTTAGTGTAAGTAAATTTTAATTTCCAGTGTGAATAGAAAATACTTTTTGTCAGAGAAGAAAATTCAAAAACTTTCAGTTATGTCAGAGGTTTTTTTCTGGCATATTAGAAATTCACTCATGGATCATAATGACTAAAAAGGTGATATTTGTTCACATGTTACTTTTGTTTAAAAGAAGGAGCAGTGATTGTGTTAGCCATCTATACCCAAGATAAATAAAACGGCTGGATGGACAACTGCTTTTGAGCCTGTGTTAGCACATCACTATCATGGTGGGACCATGTGGTAGAAGACGTGTCTGTCTCATAAGGGTGAGGAGTGACAGAGAGAGAGAGAAGAGGGACACTAGCGTTTCCTTTACAGGCATGTCTTCAATGACCCAACTTCCTCCTTCTCCCAAGTGTCACACGCTGGAGTCCAAGCCTGCAGCGCATGGGTCCCGGGAGACACTCAAACAGTGGAAGGGATGTTAACAATGGCTCAGTGTTGCATGGCACATCTTGACATGGAATTCCATAGACAGAGATAAGGAATATCTTTCAGATATAAAGGCATGAGACTGGACTTTATGTCTTCATAACCGGCAAAAGCAGGCTCCTTGCTCTGGGCCAGGGGTATGATCTTGAGAAAATATGTACGTAGTAGCTTTTGTGTAATGCATAACAAGTAATGTTGGTAGATATTTCCTTTCAAGAATATCATCAGTAAGATTGGTCTGTTGCTATTTAGTTAAACTGCATTATGAGAAGTGGATTCAAGTAATCAGAGATTAAGTTTAGGGATTAAATTGGCTGAACTGCTAAAAATTAGAGGGCCTAATCACTGTTAGGAATATTTAATGTTCCTTAAATTCCAATAACCCCCCCCCCACATATGCACATTCAATTACTTTTTCCAAATAGCTAGAATATTTTATAATTTAATTGCTGGTCCATTAAATATGTACTTCATGTTATTCAATATCTATGCTTTAGGTCAGTACTTTTTAAACTTTTTCATTTGATCCCTTCCTACCTAAGAAATTTTATCATGACTTCAGGCATATAGATATATAAAATAAATATACAAATCAAACATATACAGATAAAACATCATAAGTAAATTTATTTTAAAATAATTTTTGCTCATGTAATTTTATCATTCACTAATGACCTAATGAGATGAATATACTTGTTAAATTTTACATAAAGAGGGCTGGAGAGATGGCTTAGTGGTTAAGCGCTTTCCTGTGAAGCCTAAGGACCCCGGTTTGAGGCTCGGTTCCCCAGGTCCCACGTTAGCCAGATGCACAAGGGGGCGCACGCGTCTGGAGTTCGTTTGCAGAGGCTGGAAGCCCTGGCGTGCCCATTCTCTCTCTCTCCCTCTATCTGTCTTTCTCTCTGTGTCTGTTGCTCTCAAATAAATAAATAAATAATTAAAAATATATTTTAAAAAATTGTATATAAAGAATTAAATATTGGCTGATCATTTCATACTATAGAATATAGAGTATCTTCAACATTTTTTTCAGAATTAATCAACATTATCAGTTTATAATCACCAGTGTCGAGAAATCTGCTGGACATAAAGCACAGTACAGTGGCAGAAGTGTATTCAAGACCATTACAGAAATAGAGGTTCTGTTCTAATTCCATGAAAAACTTGTTTCATAATTCTTGTGTTACTCAAGTCAGCAACTCACAAAACAAGTTTTAAAAATTAAACATTCATACCCAGCATAACCCAAAGATAGATTAATTTTTCTGTCATATATGTGTTGAGGAATGATAGGAGAAAAATATTAAAAGTTTTTGTTTTCTATCCTTAAACTATTGTTCTATAACCGCAGAAAACTTTTAAGCTACAGTAAAACACTGCAACCTAAACACCCACTAGTCTCATTTCTGAGCCCAGGGCTTTAGGTAGAACCTGTTGGTAGAGCCCAGTGTGACAGCGTGTGCAGGAGCCAGTGCACGTGTGCTGTGTTCAGAACCAAGGCTGCGAAACAGTCTGTGATGTGACACAGGAGGGAGCTGCCAGAAATGCTTCAGATTCATTATGTGTTTTATTTTGAAATTGTGTGTGCTGCTTGACCATTCAGAAACCTTTTGCCATTGCCAACTTTTTCACTGCATCGTGTTCAGTTATACATGGATCCACCCTCTGCTCTCGGTACACATTCCCAGCCAGTGTGTAAATTCCGCACAGTGTGCATTCCCAGCCAATGGGTCAGTTCAACACAGTATTTAATTAGTACTTCATTTCTCTCTCTCTCCAAGTTCTCACTTTTGCCTAGAACCTAGACCTAGAACTCACACAATAGCACAGGCTAGCCTTGACCTCGTGGTGATCCTTTTACTTCACCTTCCTGAATACTCAAATTAAAGGATGGCCTACCATGCCCAACCTAATTAGTATTCTAATACAGTATCCTGACAAAGTACTGGTCTCTCACTTTTCCCTGTTGGACTATGTTTAAATCCCAGACAGAAGTTCCCACCACACTGTGTGAGATTTCAGCAGTTATCTCTAAATATTGTACGAAATAGGACAGAGTAGCAAGTAGGTGAAAGCTAGTACCACCGTCTCTCACCCCATAGCCCTGAGAGCTGGCCACTGTTCCTTAAGGCTTGTCTAAGAGACAAGACAGGTCCTCACAAATGTTCCTTCCTGCTAATGCTGTCAGTGAAGAGGGGAGGCTTAGGGATTCACAATCATTTGGTTGTGCTTTAGATGTATATTCCAAGAATACATATGTTGAAATGTATTCCTCATTGTGAACTATGTCCTCCAGTGAGTTCTTAACCTGGTGAAGTTAAGAGGTGAAATCTTAACCTGGTCTGAGGGTAAATGTTGGGCCTATGGTTAAGAATTGGTGTAAATAAAGACATCAGTGTGAAATGCCTATGACTGACTCCTAAATTCCCTTAGAAGAGGGAGAGAGAACAAGCATAATTATATGTTCCCCATCTCTTATCATGTGATGTTCTGCCTTGTTTTGGGACTCTAACAGCAAGAAGACTATCAGCTGATTTGGTCTAATGACCTTATGCCTCCAGAAGTAAGAGCCAAAGTAAAACTTTTATCTTTTAAAAGCTCTCACCTTTCAGATATTTTGTTATAGTCATAAAATCAACTAATCCTGTAGCTGACTGAAGCATCTATAGCTACAATGACATTCTTTTGCTAACCATAAAAATAAATTTTCTGTTACATAATATAGGGTTTACCATTATTTTCAAACTTAAAGGAAACTTCTACACACATGGCCAGAGGAGTGAGCTGTGCTGCGCCCTCAGCTGGCAGTTTTCTTACTCCATCGCTGAGCTACCGAGGCCACAGTGAGTAGTTCTGTAACCACCTGTGATATTGACATGTGTCTAATATTCTGTGTTTATATATTTGTCTCCCTCAAAAGACTATAAGCCACTAGGATGGTAAAGTATGCCCCTATCAGTCTACGGTTTTATTTAGAATTTATTCATCATAGTTAAGGGCTCTCAATATGAAAAAAGAATACCAATGAAAATGTTAAACCTCACATTATCCATAATGAAAAGGCTATTTCATTTATGGATGGTTATTTTAAGTTCCATTGATTTGTGGCAAATGTTACAGCCTCAAAGTTGGATGTTGGTTTCCACATTTGTTGAGAATGTTTGCATCTATGTTCATGAGGGAGATGGGTCTGTAATTTTCTTTTTCTGTTCTATCTTTGCCTGGTTTTGGTATCAGGGTGATGCTGGCCTCATAGAAGGAGTTTGGTAGGATTCCTTCTTTTTATATTTCATGGAAAAGCTTAAGAAGCAATGGTGTCAGCTCTTCCTTGAAGGTCTGGTAAAATTCAGCAGTGAATCCATCTGGGCCTGGGCTTTTTTAGTTGGGAGATTTTTGATAACTGTTCAGATCTCCATGCTTGTTATAGGTCTATTTAAGTGATTAATCTCATCTTGATTTAATTTAGGTAGGTCATATAAATCAAGGAACACATCCATTTCTTTCAGATTTTAATACTTTGAGGAATATATGCTTTTATAGTATGTCCTTATGATTTTTTGAATTTCTCTGGCATCTGTTGTGAGGTTACCTTTTTCATCTCTAATTTTATTAATTTGTGTCTCTTCTCTCTTTCTTTTGGTCAGATTTGCTAAGGGTTTATCAATCTTGTTTATCCTTTCAAAGAACCAACTCTTTGTTTCATTAATTCTTTGGATTGTTCTTTTTGTTTCTATTTCATTAATTTCTGCCCTAATCTTTATTATTTCTTCCCGTCTACTGATTTTTGGTTTGCCTTGTTCTTCTTTTTCCAAGGCTTTAAGGCGAAGCACTAGGTCGTTTACTTGTGACCTTTCTAATTTCTTAATATAGGCACTTAAAGCTATAAATTTACCTCTTAGAACTGCCTTCATTGTGTCCCACAGATTTTGGTATGTTGTGTTCTCTTTATCATTTGACTCTATAAATTTTTTGATTTCCTTCTTGATTTCTTCATTAACTCATTCATCATTTAGTAGTGTATTGTTTAGTTTCCATGATTTCATATATACTCTATAGCCTTTCTTGCTATTGATTTGTAGTTTGATTCCATTGTGGTCAGATAGAATGCAAGGAATTATTTCAATTTTCCTGTATTTGTTAAGATTTGCTTTGTGTCCTAATGTATGGTCTATTTTAGAGAATATTCCATGTGCTGCTGAAAAGAATGTATATTTTGCAGCATTTGGAAACAGGGCTCTGGAAGCAAAAAGGGTAGATTGAGAAACTTGTGAGAACACGCTTACTCCATCATGCATGACACGGGTCGGGGCACAGAGAACAGCACGGCGGGAGCCAGGTTCAGAATACTTTGCTATGCAATTGAGTTTCTCTTGGCTGGATATGTTTAACCTATATTTAAAAAAATAATATCAAGAAGATCTCTAAAATTAGACCACTGGGGGATGTCCTCTACTTACAAGAGTCACCACCTCCTCGTCCTTGTTCAGAAGGAAGTGAGGTTAAATGCTGTGACATGAGCAGGTCTTGAGTGTGCATCTCGGTGGCTTGTCAGTGTGCCTGCCCAAGATGAAGACAGAGCACATCCCGTCACCCAGGACGTTTCTCCTGCCTTCTCCGAGTCATTCTTCAAAGCAAGACAGCCGGAATTCCGACTGGAATCAGGCATGGTTTACTTGCTCTTGAGCTCCCACATGCTTTTGATGTCTGGCATCTTTCATTCAAAAGAATATTTTTAAGAGTTATCCAGATTGTTACCTATCTCATCATTTACCCTTTTGATTGCAGTATAACATTTTCCTCTCATGACAAGGTTTTTATCCATGCCCCCTTGAAGATCCCTGAATTCAAACCACGAGGGTCAGTGCCCCATGACAGGGCATGCAGGAAAGAGTGAGTGGAAGTGGAAAGGCAGAGCCAGATCAGAAGGGTGGAAGGGTTTGCTGGCTTCCTTGCTCAGGGAGCTTAAATATACTTCCCATTTTCTTCATTTAAGGAAAAATAAAGCATATCTTGCTGGGTCTTTTGATTGTTTTTAGTAAAGGACAGTGGTTCAGGAAAGCACTAGCTAGAAATTTCCTGCAGCAGTTACTTATTCTGTTACATATTAGAGTGAACCTTTTCAATTTATTGCTAAGAAATAGTACTTGTCTCCAAATTAAATTCCTTTTCCCTGAAACTAATTGAGCAAGCCAAATATGCCTAGCTTCACCCCATTTCACATCTCTATGGCCAGAGACCAGCCTACTCCTTGTGGAGAGCACATCTGGATAAACATCTGGTTGAGGGCAGCCTGCTGGAGGGGATGGAGTGAGGGAGCCACAAAGAGAGCCTGAGCACTAACCCTGGAAAACCTCCCATGAGAAACTGGGTTTCTGCATAATAGTTACTGGTGTGATCCACAAGTTCAATTAGATTTAATGGCCTATCAGAAACATGAAATGTGATTCCTTTTTCCCAAGCTTGCCTTTTAATTGTTAAATAATAACAGCTGGGCAAGCAGGGGTGAGGTGGCACAGGCAGCTGGGCAAGCAGGGGCGAGGTACTTAGAAAGAGATCCACTCTTCAGTTGACACCTGACTAGAAAAGTTCATTGCTAAAATAATGTGCTCACATGAAGTCAATCAGAACTCCTTACACTAAAGAGAATGTTTCTTTTCAGTGACACACTTGAAATATAATACTCTAATCTTTCCTGCATGGGAAAGAAATGACTTGATGCCTTTCTCCAACTTTATGAAATAAACATAGAGTGAATTGAGTTACCTCAATGAAAGAGAAGATGTCCATTAAGCAACTAACAGATGTCAGATAATGTGGAGCGTGAAAGAAATCTAAATATCTTATCATTTTATTTTCTCATGACAAACAAATACTAAACTGCATTTATTGATGAAACCTTTTTAGGCCATACAGACACAAGTGTTCTCACTTCCAAGAACGATGCTGACCCAGGACTTAAATCTGTTTCTCTAACCCTCTAGGAACATTAAGAAAACCAGCTAAACATTTAGGAGCAGCCAGTTTTCCTTATGAATATGCATGTCTTATCTTCCAATGCCTTAGGTAGAGACATCTATTTATCTTTCTAGTTTTCTCACATCAGGACTAATGATGTGTGGACAGAGCACAATCAGAAATCATCCTCATAATAAAATCATGGTGTACTTCATCAAACATTTCTTTGTTATGCAAAGTCAACAATGTACCCAGAGAATGAAGAATGGTCCTTCACAACAGAGCCAGGCTGCTTCTGGGATGCAGAAAGGGGACTGGCTCTCTCAAGATGGCAATGCATAGGATGCCTCAAGGCAGAGAATAGGGAAAAAAGGAACAGAGGCAACCCTACTTTAAAGGAGCTTCTCTGGACTATGGCGGAAGGATCTAATAGCTTTCCAGGAAAGGCAGACACTGGAGATAACACTACTACTTACAAGCAAGTGCATGCTGAAGGGCAGCGAGGACCTAGGAGAAAGAGCTGTGATAAGACATGACAGGGAAAGAATCTGCTTCTAAAATGAGTTTACGATTTTGATGGTCAAGAATCTTGCAAGACAGTTTCAGTGTCGTCCTATAAGTGGGCAGCCAGTGACTGTGACAGTAGATAAAACAAGAAAGCTCAGTGCCAGAGTCTGCGGGCAGGAGAGCACGGAGCACGAATGGAGGCAAACAAGGCCATATCCTCTCCGGGGGTCCTCAGAATGAGGCAGCGTAAACACCCCCGAGGAGTCTGCCTGTTCTCACACTGTCTGCTTTTGGTCTCCCTGTCCTGACTCTTCTGATGCAAAACTACCAGAGTAATGCTACCCTCTAATCAAGCCACTTCCCTTCCCAGAGTTCCTCAGCACTTCCTCTGTTCTAAGAACATAGTCACCTTGTCTTGTCTTTTGGTGCCACATCATTTCTATCTATCCTTAGTGACGGCCAAATTCTGCCACCTGACTCACATAAACAAACCCATAGCTTTAATTCCCACTGAAATGACATTTAACCTGCATCCTTTCTCATCTTGAATTTTCACTTTTGTTTGTGGACATTACAACTATGTGCCATATGAATAAGTATTTTGGTGCATTTTGAATAGAACATAGGTTTCCATGATCACTGTTGGAAGATAAAGAGCTGAGATCTAGTAATGGGATAATTAAAAGCATTAGAAGGGAAACTATGGTTTTGAGTGTCATAGAGCACTTTAGAGGTCTTGGCCCTAGTCAGTCACTCCACTGCCAGCACTGTTTGTATAGCTATGAGCTCCTCAATCCACTGACTTTCAAGTTGACTTTTATGGCAATTTGCATAGTGTTACCTAGATCTCTATGTAAGATTAGGAGGGAAGGATAAAAAAGAACACAAAAGGTTTCTATCTTGAGTTCAGCTCTGTAATTGCAAGATTTCCACGGTGGCTGGAAACTTCCACAAAGCTTTTCTTTGCCCTTGGGTGAGTTGCTGAATCTCTGGAGAAATCTTTTTTATTATTATTATTTTTTTATTTTTTTTTGCACACACAGAGTAAGAGATGAAAGACAGCTTTGAGCTTCAGCTACAAATCAGAGCAGAAGGGTAACGCTTGACAGTCTTCGAATTTTAACTGATCCAGCTTGGCTCAGCTGCAATTGGAACTAGGTCAGAGAGTATCCCATCAGAGCTCCGTATGCTGTACACATTACATGTTCATTAATATCTGAATCCTTTCCTGTCTTCTCTTCCAAGTTTATAATTGTGTTCTTTCTGTACATTCCTTGTCTTTATATTTATTTTAAAAGAAGGTTAAGAAATAGGTGCTGTAGAAAATGATAGGAAAATGACTTACTAACTAATAAAATGGATTTAAATTCTACTAGTATTTAAGACGCTGAAGACATTTTGTGAGAAGAGATAAACAGATCAATAGTTCAGAATGTGAAGCCGGAGGAAAGACCCTGGAAAGCCTGACAGTAGCTGATGAATGAGCGTGCACACACAGGAAAACATGACTGTCCATCAACAAAATGGACAAAAGACAAAGAATCCCCAAAAGAGTAAGTTTAAATGGATAATGAATGTACCAAAAGTTTTGGGTTTGCTTTGTTTTCCTGTTTGCTTTTAAGTTATAGAAATCAAATGAAAATAACATTCAGCATTTTTGATAACCTTTCATTGCTAGCAGACTCAAAAACTAATGTGAAAGGATGTCTTAACTGTTAGACATTCTAGAAGCAATTTGCTAGCAAAAAGTCACAACAGTATGCACCTCTTTTTGATCCCATAAGTCTCAGCTAAGATTCTACCTAGTGTCATGATTACCTCAAGAAACAGATTTATATAAAATATTTACAAAATGTAGTATTGATGGGCTACAATATCATGCCCCAGGCTATCAGTATCTTCGGTGTGTATTTGGTGCTTGGGATTAACCCCAGGGTCTGAAGCATGCCAGCCCTTACCACTGAACTATACCCCAGATCCAGTATGGTTTTAAAGTGGTTACATGTACTCCTGACATACATGTTAATTGACAAACCCATCTTGTGCTGCTGTGGGAGGGGAGTCATGTTGCCTGTTGTGGGCATCCCAGTTGAGGTACAGCTTCTGAGGGCTGTTCTGCTGCAGGGGATGTTCCAGGTGGTCCTCAATATAGAAACAATTGAGCCATTTCTACAAAACTAACACTGTATAAATTACCAACCAGATATGCTCTGGAAAAGAGATGGGTGGCATTTATGTGATATTGGCATTTGCACGCCAAGGACTGAGCTGGCAAAGATCATGATAATCAAGACTGAGAGAATGAGGGAGAAAATGAGTCCTGATCTCAAAGATACCCACGGTTTTGGAGCTCAAAAATGATGTAACATCTAGCTGGGCGTGATGGCACACGCCTTTAATCCCAGTACTTGGGAGGCAGAGGTAGGAGGATGGCTGTGAGTTTGAGGCCACCTGAGACTCCATAGTGGATTCCAGGGCAGGCTGGGATAGAGTGAGCCCGACCTCAAAAAGCCAAAATATTGATGTAACATCTGAATAGACATTTGGGGATTCGTCTGCTCAAAAGGGGGAAACAATTAAGATGCTGAGAGTGCTATCGTTTTCATCTGTAAACTCAAGGGGGTCTTGAGTAGTGGGATTGACCAGCAGTGGAATTTAGGAATTTTGCAGTGGGGGGAGGGACTTCCCTTTGTAGCAGTGTGCCCTCAAATGTGACTGTGCAACCGTCCCCTCTCCTCCCCTTTCTATCCTCCCTCTTTTACCCTGTCTCCTGTTCCCTCTTGCCCTACCTACCTCCTTCCTCTCTTCTCTTTTCTCATGTCTTCCCCTCTGTCATTCTTGATCATGAAGTGACTAAATTGATTTGACTCACTCTCAACATGATAAGCCTCCACAGACCAAAAACACTGGGGTCAAAGGCCCACAGATTGAATGAAACCTCCAATATTGTGAGCCAGAACAAACTTCTTTTTTTTGTAAATTTATTAGTTAGCATGTTGTATTACAGCACTGGGAAGCTAACAGTGGAGTATCTGCTGTGTATCAGGCAGATTCACTGTCCTTCCTTTCTTAATTCTCACAAATGACAACTGGAATTTGGAGGTTTAAGATCACTTACTTGCCCATGATATGCCTAGCTAACTGAGAAGTTCAAGAGAGCCAAAGTCACAGACAGGAGTGATATACTAGCTGCCTGGATGTAGTCTTCCTGCCCTGTGTAAAATCACTCAGTGCAGCAGAGGACAGAGATATACATGTGCCTTTTCTGTTTGCTTCCAAAAGTTCACTCAAAATCTCTCTGTTATACTAGACATTTTCTTTTCTTCTTTTAATATAATTTTTTATTTATTTGACAGAGAAAGTGGAGAGAGAAAGAGAGAGAGAGACAGAATGGGTGCACCAGGGCCTCCAGCCTCTGCATATGAACTCCAGATGCATGTGCCTCCTTGTGCATCTGGCTAATGTGGGTCCTGAGGAATAGAACCTGGGTCCTTTCTCTTTGCAGGCAAGTGCCTTAACTGCTAAGCCATCCCTCCAGCCCTAGACATTTTATTTTCTTATTGAAAATTAATTAAGTTATTTAATTTGTTTGCATTCATCATCATCATTATTATTAGAGTGCATGCGCATGGTCACACACAAGCCCCTGCATGCTTATGTGGGTCCTTTGCTGTTGTTTGCCACTGGGAGCGTCAGAATAGCTAGCATGTGAACTTTTGACTCTCCTGACTGCACCCCCACTGCTGTAGGTGCGCGGAGATCACACATGTGGGGCTTCTCTGAGTCCAGCATTGCATGTGTTGGAATTCTTAGCCAGTGGTTGGCAAGCTTGTGGTCCAAGCACATTTAACTGCTGAGCCATCTCCCCAGCCCATGAGTATAATATCTCTATAAAAATAATATCAATATAAGAAGATGGAAAGTGACCTTCGGCTTCCCTTATTCCCTTTCCTTTCCAAATTAGAGAATCATAATTATCTTATTTATATATTCTAGGGATATTTTAGGACACTTACCGTAGGGAAGGAGTAATAGATAATATTTATTGTATGCATAAACAGAGATATGTTCTCTGTAATATTTTGAAATGTGTTTTAGTAATAATCGGCATGTATTTATTCTCTTATTATATTAGAACATTTTAATTAACTTCAAATTCAACTGCTACGTAGAATTTTTGTCAAGCAATCCATTTACCCAATAATTTGTTTGAGAAGTGAAATGGCAACTCTGTTTGAATAAAGACAAAGGGATTGGTATTTCTGTGCATTTATTTTGTGTGTATTATCCTTGAGTGGAAGTGCGTGGAGCACAGTTTTAAAAATCAATAGTGTTCTCACACCCTTCAGACTTCACTTCAAAGTTCTGCTTTTCCACTGGTGCATTTAAAACATTCCTGCCGTCAGTGTGACTGTTCTCCTGTAGCTCACTCTCGCCTCAGCTGCTGTGAGTGTTGTGGTTCACTATTGTGCACACCGCTAGGTTCTTGTCAATGTGCCATCCTTAAAAGTCTTGGTCATTGCCTGGGAGAGTCAAAATAACTAGCTTGTGAACTTGAGATTTTCTTGAAAATTGATCATTTGTCTTCAGGATGAATGAAATCTCTATTCCCTTTACTTAGTGTTGTGCTTTGTTGAATTCTTTCAATTGATTCTAATTTATTGTCTTTTTAATCCTACATAATCTAATTTTTAATCTAGCCAAATTTTTACTTCAATGCCTAATTTTATTCTACTTTTGAACAGCCATGATTGGTCTTTCTGATCTTTTACTGTTTACTCTGGTCAGTTACTTGTGCTTTGTACACTTTGGAAATATTCTCTGGTCAATTTGATACAGTTTTAATACCTAAAGATAGATAGCAGTGGCATCTGTTTAATCCTGTGAATATATTAAGTTACATAAAGTGAAGGGTAAAATAATCATGTGACTTACTTCTCCATAAATCTGTTATCCAACAAATTAGTTACGGTAATGTGACTAGTAACACAACTAGTTTTACCCAGCGGAGGTCACTGGGATTTGAGCATTCCTCCAATGAATACAAGATGTAGAACCATCCTAAAGGACAATTTACTACAGCTCTGAGTGGGTCCTTTGCTTATAAAATAGCTGAAGAAACTCTAAAGCTTGGCTTTAAAATCTAGCAAGGTTTAAATTTTCCATTAGATATTTATCAATATTTGTTTCATTATTATTTCTGTCTCATTTTTATTTTCTATAATAGTTATAATATGATATCCTTTTTGAGATGTACTCTCACAAAGACCTCTCTGGTCTTGAACTTGCTATGTAGTTGAGATGAACTTGAACTTCTGAGCCTCTATCTCCCTAGGGCTGAGATTGCAAGGCAGTGCCTCCCTGTGCAGTTTACGAGGTACTGGGAGTCACATTCAGCAGTTCATGTATGCTCACAATGAGCAGCAACACCATCTCATATGATGGAAAATAAACTTTAAACTTTAAGAAGTTTACTTTTGCAGGCTGGAGAGATGGCTTAGCAGTTAAGTGTTTGCCTGTGAAGCCTAGGACCCTGGTTTGAGGCTCAATTCCCCAGGACCCACATAAGCCAGATGCACAAGTTGGCACATGCATCTGGAATTTGTTTGTGGTGGTTGGAGGCCCTGGCATGCCCATTCTCTCTCTACCTATCTGCCTCTTTCTCTCTCTGTCTATTGCTCTCAAAAAAATAAATAAAACTAAAAATTTAAGAAAAGAGATTGTAATTAAATTCTGTTGCTAGAATGACATCACAAGTTTAGGAGGCTTTGATTTATTTGTAGGAATACAAATGCTTGCTTGGAGGACCACAAAGCTAAGAGCAGGCTTCTTGTCAGCCACTCTTGAAAGGCAAGGTCCATGTCCTATCTTGCATTGCAGTCTGATGTTACCTATACTGGCTGAAACATTTCTGTGTCTAAGACAGAAAATAATAAGGTCAGCAACTTTCATTGTGAAAGTTTTCTAAAGACGTGGTCATACCCTTTCTCACTCAGAGTTTGTAAGGAATTTGTTCTACAGGGCTGAGAGAAGAAGGTGGCTCTGGAGAGGAAGTCAGTATAAGTGTGGGGGCGAGGTGACGGAAAAATAGAAGAATATTAAAACTGTGACCCAAAGGTCAAAACTGGCCTCGCAATCCTAAATGGTGAACCACAGATAGAATCTCACAGATGGCTTGAGCTATGTTGATGGACATGATCAGTGGAGCGTCTTCCCAGAGCTTACACCCTGCTAAGAGAGGCATGAGCAAATAATTGTCCATACAAATGAAAATTGCCCAACAGATTATTTTCAACTAAAGACATTGAGCTACTCAGCCAATGTAGATAGAGCTATGCCAGTGTAGATGCCATGGCCCAGTGGGGAATAATCTGGTGGTCCCTGTGAAGTTGGATAGCCACCTTCCCGTGAGTGCAATCCCTCCTTGCCTTGGTGTTGAGCTGGCAGAGCTACCAGTGAACACAAGGACCAGGCTCCACGAGGGCCTATCCACTTACCATCTGTTGAACAAACAGACTTCATAGAGTATGGGGGAGTCAAGATTCTTAGAGACCAACAGAAGCATTTATTTTCTACCAGAAAGCTCTACCTCGGCATTTGGTCTCACTTGCATTATTAGAAATGGACTCACAGAATCAACTGCTGGGATTTCAAATTTAATGCCGCACCGTGAAGTGCTTGAAATCAGCAGCTATGCGTCAGCCCTCATTTTTCACCCGGCATCTCAGACAGCTCAGGCATTTCACAGAGACCTAGTAAATAAGTGCCAATTATCAGAGCCCTAGATGAGACCTTTGGCAATAAAAAAGCAATGAAACCCTAAGGATTTTATTGAACTAAAATATAAAATTTATGAATTTCCATGAATCACAAACATGATGGTATTAATTAAATTTTATATACATATTTCACACCATATCTACTAGCAATTAATAACTTTCATTATGCTTTTGATAGCTTACCATGAGACAGATTATTTCAAGTAGTCATGTATTTTAAACTGCTACACTGAATGTTTTTAATACTTAACTGAATTTATTTTAAAAGTATTTTCATTTATTTATATGAAGGGGGAGATAAAGGCAGACAGATAAAGAGAGAGAACGTGTGTGTGTGTGTGTGCGTGTGTGTGTGTGTGTGTGTGTGTGTGAATACTGGCACACCAGGGTCTCCTGCTACTGCAAATGAAACCCAGATGCCTGCACTGCTTTGAGTTTTTGGCTTTACATGGGTACTGGGAACTTGAACCTGAGCCACCAGGCTTCACAAGCCTGAGTCATGTCTCCTACCCTTAACTGACTTTCTTCACAATGGCTCGTGAGCCAGGGGTGCTTTGAACCTCAGACTTACTACTTGCAGCTAGGTTTATTGGTTGCAGGAGGATTTTCACTCACTCCCTGTGTAACTGACTTTTAGTTGGTGTGTAGCCAGCAGACATTCTGAATGTCTTTACTCCATGGAGACCACGTTCTATCATCTGTTTCACTGATACTCGGTAAGTGATGAGTGATCAATTAAGACTTCGAGAATGGTTAAGAGTATCATCCATATCTTCCGGTAGTTCAGGATCCTCTTCCTTGCATACACTGGACACATGTTATGTACATTGTGGTCTCTCTTCAGAAGTCATTAACTCAGGCATCAGACCTGAAGGCAGAAACAGAGACAAAATCCGATACTCTATTCCAAACAGGGAGGAAATATACAGTTTATATGACCAGATATAAGTAGATTTATTTAACATAGGTTTATTTGACATAGGGTCCAAATAGAGACAGTCACAAAAGTTGAACTAGAAATATGGCTACAGGGTTTCACTACTCAAAAAGCAGCTGCCTCAAGAAGTATGTTCCCAAATTCAGCCATTAAGCTGGGCAGAGGTCCCTATCGCTGTGGTAGAATGGTACCAGACTACAACTTGATCTGAAAGCACTGAACTTAGTAGCATTGAACAGAAGCTTTTGGTTTCACAGACCTAAAAATGCAAGGGTGAGTGGATCATGGAGGCTTGCCCAAAGTTTCCAGAGTGTGCTGATGCCAGGCTGTCTGTGGCAGGGGCAGATTCCTTGAAAGGAGGTTCAGAGAAGCATGTAGCTGTGAGGAAGCCTAAATTTCACTGGAGATATAGATGTTGGAAATGAAAAGACCGTAAGATGTCAGTCCAGAAAATACAGGCATGGAATGGAGCTGGTCCGAGAAAGAGACCACATGTTCTGCAACTAGGAGAGGGGAGGGCCCGGGCTAGCCAAAGCCACTGGAACCCGCATGATGCTGTCATTAGCCTCAGATGCTGAACATGCAACTATAGAATTCGGTCCAGTCTTTCCTTGCTATTTCCCAATCCCTCCCTTTGCTATGTGTCATTTTGTACTGAAAGCATGTAATTTTGATTTTGGTTTTTATATTTGATATTTACTGGGTCTCACAAAGAGTCCCAGGGAGCACTTTGGGGTTCAGACTTTTGGAGGTTCATTGGAACCATAAGACTATGTAGTCTTTTAGAAATGGATCAAGTGCATTTTGCATAATGAAATAAGCATGTGACTTTAAATGAATGAGTGTTATGGCTCCAAAGGTAGACTTGGGGTTGTTCCTCTTCTCCATCCAAGTGACTGGAGTTGGAATCACCTAGGAGACCGCCACCCAGTGTGCCTTTCACTGAGTTTCTAAGGAGGTTTCACTGAGGAAGGGAGATTTAACTTTGAGCTGGGTAGCACAATTCTATGGGTTGGGTGACAAGGCTGCAAAGAAGGCACACAGAAGAAAGCCCCATCTCTACTTCCTTCAGAGACAAAAGCTCTCAGTGTGGGAATCACATATTTGATTTTATGCGCCCTTAAGTACTCTCTAGAGATTAAGCAAATTTTAAACTGACAATTACAAAAGAAAGAAAGGAAGAAAGAAAGAAAGAAAGAAAGAAAGAAAGAAAGAAAGAAAGAAAGAAAGAAAGAAACAGTAAGGAAAGAAAGAAAGAGGGAAAGAAAGATTTTAGCTCTGAAGAATTTAGTAGACTCTGTTAGATTAGGGAAGCCTTACAGACTGGCCTGATGCAAAGTGTGTATGTCACTTGCTATCAGTGTGGCTTGGGCTTTATTTGCTTAAATATCTTCATCTGCAAAGAATGCCTAGCTTGAAATTACTTTGTATATATTTTGTAAAAAAATGTTTATAATTTTTTTTGTAAAAACAAAAGGATAACAAATTACAGTTTATTTTGTTACCCTGGATAAATACTGTTAAAAGAAATCATGTTAGTAATTATACTGTTAATCCATTGTTAGGAAATGGTCAGTTGGAGATTATAAAATGACACAACCATTGCAATACAGTCGAATCTTTGGAGGAAAAAAAAAAACAACAAAACAACCTGCTTCTCTAGAAAAGCCACTTTTTTCCAGCAGAGTCCTCTGCTGACCCTGATCCACAGATCATTCCTCTCTTCTGGGGGTGTTCCAGCCCATCCCCACTTGCCTCAGCTCACTTTCCCTTTCTCCCCTGCTGCTGTGAAGATGTGCTGCTGGGCTGCCTGTGCCTGCTGTGCTTTCCCCGCCATCACCACACTTCCCCTGGACTCTGTAACCCGGAAGGAAGCCCTCTCCTTCCATGAGCTGCCACTCGTCAGATGCTTCGTCCCAGCAATGAGAAGGCACCTGCTGCACTGTGCAGTCTCCATGACTACTGGGCTTGCTTCTGGGTAGGCCGCTGTCATACTGACTGCTCAGTCTCACCCACTGAAAAGGGAAACTTTGTTACCATAGGATCAGATCTTATATCTACCTCCCTATCTCCCTGGCTCCCTATACTGGTGGGGAGGTCCAGGTTTACTCACCAGCTTTTTCATGGCTGAAAGTAAACGGACAGGGTACATAAAGTTGTGAAAAAGATTCTCTCAATCTCTGACACCGCCTCATCCTATCATCTGGGGAAAAAAAAAAAAAAGCAATCCATCAAGAACTTACCAGTTACTCCATTTCTTCTCCCTTCTCCCTTCGCCTCACCACCTGTCTACTGGGCATTTTCATCTGCGCTACCTCAGCCTACCTTTGTCTTTCTACCCACTGGATTAGAGCTTGCACTCTAACACAAGTATCCCTAATGTAGACATCGCCCAGATAATCAGAATTTTCTAGTTCTCTTGATTAGCTACTACACAAAAAGTCCCCTTCTCATTCTCCTCCTTGTAATAATGGAGGTGTTGGCACAAAAAATAGGAGGTTTAGCCTGATCTGTAATATAGTATTATTCTTTGTCTCAAGACATACATGAAATCCTAGGTGAAATTACTAAAAACCTACTGTTCAAGGATAAGGTGTACACCTCACTCTTAAAAGAAGGAGAAGGCTAGATGGCATAATCACATGAAAGGAGGACTTTACCTTTTCTGGAGACGGTATGCTGCTTTAATAGAAGTAAGGCTGGCCTTGTTCGAAACGTAGTGCTAACATAAGCTGGCTGTGTTTTCACCAATCTGACAGTGGACATCAGCACTGTGAGGACAATAGTCTCTAAACTCATTCTGGTCCTCTTGCCTCATCTCGTACCTGTTGTCACCCTCTTAGTAACCTGTTTATTATTATTATTATTATTATTATTATTATTACTATTCCCATAGGCCCCTCTCTAGTTTGTCTTCCTGGTGACCTGTTTTATCCAGGCCACAATCCAACAGACGATGTAGACAGCATCTTCTTGATGTGCATTCAGATACCAGTATAGGACCCAAAGACCCTATGACCACAAGACTGCATACCATGTGCCTTGTGATGGGGCAGGGGAACCTAAGCCTGACTTTTAAGACTTTAGATACCTTCCCCCAATTCAGTAGAAATGATCCAGAATGATCTTGTATGCTCACTAATACCTTATGTCCCTCCACCTCCTTCTCTATAAAGTCATTCTTCTGCTTCTTTTCTATGGAAACAAAAATGTTTAGAAATATAAATGTCATTCTATAAAGGCAAGAAAAACTGTCTACAAACAGGCTAAGTGACTCCTGTCATGTAATGCAAGTCACACCTTAAAGTTTCATGATACTGTGAGTCTTTTGAGTTCAGTGAATGACAAAAAGATTGAAAGATAATAGAGTGAGGTAGATGGTATAGATGGCAGCTAGATATGTAGGTAAGAGAGATACATAGACCATCAAGATGCATAGAGATAATAAGTACCAATGTACATAGAGATGTTACTTTGCTTATAGCAGGGATGTAGCTTAACAAAGTTTAGATATTTTAAATCAAAACTGCATTTCAAAATGGCTGACTAACACAAAAACCTAGTTTGATGACACCACCCACTGCAGAGTTCTATTTTGAGCTGTAGAGTTCTGGTTTTCCTCATATCACGAGGTTATTTTGAGCTGTAGCTCACTGAGGCTTTGCAGATATTACTCACTTGGGAAAAGGTCAAAATTCAAATTTTGAAGCAGGATTTCCACTGAATGTGTATGACTTTCCCAACAAAGTCCAGAAATTGTAACTCAAACCGACATAAGTTAGGCATCATATGCACGTATTATGGATATATGTGTGTCTTCCAATGAGTAGAGAATGGCAGAAACACTAGACAGAGCAGCAGTAGACATTTTAGACAGGTAGATACATAGATGCAATGATAAATTACAGAGATGTAGAGATTCTATCAGTGTAAGTCTAACATATCAGATATTCTTTTTTTTTTTTAATTTTTTATTGTTTTTAGAGAGAGCAAACAGAGAGAAAGCGAGATAATAAGAGCACCAGGGCCTCAGCCACTAAACTAGAACTCCAGACACTTGTGCCACCTAGTGGGCATGTGCAACCTTGCACTTGCCTCACCTTTGTGTGTCTGGCTTACGTGGGATCTGGAGAGTGGAACATGGGTCCTTAGGCTTTGCAGTCAAGCACCTTAACCGCTAAGCCACCTCTCCAGCCCCTAACCTATTAGATACTCAATGACTCCTGAGAAAAGGATGAGTCACTAGGTGATATCTTTAAGCAAACCTAAGACTTTGGCACTACGCAGTTTCTTCCTATCACCTCATGCTACAATCCCTAGCCTCCCATGGCATCGAGCCCTACACCATTGTAGGGGACACAACAAGGGCACAGTGTGGCCATTTCTCTTTGTCTATCATAAGCTTTGCTTTACATTTTTCCTCTTAAATGCAACTGGAATATGAGACAAGCATCTATAACCTTTCCTGACAAGATAAGAGAATGGGCTTTTTATACTTAGAAAGGAGATATGATTGAAGTCAAGAGAAGACATGGGAACAATCATAGAATTCATACATAATTATAATCATTTCCTTCCTTTAGAAGGCTACTTGCTGTCCTTTAAGAAGTTCTTGTATAGGGGAAGCTGCTGCATTAAAATACATAAGCTTTATCTAACCTGAATGTCACCAGTGATCACGGAATTATCCTCTGAGTTCCATATCTCAATCTCTTGTGTATACCAAATGCCATTCTAAGTTTGCCAGAGTGGCGTGACACCTATTTCACTCTCCACCCCCACTGTCCTGCTTCTCTCATGTCCCCTCTAGCTGACAAACCTATCAGCTATCAGTGACCAGAAAATAGATTCCTCTCCTTCTCTACCCAGAAGGCCACCTGTACATATATCTCTTTGGCCTTATCTGTAAAGAGAAACAAACAAACAAAAAAACAAAACAAAACAAAAAACTAAGCTCTTTTTCCCTGTTCCCTCTCTTATATCACCAGAAATATGTACTTTTCTCCCTACTTTTAATCTGAATTTATTTTTCTCTTTCATACTTACCTCAGAGAAAGTGACAAATCATAGCAATTTGAGGTAAATATGTTAAGTCCTCAAGTTGTTGGAATCTTTTTTCCAAACATAAAACTTGGGGTAGGGAGAAGTAAGAGCATTGCAAACGTTTATAAAAGATGACTTTCATAGAGAATTTCACTCTTTTGTAGATTTTTGTAATGGCAATTCAATTACTTGTGATAACAAGTACACAAAAAATAATGATGGTAGAAAATTACTTTTCATCAAAACACATGCAATATCAATGCAAAACAAACAGATCACATTTCAAAGGGGATAAGAGTTTATTCTATACGCAAATATGAGTCCCCATGGTCCAGGGGCACAGATTTCCGTGACTCCAAATTACATGTGCCAGTTTCTTAACAATTCCATGAATGTTTTATAGTAACAGAACAAAAGAATCATAAGCCAAGGCACCTGTCCAGTACATTGGTGGAGACATCAGGAAGCAGGGTAACAATGACGATGTGGGGTGGGGAATCTCTGCTTTAAGCTTTAGATGCTACCTAATGATATTTTTAGTCTAGGGGCTGGTTGAAGCTACTGGTCTATTAGTACATTCCAAAAAGGTTTCACCTGATCCCCTCGTAATCATAGGACATAAGGTCACACCAAGCAATACATGGGAGTAAGGGGCTAAAGCTTGTCCAAAGTGATTTGGCTATGATCCAGTAACATTCTAATTTTCAGGGATCATAGGTGATCTATTCTGTCCATTTTGCTCTGTACAAAGTGGATACAGAGCTTTTCAGGATCTGAAATTCACAGCAAATAGAGTATCATCATTAAAGATATAAGAAAAAAAACAAAAACAAAACTATGTTTTCTGACACTCAAGGCTGTATTGGTGTATACCTTTATCTTAGGGACCTAGTAACACTCATGTCATTGTCTTACCAATCAGTATGCAGGGTCCTTTCATGCTATCTGCATAGAGATCATGGGTAGCCAAAAAGGTCTTCTGTAAGTCTTTTATCACTGGCAAGCAGCATCTGGCAGGCAGGAGGAAGAAGCTGCAGCTGCTGCGTCCTCTAAGGCCCCAGCCCTCACGCAGACCTGGTGTAATGGGACCCTTCTGTCTACAGGTGTTACAGCTCTGGTGTAGGCCTGAGAAGATGGTACTCCTCTGCTCTTAGAGTCCCAGTGCTCTCTCCCTCTCCTCTACCTGGTCAAGACAGGGAACGAGGGACCAGACTCTGATACAGTGATTGATGATACCTCTTGACTATGGGGCGGGAAGAACACCTCCCCCTCCCACCTACCTCTGCACATCAACAGAGACCCTTCCCTCCCCCCACCACAGGGCTGTTTCTTTCCTCTCTCCATTAAACCCTCTTTCTGGACCTCACTCACTCTTTTTGATTATCCTGCTTCCCTCTTCTCCTCTCCTCTCCTTTGCTCTTCCCTCTCTCTCTGTTTCTCTTTGTCTCTATTCTTACCTTCTCCCTTTCCCCCATTACAATAAAGTCTTAGATGCAAGAAATTGTTTGTGAGTCCCTTGATCCAAATCTCCCAACACACTCTCTAAATTAGCTTGAACAGCCTGTTTACAGAGCCATGAAAAAAGTGTTCGTATTAACCACAGCTCAGCACAAAACACTTCACGTGCAAAGGAAGGTTTCTGCGTGCATCACTCACAGCCTTGTATCCTTCGCAGCAGTCACAGCAGCCCCACTGGCAGCCACCACCAAAGTGCTTAGAAACTGGCTTAGGTGCAAATGACGAAGGGACATCGAGGGCTCTCAGAGGCTTGTAAGAGCAAAGTCTGGCACAGGCTGTTTCAAGCAGCCTTGGCTGAGGCACATCTCTAGAGCTGAGGCAACCAGCTGTGGCATTTGTGTAGTTTTCTCAAGGTGTTTGTAGAATGTTCAAAATGGTTGCTGTAGGCAAAGGGGTAGTTTTGACTGGAGGTCCTTTTGCTCTAGGTAGTCAGGGTAGCAAGGGAGAATCCAAAGGCTGCTAAATGGGGAGTCAAATGGCCCTATCCCCCACTTTCCTTAAGAACTTAAAGAAATTATCATTCACACTAATAGTGATTTATAACAGTACGTTACCAATGCTTAATACCAGTCCACTGTCCCAGGGAGAGGGGATCCCTGACCTCTTTCTTGGTTGAACTTTCTGTCCCACTACTGAGGATCATGACTCAGGAAGAGAATGGTATGCTTTCAGATCAGCTGCTCAGGTCAGATGACCCTAAGTCTCTCACCAGCTTTGCACATGGTAGAATGGCAGCTTATCTCTCACAAGGTGTTTCTTATTTTCTTTTTTCTTTTAGCTGTGGTGTTATTTGGTCTTGTGGAATACTGTAGAGTGGCTGTTTTCTGCAAAAAGGGCAGGTCTATGTGGACTGCCTTACAGGTTCTGCTCTGAGTTCTTACTGATGTGAGCAGTAACAGCAGTCTGTGGGAATTCTGAGTCTCTAAGAGAAGAGATTATCAGTGTGTATTTCTTAAGTTTCCTCTTAAAAGCAGAAAGCTAGCAGACATCAGAGTGACTAACTTAAATAAAAAATGTTTCTTTTCTCCAAAGACAGGGAGGGAGGAAACCAAACACAGAGCTTTTAAAAACTTTCATCTTGATAAAATAAAGCACTACTGATCACTAAACTGAGGGGAGAAAACAGCTCCGGGTGAGACGTTTTATGACTCAGTAGAGCTTGTTAGATATAGCTGATTTTTTTCCCAGAATATCTTGTACCAGCACTGTCCCATTCTGGTCATCGTGCAGCAAAATAAATCAATTCCCAAACCAGACTACCACATTGCATTACATGGAAAATGAATTTGGCAAAAAGAAAAGTAATCATGTAAATGACATTTTGAAAGGGTTAAATGGCTGTAATGAAAAAGGTTCCAACTATTCAAATTGGCACGTTTTTATCTGAGTATTCTGCTGTAGTTTCTGGCCAAACAGGGACTGTAGGAGTTTGACTAGTTCAGTTACGCATGTTAGAAAGGACACAGGTGAAACCCACAGTGAATGCATGGCAGCTTTTGTCCAAGGGGGAACAACATCTGTGAGAAGAGAACTACTGCCATGATTAGAGGAAACATTGCCACCCTGTCTTGGCATCTTTGTGTCATATTCTAGAAGAAGTGTAAATCCATTGCAGTCATTAAATTATGAAGCATTGCCAAAGTAGGCAGGCATGCCCAGTGCTGACCTCACGTATCTGCTGCCTTTCTTGTTTGCTGTTACATACATGTGTTTTGCAAGTGCATGCACACATATACATCATACATACATTTTCCTCATTCAAATTTGCTGTATAAGACTGAGGAGATGGCTCAGGGGTTAAAGGTGCTTGTTTGCAAAGCTGGATGACCCAGATTCAAATCCCTAGCCACCCATGTGAAGACAGATGGGCATTGGTTTTCAGTGGCAAGAGGCCCTGGCAAACATGCACACACACACACACACACACACACACACACACACACACACACACAGAGAGAGAGAGACAGAGACACACACACATGCAAATAATTTTTAAATGCTGCATTTATTCTAGGGTATTGTAAAGGTATAAGAACATACAGAGAAACAAACTACGAGAAACCACACTGATTGTAAGATTTCCCAGGTTTAAACCATAGTCTCATCCCAATATTGCCTAGTAACACATTGCCTCATGGCACCAAATATATTTAAGTGTGATTTTACTGAATATATACTTTCTAATGCTATTATTCATAATTTTTATAAATGTTTTCCTAGGATCAGGCATTTAGCTTTTTCTGATTTTTATTACTGTAAGAAACATATTAGACATACCAAATGTCTAAGGATTAATGAGATAGAATAATAGCTGGAATTTAATTTATTTATTTGTTTTGTATTTTCTAGGTAGAGTCTCACTTTGGCTCAGACTGATCTGTAATTCATTATGTAGTCTCAGGGTGGTCTCGAACTTATGGCGATTCTCCTACCTCTGCCTCCCAAGCACTGGGATTAAAGGCTTGTGCCACCATGCCTGGCTTGGAATTTTTTATTTTAATGTTCCTAACAATTGCTAGCAAAAGAACCTGTTTGCAAGTTTACTCTGCAATATGTGATCCTGCTAGAATGTAGGTCTCTCTCCACTCTGAATTTTAGACAAATATGAACAGCATGTAACACAATCATTTCATTTCTCAACAAACACATTAGAAAACTTTGAAATATTTTTTAAAAAGTATAACAGAAATTGGAAAAATAGTATTTTCTTAAGAAAATCAATGTGTTCCCAAGGAACTATGTATTCCCACCCAGGGCATGATATTACAGAAATTCTGAGGTTGTTAACTACTTGACTCCACAAGCTCCTGTAGGGGGTTCCCATGGGAATGCCACCTGGCAGATGGCTCAGAAGCCAGAGAACAGTGACACTCAAAATGCTGAGCAGCTAGGATTTTCTAAGCACCAATCCCAGCAGATCCAGGCCATTGACTGATAGTGGGCAGGAACAGAGGCTGGGACAGTGGAGCCATGGGCGTGGTGTAGTTTGGACCCAAGGCTGTTAGGTTACTTCACCCCACACAGCATTTCAATATTTTCACCAGCGGTTTTGCTTCAGACCATCAGCCAGGGGTCAGTACTGGTGCCCAGTAAGAGACCAACTAGGGAGAAACACGCAGTCGGAAACCCAAGGCTTTTTGTAAAGACCAGATAACCACAGGTCCTCCTCTTCATCTTCTACCTTCTGTGAGTTGGAGTCTCTAATGTTCACTGGCTGATGTGCTTCTAGATTCTTCTATCCCCACCTCCCTTTCCACCCTAGGCACAGTGGGATCACAGATATCAGCAATACTGCTAGGTTTTATTTTGGTTCTGGGGAGCTGAGCTTGGGTCATCAGGTTTACACCCTTGAGCCATCTCCCCACCCCCAGAGCCCCTTCTCACAGCAATCGCCTACAGTGTTTTCTCTCCTTGCTGAGCAGCACCATTTGTGAGAAGGCCTGAAATTGGTAGAGATGGGTGGGGGGTGGCTTAGAACACAGCAAGGACAGTGCAATGTTTTCCCCAAATACCATTTAGAGGAGGTGGGAACTCACAGAAGAAATCAACTGCTAAGAGGGGGAGAAAACAAAGGCTGGCTGCTCAAAGGGGATAAGAGATAGCTTATTCTGGGTCCAAACAGAAGTGATGATGGCTCAGAAATGCAGCTAAGCTGTACACATTTTATGTTTCAACATGTTAATTTCATGAAATTTCACTGATGACATTCTTAGCTTTTAAGTTGGTGGGAGCTAGGGGGTCTGTTCTTGTATTTCAAAGGGATTTATTAGTAGTCCTCAGCCTTAGGCCAGATACAGAGATAGTGGATAAATTGCCATGGAAGTGGCTAAAATAGCCCCGTAATTTGGCCAGAACCTTTAGCATTCCAGCCTCTCCACTTTCAGGACAGCCTCAGAGGGTGCCTGGAGGAACTGCTGATCTTCAGGAACTTGAATTCACACTCCTCAAGCCTGTCTCCTTGTTCTCTCATGGACAAAGAATGGGAAAATATGATCGTTACACAAATATGCATAAAATTTCAGATAAATGAAGAATTTTTTTGTTCATCCATTTCTAAGTCTATACAAACATCCTGCTCTACCTAGAGGACATTGACCTTCAATAGGTATTTAAACAATTAAGATCAGGGGAGAATTGAATTTAGATTTTATTTCATTAAATGACTATCTGCTTCTCAATTTCAAAATAACAGATGATTTAAAGCTCTAATCCTGCAAAAAAAAATCAATATTATAAGTACATGTCATAGTCTAATTATATGTTTTAGATTTAAAACATTAATTTTTCAATCATAAATTGATTTACCTATGCACAAATGCTAATTAGGCCCAAAGGGAGGAAAGCTCTGATACTTGAATGCACATTTTCACATTATGCTGGGAAACCATTGATTAGCTCTCCATATTGACACTGTTTATCCATTGGTGATGACATTAATGCATTTGGTAAATGATGCAAAATTCCATTTAATAAAATCATATAAAGCCTACACCTCAGATTTCCTGAGTTTAATGATCAAACATAAACAGCATTGATCATTTAGCCCTGGGAGAGCCCCAGGTATGGAGCAAGCAGACAAGCAGAAATAATGATTCACAAAGAAAGTCACTGACCATTTATCTGACTATTTGATTTAGAATACACACAAGGCTTAGGGCCACCTAACGTATTTGAAAGCATCAATTTCCATCTGCCTTCCTCTGTGGAAAGGCTTTTACGGTGAGCTTGTTTCACCTTAACCAGAAACAGGTGGAACATGTAGGATCAGGAGTGATGGAGCACTCAGGGGTGCACGTCGGCCCCCCCATCACAGTCCCATTCTATCTTAATTGTGTCTGCCAGGGACAGAAGTGGTTCTTTGTATGCCTGCATCCTTGTTTGGAGTTGTTCCAAAAGCAGCAACAGGGTTATTCCCATAAGCAAGTGAGTGTCCCTGATCATCTGGGCATGGGGCTGTTGGATATGCTAAAGAAACACTAATGCCCAAGAGAACAGTATGAAGTGTTTATCAGAAACACAAACAGAAAGGATTGCATTGTTCATCATGACAGAATGCTAAAAGAACGGGCATTCTACATAATATGGAGGTAGGTTATGGCATTTAAAGAGGGGTCCAAAGAAGTTCTCTACTGGTATAAGTCTGGCTGCAGTCCCAGCACTCAATCCTGAGAGGCAGGAAGATGGCAAGTTCAAGGTCTGCCTGGAGACTCATAAAGGCTGCGAGTCTTACGCTCTGTGCAGCAATAATAAGATCCCATTCTAGCAGGGTTTAGTTCAGGCAATTCCCTATCGCGACTGTCACGGCTACTGAACCGATACTGACACACATAAGCAGGCTGCCCAACCTCGGCTGGCTAAGAAATAAACATTTCCAATTAGGATTTGTGCCTTCTAAGTCAAAACCCCAGGGAACCCCAAGGATCCCATTATTTTATAAACATTGTTGAAGCCTTACCAATTATGGAAACTGAGATGTGAGGACTGTGCCGGGAGAGAAACCTCAGAGAGAAGGGTTTTAGAGCAGAATGGTGATCACAGGAAAGGAGTTGTGGAGGCACTAACAAGGTCAAGGCAAACAGAAAAGAGGGATTCCCTAAAGTCAGTAACTGACCTCCGAGAATCCCCAGACGCTTATCTTCATGAAGAGCCACTCAAATTGTTTTGGTTTAAAAATGGCAGAATGTGTCAGAACATGAGAAGTGCACTATATAAGCTTGAGGCAACAAAAGACAAATCGGGAAGGGATCACAGCATCCTCAGCATCGATACATGATTTTGGGGATCAGGAGAGGCCTAGATTCCAAGTTTATGAACCCCAACTTGGGGTCCTGTTCTATTTTTATGTATCTATTTGTTTATTTGAGAGAGAGAGAGAGAGAGAGAGAGAGAGAGAGAGAGAGGCATATATATAGAGAGAAAATGGGTGCATCAGGACCTCTAGCCGCTGCAGATAAACTCTCTAGCCCTCCTGCTCTGTAACAAAGAATTGGCAAAAAATGAAGTGAAGAAGTATAAATTATGAATTATTAAGTTTATTTAGGGAGAAATCACAAATTGTGTGGGTTTTATTTATAAGGGATTTTAATCTAGGGAAGATGGCTGGAACAGAGTCATAGCATGTGGGAAATATGAAACATGCTATCATGTGGAAAACACAGCACAGTCCATTCAAGAAAACGCGAGGTTCTTAGAGAAAGACTAGAGTAGAGGCACAAGCGCGCGGAGGATAGAATTCAGCTGTGTACGGAGATTTAGAAGGAACGCCCACAACATCGACCCCAAGTTTCCCCATGGAAGGAAGTTAAAAGAGCAAATGGTGGTGATTTAAGAAAGAATAGTAGAGAGAAATTATTAAAGCAGAGAGCAAGAAATCCTGATGAGAAATCTTAAGGAGGAAAGAGGGTTGTATACCTGGTTACCCCAAGTTTAGAGAAGTTATATAGCTAACAGGCCTAAGCGAAGAAAGTATCTACATGGTGGATGTGGAGTGTAAGGGAAATATGCATGTGGTAGAGTCGGAGGCCAGAGGAAAATCATGCATGTAATTTAAGTGAGACGTTACCCCAAGGTATGAAGCAGAGGCAAGCAGAGAATTATTTAAACAAAGAAAAAATATTTTCTCCTCACCCAACCATGCCTAGCTGGGTGGGTTGGAAGGAGGGCAGACTCACTGTATCCAAGCAGCATAGAGTCAGGCCAGAAGAATCACACAGGGGAGGTGGGGGAGGCTGAATGAAGCCTTCATAGTGATTGATGATGTATTCTTTCATCAGATTCAGGTAAGCAAGGGGAAGACCTGATTGGTTTGTAGATTTGGAAGGCAGACCCTAGAGGGAAGCCCACCTAGGTAGTATGTTAGATTGTGGCCAGCAGAGGGCACTGTAGCCAGTTATAGATGAGTCTTGATCAGACTCTAGTTCCATTCCTGTCAAGGAGGGTTGGCATGTGGGGTGACATCTCTTGGTTCTCTCTGGGTTTCAGTTCCTAACTGAAACTGCCTAAGAGAAGCTAGCTTTCATATTTCCTCTTCAGCATCATCACCCCCTCTGCCCACATCTGTTTAGGCTCTGGTTTGTCTGCAGTAGCCCATCATGCCTGATTGTCACACAGGCCTCCAGGGGAGGATAGCAGCTGGTAATGTGGCAGATCATGTAACTTCCTGTCACCATGTTTCCCTTCAGCTTCCATCCGTTACTTGAAGGTGACATGTTTTGTAGAACATTATGTACAGAATGTTCTCATTTGGTTAAAAACACAAAACCACAGGCACAAGGCTGTCCTGGGAAGTCACTGGGTTCTCACTGCTGATCAAAATATTTTACTGCATAGGATCTTTTAAAGCTGGAATTACTAATTACTTCCACATTTGAAAAAAAAAGTACATTTTTGCAGTAGAACTGAAAAGCTAGTTAGATATAGGGGAATGAATAAATTCCATGCTAAAATTAAAAGAAACTTATTTACATTTTTTGATTGAGATATCAGAAAAATCTTTTTCTCTGTGTCACTAATAAGATTCCCAGGAATACATCCAGGTTAGAGTTCTGTTTCTAAGTTGGACACAACTCTATTTGAGTTATGTAAATGTGCTCTTTAGTTCTTTGTGTGCTGTGAAGAATTAAAATCAACTTCTTCCTGCCTTTGACATACAAGAGCCCCTCTGCCCAGCCTTGTGTGAATTACCTGCTGGTAATGTACAAAACGCAACCTGGATAGCTCATGAGGATCAGATGACATGGGACCTACCAGTGAAAAGCCAGACACACTTCTGAAGATGAGATGAGAAGGAATAGGCTAAGTTTTAGCACCAAAGATCAAAATCCATTAGCACAGTAAAAGGCTTTAATATATATGATTGATTTATTTATTTGAGAAAAATAGACACATACAGAGAGGGGATGGGCATGCCAGGTAATCCAGGCACTCAATGAGCAACCTCCAGATGCATGTGCCACCTTGAGCATCTGGCTTGGTGTGGGTACTGGGGAATCAAACCAGGGTCTTTAGGCTTTGCAAGCAAGTGCCTTAACAACTGAGCTATCTCTCCATCCCAGTAAAAGTCTTTTATCTTTCCAGAACAAAGACAGAAATACTATATGTCTTACTGATTAATAGTTTAGGGAATAAAATTAGCTCTTTTCTATTTAACATATTTCTTCATTTCAGTCTTCTTAAAATTTCAGAATTTGGCTATTTCTCTCATCATTGTTAATGCAAATATATATTTATTGTAGGCACTAGCTAATGAAACATTATGTTCTGTTTTATTCCAAAGGGACAAGGTTGTCAGAGTCCACAACCAATGCCCACTAAGTATCTGGGGCCAAGTATAACTGTAGTGATGGCCTTATTTGATTTAAAATTGCCTTTTAAAACATCCAATTATTTATTGAACAAGAAAACGATTGTCCAAATGAAATATAATATTTACGTAACTTATGCAAGAGTCCTCAGAGAATGAAAGCTGACAAAAATGGTATTCTAGCCCAGAAAGATGGCTCTGAGTCCTTGCTTTTTGTTAAAGCTTTCATTTTTCTTCAGCTTCTTTCCCAAAGCCATGTATAGCAAAATAAATAAATAAATAAATAAATAAATAAAAAATCATCATCATCACAATAATAATAATATATTTTTTAAGACATAAAAATAAAATCAAGCCATGGCTCTCATGCTTGGGTGAAATGCAGTAAGAAATATTTTTGTAGGTCTAAACAACTGGAGCCCATGCCATGCTGCGAAGTAATCTTTGGGTTACTTTGGGTTAAAGATGTCACCTTCACAGTTGAGATTGTAGCTCTCCTGGAAGTGATGGAAGAAACCCTGTGTGACCGCTGCTACGCGCTCTGTTGGCTAGGGTTCCAAAGGGAAGGGGCAGAGAAGAGAAATGCCAGTGCACATAGAAGCTCGAAGAGGGACTGATCACAATGTCATTTGCAAGTAGAAATGAAAGGAAATAGGTCCAAACATCTGCAGCCTTACGTAGGGGGAAGACTAATGGTCGCTGTTACCTTTGCATTGCTACGAAGAAAACAACAGCAGCAGCCAGACAGAAGCAGTTCACGGGAGGGAAGGGTTTGTTTCAGCTTATAGTTCTGAAGGGCTGCTGTCACCTTCACGCTGCTGGGACAAAACACCCGATGAGAGGAGCGAAGCGCGGGCGGACGAGCGGCCCAGCAGCGCGCCTTCAGCCGAGCTCCACCTCCCGACTGCGGCCAGCGCCGGCCGACAGGCCCGCTTCGGGGACCCCAGGCTGACACCGCCCCCGAGGCCGCTCTACCCGGCAGGGCCGCGCTCCGTCTCCGCAGGAGCTGGAAGGACGGGGTCTGAACACTGGGCTGGGAGCTGGGCAATACTATGGCAAAGCCCCCCCGCATCTACCCAAGTCCTCCAGGAGGTTCCACTTTCCCAAGGACACACAACCTTTCTCAAATTGCCACCAGCCGGGGCCTGAGTACTTAAGGCACATGAGTCTCTGGGGGGACATGTCATCTGACCCCCCCATCCCCACCAACTGCTCATGTTGTCCAAACATTAAGTCAGGAACGTGGAGAAGGCCTTGAGTGACGGTGCCCCGGGAAGTCCTTGCAGTTGGAAACAAGGAATCATGACAGCAGCACCCTAATTATGATGACCCCCCACTTTTTCCCAGGAAGTTTCACTGTATTTTGAAATAGTTTCATAAAAACATATTAGAAAAAAATGTTTAAAGGGCAAATTTGAGTGCTATCTTCAAACTAATTGAAATGTGGTAGTACACACAGGATGGGCTGAAAAATACTAATTTCTCTCAGAAAGCTTTTTGTCACATTTTGACACTTTTCAAATATGGGATGGGTGTCAGTATATAATTTCAGGATTAATATTCTTCATTAATTTTATTCATAGTAAATGAACTAAAATGACGATGATTTCTGTGACAGATGATAGGGCTGGACTTCCTCACCATATATTTGAAAATAAAGAAAAATAATAACAAAAGCAAGAACAAAATGAATAAAAGACATAACACTAGGTTTAAAAAAACCAGCCTTGGTTACTTCGAGGTGCATTTGTGGGTTTCCAAGCGTTTCCCAGGGGGTCAGAGTACAAGGGTTGCTGTTGCCCTACAGCACAGTGCAGGAAGGGGCAGACTCTCCAACAAGAAGGAGAACAACGTGCTTCTTAAAACATGCTAGCCACTGCCTCCCCTTCCTCATCCCAGAGGCATTTGCAACTGTGACATGAACATTCTCCAGGCCAAAAGTCTACTCTAAGAACAGAGCTTGAGAGAAAGCTTGGTGGGTCAAGTGCTTGCCACAGAAGCCTGAGGACTGGAGGGCATCTTAACTTTGTGGCAATGAGAATTTGGGCAAGCAGGTTCCCTTTATTTCTTTAGTCCTAAAACACCAGTACTGAAAGTGATGCTCTTTTGGGTGTATTTCCATTTCCCTCATATTTCTTTGTGTCATTTCCCTCTGATGACTCTGACATCAGCTAATTTTCATTTTTTAAAAAAAATATTTTATTTATTTATTTATTTATTTGACAGAGAGAGTGTGTGTGTGTGCATGAGAGAGAGAGAGAGAGAGAGAGAGAGAGAGAGAGAGAGAAGAGAGAATATGAGTGTGCCAGGGCCTCCAGCCATTGCAAATGAACTCCAGACATGCCCCCCTTGTGCATTTGGCTAACATGGGTCCTGAAGAATCCAGCCTGGGTCCTTTGGCTTTCCAGAAAAATACCTTAATTGCTAAGCCATCCCTCCAGCCCCTATTTTATTTTTTTAATTTTAATTTATTTATTTTATTGAAAATTTCCATAATTATAGACAACAACCCATGGCAATTCCCTCCCTCCCCCCACTTTCCCCTTTGCAACTCCGCTCTTCATCATCCCCTCCCCCTTCTTAGTCAGTCTCTCTTTTATTTTGATGTCATCATCTTTTCCTCCTATTATGATGGTCTTGTGTACATAGTGTCAGGCACTGTGAGGTCATGGATATCCAGGCCATTTTGTGTCTGGAGGAGCATGTTGTAAGGAGTCCTACCCTTCCTTTGGCTCTTACATTCTTTCCGCCACCTCTTCTAATGGACCCTGAGCCTTGGAAGGTGTGATAGCGACATTGCAGTGCTGAGCACCCTGTCACTTCTTTCCAGCACCATGATGCCTTCTGAGTCATCCCAAGGTCACTGCCATCCGAAAAGAGAAGGTTCTCTACTGAAAGTGCGAGTAGCATTCATATAAGGGTATGAGCATTAAGAGAAGTGCTTACCTGGCAATTTGGTGAGCATAGTATATATGTTTAGCCAGACAACAGCAGACATTACACTCCTAGGGCTCATGAACCCCTTTTGTAGGTTTTCAGTATTAGGGGTGTATTCCCTCCCATGGAGTGGTCCAGTCCAATTAGAGAGCAGTTGGTTTACCCTGTAACAGACATGCCACTGTTGAGCCTGTTGGCTCATATGGCCTGACTGGCCAAATTTAAGGCTAGAAGCATCCACTGTTGAGTATCTCCACTGGTGATTTCTCTCCCATTGAACTGCATGCAGAACAGTTTTTTTTTTTTTTTTTTCCAGCTTTCTGTCAGCTGGTCTACTTGGAGGAGGTTCTCAGCTCAGCTCCAACAGGATTCCTCAGTGATCTTGCAGCCCAAGTATGTGGAGTCTTCAGCAATAGGGCTTTAGTATCTATTCCTGGTGAGAAACCAAGAGCCTCAGCAATGGCATGTAATGTTTTGGGGGTACCAGGAACCTCCATGGCCAACACCTCACTGGAAGTATTCTGTCCCTGGCATTGAAAATTTTTTAGTAACACCCTATGGCTTCTGTGTGTTCCATTGTCCAGAAAAGCAGGTTTCCATATGATTTATTCCTACCCTCTTAGACTCTGACTAACTCCACCCCACCTGTCCTTTACTCAGTCTCTTCCCTTGACCTCACTTAGGCCTCTCCACCCCCATTAACCCATTCTTCTACTTACATATATACAATACCAATATACAATACCATCCTATTAAGTACCCCCTCCCTCTCTTTCTATACTCTTTATATCCCCTTTCTAGCTTACTGGCCTCTGCTTCCGAGTTTTATTCCAACTCACATAGAGGACAATTCATTTGTAGCTAGGATCTATATATGAGAAAGAACTTGGCCTTGGTTACCTCACTAAGTATAATCCTTTCCAGTTACATCCATTTTCCTGCAAGTTTCATCTTTCTTTACCGCTGAGTAGAACTCATTGTATAAATGTGCCATGTCTTCATTATCCACTCATCAATTTAGGGACATCTAGGCTGGTTCCATTTCCCAGCTATTGTGAATAGAATGGCAATAAACATGGTTGAGCAAGTATCTCTAAGGTAATAAAATGAGTTCTTAGGATATATGCCTAGGAGTGCTATAGCTGGATCATATGGTAGATCTATGTTTAGCTATCTCAGGAACCTCCACAATGATTTCTACAATGGCTGGACCAGATTGCATTCCCACCAACAGTGTAGAAGGGTTCCTCTTTTTCTGCATCCTCTCCAGTATTTATTGTCATTTGTTTTCACAATGGTAGCCATTCTGACAGGAGTGAGATGGAACCTCAAAGTGGTTTTAATTTGCATTTCCCTGATGGCATCAGCTAATTTTAGATGCAAGGTGAGCACCCTTCTGTCTTTTCCCATTTATTCATGTTGGTGAGGGCAAAGATAGGGATCGCCCCTCGTGTCTCCCAGTATTCTTCTGTTGCCTTGAGGCGGATACTAGTCTCCCTTGTAAGTGTGCCATTTGGACTTCAGGAATGTGAATTTCCTAGCCAACATCAGTTAGGAACTGTTAGCAACAGATTTAGGCTTAGGGCCAGAGAACAAATCCCCTTGCACTTCTATGTTTAATTTTGTTCAAAATAAAAATATAGAAAGGTTTAATCAAATATGGATTGCAGCTGCTTGGAGACTGAAGATTTTATTTCCAAGCTATTCTTTTCCCCTATGTTGGTGGAGACCTACACAGAGAACAAAGTGTCCCAAGTCTGAAGCCCGTAAAAGAACAGCTCAGTGTTACACCTGCTGGCCTCTAACCTCTGGTGAGACAAGGAAAGCAGTACGGTCATGGCCAACGGAGCCCAGTGGGCGGGTCCCAGAAGTCCATGATGTAACTGCGCATGCTATCTCTACCTCTCATGTCAGCCGACACTGGCAAAAGGTGTGTTCTTGAAGCTGACTCTGGGCTAATACAGTAATGTGGGCTGGCCTAGCTGTGAGAGAAAATTGCCTAGAGAGAATTTACACAGCTCTAAAAAAACCTGTGCTTGACTGTATTTATATCATTGACTGATTCTTTTAATATCACCAAATGACTACCATACTTTTAAATTTAAACACAACGTTTGTTCCTAATTTAAAACTGCTACACCAGAACTAACTTAGGTCACATTGCCATGAATCAGTGACAATACATTTGGTGTGCAAAGTAAACAGCCTATGTGCACAGGCTTGCAGTGCCCCTCACCCCAGAGAATGCTTTTCCAGGAGGCTGTTAGAGATAAAAATGGTCTCCAAACTCCAACTTATTTTATGCTATACTTCAGAGAGCTCGAGTCATCGCTCTTGCCCTGGTCTACACTGCTGGTCATTGAAGCAGGTAAGCAGCAAATTTTCTCTGAAGAATAAGCTTGCACAGTGAAACTCAGCTGATATCTTTATGATTTTTTTAATTCTGTTTTTTTTTTGAGGGCTAGAGAGATAGCTTAGCTTAGTGGATAAGGCACTTGCCTGCAAATTGAAAGGACCCAGGTTCAATTCTGCAGAACCCACATAAACCAGATGCATAAAGTGGTACATGCATGTGGAGCTCATTTGCACTGGTAAAGAGCCTGGCACATCTATTCTCTCTCTCTCACACACACACTCTCTCTCTCTCTCTCAAACAAATAAATAAAAATAAAACATATAAATTTCTGAGTGCTCATTCAAAATACAGAAAATCTATCTGTTTTTTATCTTAAAAATATTGCTTTCAGGAGCTAGAGAGATGGCTTAGTGGTTAAGGCACTTGTCTGCAAAGCCAAAAGACTTCAGGTTTGGTTCCCCAGGACCCACGTAAACCAGATGTACAAGGTGGTGCATGCATTTGGAGGTCATTTGCAATGGCTGGAAACTCTGGTGTGTCCATTCTCTCTCATACTCTGCCTCTTTCCCTCTCTCAAATAAATAACTTAAAATAAACTATAAAAAATATTGCTTTCACTACCATTACAATTACATATGAAAGTGTTTTGCACATTAACCCATAGAACAATAAAAACATTGAAATATGGGATATTTTCACGTGAAGCAGCTCCCATAGCCCCATGTGTTTACAACTTATCTTCACAATTAATCTCCCACTTGTAGAGCCTGTAAGAGGTGGAGCCTTGCTGGAGGAGGGTACCAATGAGCACACCTGTGTCCTGGACAAACTGTGTGGCGCCAACTGTGCCTCTGGTTGCTCATTAAAGCTTCACATCATTCTAAAATAAGGCTGCTAATTTCATGCTGTGGCTTGCCAATTTCTAGAAAACATCTTTTTTTTTTTTTTTGCTTCATTTTGATAAGTATATATACTTTCAGTTTAAATATGGCTTAGATTCACTGTGTCCTGGACATGCCGTGTGTTTATCTCAATCACGGTCACTTCTCAGAGGCCAAGATGGGAGTGACAGGTGGGGTCGGTGAGACGGTGCCGCAGGCGGTGCTCCAAACACCAGCTCCAGTAAATGGCTGTCTTTTGTACACATATGTTAAACGAGAACAATCCCGTTAGGAAGGCGTGGGAGATTTTATCTTTACCCAGGATATGTGACAAGATCATATCAACAGAGAAATAGATTAACGCAGCCCCTAGGTGTCCCAGCCACTTCTACAGAGCTCTGCAGCTAAAAACATAACATGAAAGAAGAGAAACAACACACACATTTACACACTTGCACAGAAGCTTTCCCTCTTCCCTAGCCTATAGTTCTGCTTTCTTCACCCTCCTTCAACTGGCAGACAAAGTTGGTGTGATCGTGGGCTCAGACACAAATGTTCTTACTGCACCTCTAAATACAAGGTGTGTCAGGTAACTTAGTAAATTTGGTTGGAATTCTCTGGGATTCACAAAAGAGTATCTCTTTTTAGTTACTTTAAGCCTGACCTTAGAGTTTGACTGAATCCCAAGGAAGGAAGGGAAGGAGGAGAAGAAGAAGGGAGAGAACTGAACAGGAAGAGAGGGGAGCAAACAAAAAACCATCTTTAACTTTTAGGGTCTTTTTGCCTGTGTATGTGTGTGTGGGACATACATATGATCGGGGCTTTGGCTGTGTGTGTAGCAGTGGATGCACAAGTGTGAGCATGTGTGCAGAGGCCAGAGTTAGACATCGGGCGTCCTCAGTTGTTCTCACCTCACTGAAGCCAGAGCCCACCAACCCCGCTGAGCTCAGTGACGACGGCCCCCAGGGTTCCTCCTCCCCAGCTTTCCCTGGGCGCCATCCAGACACAAGTCCTTATGCGGCATGCCAAGAACTTGACCAACTGAGCCATCTCACCAGCCCTGTGACCAGCTCTTTTCATGTCAGCAGCTAAAGCCCATTGGAAAGGATGTTGTTTCTTTTCTGAATCCTTTACGGGATCTTAGATGTTACATTGGAAACTTCATTGAGCTTTTCATTCCCACTGCACCGAAAGTTGTACTGCTTGACTTTCTCAGATAGGAGAAACGGTTGACTTTTTCTTTTAAATGTTTTATTTTATTTTATTTATTTGAGAGCAACAGAGAGAGAAAGAGGCAGAGATAGAGAGAGAGAGAGAATGGGTTTCCATTTCCATTTCCAGGGTTTCCAGCCACAGCAAACGAACTCCAGGTGCTTGCGCCCCCTTGTGCATCTGCCTAACGTGGGTCCTGGGGAATTGAACCTCGAACCGGGGTCCTTAGGCTTCACAGGCAAGCGCTTAACCACTAAGCCATCTCTCCAGCCCAAGGTTGACTTTTATGTGGTCATAAACGTGGGCACAGATGTCTCTGCAGAGGAATACCATAAAACCCTCACTGTGTGTGGCTGTGGAACTATGTATGAACAGTCTCTTCTCCTGGAAATAAATAGCTATAAAGACAAGCGGTTGTGAACTAAAAAGTTCCCAGACAGAAGCCATATCCGTGTGCCACATTGAGTCTGATTAGAGCCTCAGTGAGTGACTGCAGGAGCTAAAACGTTGTAGGCCCAGAGCCAAGTTACCTTGGGCGATCTCACCCTGCTCGGTGTGACACCCCTCCTAGGACTGCTAGGAAGGTCCTTTGGAGATGAACACAGGTCCTTTGATTCCACCAACCGAAGCGCAAGTTGTCATGGAGGAGCCCCAGCGGCCACAGCGGACACTTCCGCGGTGCTGCAATAGGTCTGCCTGATGCTTCCTCAAACACATTAGAAGGTGTGTGGATTTATTTTGTTGTTCTGCTACCAAGCGACCTTTGGGCCATGGCCCGTCATGCCTGCCTCCAGAGTGCACCTTCTCCTGCTTTCCAGGGAGGCTGCGCTGCGGTTCTGCTCGGCACGCGTGCCAGGGTTACCGCTTCCTCTCCTGGCAGAGGCCTCGGGCGCGGGCGCACGGCGCAGGGGACCCGAGCATGACTGACTTGCCCGGAGGGTCCGCCGAGCTCTGCGGGGAAACGCCGTCCTTTTCGTTCCAGGGCACTTTTGTGATCCAAATTCTGCCTTAAATTCCTAGTTACACAAGCTGAGACTATTGATTTTTGTCTGTCAGCTTGACTGGATCTCATGGTGTCTAGATGACAGGTTCTTAGTCACAACCCAATATGAGATTCGATAACTGAATGTGGGGATCAAAATTTTGGTCACAGGAAAATGTTTCTGTGCATCTAAGCATATAACAACAAAAAGTTAATTCAAACTAAACTATGTGAGGAGCATGATGTTTATGGTATTGATCACACACGTGACATTACAGGACATCACTGAAGTCTTGGTTCTTTGGTACATTACAAAAACGGTTTTGAATATGTGTGTTTCTATTCATGTGTGTGGGTAAACATGTGTATGGAAGCATATGTGCATGTGTGTGCAAGTACAGGATAAAGGACAGCCTCAGGTGTTATGACTCAGATATGCTGTCCACCAGTTTTGAGGCAGGGCCTCTCCTTGGCGTGGAGGTCACCACACAGGCTAGTGAGTCCCAGGAATCCCCCATACCCACCTCCCCTGTTTTTGTGCTAGGGTTACAAACATGTGCCGCCATGTCTAACAGATTATTTTGTGGGTTGAGGTGATAGAACCTAGGTCACCTTGCTTGTAAGAGAAGCACTTCACTGGCCAAGCACCTCTCCATCCATACCCCTGGTTCTGAACACTTAACATGCCTGCTTTGCATCATGCATGTCTTCATACCACATTACACCAATGAACACTGTTTGCAGCACTCAATCAGATCCAGGATGATTGAATATTATGAAGTGCAGGGTTTTTTTTTTTTTTGTTATTGTTGTTGTTGTTTTCTTTGCCATGACAGTAGCTTTCTGGTCTTATACAGCACTGTTTGAAAGTAAATTTCTTTATATTTTATTATCAGTAAATGTTTGATTTCTATACCTGTTTCATATATTAATATATTAAAGGTTGCATAAAAACTTCTAAGGTATCATGAGTGGAAAATTTTCAGAAGCCCCAGCGTAGATATTTGGTTAGACGTTCTTCTGGGAGAGTCTGGGAAGTCATTTCTTGATGAGATTAACTTTTGAACCAGTAGACTGAGTAAAGCAGGTGTGCTTCCCAAAGGGTGATGTTCAGTTCACTAAAGACCTGGTTAATGCAAGCACTGGAGGAGGGTGGAATTCTCTTTGTCTGACTGACATGGGACACAGATCTCCTGTTGTCAGTCTGGAAACCCTAAGGGTGGTACTCCTGGATTTTAGCCTTTGTAATTACAGCAGGCTCTCCGGTTTGCAGATGTCAAATTGTAGGAATTATTAGCATTGGTCAACTCGAATCCAGTTCCTTAAAAGAAGTTTGATGCATTTATCTATCTGCCATCTGTGTTTTACTTACATGCCTTTTTTTCCCTATCATGTATCAATTATATATCTGTCTATCTATCCATCTATCTATCTATATTTCTATCTCGCTAGCTATCTATATATCTACCTACCTACATACCTACCTATCATCTATCCACTTATATATAATATTGGTTTGTATTTCTATAATCAAATGCTCTACCACTGAGCTATACCTCCTGGTTTTGTGTTTCTCATGAATATTAGTGTGTACATACATACATGTGTGCACATGTGTGTGGACACATGTACAAATTATTATTCTCAAATTCTTCACATTCCAGGATTTTCCATTTCTCCCCACTGACACCCTAATCTGAGGTGATTATTTCCTCATTCTCCTGCATGGCAGCAAAAGCCACATGACCAGTTTATGTATTTCATTATTTATCATCTCTTATGCTATTTATCTCCACAGCAGCCTGGGTTGTCATTTACAAATTAAAATCACTTCATAGGTTTTTATCACAATAAAACCATCCAAAGTCTCCTCATCAGTATCCCACATGCTTGCTTAACTCCAGCAGCAGGAGCACTTGGCAGAGACTCTGCCAGTGCCTGCTTTCCTGAGAATCTGGGGGAGCCTCACACAAAGGGGGCTAAAACAGTGATAGGTCATTCACCTTGGCATTTACATGTGATAGTTTGCTTTGTAGAGACAGAAAACTTCCAGGTTAATCTCAGCCGTCTACCCCTCTTCTTACCCCTACACAGGATGCCTTGCAAAGCATATAATGCTGCTTTCCATTTGCCAAATGGCTGAACGAATTTGTTGAGGCACCAATTCAATTTGCTCTATCTGCCCTGTGTACAGAATGGTTGTTGAGAGTACGAGCTGTGCTGTCTCATCTTCACTCTTACTGGTGCACAGAGGACGTGCAGAGGAGTGTCTGAAAAAGAGAAACAATATGTGTCGAATGGACAACATGTCCTGCAGGCTGGACAGACGGCTCCTCAGTTAAAGAAATTTACTTGCAAATCCTGACGGCCTGGGTTTGATTCCCTAGCACTATGTAAGCCAGAGGCACAAAGTGGCACATGTATGTGGAGTTCATTTGTTATCTGGTTAAATTCATATATTATGCCCTCCAGACTGCCTTCTAAACACTTAAGCTTATGCCCATATATTAATGTTGCTTTCACTTTTGGTTAAGGAAGCACCTCTTTTCAGATGGCAGTGACAGTTAGGATGACTCAAAAGTCAATATATTGCTGAGAAGTGACAGTGGAGGGTTCCGTACTAAGAGACCCATCTCTATCACAACCCCCAAGGCTTAGGGACCAATGTAGAAAAGGAGGCAGAAAAAACAAAACAAAAAAAAACAAAACTTAAGAGCCAAAGGAAGGGAAGGACTGCTTACAAAGCTGTCTTCCATACACAAAGTGGCCTTGATATTCATGACCTCATAATCGCTAACACTACCTACACAAGACCTACATAACAGGAGAAAAAAATGATAACATCAAAATAGGAGAAAGAATAGTTGGAAAGAAGAAGGGATTGAGTGGAGGGTGGAAAGTGGGGCATGGTGGAAGGATATTATCATGGCTTATTGTCTATACTTATGGAAGTTATCAATGAAAAGTTAAAATTTTTGAGACATTTATTTGAACAGTATGTTAAAGAAATTTGATACAAATACATAATTCGCATGTTAACTTTTTCTTAGTGATTTACTCATTAGCACTGTACAAATATATAAAGTTCCAATGAACTTGAACTTGATCAAAAATACACATGCAAATGCACTCAGTGTGATGATATTACAATAGTGCATAGTAGTGGGGTTGTTTTAGATGCTTTACAACTCGGCTGTGTCAGCATGGACTTTTACACAAAGTTGTCATAAACTCAGTGACTGACTGAAATTTTTCCACAGTTCTAGAGGCTATGAAGTCCAAGTTCCGAGCACTGGTGGGTAGGTTTAGTTTACAATGGAGACTTGCTTTCTGGTTCATAGAGGAATATATTTTCATAGTGGCATCAGATGTGGATGGTGCAGACCAGTGCTCAGAGGCCCCCTTTACATTTAGACTAACCCATCCTATCATGACGCTCAATTCTAAAGGTCTGATCAACTTCATAAACTCCTAATGCCATCTCCTGTTACTTGGAGTTCAACATAAAAGTTCAGGGAGGGGATATATACATTCAGACTATTATAGATCTTTTATTATCATCAGTAAAATACAAACCCAAAATTCAACAAATTGTTACTCTCATTTTGTGTTTTTTTAAGGCAAATAAATCATTGCCTGTGGATACCATTGGGTTTGTGGATGCATGATTTTGAGATCGGTGGTAACAAGAGATCTCTCAGTTCTTTTCTAAGGACCTTGATCTGAATATGAACCATCTTGTCCAACAGCATGTTGGAATTGTCTGAGTACAAATGACTCCTCAACAGCTTGACAGAAGATTTGGTGCGACTGCAATGCAACTAGTCACCATTACTGAAGGTTTGGGTTCCAGCCTCATGCTTTATCACAAGTAGACAGATAAGTAAGCACGTCACCTACATTTTTTATGTCTTTCTGTTATCCTGGAATAATTTATTATTACACATTGCTATTTCATGAGAAAAGAAAAGGTATTTTACCAGTGAGTGTATCCCACTGCTGATAAAATTAGCTTAAATTGACTACAGTGTCAGGAGGTTTTGGTGACCTTGTTAGGCGCTGAACCTTGATGATGCATTCAGTGCTCATGCTCCTCATTTGCACTGGTCCCTTCGCATCACAGAGCAGGCAGACTCGTGGTGTGTGAGTGCCCAGAGCTGCCAGTCACGGTCACCATTCAGGTTAATTACTCCATGTGTGCCATGATTACAAAGACGATATTTTCATAAAAGGAAAGGTAACTATGGAGAACCTGACAGACAAAGGCCCGTGACTGTTAATGTGAGTAGATCTTTTATTATCCTAACTACTGTTTTCTCACACTGAACTCTAAATAAGTTAGGACTAATTTTTAAACATGCAAATAATAGGCCAAATGGCCAGGTCTCATTTTAATACTGATTATTACCTGCCTCAGAAGACACAAGCTCATGAAATGATCTGTTAATACAAACTTCTTGCTTACTTACTTGAGTTTGCACTTGTTAAATTTTAACACAGGTCTAGTCCACAGAAAGTTATAAAGAGAACGTTCTCCGAAAACCACTGCTGAAGCTATAATGAAAGCCACCCTGCTGGTTGTAGCTCTAATAATAAACCCTTTTTTATATGGGCCTCTCAAAGTTACAGGGTCACAAAGTGCCTTGAAATAAATCTCAAAGGGAGCAGCAAATTCTAGAATCAGACCCAAACTTTATGTCTGTGACTGTAAACAGAGTTACTAAATTGTAAGCATAAATGAACAACAATAACGCTGTGCTAGTGAACCCAGTGGTGAGGTTGTTCATCAGATCAAAGTGACCAGGTGCTGAGAGGCCATAGGTAGGACTTATGAATACAAGGTTTCATATTGATACCTTGGGAATTTGAGTTACATTGCAGAAAGCTTAGCTGGGGTCTTGGGAATGGAGTCTTGGCAATGAATACATGTGGAAATCTCTTACTTACCTGGAGATTTCAAAGGAACAGGCAGCTGAGGTGATTACCATATTCATGAGCTTGTCAATAGTAATTGGCCAGATTTTTTGAAAAACAGAAATCCCAAGGGCTCTGACTGTTCATTTTCTAGGATTATCTCCTATACAAAGCTGAGGGAGCCCAGCCACACTCCCTTCACATAAAATGATTAACTTCCTCCTTTGTTTTCACACTCTGCTTCATCCTCCCTTCAAACAGAAGACAAAGAATGTGGATGGAAGATTTAGCATAATTGGGGGTCAAGATTTTAAGGCTCAGTTCTTGCAATTTAATGACTGGTACTGGAGAACTCCTGAAGCAGGGTGGGGTGAGCCTCTGCCATGCTTTAGGACCTGGTTTTCTTTGAAGGGATATGTTGTCTTCCCTCTTCTATGCCAGTCACCCCTAACTCTTTAGCTCTTAATACTATTAACACAGTATAGTTTAAGTAACTATCATGTCAGCTTCATGCTCCATCCTCTGTTCATCTCCAGGTGCCTCTTGAGGGAATCTGTATGCTACTAATCTCTTTTGGTATCATCCCTTAGTTTCTTGGTTCATATCAGTCTTTTATTATTTCCTGCATTATTTTCTTGATAAGAACTGCCAAATATGCTTTATTAGTTTCCTCATTTATTAATATTTCATTACTCAGAAAAGGTTTTCTTATGCCTAACTGATTACAATTATAATTGCTACAATCTATATTTATTTTACTTGGGTTAACTCTCCAAGGTAATAAAATATTCATCTCTGGCTTCTACTAAAGTACAAATCACTTGCACAGATCTCACATACTGGCATTTACCGAGTTATTTTTATTGTTAGTTCTCCATAAAATCTGTTTTAGGTAAAGTTTAACTTCTTAAAGCAATTTGGAAATAGGTCAATAGACCATATTTATAATTGTTTCTTTTCTTTCTTTCTTTCTTTTCTTTTTTTTTTTTTGGTTTTTGAGGTAGGGTCTTACTCTGGTCCAGACTGACCTGGAATTAACTCTGTCATCTCAGTGTGGCCTTGAACTCATGGCAATCCTCCTACCTCTGCCTCCTGAGTGCTGGGATTGAAGGCGTGCGCCACCATGCCCGGCTATAATTGTTTCATTGTATAACAATTGCTTTGCAACTTGGCACATTTTCTGGCTTATCATAGGTTATCTTGAAGCAAAAAGTTATTAGTCACTTAAGTCAATATTTTCATCTAATACTGAAAATGTTGTCAATATTGTACTCAATTGTGAACTAAGACAATGAGCATTTAAAAAAATTACTGACTAGAAATAAAAATTATCGTATTTGATCTTGGGGTTCCCTAGCCTATATAAAACTCTTCTTTAATTGCAAACAATGTACCCTTAAAATTCTCTCAGTGGTGTATGTCACAAGCCTGTAGAAAATAAATAATTTGTCCATAGCAAGCTTTAAAATTTCTTTTAAATATTTACCCATCATGCATCCTTTATTTAGTTTAGTTGAGAGTCCACTAACCATTTAAAACATGTTTCCTAAGTAGGTTTATTTGTGTCATTGACAGGACCCTTAGACGAGGCCAAGTGCTTCCAGCAATAGAACAGGGTCACTGCCTGTGCTGCGTGTGTCTCTGTGCAGCTAAGGGTAACAATGAGACTTTGAAGTTCATCCTTCTGTTGAATAATACTGAGTCTACATGTAAAAGTCTTTAAAGATTTTCTGAATTTTTGTTTTTCTTAAAATACAGTCAGGTAAGAGACCCTGTGGTTTCACTTTTAAATGAGGTCTTGTAATGACGTGGCGTGTGGGTAAATGGAAAACAAGGCAGGGGTAGAGCACAGGTTTCTGAGAGGACAGAGGAGGTGTTTGTCCTGGCCTTCTGTAGACCTGGAGGACGAATGGAGCAGAGCCAAGAGCCAGAATTCCATACTGGAAGTGGTGGCTGCCTGTAGAGGCCACTGCACAGAGAAGTGCCACCATGTAGTGAGCATATCAGGACTTGGTAACTGGCTACACGTGGAACAGTGAGGGAAAGTATATAGTCAAATAAGGTCAGCCTTTTGGCTGGGTACTGAGTAGGTGGTGAGATGGAGTTACTAGTCAACATGGGGAAAAGGAGCAGAGGTGAGGCTGAGTAGAAATGGTGCATTTTTGGAGGGAGAAGAAAAGAGATAAGGCCTCGAATATTCAGCCAACACAGAAAGATGATTACAATATGAGCATTTGATGGAGAGAGATCCCAGGTGATGAAAGGAAGGAAGAGTAAAGGACATTAGAAACTATACAAATTTCACAAAACCAACGTCTTATTAAATGCATAAATTTTAGTGGAAAGAACATCCTTAATCACATAAAAGTAGTTCAGAGAAATGGTGGGGACAGATATAGAAACCAGTGCTCCACAGGTTACAGTGAAGTCAACAAAGCCTGAGCTTGATTGTACAGGGCAAAGGCTAAATGAGAGGCTGAAGTGAGGCAACGGGAGGGGGGGGTGGGGGGGCATTTTAAAATAAGGAGCCAGGGCTGGAGAGATGGCTTAGCGATTAAGCACTTGCCTGTGAAGCCTAAGGACCCCGGTTCAAGCTCAATTCCCCAGGACCCACGTTAGCCAGATGCACAAGGGGGCGCATGCGTCTGGAGTTTGTTTGCAGTGGCTGGAGGCCCTAGCGCATCCATTCTCTCTCTCTTCGTCTCTCTGTCTCTCCCTCTCTCTCGCTCTCACTCTCAAATAAATAAATAAAGATAAAACAAGAAAATTTAAAATAAGAAGCCAGAGATGCTTAAATACTGGCGATAGGTGCACCTGTGGACACAATAGCAGCCTGCTGGATTAATCAGGAGAAATCTCCTAAGACATATCTCACCCAAAGAGTTCCTTTCTTTCTTTTGCTTCTATCCCTCCAGCTTTTCTGTCATCTCTTTCTTTCTTGATTTTAATTTAAATTCACTTCTTGAAGTTGAATTTGCATATCACAAAATCAAGTACTCAATTCAATTATGTCAGTACATTTCTAGTTATGTAGTTAGACCTTCTTTGTGGTCTTAAAACATGTTCTGCCTAACAAACGCATCTGCCCTCTGTCTTGAAAGGCACCTTTATCTAGACAATTAAAAAAATTGAATTATATACTAGGTGATTTCCATCTGCATTCTTTCAGTGAACCTGTGTTTATACATTCATGCATGCTTTAATATGGGCTTTGTTGTTGCTTAATAATATCCATGCATCCACCTGTTGAAGAATACTTGGCTAGTTTCCAGTTTGGGCTACTACTGATAATGCTGTAGTGAATATTGACATCCATGACTCCCTGTAAATACGTTTTCCTTCCTCTTTGATATATTGGGCATGGGAATTCTTGTCTTCTATATAAATTCATGGTTCATCTTTTTTTTTTGTTTGTTTGTTTTGTTTTGTTTTGTTTTGGGTTTTCAAGGTAGGGTCTCACTCTAGCCCAGGCTGATCTGGAATTCACTATGTAGTCTCAGGGTGGCCTTGAACTCATGGCGATCCTTCTACCTCTGCCACCTGAATGTGAGTGCTGGGATTAAAGGTGTGTGCCACCATGCCCAGCTCAACTTTTCTTTTCATGGGCATGTGTGTAGTAGTTTTCGTGGTGTGGTGTTTATGTCGTGTTTATGTGTGGCATGTGACCTTCCAGATGCCTCCAATGCTCATGCACATGTTTCTTTGAGTTGGAGTATCTCACTAATTCTAGATTTCTCCATTTTTACAAGCCTCAGTAAATCTCCAGTCCTTTTAATATAGTCAAAGACTATATTAAAGAGACATACATGTCCAGACCCAGCTGTTTTTCTGGGTACAAGAGAACTGCACTTTGGTCATCTGAGACATGATTGCAGGAGAAGCCCTGTTAATACTGAGCCATTGCTATAACCTGCTTCAACTTGTAAAAAATGGCAAACTATTTTCAAAGTGGCTACACCATTTTATATTCCTATTAGTAATGTATGTGGGATCTTACTTATATTAATTTCTGCCAACATTTGTTTATCAGTTACTTTCTAACTTATCTGACCAGAACCAGCTTAGGACAGGAAAGGGGTTACTTTGGCTTACGGCTCTAGGGGAAAAATTCATCATGGCGGAAAGCACAGTGTCACATCATCACATCAGCATAAAAGAAGGAGGGAGAGAATGGCAAGTGGACTTTGGTCCATATACGTTGACACTTTGCCCAAGTGACACCGTCCTCCAGTTCTATCTTCTAAAGGTTCTGCAACCTTGCTGAATGGTGCTGCCAACTGGGAATGAAGTATTCAAACACATGAATCTATAGGAAACATTTTACATTAAAACCAATGCAAGTTTGGTACTGTGTTTTTAAATTATGGCTTATTCAGTTACTACACATTATGGATTAAGCCAAACTTTTCTTAATGACTAATGATATTAAGCATCTGTGGGCTCATTTATTATCCATTTGGCTTTTGGAATGAAACTTCTATTGAAATATTTTATCCATTTATAATTGAGTCATTTGTTTTGTTACTATGAACAAAAAATAATTTCTTAAAATCCATTTATCTGTCATGTTATTTGCAATTGTTTTGCAGTGTATGGCATTTTTTATTTACTTAATGATGTCTTTGGAATCACAGCTTTCTCAGTTTTTTGATGACAATCAATTTATCTTTCTCTGTATAGATTATGATTTTGGAGTGATAATTAAAATGTTTATGCACTAAACAAAGTCATGAGGACTCTTCCATTGTTTTAAATACACTTATGTTCACAATAAATATGGAGTTATTTTTTGTGTAGGGCATGGTGGTTCATTACTTTTTCCTAGATGCACAATTGTTCTCATACCACTTATGTCTTGAAAAAAAAAAATCCTTTATCAATTTAATTTTCTTATAACTTTGTCAAAAATTAAATGACCACCTTATGGTCACTTTTTTTTTCCCTTTGGTTTTTGCATGATTTTAAAAGCACCAGTAAACTTGAACAATGCTTACTTTTAAATTTTATCAATATTAAATCAATTATTAGTCAAAGTTAACATTTTTGAAAACTGGGTTGCCATAAAATATAAATAAACCTGAAAATTACTTTCTCTATAAAAACCAAACCCTATATATAATTGAGCTTTTTTGTAATATATAGAAAATCTTTCAGATAAGCAAATTGTACATAAATATTGTTTTATAACTACATAAAGCATAAACTTCATGTGTGTCTTCAGTAAGATTGAATCCTAAGAACTTAGGAGGCAGCAGAAATTGGGGAACAAAATATATATATTTTAAAGTAACAAGCTCACGTTTGCAGAGAAAGGGAGACGGACCGCCTCCAGGAATCAGTTGGATGGTGCATGCTTGGTAGAAGCCTGGTCGGTAAACAAGACCATGGTTAGTCAGAGAATTAAGTATTAAGCAAAAGCAAAACACAGCCCAGTAAAGAGTTAAAAGGAGTCATTTGACACAAAAACTCAGGATTAAGGTTCAAAGAAAAGCAATACCCTCTGTATGATCTAACTTTGCATTAGTACTGGCATTTTTGCTTTGACCTAACCCTAATTAGGAACATAGAAACAATTTTGTTGTGAGTGTCCAGTTTATGTGTTCTTTCCACTTTTGTTTTTAGGCAATATATATATAACTTTTTTTTTTTTTTTTTTTTTGGTTTCTCGAGGTAGGGTCTCACTCTAGCCCAGGCTGTCCTGGAATTCACTATGTAGTCTCAGGGTGGCCTTGAACTCACAGTGATCCTCCTACCTTTGCCTCCCAAGTGCTGGGATTAAAGGTGTGCGCCACCATGCCCGGCATAGGCACCAGATTTAAGTTCATATTTTTTACAAAAGTGAAAGAAACCTGTAGGAAAATAACACAAGTCTAGATTTTAGTCCATGACCTCTTTCCTTCAGTGTGTATTGAAGCCTGGATACTAAACATGAATAATAATTGTAAGTTTCTTTGTCCTCTATCATTTCAGGTTTGCATATCCTACCTTGTAATAGTAAAGACTGATCTAATCAAAACATGGCAAGTCATTCACTACCATCCTTCTTGCAGCTTCTGTATGCGAAAACCAGGACTGTTGATGTGCCTCCTGGTACCTGTAAAGTTTGAGAAATTGGCTGAGTGAAAATATTTCAGTTTTATCTCATTCTTTAGTCTAAAGAAACCATGGTTCCTGAACACATAGGTTGAGTCATTATTGAGGTAAGACTGAAGGCAGTATTGAGCAAGGCAAAATTAGTGTTCTTATCAACATCTTCAAAACTCAGAGCAGTGATATACATTCTCTGTAATTTCAACAGTGGTCTGCCTACTCAACTCACACTTATCATTATACGTCATTTTAGATTTCTGTGTACATAGAGGTCATTGTGGAAAAGTTAAAAATGATTCAATTTTTCTTCTGTTTTAGTTGCTTACAGAGAGGGTCCAAACTATATTCAAATGTAAAACAAAGCAAGCAGATAAATAAAAGCCCTCTGGGTGATCTGATGCAGTGGTCACATAAAATGTAGCAGAATAGGGCAGGGACAAAGGAAAAGAGAGTACCAACACGTGATGGATCCGTATAAAATATGCTGCTAATAATGCTACTAAAAACAGATTATTGTCAAAAATAATTAGATTTTTTTTTCTGTTCTTCATGCTTCTTGTTTTCTATGAGAGACTGGAAAGAATTTAGAAGTCAGAGTTCTTGTGGCAATTATCATAATGAATAGTGGAAATTCAGAAAGTAAGATGCCAAAACCAGAGGATCCTGGTAGTATGGAAATGCATTAGTTTGGTTACCTGTGGAGGAGAAAAGTGTCAAAGGACCTGTTTCATCTCTGAAGAGTAAAGAGGCTAGTGCCCTGGATTGCATCCTTAAAAATAGAACTTACTTGGCCTCTTGGCAATGAGAAGAAGGGTATTTGATCACAGGAGTATCCTTCACTATGGAATGATAGCGGTTGAATGTTCCCAACTTAGAACTGCTTATAGGAAAACTAGTTATGTACTTTGAGGGCTAGAACTTAAGAACACATAGCAAACATGTATAGAACTTTCTAGCTTGATAAGATAGAAATGCCTCCTGATACACTTCACTGAGGGAGGTGACCCTGAAGTCGATTTTAGGCACCTCATTTCAGCCTGTGCCAAATAGCACATGTCCAGTTGTGGAAAGGCAGGATCTAGGGAACCTCTCTGTTACACGGGCTCTTAGAATCATAAACTGCTGCTTTTTAATTTTGGTTTAAATTGTTGCTTTTTAAGAAATAAGGAGACAAACTGATAAAGGCAAATAGATTTATTTATAATTTGACCAAACCTGAAAGAGAAAGACTATTGATTTCTCTCAGCTTTCTGTAGCAGTGTTAAATTTTTATAATAACTGTTTTAACAAAACGTTGGGAAATATTCATGTGTTCATTATGGTGTCAGAACTCTGTGAAATTTCTACCTGGCCGGCCAGTTAGCTTCTCCATTGGCGCTAGGGCTTTAGCCTTTTCTGTCCCTCAACATGAGATTGCTGGGAAATTTTAATTTCAATTCTTTGGGAGGGAACAACATAAGTGTTTCTATTTAGAACTTCTCCTCCCCTGCCAGGAGGTTACAATGCAAAATGTCTGATGCTCTCTCTCTCTACTTAATTTTTGCTTCTTGATTTCTTATGCCTTTGATGTGGGCTTCTAGTTGATGTCGTTGATTCATGTGATTAGATTCAGCAACCCAGCTGTTTGTACCAGTTCCCTTACTCTTTATAGTACTTTGGCTAGTAGATACAAGTGATCCTATTGGTTAAAACCATTCTTCACAGAACTATGTGACAAACAGATTTCCAGTTACATAAATCATGTTACTGCCGTTTAAACAGCTGGTTGAAGGAGTCAAGGAAATAGGTGGCACAACTGCGAAGGACTTGCCTGAAGAGCTCATAGTAAGAAAATAAACCATCATAATTGTTTTTGTTTTGTTTATGCAAACCAGGCTCACTGTGTAGCACTGACAGGTCTGGAATTACCTGTAGACCTGCCCGGCATCAACCTGGGGTAATACTCTTTCCTCCTCCTTCTGAGTGCTCTGGTTATGAATGTGTGTCACCATGCCTAACTTTTGATACCATCATTTTGACCATCTTAGACATTACCATGAGAACTAAAACTTTCAAATTTTTACACACTATATTTATAAAATAGTTACAATTGATGCATAAAAGGAAAAACTTAAAAGAAATGGTAGGTATTTCTCAATAGTCTTTGATGCATAATTGGTGTTCTAAAGCATCTCCATGGAAAAAATGCTTATAATTATCTACCTCATAAATGTGCAAAGCCAACTCTACAGGATTCCTTGAGCAGGCAGGCATCCATGGATATCTACAGTGTATGTCATAAGTGCACACTACCCCCCAACACACACATGCAGTTCCTTCTTTTTATTTGGAAAACTTGAGCTCAAATGTTTACTGTGGCATAGTTTTCCTAATTTTTCTTTCCTTCCTTCTTTTTTCTTTCTTTCTTTCTTTCTTTCTTTCTTTCTTTCTTTCTTTCTTTCTTTCTTTCTTTCTATCTTTCTTACTATTTTGATTGTTATATGTAACAACTATATTTAGTTTTAATTAAGGCTATTCATTTTTAAAATGAATTTAAACGTGATTATTTTAGTAAAATTTAAGATTATTATTAAAATGTAGGAAGGTAGAAATTAGTTGATAGTATTAGGAAACCTTTAAAAGAAAAATCCTGGGGTTTAAAAAGGTGGCTCTTTAGGTAAGAGTGCTTCTTGTGCAAACTTGAGGACCTGGGATTGGTCCCTACTGCCTCCATAAAAAGCTAGACATTGCTGCCTATAACACCAGCATTAGGAAAGACACAGGATGACAACTGCATCTCCCTGTTCAGCCAGTCTAATAAAAAAAAAAAAAAAAAAAACCGAACATGTTCAGTGTGATCCATTGAGGAAGAACGATAAAGGAGGACACCTGACTCCTTCCTGTGGCCTCTCCATGCATGTGCATGGGCATGCACAGGTGCACACAGACATGCAATGAATCACATACATATAAATAAATAAATAAATAAATAAAACCAATATTAAAAAAAAGAACAGCCTGGGAGATTCCACCTCTGCTATCCATAAGGATTCTAGAGGTGATCCCACTCCCAAGCCTGAGGTATTGGGTGACCAGGGCCAGGTGAGCTTTCTTCTTCAACTCACTAAGTACTAGGACCTCCACACACTTGCTGGGACTGGATATCAGCTACACTATGTATCATAACCCCTACCCTGTAACTTCAATGCCACCATCATTAGGACACCTGAAGCAGATCTCATTCAAAGTCCTGACAAGGGTCTAGGAGAGCTTCTCCCACATCCTCGCAAGGAAAACCCCTCATTTCCTGGCCTGACCTGCCTGCCTGCGTTGCCCTGAGTAGGGACTTCCTAGCAGATCCCACTCTACAGTTTGGGTACTGAACAGGCCAGTCTTCCCAAAGTCAAGCCAGATTAGTCTGGAGGCTGCCCACACAAGGAGAAGCATAATCAGATCAAGGCTGTCCAAGCCATTCAACACAGGCTCAACAAGGGCTGCTCTTTATGCATTCTCAGAAACACAAGAAGATGGTCTCAAGATTTACCATCCCCAATGCAAAACAAATAATGAAAGATAGCTCCACCAAAAATGTCTAATCCCATAGTGGTACCTTCCAATGAAAACTTAGAGGAAACTCTGGACACAGAATCCCAAAATGAAATGATAACAAGCATATTAAGCAAACTTATTGAAGCCATGAATGAAGTAGCTAATAAAATGGAAGAAAATAAATAGAAAGAACTGAATAGGCAGCTGAATAAAATAGAAGAGATTGAAAAAGACTTCAATAACTGGGTGTGGTGGTGCATGCCTTTAATCCCAGCACTTGGGAGGCAGAGAGGTAGAATGATTGCCATGAGTTTGAGGCCAGCCTGAGGGTAGCAAAAGCTGCAAGATAAAACCAGTTCATTACAAATAAAAGTAAACCCACCAGAATTACCTCTGACTTTTCAAAGGAAACTGTAAAAGCCAGAAGGGATTAGAAAGGAATGTCTCTAAATTTAAAAGACCATGACTCCAATCCAAGCTACTATACCTAGCAAAATAATTCCCCATAATGTAAGGCAAGAGAAAAAATGTTTCTACTATAAAAGCCAGATTTATGAATATATGAGTACCAAACCAGCCTTACAAAGAATACTGCATGGAATACTCACACTGAGATGAACAAGCTTACTCAAGAGGCTACAGAGGAAAAAAGCAGTAATCAAAGCTAGAATAGAGGTAAAAGCATATGAAAATCAAGGAAGTACCAAACTCCACAAAGTCTTCAGCTTGACAGGGACTAACTCAAACCTCTCAATTATTCTTCTGAACATCAATGGACCCAATCAAAAGACAGAGGTTATCAGGCTGAATCAGAAAATTGGGCCATCTATTTTCTTTGCACAATCAATACCACTTGTGATAATTTGAAAATATATGGCCCCATAGACTCAGATGTTTTATTAAAATTAAATTTGTAGCTGGGAGTGGTGATGCATGGCTTTAATCACAGCATGTGGGAGGCAGAGGTAGGAGGATCACCATGAGTTTGAGGCCACCTTTAGTCTACGTAGTGAATTCCAGGTCAGCCTGGGCTACAGTAAAAAAAAAAAAAAAAAAAAAAAAAACACACACACACACACACACACACAAAAACCTACCTTGAAGAAAACAACAACACCAAAAATTAATCTTGTAACTTGGATTCCCAGTGACTTGGATGGAAGACATGTCACTTGGGGCAGATCCTAGGGTCCAGCCCATAGGTGTGTTTGGGGTCAGATCTGATTTCAACCAAAAGATTTAAAGAGAGCTGTGTGAGCTCTGGTGGGTGAATGCTTGCTGCTTTTTGGTGTTTGCAGGCTGCTGGTGGTGTTTCCCTCTGCTTGGACTTATGAAAGGGAGCCAGCTTCTTCTGCCATTGATGGAAATACCCCTGAATCTTAAGCTTGAAATAAATCCCTTTTTCCCATAAACTGTGTTTGGTTGGATGATCATCCCAGCATGGTGGAACTGACCCTGAGAGAATCTGGTACCAGAAGAGCAGAGGCTTGCAGTGATGAGTCTGACTATGTGGATTTTTGTCTTTTGAAACTTTTGCTTTGGAGGAATGGGACAGTAATTGATACTTGCAACTGCAGAAGTCTTACAGAGGATAAGCCAAATTTTATAGGCTATCCTTATGAAAATTTGCAAATGCTGAATTCAGAGAGAAGTGTATTTGTCTTTTGAACTTTCAAAAGAAGGAAAAACTACAAAGAATTTTATTGGAACTAGGCTGACATAAAGGTGAGCTGTGTTCCTCTTCCCAAGCACTAAGAGTTTAATCAAGGTTGATTTTAAAAGAAATGTACTGATGTACTGGCAAACAATGTAAAACTGAAAGATATATGGTTTATCCCAGGAAAATTCCAAACTCATTTTAAATTACAGGCACAGAGGTTGGTTTTAGGTTACTATAGCTGCTATTGTCAAACAGATTAATACCATTAACTCCTTTATTGAAACAATGGAAACCTGAGGTGATGTCCACCCAGGAAAGACTGAATGAGAAGGAATGCAAACACTTTTGAAAGGTGATAACTTAAAAGCAGGAACATGCTCTTCAAGGACACCACTGATTTTCCCCTATACTCTGAAGAATTAACAAAATGGCTGTGTCACTGCATACCTTGTATTGTTTTTAGAAGCATGAAAAAATGCATGGAAATGAGACATGAAGTGCACGCAGGTCTTGAAGCTACAGTGCATGAAACAGGGCAATTTCCCTGTGTGCCTGGTGAAGCCATTGTCTGATGTTGAATAGGAGCCACTGCTAACATGTAACATGGGAAGCAGGGCATACGTGTTTTAAAGGCCAAAATGTCCAGTGTATAGAATTGAAGATGGACCATGGCTTGCAGTGGACACCCAAAGGTGTTTTGGATATATCATGACTGTGAAAGTGCTACCATGGAGTGCTGTTGGCTTGGGATGGAAGTTTTCCCCATCTAGTCAATATAGATGAGAGGTGGAACTGGAAATCGAGACAACGTCATCACTGATTATGGGAGTCAAACTTGAACTACAGATGTTTGATGTTTACCTGATGTTTATTGATTTTACATTGGTCTAGTCTCTCTTGTTATGCCTTATGGCAATGTAAATGTTACTCTGAGCCATTACTTGTTGGAACTTGTTTTGATTTTACAGGACTCATAGTTAAGAGATGGTCTTAAATCTCAGATGATACTTGGGACTTTGGAAAAGTCTTAAAGTTGATAAAACTTATGAGAACTTTGGATTTGGACTGAATGCAGTTTGTATTGTTAGATGAATGGGTCTATGATGGCTAGGGGGAGAATGTGGTACTTTGAAAATATATGGCCCCATAGACTCATGTGCTTTTTAAAATTAAACTTGTAACTTGGGGCAGATTCTGGGGTTGAGCCCAAAGGTGTGTTTGGGGGAGGATCTGATTCCAGTCCAAAAGTATACAAAGAACTGTGAGCTATGGAAAGTGCTTGCTTGCTGCTGTTTGATGTTTGCTAGCTAGTGGTGGTTTTTCTCTCTTCTTGAATTTATGAAAGGGAGCCAGCTGCTTGGACCATTATTACTCATACTTGGCTCAGGAATAAATTATCTCATCTCTTCCCTTTGTGGTTTTGTATGGTTGTTGTCTTGACCCAGTCTTTCCACAGTAAATTTCTCATCAAATAAAAGTCTAGAGGACTAAATACTTAAAAGCACGAGACTGCATCCATTAAACAAGGACATCACATCACATGCTCTCTTCAGTGGGGAAAGAAAGGACTCATCAGGTACTTATAAATGTCACCTAAATCCTAAAACTTCTGGAGATAAACTCTGAAATTTGAATTTCCCACCTCAGACTTGTACCAGCTGTTTCTGAGAATATACCCTCATGGGCTTGTAAAAGCTGGGTGGTACCTTCAATACCTTCAACCACACAACAATGAGTACCCTTAAAAATCTAAACTTCTTGAACAGCAGTTTAACTCTCACTTATTATTTGTGTCAGGTCCTATTATTTTAAGTTATTTTAAACATTATCTAAAATATTTAAAATTTTATTGGGCAATAACAATATTGCCAATCTTGCTTTATGTGATGTCACATATGAGGGTAATATCAAAACCTCTCATGCATTGTTTTTTTTTTTCTTTAAATCAGAGAGGATTTATTTATTTTAATTTTAATTTATTTATTTGAGAGTGACAGAGAGAGAAAGAGGAAGAGAGAGAGAGAGAGAATGGGTGTGCCAAGGCCTCCAGCCACTGCAAATGCACTCCAGATGCATGCACCACCTTGTGCATCTGGATTACATGGGTCCTGGTGAATTGAGCCTTGAACTAGGTTCCTTAGGCTTCAGAGGAAAATGCTTAACCTCTAAGCCATCTCTCCAGCCCACACATTGTGTTTTTGTTCAATCTAAGTAGCAATTTAGATTGTTTTCTCTATTTGCTGCTTTAAACCTTTAGGCCATACTATTTTAGCTTTAGTTATAATCCTTCTATTACATGTCTTGTAAACGTTATATTAGATACAGACTATAAGAACAGAAAGAAGTACCCAGCCCAGTTCATAATGTCTGATGTATGTGAGATCATGCAGGGTGTCTTCATTAAGAGCTTAACCAAACACTTTCTCAAAGACTGCTCTGCTGCCTATTCAGGCTCATATATGCCATTGAACCCTAGAAATGATCCTTCCTAATACCGTGGCATATAATAGAAAGAAGAATATTCTATATACACAAAATATGACTCGTGACCAGCGGAGGAACTGTGAACTGAAGTTCCCAGAAGAAACAAACCCTGTGTTCAACATTCTACAAGGATGGCTAACTGATTACAATATCTGAACATGGGAGATACTTAAGTGTGTGGCATGCAAGCAGGGGATCTTGAGGCCTGGGCACTCATGTGAATCCCATGATGGCACAGTGACACTTGAACCCTAGCACTGAAGAGGCAAGGATGATGCCCTGGGACTTTCTGAATAAGTGAGAGACCTTTTCTCAAAAAAAAGAAAAAGAAGAAAGGCTGAGGACATTGAGGAAGACACTCAACATTGCATATCTCCTCTGCATGCATGAGTTCATACACACATGCCTAATCACACACATTGGACACACACACACATTCACACACCTACAGATGCTCCTCTTATCCCCCAAAATACTTGATGATGGATAGCTGAAATATGAGTTGCGAGGCAAAAATTATCTTGGGTTATGTTTGCACACTGCCTGTCTCTGTGGGTGATTTACCATCCTTGTGTCTACCAGGTAAACTTTTTCAAATTGAATATGTAGATCCTGAGCTTTATAGCAAGAGTGGGGCAATAAGGCCTTTTCCTTGAAGAAAGTTTTTATTTTATCTTTTTTTTTTTTATTTTAGAGAGACTGAGAGAGAGAGACAGAGACAGAGAATTGGCATGCCAGGACCTCAGCCACTGAAATTGAACTCCAGTTGCTTGCGCCACCTAGTGGGCATGTGCAACCTTGCACTTGCCTCACCTTGGTGTGTGTTGCTCATGTGGGACCTGGGGAGTTGAACATGGGTCCTTAGGCTTTGCAAGCAAGTGCCTTAACTCCTAAGCCATCTTGCCAGCCCTAGAAAGTTCATATGTCAAGCAAGCTAAACTAATGAAAGGTGCTGTATGAAAATCAACAGATCTTGCTTCCTGTATCTGTCTGTAGCTCTCTAAGTCATGGTTGAAAGTTTGTACTGGATGCCTTGGTTGCTTCCCTTATCAAGCCTTTGCTAATGCTTCTGCTTACCGTGTTTGGACTTTGTCTATTAAATTTATGGGGAAAAAAAGGTTTTCTTTCTCTCATAGAAGCCACCAAACTCCCCCTAGAGCTTCAACAGGGCTTGAGCCTATACCATAGAGATCCACATTCTGGATGACCTGACTGGACCAACCAAAAAAAAAAAAAAAAAAAAGTCTTCTTCCCACCTGCCTGTTTGGCAAATGAACTTCCTAGTCTTTGGTCTTGCTCTGGAACATTTCCCTTAGGGGAATTGGTAGGGGCATCAGTGTCTATTTTTTCAGTGCCTTTATCTTAGTAGGAAGTAGTTGCACAAGATAGTTCTTCACTCTTCTGCATCTCAAAAAATTTAAGGAGAGGACTGGAGGGAAGGCTTAGTGGTTAGGTGTTATCCTGCAAAGCTACAGGAGCAGGTTTGATTCTCCAGGTCCCATGTAAGCTGGAAGCACAAGATGGCACATGGCACATGCAATGGCTGGATGCTCTGGCATGCCCATTCTCTCTCTATCTGCCCCACCCTCAAATAAATAAAATAAAATGCATCAGTAGAAACATCTCTCAGAGCAAAGTTGAGGCAGGCAGGTAAGCATACGGATGGCCCAGAGACCCAGACACTTCCCTGGGCTGCCCCTTTCCTGGTGGGACAATCCCCAATGCTCCCCTTCAGTGACTAATTTATGCTCAGGCACATCCTGGTATAAGAAGAGATAAGAAAGGGGCTTAAGAGATTGTGTAGTGGTTAAGGTGCTTGCCTGTGAAGCCAAAGTACCTGGGTTCAATTTGTAGTACCTCTGTAAGCTAGATACACAAGGTGGCACATGCTTCTGGAGTGTTTGCAGTGGCTGGATGCCTTGGCATGCTCATTCTCTCTCTGCCTCTCTCTCTCTTTCTCGCTGTCTTTCTCTCTCTCTACCATAAATAAATGAGAAGACCAGCTTACACTAGAGTTGGGTCAGGAAAACCCCAATTTATCATCTCATGTGTATGCATGTTAAGGTGTATATATTCTTAAAAATATGGGATATATTGCCTATGCATGTGTATCATCCAAGTTATACAACAGTTTGGCTGCCAGTTGGGGTCAAGATCCACCCTCTGAGGTTTGGAAAGTACTCAGCTCTTTAGCCACGGTTTTTGTGGAATTCACTCCTATCCTGTGGAATGGATTCTATGCTTTTATTTTCACTCTCCATAAATCCATACTTTCACCCACTATTATTCTGTGTCTTGCACCATTTGTGTTCTGAATGCAGAGAACGTTGACATTGCATCAAGGAATAACCCAAGACCCCTCCAGTAACATTTCTCTGACAAGCAGAGGTTTTTTAACTTGGAGCCATGAGACCTAATGTGAAGTCCCATTCTTTCCCCAGAAAGGAGGCCTAGTTACTAACTTCTCTGACATTTACACTCCAAAGAAAATGCTCCCAGGCCCTTCAGAAGCCATTTCTGCTTGTAAACCTGGAGAGAGACTTACTTCACATTCAAAAGGTTGGCAGACATCTCAGAAGGAATACAAAAAGTTATTTACAATCACAAATATTTTAAGGGAAATGTTCTTAGTCAAAAGGTGATGCCATTTCCCCTGCACCAGGGAAATTTTGACTATTTTAGTTTTATTTTTGCCCTTACAGAATCATAAAGCTCAAAAAACAAAAATTAGATTCTGCTGGAATTCAGATTAAAGCATATGTTCTATAAATGAGGTTGCTACTGATTGACAATTTCCTTACAAATCATGTACTTATTCCACCCAGCTTTCAATTCCCTAAGGCCCCACTAATAATTCTCAGGGGATTCATTTCCCAGTGTCAACCACGTCTGCAGTCTATTTTCTTATTAACAAAAACACATACACAGAAATCTGAAGGGAACCTTGACTCCTAGCTCATTATTTCTGCTAAGACATTTTAGTGGTTGCAAAATGAAAGGTTGTTGGCTTATGACTATAACTTGGGGAATTTTAGGGCAAAAGCTAGGGCTCTTGGCATCCCTAATAGGCTAGGCTTAGCCACCTATCTCAGTATGCCAATTAAAGAGACAGCAATGCTAAGACACACAGAGAGACATTTAATCAATGTAACCACATTGGCAAGTACAGAAAAGTCTAGTGACCCCAAGGCTGTCTATTGGGCACTAACACAAGCTATAGATTTCACTAGAGGAATTCCGAACTGGGGCAAAGAAGAGGAGGTATGTATAAACAAGTTGCATTGGTTAAGGTGGGTTCTGGTTGATCATAGACTCAGACCTGTCAGTATCAGTTCTTCAAGGAGGTCTAAATAGAATACGTCCTTTTGTTTGAGGGAACAAGCTGGTAATTCCTGTTCCAGGGCTGTGCCACCGTGGATAATTACTGTTCTCTAAGGCAAGAGGGTTGTATGTGTCCTGTGAGATTCTTCTGTTCCTAGAATGGAGGGTGACAGTAACTCTAGGACAATGACTAGAGACCCTAGGTTCCTTTATAGGTATGGAACAGGACCTTGTAAATATCAGACTATAAGATGGTTCAGTTATGCTCTTTTTTTTGTTTTGTTTTCGAGGTAAAGTCTCACTCTAGACCAGGCTGACCTGGAATTCACTATGGAGTCTCAGGGTGGACTCAAACTCATGGCGATGCTCTTATCTCTGCCTCCCAGTGCTGGGCTTAAAGGCATGGGCCACCACGTCCGGCTTTTTCAGTTATGCTTATTTTTGTTCCTTCAGCCTTGAGATAGGTTAGTTATCACAGATTTCTAGATTAACATGCCTACCTGATGTAGTAAGTGGGTAACCCAAAGTAAAAGATGAGGCCATTTGGGTGACTGGAACCCTGAAAGTAAAAGCAAGAATGTCCTTAAGTCTGCTTACAGTCTCCACTTTGCTGGTGATTGGAGTAGCTGGCTTCTCATTCTCTATTGCCTAAGAGTTCCCTAGACCTGAGGTTTTTATTTTTTATTTTTTCCCCATGAACAGCTGGAAAGGTCCCTTATCCTAGAATTTAAATCTAATCCTAATATTGTGATTAATTAAGCCCAGCCCCTAGCCCATATCAGTCAGCTGGGTCTCAAGCTCACCTGAGCCTGAAAGGAGTGCCTACCACAATGATGTTCTAAATAGACTCTTACCAGGAGTGAGAGCTCTCTTGGCTTCCAGTTCATCACTCCAGAACCTCCAGTTTCTGGAAAGTCTCCCCTCAGTGGTTCCTAGATGGGCTGAGACTGAAAAATGTCCGGTGAACAGACCTAAGGGAAGCCATCTTAGGGCACATCAACCATCAAGGGGCCATAGGAGATTAGAGCTTAGCACAGAGCATTAAGTACAAGCATGGGGGTGGGTCCCACTAAGGCATCTGGTGTTTGCTCTCACCCTGAAGTCAAGATGTCCTGATATTTTATATCTACTTCCTACCTGGTGCTAACTGCAAAAATTCTGCTTTTGTAAACATGCTTGCTTGCTTGCTCTCGCAAGACATTTGTGTGTGGAAGGGGTGGCTAGGGAATTTTCAGATTATTGTAAAGGAATGTGGCTTTTGCCTTCAAAAACTGACTGTAGGGCTGGAGAGATGGCTTAGCAGTTAAGTGCTTGCCTGTGAAGCCTAAGGACCCCAGTTCGAGGCCTGATTCCCCAGGACCCACGTTAGCCAGATGCACAAGGGGGCACATACATCTGGATGGAGTTCCTTTGCAGTGGCTGGCAGCCCTGGTGTGTCCATTCTCTCTCTCTCTCTACCTGCCTTTCTCGCTCTGTCTGTCACTCTCAAATAAATAAATAATGAACAAAAAAATTTAAAAAAACTCACTGTAGAAGTAGGATGTGGCTGCTCTCCTTGCTGTGAGGGGAGAGACACCAGCTAGCTTAATAAAGACTCTCCTTTTTAATTTTTATTCAACTGGTTTTCTGTGTTCATTTTTGGTCTGCGACTCACTACAATCAGAGGTCCCAGCGAGATATTATACTCTCACTAAACAGACCACCAAATCTGGTCTCACAGAGTCTTGATTGTTTGGGACTCTAGTCTGACTGTGGGTTGGAGACCCTGGGGCAGCCAGTGAGAGATGCTCCTCAGCCCCAGGGACGTTCTCCAGGACCCTGCAGACGGGAGTGGCAGTCAAAGGACGTCAACACCACTGACAGCGGAGAGTCCTCTGGTCTGAAAACCTCCAGAGCTAAGCGGGGTTCAGTGTAGGCTGCCCCAGCACTGCCTCCCAAATCCCTGGCAGGGGTTAGACATCGTCCTGACCCCTGGGCTGTCTGTTTCGGTTCTGTTTGGCCACATGTCTTTCTGTTTAGTGTTTGTTTTGTCTTTTGTACTTCACATTCTTTCATCCTCATAGGACACCAGCTGCAGAATCTGAACAGTCCATCATGGGGCACACAAGCTCCACATCTAGTCCATTGCAGTATTTCCTCACTAACTTTTTCTTCTTCTAAGAGCAGGCATCTGACTTTGGGGACATATGAGAAACCTTTTCTTTGAGGAAGTTCTGTGAATCATACTGGCCTTCCTTTGATATGGGATGGCCATCAGAGGGAACATTCGACCTCCCAACTGTCAAACGGGTCATCCTAGGACAACCTGGACACCCTGACCACCCCAGGGGAAATTGGAAATTGAAAAATTGGAATTGAGACTAGTCAATTTTTAATTTGGAAAAATGCAAAAAAAAATATTCAATGTGAGCTCTGAAATTATACTCTAAGTAATTTCAAGACTTGGTTTTGGCCTTGGGAGTTGTAAACATAATAAAAATTTTAAATGGGAATGCATAGCTTCTGAGTGAATGAATGAATGAATGAATGAATTTGTGGGGGGAGATGGTTGGAGTCTAGATGAAAAGTGCACTTGAATTGAATGTATTTGAGTGTATGTATGTGGCTCACAGCCCTAAGGCTGCAGGCTGGTTTCTGTTCTGCGTAGTGTCATTTCATCGTGGGGAACGTCCTCTACCAAGTCCACTGTCCTACACTATGTGGCCAGTGTTTACTGTTGAGTGTCCCTGAGAAAGAACATTGAAAGTAATTAAGATCATAGGCAAGAAAAAATGCAAGATTCTCCTACTCTTTAAGAATTGTAAAATGATAGGATCAGCAAGCTGCCTTGTAGCCCCGAAGGAAGTCCAAAATTCTCCCTGGGATTTAGGAAGAAAAAAAGGAGGTGGGGGCATTATGCTGTCCTACTGCGTTCCCAGGGGCAATAGGTAGAACAGGAACGGTTAAGTTCTGGGCCAGTCCCAGGCAGATGCACCTGCAATGTGTCACTTGGTGCTTTCCCCCGAAGGGCTTGATCTGCAGATGGCTAGGTGACCCTAGGATTAAGAGAGGGAGCATAATACACAAATTTCATTGTTAGGGAAGCAAGACACAGACTCTCTGAGATTTATGTTGCCCCCCAGGAGAATCCCCAATGTCTCCTCTTTCTTAGCAGGCACAGGGAATCTCTGGATCCTGGCCCCAGAATGATGATGAGTAAGTTCCAAGTATCTGTGAGCAGATGGGGGCTTCTTACACGAAATTTGTGACTGTTTTGAAGTTTAGTTTACCTTCCTATGCTCCTATGGAGCTACTAACAGGCTCAAGATTTATGTTTAATGTATCTACCTATCTATATATTAATAAATATATAAATAATAAATATAAATAAGTCATGGAAACCTACTTTTTTGGACAATGGAATACTCAGAAGCCATAGATTGTTACTAGAAAATTTTCAAATTCTCAGTGCAGTGAGTTGTTGGCCAGGGAGGTCACTGACACCCCCAAAACATTATAGACCATGGCTGAGGCCCTTGATTTCTCACCAGGAAGAGATGGTAAGACCCTATTGCTGAAGACACCACATACTTGGGCTGCAAGGCCACTGAGAAATCCTGCTGGAACTGAGCTGATAACCTCCTTCATGTAGACCAGCTGACAGAAAGCTGGAAGAAGCCATTCTGCATGGAGTTTAATGGAAAAAAGGGAAATCACCAGCTCAGATACTCAACAGTGGAAACTGCAAACCTTATGTTTTGCCAGCCAGGCCAAATGAGCCAATGGAAGAAATAGTGGCATGTCATGGTGGAAACCAACTGTCCTCTAACTGGACTGGAGGCCCGCTCCATGAGAGGGAATACATCCCTGATACTGAAAACCTAAAATGGGAGTAGTCATGAGCCCTAGGGGTGTGACATCTGTTGCTGCCTGGCTAAATGTATAGACTATGCTCATCAAACTGCCCAGTAGCACTTCTCTTAATGTTCATACCCATATATTAATGCTACTCTCACTTTTGGTTAGAGAACCTTCTCTTTTCAGATGGTAGTGACCTTGGGATGACTCAGAAGGTATCATAGTGCTGGAAAGAAGTGACAGGAGTACTCAGTACTGAAATATCTCTATCATACTTTCCAAGTCTCAGGACTTCTTATAATGTGCTCCCTCCAGACACAAAATGGCCTGGACATCCATGACCTCACAGTGCCTGACACTACCTGCACAAGACCATCATAATAGGAGGAAAAGATGATGACATCAAAATAAAAGAGAGACTGATTGAGAGGGGGAGGGCATATGATGGAGAATGGAGTTTCAAAGGGGAAAGTGGGGGGAGGGACGACATTACTATGGGATATTGTTTACAATCATGAAATTGTTAATAATAAATAAATAAGTAAAAAGGTTTATGTTTAGATTTGGAAGTACTTGACACTGAGTTTGTCAGAAAATTTTTAAAATTTCTAATAATGTTTGAGTCTGCTTGCACATTTAAAAATATGTTTCAGGGAAGTTATAAAGAAAAACGGTTTCTAAATCAACAAATGATAAAATCTGTATGTATATTCTGGGTAAATAGTTTAAGCAAATCTGCTCTACTCTTTTTTAAAAAGTTATTTCAAAAGCTTTTTGAGAAAAAAAACCTTAAATTCTCATATGAAAAGTTTTACAATAAGGAAAAATGAAATTTTTTTTGTAATTATGAGACAAACTGATTAAGAAATATAACATGGAGAGAAAACTTTAAATGGTGCCAAATGTTTGTTGCAAAACATTATTACAGAATGGTTACATAGATTGCAATGTAAAAGTATAGAAATGAAGGAGTGAGTAAGCTTAAACAGGTTAAAGACAAAGTGGATACATCTTAAAGTTCTTGTTCAGATTACAGACTTCTTGAGATACAAAATAACTATTAGTCAAGGGTTTACATCAGATTAACAAAGTACAGCCTTGGCTCATAGCAGATTGCTATGGTATTTAGTTTGTAAACTTAAAACTTTAACTCACTGATGTTAATCAGGTCATAATAATGGTTGTGAAGGACTGACTTTAGAGTACTCAACCAAATTAGCTACGTTCCTCTATTTGACAACCTTTTAACCAAATCTTAAGGTTAAAATTGGCTCATTAGTATTTAATTCTTTTATAAGGTTGTTAATCAAAACTCTGCCTCAAAAAAAAAATCTCACAGAGGAATTATTTACTCTATTTTCCTATTTTATGAGGCAAATATACCACATTTGGAGACACTGGACTGCTTGTATGAATTTTTTTTTTTTTTGTCACCCTGGTTTGCCACTGCGGTTTCTGCCATCTTCAGACCTATAATTCTGTTACTTTTAGGGTTGATTGTAGGCCCTTGCATTTTAAATACTCTAATCAAGTTTACCCAGCAGAGAATTTCCTCAGTAAAATTAATAGTTCTCAGGACCAAGTATGAGGCTATGGTAACTTATGAGCGAGCCTAAGATTTGACTCAGTTACTGAAACCAATGGGGAATGAGACAGCCTCTGGTGAACAGACCTGAGGGGAGCCATTTTAGGGCACTCAGCCATCTTGACATTCTCAATTACAAGAATGTGGGTTGGTCCCACTAATACATCTGGTGTTTGCTCTTATCCTGAGGTCAAGATGTTCTGATATTCGGCATGTGCTTCATACCTGGTGCTAACTGCAAAAATTCTGCTTTTGTAATCATGCTTGCTTACTTGTTCTTAATAAAGACAATTGTGTATGGAGGAGATGGCTGAGGGTGTTTCAGATCGTTGTAAAGGAATGTGGGTTTTGCCTTTAAAACTAACTCTAAAAGTAGGATGTGGCTGCTCTCAATCTTGCTGTGAGGGGACAGAAGCTGGCCAGCTTAATAAAGACTCTCCTTTTAAAATTTTTATTCGGTGGTCTTATGTTCATTTTTTAAAAAAATTTATTTATTTATTTATTTGAGAGCGACAGACACAGAGAGAAAGACAGAGGGAGAGAGAGAGAATGGGCGCGCCAGGGCTTCCAGCCTCTGCAAACGAACTCCAGACGCGTGTGCCCCCTTGTGCATCTGGCTAACGTGGGACCTGGGGAACCGAGCCTCGAACCGGGGTCCTTAGGCTTCACGGGCAAGCGCTTAACCGCTATGCCATCTCTCCAGCCCCTTATGTTCATTTTTGTTCTGAGACTCACTACACATCTGTCTCTGAAAGAAACGGAGGATGGCCAGGCAGCAGAGTGCAGGACTGCTGTAATGACGATGACTTTGGGGTCACATCTTTCTTTCTTTCTTTCTTTCTTTCTTTCTTTCTTTCTTTCTTTCTTTCTTTCTTTTCAAAATTATGACATTTTTATTTATTTTGACTGTGCATTAAAAAAGGTGTCTATTTTATTCACATAAATTCATTTCAGATCACACTGGGCTTCATAGGAACATCTTCAGGCAAGTTTATAATGTACTTTGCCCATGTCCCCACACTCTCCCCACTCAATCCTTGTTCTCCTCCTGTAAGTCCCCTTAGCTCTTCTGCGGTTTTGATTCCACTTTCACATGATCTATACACACATGGTTTTAGGTGATTATATGAAATCTAACATCTAAAAATGAGAAATCATGTGATATTTTTCTGACACTGACTTAATTGGCTGAATATGATCATCTCCAATTTTATTCATCTTCATGCAAGCAATGCACTGGCTCAGGCATAAAAGCTGTGCGCAGTGGGAGGCCACCCTGTGGATGCAGCCTTTCCACACAGTGGGGGTAGTCTAAGGGAATCCAAGAATCCTACTCTCCTACAGTGACAGACAATTTGGATCAAGGAATTAGTACTGTCTCTAGAATATCTGGAGTAAAGAATTTGTCTTGTGTCCTCTAGGACTTAAATAACTTTGTTTCTCCTCCTGGCTCTATCCATGCCACAGAGGTTTCTGAGAGGTGCAACCTCCCTCACTGGGGTCTTTTACTTGACATCTTTATCAGTTGTTTATACCCTCTGTGCAAGTATTTCTTTCAGGAATGTAAACAACAACAACAAAATCAATCTATTTAAGAACACTATATAGGTTCCTAGGTTTCTTGTTTAATGTTCAGTTTAACCTGCTATCTCTTTTTAAAAATAACTAGTTACAAGTAAAACTAACTGCTGTTTTCTTGTCCCCACACCAAGGGACTCCATAGATGTTGCACAGCTCCACTGTGGCCTGCTCAGGACATGTACCAATAGTGCCACATTAGGATATATTCAGCCAGATTTGGTTCCTGTTGAGTCCTTATTCACTTGAGAAATGCCACTGAGGTTCACTGAATGTCCATTCCATCTGTGGAGAATTTGTCCCTTCCAATGCCATTTAGGGGGGTAGACTAAAGGAGGAATGTATACATAAACAACTAGCAGAAACAGTTGATACCAACTTTCTCAGAAAAAAAAAAGAACAAAAAAGCCTATTTACCTTCTCTCCTGAAAATCCTGTTTTGATGACTGAATTTCCTGCTGTGAACTTTAGAAAACCTATTCATTGAAATGATGGTGTGCGCAGTGTGGAGGATTCCACTACCAAACAAGCTTGAACACTGCCAGATACTTGATTTTAGACTGGATGATTCTCAATGTTAACTGGTTTACTAAGGGCTCAGAACAATTTCCGGGTAGCAAATCCAAATCACTTGATTGAATCTCAGAAATCCCCACTCCACTAGGCTCTTTTTCTGTGAAGAGTCTGTCCCACATGTTTCCTCTTTGAACCACTTATTTTAGGACGTCTTGGCCAGTGCTGGGCCTCCACCACTAATTCTTAGAGTTCTGGGGCTCCACATAACCCCCCAAAACAATGATGCAAACTACTGGCTTTCTCAGTCTGCTAATCAGGAGTCCTCTGGGGGGTTGCAAATGCTGCTTTTGAGTCTGCTTGCATTTTCACTCCTCAGGCCCACCACTAATCTCTCCTAATCTGCAAGGTGTTGGTGATTAGCACAGTAATTATCATAGCAACAGCATGACAGCCAGAAAGCATCTGAGCTTCCAAGCTGTTCTTTGAAAATTCAGCCTGGAAAGGTGATAGGAGAAAAGAATGGGAAGCATTACTGGGCCAAAAATTTAACACATGCCTTTCAAAATACCATCTGCCTTTGGTGAGTCATTGTACAACACTGGTCTATCAAACACAGATGGCTCTTGAGATGTGAAAGGGCTTTTTTCTTTCTTTCCCCCACTTCCCACCCTCTATCTTTGAGGATTTTTTTACCCCATGTTATGGTTTCACCAGAAAACATCCCTCATGGGCCCATGTGTTTTGAATACTTGGTCCCTAGTGGGTGGCACTCTTTTGGATGGTTGTGGGACCTTACTGATAGGAGGTTTAGCTGGAAGTCATGGGGTTGCCGGGAGAGGACTGAGGTGTGTAGCCATCCTAGTTCTAGCTCAGCTTCCTGGTCAGCCACTGAGATGTAAGCAAGCTGCCACAGGCCACTGCCACCATGAACTCCACCATGCCTTTCTTACCATGAAGCTGTGACTAAAATACTAATACTAAAAAAACTTTTTGTTGCTTGAGTCACATATTTTGACCCAGTGATGAGAAAAATCACCAATGCATCCCACCTTTCAATTTGAACAAATATCCGTATTATGCATATTTGTGCATATGTTATGCATTTGTATTTTCCTATGTAAAGGGCAAAGCAAAAGGAAAAGTAGCTGTTTGGGTTTGCTGGTTTTGTAGTCCTTCAAGAATCAAAGTTGAACAGAGATTGCATGTTCATTTTTAAGGGTGGCCAAACTGGACCTTGACCTCTTTCTAGAGTTTTCTATGATGTCAGCAACTCTCATTCTCTAGGAAAGTAGTAGTCATGCTTTGGGTGAATGAAGAAGAAAGCTTGAGAATGATTCGAACACCATTGTGAAGTTGATACGGAAACATTCTCTCTGCTTATTTTGAAAAACTCTGATATGTCACACCTTTTTGTTTTCCTCTTCTGCTGAGATATCTTTCTAGAAAGAAAGCATCTTGAAAAAGAATTATTTCATCCCAGAAACAAAACATGAGGTGGTCGTATAACACGCCCTTGTGGAGCATGTGTTCTTAATCTGTTAGGTCTAGATAGGCTCCCAAGATGGAGTCACCAAGGACAGCAGAATGATGACAGAGGCAAAAGGAAGTGGATCATCCACATTCCTCAAGAAACTGCCCAGTTATTAACCCCTCCTTGCCTAACAATGCCCCAGGTCATGGTTTCCTGCACCCTATCTCATAAGTCACATGGTCACTGTTCTGGTGTCTTGCCCTAGCTATTTTAAATGGTTAATGTAATGATCTCCCCTAAGGGAACTTTTCTATTCAACTTAACAAATGAGTTCTTTTTCGTTCCTCACCTTTCCCCTACAAAGCCCACTACCTGGAAACTCAGGTGGTCTGTGCTCTTCTCCTGTGAGTCAGCCCTGACAGCTCATGCTTTTTCCAAGTAAAAGCTTTCATCTTTGCCTCAGAGTGGTTTATATGGTCTTAGTCATTCCCCAAACTTACATAATCTTGACAAAATAATTGAGAAATAAAATCAGAAGAAAATTCAAAGATAATTTTATTAGCATTTCAGAGAAAAACAACAGAGCAAGCAAGCTATAAATCATAGCACCTGCTGTGAGAGGGGATGAGTAAGAAGAAGAGAAATCATGCATTTGAGTTGAGGTCTGTTAGGCCAAGACAGGCTCCCAAAAATGGAGTCACCGAGGACAGTAGGAGGGCAACACAGACACAAGGAAGTGGGTCATCCTCATGCCTCAAGGAACCACCCAGCCATTACCCCTTCCTTGCCTAACAGTGCCCCAGGTCACAATGCAGGTTCAGCCACACAGGTCAGCTAGAGAGCACTGACTCATAATGCGTGTCTACAAGGTCACTGCAAGCATGGTGAAAGTCTGGCATCACTGTCTTCATTTTGTGTCTGTCTCCTTGTTATGGTGTGTGTGTGTATGTGTGTGTGTAAGGAGTTCAGGAAAGTCCTTGAACTCCAAATTCTGACTTCATGTTTGTATGCAAACCAAAGAATTGGGCAAACCTAACTGAGAAGGATCAAATTGTTATGTTTATTAAGGTAAGTATAAAACAAAGGGAAGGGAAATAGATAACCCCCACAGGATCTGAGAGCTCATGCAACGATCCTGAAAGAAACCTAAATAGAAATTTAGAGAGGATAGAAAAGAAAATACAGAGAGATCCTGCTATGCAGGAAGGGGTAGAGAGGATCAGGAGTGGTTCTGTCCTTGTCTTGTAGAGAGTCCCTGACCAAAATTGAATACAGAAGACAGCCCAATAGCTGTCAGGTAAACAACCAGTGAGGCCAATTTTTGGAATTTTTTAAATTTAAAGGCAGCAATGGCTGGCTAACCCAAGACAGGAAGAGGCAGAAGGCATGAGTTAATATGAGAGTGTAGAACTGTAAGCCAGCATCAGATAAGGGAGCCTATTAGTCTGAGTCTTTGTTTATATTGTAGTTATATTTTCTTACTAGGTGATTAAGACCATGCAGGCTTCCAAAATTAACTATGTATTTTGGAGGTCAATAATGGCTTTGTAGGAGAGATTTTTGGGACCTGTGAGGAGTTCTATGTCTCTCAGCATTGTCATCTGCTAGGATAAGTCAAGGCCATGCTGACCAAGTGCCCCTCCCTCTTTTGGAAATCCTGGAGGATTGATTTTCCTTTGATGTGACTCTCTTTTTGCAGATACACTGACTTGGAATCCATCTCTGGGTCTCTATAGCCTCCCTGATCAAGAAGACAAGTGACCTACCACTTACCAGAGGCTAGAAGTTAACCAATGTCCCATCATCTCCTGTGGCCTTCTGACCTGGGAGCTGGAGCCAAAATATTGGTTGTCCTCTTAACTCCAGTGTTTCCAATTGACTTTGGCTTCTACATATGGTTATTAATCACTTGGAAAGACTGTACATATCTGATTAGCAAAACAAATTTCGTTAAAAAGGTTCAGAACATATGTGGTTAGTAAAACAGATCTGCTCAGAGAATGACACAATAATTTAAAATCATTCTGATTAGTATTTAAGTTTAATAGTCAGGTGACAGTGAGAGCTGTATCTGGAACATAGGAAACATGCACATTCTATCTCTTAAGTATCTGTCAGTTATAAGTACTGGCAGAATATTTTAGCAGCCCTGAAAACAATATTTTACCAATTATTTTATCAATAAGTTTAAGCCAATTGATTTAACCTAGAAATTGTATGTCAGGAAAAGACAAGATATTATAAAAACTTGGCATGTTTTTGAAAACAACTTTGGTTAGTCTGTATACCTATGCATGTATCAATTTCCACCAAAACTGAAAGCAGAACAGCAGAGTTTAAGATTATTTTACTAGAGTGGGAAACATGTTAAGTATCAATATATTAATATATAATGAACTTGAGATACTAGAAATGAGACAATTACTTTAAGTAAACCCTTGACTGTGACTGATTGTACATAGCTTAAGAATAAAGTCAAACCTGGTCATTGTTGATCTGAATTAGCCTGATTTTCAACATACATTAGAGATATTTTGACAGACACAAAGTAATTTCTTAAACAAGTATATTTAACCATTGAACAATTTTATAACATAAAAAATATTTATGACTGTGAGAATATATAAAACTTAGACAAACTATTTATATTGTTTGTATACAGTGGATTCCCCTAAGACATGGGGAGCTTCCTAAGTTTTCCTAAGGACAAAATCACAATGACTATTCACTTTTGATAAGACCTTGCTTATAAACTCAGTGATAACCACCCAGCAAAGCCAGCATGAACAAGATGGGAGCCATCTTAAAATTACAGGGTTTTGGCCAGGCATGGTGGTGCATGCCTTTAATCTCAGAATTTGGGAGACAAAGCTAGGATCACTCTGAGTTCAAGGCCAGCCTAGGACTATAGAGTGAGTTCCAGGTCAGTGTGGGATACAGTGAGACCCCCTACCTTGAAGAAAGTAAATAAATAAAAATTACCCTTCTAGCCTTTAATTTATTTTTCAAGAGAAAAAAAAAATCACATAAGAAAAACTTTAGATAATTTTTGAGGTTTTTCAATGATCTGACTGACCAAAAATAATGTTAAACAAATGAAATGTGAGATCTAAAAGTTTTCATTTTCTTTTATATTCTACTACCACTTATTGGTTCAGCTGAATAATTTTGCTTATTGAGAGCCAAACATCATAGACTTTGGATAAATCAAATTACAATATTCTGATATCTAGAAAAGTCTGATATTAATAAAAAGTACCATTCACATATGTAAGATTACAGAGAGTAAACTATGAACAAAAGATATGCTGGGTTGGAGAGATGGCTTAGCGGTTAAGTGCTTGCCTGTGAAGCCTAAGAATCCCAGTTCGAGGCTCGGTTCCCCAGGTCCCACGCTAGCCAGATGCACAAGGGGGCGCACGCATCTGGAGTTCATTTGCAGAGGCTGGAAGCCCTGGCTCCCTCTCTCTCCCTCTATCTGTCTTTCTCTCTGTGTCTGTTGCTCTCAAATAAATAAATAAATAAATAAATAAATAATAAAAAGATATGCTAACAGAATTCAGCATAAACAATAAATATATTAAGTACTAACATTTTTGGTTTAAACATAAAGACATAAAAAATTTTTAATCTCATCAGAATATGGATACCTTTATATATTATTTTATTACATTATTTTTTCTTTACAAGGACATTTAGCACTTTTAAAGGCTAAATAATTTGTCCACCCAATCTGTAAGTCAGTTTCTGAAATTAACTCAGCTATATATAATGTACCCCCAAAATAGAGGAACTGGACTAAACTACCATGATCTAATGAAAAGAAGACAAGTCTCATGGAAAAGAGGTGGAATGGACATGCCAGGGCCACTTGCCTTTGTAAACAATCTCCAAGTGCATGCTCTACTATGTGCTTCTAGCTTTATATGGGTGCTGGAGAATTGAACCCAGGCCATCTGGCCTTTCAAACAAGCAACTTAAACTGTTGAACCAGAAAGAAATATTTTTAATCTCCTCCAAATCAATTTTATAGAACTATACTAAATCCAAACATATACAAAAGACCATGACCCAATCTATCACTACTCAAACCTTAACCAGTTCTGTAATTCTACCAGTGGCACTTTGTAAACTTCCTCAGTAATTGCCCCAGCCAGCAAGGAGTTGAACAAGGACCCGAGGGGAAATTAATCTGGATGAGAGACAAGAGACACAAAGAAGGAGATCAAGTCTATATTCCGATCAAGGTCTCTGAATCTTTATTGTTTACACAGTGGTTATATAGGGGTAGAAGAAGTGGGGGAATAAACTGGCTGAAGTGATTTAGGGCCTTAGAATTGTCAGGAAAACTAGAGGGGATGTAATCAGGTGTTTATCTAATCTTGCCTCAATGGCTTAACATCCTGACTGCACCAGGCTTCACAGCCTGACCATAAACTGGCCTTTTGCAAAAGATAAGATTCTGTAAGCAGGCTGCTGACCAACATTCCAGAAGTAGCTAACAGAGAGCTGGATGGACCAGCTTTCTGAATAATGAGTCAAATTACGAACAGGTTCAGGCAACATGGAGAGGTTTTTACTCTATGGCTCCTGACAAGTAATGACATAAGTTAAATATAAACTATTAAGAATGATATTATTGGAGGAAATGTGGAATTACATCTTAAATCTCACCATAACTTTGTTCAGAATTTATTTTACTGTTTACCATGAAGTAAATAGTTTCCAAGTATATGACAGATGAATGTTTGGTGCCTCCAAATGTGATCTACCAGCCTTATAAAATAAGAAAGGAGAGTAAATAATTCCTCTGTGAGACTTTTTTTTTGAGGCAGAGTTTTAGATATAATAACCTTATGAGAGAATTAAGTACTTATGAGTCAATTTTAAGCTTAAGATTTATTTAAAAGGTTGACCAAAAAGGAATACAGCTAATTTGATTGAGTACTCTAAAGTTAGTCTTTCACAAGCATTATCATGACCAGATTAACATCAATGAGTTAAAATTTTAAGTTTAAAACTTGAATACCATAGCAACCTGCTACCAGTCAGGGCCATACTTTGTTAGTCTGATGTAAGCCCTAGGTTAATAACCATTTTATATCTCAAGAAGTCTGTAATCTGCTTCTGTGCCTTTACCATGATGGTTTTGTTACTATGGCTGTGTAGTGTAGGTTAAAATGATGATACCACCAGCCTTATTTTTGTTGCTCAAAATTGCTTTAGGCATACAAGGTTTTTAATGCTTCCAAATGAATTTTTGGATAGGTGTTTTCTATTTGCATGAAGAATGCCATTGGAATTTTGATGGAGATTGCATTAAATGTGTAGATTGCTTCTGGTAAGATTTTCACAATATTGATTCTTCTTATCCAAGAACAAGGGATGTCTTTCCATTTCCTAGTGTCTTCTGCAATTTCTTGTTTGAGTGTTTTAAAGTTGTCATTGTAGAGGTCCTTCACTTCCTTGGTTAGGTTTGTCCCAAAGTACTTTATTTCATTTATTTATTTTTTTAATCAGTTGTGAATTTGAGTGATTCTCTGAGTTCATTCTCTCTGTGCTTGTTCTTAGCATATAGGAAGACTGCTGATCTCTGTGTGCTTATTTTGTTTCCTGCTACGTGGCTGTATGTGTTTATCAGCTCTAACAGTTTGCTGAAAGAGTCTTTAGGGTTCTTTATGTATAGAATCATGTCATCTGCAAATAATGATAACTTGATCTCTTCCTTTCCAATTTCTATCCATTTTATGTGCATTTCTTGCCATATTGCTATGGCTAAGACCTCAAGTATTATATTAAATAAAAGTGAGGACAGTGGACACCCTTGTTTTGTTCCTGATTTTAGTGGAAAAGCTTCAAGTTTTTCCCCAGTTAGTAATATGTTAGCTGTAGGCTTGTCATAAATAGCCTTTATTATATTGAGATATGTTTCTTCTATTCCCAGTCTCTGTAGGACTTTTATTATGAAGGGATGTTGGATTTTTGTCAAATTCTTTCTTTGCATCCAATGAGATGATCATGTGATTTTTGTCATTCAGTCCATTTATATAATGTATTACATTTATTGATTTGCATATGTTGAACCATCCCTGCATCTCTGGGATAAAGCCTACTTGATCAGGATGAATGATCTTTCTGCTATATTATTTTATTCTGTTTGCCAATATTTTGTTGAGAACTTTTGCATCTATGTTCATGAGGGAGATTTGTCTGTAATTTAGTTTTTTTGTTCTATCTTTGCCTGGTTTTGGTATCAGGGTGATGCTGGCTTCATAGAAGGAGTTTGGTAGGATTCCTTCTTTTTCTGTTTTATGGAAAATATAAGAAGCACTGGTTCCATTTAGGTGATATTCAGGAAGTGTACCCCTGAAGGACAGAATAGTTATGTAGGAAATTCACCCCCTGAGAATAAAGGTGAGGGAGTTTGACTTGTAGCCTCCAGCAGCATAAGGACATTTTTATGGAAATGGAGCTCTTCTGAGACACTCTGATCTGCTGTGGCTGTATTAAAACAGCTGGAATTGTAGAGTCTAAAAAGTGAACTTTGCTGAAGGTAAACAAACAACAGAGGAATATTTTATCATTCATAAAAGTAAATGCAGTGGAAAACTTTGTTATATGGACCATTTGCAGAGTGGTACTATTCTAATTTTCTTCTTTATAAACCGATTATTTAAGAGGTAAAGGTGGAGGGAACATTTTTCTGCCTTCTGACTTGTTTGGAAAAAGAGAAGACATCTATATGTATGAAATACATTGAAATTGGAGCTGTTGAAAAAAAATAACAATCAGTAGTAATGACAACTAAAGTGGTAGCAGGAAAAATTCATGTGGACAGGATGATGACAGTGGATTTTCACTACTGTCCATGTGGACAAGAGGACAGTAAATCTCATTGCTGTTCACATGGACAGGAGGACAATGAATCTCCCTCCCATTCATGTGAACAAGACGACAGTAGATCTCACTACTGTTCACATGGACATGAGGACAGTGAAATCTCACTACCATTCAAGTGTACAGGAAGACAGTAGATCTCACTGCTGTTCATGTGGACAAGAGGACAGTAAATCTCATTACTGTTCACATGGACAGGAAGACAGTGAATCTCACTACTGTTCATCTGGACAAGAGGACAGTAGATCTCATTACTATTCACGTGGACAGGAAGACATTAGATCTCAGTACAGTTCACGTGGACAGAAGGACAGTGAATCTCACTACCATTCACATGGGCAAGAGGACAGTAGATCTCACTGCTGTTCATGTGGACAAGAGGGCAGTGAATCTCACTACCATCCACATACACATTCATAACTGCTTCAGCCCACATCAATTCTATTCCTCATCTACACTGTGCTGGAATGTCCACCTCAGTGTGCATTTGCAAAAAGGTAATAAAAGTATCTACCTAACACTTCTGCATTTTACTTTTCCTGACCTTCTTTTCCATATAGCATGGTATTTCTTAAATTATATATAAATATTAATTTTTTTCTTAATCAGGCTGTGAAGGAGAATAAATTGGTGTGTAGTATTTGTTATATCAAGAATTAAACTATATGATTTGCTGAGTAAAAGCTAATAAATGCATTCACAGAATGTTTCTGGTTGCTAACTTCTCAATTCCTTTCAATTTCATGTAGCCATGTGTCATTATACTTTGTAATAATGTATTCTTTTGCTTACCCAAAAAGCATCAGTTGACCTAATATTGATTAAGTTAACTCAAAACACGAGCTTATGAACTACACTTCAAAGAATACATCATTCTTTTAATGAGCAGGGCTTAGCTGGTTTAATTAACGAAACTGAACAATGGTTTGTCAGTGATCCTTCTGTCAACCATATTTATTTGCTATGGTCATCACAGCAAACTGTTTGCACTCATTGATATTCCATAAGTAAGTCCAGTTTTATACACATTTGGTACACACTTTATCATTTTCAAAATAATTACAGACTCAAATGTCAGTGTACATAGATACTCAAACACTGAGATTCAGTTAAATATCATGAGTATTTATTAAATACTATTAGGGGCTCTTAAATACCATGAGCTATTATTATATTTGGTAGTCCTGGAGCATTCGATGGAAGGAAAACAGACTTTAAAGTCACAGGGAAATTAAATTGTCACATTTGTTGGAACACATGAACTAAACATTAGCTTTGTTTTCAGTAATTGCCCTTGTATGGTGAATGGAGGCAAGTGATTTTCCTCAGAGAACAAGGTCTATTGGCTGGTAGCATGATTTGAAAGTATATGCATCATGCCTACCATTTTTCAGCTGCTTAATCCTAACCAAGATGTAAATTTTCCTAAATTTTAGTTTCCTATCTGTAAAATAAATGTAGAATGGCATTTACTCATTAGGATTATTCTTAGAATTAAATAAAATATCTTAAACATTGTGCTGGACAGAAAAGTCATTACGTGATAAATAGTTGTGTTGTTATGATTTCTGTTGTAGACAGTGAGGCTGATGAAGAGAAGGAGAGGGGAGGAAGCCAAGAAGCACCTGGACGTTAGTAAGTATACCCACTCTGAGACACACATCACAGGTTAGCCTTTGCCCAGGGATACCTGAGCCAGGTCTGAAGGAAATACTCATCCAAAATCAATGTCTTGGCAAAGACTCAGAAATAGAGGAATAACACAGCACTGAAGTTGAAATACAACTTCCAATAAGACATTCACAAAGTGTTGAGGTCTACTTGCTGAGAGGCTAAGAAGCAGAAAAAGAGATGACTTGAGCTCTGAATGTAAATCCATGGAAGAAAGATTTTATTGGATAAAACTGTATTTCTAGCAGCTGCTCTGTGGTCCAATCAAGAGACAAAATCTACACAAGTAATTTAAACATGAAGATATTAACACGAATCATCAATTAGTAAAAACTCCTTAATAGTTTCATACTTCATGCCAAAACCCAGTGATCCAACAAGCCAATTTTCCAGCCTTCTTACAAGAGGCTTGGTAACTCCTAAGGGAGAGAAGAAATACAAGAGAATTCTTTGTTATAATTTGTGTGTGTGTGTGTGTGTGTGATGTGTAAATTCAAGCATCATTTTACATCTGGTTTTATGTGGGAGCTGAGGAATTGAACTCAGACTGTCAGGCTGTGAAAGCAAGTAAGCATCATTTTACATCTGGTTTTATGTGGGAGCTGAGGACTTGAACTCAGACTGTCAGGCTGTGAAAGCAAGTATCTTCACCTTTTATGGCTGAGCCATCTTCTCAGCCCAGAATTAAAGAAAATTTTTAAAAAGACACTAAACCTGACAAAAAGTGAAGAGAAAGGGACAGTTCTGAAAATCTGGAGTTTTACAGCCGAAGGTGTGAGAAGAGCTGGTAGAGTGGGGTACATCATTCACACACAGGCTCAGTGAGGCCGGAGCTCAGAAAATGTAAGATTTTGGAACAGAACAGAGCTACAGTTGTTATGGACAGTGACCAAGACAAATCAACAAACTGAGAAGCTGGAGGTTCTGGCTGGAGAAGCACACGACTGGATTTTGCTTACTTATGTCTTTGAAGAGCTTTTGCAGAACAGTAAGAGTGTTAGGTTCAGCGATAGCTAGCCAGTGGTGTGTCTGATGCCTACAGTTGTTTCGTCTTTCTAATAGCACTGTGACGTAGGAAGCATGACGCTGCCCTCCTGAAGGCCATGAGCAATAATCCCAGACTCAAAAATACTTAGATCTATGTGTTGCTGCAGAAAAATAGAACCCACATCCTAAGTAGTGGGATGTCTCAGAGGAGAGAAGCATCATCAAAGGGTACTGCTAGGGTTTGGGGGTGGCAGTTTTGATTTCCAGACAGCCTTGGAAACAGTGATTTGAATTTATAAATTGAGCAAACTGTTGGAACAGTCAGTGGACTTATTTTTAGAACAGTAATCCAGGACAATTGGTGTTCAATCTTTTTGGCTAGGGACTTATCTAAACTATGACCATCAGTTACCTGATTTTAAGAGTCTCAGGTTGCTATACATTTTATCTGTTTGGCAAATATAAGTTTGTTTTACAAGTTGTGATTTTTTGCTTTACCTGACATATAGAGCCCATTATTAGGAATATTTAATGATGCAGACCATTATAAAAATAGGGTGACAGGGCTGAGAGGATTTATAGATAGCTTGGTATAATGCTGAAGGTTGAGAACCAATGCCTCCTTCACTACATCAATCACTCTTTGGTATTATAATACAAAAGGTAAGTGAATGGTCTATAGTGATTTTATGCTTTGAGAATCAAAGAAACTATTTGATTTACATTGAAAGATGAAATTTTTGTAAATGTGCAAAGCCCTCCCATTCTATTTTTCAACACGAGCTATTATCGACATTGTTATCACTATAGTTATTATTGTTGTTAGTGCTGGGATTGATCCCAGGGAGTCATGCTCCAGGCACATTTAATATCATTGGGCTCAATCCCTAAGCCTCCTTTTCTTATTGTGAACTAAAATTCACTCTTAGGGAAGCTTTATCTTTCCCTGAGAACAGGAGTTGACATTGAATAGTTAGCCTTAAGGTGATGGAATTTGATATCATTTCACTATTACACTTTCTGATCTAAAGGTTTAGTCTAACCACCCATTGCACTTTCTGGTTTAATATCAAAAAAGGGTTTCCCATTTCTATTACATTGAGAATGAGCTCATATTTATTCTAAAGGTTTCCTTAGATTTATAGCTGGACGAGAAAGCAGGGGTTGGGTTCAGTTTATTTAAATTTGCACTGATGGAAATTGAATCTCCTACAATCTTCACTAAAAACAGGTTGCTTGACAGGAAGATATGTACAGTGCATATTACAGATTTTATGAAATTTTAATTCCCTTTTAGTGCTTTTCATGTCACAGAAATATATTGAAGTAGAGAAAATTTATTATCCACTTTTGAACATTTAATGAGTAAAACCGATAAAAAGTAGATCCAATTCATACAGCATGTATTTTGCATGATAATCAGCTCTCCTGCTGAAGCCATGTATCACGGGTGATCTAGAATTATGGTAATATAGAGACTTTCTCAGTAGGCACAGGTCAGATTGGAAAGCTCCCAGCTCTGCAATTATGGGTGGGTAATGGTGCTTCCTTACATATTCAATGTCACAGTGAATGTAATAGAGGTGATGTGATCACAGAGACTCTCTCCAGGATACAGGGTAAGTCACCTGTCTTTGTAGGTACTCCCTAAGTATTTGAAAGATGAAGATCAAGGAGCCTAGATTACACTGTAGAGCAAGGTATTTAATATGCTTAGTTCAATGTATTTGGATGCAGAGTTGAGGGGCTGAGTCAGGTACAGCAGACCCAGCCTAGAAATAGATCTATTTACATAAGTTCTAAAAGAAACTCATAAGGGAGTCATTTCATTTCACTATCATGAATGATGGAGGGAATGAATGGAGTATGGTACAGATCTAAACACTTATCATAACCTGTGAAAGTGGGAACAAATGTATTAGAGGGTAGGTAGCAGTTACCATAAGATAAGAAAATGGACTTGAAATGTGTATTGTCAAAATTTGATATCACAGGGAAATATAACATGCCCAAACTGGCAAGAGATGTGCTTTAGTTTGTATCTGGAATTCTCTCTACAGGCTGTGGAATTAAGGATTGGTCTTTAGGTTAACATTATTGAAAGGTGGTTGAACCTTTAAGAGGTGGTGATGAGACATTTTAGGTCACTGGGGACATGCCCTTATGAAGATTATGGGATGCTTGGCCCATTCTCTTTCTATTTACTTTCTGGTCACCATGAGTGAATATTTACTGACCTATACCCTCCCTGCCATGGCTTGTTGCCTTGATAAAGACCTAAGTTAAGAGTTTTGCTCAAATATAGATTGAAACCTTCAATTCTATGAACCAAAATTAACCTTTTCTTCTTCCACTCTGAGATCACCTCAAGTGTTTTGTTTGAGCAATGGAACATTAAGTGAAATAGTTAGTATTTGGGGGTGATGGGAGAATATTATCATGGTTTCTTATCTATATTTATGGAAGCTATCAATAAAAAGTTTATAAAAGAAAAGAAATAGATGACACAGAAAAATGAAACACATGCTAGATTTTGGAGCATCTGGACTTGATTATACAAGGCCATGGAGCTTGCCTTCTTTGAGATACAATTTCATGGAGAAATGGGTTCATGAGAACCAAATAGAGGAAAAGAAAATAGAATATATAGGCAGGACAAAGTCTCATTGTAACCAAAATAAGAAAGTTATGGTTTGAAATGAGAGATGAAAGACTTAAGAATGAGTTGTGCTAAGAAAAGAGAAGAAAAGGAAGTGAGAGACAATGACATGTTTCCAAGGTTTGTTCTCTAATTAACTGCAAGACCTTGAAGGGAAGAATAGGAAGACTTTCCCATCTCTCTACTTTGGGTCTTAGACTTTTTCCAGACACTTTGAACTCCTAAATTTGAATCCTGCATCCATCTTCTACATATAGGTTTCAAGGAGTGGGTATGAGGACGGTTGGCTGCAACATCTGTCACCACAGTGATCACCAGGTTGACTTGGCTGATCTGGCTGGCTAGGTGGTATCCCCTTCCTCTCTCACTGCTTGGTGTGCCTCCCTCCCAAAGCAGAGTAGGTGGTGGAAGTGGAAGACCTTCCTGAATAGAGGACGACTGATTTTCAGTCAAGAGTAGGTGAATTGCTGTGCCCACTCCCCCCAACCCAGATAGCTGTGCCCACTCCCCCCAACCCAGATAGAACCTCCAAACAAGCTCTCAAGATTTCAAGAAGTAGTAATGAAACAAATGAAATGAAAATTCATAGACCTTTACTATACAACTTTTTATTATTACCTTTTTTTTTTTTTTTTGGTTTTCTGAGGTAGGGTCTCATGCTAGCTCAGGCTAACCTGGAATTCATTACGTAGTGTCAGGGTGGCCTCCAACTCTCAGCTATCCACCTACCTGTAACTTCCTAGTGCTGGGATTAAAGGTATGTGTCACCATGCCTGGCACACCTTTATTACTTTTGATGACTAAATGTCCAAGTGGAAGTTATATTTTTCTATATCAATATATGTCACTATCAATAAACTAAATTCTGAAATGAAATGCCTTAGTAATGTATTGATAGTTTAGTGTAATCTTTATAAAGTTTTTATGTTTCAAGGTATCATTTTTACATCAATTAGCAACTGTAACCTTGAAAATTATTTTCTGAATTTCATGTATATCTAATGATATACAAATGATAATGAAGGAAGCCTTAAGTGTTATTTCCTAGAATCCCCAGAGTCCCCATCTCAAGATCATGTGTTATTTCTTCATAATCAGCTGTGTTGACATGCGAGGATGAAGAACTCAGAAATCTAGCCCAGCTTCTTTCTTTACCATGCTTCCTCACTTGAGGACTATGAATCTGGTGGGGATTTGTTTGGCTAGTTTTTTTTTTTTTAATTTCTGCATTATTTGTTGTTTATAAATCATTTCTGTGAGGCAGAGAATCATAGCTTGACACTTGATTAAACAGGTGCCTAAGAAGTAATGGTGTGAGGTTCTTTGTGTATAAGGAGGGTGATGACAGAGTGACTAATGTCTCTGAAGAGTGAGAGGATCTTATTGGGTGTATTTTTTTAAAATTTTTATTAGCATTTTCCATGATTATAAAAAAAAAATCCCATGGTAATTCCCTCCCTCCCCACCCCACACTTTCCCCTTTGATATTCCATTCTCCATCATATTACCCCCCCATCTCAATCATTGTACTTATATATATACAATATCAACCTATTAAGTACCCTCTTCCCTTCATTTCTCTTCCCTTTATGTCTCCTTGTTAACTTACTGGCCTCTGCTACTAAATATTTTCATTCTCACGCAGAAGCCCAATCATCTGTAGCTAGGATCCACATATGAGAGAGAACATGTGGCGCTTGGCTTTCTGGACCTGGGTTACCTCACTTAGTATAATCCTTTCCAGGTCCATCCATTTTTCTACAAATTTCATAACTTCATTTTTCTTTACCGCCAAGTAGAACTCCATTGTATAAATGTGCCACATCTTCATTATCCACACATCAGTTGAGGGACATCTAGGCTGGTTCCATTTCCCAGCTATTATAAATTGAGCAGCAATAAACATGGTTGAGCACGTACTTTTAAGGAAATGAGATGAGTCCTTCGGATATATGCCTAGGAGTGCTATAGCTGGGTCATATGGTAGATCAATTGTTAGCTGTTTTAGGAACCTCCACACTGATTTCCACAATGGATGGACCAGATTGCATTCCCACCAGCAGTGTAGAAGGGTTCCTCTTTTTCCACATTTATTGGGTGTATTTTAAGAGCTATTTATTTAGCATTAAGTCACTGCTCTGGAGATTATGAATAATAGTTAGATTACTTGTTTTGAACAAGCAGTCTATAATTCTATAAAACTAGAGGAATTAATGCACTAGAAACTTATTAAGCAGAAATCCTTGTTCCACCAAAATGTTATTTCAACCAAGAATTCCTGTAATAACTGATGTAGGTGCCTGCCCAGGCCTTCTTGGTGTAGCACATTTGGTCAGCCTGAAAGAAAAGGATTCATCTATGTTCAACATGCACCGATACTTGATTAAGTGATGAGCACAAAGGGAAGGCAAATGAGTGACAAAGTGAAGGCTTGGAAGTAATCCCTTGTCTCCAAAGGCTTGGGTCCTTTGATCATAGGAAGCTCCCTTTCAAGGTTGATCTTAGCCAGGATGAATTACCAGGACCTTTGCTAATATCCGATGGCATATTTTGTTGATCAAGACTTTTATAAAAATGCCAAAAGGATAATTCAGGGGATAGAATAATGCATTTGTACTTACAAACAAAGACAGAATGTAATGGGCCCATCCTCATTGGTGGTGGTGGTGGGGGGTGCGGTTGAGGGGAGATTTGGCACAGAAGTGAAACCCAAGTAGGAAGTGGGGGGGCTGGAGAGATGGCTTAACAGTTAAGTACTTGCCTGTGAAGCCTAAGGACTCGGGTTTGAGGCTCAATTCCCCAGGACCCACGTTAGCTAGATGCACAAGGGGGAGCCCACATCTGGAGTTCGTTTGCAGTTGCTGGAGGCCCTGGAGCTCCCATTCTCTCTCTCTGTCTGTCTCTCTCAAATAAATAAATAAAAACAAGCAACAAAAAATTAATTAGAAAAACAACAACAACAACAAAAAACACCAAAAGAAAGAAGGAAATGGGAAGGAGGTGCCTAGTGCAGACGTGGACCTGGAGGTGGGAAAGTGTTCTGCAGCATAGAGGTAGAGCAGGAAATGGGAAGGAGGTCCCAGTGTAGAGGTGGAGCAGGAAGTGCCAAGATGGTCCTCTAGAAAAGAAGCTAAAAGTTGAACTGATTCACTGAGTTACTGTAAGAGAAAATTGCTGAGGAGCTAAACTTATCTTAGTCAGCAGATGGAACAATCCCAAAGAGGGAAATGTCCAGAAAGGGCCCAGAGGGAGGATAAAAACGAAAGACTGTTCAGGTTAAAACAAAGCAAAATGGAGTTCCTTAGTGCTGCCTCAAGACAGTGATGGTTGACATGCAAATTGCCGCATCTTGTTTGTTTACTTACCCCTCCCCTTGGCAGTGACAATTGTAAAATGGGAATAAAATCTCAGTTTGAGACCAGAGCTTCTTTGGAGGGCTGTAGCAACCTCTTTGGCCCTTGGGTAAATAAACTCCTCGACTTCTAATCATACTGGCATTGGGGTGATCTTTCCAGAGAATTTCTGCAACAGCCCCAGTGTAGGAAGTGGGAAGGAGGTCCCAATGTAGAGGCAGAGCCGCATGTGGGAAGGAGTTCTCAGAGTGGATTTGGAAAGCAGGAAGTGGCAAAGAGGTGCCCAGCGTAGTAAGGTAGACTAGGGCAGCGCATATTTTCAAGAAACAAAATACTGAGGTTTGACTTGTCCTGTGACTTTGAGTGAACCAAACCTTCCATGGGAGAAGCAGCAAAGATCACCTCTCCAGCACTAGCTGATGAGCAGCTTCTGCTGTCTCTGCATTCTGAGACCTTAGTGGTGGCTCTTGTCCCTGGCATCATGAAGTTCTGGTGCCTTATTTCATGCAATTAGCTCTACATGACAGAGGCCCAGTACAAGGTAGTATGAAAGAATAGAGGTTAGGGTATTATACCCCCATTCTGTTTTTCTGAAGTGGCTTTGCACTGGCTCCATCCTCTACCCATGGCATCTTTCCTGTTGGAGCTCTGGCTGCCTCTTCCTGGTACTCTCAATAGCTCAGGAACACACACCTGCTGTCTAGTTCCTCAGATCAGAGTAAAAGGCCTCTAGCACTTCAAGTCTTCTGTGCTTGCTCCCCCTAACCTTGCCCCACCCCATCTTGTAATCAGTCACTTCATTGGACTGTCTTCAGTGTGTGTCCTAATCTACCATCTGTTTCCTTCCAGGATGTTTACAGCATGCAATTTTATTTCCAAGCTTTGCATTGCAGCATATTTTCCTCTTATAAAACTAGTTTTGTATTCCCCGAATCATTCACTGAAACCTCCAGAAGTCTCCCCAATGTAGTCTTTCAATTATGTTGGTTTTTAAAGTAGTGCCATTAAGATGTGGTAGAATAAATCAGCATCCCATCCAAGGGTAGGGTCAACAAATATTATAAATTTACAGAGACCTTATAATCTATACTGTGTAAGTTTCATCCTTCACAGCATAGATTTATATGCATGGAGTAGTGAACTAAAAGCCACTTCTGCTTTAGGAAAATCTATTCTTTAAGAATCCTTATTCAACTGTTAGGAAAAAAATTGAAATGCTACATGTTCATTTTTATCATTTCATACATGTCAACAGCTCCTGTCTAGATCACCTCTTCATTTCCAACCAGCAGGGGTGCTGCTCCTTTTCCTGCCTTCCAAGTAGAAACCAGGTGCTCATAAGTAAGAGGTCAAAGATGCCCACAGACTAGAGACAGCAGTGGATTTCCAGCAGAAAGGCTGACTCTATGGTCTGTCTGTTCTCAAGCATTTGCTTATGCAGTTGTCCCAAGACACCACACCCTCCAAAAGCATTTACCTTCTTAGCCTTTCCCAAAGGCACCACTTCCATTGTCCCTTGTGTATGAAGGGATTGTCTGCTCTTATCAAAGTAAATTTTGCTAAGGTGAATATGGGAGAAGACTTGGCTAATATTATCACTCATATTTCCATGTGCCTTCTGTTTGGTGTGGTAACAATTTACTCAGAAGCCCATGACAGGATGTGTCACATTATATGTGATCACTTCTTTGCCCTGTGTTCCTTACATATCTAGTTCTAAGCGTGGAAGCTAATTGGCCCGTTTTTTTTTTTAAAGTTTGTATTGTGCACAGTTCAATCATCATTGCTTGAATTCCTGTACCATCCATATACCACCATCCAAGTCCACATGCACTGTCATGACATGTGTCTGCTTAAGCATTTGTACAGAGAAGTCCTTGTCAAGCATTGCCATTTGATGGCAAATAATGATTGACAGAAGTTCAATCAGGGGCATAAAGTCAGTCATGGATAATATGAATGGATTCCATCAAGAGAAAATTAATTTCTCTCTGGGAAGAGGCCTTTCTGTCTCTTTGTGTCATGATAATTTCTCAGATCTCAATAATAATATTAAAAAATGGAGAAGCTATTTAGATTGGTTGTCTCCCAATTTCAAACAGAAAAGTAATGGGTCTTTTTGACTGTGCAATTGTCACATAATGCAATAGTTCTAGAGTCAATTATATAATGGCTTAATTCAAAATACTTTAAGTAAATATATGTATAAGATCTGTCATGTTAGAAGATGACATAATTTACTATAGGAATAGATTCTCTCTCTCTTCCCCCACTCCCTATCTCCATGTGTATCATGTGTGGTGTGTATGGCATATGCACATGTATATATGAAGATGCACACATACCATGAGTATGCACATGGAGGCCAGATAAAGATGTTGGCTATCTTGCCCTCCTCTGTTACTCTTCCATCTCACTTCCTTGCGACCTGGAGCTCAGTGCTTTTATGTTTGCTTGTGTTTTTTCTTCTTTTCTTCAGACCCATTAATCATGGAGCCCCAGAGAGCGTTCTTTGTCTTCCCCTTCAACATACACAACGCCTGGCTTTTTACGTGGTACCAGAGATTGAACTTGTGTCCTCACTCTTATACACTGGGTGCTGCTCTTCACTGAGCCATCCCTCCAGTTTCCAAACATTTCAGTTTTCATCTGATGACTTACACCATGGTGTTATCTGATCTTAGTACAATGAATAAGAATTTCATAAATATTTAGGATCTTCCTTTTATTAATTTTGCACAACAAAGAAGCAAGCCCAATTTATGCCCAAGTGATCCTGGTCAGGAAGAGCCTAGAGCTTAGAGTTAGTCCTTCCTTGATTGTTTCACACACAGTTTCCTCCTGTTACATAATAGTAGTGGCAAGACTGAATTTTCCTGTCCTAGTAACAAAAGTGCACTGCTGGAGCTGAGCACACACACTCAGTCACTGTACAAGTTAGGTGATTGTGGAAAGCGGCTGCTCTATGATCACACTTCCATAACTCTCATGCACCCTCACAGCTTTGTAGTATTGGATAATATATTTTTAAAGGATTCATATTTTATAGCCTATTCCAGAAAGGATTTCAGGAATATATTAAAGTGAAACACTATAAATCAGAACAATTAAAATTTAAAACCAAATAAAAAACCAATTAGGAAGAAGAGAAAGGCTCATACAATGGTTTCCCCATCGATTTACTTGCATTTTTCAGGAACCACCATTTGCCCTGTGGTTCCTGCCACAGCAGAAGTGAGGGGAAGCAGATATTAGGTAACACAACTCGTGTTTTATTTCTCCTTAGAGAATATTTCTTAGCTCTTGCTCCAGAGTCCCTGGCAATAAATTCAGTGGTGACTTTGGGTCAGTGTGCTCCAGAGACTCTATAAAGGAGTACCACATGTTTTAAGAATCAATTTGAAGAATACACATTTCTAAATTTCTCTCCTACAAGCTGAGGTGTTTGCAAGTATAATTCACTGAAGACAGAATATCAGCTTCAGCTGTTTAATCCAATATGAGGGTTTTTATTTTATTTTATTTTTTGCATTCTTACATGTTCTCCTACCTAAGAGTCATCTTCAGACACTGCCATGTGTTGAAAAATAACGGCCTGGATGTTGAGTCTTAGCTCATCATATTCCCTGCTTCCTGGGTCTCTGCTGGTGGAAATACCTTCTGCCCATGCAGTCCCGGTATGAGGTACCATCAATATCATCTGCTTAAGAGAAAGGAGTCCACTTACCATTGGCTGGGACATTATGATAATATCAGAGTTGAGTTGGGAATAGGCACTGGGAATAGAGAACATCGACTGTGAAGAGTTTCTTCATTTGACTGCCATCCCAGACATTGAAGGAGCACCACTGTCTACCCCAAACATGTTTTAAATGTCATCTTTTCTCTATACCTGCTGTGTTTGTGACCTTTGTCAGGAGAACTAACCTCTCTTTCATTTAAAAAAATATGTTCTATTTATTTTTATTTGAGAGGCATGGGGGGGGTGAAGAGAGAGAGAGGGGGGAGGAAGGGAGGGAGAGAGAGAGAGAATGGGCACATCAGGGCCTTCAGCCACTGCAAATGATGCCTGTGCCCCTTGTGTATCTGGCTTGCTCGGGACCTGGAGAGTCGAACAGGGATCCTTTGGCTTTGCAGTCAAGCATCTTAACTGCTAAGCCATCTCTCCAGCCCTAACCTCTCTTTTCTTTATGGCGCTTTAGTGTGCATGCTGGTGTGTGTGTGTGCATATAGGCATGCGTGTGCCATGGCATGTGTGTGGAGGTCAAAGGACAGCTTACAGGCTGGCCCTTGCCTGCCCATCTTATTAGCAGTGAAGATTATCACTCCAGATTCTCATACTGAGGTTCTTTGCTCCATCTTCCTTGGGCTTCTGGGAACTTCTTCTCCCCCTCCCACCTCTTGCTGCCAAGGGTGGGATTACAGAGGACCACTGTGGTTTCCGGCTTTTTACACAATGCCTGTTGATCAAATAAGGGTTCTCCAGCTTGAGTGTGAGCATTTTATCCCCTGAGCCATCGCTCCATCTGAGTTTCTCGTTATGACTCTGTTCAACTGGAGTCTGCAACGTTTGGACACTGTTGCATTTGTGGTCACTTTTGACCACAAAACTTCCTTTGCATTCTGCTCACTCTTCAGTTTTGTAGAGGCACAATTTTGAATGATCCCTTACGATAGTCACCAGCTTCTGCTCCCCTGTGCAAACGCTTGAGAGATGAAAATCCCTTGCATCTCACCACTACTTGTGCTCTGGCAGACACCCCTCTACCCCCGCTCTTATGTGACCCATGTTCAATGTGGTTCTCCTTGTGCATTTTCATTTGCAGGGAAGTCACCCTTTTGGCTTTTTCAAAAATTAGGGATACATGTGTTATTCTCCATAAACTCATGTAGCTCCATGGTGGGTAATCAATTCTACCTTATTCCCACATGCCTATCCATCACCAGCCCCCAGGTCTGTCCACTGATGCCAGTATGAATTTATGGGGTTCAAGATGACTAGATATAGAAGTCCGGTGGGTTATAAGGATACCTCACGTGACAGGCTTCTTTACAATGGAAGAAAACTTCAATTTTCTGATTATATTTTTAAAAATATTTTATTTTTATTTATTTAGTTAACAGAGAAGGAGTGAGGTAGAGAGAGAGAAAGAGAGAGAGCGAGAGAGAGTGGGAGCTCTAGGGCCTCCAGCCACTGCAAACAAACTCCAGAAGTATGCACCCCCTTGTGCATCTGGCTAACATGGGTCCTGGGAATCAAACCAGGGTCCTTTGGCTTTGTAGACAAACATCTTAACTTCTAAACCATCCCTTCAGCCCAATTTTCTGATTATTTTCTAAGTTATAGTTCCTATCACTAGAGATACCGAGATGGCATATAAAAGTGGATTTACTCCAAAAAAAAAAAAAACTTGTCAACTTGTCTAATACTGTCTCCCAAATGAGAATCTCACTCTAGCCTAGGCAGGCCTTGAATTCATGATCTTGCCTCAGCTTCCTGAGTGTGAGGACTACAGGTCTAAATGAAATTCCTAGTGCATGGTGGTTCACCTCAGCATCAGCAACAAATATAGTGCTTTTCCTTGCATTGCCTACAGGATAGGCTGTGACTGAATTTATGTAAAACCTGCACTTAATTATATATTCTTCTTTTTTTTTTTTTTTGAGGTAGTGTCTCATACTAGTCCAGGCTGACCTGTAACTCACTATTTAGTCTCAGGGTGGCCTCAAATTCACGGCGATCCACCTACCTCTGCTTCCCAAGTGCTGGGATTAAAGGTGTGTGCCACCATGCCTGGCTTAATTATACATTCTTAAAAACAGAATATGATTTTTATTTGTAAGATATCTATGAAGAAACTATCAATATTTACTTTAATTTTTAACATTGTTTTCTAAGCTTTGAAATATGATTCATAGCACAGGATTGACATGCTCGTCAATATATATATGTTTATAATTAGAAATTCTTATTAAACTGAGAAGGGGCGATCAATAAGGATTTACTTGGTGAAATGAAGCAGAATTTAGCATTGATTACTACTGAGATGTGATACATGTAAACTTTTAAGATATTCAAAATATTAGACCTAAGAAACTCAGTCAATTATTTATTTATCATGGATTAACTCCAGTAATAGTTATCAAAGACTCAAGTTATACCAAGGAGGTCTGGGTAATGTGTATGTGTGTATACATATTATATAATATATAATATATATATACAGTCTGCTAACAGATAGCACATGCCATGCTATGCCCACACGAGGAGGAAGAATTAGGCATAAAACCAAAAGTAATACTGAAGAGTGACAGAAGTTGCAAACCTGACTCAAGTCGTTCATTGCTTCCTAGTAGCTGAGCTGAGGAGGACTATGATGAAGATTTGACTAAGGGAAATCACTGGTCCTATCAAGAAAGAGAGGGATGGAGAGATGGCCTGGCACTTAAAGGCACTTGTTTGCAAAGTCCAATGGCCTGTTTTCCCAGTACCCATATAAAACATTTGCAGAGGCAAGAGGCCCTGGTAGGCCAATTCTCATTCTCTTTTTCACTGACTTAATAAATAATGATAACTAAAAGAAAGAGAGGGTCAGGAATGTCCAGAACAAAGTGGGCTGAGGATGTAGAAATTCAGATTTTATAGGTTTTTATATGAGTAGTGACAGAGCACAAACCAGGACTTAGGTAGTCTCCTGTTTATTTCTAGAGCAACTTAATTGTTACTTAATAAAGTAGGTAAGTACCCCCAGGCTTCTGTTTCAGGTCTTGGAGTGAAGAATTGTAGGTTCATGTTTGGGAATGACCTACTCCCTTCCACCCCACACTAGGCATAGGAACATTTTGCTAGCTAATTAGGTCTCACTCAACCAAGGCAAGTTGATACATAAAATTAACTGAAAAGGTTGAGTAAAGACAGGCCTCACTAGTTTTTAATGGTTGTGCATGGAAAAAATGGTTGGTTTTCTACAGAAGTGAAATCTGTGGCTGCTCTGAATCGTCTTTACAGGATCTGGTCCATGAGAGGCCAGAAGAGACATTTCCTCAGAGCTGCATTCTTACAGTGCTCACTTTTGGAGCCCAGCCCAATGTCCTTTAACAGAACAAGACAACTTTTTAAACATGATGACTTTATGCAATCAGAGTTTGGCAATCAGAGACCAACCTGGGACTAGAATGGAGGTAGGAGGAATTTTCTGGCTATATACCCTAACTGTATTATGATCAGTCACAAGTGAGCATTAGCTGGCAAGCTTGTAGGCAGGATCAAAAGTAGGATAAAAATAATTTCAAAATACACATTCCAAATGGCAACATGATCTACTGAGCCATGGTTTCATAGCACAGCATTAGAAATTCTCTGCTTTTATGGAGATGACTAGATCATGAGTCTAACCTTGAGAAGGACCAAGCCTTCACTGTTATCAACTGAAACAACCAGCCTCTGAGGGGAGGGAAGGAACGATGGTGACAGCAGAGCTATGTTCTGAATGGATGCCTAAGAGCATGCACTCAAAACTTTGTTCCCAGTGCCACAGCGTTTAAGGGCTGACCAGTTGATATGGGCTCTGCTCTTAGGATTAATGTCATAATATATTTTTCTAAGACAAGGTCTCATCTATCCCTTCAAATTCACTATGTAGCCAAGAATAGCACTTAACTTCTGACCCTCCTGCTTCCACCTCTCTAGGGATGAAGTTCGAGGTTTGTGCTGCCACCTGCCTTAAACCATGCTGGGAAATGAACCCAGGGCTCTGTGTATGCTAGGCAAGCATTTTAACAACACAGATGTACCCCTAGCTCCAGAAGCACGATTTCATCTTCTTTCCCCCTTCCTCATATCTGCTGGTGCCTCTCACCTTCTAACATGGGACTATGTAGTAAGAATGTTCCTACCAGATGCCATGCAATTGTAATAATCTATGATAAATAGTTTCCTTGCCTTACATGTAGCCCACAGTTGGTTCCATTATGGTTACAAAACCAAAGTCTAAGATAAGTAACACCTGACGTCATGACAGCCACAGCTAAGTTAAAGGAATGGTGATAAAAGACTAAAATGCAGACAGCATTTGAGCTGGGAATGGAAAGAACTCTTGTGAATACTGGGCCAGAATTAGAAAATAGGCTAATAGACCAGCAAGTGACAAGTACAGCTGCTGGAAGTCACTGCTTAACCACAAGTGCTCTGAGAGATGCTGGGTTTTGTGGACTGGTTTGCTTCAGAATCCCTGGTCTGGGGAATTCCTGCACAGAACACTCAGAGTTTATGAAGGTCCACACTAGAGTGGGCCAGACAGGGTAACGGAAAAACAATGACTCCCCAGGGTTGTGTCACTGCAGAACACTCATTTTCCTCCCCAGAATTTCAGGTACAGGCCACGAGCCATGGAGATAAATGGAGCCCATGGTGACAATACTGTTCTCCATTTTGTCACAGACTGTGACTTAGCAATCACTGCTCAACAGCCCCTGCCACCCTGACAAATGACATTAGCCAAACTGCTTACAAAGAGTAGCAATGATTGCGTTTGCTTCTAAGCAGTGTTCTAAACACTGCCTCAGCGGTCACTTTGGTCATTGTTTTCTGGACCTTCTCAGGGACCAGCAGTTTCTAGAATCTAGCATTATACAATAATTATGTTACTTGAGTTGGAACCTTCCAAAAATGTCATTTGAATGGATAAAATTCTGAGCATCAGCAATGTGTTTCCTTTCACTTAGAGAGTTAAAGACTACAATGCTAAACAAGACGACAGGCTGGAGGAATTTACATAATCATTGGCTACATGTCTCAGTGCTGAACACTCCTCTGTCACTTCTTCTCAATACCATGGTGCCTTTTGAGTCTTTAGAGACATCACTGACATCTGAAAAGAGAAGTTTCTTTAACCAAAAGTGAAGGTAGCATTAATACGTTGGCACTAATGCTCTTTTTAGAAAAGTGCTTACAGGGCAGTTAGGCGAGCATATGCATTTAGCCAGACAACAGCAGGCATTACTCCCTTAGGGCTCATGACCTTCCCCACCATAGGTTTTCAGTATGGAACACATATGCTTCCCATGGAGTGGGACTCCAGTCCAAGTAGAGAGTGGTTGGTTTCCCCCATAAGACATGACCCTATTGCACCTATTACTCATTTAGCCTGGGTGGCCAAATTTAATGGCTCAGGGTCTATTGCAGAAGATGTGGTGGAAAGAATGCAAGAGGCAAAGGAATAGTAAGACTGCTTACAATGCAATCTTCCAAACACAGAGTGGACTGGATATCCTTGACCTCACAGTGCCTGGTACTACCTACACAAGACTCATAATAGGTGGCAAAGATGATGACATCACAATAAAAGAGAGGCTAATTGAGGGGGAGGGAATATGAAGAAGGGTGGATAAAGTGAAGGGAAAATTGGGCAAGGGAGGAATTATCATGGTTTATTGTCTATATTTATGGAAGTTATCAATAAAAATGTTTTAAAAAGTTAAAGAAAATATTTTATTATTCAAATACATATACCATATATGTGAATATACACAGATACATAAACAGAGTTGGACTTAAATAAGAACAATATTTGACAATTGAATAAATGGCTCAAGGCATGGAATGCTTATTACTATTAAAAATTTCTATAGTAGATAAAAAACAATTTTATTATTCATGAAATAGATCTTACTATGCACCTTAAAACTCTGTATTCCCATGCTTAACTTGGAAGGACTTTAGGGATGGTATTGTATATATGTAAGTAGAAGAACAGATTACAGGGAGGAGAAAGGCCTAAGCTAGGTCAGGGGAAGAGATTGTATAAAAGAAGGGTAGGGGGAGGGCCAATCAAATTTCAAGGTATTCTGAATAAGATATATGAAAATCTACTTTCTTGAATAATGGCACATAGAGAAGCCATAGATTGTTACTAGAAAATTTTCAGTGTGAGAGATGGGATACCTTCCAGTAAGTTGTTGGCCAAGGAGGTCCCTGTTGCCTCTAAAACATTATAGGCTATTTCCAAGGCCCTTGGTTTTCCATTAGAAAGAGATAGTAAGACCCTATTGCTGAAGACTTCACGTGCCTTAGCAGCAAAGACACTGAGAAATCAAGCTGTTGCTGAACAGAAAACCTTCTCCCCATAGACCAGGCAACTGAAAGCTAGAAAAAGCTGCACTGTATGCAGCCTTACAGGAGACAGAAGTCATCAGTGGTGAAAACAGTGCACACTGGAAGCCTTAAATTTGGCCAGACAGGCCAAATGAGTGAACGAGTGCAATAGTGGAATGTCTGCTCTGGAGGAAACCAACTGCTCTCTAATTGGACTGAAGGCCTGCTCTCTGGGAAGGAATATATGCCTGGTACTGAAAACCTAATCAAATCCTATGGCAGCAGAAGTCATGAGCCTTAGGGGTATAAAGCCTGCTCTTGTCTGGATAAATACATGTATTGCTCTCACCAAATTGCCCTGTATGCACTATAGTTAATGTTCATATTCATATATTAATGCTAATCTCACTTCTGGTTAGAGAAGTTTCTCTTTTCAGATGGTGATATCCACTGGGATAACCCAAAAGCACCATAGTGCTGAAAAGAAGGGACCAAGGAGTGTCCAGCACTGAAACATCTCATACCCCCCAAAGCTCAAGGTCCATTGCAGAAGGATACATATATATATGACTTTCAAACAAAAGTTTTCAGCAATTATTAATTAAAGGGAAATTTGACTTATCATAGTGGGACTATAATATATAGGTCTATCACACAATTAAAAAATATAAACAAGAGGTATTTAGTTCCATGTTTTTTGTCATGCACACCATGATCCTGCCATTCCATTCCTGAGAGTTTTTAAGTAAAAGAAATTTTAGATAGGCTTGTAACTCAGATGTCATTTATTTGTGTGCTTCATTCACTGGTTCTACATTGGATGCAAAGACTAACAAAGAAAATGCAGAAACTGCCAGTTAATCTCATATCCTGACCATTGCAGGCCAATTGTTTCAGAGTTTCCCATGAGCTTTGTGGACTGTCCCTGCGAAGAGCATTCGGGCCTGCTGGTGGTCTGGAGGTGTTATTACATGGTGCTGGCTTAACAGGAAAGGAGGGTGGGAGGCTTGAAGGTTGTAGGCAGATTTCTATTTTCTTCTACAGTCTAGCACTATCCCTTTGTAAACGCAGTGATATTCAATCAATGGCATGGTTTAATTCTTTTCAGCAGCTACATTTGTCTTTAATCTTGACAAGGCTTATCTCATATTGACTATTCAAAACAGGCATTTTCAGATACCATTTTGTCCAGACATCCAGATTGAGCAAATGCGAGTTGTGCCTCCTGAGCTATGGTACAGCAGGCATTCCTCGCCCTGATGAGTGTTTCTCCATTCTTGAGGATGCTGTGGCTGGAAGGAGACCAGAGGCAGGCTTCTGTTAAAGACTGTTGCAGTCAGGTTCACATTGCTGGCAAAAATCACCCTACCAAGAACAGCTTGTGAAAAAAAAAAAAAAGTTTATTTTGGCTTACAGACTCAAGGGGAAGCTCCATCATGGCAGGGGAAACAATGGCATGAGCAGAGGGTGGACATCCCCCTGAGCCAACATAAGGTGGACAACAGGAACAGGCAAATGTGCCAAACACTGGCAAGGGGGAGCTGGAGCTGGCTATAATACCTATAAGCCCACCCCCAAGAATATGCTCCCTCCAGGAGGTATTAATTCCCAGTTCTCTATCATCTGGGGACCTAGCATCCAGAACACCTATGTTCACCTGAATGGACACATGAATCAACCCACCACAAAGCCGTACTAGCTCATTACCAGGGAAGGGAACACAGTGATTGCTTCAGCAAGTAAGAAATTCTTTTTTTTTTTTTTCCAGGAGAATAGTTAAAAATATTTTATTTATTTATTTATTTGAGAAAAGAGAGAGGGGAGAGGGAGGGAGGGGCCTCCAGGGCCTCCCACCACTACAAACCAACTCCACAAGCTTTCTGTGGGTACTGGGAGATTGAACCTGGGCTGGCAGGCTTTGCAAGCAGCACCTTTAACTACTGAGCCATCTCCCCGGTCCCTGATATAATGGGGTATTAGAAACAAAAAAGAAGGAGCTGCAAGTAAGAAATTCTTAAGAATCACTTTGGCTCTTGGAAAGGAGAAAGAGAAAGAAGTCACTCCCTTTGCATTCTCCTCTCTGAAACACAAGTGCAGATTTGTGATTTTGTCCTTCTCATGTGCGTAGCAAAGCAGTGTGGTGTTAGCCTTGTAAGGACTAGGCCACTATGGAGGTACCACAGACAGACACACACACACACACACACACACACAGAGAGAGAGAGAGAGAGAGAGAGAGAGAGAGCGGGAATGGGATGGGAGGGAAGGAGACAGACAGTATTTTATTTTAGGGTAGAAGGATTGTAAAGAAACTACAAAACATTGTACTTTATATATGTCCAAATCTCATATACAAAATATTATTAACAAGAAAAGATAAGATTTCACTTTCTGTAAGCTGTAAGTGTAGGAATGTTTTGAACAGCTCTCATCGTTACTAAGTTTTGCTAAAGCCAAAATCAATGTGTGTGACTTTTAGGGGGTCTGTAAACTAGGGAATACACTTGATAGGTGTTTGGTGCACATACACTGGCACATTCTTTGAGGCTGTGTTTCTTCCTTAAAATTCTTTGGGATAAGGTTCTTATTGACACTGATGGATTTTGTTTTCATTAAACCCAAGCCTCAACTGTTATTGGTTTTGCCAAATTGCCTTTACTCTTCCCTTGGTGAAGTCTGTTATAAAGTGAACGTTAATGATGCAAAGTGCTGTATTCTGACTTGTCACTAGTGTCTTCTTTTCAGGCTGTCCTTACCTCCTTGTGGTTGTGTGGTTCTTGAAATAAATGACTAATGTATTTAGGTTTGCATGTATTCTTGCAGACCATAATTAATGCCTAAGCTTGGCAGCATATAATAAACCCATTCATACTGTTTTCTATACAAAATGACATACAGAGGATTAGAGCATGCAAGGTATTTATCCATTCCATAAAATAGACTCTAATATATTGGTAAGACAGCATTGCTATATTCAGGTTAACAAGGATCAAGAGTCATTTCACAAGCAGCTTAATGCCCTGCCCCACTTATTTTCTGACAGTTCATCAGTTTGTAATTTCTGCCAGCCTTAGGAAAAGACTTGTGCTTAGCAGTAAAGCAGTTGTAATATGTCCTGATAAACAAGACCAATTCCAGTTTGCTTGGTGGATACTGGGCAGTCTTTTTCAGTCTTGTGATGCAAAATCAGCTCAATCAAAATATGGAAAAGATGCTTCAAACCCCATTTCTAAAGGTACTGATAAATTACCTATTTATTGTATCAGATAGTGGAAATATTTTCTTCTGTCAGTATTTTTGAAGATATCTATTTTTGGTACCTTTCTTATATCCTGTCATTTTAAGTTTAGGAGTCTGAGACCTTCAACAGCACTTTTGAACATGTAGAATCTCCTTAATTCATACCTATGGTTACAGAGATACATACGTCATTGATTGCATGCACGTAAATTAAAGACATGGTGAGAAGATATCTATAAACACAGATACTCCAAACCCATTAGGTTTTCCGACCAGTATGCCTAAATATGCACACTTAGGATGGTGGGCGCTGGATTTTAATTTATCAATTTATATACACTTTCATTTGTTCTGTACATACATGTTTCTCTTTATCAAACAAAATTCAGTTTTTTTATTTTTTTCAGTTATAACCACATGATTCCTACTATGAGACCCAAAGTCCTCCAATGAGGAGTTCTGTTATGGTGTGGTGACTCTCACCTTCAGTCTCAGGACTCAATAGAAGGATCACCATGAGTTTCAGGCTAGCCTGAGCTAGAGTGGGTTCCAGGTCATCCTGGGCTACAGTGAGACCCTGCCTCAAAAAAACAGAAAAAAGAATGTTAGCACCCAATGCCAATTTCCAATTACATGCTGACTAACAAACTAAGAGAAATAGGGGAAAGCTTGCTCCATGCAATTTCCTAGGAGAGAAGATGCCAGAGTGGCCTCTGGGAAAGGAGGAGGAGGGATGGGAAAGTTTTCTTCCTGCAAGAGGATGGAGCGGGAGCAGCTGTGAAGTGTCTTCCCTTGGGCAGAGAGAGGGTATGTGGTGCTGCTGAAAGTAATGCACTCATGAAACTGTCTCGAAGCTTGCAAGTAACGAGAAGCACAGTCCAAAGCCCTGCCTAGAAAGCATGTCTGTAGACGCTAAGGCCTGGTGTGTAAGTCACTTTCCCATTGCGACAGAGACAAACCCTGAGCAACAGCGGAGGACGTGTTTATTTGGGTCCGTCATGGCAGAGAGGGTTTGGAGGAGCATCAGAGGTGCTCCTGTCCTAATGAGTTCTCTCCTTTCTGTCTTTTATCCCCCTCAGCTCCCGACTTATGGGATGATGTCACCCACATTCAGGTGGGCCTCTCCCCTTAGTGTAGCCAATCGTGAAACAGGTTTCTAGACACATGTAGCAGTGTGTGCTTTACTAATTTCCCTGTTTGCAATACAATCAAGTGAGATCCTTCGACATCCTTGCCTGGAAGGGGCTGCGGTAAAGCGTGCCTGACCAAAGCAGAGCGGCCCCGAGGCCAGCAAAGCCCCAGCCCTCCTTCACTCTAGCTGACCCTCAGCAGGGCCATCTGGGATGACAGCAGCAGCTCTCCCACCCTTGAAAGACGTTAGCAAAGAAATATTCCACTTGCCCCGCTGCTCGCAAGCTCGATCGGTGACAGTCCTCTTCCTCACTAGACCCGGGAAGCCATTATGGAGAAGCAGCGCCAAGAAAACCTGAAAGCAGAAAGCCTCGGGCAGGAAGGAAACCTGCGGACGAAGTTGGGGGACAGTGATGGAGATGATACTCAAGTTTAATAAAACATGGTAAAACCAGACAAAGTACACATTAAGTTGTGAGTATTGAGCCAAGTACTCAAAGGCTAGTGTGACTTTAGCTGTGCAAAATGTTTTATAACTCTTGGAGTTCTTTTTTTTTTTTTTGGTTTTTCAAGGTAGGGTCTCACTCTAGCCCTGGCTGACCTGGAATTCACTACATAGTCTCAGGGTGGCCTTGAACTCACCATGATCCTCCTACCTCTGCCTCCTGAGTGCTGGGATTAAAGGCGTGTGCCACCACGCCCAGCTTACTCTTGGAGTTTTTGAATGGATTTACACCAAAACTTTTTCCTGCTTAGACATATTAATGTTCATGCAAATTTGATGAACTGAGTAGTAAAATGTTGTTATTGTCATTAAGAAAGGAGGACTTGAGTCCCATGGAGTCTGAAATGTGGCTGTTAATTCATGGTGACTTTATTCCAATCCCAGGTTTCATTTTATTTCTTCCTTGGGACTCCCTGTTAGCCACCTGGGGACCTAGGACTCGTCCTTATTGTGAGCTTCTGGTTTCTCAAATATGAGGAAAATTTTATACTGAATCACTATGTTGTTGCATTTAGAGTGAGCTTTAAAAAGTGAAATTTTGCTGTTCTATATCCAAACTAGTAGCCTCACCTTAAAAAAAAAAAATGCACAGTTTGATAAGGGAAAAGAGATGTGCATATTGAGCTCAATGCAGCTCTGAAGAACGGAAAGTGAAAGTGCTGGAGAGATTTCTAGGGTTTACAAAGACCAAGCAAATCTCTCAGGAACACAAGAGACTTACAGAGGCAGCGGAGACTGTGAGAACTCTACCGCCACCCTCAGGAGACAGCTGGAAGAGGGCAGCCAAGCAGGAGGAATGGGGCTATGGGGCAGTGGTAGTCCTCCAGGTGGCCCTGGCTAAGCAGGAAGGAGCATAGCGTTATAAATGTATTCATGCTGTACTATAATATTAACCACAAGTCATTAAAATTAATTATCATTCATATTAAGTAGATACTATATCATAGGAAAATGGTGAATTTGTTTTTATATTTTATTTTAAATTCAATTTTTATGTTATAAAATAAATTCATATTATTTATATGTTTCTATTCATTTTTGTTAAAACATAAAAGGTATTTTAAAAATTATATTCAATATATAATATTCAACATTTAATTTAGAATTATTTATGTCCAGTTATATGCCATGTAACATTTCAGCCCAAAGTAAGCCACATGTATGATGGTGGTCCCATAAGAGCAAAGCTAAAATGCCCTGTTACCTAGTGACATCACAGCAGTTCCTCCCTCATGGCTTTGGTGAGGCTCATATAAACAGACCCATTGCACTTTCAGTTGTGTAATAGTTCAGCAGACAGGCACGTGCAGTACACAGTATTTGAAAATGATAGCAAATAGGCTGCTACTGGTTTCTGTAATCACTATACTATACTTTAATATTTTTTATTTATTTATTTGAGAGCGATAGGCAGAAAGAGAAAGAGGGAGAGACAGAAAGAGAGAGAAAGTGTGAGCGAATGGGCACACCAGGGCCTCCAGCCACTGCGAATGAACTCCAGATGTGCCCCCTTGTGCATCTGGCTAACGTGGGTCCTGGGGAATCGAGCCTCGAACCGGGGTCCTTAGGCTTTACAGGCAAGCGCTTAACCGCTGAGCCATCTCTCCAGCCCTACACTATACTTTAAATCATCAATGTAAAATATGTTTTCACTTATAACAATTAAAAGTAGGTGAACAGAAATGAGCCTCATGAAGAAATGTTAGGAGGCAACAATGGCTCCATGCATGCTTCTGCTCCTGATGTCCTGTTAGGATGAGATGTGGAGGTGGGAGGCAGTAAGTAATATGGGTAGTGTGGTAGTTTGAATGGATATTCCCTAATAGATTCAGGAGTTTATTAAAGCTTATAACGTAGATTTCCAAGAGCCTGGCTGGAGGAGTTATTATTAAGTTTGGATCTGATTTCCAGCCTAAGGAATGCAGAGAGAAGTCTGAGTTCTTCTTGGGTTCCCTGTTCTTTGGCTGCCAGTTTTTGCTCTTGCTTTTGATGATGGGTTTGCTCTTTTTTGCCATTATGGATCATCCCCTAGGCCTGTAAGCTTCAAACAAATCCCATTCCTCTTATAAACTGTGTCTGTTTTAGAGGTTCATCCTTGCAATGTGTAGCTGATCACAGGTAGGCATATGTTAAAGCATATGTTTATGTCTTAGTATTTTTTAAAATTTAGAAAATAAAACATAAAAGTACATTAAAAGGTTAAAAATACTTAGAATATTACACAGAGGAAATTATCTTCTACAGTTGTTATTACAGAATAGGCAAAAATTAAAATATTAAGTTTATAAATTAAAAAAAAATATACTAAACTAAGAATAAACTTAAAAAACTTAATATGTCTAACCTGAAGGTTGTATTTGTAAGCCCACAGCTCCACACAGTGATGTGGTGGCTCTCACATTCAGTTACCCCTCGCCCAGGGCAACTTTTAGAGTTCCACCTTCACTCTTGGTAAATGATCTGTACGGCTGCAGCATTTCAGTCAGTCTTGCCTACTTTATGGTGCTTTCTCCATCTTTAGGGATCTTTAGATACACAAATGCCTTTGTATTACAAACGCCCACAGGGTTCAGTACAGTCCATGCAGTACAGATTTGTAGCCTGGAAGCACATGGGTTATACCTCAAAAATACACTATCATAAGCTATGGTATCTAGGTTTATGCAAATGCATTCCTTCACGTTTGCACAATGAGAAAATTACAAAACAAAACATGACTCAGAAGGTCTCCCTGCCATTAATTGAAGCATGCCTGTGTTGCTATGGTAGATACTATCAGTAGAGGGCGCTGGAGAGATGGTCAGCTGTTCAGAGCACTTACCATGCAAGCTTGGAGATCAGGGGAGGCTTGAGAGGCTGCTCAAGTTTGGCTCCCAGAACGCAGTTAAGGAGCTGAGCACCACCGCACATGCACATGACCCCAGCCCTACAGAGGAGCAAAGACCCAAGAACCATGGGAGGTCATGGAAAACAGCAGGCTCCAGGATCAGTAAGAGATTCAGACTCAAATAAGAATGGCTGGGAGCTGGTGCGGTGGCTCAGCAGTTAAGCACCCTTGATTGCTAAGCCTGTTGGACTGGGTTTAATTCCTCAGCACCCGTGTACAGCTGCACACAAAGTGTGACGCACATTTGGGGCTTGAGTCCACGTGCAGTGCAAGAGGTCGCCTGTGCACCTATACACAAACACAGTCGCACGCAATTTCAAGTCTGTGTCCTCATGGAATTCATGACCTTACGGGAAAGAAAAACAGAGGAAGGAACACTGTAGAATGGTTCATTGTTAGTGGACTTGGGTTGTGGTGTCAACACAAGGCTTCCTTGAAAGGAAATCCTGAGAAAACTAATGAATAGTTACAAAGGTCAAGAAGGAAAAAGATAAATGTGAAAGAAACAAAGTCTATATCTTCATTTTTCCTGGTTTGGAAAAGAGATGGCAGGAGGTAGAATAGAAAGGTCTGGACCAGATTCTGACAAATCCTCAAACTTCAATGTCACTTACAAGAACTGTTCCAGGTGGCTATATGGTTTAGACACTGACTGTCCTCAAGTCTGTGGGTTGAAAGTGTGGTCACTAATCTGTGGTGCTTATGGAAAGCAATAGGTAGAATCTAGGGTTAGAACGACAGATCACTGAGGGAATGTCCACATATTGGAAACTATTTCTTTTCTTTTCTTTTTTTTTTTTTGTTTATTTTATTTACTTATTTGAGAGAGACAGACAGAGAGAGAAAGAGGAAGAGACACACACACACAGAGAATGTGCATGCCAGGCCTCCAGCCACTGCAAAGAACCAACTCCATATGCATGAGCCACCTTGTGCATCTGGCTTATGTGGGTCCTGGGGAATCTAGCCTCCAACCGGGGCACTGACTATATCTTGCCTGTCACTTTGCCTCCTTTCTGCCAGTAGAATAAGAGATCTCTGGGCTGGAGAGATGGCTTAGCAATTAAGGTACTTGCCTGCAAGGCCAAAAGACCCAGGTCCAATTCCCCAGTACAGAAGTAAAGCCAACTTCACAAGGTGACACATGGCTCTGCAGTTCCTTTGCCATGGCTGGAGGCCACATTATGCCCATTCTCTTACTATCTGCCTCTTTATCCTTCTATGTCCCATAAATATATAATAAGTCAATAAATAAAAAAATGCATATTTTTTAAAAGAGGTGTTCAGACTGAAGATTGAACTCCTGAATTTTTCTTTTGGGAAACAAACACAACATCTCACCGACATTTGGAAATCTTTATAGCCCTTTATTAGTTCTTCATGAGAAGTGTATTAGTGTCTTATCATTTTCTTAGTTTTTTTTATTGGCAACTTCTATACTTACAATAAACCATGATGTTTCCCTCCCCTCCCCCATTTCCCCCTTCACAATTGTGCTCTCCATCATATCCCCTCCCTCTCCATTAGTCTCTCATTTATTTTGATGTCATTGTCTTTTTCTCCTATTATGAGGGTCTTGTGAAGGCATTCCTAGGCACTACAAGGCCATGGATATCAAGGCCAATTTCTGTCTGGGCAGTTGCATTGTAAGGAGTGGTACCCTTCCTTTGGCTATTATATTCTTTCTGCCACTTTTTCTGCAATGGACCCTGAGCCTTGGAGGGTGTGATAGAGATGTTTCAGTGCTGAGCACTCCTCTGTCCCTTCTTCTCAGCACCATGGTGCCATTTGGGTCATCCCAGTGGTCATTACCATCTGAAAAGAGAAGCTTCTTTAACCAAAAGTGAGAGTAGCATTAATATATAAATATGAACATTAAGTGTAGTGCTTTCAGGGAAGATTGAAGAGAATAATATATGCATTTAGCCAGACAAGAGCAAGCTTTATTTCCCTAAGACACATGACCTCCCCTGCCATAGGCTTTTGATTAGGTTTTCAGTACCAGGCATGTATTCCTTCCCATAGAGCAGGCCTTCAGTCCAATTAGAGGGCAGTTGGTTTACCTCCAGGGCAGACATACCACTATTGCACCCGTTTGGTCATTTGGCCTGTCTGGCCAAACTTGAGGTTTCCAGTATCAACTGTTTTCACTGCTGATGACTTCTGACTCCCATAGGGCTGCATGCAGTGCAGTTTATCCCAGCTTACATTTGGCTGGACTACAGGGAGAAGGTTTTCAGCTCAGCACCATCTTGATTTTTCAGTGATCTTGCTGCCCATGCATGTGAAGTCTTCAGCAATAGGGTCTTACCATCTGTTACTCGTGGGAAAGCAAGGGCCTCGGCAGAAGCCTGTAATGTTTTGGAGGCAGCAGGGATCTCCCTGACCAACAGCTCACTGGTGGTTATCCCATCCCTGACACTGAAAAGTTTCTAGTAGTAATGTATGGATTCTGAATGTGCCTTATTTCTCCATCAATTTGGATACATAGCTTTGCAGGATAAAATAATTTCGGTTGACAGCTGTTATTTTTCAGAACTTGGAATACATCATTCCAAGCCCTTCTGGCTTTTAAAATTTGCGTTGAGTATCTACTAATATTCTGATGGGCTTGCCTTGGTAGGTGACTTAATTTACTCTCTAATTGCTTTCAATATATTTTCTTTGGTTTGAATGTTTAATAGTTTAATTATAACATGGTGAGGAGAGGTTCTTTCTAGGTTTTGTCTGTTTGGTGTTCTAAAAGTTTCCTGTATTTGCATTGGCATTTCTTTCCCAATGTGGGAAAATTTTTCTTTTATGATTTTGTTGAAAAATTTATTAAGTGTCTGGATTAAAATTATTCTCTTTCTACTATACTCTGAATTCTTATGTTTGATCTTATTATAGTGTCCCAGATAACTTGAAATTCCCATACATATATTTTTATTAGCTTGTTTTTCTCTTTGTTGGACTGTATTATATCTGCCACATGGTCTTCTAGTATAGATATTCTGTTCTCTCCTTCATCCATTCTACTGGTGAGAATTTCCACAGAGTTTATTATTATTATTATTATTATTTGACTTACTCTAATTTTCAGAGCTAGAATATCTGCCTGGTTTTTCTTCAATGTTTTTATTTCTTTACTCATGTCTTATAATGACCTCCTTATTTCATTAAGCTAGTTTCCTGTGTTCTCTTGGAATTCCTTTAGGAGTTTGTTTTCTTTTTTAATTCCTTTTTCTTCTTCTTTGATTTCTTTGAGTATAGATAAAATCACATTTTGAAATCTTTGTCAGGAATTTCATCTAAAACAGTCTCATTGGGAGCCATTTCTGATGGATTTATATTTTTGGTGGGATTGGATTGTCTTTGTATTTCTTATATTATAATGTTGCAATTTTTGCATCCTGAGTTGATTTTATGCTTGGGATTCTTAGTAATCTACAGTGATTTTAGATTTGGAAGTCCAATTTCATTTACCTTCTGAGCAGGAGTTTAAGGTGCCAAGTGTAGCTCTTGTACTTCAGTCCAACTGCAGAAGTCATCCTAGGTGTTGAGGCTGCCTACTATTCAAGTATTCTAGTGGGCTGGGCAGAGCAAATTACTGCCAAATTCTAAACAACTGAGCAATATACACATTCAATAAAAGCCAGCACAGAGTATGCAAATGTGCGGATTAAAATGAACAGATAGCCTTATAAAGCCAAAATTCCTAAGGGTGGTGTTGCTGTATAACCTTAAACCTGTTGGCTGGGAGGTTGAGTTTTCTGTTCTAAATTGGGTTCCAGGTCAGCCTGGAACTGAATCAGACCCTGTCCCCAGTAATGACAAGCAAAAGACAAAGACCCTATAAATCTGAAAGCATCAAAGGCAACAATAATCAACCACAAAATATAGCTTAATTGAGAATAGTAAAGCCAACCAAGAATATGTAACCCATAACTTTCCCTGACATGAAAAGAGGAATTAGCACTTCCAGTGCAGACCTATGTAGCTGCTGTTTTGTCAGTTGGCCTTGTTACCTTTTGGAGTGGCTTCCAATCTCACCAATGCTGACTGCCCACCTCGATTCCTTCATGTTGTGCTATGGAGCTGGTGATCTGGTCATCTGTGCTGAATGCCCTGACCGTGGAGGCTGAATGTGTCTGGAGATTCACTGTTCTGATGTTTGGGGGATGGGAGAATGTAGGAAGCCTGGAGTTGTACTGGAACTGCTTAGCTTGTCCCATCTCTTTCAGCAGCTCCCTAGCTGATCTCTGCTGTCTTTCCTTCAAGTTTCTTGACTTAGTTAGGAAGCTTATGACATTGTAAAGGTCTTGGTTCTCCTGTTTCTCTGCTATAACTAATAAAAAACGTATACACCTTCACTTTTCAGAAGAAGAGTGTATGTTGCTGTGGTTTTTCTTAAATCCTTCCTAAGCTAGTTCCTGGCTCCTATGCTGGTATCTTAACCCAAAGTCCTATCTTACCATTTTCTGAACTCAAGAGCATTATTCCTGTTCCTGATATTTACTATTGCAAGTTGACCTGTTTGTTATGTTACAGACTAAGATTAGCTGCTCTATGACTTTCAAAAATTAGCCTATCATAGCGACTTGTAAAAACTGTAATTTAGACACTAAGTTCTAAGAAATTCAAATTTATAAAAAATAAATACATAAATAAATGGGATAAGTTTTCCTGATAATAGCACTGTATGACATATTGATAACAAATAAGAAATATTGGGGTTGGAGAGATGGTTTAGCGGTTGAGATGTTGGCCTACAAAACCAAAGGATCCTGATTTGGTTTTCCAGGACCTACATAAGCCAGATTATCAAGGGGGCACATGTGTCTGGAGTTTGTTTGCAGTGGCCAGAGGCCCTGGTGCACCCATTCTCTCTCTCTCTCTCTCTTTGTCTTTCTTTCAAATAAATAAATAAAATATTTAAAAAATTTAACAAAGAAACATTGATCACTGAGTTTCTTAGACTTTACTGAGGATGAAATTCTTTACTTGGGGGAAGCTAGGTGCATATATGGGTGAAAATGTCCCTCAAATTGATTCTGTGGAAGCTCAGTCGATACATGGTGACATTAAGGTGTCACAACTCTGAGTAAATGGAACCTAGACAGAAGTTTTTAGGCAATTGGGGACCCACTGTAAGAAGGGGTTAACATAATTCTTGTGGGATTCTGGCCCATTAGAAAAGAACAAACTTGGTTTTTAAGTATCCTGGTCTCCTATCTGGCAATGTTCTCTTCTATGCATGCACACCTTCCCCTCTGATTCCATCTGTCTCCAGTCCATCAGGAGACATAACCAATACAGTGATTTAATCTTGGGCTTTCAGCCCTCAAATCTGACAGCCCAGTAAGTATTATTCTCTCCTAGTCATTTTATTATAGCAATATAAAACATATCTATAAAGGTACCACCCTCACATATAGCGTCAGAATCAGTTTTCAAGTTACAGGCTCTAAAAAGGTAGAGATTTCAACACTAAGATTATAATTTTAGCTGGCTGTGGTGGTGCACGCCTTTAATCCCAGCACCGAGAAGCAGAGGTAGGAGGACTGCCATGAGTTTGAGGCCACCCTGGGACTACATAGTGAATTCTAGGTCAGCCTGGACTAGAGTGAGACCATTTCTTGAAAAACCAAACAATTAAAACAAAGAATATAATTTAATAAGGAAATAAACACATGCTAGTGTGTATTTTATTAAAAATGAGAAAAATTAAGTTATCTACTATGGAGCTTAGTGTTGAACTATTGGTAATGTAAATCTCTTTTATTCTTCAAATGATTGTATGAAGGCTGGAGGGATGGCTTAGTGGTTAAGGAGTTTGCCTGTAAAATCAAAGGACCCAGGTTCGATTCTCCAGGACCCACGTAAGCCAGAATCACAAGGGGGTGCAAGCGTCTGGAGTTCATTTGCAGTGGCTGGAGGTCCTGGCATGCCCATTTATTCTCTTTCTCCCTCTTTCTCTGTCAAATAAATAAATAAATAAATAATGATTGGATGAGTCTACTTTGTTGCCTTCTGTTTTTCTATGGATATACTCTTCAAGAGAAATTTGAAGAAGTATGATGAATTTATGCTGTTGTTAGAGAGACATTTTATTGACATATGATAGTAGATGTCAGGATGGCAAGAAGATTACTTTATGAAATGACATATGACCTAAAGATTTTTTTCTGAAAGATTTAAATATATAGACAGATGAAACTCATATGTGCATATAGAAAAATATATTGAAACTGAAAACAGAAAAGCTGGAATGGTGGCCCATGCCTTTAATCCCAGCACTTGGGAAGCAGAGGCAGGAGGATCACTGGGAGTTTGAGGCCACCCTGGGATTACACAGTTTCAGGGAAGCCTGGTCTAGAGTGAGACCCTGCCTTATCAAAAGTTAAAAACAGAATATATTGGCTAGCAATGAAATTATTTAATATTTCTTAGATGCTCATATGCATTCTGTAACCTTGTGGTAAAGTATATGAAACAAAATAACAAAAGGTAAAAGTAGGTTTGAATTACTTAAAAGTAGGAAGTCTAGTGGAAGGGCCAGTTCATCTGAATATCAGCCAGGTAGGAATAGAAGTGTATTCTGACTCATAACAATGATGCATAGGAGATCTGTGCTAATAAGTAGAAATGGTGGAATGATACCAGAATTGAGAAAAGCCAGGGGAACAAAATGTAAAGTTTATGCTAAAGAGAGACCGAGCAGAAGAAAGCACACATGGCATCTGAGGGCCGCCAGGCCGCTCTCAGAAGGAGACAACCTAAGCAGTGAAAACAAAGAACCAGTTTGACATGCTTCCTCGGTGGGAGGCGGTGCTAAAGACTTCCACAGGTAAGCCAGGCAGATCTGGCTTAAGGAGGCCAGAGTCCTATCCAGCATAAGACACACCCAAAGTTCACAGGAGCCTCAGTTCCAGTTGGGAGAGCGCATAGGAGTATAACTCCCCCGTTAGGAGTCAGTACTGGAGAAGAAATCCACGCAGAATGGGGAACATATTGCTAAAACTGAGATGCTCTGAGGAACCTGAAGACAGGCTTTGCCTGAATGAGTGAGTGTGGGGTACCCAGCCACAGCCCCTGAATAAGGCAGTCGACATCAGGGGAGGACTGGATATAAACAGGCTGAGAAGCATATGTGTCTGAAGATTTGGGCCATGAGAGGCTAGGTTCTTGTAGATTGAATGAGAAAATGAGACCAAATTATCAGTTGTTGCCAAGAAATACATATCATTAGCAAAAACACCGAGGCAAAAAGCAGTAGAAACCAATATGTGAAGTAAATAAAAGCTAAAACTATGTTGACAATAGTATGTTATCTGGTAAATGAGTGTTCAAGCCAAAGCTAGTAAAAAGAGATAACTAAAGCCAGCACATATTGACAAAAGGAACAATTCATCAAGAAGATATAACAATTACAATAGCATATACACCCTCCAAATATTGGGTCCCTAATTACATTGTTTCCTTGTACCTACTGCTTGGAGGTTTGGCTTAGAAAAGGAAAGAATGCACCAAACTCATTCCATGAAGCCAATATTACCCAAATGCATAGACCAAACAAGGACACAACAAAAAATACATCTATATTACCAATTTCCATGATGAATATAGATAGACACAACAATTTTCAATAAAATATTTGCAAACTGAATTTATGAATACATTAAAAATGTGGTTTATAATAAAAATGGTTTCATCTCAGGGATAAAATGATGGCACAGCATACAAAAATCAATAAATGTACTGATTATAGCACATAATGGACTCAGGACAAAAAAAATCAATGTCATCTAAATGGATAAAGAAAGGGACTTTGACAAAGTTCATACATACCCTTCCTGACTAAAGCCCTGAAGAAATAAGAAATATAAACAGCATATTTTATCATGATAAAGGCTGCATCTAACAAACTCATAGTCAACTTTTTTTTTTTTTTTCTTTTCAAGGTAGGGTCTCATTTCAGCCCAGGATGACCTGGAATTCACTCTGTATTCTCAGGGTGGCCTTGAACTCACGGTGATCCTCCTACTTCCACCTCCTGAGTTCTGGGATTAAAGACATGCACCACCACACCTGGCTTCTCATAGTCAACTTTATAGTAGATGGTTAAACATAAAATACTTCTTTTAAGATGAGGACCAGGACCTAGAAATATGGCCCAGTGGTTACATCCACTTCCTGTACAAGCATGAGGGCCTGAGGGGTCTGAAACCACCCGAGTTTGAATCTCCAGATCCCAATAAAAGCAAGGGGGCGGGGGGTGAGATGATCATGAGGGCCTGTGGCCATGCACTGTGCTGTAACCCCAGTCCCACAAAGGCTGAGCAGTGAAATCTCATATTCCCTTATATACATACATACATACGAATATACATTAAAAGTTAGAAACAACATTTAAGAGATAAATACAGTCTCACATATATGAAAATACATCTTAGAGTTAAAACTCGATTTAAATGCATATATACATATATTAAGAAGGAGGTGGGTATTTGAAGCTAGAAAGGGACCCTGAAGATGAAGAACAGGGACTAGGAAGGTGATGAAACAATGATATACATGTGCACAAATGTCGTAAAGGAACCCATTATTCTGTATGCTTACTAAAAGAAAAATAGAAGCAATAATGATACAGACCAATTGGCTTGTGGCTCAACAGGATGTCAGTGGAGCAATAGCCTGGGGTGGGTTTTCTGTCAGATCTGGATCCACATGAGAGCTATTGTTCCCTTGTGTAAGTTTGATAGAATTGTTTGAGATCCTTGCTCATCAGTTTCTTGTTAAGTGAAGGACAGAAGTCCATGACCTTGTTGTGATGCATATGTAAGATTGATGGTCATCTTGTGTGTGGCTCAACCACAGTAGCTACTCAACAAAATGCCCCTCCATCATCTTGGTTGAGATTCTAGTGTGTCTGAAATGTGGATCCTCAGGGTGCAGCACCGAGGTGAGCCAGGGACACTGTACATCGCAGAGTTAAAAAGGTGTCAGCACTTACCATGCTTTGTCAAGTGCCGCCTTTCCAGTAACACAGCTGCTTCTCACAACACTTTTTTGAGGTTAGGTCATAATCTTCATTTTTTTTTTCTAGCAGAAATCCAAGACTTAATGGACCTGTCAAATTGTGACCCCCTAATAAATTGGTGATATGATTACTATTCAAACTCCAAATCATGCCTTACAGTCTGCAATGAATGTCACTGTGTTAATTTCTCCAGATGAATTTACTCCTAATGTCAATTGCTTAACCTTATAGAAAGCATGTTTTTCTGTTTGATCTGATCTTTTTATTATTCCTCAAGTATAATCATTTTCCTCAGCACTTGCCAAATCTTCCAACACATTATGCACTCCCTTTTGTTGTATAAGAAAGATTGTTGAAATGTATTTTTAATAGACTAGCAGTCCTTGGATATAAAACTGTCTTGTACTTCCTGCCATGCATGATACTGAGGGTCCATCAGGGGAAGAAGTTTGATTTCAGATATAAAGCATTATGCTGCAAGTGTGATTTATAACTAGAGTGTGACCAGTGCTCAGACTGTAATTCTTCCAAGCAGGAAATGACCAATATTTAGAACTTCACTAGATGGGCTGGTCTAATCATTAAATACTTCCCAGAGGTTTGTCATCAGCTTGATTGACTTGATGAAGGTTGAATTCTTAAAAAAAGATCAGGATTTTTTTTCCTCTATTTTTTAAACCTTTCCTAATGTATTAAAAAAAATCTTAGAGCACTTTGCCAGCCAGGTAGCCCGAGTAATCCAGTACTTTTGAAAGTGACACTGTTTTAATTTAATTTTTATGGCTTAACTCTGAAGTAAGTCTGAGTGTACTGAGATTATATCTTCATTTCCAGGACCCAGACAACACAGCAAGAAACAAATGTGCTGCTCTAAGAGGTGTTTGCTGGCTCACTTGGGATTAATATAATGTCCTTCCACCTTGCAATGGGTAACACTTGCACATAAACATCTTAAGCTTGTGCTTCACCTCATATTATGGTCACCTCCATGTTGTGTTATCCCCTATTAATCTGTGATGAGTGTAAGTTAAGGACTGACTTTATTTACTTTATTTGGATATCAGTAAGCATTCATCAGATGCTGCCTTATATTTTTACTACTTCATGACTATATGCATACAAACACAAGGCTACAAAACACATGTTTATGTATCAGAAAGCAAGTTATTAGCATGAAGGTTTTAAATAAGAGCCACAGGCATCTGTGGTTGGCAGAAGGGTCTTGGAGTCAAACCCTGCCAATGTTTCTAGCTAAGGAGTGCTTATGTAATGTGATGAAATGGGAAGAGGCAGCACCTCAGGCCACAATCATTCTGTCCTGCTCAATGCTCAGCCATGCAAGGAAACTGTTCCCAACTCCAGCCAGCTTGGCAGGATCCACAGCTGTGAGGGACTGGCCCCTGCAGCCCAGAAACTCACAATGAGTTCGTGAGCTCCACTGGTCAGGAACTGCAGTCACAACAGCCCACATCTACTATAGTGCTCTGTTCTCTGGCAGACTAGGTTACTGTTGACTCTTGCTTAATCTACGCACACCCTCTTCCAAGGAAAACACACAAGCACACACATACACATAATTAGCACCTGATGCATACATAGGCATCAGTGTGCCCATGTGTGTGTGTGTAATGTATGCATCCGCATCTTATAATACCTTCATATGCAAAAACTGATTTGTCAAGTAAGTTCTAAGAGGTTAAGTCATGTGGTTAAAGTTCTGTTTAAAAATAGATGAACAAATTGCATACAGGTTTCTTTTCTTTTTTTAATCCTCAAGGCTATTTTTCTTTCTAATCAAGTAGGGTCCTTTGACATTGCCTGTAAAGTTATCTTCAGAGGCCAATTAAATTACAACTACTTGATTCTGAAAAAATAAAATGGCTCTTCTAAAGCTTAAAAAAAAAAAATCCAAATTCTGCCAAAGATAGCACCACAAGACGTGTTTCCCCCAAGCAGACATTCTCCAGCTGTGTTGGATGCTGCGCCCCGTTCTGCATTGTAACTGAGCATGGTCACCTTGCCCGAGCGCTGTCCAGGGTGCTCTCCCACTCCAGACAAAGGGAGAATTTGGTTCAAGTTTTCACAGCCAGTGGAAGACACATGCTCTCTGCCTCCCTAGCTCCATGGGTATGAACAGTCTCCTGCGAGCATCTCTCACTGAGGTGTGTGTTTGTTGGTTACTTCTGTGGATGGTCCCCCCAATCTGATGCAATGTAAATTAGTGCATTAATTAAATGTATCAAGTTAATTCATGTTTAGAGAGATGAATGTACAAAACTGTGCCCACCTTTTCCAAATAGGTACACAGTAATTATTATGTTTACATATGTCAATTAGTGTTGAAGGAATTGTAGAATTAACACAAAGGAAAGAAAGGAAAGAGCTAGTCACATGGGAGCCACTGTCCTCTCCACCTGACCAACAGAAGTGAAGGGTGGGGAGGAGCGTGGAGATATCGGCAGAAAGATGGGGACAAGAGTGGGGGAGGAAGATCAATATGAAAAATGTATAAAAAGTACAGAAATGAGTGCTATTTACAAAAAAAAAAAAAACTAATGAGAAACTAAAAAAAAAGAAAGTCAATTATTTCTTCTGTTCTCTGTTTTATTTGTATAAACACCTCCAACTGAGGTGTGCTGCCTGGGGAGACTGAAAGTATTGTGCACAACAACATAAAACGAAAAATCAAAAAGAAGAAAATGTTTCCCTGGCATTTAAAGAAAAAAAAAAATACTTTTCTTTTAGAGACAGGAGATGACTCAGTGGGTAAGGTGCTTGTCACTGAAGTACAACCTATGAGTTTGGATCCTTGGTTCTTGTACAAAATGCCAGGTGCGGTGCCTCACCTCGGTAATTTCCATGCTGGGAACACACAGAACTGGGCTCACTTGCAAGTGAGTCTAGATGAATCAGTAAATTCTAGTTTCAGTTAGAGACCCTTGTTTTCAATAAGGTAGAAAGCGATAGAATATACACTGACCTCCACTCTGCATGCATACACATACACCCACGTACACACAAACACACATGCACAAAAGAATCAACAAATCAAAACATCAAAACAAGTTTCTTTCTTTCTGTTTTTACAGCTGAGTGTGATAATAGAAAATAGTCCAAAGTCATCAAGGAGAAGCAGTAATTAAATCTAGATGAAAAATACCCAAAGCATGTTCTTACCCTCTGAGCTTTTGTCCTTTAGCCTTTTCCAGTCATGGCTAGAACTCAGGGTACTGCTTTTCTTATTTTACTTCGTCCACTTAATTACATGTAATTTTTGACATTTCTTTATGCATGCTTACCAATCACAACTTACCTTTACTTTCTTGTTATTATGGAAAAGTAAATGTGAATTTTAACTGCTTCTGATAAATTATGACAAATACTGTTTATTATAATTTATATATCCATATCACCCAGAAGTTATAGTTTTGCTTTATAACTGGAGAAGCATGACTATAGAGGAAAAAGTTATTTGATTCAGAGCACATCTAGGTCAAGCACCTAATTTCACAGGTGAGAAAGCTAAAATCCTGTTTGGGACATGTGTCATTCAAGGTTACAAAACTAATTAAGAAAACCCTGAGGACTAAAACACCCATATATTAACTCCCAAAGTTACTCTCAGACCACCTGGGATGTACATGCTAGTTCACATAGTCATCTGATTGAACCATTCCCATATCCCAACTTCGATGTGTCCCCCACACCCAGCTTGAGGAGACCTTAGAGTTGAAGCAAATGAATATTAACATCAGAAACCACTGAGTTCAGAGCTCAAATACCTCAGCTCTATATTATGACTTTCCAAGCTAGCAAACCTTTATCTAATACAGTGTCATTGTCTGTAAAATAGACATTGTGCTGCTTATGTAATAAAAAGTAGTGACAATTATTTATGAACAGTACCTATATGAATATGTTTTTAGATAGATCCAGGATCAGAACAACAGGGCACCATCCAAACAGGACTGACTACAATCCTTGAAGTGAGCTTTTAGGTAAAAATTCCTACTTACTGTATTATACCTATGTATAACTGAGCATACATATGGTCAAAATCAGATGCATCACGGGAAGGAACATATGTAGTACAGAAAGCTTAAATCTGTCAGCCAAATCTGAGGTTCACCCAAACTGTACAAGATCCTGCAAAGGGAGCCCTAGACAACTGCCTGGTGTACTTGAGTATTTGCCTCTTGATAGGCCCGTCACCTCCTTTGCATAAATTTCTAACCATTGCTTTCCCTTTACTCTTTTTAATAGTTTCCTCTGCTTCACCAATTGTGTACACCTTTCTTTACTTCTTTGAGTAAAACACCAATATCCTTGGAACCAGGAGAGAGAGAGAGAAAGAGAAAGAGAAAGAGAGAAACAGATAGACCAACCACCAGTAACAACACCAAAGGGTCAGTGAGAGAAAATGAAAGAATAATTACAAACTACTTAGCTTTGTTCCCATAGAAAATATTTTATAAATTAGCCTTTCTTTTAATTCCCTTATGAGTTATGTACATTTCAATTCGTGCATAGTGATGTTGTTTTTGATTTGTTGATATATATATTCTATTGTTTCTATTATATATAACATATAATAGAAAATATGTACATATATATCACTATTATCATTAATGACTTTAGTAAAAATAAAATTAGTTTTAGGGTATGAAATAATTTGCCTGAGGAGAGAGAGCCAGCTGCTTTTCCTGTGTTCAGTACAGTGGCATCAAGCCAACTGGACGCAGCTCACTGATGGCACTGTCCTCATTGTCAGTGTTTGGTTTTTTTTTCCCCAGAAGCTACAAATTTAAATATGCCATCTTCAACAGCAAATATCAAAATTTCTAGAGATGAATTTTTTTTCTAGCTTAGTTTTATAGGCTGAATATATATTTAATATTTTTGATTGTAATATTGAGCTCATTCTATACACTTTTATTTTAGAAATGTAAGACAGATTGGCTTTATTCTTATTTATAATGAAATGCACACATCTATAAACATATTGTAAGTAACAGAAATGTAAAACAACTTTTTAATTCTCTCATATAGCAGCTACTTTCATGCTGAAAGCTCTAATATTTGAATATGAACTCTGTGAATGTATATTTCTCTCTCCCCAGCATACGTGCATATAGGTCTGTATATTTATGCATAGCCATTTCTCCACAGTGGGTATGAGCTGCATAATCTTAGCAACGCTTGGCTTATTTCATATGATAAAAAACCCAGATGTTTTGTTAGTGCACATTTTCTGAAAATAGAATCTAAGACAAATGCATGGGAGGCAAAGACACAGACAGGATGTACTTTGGAAAATGTGATTCCCAAGAGCAAGGTATGGGAAAGAAAACATCGTATGAGGATGTGTGGGAAGAGCAGACAGCATGGGGCATCCCATGAGCAGCAGACATTATAGTCCTTTTGAGCCACCTGAAAAGGCTATGAAATGCTCTGGACCACGTATCCAAGGGAGGGCAGACTCACGGATGCACTGTAGCCTGTGTCCGTGTTGTCTCCCATCTCTTCTCACCCACTGCCCCACACCAGACACTGTGTGGATGAATAGGAAGAATATCTGCAGCACTCCATGCCTTGCTGCCCAGAGAAAAAGCATTAAAAGAGGTGGTAGGACATGGGGGCTCCAGCAGAAGCCTGGCTGGGGTTGAACGAAGTCTACCGAGAAGTGAAGGTGGAAAGAGAGGCACGTGAGCGGCTCCTTGAGCAGCACAGGCCAGGGGTGCGGCTCAGGCCACCCTGAGCCCCCAGACACACCCGTGGCATTTATTCCAGCCGTCTGTGCCTCATCACTCTGACACCAAATGTTTGCTTTGATTGTTTTTTTCTTTTAAACATAAAGCAGTTCTACACCTCAGTTTTACCCCTTTCTAAACACTGTCTAGGTATCTTATAAACTATTTCTGACATAAACTACTTACTGATGTTACATTTCTACAATCACACTCTTTCAGGTTTGACAGTTTGATGGAATGACTCGCAAAACTCTGCTACATCTGACTTGCTATTTGCTGCATGTATGTGTAGCATGGTGTGTGGCTTAATGCGTGTGCAGGTGTGCTCTGCGGCCGGAAGAGAATGTCAGGTATGTCCTCCTCTATCACTGTTCTGCTTCGCCTCCTTGACATGGATTTGCACTGAACCCCCAGCTACTATTTTTAGTCAATCTAGCTGACCAGTCAACCTGAAAAATTCTCTAGTCTTCACACCGCCCCCCCCCGCCCCGCCCACAGAACTGAGGTTACAGGTGTGCATGGCCATATCCCGTTGTTTGTGTGGAGGCTTGGGAATAGACTTCACAGTGAATCAGCCATCCATACTTGTACAGAAAATGCTCTTACCCAATGTGTCATTTCTCCAGCCCCAGCCATTAGATTTTTATCATTAACTTAAGAACAAGGACTGCCACAAGGAGTGATTTTCAAAATGGTAGCCAACACTGTTTGAAGCTCTACATTGAAATTCTTGCAAATAATGAAGTTTATATAATTTTCTAATGATACTGGAAAATATGTCATTATTTTAAATTATTTTTGTTATGATATAAAGAAATGCAACTAATCTATATAAAATTAACCATTTGTCATGAAACTGCTCAATGTTTTTGTGGTACTTTGAATGGATGTCCACCAATATACTCAGGAGTTTATCAAAGCTTGTAACTTGGATCTCCTGGCCCCTGGCTAGAAGAGGTGTCACCATGAGCGGATTCTAGGGTCCAGCCCAGCCCAAAGGTGTATTTGGGGAATTCTAAAGGTATGCATACCTTTTGAGCTTTGCCTCGAGTCCCACAGTGGGCTTGCTTGCTTTCCACAATGGTTGCTTTCCTCTCTTTGTCCATGGATCTGCAAAATGAAGGGGAGGCATCGTCTGCCAAAATGGAACTTCCTTCTTTCTGTAAGATTTAATAAATCCCTTCCTCTGTAATCACAAGTGATTTGGAAGTTCATCCCAGTGACCTGAGGCTGACTGCAACAGTATCTTACTAGTTCTAGTATATTCTTTAGAGTTTACATTAGGAGATAGTCATAGAAAAGATAATGCTTGGTAATAAAAATAGCTTTGTATTGTTCCTTTTCATTATGAAAGCCTTTTCTTTATTTCTTCTAATCTTGAAGTTTAATGTAGAATATACAGAAAGAGTGAAGAACCTGGCGTTATATTTAAGTGGTTGACAACAATCTGGTTTCACTATTAAGCATGATATTAACTGTATGTTCTCTTTGTGGCATTTATCATGACCAGAAATTTCATGAATGCTTTTTTTCTGATTTGATTGAGATAATCGTATTATTTCTCTTTTATAGTTTGTTAATATGGTGAATGCATTTTTTTTTTACAAACAGAAGTAATTGTTTAAAATTTAATGTCATAGAAATGATAATGTTATACAATAATAAAGTAATCCCTATCCTTTATCCTTTAAAATTTGATATAATTGCTTATAGATTATGGTATTAATTCTTTTTTGTTTTTAAATTTATTTATTGACAATTTCATACATGTAATAATGTTTTTATTCTCTTGGATTTGGAGAAAATATTTTAATAATAATTTTTTATCACATTCACAGCTAATACCGTCTTTTCCTTTCCCACTTCTGTGGAACTTCTTCCCAGTTAGTCTCTCTCCCTCTCTCATGTCTTTTTTTTTTTGTAACCAAACTTAATTCAGTTAGGGTCATTTGCAGTGGGCATGTTGTATGTGGGCATATTTACTGGAGTGCAGGTATCATCAATGTATTTAGCCGCTACACCACTGCAAAAATGGTTTCCCTTCCCTGAGCAAACGTTAATTGCCAAGAGCACCACCAAGAGGGGAGGACCCTCATGAGTCTCTCTCCTGTAAATAACGGAATGTTGAGGGACCCAATCTGGTGTAGGTTTCATGAGGTAGCCACAGCTACTGTGAGCTCACAGGCATAAAGCCCATGTCATGTACTGTAGAAAGCAATTAATCTCCATCCTCTAGGTCTTACATTCTTTCTGTCCCCTCTTCCATGATATCCCCTGAGCCGTGGAGGGGTGACACAAGTGTCCAGTTTAGGGTTGTGCACTCACCAGTCACCCATTCTCAACACTGTGTGTGACTGATTATGTGCATGCATTTGTATCACTCTCTTCAAGGCTCAGAGAAGATTGTAGAAGACAGAATCAAAACCAGAGGATGGGAGGGAAATGATATGATATGATATGATGAGATATGCCCCTGACATTCATGAACTCACAACAGTCATGTTTTCCCACAGAAACCCTTTTTGAGATTGGGGACATCAGCATTCAGTATTGACAAGGAGTTATGGTACCATCTCCATCTTCCTCCTTGAGGAGCTGCTCACAGTTAATAGTTGCTGGGAGAGGAGGAGATATTTTTCTTCAGTGGTACAACACCGGTAAGTTGTCCATGCTGTGGTAAATGAACCCCAACCATGTTAATGGAAGCAATCACAAATTAGCCTCTGAGCATGAAAGTAGAAAGGGGATAGGTGGTAAGAAGAGGTTCAGTGGCTTGGGAGAGGGTGAAAGATAATGGTGTGAAAATTATCAAAACACATTATAAACCCATATGAGAGTCTCAAACAATAATTTAAAAAGGTACATTAGGACAAAAGAAATAAACTGCACCAGAATAGTAGTTAAGAAAATAAGGAATAAGAAACAATAATCATGGCAAATCAAGATATGGCAGCACTTAATATATACATTTCAATAGTAACACTGAACATCAGTGTTCTAAATTCCCTAAAGGAAAGACACAGGTTAGCAAATGGGATTGATAAACAACACCTAATTTTTTTTTTGCCTCTAAAAACTGAATCTCACCATCAAAGACAGACTCAACCTTAAGGTGAAAGGATAGAAATTGATATTATAAGCAAATAGAACTAGGATACAAGCAGGTGTCATTGTTTTAATATCTGTCAAAATAAACTTCAATACAAAACTAATCATAGGAGATAAAGAAGCTCACATCACACTGGTTAAGTGAACGATCCATCAAAAGGACACTGCAAATTTAAACTTACATGCACGAACCCAATTCCATGAAACAAATAGTCTAAGTAGAGTGACGCCGATTAAGATCAAGACAATCACATGGACATGTTCAGTTTCACATTCTGACCATACACAGGTCATTCCCACTGGAAATAAACAAAGAAACAGCTGAGTCAAATGTCATCACAGTTCAAAGGATACCACAGACATCTACAGAATGTTCCACCAAAATGTGGCTGAATAAACATTCTTCTCAGTAGCCCATGGAGCTTCCTCTGAAATGACTATTGCAGTATGCAAAGCACGTTTTAAAACCACAGGGAAGTTGAAATACTTCCTTGTGTTATAATTGAATACAGTAGCTTAAAACTAGAAACACAAGGCAAGAGGAACAAAGTAGCTTACACATCTCAGAGACTGACCAGCCCACTACTAAATGATGAATGGATTAACAAAAAATCAAGGAAGAGGGCTAGAGAGAGAGATAACTTAACGCTTAAGGTACTTGACTATGAAGTCTACGGACCCAGGTTCAATTCTCCAGGTCCTACATAAGCTACATGCACCGGATTGCATATGAGTGTGGAGTTCATTTGCAGGCTGGAGGCTCTGGTCCCATTATCTCTCTCTCTTTACTTTTTTATTTTTATTTATTTATTTGGAAGAGAGAGAGAAACAGAAATAGGTAGAGATAGATAGAGAGAGAGAGAGAGAGAGGGAGAGAATGGGCACACCAGGGCTTCTAGCCACTGTAAACGAACTCCAGATGTGTGCACCATCTAGTGTATCTGGCTTACGTGGGTTGTGGTGGGTTGAACCTAGGTCCTTTGGCTTTGTAAGCAAGTGCCTTAACCACTAAGCAATCTATTCATCCATGTCTCTCTTTTTCTCTTGAATAAATAAAATACTTTTTTAAATCAAGAAAGAAATAAAGTATTTAAAGTATTGAATGAAGACAAACAATGAAACCAGTTTCATTTTGTTTTATTTTATTTATTATTATTATTATTTGGTTTTTCAAGGTAGGGTCTCATTGTAGCCCAGGCACATTGAGATTACAGACAGATGCATCACTTTGCATCCAGCTTTTACCTGGACACTGAAGAAGATTAAACTCAGGCTGGCATCTTTCAAAGAAAAAACCCTTAGCTTCTGAGCCACCTCCCCAGTAGTCTTAAGAGAGAAGTTTATAGCTATAAGTGCCTATATTAAGAAATAAGACAGATTTAAGCTTAAAGATGCACCTGAGGGCACTAAGAAAAGAAAAATAGAATAAGCCAAACTCAAAGTGTAGACAGAATTAATGAAGCACAGAGTAAAAGTTGATTAAATATAAACAAAACTTTAAAAAAGATCAATTGAACAGTGTTGGTTCTTTGAACAGATAAATAACATTGACAAACTCTTAACCTAACTAACCCAAAAAAGCAGAAAGGAGAGACTAATTAATAAAATTATAGTTGACAAAGGAGACATTGTAACAGACACAAATGAAATTCACTAGTATATACCTTAAAGATTTACATTCTTATAAACTGGAAAATCTAAAAGAGGCTGGTAGATAAAGACACACGTGGTATACCAAAATTAAGCCAAGATGAGGTAAACAATTTAAACAGAGCTATGTCAAACAATGAGACTGAAACATCAATAAAAATGATTCTAAACTAAAGAATGTCCCAAACTACTTGTATTCTCTGATGTATTCTAAATACTTCTAAAGAAAAACTATCACACATGCTTCTCAAATTATTCCACAAAATATAAATAGAAGGATTACTTCCAAAGTTAAGGTATACAGCAATCTCTCAGAGGAGCACATCTGAAAAAATGCTCAATAAGATACTTGATAAGTGAATTCAAGAACACAACAAAAAGAGCATTCATCACAATTTAGTTGAGTTCATTTCAGAGATGAGTGTTCAACATATGAAAATTAATAAATGTAATTCATCACAAATGGACCCAAAGACAGAAACCATACGATCATCTCAATGATGCAGCAAAGTGCATAGACATAACCTAACTTCACGATGATGTCCTGAGAGCACCAGGAGAACAGAGGACAAAGATGTAACCAACGTCATACTAAATATGGAAAAGATAAAGCATTTTCACTGAGAGCAGGAACAAGACAAGGGTGTGTGCTTTCTCCACTCGTATTTAATAGAGTGTTTGAAATCTTGGCAAGGGCAATAAGACAAGAGAAGGAAATAAAAGGGAAACAAACAGGAAAAGCAGTATACATAAGAAACCCCAAGGACTTCATTACTAAACTCTGAGATATTATTAAGACATTCAACAAAGTGGCAGAGTATACAAGTAAAACACCAAACGCAGCAGACTTCTACATACTGAAAACAAGCATGCTAAGAAAAAAAAAGTAGGGAAACAATAGCATTTTCAGTTGCCTCAAAAATTACCTTGGAGGGCTGGAGAGATGGCTTAGCAGTTAAGTGCTTGCCTGTGAAGCCTAAGGGCCCGGGTTCGAGGCTCGATTCCCCAGGACCCACGTTAGCACAAGGGGGCGCATGTGTCTGGAGTTCGTTTGCAGTGGCTGGAAGCCCTGACGCGCTCATTCTCTCTCTATATGTCTCTCTCCCTGTCTCTCTCTGTCACTCTCAAATAAATAAATAAAAATCAACAAAAAATATTTAAAAAAAATTACCTTGGGGGATGGAGTAGATGGTTTAGTGGTTAAGAGGTTTGCCTGCAAAGCCAAAGGACCCAGGTGTGACTCCCCAGGACCCACATAAGCCAGATGCACAAGGGCCACACACATCTGGAGTTTGTTTGCAGTGGCTGGAGGCCTTGATGCACCCATTCTCTCTCTCTTTCTGTCTACCTCTCTCTCCCCCTCTAATAAATAAATAAATGAAATATTTTAAAAATTGCCTTGGAATATACCTAGCCAAGGAAGTGGAAGACCTCTGCAAGGAAAGTTTGAAAACTGGAATAGACTGAAGATGACCCTAGTGCTGGCACAATAGTAGGCACATAGAACAATGTGGTTGAATAGAGGCCACAAATATAAGCTCCGGAAACCACAGCCATGGGATTTTTATGTATATGTATGTATATGATGTATATGTATACATATACATAAATATATACACAATATATATATTAATATATATTTATATTTAACATAAGTTATAGTTTATATCCTTTGCTTCCAGTCCCCATTTCCCTGAGGCTCCTCCTCAGTAGGGTTCTTGGTGTTTATTGAGGGGTGGTTAGGACCTCTGTTTCTATCTAAGCTTAAGTGTTTTAGCAGTTTGTTTTTAGTGTTGAGGTTTCTGTAGCTTCTCTGTTTCTGTTATGAGGTGTTTCAGTTCACCTCTGAGTCTATTGCTAATTCCCTGGAGGTGGTTGTCAGGCCAACACTGGGAGCAGTACTGGTATTACTGCTTCCTCTGTGGTTTCTCTTGGACACTGGTAAATGTGGCAGAGGCAGCGCTTCTTTTAGTGGTCAGTCGGCTGTCTTTTTTTATTGATTTGGTGGGCCTTGGATCTCCCCAGTATCTTCCTGTATCTGTAAAATAAAACAGGTTCTCAAACCAAGGGTGAGAGCAGATTTGATTAAGATGGGAATGCATATAATTTTGAGAGTCATTTTGGTGAGGATACCCACTCAACTTGTCCAGAGAATGATGGAAGTATCTCTATGGGGGTTGTGAGTTTCCTGTCTGTAGGGTACTGACTTTGTTCCCCGTACCAGATATGAACTCTTTCCCATTAAGTGGGCCTCATGTTCAACTGGAAGGCAGTTGGTTAGCCCAATGAGCCATGTGATTTTTATGCCAAGAATAAACAGTGGAGAAAAGTCAGAATCTTCAACAAATGGTGCTGGGGAAACAGAATGCCCACTTGCAGAAGAATGAAACTCGATTCCTATGTCTTGTTTAATATGTAAATCAACTACACATGAATCAAAGACCTTAACGAAAGGCCTAAAACTGTGACATGGTTAGAGTAAAGAAACAGAAAAACCTTCTGAGTAGGATTCCAGTTATTTAGCAATATAATGCTCACACAACAAAAAAATTGAACAATAATAAAGAATGAAGTTATTTCATTTGTAGGAAAATGCATGTAACTGGAGATAATAATCATATTAAGAGAATTATGCCAGTCCCAGGAAGAGAAATATTGATTTTTTTCTCATACACAGACACATAACATCACACATGGACATATTACATGGCAATAGAAGTACAATGGGACCGAGGGTCCCGTAGAGTGGAGAGGTGTGGAAGCATTGGGAAGGAGAGTGCAGAGAGGAATATGTTCAGAGCACAATATATATGTGTACGTATGGGAATGTCCTCATGCAACATGGTACTCTGTGGAGTGAATGCCACATATACCAGTATGAAAAGAAAATGTCCTTGTGTAACATGCTACTCTCTACAGTGAGTTTATGCAATGGAAATTTGAAAAAAAAGGACATATTTAATCTGACAAAACTCAGGGATGATGGTAGAAAGTAGTAGAAGTCTCCAGAAGCATGGTTGGGCAGTGAGGAGAGATCTGTGAAGAGAGAATGAAGCAAGCTCATTCACCTGAGAACACTGGCTCTGACACGAGCAACTTCTTTGTTTCATACTGTTACACCATCTGCAGGGCTAATTTGTCAAGAGAACCATATGGACTCTAAGGTGCAATCAGTTCTTTAGAAAATAAACTAGACATGGTCCCTGGATCCACAGCATCAGCAAAACCTGACAATGGGTAATTGGGGTGTTCAGACTTCCTCAGACAGAGACTGGGGATGGGCCCAGGATTTTCTCCTTATAAGCCCTCCAGGTGATTGTGAAACACATTAAAGTTTACAGTTATTGGTTTGGGTAATAAAACTTAAATTATATCAGTTACTGTAAATGGAATTAGAGAGGCAGACAGATACTATATTTTTGCAGCTAAAAGAAAATGATTTAGTTTGGTAATAATATAGTGAAATGCACTTATGGGCACTTAAAAGATTTAATAACTAAATTATTACTATATAATGATAGAATATTAAAAAAATTATTCTAACAAACTATGTATCTAAAAGAATGAATCCATCAAACTGAACAGTTCTGTTTCTATTAGCATTTTCTTTGTAATGTAATGTATTGGTTTTCCATCATCAGTGAAACATGATAATGAAAGCCCTTGATGGATGATGGAAATTTTCACTAAGATTCTACCTTATTTAGTGCCTTAGATTATTCACATTTCAAATGCTGTGAAACCTTGGAGTTATTTAAGCTCCTAATCACAGGCCTTCATCACTAGAATATTGAGCAATGGGCCCGTTCTGAGTAAAAACACTATTATAGGGGAGTCCTTCAGAAAAGACAATCCAGAAATTAAAAAATAGCTCTATTCTAAGGACAGAATGAGCCTAAATTTTTGCACTCAGGAGGACAGATTATCAGGGGATAATCACATTTGCTCCATAAATACTATTTACTATTCTCGTGATAAACAGAGAGGACAGTTAGAAAAGAGATAATAAAATTATTATTTAATGGGGCTGGAGAGATGGCTTAGCAACTAAGACATATGCCTGTAAAGCCTAGGGACCCAAGTTTGAGTCTCCAGGACCCGTGTAAGCCAGATGCATAAGGTAGCACTTGTGTCTGGAGTTTGTTTGCAGTGGCTGGGGTCCTTGGTATGCCCTTTCATTCTCTCTCAAATAAATAAATAAATAAAATCTATAAAAATATCATTTAAAATGCCTAGTTTTATAGTTTTAAATTTTTATTTAAAAATTACAAATTCTGTCTTTGAAATAATTGTACTTTTGTTGAAAGGAAACAGACCTATAACTATCTCTCTTTTCCTCCAGCATTCAAATCAAGTGTATCTTTTAGTGATTTGGCCTTTCAGAAATGAATCCATAGGATGAAAATCACCACCATAATGTAAGGACTTAAGAAGGAGAAGAAAGTCAGTATGGAGGAATATGCAAGACTGTAGAAATGTTCACTTTTTATCACACTATTAAATCACCTCCAGTTGATTTGAGCATACCAATTTTCAAAAGGGAAGACTCCATGATTAAGATGATAGTGCACATGTCAGTGGTCCATGAACAAACAATAGAGCTAGAAACCAGAACCTCCACTCAACATCACTTCACCAATCCTGTTCTCAGGAAAATGGGAAAACAACATCAACATAATAAATTATTATTAAATTTAAGAGCACCAAAACAAAATAAAATTCTAAAGCTTAACAGAAAGAGCACATGATATAAATTGAAAAGAACACACTGATAACAAACCCCAAGCCATAAGCCACAGAAGCCAAAAGATAATGCAGCTATATTTTTGAAATGCTGATGTTGGATAAAAGGGATGAGGTTGTAATCTTATATCTGTATCTTTCGTATGAATGGCATCACATAGATATCCTTAACTAAGAAGAAAAATGCCAATTAATATTTTAAATATTAATAGTAAAGTCTTGTATAATTTATGGTGGTATAAAAATGTATTAAACTTAAAACCAAAAGTATATGGTATAAGTAAGAACTGTATCAATTCCCTGAAGGACTTCATCTGCTCACAGCATTTGCATGAGTGTTCGGAAGATGATGGAACGAGGGGCAGAGGTTCTGCTTGATTACTTATAATGTTAGGGAAAATAATATGAAATTAATAGAAACACAATTTGTTGATCATCGAAATATTTTCCAAAACTTGCTTTCTCCCCCTTCCTAATACCTTATATCAGGTTTGTGGTTTTCATCCTGTCAGTCCACTTTGCAAGTACCAATTCAATGGGCAAAAGAACAAGAAACTCAAGAAAAACAGAGCCTAATGTGCTGCATAGTTACAGGGAAGTCTAGAAATGAAATGAGCCGCACTATGGACTAATATCTCCTGGGTTTCACCAATCACCAGTGACTCAAACAGCAGGTTGCATTTCCTCTCATGCCAAAGCTCTGTCAGAGAGCCGTTAACTGCAGCATCTCAGATTCCTTGTCATATTGCTCTGTTCAAGTGTGCCCCCCAACCAAGCCTTGTCCTGTCTATCAAGGTGGGGTGCTCCACCCCCACTGCCTATGAGCTACATGACTCAAAGGGAAAAGAGTGACAAAACAAACATACAGCTGACAGCAACATTTTAAGGACGTGGGGCTGCTAACAGCTCCACCTTACTTTACAACTAAAGGAATTTGTTGACACACAGGCTGTCAGAATAGAGAAAAATGATATACACATGGCAAACATAGTTGAGCATCTTTTCCTGTACAGATGTGTTACTGAAGTCTCCGGAGTTGGGAGGGACTGTAGTTACTGAACAAGTTAACTTGGGTACTGAAACCTGCTTCTGTTTGCAGTAGTAAAATGAGCAATAAGGCTCTGACCTATAAGGGAGCAAATCAGATGGCTTCTTGAGGTAGTTAGGAAATGAGCTCAGACAGTACACCTGAAGACCGGAAGGATGAGAGAGAGGGATAGAGACAAATAAAATCAGGTCTGCAGCCTATGTGTGCCTGAGCGAGAACTGGACCAGGGGTACATGATGAACTATTCCAAGCCAATGACTGACTATAGAATGAGTTCAGTTTGGCATTAGTGGTTTTTGAGATGCCCATCAACTTACCCCAGTATTTTCCCCATAAATGTTTACAGCATGCCTAACATCCATGGTGAGATGAGGTCAGGGGAAGTATCCAGAACAACCTGGTACCTCCAGCTCTGCTGTGGTGGGGCTGGTGCAAGTGGAGCCACACAGAAGTGGCTGCAGGGGGGCAAGGTGAACATGGTAGAGAAGAGAGGGCACTGTTAAGAGTTCTAACCTGCCACCACGGTATGGCATGAAAGTGCTTCTCACCCATGCTAAGCCTTGGTTTCCCATTAGCAATATCAGATTGCAGACATCACAAGGATTTATTCTGAGAGTTAAACAAGGTCTGGGAGGTGAAGCACCAAGTCTGTAGCCTGGAACCTTGCAAGCATTTAGTATATGGTGGTGGTTATCATGCAGTAAAAATGGAGAGATAATAGTATCCTAGAATCCAAGGGAGGAGAGCACTGGGAGGAGGAAATGGAAGTCATGTCATATCAGATAATGGCCTAAGCATGACCTTTTAGCTTTAAAAAATTATTAAATGCATTTGGGAAGAAGCTTTTCAGTGAATGAGAGGCAGTAGGGGTGAATGTTATACCATAGTGAAAACGAGATGGCAGGGAAGTGTGCCAGTCATTTAGACTGTGAAGAAATGAGATAGAGGCCTACTGGTAAAGAATACGGGGTATGGGGTCCTTTATACGTTTTTTTAGATCATGTTTGTTCAGCTGATTGCAATCATATGTATATCTAGAGAGAAAAGGGTTAGCAGAAAGGAGGAGACCAAAACGTCTGGTGATGATAAATGGTGCATGCAGAGAAAGATACATCTCTACCTGAGAGGTTAATGCAGATGTTAGCTTTTACATGACATTAAGTATGCATGTGGCTTACAGATAAGGAGAAAAATATAAATACACCCCTCTTTAAGGACATCATCAGATAGCAAAGAGTATGTGATTATAGGTTAAATGAAAAGTACTTCAGAAATATAAGTAGATGAGGTATATAAGAATCTTAAAGTAGTGCTGAAAAGTAAAGGGATGATTGAAGGTGTTTCTTAGATTACATACTAATTACTCTTCAATATGAAAACCTCAAATTGCCTATGGTGAAAGATAAAAGATTTACACAGTCTGAAGGAAACCAAAGCATTGCCTTGGGTTTATCGAAAACATAAACTGAAAGATATTTGCTTACAAACAGTAATTTCAGAATATAACATAGTTCAGAAGTGAATAATAAACGAGTAGATAAACAAAATAGAAATGTTGTTTAAGGTATAATATTATGGAACATATGCTTGAACTAGTTGAGTTCAGATGTTTATCTGTAACCAGTATACTTAAAAATCAGATCCCATCTTCTAACTGAAATATGCAATATATAAGGGCTAGGGATATATAAGGCCCAGAAGAATAGCACTTGCCTATTATGTAGTACAAGTGTCTGAGTTAAATCCCCACCTGAAACACTACACCCCCAACCCCCACCCCCCCACCCGCCCCCACACCCAAACACACAGAGAAATAGTTCCCAGAAAAATGATACCTGTGCTGCATCTACTTGCAACAAGGTTGAATGGACTGATAAAGCTCCTGTGATCACATGGATTTATGGTAACCTAAATCTCTGTTCCTGGGTCATAGTCATATTTGGCTCCAAAATAAACTATCTCTTATCTCCTTTGAGGTAACAGCTGTGTCTTTTGTAACATCATCAACAACAACACACACACATACACACACACACATACACACACACACACACAGAAAGAGAGAGAGAGAGAGAAGGGAGAGAGGAAAACTTAGTATATATGGTTCATGAGTCAATAACTGAATAAATATGCTATAAATACAAGCGTGAATTCTGAAACAGAGAGCTAGTGCAATAGGACAGGCACGAAATCAAGCATATTTCCCCAGGCATGCAAGATAGACATTCTAAAAATGAATTCTGACTAGAGAAGTAAAAACCCAAGATTTTCCAGAGGTACCCTAAGTATATAAGAATTATGGCTATGGTATACATCTTTGCTGACCTTAGCATAGATGTGTTCTCAACTGGACAGTAATTACATAATATTTTGTGAGAAAAGTGGGATTCTGTGGCTTAAGACCAAACCTGATGGTAAACATAAGGGGAAGAAATGCCAGAGATAATTGAGAAAAATCTGCCTTTCTCAAAATCATTAATTAAATTAAATAAGAAAACGATTTTGGCATGTAAATTAAAATGTTTTTCAGGTTTGGGAATTTACAGCCATACTGAGGAGGGACATTATTCTGGCTACCAATGTTTTCTTACATTGCCATTTAAAACATGCAACAATTCTTCCAGATATCTGAAGTTAATGGTATTGAAGAATAAAGGGGAGGAGGGAAGAGGAAAGGAGGGAATGGCGGATGTGTTAATCAAAACTGAAGATGCTTTGCATCATCCACATGAAAACCTACTGGTTTGTTAACGTAAATAGTGAGCATTTAATTCTAGCACTGGGGAGGCAGAAGTAGGAGGACCACTGTGAGTTCGAGGCCAGCCTTGGACTACATAGTGCACTCCAGCTCAGCCTGGGCTAGAGGGAGACCCCATTACAAAGAGCAGTTCTGTATGAGGACGAAGCACACAACTATCCAGCCAGGCAAGACGTGCCAGCTAGTGCGATAGAGGCATGCAGAGTTTTACATAGCAAGATTCCTCTGCAATAAAACTATCTCCTCCTGAAGGAAGGAGGGAATCAAGGTCAAGATGTCTGGAGCTGAAACTTTAAAGGTCACACTACCACCCCCCCAAAGTTACAGGAAAGATAAACAACTGTTGAAGGGCAGACTTTGATGAATGTTAATTAGCAATTGAAACATTGCCCCCTGAAGGCAGGGTGGGGGGAGGAAGCTCAAGAGACTCAACAAGTCAACAAGTCTGGGAAAAATGTTGTAAGACTGCTCTCTCAAGCTTTGTAAAGGGGAAACCAGCTGCTTGTGTAAGACTCCTATCACGCTGCCTGCAAGCCCTGCAGGATGCTTGAATCTCCGGCCAGCAGAGCACCTTGCAGGCTGTGCAGTGAGCTCCAGAGATGCAGCATCCGTGAGTTTTCACCTATGCTGGCCTGGGCTTTTTACTGGTGCAGCTGTCTGTGAGTTATTCATGCTGTATAAGGAAGCCTTCACTCTGAGCACAAGTGGGGGTAATCCTGACATAGATAGCTCCACCTAAGTGGCTACAGAGAGTTCATCATACAAGACAGAATGAACCTCCTCACTGTTGCGGCTGCTTTGGGGGTCTCCATTGCTTTTGTAAGCAATCCCTAAACCTGCTATGTAAGCCCCTTCAAAAAATAAATAAAAATGAGTAAATTGGGATTTGAACAGTTAACATGATTTGCTCAAGGTAAAATGCCTGGTATATAGCAGAAGTTTGAAAACATATCCTCATAATTATTGTACTACATGGTTTACTGTTATGCCAAATTCAACTGCTATTTTTTCCTATTCAAGATGACATTCTTTTAAATGACTACAAGTGGTACACTTACTTATGAAATGAAAAAAAAATTTAAAAAACTAAATTAAACAGGACTGATTTTGCAATAAAATTCCCTCCCCCCCCCAAAAAAAAGCTCATTGGGTTATAAAACAACAACAACAGCAAAGACCTTTGTTTTAAACAATTATTGTTTGGTCTGTTATCTGTGCCCTATCTAAGGTGAGTGGATGTGTGTTCACGTCACCCCAGGGAAAGATTCCTGAGACACATGGTATGTGGTAACCAACTGACATCTGAGTGGAACTCATCCTTGATACTTAAAGCCCTGTCCAAACTCCATGGCTGGGAATCCCATCATGGAGAGAAGGCATGATACTACTGTTTGGATAGATGGATATATTAGCTTCACAAAATTGCCTGTAAATATTTATTTTATGCCCATAGATTGATGCTGCTCTTAGTTTGGTTTCTCTTTTCAGATGGTGGTGACTATTGAGGAGACTCAGAACTGCTGAGAATAATTAACAGATGAGTGTTCAGCAACAATTGAAATATCTCTATTATACCCTCCAAAGCTCAGAGATCATTTCAGGAAAGGTTGTGGAAAGAACATAAGAGCTCATGATGGGAAGGAGTGTTTTGTAATACCATCTTCCACACACAAACTGGTTATTGCATTCATGATCTCTTAGCTACTGTCATTAACTGCAAAAGACCTACATCATATTGAGCCCATCAATATGTTTTCATGGATATAATGAAGGAGGGCAAAAGAAATGTCATCAAAATAGAAGAGGGTTGGAATTATGGTGGAGATTTTAATTAAAGTAAAGCCTTTTACTTCATTCTGTGCTGAATAGTGTTTTGCGAATGCCTCAGATGATAAACTGGAAAAAATGTCCACTAAGAATACACAACTTTGTTCTGCTCTTGTCATAAGCTAGCCAGCTACATCCTGACCTGAGTCCTGCAAATATCTTGTAAGACCAGACTATGGGCAAACCCCACACTTTCTAAGCTAATACCTTAGCATTTTTCTTCTGTAGGCCACTTATTTCTTCTTGTGCATGTCCCTTGTTATGTAGCCCAGAAGTTTAACACACCAAGAGTGTAAAAACTTGATGATGCTGCTCTATCTATAAAAACCCTAGGATATCAGAGCTAGACTCTCAGGCTTTGAAAGTTACTCCCTTGATCTAATTTGACATGAGTGAACCTTCTGATTCTCTACTCTATGGGGCAAACTCTGTGTGACTCAGTTTACTGTAACATTTTTGGTGCATTGTCCTGGAGGGCCACATTGTGCCCTGTGACCACAGGCAAGGCTAGCCCTTTGAGGCACCAGGGCTGTGGAATTTGGTTGTGGCCAAAGTTGCCCCAAAATGACTGGAAAGCACCACCTGGCCTTTGTTCAGGATCCAGACTCTGTGAACCCTGCCCGGTGCTGTGAGACTGTCTTTCATCTGATGGACCTTGTGAGAAGAGTGGAGAAATCATCTGGGACTCCAGAAACATGGTAAGACACTCTGAGATTACTCAGTCAAACCCACCAATTGGTGGATGATGAGTATTATCAATTCCTGCAGTCCCTTTGAGTGCTCAGCTCGGTTACCTCAGTGGAAGGTGGCTATCCAGAATCTGTATGAAAAGGAATGCACTTGATATGAATGTGTGTGTGTGTGTGTGTGTGTGCACATGCATGTGGCTTTCAACCCTGATGCTGTGGAGTGATTTCTGGCCTGAGCAGTGCAAGCCCAGGCAGTCTTTGTCTTTGCATTCATAATGCAAAGCACAAGCACAGAAGGAAATTCACCCTGGGGTCGGGAGTCTTCCGCCAAGCCCACTATCCTAGACTACATGATCGAAAAAGTAAAAATAAAATAAAAATAAGTCAAGAAGAAATATTCAGGAGATTATGATATTAAGATGACGCCAGTGAAATTGAAGACTCTATGAATTAGGATGGCCAGCTTTTAATGTCAAATGACTCCCAGCAGAAACTCTGAATGTAACTAAGTTTATAGGTAGGGAAAATGCAAGATTATCCCACACTTTCCTTGAAAACAAACAAACAAACAAACAAACAAACAAACAAACTTCAAAGATTTGCTTTCTTTATTTCCAATCCTGTGAAAACAGGAAATGCTGCCTAAATATTGCTTATACTTAGATTAAAGAGTACTCAATCGTGGATGTGTAAGAAAATTTCTAAAATTTTAATGAGGCTCTAACCTGCTTTCTTACTTTTACAAACATGCTTCAGAGAACTTAAAGAAAAAAGTTCAAAAATGTGCAAATGATAAAATCTGTACGTTTATACTGGGTAATCATAAATCAAGTCTTATCTAATATTTTATATAAAGTTTTTTCAAAGGCTTCCTAAGGACAGAAAAACAACTTAAGTAATTTAAAAAAAAAATCTTATAGAAAGGAGTATTCTGAGATATTGTTCTCCCCACAGAAACAGGCTGATACATATACAACCCCACTATGGAGGGTCTTAAAGCAAAATAAGACAACATAAGAAAATGAGACCAGGGCTAGAGATATATTTTAGCAGTTAAGGCACTACCTTGTGAAACCTAATGACCCAGGTTCAATTCCCCAGTAACCACATAAGCCAGATGCACCAGGTGGTACACGTGTCTGGAGTTTCTTTGCAGTAGCTTGAGGCTCTGGTATGCCAATTCTCTCTTTTCCTCTGTCTGCCTCTTTCTCTCTAATAAATAAATAAACAAAAATAAAATACTTTTTAAAAGTTTTAAGAAAATGAGATCGACATATGATTTGTTTATACAGTAAAAGTGGTTTTTAATAATTATTCTAGAAAAGATGGTTAATGGAATGATTTTCTTGTTTGTAGTTATAATGACATGAAATCGTTAAAAAGATTAACTAAACAGAAATCTAATTGATAGATGTTAAATTGTTTTTAAAAGAGATTATTGCTAGAGAAAGGTAACATAGTTTGTAAGGTAAAAATGTGTGGATAAAAAATATGAGCATGTTTATATAGAATATTTAAAGACATATGATATACAAAAAGAAATAAATTTAAGCAGTAACCAGACATATATATCTAAATGCACACACACACACACACACACATAATACATTATATATATATATTTTTTTCTCTTGATTTTTGATTTTTCTCTTGCTTTTTGTTACTTAAAGATACCAAGACAAAAGTGAATAATTTAAGTCTGAAAGTACTTAGATTACAAATTCCTTAAAGTACCTAAGACAACTGTAAGACTTGATTAGGATTTGCACCACACCAAAAAAAGTTAATCCTGAATAGTTACAATTTGTTATGGGATTCATATTATAAATTTATGTCACCATGCCTCGAAATATCCAGGTTAAAAATTCAGTTTAATGATGCTGATCTGTTCATGATTATGGTTATGAAAAGCTGACTTTACAGTACTCCACCAATTTAGCTATATTTCCCTATCTGTTAATATCTTACCTATTGGAAAACCTAAGTCTAAAGATGTTTAATTATCTGCGATAAGGTTGTTATGTCTAAAGACACTGTAACTTTGGGATGGCTCCTGCCTTGTTCATGCTGGTTCAGCCGACAGTCATCATTGGGGGTATCATTTGAGTTATATAGGGTATTAGCTAGATTCAGTTATTATTATTATGTTCTTAAATAGCTAACCTGCCATGTACCAAATATTATTGGTATATTTCATATAAGCTTCACATATTCCAACAGTCATAAATATTGCTTTATGTTGTTATAAAAATGCCCCAATGGTTAAAGATGCTTGCTGACAAAATTCCTTTATGTCCCTCCAAATGTCTCTAACTTATATTAGAATCAGACTGATTTAGTTCAACGATTACCAGATTTTGCTGTATTGTTAAGCTATGTGTAATAAAGCAGCCTTAGTCAAGGCTCTACTTAAGTAAATGAGTAATTGTGGGCATCTCAAGTTTGTTGCCTATAAGTAAATTAATTCTTTTTTTTATTATTCCTAAAGATCTTAAATTGAGACACCATGGAATAAACCTTACAGGTCCACATGTTTTCTTAATGTCTTTTAAATTTTTATTTTTATTTTTTATTAAGTAGAAACTTTGTTTGGAAATATCATTGGATATTTACTTCCTCTCTGCCCCCAATCTACTGAGGGCACTCCTCAGTGGGGTTGCGCATTCACCACTGGGCTGTGAGTTATGAGTTGTGGGAGAAGCAGTTAGTCATTGAGTGTGGCAGGAGGACGAAGTAAATCAATTCTAAGTAGACATATTCGCTGCTCCAGGATAGAGCCTCATGTTCAAACGATCTTCATTAAAAAATGGTCTTGACTTCTACTGTTTGGCTTCCAGCACATGCACGCTGATCAAAGATGTTTTCAAACACATATTTCAAGATTTTATACTGCTTTGTCTTTTTCTAACGTACAATTTTTTAAAAAATATTTATTTATTTATTTATTTATTTATTTATGACAGAGAGAAAGAGGGAGAAAGAGAAGAGAAGAGAGAGAGCAAGTGAGCAAGCAAGCGAGCAAGAGAGAGAGAGAGAGAGAGAGAGAGATAGATAGAGAGAGAGAGAGAGAGAGAGAGAGAGAAAATGAGCATGTCAGGAACTATAGCCACTGCAAATGAACTCCAGATGCATGTGCCATGTGCATCTGGCTTATGTGTGTTATGGGAAATTGAACCAGGGTCCTTTGGCTTTGCAGGCAAGTGCTTCACTACTAAGCCATCTCTCCTCATCTCTGATATACAATTTCTGGATGAAATCAATTAATTTAAAGTTGTTGGTAGAATATTGTTTTCAGGTCTGCTAACATGTTCTTCCTGTACTTATAGCGAACAGCTAATTAAAGGCTAAAATACACCTGCTTTTCATTTTCCAGATATGACTTACACTGTCACCTGTCTAAAAAACTTAAATGTTAGCCAGATGTGCTTTGTCCTTCTTTAACTAGATCTGTTTTGCTAAGCAGATGTGTACAGTAGAAGCCAAATCCAGTTGAAAACATCAGAGTTGAAAGGAAAACAAATATTTTGTTTCCTGCTCCCAGGTCAAAAAGGCAACAGGCGATTTTTGGGACATTTCTAGCATGACCTGGTTAATTGCCTGTCTCCATGATCAGAGAAGACATGACAAACTGGAGATAGACTCCAAATCAGTGTATCTGCAAAAGGAAGTCATTTCTTTGGAAGAAATGCTTCCAAAGGAAGCCACATGGTCAGCATGGCCTTGACTTATGCCAGTAGACAACACAGTACTAGGAGTCATAGAGTTCCTCATAGCATCCTAACTGTCTCTCCTACAGAGCCACTATTGACCTATACAAATATAATACAGAGCTAATTTAGATCTCTACATGGTCTTAAACACCCAGCAAGAGAATATAATGAGTATAACCACAGACGATCATAATGTAAACAAAGATTCAGACTAACAACCCCTCCTCTGTTCTCCACACATGCACATGAGGTACATGCATCTGCAGTCACACATGCACATGCAACATACATGCAAGCACACACACACACACACAACATGCTACCATGCTACACACTCATAAAGACCACCATCCATACAAGTGCATGTAAAGGTGCCATCATTCTACCAGGAAGAAACCTTTGCATAGGCTAAAGCAGAAGACAGAAAAACATGAAGCCACCGACATCCCAAAGCCAAGGTACAAGATCTACTCTTCTAAACACAAACCAGTCAGCAAACTAAGAAATAACATAGATGACTTCATGGGACTACGTATTATTGCTAAAATCAACTCTTTGTTCAAATGTTTGCATGCATTTGTGAGTTAGATGACACCAGTGCTAAACCATGAAGCTCCCTGGGGCTGGTTTGCATTTTCCTAATGAAATCTACCAGTTTAGGAACAGTTTTCTATAACTTGGGACTCGTTGATACTCCTGAGCACTGCTGGTACATGTTTTAAAACTTATTTCCCTCTGTCAAGTTGGACTGAATCTCATGGAATCTTATGGAAACAGGGCTTTGGCTGAGCTGCTGGAGTCAGGGATAACTTGGGGCACCTTGGAGAGGTCGGCACCGAATTGGCTGCAAATGAGTGCATCCAACATTCCCACACTGTTTCTTCCTTGAAATTCTGCCATGAGGTTCCCATCTGGATCACATGGAGGGATAAGCAAACGCTGCCCAGCCAGATCCACTGCGCACCCATGTGAGCAATGCAGGAACCCACGGAGAAGCAGCACACGGCATCCGGAGGGGTGGGGGGGGGGCTTTAAATGTTCATCGTTTTCTCTACTTACGTGGCTTTCCCCCTAAGTCTTCATCAGCATCACAAGTGTGCTGGCCTGTCTTTTAAGTCTTTGCCAGCCATTTAAGAAAATGACCAGATACCTCTCCTTTGTTACTGGTCTAGAAACACCTTTCTTGTAATATTATTCCAGTTATTCTGCAGAGAGATTTACATGCCTGCTGTCCACTCACTATCTGCCATGCGAACACCATCTACCGAGGACTCCCAGGTACCTCTGCAGGCAGTATGCTTCCCATGGCATGAGTGAATTCATTATGTGATGGGTTTATATTCACTTTGTTATCATGTGATCATTTGCTCTGGGCATGTGCCCTACCTGAGGAGTAGAAGAAACAAGGTCAAATTTAAAATTTTGCAACCTTCTCTCTGAGTGTATAACATTTTTTTTTTGAACTTAGATAGAATTTCATGATTTGCTTTAGGGCCATTTCAAAGTAAAATCTAAAACTTTTAAACTTAAAACTTGAAGTCACTGGATGAAGTGGTCCATGCCTATAATCTTAGCACTAAGAAGTACAGCTAGGAGGATCCCAAGTTCAAGGCTAGTATGAACTAAATACTAAGACTGCTATTTCAAAACAGAAAGAAAGAAAGAAGGAAAGGAAGGAAGGAGGGAAGGAAGGAAGAAGGAAGGATGGAAGAAATGAAGGAAGGAAGAAAGAAAGGAAGAAAGTAAGAAAGAAAGAAAGCCACTGACTTTATTAAGTTATTGAATGAGTTTTATCAACTTTCTTATTTACATTTTTTCTTTGCACTGTAGAATACTTCTTCTTTTGCCTGAGTAAACTTATTCTGTACTTAAGAATGCCACTAGGTTAAGCTCTACTTGAATCCTTGACCATAATGAATTCACCTCCTTGATTAAAATTTCAAACTATTCAATTTTTGTTAGGCTACATTTTATGGGGAAGCAAAGTATTCATGAAAATTTCTCTACTCACTGAGTATGCTTCATTGAGTATCACCTGTGATTAAGTCATTCACAAAGGGATCACACCCACTCATGCCACTTTCTATTTACTTAATGCATGAAGTAACAGCTATTTTTGAAGACACTGAACAACCTTACAAACCTGCCACATTTCATAGACTGCAGAATCAGCACAACGCTTCTCTTGTGCAGATGAGCAGTGGACATCATATGGCTTTTTAATTTTTTTTTAATTTTAATTTTTTATTTATTTATTTGAGAGCGACAGACACAGAGAGAAAGACAGATAGAGGGAGAGAGAGAATGGGCGTGCCAGGGCTTCCAGCCTCTGCAAACGAACTCCAGACGCGTGAGCCCCCTTGTGCATCTGGCTAACGTGGGACCTGGGGAACTGAGCCTCGAACCGGGGTCCTTAGGCTTCACAGGCAAGCGCTTAACCGCTAAGCCATCTCTCCAGCCCGTCTTTTGAATTTTTAACAGAGGGAAAAATTAAAGATTTTCTTTTCAGGTTCTCTGCAGCAAATGTCTTCCAATGAGTGTGGACCATTCCTCTTTCTACGTTATCAGTGATCAGCACATATCGCTGTATGATCTTCTATTGTTAAGTGCCAAAAGCATGAATGATTACTTTCATCACAGAGGAAGAAACATGGAAAACTCCCTGTGACTCATTCATTAGAAAGATAATAAATGTGTGCATCTCACCTGTCACATCCTACAACATAAAAGTGATGTGTAGAGAGAGGGGCTTGCTGAAGCCAGATTGTCTTACTGCTTCACTTCTTATTGCCCTTTGGCTGGAACCTGGTGTCTTCTTCCTAGCAAGCCTGAATGTAAATACTGCTTGAAGAGAAAGGTGTCGTGACTATATGGCTCAGCAGCAGAGCTTCTCTTTGATTTCCCTGGGGTTATTCAACAGTACCATCCTCAAAGAAGTGAAGGTTACGTTGGCACTCAACTGTACATCACAGTGACAGCCTTGTTCATGATCCTATTTGTAATGTGAGCAAATTTCTTGATCTTTGCATGTCTTTTTTACAAGAAGACATTATAAAATATAGGCAAAGGAGTCTCACATAATTGATAGATTAATGAGAATGCTTACATTTTAAGAAGCCCTGGATCAGTGTCAGATACATAATGTTAATAATGGATAGAATCTGCTAAACATATTTTAACAGTCAGAATCTGTATTAGCTCTTTATTTACTAGGTAATAATGACCTAAACAGTTGTATGCATAAGAAGAATGCATTTCTTCCTGTACTATTCCCAAGAAATCTGAATTAGTTCCAATTCACTTGGTTTCTAAGGGGTAGATGATGTCTTTCCAGAGCCAGGAGTCAATGGTTCTCTGAGTCAATCTTGCAACCTTCCCATCCTCTTGATGGTGGGCTTAGGAATAAGCCTGTGATGTGCAGCCACTTCTTATGATTGAAGCATTTCCTCCTGGGAGGGGAGGAATGAGGCTCATAAGGCTCAGAAGTTTAAAGACACCTGTATTGCTCAGGTTCACAAACCCCTCCAAAAGGCTTGAAATGCAGTGAGTACTGGGCAGAGGTGCTTGCAGGTTGTGTGGGGAGCTCTAGGCATGCAGCTTCTCACCCATGCTATGATCACACTTCAGTGACGCACTTGACTCTGAGCCACTGATGTGCTTGCGAATAACCCTTCCCTTTGCTCCTGTAATTAGCCCTAACAAACCCACTGGTCACTAGTGGGTGAGATGGTTTCTTTGGCTTGTTATCAGTACCCTATCTGTGGTGAATAGATATTGGTTTATGTCTATATTAGTTTCTTTTCTCATTGATTGGAAAAATATTTAACATAAGGAATTTAAGGACAGAGGCAGTCATTTTGGCTTGTGGTTTGAAGAGACACAGTGTGTCAGGACAGGGAGGGCATGGTGGAAAAGCTTGGAGGAGCTGTTGATGCTGCATCTATAGTCAGGAAGCAGAGAGAGGGGAATGTTTATTCTCATCTCACTTCTACATTTCACATAGTTCAGGACCCCAAGCCCATAGAACGTTTCAACCCAGAGTTAAAATGGGTCTTCCTACATCAATTAATCTAATCTAGAAACTTCTATACAGACAAGCCCAGAGGTTTGTTTCCATGGAGATTGTAAGTCCCATCTAGTTGACAAGATTAACCATCACAAAATCTCCCCTGAAAAAGTCACACAACAGGCCTTGGCGTAACTCTAAGGAGCAGAATGGTACGGAGGTAGATGCACAGCTTGTGGGATTGCTGCAGGTTCATGGACTTCGTCTTGTCCAAACAGGAGGCTGTGGCAGTGGCAAACATTCTGGGAGGCAGTCTCGGGATCACAAGGTGCGACAGGTACTTTCAAAACCATTTGTAACTGGCGCTGATGAAACATAATGTATATATAGGCAAATAAATGATTAATAGATAAATAAAAGATTGACTCATTACATTGAAAAGGGAGAAAACAGTAAATGTGAAGGAGCCCTGGAACTCAAGAGAATGAGTTTTATTTGGGAGGAAATAAGCAAGGTCTCATGTATAAGTCTAGGTTAATAGGAATATGTCTATAAGAACTATAGCCCAGAGCAGCAGGTGCCTCAGGCAGCCACTGAGTTGTCAAAACATATACTGGCTATTTTTTAAAATTTATTTATGTAATATATTTATTTGAGAGACAGAGAGAGAGAGAGAGAGAGAGACATAGATAGAGAGACAGAGATAGAGAGGCAGACACACAGAGAGAGAAAAGATAGTTGTGCCAGGGCCTTTAGCCACTGCAAACACATTCCAGACACATGCACTACAATGTACTAGAGTACATGGGCACTAGGAATTAAAAACATGGGTCCTTAGGCTTTGCAGGCAAGTGCCTAAACCACTAAGCAATCTCTCCAGCCCCTGGATATTTTTAAAAAAGCTAATATGGCCCAAAATAATTTTGGCTCTGGACTGTAAACATTCTTTGAGAGTGATAATTAAGACTTTATAATTAAAGTTATCCTCTCCCTGAGATATTATAAGAGATTGTGTCTTATGAGGAAGTGCTTAATCAATAATTATTATTATTACATTACATCTCATTACAGTTCATTATAGAAACATACATATTGTTTATTATATATAAATTAATATGTTATATATACTATCATGTATAATATAATCACACTATTATATATATGTATATTATATATTATATATATATGAATGGATTACTACATAGAGAGTAAATACACATTAAGAGAAACTATTTATAAGGAACTGACTCCCTGGTTATAGAGGCTGGCCAGTCCCAACTCTAACATCTGCACTAGGTAATTCATAAACCAGTCATATTGACACATGAAATTACTCATCACATATTTTAATTTTTTGTCATTTTGGACACCAACATATTTATTATACATTCAAGGATCTTCACAAAGTTATAGAAGAATAAGGAAAAAAGGTGCCAGGGAAAGTTTTCTCCCTCCCAGTCCCTGGGTGAAGTCACTTGGCCACAAGTTGGGATATCTCCAGTGTTGCATGAACACCTAATCCTAGTACTCTGGCCTCATTGTCCTCACATTAATGGTAGAAATAGACTTCAATATCAATTTCCTAAGCTCTATGCCTTATCCCCTTGTCTGAAGTCTCCTAATGTGTAGCTGTTTTTCACTCATCGGAAGAAGCTCATATTTACCCTTGGGACTCTTTCGCAGTTATAATACTGCTTGCACCCTGAGCTTCTCTATTTTATATTTGGAGTTTAAGCCCTTAACTCACACACAAAGATATTTGGATTTATCTCAAGATCAGCTACAAGAGACAAAAGAGTTAGCAAATATCCACAAAGTACTTAAAACTGTTAGTAAAAAATTCATGTATAGAAAATATTCTATGTAAGGTTAGAAATTCTAAAATTAAATTAAAAAAACTTTAAAAAGGCTGCACTTCTATCTTGTCCTGTAAAATTTCAGAAATGTGTAGGTTATGGTGATCTTGAGTGAAAACTACTGTTCTTCTCTTTTAAATTTTGGGTACTTTATTTCTACCTCTTTATTGTACCCACTGCAATTTATTATAGTTGTTTTTCTCCTTTCCTAAACTGAGGAAGAAGCTGGATGGAAGCAGGCTGAACCAGTATTTGGTTGGTATGGTTGACACTACTTTGTCACAGGAGTCCCAGCATATCCAGTGACAGATGCACAAGTGATAACTCTACCATCATAGGTGTTTTCTCACTCCATTGTCTTATAGCTCTTGTGCAACAAGTAATTTCACAGAACATGTTAGGATAATCTCCATATACATGCATGTAGAAATATGTATTATAATACCTATTAAATTATTAGATAGATGATAGACAGGCAGACAGATAGATAGATAAATAGAGAATTGGCACACCAGGTCCTCAGCCACTGAAATTGAATGCCAGACTCTTGCACCACCTAGTGGGCATGTACAACATTGTGCTTGTCTCACCCTTTGTGTATCTGGCTTACATGGGATCTAGAGAATCAAACATGGGTCCTTGGGCTTCTCAGGCAAGCACCTTAACCTCTAAGCCATTTAACCAACCCTAGACTTAAATTTTTATCTTCGCATTAAAGTTTTATATGAGTTACTTTAATCAAATTCTAGCTTGACCAAGATTTTAGTCTGTTGTAGAAGAAAGACACTGAGGACTTCAGGAAGACGTGTGAAAGGAACTGACCTAGACTGAATGACCACTCCTATGATGAAGCCACAACCTGCCAAAAACTGAATGGAGGATAACAATTAACCAAGTGAAAGGTTTATGTGAGGAGACTTCAGGCACACTATGGTCTTATTCTGGGAGAGAAAACAGAGTTGTCTGACACTCCAGTTTTAGACCTAAACATTTAAACAACAGTAATGTTATCTCCTTAAACCTAATTTTAAACTTTGAAACAAGATGGGCACATTTAAAACTTAGAACATAGGATTAGATGGTGAATTGTAAGGATAAGTAAAGGGCGGCTTCTGATTTAGAATACAAGATTGGAATCAGTGGGGCCCCAAAATATTTTAAAAAGGCTTCTACTCTACAAGTGTTCTGCTATGTGTAAGTTTTTTTTAAACTGAACACCAAATACCCAGAGAAGATGTTCTCTATCATAAAAGAGAGAATCTATCTAGTCAGCTAACATTTCTCCTGTCTACCAAGCAAACAGGTCTCCAAATCCACACACCACAAAAGCTCTACTTATTTCTATTTTGGAGGAAAGTAGCTCTTTTCAAAAATTCAGCTTTGAATCATGTTTATCTGCAGCAATGAGTTTGGTACTATCAAATATTGAAAGGTGGGTCCAAAGCTGACTTTGTCTTCAGAATGCTTTGAATTGATCCCAGGGATGTGACAGAAAGGACCACCACCTCCAACACACACACTAATCTAATCCAAATAATTTACTCACCTGAAATCAAAATTCAAATTCCTTAATTCTCTGCATATAGTGTTATTCATTCTAAATTCACGAACAAAACATGTATTATTCTACTTGTTAATGGGTAGTACCTAGATACTTATGTGGGAAAATGTTCTTTTTTAAAATGGAGACTTCTTTCTGGTCATAGTAATGTCAATAAAATTCTTCCACTGGAAAAAAGTTCCCTTCAGGGATGATTAAAGATGGTGATGGCAAAATTGTTAAAAATGGGGCTGGAGAGTTTGCATAGTGGTTAAGGCACTTTTCTGCAAAGCCAAAGGACCCAGGTTCACTTACCCAGGACCCTGCATAAGCCAGATACACAAGGTGGCACATGCCTCTGGAGTTTGTTTACAGTGGCTGGAGGCTCTGATATGTCCATTCTCTCTCTATCTGCCTATTTGCTTCTTTCTTTCTCTCTCTCTCTTCCTCTCCCTCTTTCTGTCTCTCAAATAAGTAAAAATAAAATATTTTTTAGAAAAAAAGACTGAAAATAAATCTGTTCAATTTATGTGTATAAGCCCTCCTTTTAGGATCCCCTGCACATGTAGGTACTTGTAGCTGCTGGAGAAGAAGGTGTACTGGAAAAGTGGCCAGCCTCTTGGGCCAGGACAGTTTCCCCACAAAGTACATCAATGATGGATGGAGAGTAGCCAGAGGCAGAAGCTCTTCCCGAGTCAGGGTGCTCAGCAAAGTCCAAATTATGAAGTGTGCTGAAACCAGCAACAGAATTTATTTCTCCAGGACTTCAAATTATCAGAGATATATTTTCTTGTGCTTATGCCCAACAATACATGCTCGTGATTTAACACAAAAAGGGAAGGCTAATACACAATACGAATACTTAAGTAATTCCCTAGGTACGTTTCTAATGACAAACACAAAATGGAAATGTGAAATCTACAAAACTTTCCTACAAAATCAAACACCGTCCTCTCACCTTCTTTGTCATTTAACCAATTAATGTAACTTTTTCATCCCTTCATTAGCAATCAATAAAACATATGTGTTTGTAATTAGCACTGACATGCAGCCACCCCTTCTCCTTTCCTACTATATCTATCTATTCCATTCCATTTATTAGTAGAAAGGAATGACATCATCTGCATTTTTGTTCATTTTCCTTTATGTGGTAAAATACACATTTTGTACACATTTTTACATTATTACATAGCACATATACATAATGAAGACTTAATCAGCTATAAAGAACAATGATCACTTCATGTTACGTACCAACAGCATACGGCATCTTAAGCAGCAGGTTCTTACCATTAACCTTTGGTGGGTCAACCCAACATGGTTCAGGGCAATTTGCAGAAGAGGGGGCAGAAAGAATGTTAGAGCCACACATTGAGTCATTATGCACAGAGACGTTGTCTCTTGCCCATAACTTATGGCTAACCCCACAGTGCACGACCCATATTCCCCAATGAGGAGGGTCCCTGCAGAGGAGGGAGGACAGGGAAGAGGCTAATGATGGTACCAACATGACTGCATACATTGTGTACATAACTAATAAAAAAACCTAAAAAATAGAACAATGAAATAGTGATAGTTGTAAGAAAATAGATGGATTTGAAATAGGTTATACTAAGTGAGGTAGCCTAGGCTCAGAAAGGCGTGCATCATATGCTTTCACTCACATGTTTGGCTAAATATTTTACATGTGTATATAAGTAGGAAAAAGGATCCATGAAGACCACAAAGATAGACATGGGCTATGAGAAGGGTAAGAAAGGGAAAAGAAGTCTTTAGATATGAGACAGTAAATACATATGATATGAATGTACTGGGATGGAATGCTGATAGTGGAAAGGTTTAATTAGGGATAAGGGTAGAGGAATAGAAGAAAGAAATGGAGAGCGTTTAGCAAAACATTATGAAATACCAATATGGGACGTATTCCTTTATTAGCTGAAATATAATTTTAAAATGTGTTTTTCATGGGTATATAATGCTGCTCCCTGAAACCATAGATTATTACAGGAAACCCTAGTATCAGAAGTAGGATACCTCTTAGTGAGTTGTTAGTCCTATGCACATGATAGACCCTCACAAACTGCAGGCTATTGCCAATGCTCGTGTCTGCCACCAGACTAGATGGTTTGACCCTATTGCTGAAGACACCCCTGTTCATTTGGAGAACACTAAGCAATCAAGCAAGAATGTAGCTGGAAGCCTCTTTTCTCCTGGATGGCTGATATAGTTCTGGAAGTTGCTATGTGGCCTGCTTGGGAAGAAGAGTCATAAACAGTGTTACTCAGAAGTGAATCTTGTAAACTCACCATGTATCAGCTAGGCAGGGTGTGCCCAATGGTGAAAACATGACTGTTACTGGTATGAACCACTGCCCTCACTTTAGATGTGAGGCCCTCTCCATGAGAGGTATTTAATGTCTAGTAATGACAACTTAGTCAAAATCCTATGGCTGGATTAGCCATAGACCCTAAGAGGGGAGTTAGAACTGTTGTTTGGCTGAATAGATGTGCTGTGTTCCCATTGAGCTGCCCTCTGAAAATGTAAGTCTATGTCAGTAGATTAGTGCCATTCTCCCCTTTGGTCAGAGAAGCTTCTCTTTGCAGATCGCTGGTGGTGACTACTGAGGAGGCTCAAAACACATCGAAGTGCTGAGAAGTGACACTAGAGTGCTTAATGCTAAGTGATACACCTATATCACTCCCAACAAGGCTCAGGGAACAATGTGGAACAGCAGGCCAAACGAATGAAAGGTGATGGGGAGGAGGGCTGCCATCCACGCTTGACTTGGCCATTGAATTTATTATCTCACAGGAACTGTCATGAACTGTACAAGACCCACATAATACTAGGAGGACCATCAACTTCCACCATAGATGACTGAGGAGAACGAAGTCCCCATCTGTCTATGAGGAGTTACAGGCACTTACTGGTGGCTGGGAGAGCAGGAGACATTTTCTATGGAATAGGACTCATATTTTCTGGTAAGTAATCCTCTACCGATGCCCATGAAGGCCAGCCTAATTAAACTCGGTGGGTCATACTCACACCCTAGACAAAGAGAGACGGTAAAGTACAAGAGGACATAGTTGGGAAAAAGAAGGGGTTCAGCAGAAGAATATGAAGTTGGTCAAGTGAAGTTCATTGGAGGGGATTATGGTCAAAACACACACACGTGTGTGTGTGTATGTGTAATTGTCAATAAATAAAAACATTAAAAATGAAAATTTTAGGACGAATGTGAGAAGGAGGTGGTAATGCAGCATATTGGTAAAAAGTCTTACTGATAACAAATAAAAACACAACAACGTCCTACTGCTTGACCTGCACAGCTCAGTATATTGATAGAAGTGGATGCAGTGCAGAAATCTTTGTGTCTGCTCCCAGTTTTCTTCATCCCTATTGTTGGAGCTCTTCCTTATCAGCTCTAAGAAAATACAAATCATTTTCTTTCTGTATATTTTCTTTTCTGAGCATTTCATAAGAATAGACTAAAATGTGTGGGTTTTTTTTTTATAACTAGCTTTTCAAATTCATTATAATGATTTCAGATGTCACCCACCTGGTAACATGCCATTCTTACTTCAAATTATAGTATTCTCTAAGGATATATCAAAAGTGTTTTCATTCTTTTCTCATTGAGTGAACATTTATCATTTGTACTTTTTACCTGCTATGAATAATACTGCTATGAACATCATATCACAACTTTTGATGTGAATATGTTTTCAATACTCCTGAGTATATTCCCACAAAAAAGCACAGTTGACATGTCCCAAGGTATGATAATTTCATGAATCAACTTGGCTAGGCTATTTTAGCAATAATACAGTCTATGGTCCAATATCAGTTTCAATATTTTTGTGAAGGTCTTGTGAATATAACTTCCATAATCAATAAAGGAAATCACAATTGATCATTTCGGTGAGCAAAAGCTGAGGTTTTCTGGAGATTGAGGCATACTGCCTCAAGATTGCTGTATAAATTCTTTCTGAGTTTATACTCTAAAAATTAACCCTAAATATTTAAAACTGTCCAACTCCCACAGTTATTTTATATAAATCTCATTCCATATACATATATTCACATCTATATGCACATATGTTAACATATTATAAATACTATAATAATAATTATTATTAAAATATTGATACATATAAACATATACATATATCTGAATGTAGAAATACACCTGGCAATTAACAATATTAACTTTATGTTTAATCATTTGAGGAGCTGCCCGACCCTGTTCTAATGCACCATTCTCCATTCAAATTGAAAGTGTGTGGAGGCTTCCATTTTTCCACATCCTCACCACACTGATATTATCTGACCTTTGATAAATGGAAAGTTGATAGGCAGGTTTCTTGTAGTATCTTCCTCTGTTATTGGGGCCTCACAAAGTTGTTTCCTTTTTCTAGGTGTTTATTCGTTCCAACTGAATTATACAACTTGAGGCCAGGTGATTATGTATGGCATTCTCTGAAAAGGTTTTTAATTTGTGATGTTATGTCTGTCATCATGGCTTTTAATAATCTCTCACTTTCTTTTTCTCCCTCTCCTTCCCTCCCTAAAACAATCTGTCTATGTTAGTGACTATTTTAGATAATAAATTTGACTGTAATATCCTTAGGTTTTCTTCTCTACTTCCTTTGTGTTAACAGTTGTTTTTCTTTTGTATTCTTTTTTCAAAAAAATTTTACTTATTTATTTGAGAGCAACAGACAGTGAGAGAAAGAGGGGGAGAAAGAGAGAGAGAGAGAGAGAGAGAGAGAGAGAGAGAGAGAGAGAGAGAGAGAGAATGGGTGCACCAGGGCCTCCAGCCACTGCAAACGAACTCCAGACGCGTGCGCCCCCTTGTGCATCTGGCTAACGTGGGTCCTGGGGAACTGAGCCTCCAACCGGGGTCCTTAGACTTCACAGGCAAGCACTTAACTACTAAACCATCTCTCCAGCCCCTATGTATTCATTTTTATTGAGAAACTTAATATATGAACTTGCTGTAATTTCATCATGTTCCTGTCTTGTTTATCCCCTTTGACCATCTCCCCCAACCTCCATCTACTAATGACCCTCTAGTTTTAAGGTAGTCCTGCAATCCTTCCTCCAATTTGTTGTTACAGGCATGTCCTCCTCCATCCTCCACATTCAAATGTTGATGGACTCAGAACTCTACAGGTCTTGTGGGGGTATCAATGTCTATTCTGTGCCATCAACACACCAGTTTATTCACTTTGGGAAGACACTGCCCCAAAGCACAACTGCATACCCTGTTGCTCTTATATTCTTTCAGCCCCTTTTCTGCAATGTTTCCTTTTCCTTGGAGCGTGTGATAGAGATCTTTCTTAGTGCTGAGATTTTGAGGGCCTCTTAGTTTTGACTTTATTGAGTTTTGAATCTTCTCAGTGTCTACTGCCATCTCCATAGAGAAGAGTATGTGGATAACAGTGAAAGAAGAACTCATTAATTTTGCCACTTCCCTTGCAATGTTCCCTGAGCCTTGACAAGTGTGACAGAGATCTCATCCAGGGCTAAGCCCTGGAATTATCTTCTTGTCAATTTTATGAGTCTCAGGTCTCCTTAGTATTTGTCACCATCCGTAAAAAGGTTCTCTAATCAAAAGGAAGAACAGCTTAATCACAGGGCATTAACATATATAATTATAATTTTTGATAGGCATAATATCTCTGCTTAGCTAAAGAACAGTGGAAGCTTCCCTCTGGGTTCTATGACCTTCCAAGCTATGTAAGCTTTTAACTTGATTCTCAGTAACAGGTGTGAATTCCCTCCCACTGAGTGGGGGGGGGGTTCACATTTAATCAGAGAGTAGTAGATTCGTCCATAATGTGTATTCCACTATTGCACTGGAGAGACAACTTACCCGGCTTACTGATTTTATGGCTCACAGGATCCACTGCTTGTTCAGACTGTAGACAACTTTTCTCCCCAGCAACTTGTGCATCTCCTTCCAGTACTATGTCAGCTGTACTACAGGGAGCTAGTTCCTAGCTCAGGTCCGTCTTGAGTTCTCAGCGTCCTGTGACTGCAGCCTGTGGTGTGTTCCGTCATAGGGTCTTACTATCTAGTTCTGTTTAATAACTAAGTGCTTTGGCAATGGCCTGCATTGTTTAGGGGACCTCATGATCCACCCTGAGCAAAAGAAGGTAACCCACCTCAGGCACCAGCAGGAACATCTGACTTCAGGGTAAAACTTCCTCTACTCAGCAGGATATTTCCACCCAAATTATCTCTATATATGCTCTTTGTAAAGAGTCTATTTTCTTCTTTTTAATGTAGTTATTTATTTTTTTAAGAGAGACACAGAGAGAAAGGCAGACAGAGAGGAGGGAGGGAGGGAGAGAGGAAAAGGGAGAGCATGGGTGTGCCTGGGCCTCCTGCCACTGCAAACAAACTCCAGATGCATGTGCCACTTAGTGCTTCTGCTTTATGTGGGTACTGGGTAATCTAAACCAGACAGTCTTACTTTGCAGACAAGTACCTTTAGCCACTGGGATATCCCTACAGCCCTCTTCCAGAAGAACATTTTGCTGTTTTAGGCTGTATCCTTTTATAAGTAAAATCTTTATAGCTAGCTGACTTCATTTCTCCCCAATGAACCCTACTCTAACTTGTCCAAAGCACTGTGTTCTCATTGATCTGAATTTATACTTAATTTCCACATAAAATTTCTTCTTTTACTTCCTGATCATAAAGAGTGTGCCTTTTGTTTCCATGTATTTGGGAATCCCCCAAGTTTCTGTTGTTTCTGTGACATCTAAATTAATCCCAGTGAGGTTTGGGAATATGCCTTGCATCATCTCAATTTTATAGAAATCTGTTGATTGTTTGGACAGACTCATGTTTAAAATCACAAATTCTTCATAAAAACAAGGCAGGACAAGCAAGCGGATGAATGAAAGACCCAGGAATACTTTCTCCACCAAAACTATATTTTTCAGTGTATTTGTATGACTTTGGAAAAATATTTAATTTTTTTCCCTACTTTTATTTGTGGTAGGTATTGTTTAATAGGAACAAAATTTTAAATTTTGACAAAATAAATTTGGTTAAGAAAAAAAATGTCATAAACTAGTAAAAAGTAAAAGATTCAACAAAGTTTTTCTTCTAAGTGACAGCTATTGAAATACTCTGTGTGTGGTGCATATAAATTTAAGTAAAAGGTGCATGAGGCCAGAACGATCCCACAGCTAGGCTGTAGTCAGCCTGTTTCCTAGGTGATCACCTTTCTGGTCAGTGATTACAATCAGTGGAAGCAGATAACTGTCTTGCATTTGTTATGAGAGCCTGTGGTGAAGCGACATGTTATAATGTTGTTTTAAAGAACACTTTCTTTCCATGATCTTGTGTGCATTGGTGGCATGGCTCACGTGTACAGGTTAGAGGACAGCATAGGGCTGTGGTGTATGCATACCTTCCACCTTGCCGAGGCAGTGTTTCTGGTTGTTCCTGTTGCATATTCAAGGCTAGTTGTCCCTAGAGCTTCAAGATTTTCCTAATTTCTCCTTCTGTCTCATCATAGGTGCGCTGGGACTGCAGGCATGTGCTGCTATGCCCAGCCTTTCTGTGTGCACAGGGACCTGAGCAGCAGTCCTTGTTCTTGTGTGGCAAGTGCTTTTTCTACTGAGCCTTTTCCTCTGCTCCAGCTTCTCCCATTTCTTATAGTATTTCTTGTATTTACCTCCAAATGCACAATAAGGACCATTAAGAACATATTGTTCTGGTGTTCTTCTTCCTTAGACTGAATGGTAACTTAGACAAAATTATTTTGGACCTTGTGGTTTGTGTTCAATGTAATAAATCATATCAGACAAAAGATGTTCTAAAATTACACAGCTTTAAACAAGTTTGAAATTAAGGCCTCATATTATTTGCAAACACTATTTGGCTATATTTAGCAAATATTCATGTGTACTTACCATTAATTTTCATCAGCCTAAAATACATAATAAATTGAGATCTATGTAGTCTACCTAGCTTGTAATCTATTTCTGAAATACCACATACAAGAATAAGGTTGAAAAACTGAAAACAGATAAGACTAGACCTTTTCATCAACATGGGATATGATCAAGTATTTAGATTTGATTTCCAAACCTATATTCACTTAATAGTTATTAGAATTCCACCTTGAAGCAAAAGGGGCAAAACTTCAGATTGATGGAATGTCTGGGAGGAGCTGTTCCATTTCTACTTGGCATTTAGTATCTTGTAGGATGGAATTCATCTGAGGAGACTTGGCAAGGTTTATGGCTAAGGGATGGACTCTTGGTATGAGTACTTCTTGGAACACTTCAGAGAGATGGCCCACTAGAAGTTTTGTATCTCAGCGTTTCATCCTGTGTTTGGAGATTCCCTGGACCAGGAGTGTCTACCCTCTTAAACTGCTCTGTCAACATGTGATGCAGAGTGGAAGGGTTTTGTCTCTTCTGTGTGTGCATCTTTGGGCCCAGTCATGGACTTCTGTATACCTTGAAGGTCTGGGTTGCTTATACTATACTTGTAGGCTTTTCAAAGTAGTGCAATAGCCCTATATTCTCCTAGTGATGAGATTATCTTGACCATATACACCTTTATATGCCTTTACTTAGGGACTGACTGATGTGGCCTATATAATATTTATATAGCTATGGAATATAGATTCTATGATTCAAGGTAAGTTTTGCTATTTAAGTAAAAATATCTTAAAAAAAAAAACGAGACCTATTTTTAGCATGAATTCCAAACAAGAATATGAATTCTGAACAAAAATTTTATCTTTATGTTCAAAACAGTAGCACACAGCCATGCAGTTAGCATGAGTGAAACCACACAACAGATTTTTTTTTTTTTTATGGGATGAATGAAGTTGAATGCCACCTGTGACTCAGTTACTAACATAAGTGATTTTATAATCATATTAAAAGAGTTATTTCTTAGTAATATAGGTAGATGCTAAATGTAAGGAACCTTCATCAAAAAGGAAAAAAATTATTTTTTACAGGATACAATAGAATACCTCCTAGCTTCCTTATTTAATATTGGAAACATTCCATATTATTATGTTTTGGGCAACACACCACCATTTCACATTTAACACACAAAGTTACAGACTCTCAAAATATATTTGAATATCTTAGGCAGTTACTCAATGCAAAGCAGATTTTACAGGAGAGCACCCCACTGCATATAAATATGAATAGCAACAAAACCTGCAGAGATACCTTAAAGCAGTAAGTCTTGAAATAGTGAGTGAAGATGTGAATGCAGACCGAGTTTGTTCAAGAACAGATGCAGGAGGCAGTCCCTACAGCCGCCGGACAGCCTGTCCTCGTAACTTTATACCAAACATCCACAGGCTGCTGCCTCTGGGCAAAGAATGCATATACTTTATTTTCTGTAGAAAGAAGCCAACAGCATATTAACATGCAGCTGCTCATGCACTCTAGTCTCTTGGTTCCCAACATTTTGCAAGGCCAATGCAAAGCCTACTGAAAGCCGTTGGGAAGAGAATAAGATGATAAGGGCAACCAAAATCTATGGCAGTGAACTTAGAAGTCTACATTATAATCCCACCAGCACAGTCAGCCGGTCTTTTGAGATTCTCCAGGTACAATTGCAGCATTAAACTAGGATAAAAAAATAATTTGTCAGCCATTATGCAGAAGAATCTGAAAAGGATGGAAATACAATTAGAGGTGAGCTAGCTTGAGTATTTTTGGCCATATACTCAAATTTTTCATGTTCTTTATAAAATGTACAAATTAAATTTTATTTGTTTCCTTTGGTTGTGATTGTTTTGTTTTCAAATGGTGAAAATCAAAATATTCTATTCTATTCTAAAATCTTTAAAAATGTAAGTAATACTTGGGTTGGAATCTGAAAATTACTCATAGTGATGGGCTTTTTGTTTTATTTAAATAATTTATGTGCATATATTTATGGAATATATATATATATATTTATATATTTAAAACCATAAGTAGAGGATTAAACATGTTAATATTATCTGAACTTTATATCAAGTTGTTGAATTATTTAACCAAATGTCCAACTCTGAGATTAATTATTGTTCCATATTTATTTTTTGTTTGTTTGTTTTCAAGGCAAATCTCACTCTTTCCTAGGCCACAGACTCACAGCAATCCTCCTACCACAGCCTACTGAGTGCTGGAACTAAAGACATATGCCACCATGTCTGGCACACTTTTGTATATTCTTTTATTAAAATTATATTTATTTGTACACACACACATTACACCTGCATAAATATTTCCAGATAGACAATAAATATTGTCATGAAACTGAATGCTTGGCATCGTTTCTGATCAAGGCTGCTGAATTGCCCTGAAAATGGCAGTGAGAGCTCATCAAGGAACTGAGTGAAAACTGCTGGTAAGAGGTCTCTTAAAAAGTTGATCATAAAAACTAAAACAAAAGCCAGGCATGGTGTAGCATGCCTTTAATCCCAGCACTTGGGAGGCAGAGGTAGTTGGATGGCTATGAGTTCAAGGCCACCCTGAGAATACATAGTGAATTCCAGATCAGCCTGAACTAGAATGAGACCCTACCCCTGAAAATCAAAAATAAATAAATAAATAAAATAAACAAATAATAAATAACTAAAATAAAATAAATAAATAAAAATAAAAACAAAAGTTGATCATTTACACTGAGCAGATCTGTTAGCTAATCAGAAATCAGAAATCTATTGGTTACCCACCAAGGCTGTGTGCCAGTATTGCAGTAGTGCGTATATCCTGTCAGGGTATTTGCTTCTGACAACTCCACAGGGAATGCCTACAACTCCACTGAGGAGGGTCCCCAGGGGTATGGAGGCAGGGGTGGTGGAGAACACATGATATATCCATACAAAATATGTTGTTAATAACAATAATAATTAAAAATGAAAAAAGAACATTTCATAGAAATGAATAAAAAAAACTATAAATTTTTTGACAGTAAGCATTGTTCCACACAGAAAAATGGTCAAAAGAAGATGATAAATTGACAAGTGTTGATTCTTACTAGGGTAAGAAGGGCAAGAGAAAGTCTGTGGACTTCTTGCCAGATACCACTCTTCCCCAAATTATTATCTGTTCTGTTTGAAAGAGCAAGCACTCTAGTGTCTTGCTAATAGGGGGATGTCAGAAAAAAAAAATTTAAAAAGATGTCAGTTCGGTAAGAGGGTGTTGATTCACTGGAGACTGTGTGAGTGAAAGCCCATAGATATACTAGCTAAAAGAAATGGACTTTGGAGGAGATGCAGAATAGGCTCAATCAAGTTTGTTTGCCCAATTGTTTAAGCCTGATTTGGAACAAGAAAGCATTAGAGAAGAGAGAAATTTTAACACGCAGTGAGGAGGTGATAGATGCACCAATGTGATTCCTCCATGGATGGAAGGCTTCTAGCTGGGCAATGCAGAGATGAAGAACGAGAGAACCCTAGACATTAAAGGAACCCTGAAGACAGCGAGCTCATGCTGCTTCCTGCAGAACACAGAATGTAGAATGTACTCTGATAAGTGTAAACAAGCGCAAGGTGTCCGTGTCATGTGCCAAATGAAACATTACAAACTGCGTGCCCTAAAGAGTGCACATTTGTGCTTGTATAATATTGACAGTTACCAGTGTACAATCAAAGAAAGACCTAGGTGGTCTCTTTGGAGGCCTCTCTGAATTGTGGGCAGCTTTCGTGGTGCGTCTCCCCACAGTCATCTTTTTGTGTGCCTGTGTTCTAATCTCCTCTTGTAAGGATTTCAGTCATATGATCCCACCTCATTTTACCGTATTTACCATTATAAAGACTATCTGCAAATACAGTCACTTTATGAGTCACTGAGGTAATATTTTTAACAAAATCTTGTAGAGTGCTTCATTCTGTTATGAGCTGGAGGTAAGTATCCTCTACAGCACCACAAATGGCTCCAGAAGGTCTTTGAGCTCTTCTTATGAGGTTGTTGGTCACATTCACTTCAAGTTCTGCCATATATCCCGCAGTTTGCCAGTTATGTGCATGATCATATTGGGAGTCACTGCCATTCCGGGGAAAGGCACTGTTCCTCCATCAACATTACCCATGGATCATCCATACTTACCTAGTTACTGGTTCCTGTGCTACGTAGTTATGCAGGTGCCCTTCCCAGGAAAACATGCCAAAATCTGGAAGAGACGTTCAACCAACACAGCACAACAACAGCCACATAAGGAAGCTTCAGCTTCCACACATCACTTGAGGAAAAGTAGCCAGCATCCTTCAGGAGAATGAACAGAGTCAATAGTTATGACAACATGTGATCTACATGTTCAGGTTTCAAACAAAATCATGGAGCTGTGGAGACAGAGCACAGTAAGATTTACTCAAGAAAAGAATACCTTCTCATAAAAAGGCATGTGAGTGTGGCTATGTGTTGGCTTCAACAAAGACTTCCAAATATCGTATCATAAGATTTTAATCTTAAGTGAAAATATTTTGCATAATTAAATATGCTTAAATGAATTAACAAATAGAGACATGCATTTTACAAATAGAAGTATGAAATTTTAAAGCATGAAATACAAAATGAAGAATTTCTCGTACAGCTGCAATAGTAGCATCTAAATATCCAAAGAAAGAATGAGCATTCTTGAAGAAATATCAACAGAACTTTCTTAATTTGAACCAAGAGAGGAACATAATGACAGGAAATGATCACCACCTGAGAGATCTGTGAGACAATCTCAGACACTTCAGTATACGCGTGATGGGAATTTTAAAAGAGAGAACAATTGAGTAGAAATAATGATTGATAATATAAAGTGCATCACTGATTAAATGTGAGGACAGAAATTCCAGCCCAGGCGGAGATGGCTGTGCTCCATTCAAACATCTAGTATGCTTTTACAACAGACATGCTTTCAACAAAAGAATATAAGTATGCTGGAAATAAAATTATTTACATACAGGCCCTATGCAAGGAAATAGCTGTCACATACGCCCTCCTCAGGTGAGGGATGGAGCCACTTGAAACCAACCCCACCTAGGCACACCTGGGAGCACGCACTTCACTGTGTGAGGTGTTTTCTTTCAGGAAGAGCCTCCAAGCCTTCCCTTCATAATTCTTCCACTATGTTTCCCCCTTGAGCTTGACATTCTCTGAGTGTTGAGATTACCAGCCTGTGCCCGCATTCCCTGCTCCATTGATGTTCTTACCATTTACAAGTAGCTTTTCATCAACTGGGCAGATCCCTCATTCATGCATTCATTGCGAGCTCAAAATCCCAGCGCAGAACGTAACTCTGCCCTGAGAGGAGCCTGTGATATTGCTCACAGGAATGTCAGCTAAGCCACAGGCTTCACTCTTTCTGTTCCTCCCTTCTCTCCTAACCCGTGGGCACCCATCACCAGGAGGGCAGCGAATCTGAGCTCACAGCTCCTGGGCTTGCTGGTTGACTGAATTGCCTAGTATTGGGCTTCTGCACATAGAGAAGGCAGCTTTTCTCACAGAGAAATAAATTCATTTTGTATAAATATTTTATATTTTAATTTTCACGAAACCAATGATTTTGATGATGCATCCATAATTCTGACTGTTTCATTTGGTAGGAAATTGAAACTTTATCTTTTTTCTCTTAAAATTTCACTGATCTATGTTTTTCTTTAAAGATAAAATTTCCTATCATGGTGTATTGATGTGTACCACATGCTAATTTTTCTCAATTCAAAATGGTTTTGAGTTTTTTATTTATTAAATTATTTCCCATTTATATTTCCTATTTTCTTTCCCTGCAATACTAGACATTTTCAGGCTCCCATTTCTACCTTGAAATTCTCCACTTTTTCCAATATTTGCTTGAAAACTAGATATTTATTTTCCTTTTCTAAAATTGCATACATACTTTGTATGGATACATTATGTTTGGTACTACCTCTTCCCTCCCTCATGTCACTATTTCACAGGGGGTCTCCTCAGTGAGGTTTCTGGTGTTCCCCATGGGGTTGTGGAAGCAGCAGTTATTGGGGAGAGAAATTACCTCTGGGCATGATGTCCCAACCTGTGACTCTTACAATCTTTCCACTCCCAAGTCTTGCGCAAAATTCCCTGAGCCTTGGTGGGTGTGTTTTAAGTCTACTTCAGTGACGAGCTCTCAGGAGCCTCTGGATTTCTGTTTTGATATGTTTTGAGTATCCTTGGAGCCTGTGTCCTTCATTATGGCAGTGATTGCCAGGTTCACCACGGAAGCAGCACTCTTGCCTATCTCCCCAGTTCCTCTGTGAATTCATCTGGGCTTTGGCTGTGATATGAGGAGTGGTTTATCATCTTAGGTCTTGCTACCTCCTGACAAACAGCAGGTTCTCCAGTGGAAAGTAAAGTCAGCATAGGTTAAACGGGATGAGCATTATTAACTTAGGGGGATTTTGATGGATGCAGCCCCTCTTTTAGCCAAAGACCAGTGGGAGCTTGATATTGGAGAGCATAATCTTTGTCTCCCTAGGAGTCAAACCTGATTCCCAGTTCCAGATACGGGTTCCTTTGCACTGAACGGATCTCTTAGTCAATCAGAAAGCCTTTGCTTCCCCACCAACGCCGAGTGCCACCACGGCACTGGTGTGGCTTCTTCTCAGGCTGGCTGCCTCCAAGTCGCTTAGACCCCTGCCTGCTCACAGCGTCCTTGTTGGCCACTTTGCCCAGGAGCTTGTGTAGCGCTTGCCAGCACTAGATGGGCTACCTGTCTGGGGAATTGCCCTCTTCCAGATCCCAGCCGCGTTTCTCAGTGTTCTGTGTCATCAGCATATGGTGTCTTCAACAATAGGGTCTTACCTTTCCTCAGGCAGGTGGGTCCAGTAGAAGCTTGTCTCTAGCTAAGACCTCAGGCTGACTTTGGAACTCTTAGTAGAGAGATCTGTATTTTAAAACTAGAAAGCCTATCAAAGACACTTGGTTTGTTTGTTTTTTTTATAATTTTAATACTTGACCTTCCTCATGGCTTTATAAAACACACTTGAATAATAGGAGAAAAAGTCATTTTGTTTTTCTTTAGGCAGTGTATAAAGAACAAAATTTATGTTTTTAATTTTAATATTTAGTAACTTAAGTATTCCTTTGTTTATGTTGCCGTGCTGGAGGCTGAAGCCATGACCTTGACCATGCTGTGCAGTGTTATCTACTGTATTAGGAATTGTTTGTCATTCCCCATCTGTCTCTGTGTGAACATATATATTGCCATAATACACTTAGTCTATCTTTCATTTGAAGGTGTGTGTGTGTGTGTGTGTGTGTGTGTAGTATATGTGGTGTGGTGCAAACAGATGTTTGTGCTCTGTCCACTGCGCACAGAGGCCAGAGGAAGAGACTATGGGTTATTATTATTAGGGAAGGTAACTGTTTTCTTCCTTGATTATTCAGTTCATCTTTTCCTCACTAGTTACTATGAATTCACTTGTTTTTCTCACCTTTTGTGGAAGTAGGTTCCTTTATGAACTCACATTTCCTTTGGGATAAAATTGCTAAGAGGTCCTACTTGTCTCACCTCTTGCATTGTTTGCTTGTTGAGGGAGGGTGTTTCAGATATTTTTTTTTGAAAGTCATTTAATATAAAATGAGATTATTGATAGACCAGAATATATTGTTCAATACATTTTATGTTGTTGACATTTTATAAAATGATTCTTTTGAGACATTCTGCTATAATATTAGGTTGTTCACAGTGCCAAATAAAGTTATAAACTTACAGTAATGGAGTATTCTGTGAGAATTTCATCCATCCTTTTTTTATTAATTCATCCCTCAGAGCACATGGAATTGGTTAGTAGAGGCCAAAGTAACAAGATTATAGTATTTTATAGTTTATGAAGTTCTTAATGCTGCTTTTACTTGGTGTTTTTTTTGAAGCAAAGTCTCAGTATATTTTCCAGTCTCGCATTGAACACTCAAACTTAAGCAGGTTTCATACTCTTTCCCCTGTCAGCTAGAACTGTAGGCACATCCATGCCGTCTAGCATATATTCCTTCTTTTAAATAACTATTGAAAATAATTCTCAAATCATGTATTATATACACTTAAGGCATACAATTACTGGATTTTACCTTTGTTAATTTCTTGTTACTTATGCATATACACGTATATGTATGATTGCATATATGACATGCATGTGCCACAGACAGCAGGCTTGGAGGTTAGAGAATAACCTCCTGGTGTTTCTCCTCTCCCTCTGCCATCTGTTTTTAGATAGCCTCTACCTTGTTGTTGTGAAGCGGCTGCTTGTGAGCTTCCAGAATCTCCTGGCTCTGCCTCCCATTGCATGCTGGGATTACAGATACATTCAACGCTTTTCCACTGGCTTTACTGAATGCTGAGAAGGACTGAACTCAGGCTAGTAATTTTATAAGCAAGTGCCTTTGACTGCTGAACCATCTCCCCAGTCCTGAATTGCAAACATAGCTAAAGCCATGTACAATAATGACCACAATTTCAGAACATTGTCTCACCTTGAGAAAATCTGCATAAATTTTAGCCATTATTTATTATCCCACAGCAACACTCCCAGACACAATCAATCACTAATCTACTTTCTGTCTACGTTTCTCTGTTCTGTCTTTTCTTTTTTTTTTAAATGTTTTCTACTTATTTAATTGAGAGAGAGAGAGAAAGAGAGAGAGACAGAGAATGGGCGCTCCAGGACCTCCAGCCACTGAAAACGAACTCTAGACCCTTGTAACCTCTTGTGCATCTGGCTAACGTGGGTCTTGGGGAATCGAGCCTCTAACTAGGGTCCTTAGGCTTCACAGGCAAATGCTTAACCGCTAAGCCATGTCTCCAGCCCTATTCTGTCTTTTCATGGGAATGGACTGAAACAGTATGTGGCTGTTAGTGACTAGCTTCTTTGACTTTTCATCTGCATTATGTTTAAGCTTCATCCAGGGTGTCTTCTATGGGAATCCGTTACTTTTTAAATTTATTTGAATTAGCATACAAAATATTAGATTTTATTTAGGATATTTTCAAGCAGATTTTAAAATGTTTTATTTACTTATTTGCAAATAGAGAGACAGAGAGAAGAGAAGGTGAGACAGAGAGAATGGGTGGGCTCCCAGCTATGGCAAATGAACTCCAGATACATATGTCACTGTGTATCTGGCTCTATGTGGGTACTGGTGAATCAACGTCAGGTCTTTAGGCTCTGTAGGCAACCGCCCCAAACTGCTGAGCCATTTCTTCAGCCCCCTACGCTTTTGATTCTTAAATTCATTACATCTTAGGCTGATGAACATTCTGTTGTGTAGCTATTTCTCAATTTTGTCTGTCAACTGATGGACATAGACATTATTTTGACATTTGGGCTGTTGTGAATAATGCTATTGTAAACATTCACCCACATTTTTCCCTTTGTGTGGGTTTACACTTAGGAATGTAACTATTTGGTAATCTAAATTTAACATTTTTGAAGAACTGCCAAGCTGCTTGCCATTGTAACTGCACCGTTGTATAGTCCTCCCATGACTGAATGATGACCCCTGACAGAGTGTGTTATTACCTGCACACCTGGTGGGTACGGTGCTATATCACTGTATATTTCTACGACTGGAATGCAAATCTGAAGTTGAAGGTCCCCCATAGTGCACAGGCAACTACCAGATGAAAACTTTGAAATCAAGGGGCTAGCCATGTACACAGTTCCTCCCACATCCTGTCGCAGTCCAGAGGGGAAGGGCACCTCTCCTAGAGAAACTGCAAACTTCTAAACTCCACAGGCTCCAAGAGTGGGCAGACCCAGCTTAGATTGTAACAAGACAGTTTTCTAGAGAGGAATAAGCAGGAACCTACCCACATTCATGAACTCTTTCCAGAGAAAGGGAAGTTAGCATTTCAGTGTGCTGGTCTGACCTCAAAACTATGCCTCTGAAGGAACAGCAACTGTCTTCCAGGAAATGGAGGAATTCCAGTGGAGGAATCACCATTCTGGGAGCTGAGGCAGCCTAGACAACAAGCAAATATCAGGCCAGTCAGTTTCCACATCTTGCGTCCACCCACCTCTTTTTTTCCCCCATACCGATCCTGCTTTTAACAATTATTTCATCTTAGCAGCTCAGCTCCATCTCCACTCTACTCTTTCCTGGAAAATTTACATATTGATTTTTTTTTTTTTTTTTGATTTTTCAAGGTAGTGTCTTGCTCTAGCCCATGCTGACCTGGAATTCACTCTGGACTCTCAGGGTGGCCTCAAACTCAAGACCAGTCCTCCTACCTCTGCTTCCCAAATGCTGGGATTAAAGGCATGTGCTGTCACACCAGGTTTGTACTGATTTTTTAAAATAAAAAATGTTGTACTTTTATATCCCCTCTCCAGTACCCCATTCTAATGAGGGTCTTCCTTGCTAAGGTCACTGGTAGTCATTGTGGAGACTTGCAGGCCTCAGTCAGTCTCTGTGTGGAGGGGGCGGTAGTGCCTCATGTTAACTCCATTCTCCCTGAGACTCGTAATCACTTGGCAATGATCCCTGAGCCTTGGCAGCTGTGATGTAAATCTGATTTAGTGTTGACTTTTCTGTGGAATTTAGATCTCTGTTTTGACAAGGTCTGATTGACCACAGTGCCCATGGTCATCTCTCTGGAGCTGGTTGTCAGGCTAGCAGTGAGAGCAGTACTCCTGACATCCTTTCCTCTGCAATGGCACCTGGGCCTGGGCAGACATGGTGGAGGGTGGCATGTCTCATGGTAGGCAATGAATATCTGTTCTACAAGTATTGATGTATCCTGGACCTTCTCAGTATTCTGTACCATCTGAAAGATAAAACAGAGTCTCCAAACAAAAGTGAGAGCAGCTTGGATTAAAGAGGATAAGCTTAGTTACTAGAGATTCCCAAGGACATACCTTACTCTACTCTTACTCTCTGTCACTTCCTTTGTGAGTGAGTGTCTCTGTGAGTGTATGGTGAGGTGTAGATTGCTTTTCTGTGTTGATAAGCTCTTTCTTCTGTTTTCATCTCACCCTCCCCATCTTGCTTATCCCAAAAAGCATGGATTGTTCTGGTTCACAGGGACTCTGAGCCTCAGCTGCATGAGAGACAGACTGCTCCACATAGTAGTTAGCATTCCTTCATATCTATCTCTTCAATCCATCTCTAAACAAAAATTTCCAATCCTTGCTCCATTTTTGTATCTTTTGGCTCCTATAGCTCGACTTTCTACTCATGTTCCCTCCATTACTATCACTGTACCAAACCAATATTAGCTACTTGTTCTGTGGAGTTTTCCTCTCACTATTTTCAAAAATATCTTGGTTTGCTTATGAGAAAGAGACAAAGACACACACAGGAAGAAAGAGAGAGAGAGAGAGAGAGAGAAAGAGAGAGAGGGAAAGGATGCAGAAAGAATGGGTATGCTAGGGCCTCTTTTCAATGGAAACAAACTCCAGACACATGTGCCATTTTATAGGAATTGAACTTGGGTCAACAGACTTTGCAGGCAAATGCTTTTAGCCACTGAGTCATCCCCCAAGCCTTTCTTTGGAATATTTTTCTCACCCCACAAATCCACAGTAACTCAACATAATAATAATGGGTGAATTTAATATTTTACTCTTACCAATAGACTTGTCATCTTCACAAAAATAGGTAAACAGATCTAGGCATAGTGACATATGACTTTAATTCCACACTCTGGAGGCAGAGGTAGGATATAGCCATGAATTTGAGGCCACCTGAGACTACATAGTGAATTCGATGTCAGCCTGGGCTAGAATGGGACTCTACCTGGAAAACCAAAACAACCAACCAACCAAACAGAAACATTTAAGTTAAATGACATTACAGATCAAATATATCTAACAAATTTAAAGACCATTCTAAAAAAAATACAGTAGAATACATATTCTTCCAGCATCCCAGTAGAACTTTCCCTAAAATTGACCAGCTGATAGGACACAAATCAAGTGTGAACAAAGATAAGTGAATTGAAATGACTTTTTGTATTCTACCTGACCACAATGAAATAAAGTAATATATAGCAACAGAAAGCTGATGAAGATTAAATGATACACTTTAAAATAATGAATGTTTCATTTAAGAAATAAAGTCTTAGACTTAGAGAACATAACATACCAAAACCTATGGGATACAGTGAAAGCAGCCCTATGAGGGAAGTTTATAGCTCTGACTACCTACATCAAATAAGCAGAATGAGCTAAAATAAACACTTTAATGATGCACCTTAAAGCCTTGAAAAAACAACAGACAATCCAACCCCAAAATAGCACATGGAAAGAAATAATACCAGGGCAGAGATTAATTAATAAAAAATACAATGATTCAATTAAACAAGGAGGGAGTTCTTTAAAATAATAAACAAGGTCAAAACAGCTTTAGCCAATCTAATCATGAGATAAAGAAGACCTACATTAATAAAATTAAAGGAGAAATCAATAAAACAATAAAATTTAGGAAATCAAAAGGACCTATTTAAAAAATTATATTCCAACAAGTTGGGCAAACTAAATGAAAAAATGCATTTCTAGATGCACATGATATAGCAAAGTTTAGTTAAGATGAAATCAATAATTTAAATAGATTTAATCTCTCTCCCCTTTCCCCAAAACACCACTCTGGTCCAGATGGATTCATTGCAAAATTCCACCAGAGTTTTAAAAAGAACTGTCATATATATATATATATATATATATATATATATATATATATATATATATGTACATATCCCCTCAAACTATTCCACAAAATAGAAGGGAAGGAATACTTTAATTGCCTTCTATGAAACCAATATTGCTCTACTACTAAACCAGATGAATACACAACAGAAACAGAAAATTTATGGACCAATTTACCTGAAGAATATAAATGCAAAATAATCAATAAAATACTAGCAATCCAAATTAAGTAACATATTAAGAATATCATATACCATGATCAAGAATGACTCAACATATGCAAATGTGTAAGTTTAGTACATCACATAAATAGACTCAAGGACAGAAATCATAAGATAATCTTGATGCAGAAAAAGACTTTTTAGAAAATCCAACACTTCTTCATGATAAAACTCCTTGTGAGACTAGAAATAGAAGGAACATATCTCAACATAATAAAGACTTTCCAGTACAGGCCTATTGCCAAGATCATTCGAAATGGAGAAAACCTTGAAACATTCCATTAAGAACAAGAGAACGAACAGGACAAGAAGGTCCTCTCCCCACTGCGATTCAACATAGTACTGTAAGTGTCAGCTAAAGCAATATGGTAAGAGAAGTAAATGAAAGGGATATAAGTAAGAAAAGATTAAGGTGGGGCTGGAGAGGTGGTTCAGTAGTTAAGGCACTTGCCTGTAAAGCCAAAGTATGCAGGTTTGATTCCTCAGGACCCACACAAGCCAGATGCACAAGGTGGCACATGCATCTGGAGTTCATTTACAGCAGTGGAAGCCCTAGCACACATATTCTCTCTGTCTTTCTTTCTCTCTCTCTCTGTTCTTTTTCTCTATATAAAATAAATAATAAAAAATAAAATATATTTAAAAAAATAAAACATGAAGTTAAAGTATCTGTATTTTTAGATAATATCATTCTATATATCAAAGACTCTAAAGGCTCCACCAGAAAACTCATAGAGTTGATAAACACTTTCAGCAAAGTGGGAAGATATGGAATTAACATGCTAAAATTAGTAGCTTTCTTATATAACAAGACAAAATGGATTTAGAGAAGAATCAGGACAGCCCCCATTCACAACAGCTTTTCAAAACTAAGCCGGGCATGGTAATGCACACCTTGAATCCCAGAACCTGAGAGGCAGAGGTAGGAGGATCATCATGAGTTCAAGTCCACCCTGAGACTACATAGTGAATTCCAGGTCAGCCTGGGCTAGGGCAAGACCCTACCTCGAAAAATCAAATAATAATAATAAAATACTTTGAAATAAACCTAATGAAGGAAGTGAAAGACCTCCACAATGCAAACATTAAAACACTGATTTAAGAATTAAGTAAGACACCAGAATATATAAATATCTTTCGTGCTGTTTGATTAGAAGAATTAATAGCACAAAGATGGCTATACCACTGTTGGCTTCCTGCTGACCACTTCCAGCTGACCTGCTTTCTCCACCATAACAGATGCTCTCTTCCTCACTCTGGCAAGTTGTGACTAGTTCTGTTGGCACTCCCACCACTATCCTTCCCCTTAAAAAGGTGAGCCAAAACAGACTGATTTCTACCCAAAGTTACTTCTGGTCAAGTATTTGTTCACAAGAAACAAGCAACAAGAAAATAACTGGAATACTTTCTAAATAAGATATTTCCAAAACACATAAAAATAAAGCAAATATATATCTGCTTTTCATGGGAGTAGGGAGTCATAATGTAAACATTTGATCTAGATATCATTTCTTTAAGATTATTTTTTATATCTCCTGTCCCATCTAGTGACTATACTTCCTAAAATTTCTATTCTCTTAAAATTGAAAATAATCCTGAAATATGACGCATATGTATTACAAATAGTTGTCACTTTGCATACATTCCAGTTATATACAAATGAGGTCTTTACTGCTTCTAGTCCACTAGGTTCAGTTAAGCACAACTAATCACTCTATAGCAAAGCTTCTGTAAATTCTATACTAAGCGAGGGTTTGCACTACTCCAGAGCAGGCAGGGCAGGGGAGCCACCTCCTTGCTATAAAACATATTCCCCTAGCTGACTGATATCAAACTGGAGGTAATTAAAATAAAATTTATGTTATCTATACAAATCGATGGACCCAGTATTAGCATCAGTCTATACAGTCATGCTGCCACATAATTAAGCTCATGGTTTCTGTCTCTTATCTGTCTTTTGTAAAGCCAAATGGATGGAATGAGTATGGAAATACCTTTCATGTTGTTCATATCATCAGAATGTCCATGGTGGTACAAGCCTTTGTGAGCCCTATAGCTTTGCAGTTTGCCTTCCATCATTGTGTGTGTGCTACTGGAGATGCTCTTCCTAACCCCTGCTCCACAGGACATGTGCCTAAGTACATATTCTGATAAGAATATCTAATGAAAACACACACTTGAGAACTAGTGTTAATCACATGGTATGTTAACAAAACTAACAGACCTATTGTGAACAAGATTGTTGCCTTTAAAACTGCAACAATTTTACAATTTTACATCACTGCATATAAATTTCAGCTTCAATTCCACAATTAAAAAATTTTGAAAGTTCAAAAGTATTTACTATGCAAAGCTGAGAAATAGCCACAGGTTCCCTTGTAGAAATATTAGAAGGCTAAGAACAGAGCAAATGTGAGATAGCTTCCTGTGCCCTTACAAGAGATGACCTGAGCTCTCCGTTAGTCAATTTACTTCTATTAATGCTGCAATCTGATGGCAGAAATGCCAGTTGTCACTCAGGCATGGGTTTGCACATTTGCACCTAAATCCTAACATGCACCTACATTCTTGCTCTGCACAGTATGTTTTCAAGGTGGTATTCTAGCACCATAACTTCATTACCAAAGCCAATTGCAGGTCCATTCCTTGAAGAGTCCACCTCAGGAAACTTCTAAATCAGACCCAATTGCTTTTGAACAAGTTACTGAATGCCAGCAATGGGTGAGTACCTCATGTCAATGTGTTTCATTTCATGTCTTTCTGAACTGATATTCTACCACTCTCTAGAACCAGGCCCTCAGGTGACCCATTTCTTCCTCATTATATTAGGTAAGTCCTATAGTTATTTCCCAATGTACGTGGACTTTGACTTCCATAGCCCTTCTTCATCTTGGCTCTGTTGGCAAGCAAGATCAAGGGAAGCCACACAACATCTTACAAAATGCTTGTTTCAGGTGAAGACACTCTCCATGTAAGGGGAAGTTATTACTCTATGGCAAGGTGAGAAAAGAATGTGTTTGAAATCTGTTTATATGTTTCTCTGCAGCTGCTGTAGATACTGTTGAGTTCCTAGAACCTACTTGTAGGTTATCAGTTAATTTCAGTTTCTAAAAATGTAATGAAGTTTTAATCTTTTCACAATGTTTGCATTATTATTGCACACGTACTACGAAATGATGTAACATCTAATCACCCATCTCTTTTCCTTCCACTTGTTTTGAGTTCCAACTACCACTGATTAAAACCTGAAAAATGGTGAAACCCGTGCACACAAGGATTGATTAACATACTTCAGACTACAGACTTGAGGTTTGTGATTCCTAGCAGATAGTCTTGCAATCCTAGTGCAATAGAGAAGTGACTTGTAAGGCTTATTGCTAGCGGGGTTACCCAAGAAAAAACTGAAACAGACTACGTGCTAATGGTTAGAGATATGACCTTGGGGGATGCCATGAAGGAAAAAGATGTGTTTGAAAGGGAAGTATAGATCAATACAAGCTGATTTATTTCTAGGTTGAACACTGTTTAACAAGAGAGAGGAAGAGAGAGGGAGAGAGAGAGAGAGAGAGAGAGAGAGAGGGAGGGAGGGAGGGAGGGAGAGAAAATGTCTGTGTACTCCTAGCATACCTCCTATGATATAGGATAGAGTCAGAATTCCCTGGAAACTCATAGGTAAGACAGCTTGGTGTACACAGTAGCAAACAAGAGCCATAGCCTCAAATAAGGTGGAGGCCCAACACCCTGTGTTATCTCTTGACTTCCATACATGCCTGCACTCACACATGCACATGTACATAAACACAAAGAAAAGTAGGAAGAAAATATTGAAGATACCAAAATATACATTTTTCACATCTTATGGTCTCACATTATCATATTATCTTTCCTTTTGCATCGTAATTTAATGTTGTAAAAAATGAGATATATTTATGTAGCAGGAGTTTCAGTATCTGTCTTTCTTGTTCAATGTAAATATAACACATGTAACGCATGTGGATCCATCAAGGCTTCTTTACCTGTACTCTGTAACTTGTGCACATACATTTCATTCTCATCAGAATGGTGGCATGCTGCACAAAATAGCTCAACTATTTGGTTTCAGTTTGTTAAAAGAAAATTTGAAATTTTGTCTTCTCTTTTTTCCTTTCCTCCTTTCCAGATAGCAGCTTAATCTATTGATACTTTCTTCTTCTTGCTTATTGGTGAATATCAAAAACTGGAAGAAGGAAGAAACCATTTCCCCTTTCCATCTGCTTCATAAATTTTTGTGCTTAGTAGTTGGAGGTCCTTGCTCATACCTCTGAAAACACTATTTTTTTAATGAGTTGAAAACAAGGTCTCTTTCCAAGATATGCTTACTCACTCCTGGATGAAATACAGCTTGCTATAGTCAAACTGCATAATGTTTCCATCACACGAGGTCACCAATAATCCACTCTTAGTCAATCACTCTGTGCCTACCTTATGGGATGTTACCTAATTTCTACTACTGTATAATAATTTTGCAGCTCTAGAACTTTAGATTCAGCCAATATGTGTTTCATGTCACAATTCATTCATTGCTAGTTTTGTCATGTACACCCATGTGTTTTTCTGAAAAAAACAGCTTAATTCTGTATAATTTTTCAATATTCTGATGAATTTCCTACCATGCTATTATCCATTCAGTTATTAGATAATTTAAGCTCTTTCCAATTTTTTGTATTATAAGTTACATTGCTATGAAGATACAAATGCAATTTGTGTAAATATAAATATGTTTATTTCATTAAATATTCTTTTTGGAGGTGTTACCCTAAGAGTGACCTGCTTGATCCTATTGTACAGAGCTGCTCTTCAGAGATTTGGAGAAGCTATCATGAACTATAGAGTTCATAAGAGGTATTTACCATCATTTTTTCTCCTGACACACCCACTAGTAACCATGAAAAAGATAGTGTTGTTGGGCTGTGGAGATGGCTCAGTAAAGACATTTGCCTGCAAAGATTAAGGACCTGGGCTCAGTTCCTCAGTACCCATGTAAAGTCAGATGCACAGAGTGGTGCATGCATTTAGAGTTTGTTTGTAGTAGCTGCGGGCCCTGGTTTACCCATTCTCTCTCTCTCTCTCTCCTTGTAAATAAATAAATAAACAAATAAATAAATAAAATGTATAAACAGTTTTAAAAAGATAACATTGTTTCATTTTCTATATGTTGTATAAGGTAATATTCACATCACTAACAAACTGAGGTCAAAAAACAAAATATTAAATAAAAACCTACATTATTTGAAAAGTAATATTGCAGGTATCAAAATATTCAAGACTTGTAAGATACAGAAAGTGTTAGCATACAATTAATTTTAATGTAAGTGACACTTTAATTTTACAGTTGAGCTATAAGTTTATTAAAAATTACTTTCAGAATACTTTCAAATTTCTCTAATAACTTATTCCTGACCTAATTTGCTCATAGCACAATGCAAAATACATAATATAAAAATAAAACACAATGAAAAAATACAAATTGAGGTATTAACCACTGTATAGAACTTTTTATTTGTTCAATTATATAATATTTTTTCCTATTGCTTAGGTGATGTGCATGTAGATCACATAGATGTGATGTTGTACCTGTAGCAACTTTAGTTCTGATTAAATCCCTTAAAGTAATACTGCTTAACAGGAAATGCCCGTTTCAATGACATCTGTAAGTACCACAATATGTTTCTAAGTGATTTTCTTTAACTTAATGATAAAATAACTTGTACAATGAATTTTTCTTAAAAAATAATTGACTTATTAGAAACATTCCTTTCTTTTCAAATTGAACTTTTTGTCATTCTTATGCAAGAGAGGTTTTGTCAGTTTCTTTCCTTGGGAAGACACTGATTGGAATAACAATAAATGAAAAGGAAAACTGGGAAATGAAACCATAATTAACACAGCAAGGAATATGCTCCTTTAGCACTTCAAATCCTTCTCATTGTGAAATTAGTCTTCTATATATTTTTGAAAAGTACATTATTGTTACTTGTATGCTAAGAATTAATGGAGAATTGATAGTAATTTATTACAAGCTGAAATCAACAATGTGTTAAACAACATAAAGTAAATTAAAACCCACATTTTACATCAAGGTTATCTATACATATTAGACAGTTTTTGAAAAAAACAAAAATAACATTCACTGAGGCTAAATGTAATACCTTCAAACTAAAATTACACCTGTTTATTTTTGTATTTTGAATCTTCCTTTAGATACCTCATTAGTGGTAGATGTGTTTCAAACTGAAAGTTTGCAGCACACAGAAATGGTCTGGTCCACTGTATGGACTTCCCCAAGTAGGGCCATGTTTGGCAGCTTTCTTCCTTTAACTGGCTATAGATTCCTCTTCTGTGATAGTCTAAGAGTCATGGTTGCAAGGGCATGGTCTAATATTAGGTTAAAATTTGTTTGTACACTAAGCTAGTTTCAGCTCATTATGTATAGTGGCTTCTTTAAGCCAAACCTACCTACTATTCCCAAATGGAGCCTGCTTTAGAGACAAATTTCTTTTGGCTCAACAGAGGTTCTAGCAGAAGATTAATTAAGAAGACAGTGAACAAATCTTTCTCCTCTATCACTTTGCGAAACTATTCTAATCTCAATATAACACAGGCTATAGAAAGTGCCTAAAGCCCAAATCATACTTAATGGGCAAGACTCAAGGAGTTCCCACTGAGGTCAGGCACAAGACAGGGGTGCCCATTCTCATCACCACTCTTCAGCTTAGTATCTGAAGTCCTTAAATACACATTTCTTTAGAAATTTTACAACCTGAAGCTCCAAGATCTAATATTGATATTAGAGACTGAATTCTTTCTGGAGTGATTCATGCCCCGTAGGATGCATGTTTTGTCAACTTGCTTTAATGGCATTAATTATCTTATACTTCTTAATTTTATAGAAAAATATACATTATCTTTAAAATCTCAAGTAAATTAAATACATCCCCTAACCAAATGGCAGACATGAAGTGCCAGTCACATATTTGTAATGCTAATGAGTATAGCAATCAAGAGAAGGAATGAAATTAAATTTCAAATTCTAAAATAAAAGTATTAAGAATGTCATACCTTAGAATAATTTCCTAGGAAATGCAAATGCATAGAATGGTAGTGTTAACAAAGATAGACAGCAGACTGATCATTTATCTTTTCTATCTAATGTGTGATTCACTGATAGGAATACAACACATATTATAAATCCACTCTTTCTCACCTTGTCTTCCTTCTCCACTTTTTTTCTTCTTGTCCTTTGTTGTCTTTGATATAGAGCTCCTGTGATGGTTAATCTTATCAAGTTGTTGAGATATGGAAATACCATGGAAAAAAAATTCCAGGCTTATCTGTGAGAGAGTTGCTACCTAGGGTGTGGTGGGAAGACCCATCCTAACTGTAGGTGTGAATGGGGTCCTGAACAGTATTAAAAGGAAAAAGAGAGGAGAGGAGGGAGAGAGACAGAGAGAGAGAGAGACAAAGAGAGAGAGAGGGAGGGAGGAAGGGAGACCCTCTCCAGGGCCCTGAGGTTTAGGTGTTTCCTTTAAGGACCTGATGAATGTTCAACCATTTAGTCTTTTAGGATATAGAATTTTATGGTACCATTTCCTTTTGGGCCCAGTTTTGTGCCCCCTCCCACTCTTACCCTCCCCTCCTACCCCCCCCCCTTGTTTGGTCCTCCAGATGTTTATTAGGTATGTCAGTATCTCAGGCCGACTCAGGTTAGGAGCCATAGATGAGCAAGACCATGCCACGATTATCTTTATGTGATTGGGTGAGATCTCTGAGAAAGATCTGCTAAGTTCAACCAATTTTCTTCAAATTTCCTTGTGTCATTTTTCATTACAGCTGTGTAGAATTCCACTGTGTAGATATACCACATCTTGGTTATCCATTCATCTAATGATGGATATCTGGATTAATTCCAGTTCTTAGATGTTATGAATTGAGCAGATATAAACATGGTTGAATAAATCTCAAATTTGTTTGTCTACTAAGTTCATATTGTTATCTTATTGGTGCCAGTTTATTTATAGCAGAATAAACTAGAGCCATTTCCCTACATATTCTCTTATAGTTTATACATGTTTTTCAAGTTACCCTCTTCTTGCTTCTTTGTGTTTTACTTTGGGGACAGTTTCTAAAATAAAATAAAATAAAATAAAATAAAATAAAATAAAATAAAAGAGCAGGGTCGGGGCAACTCATTAAATTTTTAAGGATGAAGTCATCCTTTAAAGTGACAAATGATGTGATGTACTATCTCTTGCACAACATGATATTTTGAACTATGAGCATATGTAAGCTAAACAATTAATTAGCTAGCTAACAAATATATTGTACCACATGGAGTCATTTTGCGGAGATATCACATATTATGCACCATCATTACATTTTTCATTTATAATGTAAAGTGCAGTGCCCTCCCTAGGCTCCTGTGTTTGGATACTTGTATTCCAGTTGATGATGCTGTTCAGGAAGGATGTGGGATCTTTAGGAGGCAGAGCCTTATAGGAGGAGGTGATCATTGAGAGTAAGGTCTTGAGGTGCTACAGCCAAGCTCTTCTTGCTCCTGCTATTTCCTCCCTACAGACGTGAATCTGGCCAGCAGCTGGCACAGTGCTTTTCCCACCAGTATAGACTTGTTTTCAAAATGGTACACTGGATCTAACCCTAAGTTGCTTCTAGCCATATATATTGTCCCTAGAAAGAGAAAGTAACATATACAATAAACTTTAGTTACCTTGCTGTACAAATTTTAATGTATTCCTCCATTGTAACTGTAATTATCTAGCTTTTGACCATCCGCTTGTTTGGGCTCCTGCCAAAATGACTTCAGTTTCTGTCAACCCATTATCTTCTCTGTTTTACAATATCAATGTTGCCTTGTTTGCTTTGGTTGGTTTCTGTTTTTCATTCCTCATGTGAATTGGATCATATGTTATTCTTACACCTGTGCCTGAGTCTATACATGAAGTTTTCAAGATTCATTCATGCTACCATAAACGATATGATTTCATTCATTTTGATGACTAAATTATGTTTAGGTAAATGTACTTGATATATTCACCTACTGATGGGCACAGTTTGATGCCACATTTTTGCTGTCAAGAATACTACCACAATAATCACAAACTTGCAGATATCTTTTTGACAGACAGAACTGAATTTATTTGTAGTTTATTTGGGTATAAGCTAGCTTGAGCATATGGAAGTTCAGAATTTATGATTTTTGAGACTTCATACTGCTTTCCTAATGGTTTACTAACTTGTATTTTTTACAACATTGTGTAGATGTTATTTTTCATATATTTCTCTAGCTTTTATGTAATGAGAAATGTGTTTGCAGAATTTTGCCAATCAAATAATGATGATGCTATTTGTAATTGGATTGAGTTCCCTATCTGTTATCTGGATATATCATTTTGTGAAAATGTAAACTTTCAGGTATCTTTTCTTTTTTTCTTTTTAAATTTTTATTTAATTGAGAGAAAGAGGGAGAGAGGGTGAGGGAGGGAGGAAGGTGGAGAGATAATGAGAATGAGAGAGAAGGAGTGAATGGTTGCATCAGGGCCTCCATCCACTGCAAAGAAGCTCCAGACACATGTGCCACCTTGTGCATCTGGCTCATGTGGGTACTAGGGAAATTAACCTGGGTCCTTAGTTTAGCAGGTAAGCGTCTTAACGGCTAAGCCATCCCTGCAGCCCTCAGGTATCTTTTCTTATGCTGTCATTTTTATGTCCATTTTCATTCTCTACTTGCTCAGTGGCAGAAGTCTTTATGGCTAATGTAACTGTCTAGTTTTGCTTGATGCCTGTCTTGCCCTGACATTATTGACCATGCTAACTTCTTAAAGTTTTTGCTTTATATTTTCCGGTTTCAATTTCAGTCTTTTCGCCATCTTGATTTGAGTTTTGGGAATGATGACAGGAAAGAGTCTAGTTTAATTCCAGAACTATTTTTTGAGGATACTATACTTCCTTAAAAATGGTCAAAAATCAATGGAGTGTAGAGATATTGGTTATCTCTTAGTTCTTTCTTCTGACCGCTGATCTGGACATCTGTTTTTATGGCAGTGCCACACTATTCAGCTTTGTAGTGTGTTTTGAAGTCAAATGGTGAGGTACCAGGTTCATTGATTTTGCTCAACTGCTTTATCTATGAGGTTTTATGTGGTTTCACATGAATATGAAAATGGTTTATTTTTTCTATATCTGTAAACAAATGTCATCACACTTTTATTAGGAATTGGATTTAATGAAGATATTAAAAGATGAACTCAATTCATAAATGTGTAATAGCTTTCCATTTATTTGCATCCTTTTCAATTCATATTATCAGTGTTATATAGATTTCAGTATAGAAATAATTCTTGGATTAAATAGAATCCTAGGTGTTTTAGATTATATTAGTCAGGAGAAAAGAAGTAAGTAAACCAGAGATATTTTCTTAATTTGTCTTTCAAATAGTTCACTATTAGTATCTAGACTTGCTACTAGTTTTATCCTGTTAATGTTTATGATACAATGTTACTGAATTTTTCTTAGTATTAATGGTCTCTGGAAAGCATATGTTGGATTTAGTGCATAGGAGCATGATATCTGCTATGAGGTAGTTTAACTTCCACCAACCTTGATGTCTCTTATTCCCTTCTCTTACCCAACTAGGATTTCCATTACTGTGAGGAATAGTAGTGGTATAAGTGAATTTAATTTCTGCATAACTTAATCTTACTCGTTCTAGGTGTCTAGAAATTTGTTCATTTCCTGTATGGTTTTCTATTTCTTGATATATTTTTTTATAATATCCTATTGTGATTATTTGGGCTTTATGGTGACATCTGAGATATCTCATATCTCCAGTTTTATTTGAGTATTACTTTTAATTAGTACATTTAAAGATTTATTGATTTTTATCTTTCTAAAACATAAAGTGTCTGTTTTGTTGATGTTTTCACAGTTGGACTTCATTTTCTATAATTCTCATCTGATTCCTATTTCTCTACTTTCAATGAATTTTTACTTCATTTCTTGTTTTTCTCCTAATCTGATCTATATTATTAGATTGTTCATTTGACATAATTTTTTTGTGAATTGTATCCAAATTGGTAGAAAGTTTCTTATAAAAATTATTTTAAGGTTGCTAGAGAGATAGTTAATCAGTTAAAGGCACTTGCTTTCAAAGCCTGATGGCCTGGGTTCAATTCCAAGTTCCAATGCAAAGCCAGAGGCCCAAAGTGGTGCAAGTGCCTGGAGTTCTTTTGCAGTGGCAGGAGGGCCCAGTGTGCCCATTCTCATCTCTTTCTTTTTCTCTTTCTCTTTCTGCCTGCCTCTTACTCTTTCATAAATAAATGATGATTTAAAAACAATTCTTTGAATGCCGGGAGTGGTGGCGCACGCCTTTAATCCCAGCACTCGGGAGGCAGAGGTAGGAGGATCACCGTGAGTTCAAGGCCACCCTGAGACTACAGAGTTAATTCCAGGTCAGTCTGGACCAGAGTGAGACCCTACCTCAAAAAACCAAAAACACAAAAATAAATAAAAACAATTCTTAGAATGCTGGGCATGGTGGTGCATGCCTTTAATCCCAGCACTCAGGAGGCAGAAGTAGGAGGATCGCCATGAATTCAAGGCCACCCCAAGACTACAGAGTTAATTCCAGGTCAGCCTGGGCCAGAGTGAGACCCTACCTCGAAAATCAAAACAAACAAACAAACAAACAAAAAAAACAACAAAAAACAAAAACAGAAAATTTGAGGAAAATAAAACTGTTAGATTATTTCCACAGACTTAGCCTCACTCTGTGGCCCATCTCATTCCCTAATTGACATCCAATAGACTCAAAAAATGGAGAACTGAGGAACTTTGCTTGGAAATTCTATTCTGGGGAGATTTCCTCTAAACAATGTACCCAGAGTTAGGGCCATATAAATTTTTATTTATTGTCACTATGCATATAACTTTCCATTACTTCACACTATTATATATGTGTTTATAGGTAAAGTTCTAGCTGTTGATTAATACTTGAAACAAATCCTTATTGTGATAAACCAGATATAGACACAATATAAAACAAAATGATAGGGGCTGGAGAGGTGGCATAGCACTTAAGCCACTTGCATGCAAAGCCCTAGGACCCATGGTTGATTCCCTAGTAGCCATGTAAGCCAGAAGCCCATGGGGACACAAGTGTCTGGAGTTCATTTGCAATGGCTAGAGTCCCTGACATACCCATTCTCTCTTTCTCTATCTGCTTCTTTCTATCTCACAAATAAATAAAATCAAATATTTTTTTAAAAAATGAAAGGCCAATCTCCCTGATTATTATACCTACAATATTCTTAATAGACAACTAGAAAGTTGAATTGAACAGAAGTTCACTCATTATGATCAAACTGGTTTCATTGCAGGGATTCAAAGATTATTCAACATATGCAGATCAATAAATGTAATGCGTCACACAGGCTAAAGGGGAGAAATTACACCACCATATCAATTGATGCAGAAAAGGTCTTTGACAAAATCCATGATCTTTTCATGATAAAAACCTTGAAGAAACCATCAATAGAATACACGTACCTCAATGTAATAAAGACTACATCTGACAAACTTATAGCCATCATTACACTAAATGAGTAACCAATCATTTTCTTTAAAACCAGGTATGAAACAAGGCTGTCCCTTCTCTCTATTTATTTGGCATAGCACTTGAAGCTTTAGCTAGACCAATAAGGCAAGAGAAGGAAATAAAGGGTATACATATAGGAAATTGAAGATATTGAAGTTTCTTTATTTACAAGTCACATGGTTCTATATGGAAGAGATATTAAAAATTCCAACAGAAAACTCTTTGAACTGATAAACACCTTTATCAAGTAACGAGACACACAGTTAACACACAAAAATCAGTAGCCTCCTATAGCAGTCAGTTCCACATTGCTGAGACAACATTCAACCAGACACAGCTTATAGGAGGCAGAGGTTTATTTAAGGCTCACAAAATCTGGTGAAAAGTTCATAAGTGGTGGAAGAAGCTACTTATTCCCATATATTCTAGCAGACAGAAACCATTGCTGTAAGCAAACACCAAGACCAGCAAGCTCAGACTGCCAGAGCTCAAAACTGCTCTGAACACATAGTAAGGCTGGACTCAAATCTGTCCCAAAATACACCTTAGGGATGGACTCATGATCATCCCCCAAACACACCTAAGATTGGACTCCAAGATCTACTCCCAGTGGTCTTCCCCTTCTAACAGTGTTCTGTATATATGCTAGGGGCGCAAGTAGAAAGTTTAATAAAAAAATGACCGAGTCTATGGGGCCATATATTCAAACCATCACGTACAAGCTAACATACCTTCCTATGTACCAATAACGCACATGCTCAAAAAGAAACCAGTAAAGCAATCACATTCACAAAGATACCTGGAATAAACTTAATAAAGAAAATAAAAGACCTACTATAAAATTTTAAAATATTGAGGAACTACTAATCTTAAGGATTAGTATAATTCATACTGTGAAAATGTAAAATACCATGAAATCAAAATTGCAATGACATTCTTTACAGAATTAGATATTTTAAATCCTCATAAAATTCACACAGAAGCACAAAGGATTGCAAATAGTCTGAGAAGTCCTGAAAAATAAAGATGATGTTGGAAGTATCATGAGATCCATAATAACAAAGGCACCATGTATGGGGACAAAACCAGATACATAGATCTCTGGAATTAATATAAGACTATACAGACAGCTAACTTTTGACAGAGTTGCCAATAATACACTGGAAAAAAAGAGACCTTCTTCATAAATGGTGCTTGGAGAACTACATACGAGCATGAGTGAAAACGACTCCTTGTCTCTCATCTATGCAAAACTAATTCAAGATGGATCAAAGAATTAAATGTAAGGCCTAAAACCCTGAATCTGTTAGAGGAAAAAATTTAAGAAAGATCAAGGCATAGATAAAGGTTTTCTGGAAAGGACTTTAGCAGCTCAAGAAATAAAAGCAAATATTGATAGGGTGAAATTGCATGAAATGAAAAGTCTTCTGGACAGCAGATTAAACCCAAGGTGAATTGATCACTTACAGAGTGAGAGAAAATCTTTACTAGCTACATCTGACAGATCATTAATATCTAAAACATGTACAGAGCTTAAAAAAATATATATGATAAGCCCAAATAATCCACTCAATATTTTAACTAATGAAATGGACAGATGGTTCTCAAAAGTTGAAACATAATAGGACACTAAACATAGAAAAAGTGTTTAACATCCTTAAACATCAGGAAAGGAAAATGTATATCAAAATGACAGTGAGGTTCAATATCACCCAAGAACGTCTGCATTAAGAAAAACAAACAAACATATGTTCTAAGAATTTCCTGATGGAGTTCCTAAAAAGTAAGAAAAAAATGAATAATATGACTCAGCTATGCCATTCCTGAGAATGTGAGAACTTGACCTCTAAGTTGACATGCTACTGAGACACTTGCACATCCATTCTCTGGAGCGCTGTTCACAACAGACAAGTTATATGATCAGTACAGGTATGTACATACAAGTGTTTACATGCATAATGAAATTAGTAGTAAAACTGTAACACAGGAGCCACAGGAGGGTGATGTGGAGATAAAAGGGGAGTGTTGGTGGGATGTATGTGGCCTCAGCACATGATATAATTGCGTGAAAAACTCTTCATAAAAACCTCACTATGTACAGTAGAAAAACAGTTAGAAATTTTTATGGAAAAAACAACAAATTTTATATGTATTGCCATGATTACTCAAGCAATGGCAGCTTATAATAAGCTTTTTTTAAATTTCAATTCACTTTTGTATAAAATAGAAGTATATTTTCTACAACCAGTATCATCACACCATAAAAAGAATACGCACATAAATGACATCTTGTCATGACACAGTCCAGGAAATTGACAACTCATGTCCCAGATTATATTTTGTTTTTATTATATGGTCTTAAGAAAATTAAGCAGGAGTTTTATCTTACTGACAACTTTTGAAGTGCAAAATGCTATATGGTTCACTGCAGGAACTGTGCTGCCAAACAGAATAAGCTAGCTTTATTTACTTACTTTTTCTTGTGGGAGCTAAGGATGCGCCTCAGTGGTGTAGTACTCACTGTGCTTATAGGAGGGCCTGTTGTCTATCACCTCACCCACTGGCACAGTACTCACCACACTTGTGAGAGGCATTTATTCCCATCACCATACTGGAAAACTAACTAAATAAAAAACTATACAATTTTCTTTTCAACATGATGGTCATTCAAACCAATATTTGAAAAACTGAAGCATGAATATCCAAAAGAAAAAAACAACATATTTTCACAATTCCTGTTTTCTTCCAAAAATTTTAAAGAAAAACATCAAACAAGATTATATAAAATATTGTATGCTATAATAACTTGTTATATTATCCAATGGTACATGAAATTGGGATGAATTTTGATCAAATGTGAACATTCACCCCTTTCTTTCTGGACTGCATATATAAAGTGGATGTGTGCATCTAATCTCTCGATCCCAGTAATGGAACTGTCAAAATTGCTATGTATGTCATTACCTCCCCACTACATCAGTGTAGCTTTTATTCTCCAACAGTAAAATAAATCAAATTTTCCTATCAAATTTTTGCAAATTAGAGAAAAATTGACAGCTCATTTCACATGTAATTATAAGTTCAATGCTGGACATAGTTATGAAATATTACATTTAGTTTTCTATTTTAGAAAAAGCTCAAACCACTTCATCTTTGCTCAAATTTTTTTCTCATTCCCTTTATCTTTTCATTAATGGCATTATGATCATTTATATACTGTTCTGAAGAAGGCGGTAGAACATGAAATTAATAGTTACTAGAATAGAATTTCAGTTACAGACAGCATATAAGACTTAGGGAAAGGTATTCCTCTATCTTCATTTTCTAATCTTTCATCACAGATAGGTCCCATTTATCTATGTTAAATGATTTTATTTTGTCTGAAACTTTTACCCATGAATTACATCATTTGCTTAAACATAAGAATGTATGATACTAAGATGTCCGTACAAATATCCAGTCTTAAGAAATACTCATGGTAAATCCAGTGTATATTAACATTTATTGTTGTGTTATTCAGTTATTTATTTTTATTTATTTATTTATTTTGGTTTTTCGAGGTAGGGTCTCACTCTGGCTCAGGCTGACCTGGAATTCACAATGTAGTCTCAGGGTAACCTTGAATTTACAGCAAGCCTCCTAACTCTGCCTCCCGAGTGCCGGGATTAAAGGTGTGCGTCACCACGCCTGGCTATTTTTTTTTTTTTTAAATATTTTTATTGAAAGCCAGGCATGGTGGCACATGTCTTTAATCCCAGCACTCAGGAGGCAGAGGGAGGAGGATCACCATGATGTGGAGGCCACCCTGAGACTACATAGTGAATTCCAGGTCAGCCTGAGCTGGAGTGAGACCGTACCTTGAAAAACCTATATCTGTTTACTTAGGGGAGAGAGAGAGAAGTAATGGGTGAACCAGGGCCTGCAGCAACTCACTGCAAATGAACTCAAGATGCACATGCCACCTTGTATATCTGGGTTATGAGAGTACAGTGGAATCAAACCTGGGTCCTTATGCTTTGCAGACAAGTGTCTTAACCTCTAAGCCAGTCTTTCTAGCCCATTATATGTTTTATGATGTGTATAGTTAGAATAATTCCTGCCTTGTTTTTGTTTTGTTTTATTTTGGTTTTGGTTTTTGAAGTAGGGTTTCACCACTCCAGGCTTACCTGGAACGGACTAGGCAGTCTAGGGTGGCCTTGAGCTCAAGGAGATCCTCCTATGTCTTCCTCCTGAGTGCTTGGATTAAAGGCATACACCATCATGCCCAGCTTAATTCATGCTTTTAAAAACATATTCGATAAAATGTTATCATGAAGAAGATTCATCATTGTTTATTCAAAGATTTAGTGGTACATCATGCACACATAAAAGTATAAAATTATGCATGTATAAATGCATGTCAGAAGTACAAACTAGTGAATTTTTTATAAAATGCAGTCATGGAACCAATACTTGAACATTGAAAAAATCTTATTATTGCCCATACAAAAGAAAGCCCTTTTATGCATTCAGAAATTTATACCCACCTAGCAAAGGTAGCCTCTTTCATGAATTCTCATACAAACAATTTGGCTGGTTTTGAATTTCATGTAAATTCAGAGCATACCTATGCACTGACTTCTTTTATTCAAAATGTTGTATAGCTGGGATATGTCAATGGCTAAAATAACAGAATTATATGGTGACATTTGTTTCTTCCTACATTCCTGGTTACAGATGGCTCTCATCATTCTAGGTCTTGAATTGAGACATGGAAACTACTGATTGGCTTCTTTTGGGCCTCACTCCCCCTATTTTCACAACATGATTCAATTTTCTGATTTCCCAGCTGGACTTATTTTTCTTGACCACCATTTTCTTAACCTAAAAAGGTGTTTTCCTGCTATGATGCTAACCTTTTGAGATCTATACTCAGTCCTGTTTATTAACATCATCTAGTTCCTTTATGAAGACCTTAACTGACAGATGACAGTACAAACCCTTGGGCTGCTCCATACAACGCTGCTTATTATTCAAATGGGTTAGTGGCCATCATGGTCTAGGGATTATCAGAACTGTTCAGGCTCTATGAGAAATTCTAACAGCATTTTAAGATGGTTTTTGGCATTTTAACTCCCATTTTCTTAGACATACAATGAAGATTTCCAGAGGCTACTTGAGACATGATGTCCCAGTCCAAAGCAGGTACATATGAGAGAATAAGCTAATTTCCAATAAACCACACTTTAAGAGATATACATGAATTATTTTCATACCACTGGCTTTTATCCATATTCCAGCTTGAGAAAATAAATATAATTTAATTGTTGTATTATATTAACATATAACTGGCTTGTTATTTTTTAATGAATCATTTTTTAAATTTGTAACTTCATTTATAATATAGTCAATATTATAAAATTCAGTTTACTTAAGTGAAAATTCTCTGAGATTATTTTTAGTTTGGTTTATAACTTTTGATATGCAGTTTATAGATATGCACAAAATGTATTTTGATAATAGTCCTCTCCTATCACTCTGTATGGTTCTCCCTCCTCATGCCCCTCCACTTCAACTCCACTTCTTACCTTTAACAGATTTATTAATTTGATGGGGTGTTTGTTGCCTTCCTTCATCATTCATGATTACATGCTTATAGACCTAACATTGTGCTGACAATGATAGTGGTTTTGAGGTCCTAAGTGCAACATCCACATCATGTCTGGAATACAATGTTCTAAAGCACTCCTCTCCATCCTCTGACTCATATTTTTTTCTGCCACCTCTCACACAATGTTCCCTGAGCCTTGGATGCTGTGATATAGTTGTCTCATTTAATGCAGAGCATTTAATGTTGATTCTTCTCATCACTGTAATGTGTTTTGAGTATCAATCCCCAGTTGTCAGGGCCAGTTTCTCGGATCAAAATTGAGAGCAGACATCTAGATGAGCATCAACATGAGGTCATTTTGTTGGGCACAGCATATCCATCCAGCCAAACAATCATAGCAGCTACACCCCTAAGACTGACGTTCAGGAAGGATGCTGGAGATTTGAAACTAATTCAATCAGATATAATTAAGTCAAAGATCTATTCACAAGCACTCCAAGTGCAGTGTTGGGATGAAAGGTGTGTGCCACCACGCCCAGCTTAAAACCTATTTTGTAATTTTTTTCTTTTATTTTCTTTTTATTTGTTTATTTGAGAGAGAGGACAATGTGGTGGATAAGACACACACATATACATACATACACAGAGAGAGAGGAAGAAAGACAGAGAGAGAAGGAAGGAAAGAAAGAAAGAAAGAAAGAAAGAAAGAGAGAGAGAGAGAAAGAAAGAAAGAAAGAAAGAAAGAAAGAAAGAAAGAAAGAAAGAAAGAAAGAAAGAAAGAAAGAAAGAAAGGGTACGCCAGGGTCTCCAGCCACTGCCAATGGACTCCAGATGCATGCACCACCTTGTGCATCAGGCTTACATGGTCCTGGGAAATCAAACCAAGATCCTTTGGCTTTGTAGGCAAGCGTCTTAACCACTAATCCATCTCTCCAGCCCTCTCTTGTGGATGTTCTCTGGACATACTTATATAATCTCTGAATGCAATTTATTTATTTACTATTTATAATTTTTTCTTTC